>NC_143218.1:0-1464191 GCF_030267445.1 Bombyx mandarina
AGTTAACACGGCAGTATACTTGAAAAATAGATCACCGGCTTCAGGTTTGGACCAAAAGACACCGATTGAAGTATGGACAGGACAAAAGCCTGATCTCAGTCATGTCAGAATATTTGGGAGCCCAGTAATGATGCATGTTCCTAAAAATAAAAGATTGAAATGGGATAAGAAAGCAGTTCAATTCATATTAGTGGGGTATCCAGAGAATGTGAAAGGAAAGATTGTATAACTTAGAAACTAGAAAAATATGTACCAGCAAAGATGTCATTGTAATGGAACCAGATACTACTTAGATAAACGAAGGACAGATAGAAAAACAGCAGTCAGTACAAGAGGAAAGTTCTACTGAAGAAAGTGAAATAACATTGACAAATCAGGATGATCCTACTTATGTATCTGATTCAGAAAAAAAGAACAACTTCTACTGAAGGAAACTCTTATCATTATCTGAAGAATAAGAGCTATCTGAGGAAGAAGAGCCTCGATTGGTGGAAAAGCGTACCAGGAAACCTCCTGAAAGGTATGGTTTTACCAACCTTTGTATTTCAGATGAACCAGAGTCTTGGTTTGAAGACATAACTTATGATGAAGCTACGAACGGCCCAGAGAAAGACAAGTGGCAGCAGGCTATGTCTGATGAGCTTCAAGCATTTGAAGACAACCAAGCGTGGGAGATTGTTAAACAAGAGGAGGCAGATAGAGTAGTACAGTGCAAATGGGTGTTCAAGAAAAGGCCAGAAAGCAATAACAGTGTTAGGTATAGAGCTAGGCTTGTAGCGAAAGGTTACACTCAGCAGCATGGATTAGATTTTAACGAAACTTACTCACCAGTGCTTAGATACTCTACACTGGTCACGCGCGGATTTAGTAATGGGATGCTAATGAATTATTGGGATGGCGCCACCTTTGGAGTTTGTCAGTAACTAATTACCGCGACTATCCAAAGCGGGGTTCTACCCGATCGATCACGCTTTACCGCTAGCTGCCTAGATGGCGGCACTTGTATATTGTGTGGTGCTTGTGCTTACGAAAAGCTACGTGAGCTTCGTCACCCCCTCCCGCCGCCCGCGTGCATCCATCGCCGACGCCCGCACAACAGTCATTGGCAAGGTCTACAGGTGAGTGCAAGTTCTTTTAATTTATTGCCATTTTATTGCTGTTTCCGTGTAATCATTCGCCCGCCCGCTCGCTTATGTGTATTTAATTTATATCTTTAGTTTGATTACTAGCTTTTGTTTACCGCTATATAGTTTTACCGCTCCGCTAATTATAAGTGACAAACATTTGTCACATACCGCTTAGGACGGCTATTTACACGCCTTTCTACAACCCCGCTTTATATGCTCCCGCCGCAGGAGGGCTATTTACACGCCCCCTTGCTACCCATAGTTTGGTCCTGCGAGCCTGGATTAGATCCAGCTTAAATTTTAATTAAAATTAGAATTAATTTATGATTACCCCCATTCGCCATTTTGTTACAGTATTGTATTGTATGTAAAAGTTAATTACATTCATCGCTATTAGTAATAATAACTCGTAACCGCATATTGAATTATATTTATTAACGTAGTTCATTTAGTGTTATTTTTTAGTCAGTTATTTCAAACTTCATTATGGAAAATAGACAACTAAAGAAACTTATCGCGAAGAATAATTTAGTATTTGCACAAATTAATGATTTATATAATAAATCAAAAAATATTTCGGAGTTTGATTCGGAATTAATTGAAACTTTTCTTGCCGAATCAGAATCGATTGATGACATGCGTGTTAGATTTGAAAGCAATTTGGATGATATCAATGATTTAAATTTAAAGCAAAACCCCGAAGTTGAGCCTGAATACGCAGCTTTATCGTCTTTTGACACGTTATATAATTACGTAAGACGCGCTCGTAACAAAATTACAATTGGTAATTCGTCAAATGTAATGAGAACTACCGCCGCCATAAATGTAACATTGCCAACAATTTCACTTCCTTCCTTTGACGGACGCTCTCTTGAAGGATGGGAAACATTTTACCAGGCTTTTAAAGCTAACATTCACGATAACCCGCAACTGTCTGATGCGCAACGTGTGCAGTATTTAATGGGCAAATTAACACATAGTGCATTAAAGTTAACCGCTGGTATAATACCCACAGGTGAAACTTATAATATTATTTGGTCGAATCTAATTAGTAAATATCAGGATAAACGAGCTTTAGGATGTCATTATCTGAATAATATATTAGATTTAAAAAATTGTTCACCTACCGCAAATAGTTTAAATATGTATATTGAAAAAATTTCATCTTCGATTGCCGCTTTAAAACAATTAAATTTACTTGATTTGACTGATTTTATTTTATTACAATGCTCACTGAGAAGGTTGGATCCTCAAACTTTACATTCGTTTGAAGCATCGGTTCGTGGTATTGAAATACCCACAACTGAAGTGTTTATTAAATTCATACAGGATCAGATAAAAATATTAGAACGCTCTGCACCGAAATGTAACATAGAGAAATCTAAAAATCACAAATCGTTTATTTCTAGTAGTTATAATGACCCAGTCCGCACTGAAAGGGTTAACAAACCGGTTTCGTTATCTACGTGCGATCTTTGCTCGAGCTCGCACCACACGCAGTTATATCGTTGTAATGAATTTAAAAATATGATTTCACCGCAAGCACGTTATGATTTTATTAAATCGCACAAGGGTTGCATCAATTGTTTAAGCTTATCGCATACATTAAAAGCATGTCAATCAAAGTTAACATGCAATAATTGTAAGAAATATCATCATACTTTGTTGTGTTTTGGTAATAAACGGGCGAATCGAAAAAGTAAAAGCGTACCCAGTCCATCGAATGACTACGCTGATATGGACAGGCAGGTCAGTCGGTCGCAGGTACATGGAATTCCGAGTGATGCCGCGCGGCCCGATTACGGTCGGTCCCAGGTTCAATCTCAACCTGTTGTTCAGAGTTACGATCATCATGATGCCGCTTCGAATACTTGTTTACACTCTAACAGAACGATACAACAACAAAATAATACGACCGCTACCACGTTGACTCACAGTTCGGAAATAAAATCGAATAGTAATATTTTATTATCAACCGCTCAAATATACGCTCACTCGAATAAAGGGGAACGTAAAATAGTTAGATGTTTAATAGATAATGGTTCCCAAAATAATTTAATAACTGTCAATTGTTGTAAATTACTTAAATTACCGATTATACCTTTAAATAATTCTTATATTAGAGGTATTGGATTAACCGCTCGCCCGATTCACGGATATGTTTATTTAAATATTGAATCTAGATTTTCTCCTAATAAATATTATATTCACGCTTTAGTAGTAGACTGTATTACAGATAAATTACCCGCTTATTTTATAAATTCCTCAAATATGAATCATATACGTAATTTACCGCTTGCCGATGCAAACTGGAACGTTCCAGGTGTGATTGATATGGTGTTAGGTGCTCAGTTATTTCCATATATATACTTAGGTAATCGTATAGATACTGGCTCACTAGCGCCACCTGCCGTAGAAACAACCTTCGGTTATGTTCTTATGGGTGACGTACCTGAAGTGAGTTACACCGGCATTATGAAACCGCAACATGATAATTTTTCTGTTATAAATGATAATAATACCTCTTTGTGACTATCTAGTACAGTTTATATTGATAATCCACCCGCTTTCGAAAATACTAAAATTCATTCTGCATTCACTTTAAATAAAACTTTCTCATCTATAACGCATAAAGACCTTGAGTCATTTTTACATAAATTTTGGGAATTAGAGGAGATTCCTCATGAGCGTCATCTTAGCCCTGAGGAAGCCGAGTGTGAAAACAAATATATTTCTACAATTACCCGCGATAATGATGGCCGATATACGGTTGAGTTACCATTTAGTAGAAATCCCGCTGACCTTGGCAAGTCTTATACTGTTGCTCACCGCCGTTTTCTTTCGCTCGAACGTAAGTTTGTTCAATTACCCTCACTCCGCGATGATTACGATATCGTTATACAGGATTACATTAGTAAAGGTTATTTAACTGAAATTAACGACACCGCTAAGGAAACCGATAACGGTTATTATATACCGCACCATGCAGTTATCCGCCCAAGCAAGACTACCACTAAACTACGTGTAGTTCTTGATGCTAGTGCTAAAACATCTAGTGGACTGTCACTTAATGACGTCTTGCATACTGGTCCAAATTTACAGGCAGACTTATTTTTGCTTTTACTACGCTTTCGTTTGTTCCCTGTGGCACTGTGCGCTGATGTGGAACAAATGTACTTACGCATTAGGGTGACCACAGACCACCATAAATATTTAAAAATATTGTACCGCTTTAAAAATGATAAACTTCGCATTTTCGCTTTTAACTGTCTGCCCTTTGGTTTAAAGTCATCACCTTATTTAGCAATGCGTACTATACGTCAATTAGCATCAGAAGAATGTTATCGTTATCCGGAAGCCGCTAGTGTAGCTGAGTCTCAATTATATATGGATGATCTCGTCACATCCCTACACGAAGATATTTCAGCTATCAAACTATCGAAACAACTAATTTCACTCTTTAAATCAGGAGGTTTTAATTTAACAAAATGGGCAAGTAACTCCACTGCCTTTCTTAATAGCCTTCCAGAAACGCACCGCTCTTCTGTAAGCTTCTCTGATGATGCTAATAATACCATGAAAGTTTTAGGCCTTGCATGGCTTCCCGCTAATGACTCATTTTTTATGACGAGCTCAAACACTAATGAAAAGTGCACTAAAAGAACAATATTATCTTTAGTCGCACGCTTGTTCGACGTGCTTGGTTTAGTTGCTCCAGTTATACTGTTCGCTAAATTGCTTATTAAGGAACTCTGGAATTCTAAAATAGACTGGGATGATACACCTCCAGATACAATTATTTACCGCTACTCTTCACTTGTGAAAGAGCTTCCATTGCTTTCAACTATAGCAATACCGCGCCATATTGGAGTTTTTAAAGACTGTGAAGTAAATATTGTTGCATTTTGTGATGCAAGCTTGAACGCTTACGGTTGCGTTGTTTATTTACACATTACAGATCCCACCGGAGATATTACTTTAAGATTATTGTGCTCAAAATCAAAGGTTTCTCCGGTTAAAATAACTACATTAGCTCGCCTTGAGCTTTGTGCCGCTCTTGTTTTGTCAAAATTAGTTAAACTTATTTATAACGCTTATAATTCTTTACATCCTATCACCGCTATATACGCTTTCTCAGATTCTACAATTGCTCTTTCTTGGATTAAATCTTCCCCGCATGGAGGTCAATATTTGTAGGAAACCGCATCGCTCAAATTCAGGAGAATTTATCACCTGACCGCTTTTTTCATATTAATGGTAAGGAAAATCCTAGCGATTGTGTGTCACGAGGTCTTTTACCGTCACAAATTATTAATAACTCGCTTTGGTGGCAGGGTCCTTCTTGGGCCTGCTATCCTATTTCACAATGGCCTATTGAACCTTTTGTACCTTGTAAATCTGGAAGTGACATACCTGAAATGAAAAAATCTGTAACACTTACCGCTTTAACTGTTGTCGAAGATTCCCCAATATATCAACTTGGGTTGAGAATTTCGTCATGGTCAAAACTTCTTCGCTGTGTTGTTTATGTACTTCGATTTATAAGAAAACTACCGCGAAACAAGTTTGTAACCGCATCCGATTTAAATACTGCTGAGAAAGCTATTATTCGAGCTCTTCAAGCTAAATATTTTGGTCATGATATTGCCAGCATTAGAAAATTAGATTTACCTTCGAAAAATATTCGTAAACTTAGTCCATTTATTGACGAAGATGGAATTTTGCGTATTCAGGGTAGACTTTCGAGCTCTGATTTACCGTTTGAAACGCAACACCCCGCTTTATTGCCAAAACACGATCACATAATAAATATTATTGTTGATTATTTTCATAATACAAACTTGCACACTGGTCCGGACCTTTTGATGTCCATTATTCGTCAACGCTTTTGGATATTGTCCGCTAGAAACGTTATAAGAAAAAGAGTGCATATGTGTAAATCATGTTTTCGTGTATCACCTTCACACCCAACTCCCATGATGGCTGACCTTCCGTCAAGCCGTGTAATGGAGGCCAAAGCTTTCTGTCACACGGGAGTAGATTACGCGGGCCCATTTAAGATAACGCTTGTACGCAAACGTGGTCATCATTCACAAAAGGCTTACATTTGCCTGTTCGTATGCTTAACGACAAAGGCTATACATATTGAGTTAGCCTCGGATTTGTCAACGGACTCATTTCTTGCCGCTTTCAAACGTTTTATATCTCGTCGAGGTCCAGTTTCTTTCATGTATTCAGATAATGGCACTAATTTTGTTGGCGCAAAGGCTCAGTTAGATGAAATGTATAAACTTCTAGTTTCAAATAATTTTATATCCGCATGGAATGATGAATTAACTAAATACCGAATCATTTGGAAGATGATCCCGCCTCGGGCTCCACATTTTGGAGGTTTATGGGAATCAAACATTAAATCCGTTAAAACTCATTTAAATAGAGTAATAGGCGCACAAATTCTCACTTACGAAGAGATGTTAACTGTGTTGAATCAAATAGAATGTCTTATGAATTCCAGACCTTTATGTCTTTTATCCGCAGATCCCAACCCCGAAATTCTCACACCCGCACATTTTTTGATGTCCACTCCTTTGCAGTATTTACCCGCGTCTGAATTGTCCGCAAATCAGATGAGTCTAACTAATCGCAAAGCGTTGTTAGATAGTTTGGTTAATTCCTATTGGAGGAAATGGAGATTAGAGTACCTGCATACGTTGCAAGTCAGACAGAAGTGGTGTACATCAGATAACCCCGTGAAGGTTGGGACAGTAGTTCTTATTCATCAAGATGACATTCCACCGCTCCGCTGGCCACTTGGCGTTATACAAGAGGTGTATCCAGGTGCCGATAACATTATACGCGTTGCTTTGGTAAAAACGAAATCTGGATTTCTTAAACGTCCAGTTGTAAAATTGTATCCGCTACCGCTAGAATAAATTAGAGTACCGCATGTCATCAACCGCTTCAACTCTACTCGTAAACATTCATGATGGCTTATTATTAATTAAAATTTGTTTCTTTTCAAATAACTTCCCGCTATTTAAGCTTTATGCTTCCTATCTTAGTATCTTTATATATTTGTTGAAAGTCCTGCGAACTTTCAAGGCGGGCAGGATGGTCACGCGCGGATTTAGTAATGGGATGCTAATGAATTATTGGGATGGCGCCACCTTTGGAGTTTGTCAGTAACTAATTACCGCGACTATCCAAAGCGGGTTCTACCCGATCGATCACGCTTTACCGCTAGCTGCCTAGATGGCGGCACTTGTATATTGTGTGGTGCTTGTGCTTACGAAAAGCTACGTGAGCTTCGTCACCCCTCCCGCCGCCCGCGTGCATCCATCGCCGACGCCCGCACAACAGTCATTGGCAAGGTCTACAGGTGAGTGCAAGTTCTTTTAATTTATTGCCATTTTATTGCTGTTTCCGTGTAATCATTCGCCCGCCCGCTCGCTTATGTGTATTTAATTTATATCTTTAGTTTGATTACTAGCTTTTGTTTACCGCTATATAGTTTTACCGCTCCGCTAATTATAAGTGACAAACATTTGTCACATACCGCTTAGGACGGCTATTTACACGCCTTTCTACAACCCCGCTTTATATGCTCCCGCCGCAGGAGGGCTATTTACACGCCCCCTTGCTACCCCATACACTTAGACTTCTGTTTGCATTAAGTGTAAAATTTCATTTTGAAATCTTTGATCTTGATGTAGTTACAGCATTTTTAAATGGTTTTTTAACAGAAAATATGTACATGCACGCACCTCCTAGTTTAAATTGTCCTAGTAATTGTGTTCTTAAACTTAAAAAAGCAGTTTATGGTTTGAAGCAGTCTGCTAGGGCATGGAATACCAGAATAAATTATTATTTAATAGACATGGATTATGTAAAGTCAGTTTCAGAACCATGTTTGTATAGTAAAAAATGTAAAAATGAGCAGACTATCATTGCAATATTTGTTGATGATTTTTTTATTTTTTCTAATAGTAAGACTATGACTAATGATTTGAAGAAAAGCTAATGTCAAAATTTTAAATCAAAGACTTAGGTAAAATAAAAAGGTGTTTAGGCATGCGAGTGAAATATGAAAATAATTGTATCACCATTGATCAGGACCAATTTGTAAAACAAATTCTTAAAAAGTTTTATATGAATGATTGTAATACAAAAGATACTCCAACCGAATGTAATTTGAGATTAAATAAGGCAAAATGTGTTGACAAACAGTTTCCCTATCAACAGCTTATAGGAAATCTTATGTATTTGTCAGTATTAACGCGTCCAGATATATCATATAGTGTGAGCTATCTTAGCCAATTTAATAATTGTTTTACTTCAGTTCATTGGCATCATGCAAAAAGAATTTTAAAATATTTACAAAAAACGAAGTCTTACGGTTTGAAGTTTACTAAAGACACTTGTAATTTAGAAGGCTTCGTAGATGCTGATTGGGCTTCAAATAGTATAGATAGGAAATCCTACACAAGTTTTTGCTTTAAATTGTCAGGCTGTGTAGTATCCTATGAATGCAGGAAGCAACAAACAGTAGCGTTGTCAAGTACTGAAGCTGAATACATGCCCATTGCTGAGGCATGTAAAGAAGCAATATATTTAAAAAGTATTTTATCAGATATTGTTTATTGTAATTATACTGTAGTAATCTACAACGATAACCAGGGAGCTCAAAAGTTGACGGAAAATCCTTTGTTTCACAAACGAACCAAGCACATAGATGTGCGCTACCATTTTATACGAGAAGCAGTGTCTAATAAGCTTGTAAATTTTTTTTATTTGTCAACGTCTGAGATTCCCGCCGATATATTAACGAAAAGTCTAAATGGTGCCAAACATAGCTATTTAGTAAAATTATTAGGAGTTCAAAAAGTTTAAAAACGTCAAGGTCAAGTTATTGTTCTTGATTTTGTTGTTAATTGATATTAGATTATTTTGATTAGTGGTGCTGTTAAAATATGTTTATTTATTAATATCAAAATAATAAGTTTAATTTATACTAGCGGCATCTAGTGGTTACAATATGTACTAGTAGTGTACCTTAGTCAATTACCAAGAAATAAAGTACTTCATTCTCAACCGTCATCTCATTCGTTTCAATAGAATATAGCTTTGTCAAATTTATATAACCTTTATAAATTGAAACTCAATCTGGATATCAGCTCCAGTAAAAGTGGTGCTTTGGTATTTACAAAAAAAAGATTTTAAATGTGATAGCTCAGTTATGTACAATAATTGCCCTCTCCCTTGGGTTGATAAACATAAATTTCTAGGCGTGTGGCTTGATCCAAGATTAAAATTTGAAGATCATATTAAATACTAGCGGCCCGCTCCGGCCCCGCTCGGGTCTTTAACAAAAATTTCAACGACGTTGTTTTATTTAAAAAAATAAAAGAAAACTTATTGCGGCATAACTATAATAGTTAGATATATGCTGTCGCGACACTTTTTGTGAATAATAATGTGTTCTACAAAGTCGTAGTACATTTGTGGCGGGTAGCCATCATACAACGAAATATAATTGACAGATGCCTGAATCTCGCTTACGACATTTTCAAGATAAGCTTACATATATACAAGTTCCGAACAACAACATTTGGACCGTCGGTCTACCGAGTAATATCACCCGCTCGGTGGAAGATCTTCCGTTTGTCGTAAACCTACAACTGGTGACCTGCGACGAGGTGTGAACACGCAACCTTCTGATTCATCATCAGCGCATCAAGAACTTTGGCTACCACAATCCCCGCATTCTCGCAGATAAAAGCATGTCATTGACAGTCGTCCCACAGCAAGCCAGCATTGCAGCCTCAACAGGACCATCGCAGCCGACTCACCGCGCTTCCTGGTCCTACGGCACGCAACTTCACTGCCTCATCTCGCCGCTGCAGTTCATCGCAGCCCACGACCGGATCATCAACGCTTGGGGTCACACATCTCCGGCGTGGCAGCTCTGCATCACATGGACTACGCACGACACGCACGCAACATTCAAGCTCAGTCTCGACTCACCGCAGACTTCGAGCAGCACTGGCGACAATCACGCAGCATTCAGCTCAGTTTCGACTCACTGCAAACTTCGAGCAGCACTGGCGACACGCACGCAGCATTCAAGCTCAGCCTCGACTCACCGCAGGCTTCAAGCAGCACTGGCCCTTGCAAACTAATCTCAGCACGGACAACGCTAACTAAAAATGACACGACCTCCAGTCTCGGAGGGGAGTGATGTGGCGGGTAGCCATCATACATACATCATACGTAGAAGTCGTCGTGGCCTAAAGGATAAGATGTCCGGTGCATTCGTGTTGAAGCGATGCACCGGTGTTCGAATCCCGCAGGCGGGTACCAATTTTTCTAATGAAATACGTACTCAACAAATGTTCACGATTGACTTCCACGGTGAAGGAATAACATCGTGTAATAAAAACCAAACCCGCAAAATTATAATTTGCGTAATCACTGGTGGTAGGACCTCTTGGGAGTCCGCACGGGTAGGTACCACCACCTCGCCTATTTCCGCCGTGAAGCAGTAATGCGTTTCGGTTCGAAGGGTGGGGTAGCCGTTGTAACTATACTGAGACCTTAGAACTTATATCTCGAGGTGGGTGGCGCATTTACGTTGTAGATGTCTATGGGCTCCAGTAACCACTTAACACCAGGTGGGCTGTGAGCTCGTCCATCCATCTAAGCAATAAAAAAAAAAAAAAAAAAAAAAAAAATACAACGCAAGATAATTGACAGATGCCTGAATCTCGCTTACGACATTTTCAAGATAAAGCGCATATATACAAGTTCCGAACAACAACATTTGGACCGTCGGTCTACCGAGCAAATATCACCCGCTCGGTGAAAGATCTTCCCTTTGTCGTATACCTCTTCACATTATTTTATTCTATCATCAATACTTTTCGCAGGGCACGCGATGTAAAGAATATTTTAGGTAATTTTTTTACACCTTGGGTTACATTATTGGAGTCTTAGTAAGGATCCCAATTGTTTTTCAAAAAAGATTATAGCCTATGCCACTCGGGAATAGTGTAGCTTCCAAAACGTGAAAGAATTTTTCAAATCGGTTCAGTAGTTTCGGAGCCTATTCAATACAAACAAACAAATCTTTCCTCTTTATAATATTAGTATAGATATAATCAAAAATGCTTCAAAGGGTCTCAATATCTTAAGATCACTGTCTGGTATCCATTGGGGTTCTGATCCTCAAACCCTTTCTATGCTCTACAAAAGTATTGTTCGTAGTCATTTCGATTATAGTGCATTAGCCTATATGAACACAAATATAACTCTTTTGAGAAAACAAGACGTAATACAAAATAAAGCACTTCGAATCATTTCAGGAGCTATGTGTTCAACACCAGTCATAGCAATGGAAACTGAAACATGTATTCAACCTTTATTTTTGCGACGTCTAAAAATTGCTAAAAGGTTCTGTTTAAAAATATTAACAGCTGAAAATAAATTGATTTTGAATAGCATAGCTCCAGGTCAGGCTCTACAGAGAGCAGGCGAAAGTAATATAAAAATCGATCAACTTTTTGCTGGGTATTTACCAGATCTATTAATAATTACTGCACAAACAAATAGACTAACTGTAAATATGTATAAGTCTTTGATATGGCCTATATATTCTATACCAGATGAAGTCATTAATAATGACATACTAATTTGTTCTCAAAAAATAGACTCACAGATAGAAGTTGATAGAACTATTACAATATTTAGAAAATACAAATTTTTATACTTTATATACAGATGGTAGTAAAACTGACAACAGGTTAACATCTGCCTACTATGATCCCTCAATTAAAATTAACTAAATGTTTTAAGATAAACAATAACTGCAGTATCTTTACAGCTGAATGGTATGCTATTTATCAGGCTCTGTTACATTTTGAGTTGTTAAACATAAATAACCTGTTGATTTTGACTGATTCTATGAGTACAATAAATGCTCTAGAAAACAAATCTAGTAAATTTAACTTAAGCTATATTGTGTATGACATTAAGGAATTAATCTATAGATTCTATTGTAAAGAAAGATTGGTAACGTTCAAATGGGTACCTTTACATTCCGGAATTACGGGCAATGAAGAAGCTGACCGGGCTGCCACTGGAAATCCTGACATTGATCACTCCGCACTCCTCAAAGTTCCATATACAGATTTCCAGGCTGAATTCTCCATTACACTGAAGCAACTTTGGTTGGAATGCTGGAAAAAAGCAACTGAATTTAAGGGTAAATGGTATACCGGTATACAAAAGACGCCGCCTACCAAACCTTGGTATGCCAAAACCACACTAAACTCTCGCAAGCAGATAACTGTAATTAACAGATTAAGAGTTGGACATTGCCATGTGCAGTGGGCATTTGAAAAGATTGCGTATAGTTGAAGATAATAAATGCCCATATTGTGGGAATGGAAGTGCTGACTGCTGACATTGAACATATCGCTGGTTTGCGAGAATATCGACGTAATTCAAAATTATCTCAAATTGAATACTGTATGCCAAACGATCATAAATCTTTGATATTTTATCGTAAACAGGGACGTAACGCCGATTTCGCGCGTCATTATTCGTTTGAGACAAAACACTTGACACAAATAGAGGCTGATCTCAGTTATCTATCTATCTATCTCTTAGGTTTATGGCGTTTCCTTTTAGATTTCGCCAATGTCTGATCTCAGTTGAGCCGATGACAGCAGAGTGAATGCACGCTCATTTTTCGTAAATACCAACGTATTTATAGTTCGTTTGCAATAATTGTTGAAATTTTTCAAGAATAGTATCATATTTGATGATTAGTCGTTTTTGATAAAAATAACTATCTTTTTATGTCTTATTTTTATTTACGCCTGTATTCTTGAATAAATGTGGGTAATTGCTTATGATATCGTATTTTATACCGACTTTATCTTACTTGAGCCCATATTCATGAAAAATAAACAGATTTTATTCGTATCGTAAATAAGAAACGTCGTTATTTTTGAAAAACATGGATATATTTTAGCTTCTTATTACGAAATGCGTCTGTGTTCAAGGAATTTTGGGGTAGAAATATTAAGTTAATTTTTTACGTGCTATTCATTGATAAATTAATTATTTACTTTATTTCTTGTTTTACGCAATATTAATTATATTGGAGCTATTCAAGATGGTAGAAAGAATGCTATTCTTGGAAAAGTTGAAAAACGCGGCCAGTAAAAATAAAGAAAATGAGGATCGACATGATTTAACGAATAGTGAACAAGAAGGTCATCTCCCTAAAATTTTATGTATTTTTAGTTTTGTCTCAATTGGAACGAAGTTTCTTATCGCGCGTTGTGAAAGGGGGCTAGACGGAAAAAATTCTTACGAAAAGTTGTCACGACACTTTTTAGATCCGTCATTCTGACCAATCAACGTGTAGGCGCTTATCGCGTGACATTGCTCGTATCCGATTGGTCCGCGTAATGAGTACAGTTTCTCGAGATAGCGTTTCAACAATAATAATTTAGTTCATAGTATTGTTTTTTCTTCTTCATAATGCCGTAATTTATTATTATAACTTAAAAAAAAAATTACAATTCCTTCACTAATTAATCGAAAGGAACTTCGTTCCATCCGGGTGTCCCTTGACACCTCTGAAGTTTTTTTATTTCAACTAAGTATTTAACTATTAAAATTACTTTAGGTACCAATATACATAAAAGCAGTTTGCCGCTATGTGCAAGTAGTTGCAATGAAAATATCGAAAATGATATAAATTATATTAACACATCAGGTAAGCAAAAGAAAATATTTGAATTCAATCGGTTGAAGATTTTTTGATATTATTTTATTCAGAATATGAGTAGTTCGTGTTATTGCAAATAGTTGCAGTCTTTTGGGATTTATTCTGTAAATAAATGCTTATTGAGTTTCAGGCAATAATTCAGAAGAAAATAAGTTGGTTTCGCAACAAAGATCACCATCTACATCGTCTTCCTCATCTTCTAGCTCATCTTCCTGCTCGTCTTCGACTGCAGTAGAAAGTAATTTACAAATAGAAGCTGAACCAAAAACGATTGAATTGACCAATATTAATGATGAAAGTGAAGAAGATAAGGAAGAAAAAGATTTTTCATCGGATGATAGTATCGCAGATCCTCATTATCAGATTGAAAATAATGATTTATCGTCAGTTTCGGATGAAACAGTAGAACAGAATGAAGAAGAAAATATTTCACGTGAATCAAACCGAAACATTACACGAAGGAGGAAAGGACAGCCAGCACTTTGGAAAACGATTGTAGCAAAACTTCTACGAAATGCAGGGAAATAATATGTAGGCAAAAATAACAAAGTTATACGAGAAAGACGATTAGGACCAGGATGTACAGAAATGTGCAAGTTAAAGTGTAACACAAGGTTTGATGATGAGACTCGACGCCATATTTTTGATGCATATTATAAATTACCGGATTTGCAAAGTAAAAGAACTTTTGTAGCATTCCATGTCTCTATTGTACCGACGTATCAATATAAAAAAGGAACACGTCGAAATAACAACGCATTTTATTTCAATGATAAACACGTCGAAAAAATTCGCGTTTGTAAGAGTTTTTTTCATGTTTACGCTGGATGTATCTGACAGATTTATTCGAACGGTTACAGAAAAATCAAGAAGTGATGTTTCAGGCATTATACTGGAGGATCAGAGAGGGAAATATGATAATCACAGCCATGTAAATAATAATAATAAAGATAATTTGAGAAATATTTATTAAGGCGATACCAAAAATAGAAAGCCATTACTGTCTAGCAAATACGCGGAAAGAATATATTGATAGAAGTAAGACCATTATAGATATTTATAGAGATTATGTGAAACAATGTGAAGATAAAAGAGAAACAAGTGCTAATTATATCATGTTTAATAGAATATTTAATGGAGAATTGAATATAGCATTTTACCAACCTAAGAAGGATCAGTGCGAGGACTGTGTTGCCTATAATAACGCAACTGGAGAAGATAAAAACCGACTGAGGCCGAAATATGAGAACCATCTAAAAGAAAAAGAGCTATCAAGAATAGAGAAGGCAAAAGACAAGTCAGACGCAGAAGATAAAGAATCAACTATAGTAGCAGTTTATGACTTACAGGCTGTGATGCCATGTCCTAGGGGAGATATGTCCAATTTCTACTATGTTTCATGTAAATACTACCTTAAACTTTACAATCTATGACATGAATAATAAAAATGCGCTCTGCTACGTGTGACATGAAGGAGAAGCAAACAGAGGAGCTATAGAAATAGGGACCTGTGTTTTAGAATATTTAAAAAATCTTGGCAGGGATTTAACAGCTGAAGCAAAACTAGATATTATTTTTTATTCTGACAACTGCGGCGGACAGCAAAAGAATAAGTTTATTATTAGTCTGTACATACTTTTGATTATCTATATATTAATACGTGAAGCAAAAACTTTGTATCCCTTTTTACAAAAATTGCGCGGACGGAGGAGTATGAAATTTTCCACACTTATAGAGAATATAGAGAAGTGCACAATGCTAATATTTTTTTAAAATAATGCATAAAAGATACATTAAATCAATAAAGAAAACATTACACACACATACCATGTATTTGACGCACACACGCATGCATACTATTTATTGTCAAACTTTTGTTCTTGACGTCTGTTGTCAAATTGAGAATAGATTAAATATTGTTTGTCTTTGTTAATATTTTTTATAGTGTAGTCTTGGCGAAATTTGTGATTATCTAATATATAAAATTCTCGTGTCACAATGTTCGTTCCCATACTCCTCCGAAACCGCTTGACCGATTCTCATGAAATTTTTTATGCATATTCAGTAAGCCTGAGAATCGGCTGCTATCTATTTTTCATACCCCTAAGTGATTAGGGTTGTCCACCCCTTTTTTTTTTTTCGGGTAGATGGCCTAACCTCCTACGAAGTCCCCGCGCAAAAGGGGCGCCCGGGGTAAAAGGGTTGTCCACCCCTAAAATTTTTTTTTTTATTAGGATTTTTTTTTGAAGTGAAAACTTCTTTAGAATCGTGATTTCAAACCGGATGCAACGGAAAAAAGAAAAAAAAAAAAAAACGACAGGTATGAGACACAAATACAAAAGAATGAGACAGAAATAAACATACTATTTAATACAGCGCCTGCAACGGAAAAAACGACAATTAAGAGACACAAATACAAAAGAATGAGACAGAAATATACATACTATTTAATACAGCGCCATCTGTGAGATTTTTTAATACTAACGTGTGTATGAAAGCTCTTGTAGCGAATTTTAATTTAGGATTATACGTGAAATTAAAATATCAATTCACAGAGGGCGCTACCTTACAATTATTTACTAATGACAAAATTTTACATATACTTAAGACGTTTAGGATAATTGTATTTTAATTTTGGAAGGTTTCACTTCTACCACGTGTGAATTGCACACATGTATTTTTTTTTGTTATAATGAGGTATTATGTGGTTGAATGAGGTTTTGTTATTTTTATTATATATTCCCTCATCGTTCACAGCACTACATACCTCTTTCAATCATTTACCACATCCTTACACACTTACAATAAGTTAGTTTTTTTTTCTACACTAGAAATTCCCTAGAAATCTTATAAATGGCAAAACAATGTTTGCCGGGTCAGCTAGTTTTATATAAAAACATTTGATCCCTCAGTAGCCTACGATCGACCAGAGAGACAAATTCTGTTAGTTCTGGAGAGTTAAAGCGACGACAATGGTATAAAAGATGCTTAAAAAACTTTTTTTGGACTCTTTCTAGTCGCTGAATATAAATATTATATTGGGGATTCCATGTGACGGAGCCATATTCCAATATAGACCGTACAAAACTGTTATACAACAGAATCAGAGTAGATGGTCTTTTGAAGTCTTTACCAACTCTAAGTATGAAGCCTAACATTCGAAAAGCCTTATTTACTATTTCATTAACATGGACATCAAAAATCAAACTGGAATCTATATATTAATACGTGAAGCAAAAACGTTGTATCCCTTTTTACGAAAATTGAGCCGACGGAGGAGTATGAAATTTTCCACACTTATAGAGAATATAGAGAAGTTCACAATGCTAATATTTTTTTAAAATAATGCATAAAAGATACATTAAATCAATACATTAATAAAGAAAACATTACACACACTACATACCATGTATTTGACGCACACACGCATGCATACTATTTATTGTCAAACTTTTGTTCGTAACGTCTGTTTTCAAATAGAGATCAAATATTGTTTGTCTTTGTTAATATTTCTTATAGTGTAGTCTTGGCGAAATTTGTGATTATAGAAGTATAAAATACAATCATAATAGTGTACAAATTTACAATTCCAATTAATTATAGTCGAATTTCGACTACTGCGGGACCTCTAGTCCAAATAAATACCCAAATCACGAACAACTGTGGTGCGTACCAAAGTTTGACCATTAATAGAATAGTCATACAAGATATTCGATCTTCCACGTGAGAATGGTTATAATAGTACACTTGTTAGTATTCACTATGAGTAAGTTATTTTGACAGTAAACAAATAAGTTGTTCAAATCATCCTGTAACTCCAAACAGTCATTTAAGGACTTTATAACTTTATATACTTTTTTGTCATCGGCGTACATAATGAATTTGGATTTCTTGAAAACATTTGAAACGTCATTGACATATATATTAAATAACATAGGACCGAGATGAGAGCCCTGAGGAACTCCCGAGGGAACAGGTGCAAATGAAGAACAAAAACCATGGAAAGTCACAGCCTGACTGCGATCTCTAACATAAGACTCAAGCCATCGCAGCAAATCACCGTGGACCCCAAGTCCATGCAATTTCTCAATCAAAATGTCAAAATTTATTCGATCGAACGCTTTGGAATAATCCGTGTACACCACATCAACCTGATGACCATCCTCCATGGAGTTCAATACATAATCCAAAAACTCACATAGGTTTGTCTCAGTAGATCTATGGCTTATAAAACCATGTTGTTGCTCTATAATATGAGGCCTAATCAATGAAAATAAAAAATCATAAACTATACGTTCAAACATCTCAGGGATGGCACAAATTTTAGAAATTGGTCTGTAGTTAGCTATGTTATGTTTATCACCGCTCTTAAAGACTGGCACCACGAACGACCGCTTCCAAATACGGGGCATAACACCAGTTGATAATGAGAAATTAAAAAGAAGATGCAAAGGGTAACACAACTGAGCGTAACATTGTCGCAAAAAAACAGGCGGAATACCATCCGGACCAGCACCCTTGGAAATATCAAAATTTTCCAAATATTTTTTTGTTGTTTTTGTTGTTTGTTGTTTGTTTGTAAGTTTGACTTCACCCACTGAATTAAGATGAGAAATACTACACAGTTAAGGTCGTAAGAGGCAGGGGTATACTTAACGATGATGCTGACTGTGTATTGTTAGTTAAAAAGGCAAAACCAAAATGAACATTAAATAAATTACATATTTCAGAACCATCAGATGAGCACCTATCATTTAAGAACAATTCGTTAGGAAAATCCCCAGCACTCCTCTGGATTTAACAAATCTCCAAATTGCTTACTAACACTTCAAGATATCATCCTCACATTTTGTATGTATGCATTGTAACAGCAAATTTTTAAGGCTTTTTGTCTTTCACGAAGAACAGAAAAACTTGAATAGTCAGCCAATCGACCATAACATTTCCATTTCCTATGAAATTTTTATCTTATCTAATCGGTGGACTTCTTCAAGTTCCCAGAATTTAGTAAGGTCATTGTGAATTTTAGTATCGTCATCATTAAGACTGTTTGATATATGGAATGGTTACAATGTACTGTTTTGTGTGATGTAGTGATTGTAGTCATAAGACCGCAAATAATCCAACCAAACTGAGAGTTTCTTAACTTTGGATTATTAGGACCGAGAGAGTGAGTCTCGCGGCCAAGAATCTCCCAGAAAAGATCGGCACTGATGAGTATTTCAATCGGCGCTGGTTGGTGAAAGTTGGATCTGCTAATTGGATGCCATTAGGTATTTGTATTTGTGTAGTATCTATATGTAATTAGGTATGTGACCTGTTATTTGTGGGTAATACAACCTGATGTGACGTTGACCTGGTTGACTAATGACCTCAATTGCGCCACACAGGTCTCTGTGACCTTACCGGTATGATGATGGCCTATGCCCATAATGTTGACAAGGCAGTTTGAGTTTGACGGTAAACACAGCTTCTGTTTAAGTGTCTCCGTTATGAATGAAGACTGGCTTCTACAATCGAATAGGGTGCGAACCTTTTCTGTCTTGTTCGTCCGTGGATTAGCCACCTCGATTAAGGCTGTAGATAACAAAACTTGATTTTTATTCTGTTTAGAAAAATTTACAATAGTATCGTCAGTGCCGTCTGCCACTGACTGGATATAAGGTTTGCAGGAGCAGTGGTTTCCTTGCTAGTGCAAGCAAAATATTTCTATATGGCTTATCTTGCTTATTATTAATATTAGAAGTAGTAAAGTTAGAATGCATTAATTTATACGAATTACGATTTATAGACTCAAGGACGTCAGCATGATTAATTAAAAATTTATAAATTGTTCCAAATCGGTACAACATCCAACGCGCCACGACACTCCTCCCATTTCAAAAGAGTGTGGCTGTCCAGCTTTGAGCACATTATGTGAATTATGAGGACATCCCATTTGTCGGTAGGTTGACCTAGGCTAGACAATGCCCTTAAATTCTTAGTGATGTGATCTACCATAAATCTTAAAGATCTATCAGACTCACGAGTTGTCTGTTGAGTACTTAATAATGAATTTAAATGATGATTTATCAATTGACGCTTATTATCGTAACGATTTTATTTTTGGTACAATTTTCCTTGTCAGGGAAGGCAAGGGCAAGCCTTGTCTGTTCTATATATTTTCTGAAATAATTTTCAAAAAAGCCGAAGCCAGGTCTTATATGATATATATTATTATGGGGTCTGCTGCGTGAGTCTTGGTTCAGGCAATATGGGGTTTAGATCCGTTACCGGAACGATTATGTCCAATTTCACACACACAGCAATTTATTACATAAAACGATAAGAAGGAGAAAAGCGACAAGTACAGTTGAATAGTTCACAGCAAACGGTAAGAAAAAGTCCATGCAAAGAAGGAGACATAAACTATACACACTAAATATTCAATATAAACTTAGTCAATCGAGACAGGCGTATGCGAGTAATGTGACGTGAGCTTCGCGGTCAGAGGTCTGCGGACGACTGGCACAGGAAGCTGCGACGGCACACCTCGTGCCGTTCACACAAAGACTTGTGAACTACGCAATCATGTGTAAGTCACCACACCACTCCCCTCAGAGACCACCTCAGGATGGGCGATAGTAGTCTGGAAATATGACTTTTCTACCGGATCTTGTTCTGTGAGACGAGCGCGGCGATTCCAGACTTTCTTTTCATCACAGGGTTGCTTAGGTATTTTTCTGTGTTGCTATCTAATAAGTAAGCTGGTTTGATCCTGTCTATGGAAACGTTGATCTCTTTTCCGTTTATCAACCGCTTGTACACTTTGTTGTCTCTGTTAATAACTTTGTAGGGGCCTTTATACGCTGGTTGAAATCCACGTTTGACTGCGTCTTCTCTGAGGAATACGTGCGAGCAAATGCAAGATCTTTGTAGATAAATATCTTCTGGATAGAATGATGTGGTGTTGGGACTGGCTGTAAATTGCTGGCAAATGACCTGATGCGGGCTGAAAAATCAGTTATATCCGTATCATGCTTGTCAGTTTTATGACCAAAAAATTCTCCTGGTAGGCGCAGGCGTTCACCATATAGTAATTCGGCTGACGAGCACTGAATGTCCTCCTTAAAGCACTTCTTATGCCGAGGAGCACGATTGGTAAAGTTTTGGTCCAGTTGATGTCGGCATAACATGTAATAGCAGCCTTCAGCTGCCGATGAAACCTTTTAATGAGACATTGCATTGAGGATGGTAGCTGGTAGTTTTGCGAATGCTTAAACCCTATGAATTTGGAAAGTTGTTCGAATAGTGCTGATTCAAATTGTATGCCGCGATCAGTGACGATGTCAGTGGGACAACCAAATCGGGCAATCCATCCGATAAGAAGCTTTTGCTACTGATTCGGCCGTAATATCAGTCAGTGGTATAGCTTCATCACCGGGTAAAACGATCAATGCTGTTAAACAGTACTTGTATCCCGGAGGAGGTAACGGTCCAATGATGTCTAGGTGTACATGATTGAATCTTGCTTTTGGTAAATCGAAGGTGCCTAACGGTGAGGCAAACATGTCGATTTATTTTTGAGCGTTGGCAAGCTAAACATGCTCTAGCCCAGTCACGACAGTCCTTCCTGAGTGAAGGCCATACAAATCGTTCAGCTACTAGTTTAGCACTAGCCTTTGTACCGGGATGGCTTAATGAGTGCAAGCTTCAAATATTTGTTTCCGTAAGTGCTTTGGCACCAGAGGCCTGGGAGTCGGCGTGCTGACATCGCAGTACAGTTGTTTTTGACTTCCTGGTATATTTTAGCTTCACGAGTTGTAACGAAGTATGCCGTCTTAAGAAATTCACTAGTTCAGTGTCCGTATCTGCGCTTTGGCTAACGTTTCGAGATTTACAGGATTTTGCAGTTCTTCAACTTGACCAGCCTGGGAAAGAGTGTCAGCCACAACATTATCTTTTCCGGATATATGTTGTACATATGTTAGTCGAAAACTGTGATATGTAGTCTAAATGTCCATACTGACGTGGACTACAGTTTGCCTTCCGCTGATGGAATGCGAAGCATAACGGTTTATGTCAGTATAGATGGTAAAGTTGTTGCTTCTAACCAATGCCTGAAGTATTTGATGCTCTCGTATATTGCCAAAAGCTCTCGATCGTAGGTGAATATTTTGTTGCGATGGGCTTAACTTACGAGAGAAGAATGCCAGAGGTTCCAATTTCCGTCCTTCAGCTGTTGTAATACTCCACCAATAGCAAATCAGACGCATCAGTCACTAAGCTCACCTTGGCATCACAGTCAGGATGAGCCAGTAAAGCTGCGTTACAAAGGCTTTCCTTACAGTCTTCAAATGACTTTAGTGAGTCCCCCGTCACCTCAATTGGATGTGATGCTTTATAGAACCTGTCAGCAAGGAGCTTAGAGCAGCTTGAATATTGCAGCTTTGGGGATAAATCTACGATAGAAGTTTATCATGCCCAAGAATCTTCTAAGCTGCTTAGCTGTTTTAGGGACAGGAAATTCTTTGATGGCTTGTACCTTGCTTTCCAGAGGTTTTGTTCCATTCGCGTCAATATGGTAGCTAAGAAATCTACCTCCGATGCACCGAAGACACATTTTGCAGTGTTGATGAGCATTCCATATTCTTTCATTCTGATGAAAAGCTGATGTAGGTGCTCCAGGTGCTCAGATTCATTACTGGATAATATGAGAAAATCATCGATATAGGGGAAGCAGAAATCTAAGCCACGTGTCATCTCATCGACAAATCTCTGAAAAGTTTGACTTGCGTTTCGCAACCCAAACGTCATGTACGGAAATTCAAAGAGTCCAAACGGGGCTGTTATCGCTGTTTTTGGTATATCGTCTTCAAAAACCGGTATTTGATTAAAAGCTTTAACCAGGTCAATGGTAGAAAATACACGACAGCCAGATAGGCTATGCGCAAAGTCTTGGATATGGCGAATCGGATACTTATCTGGTATCGTGCGAGCGTTTAGCATACGATAGTCGCCACATGGTCGCCAAACATTCTCCTTTTTAGCAGCGAGGTGTAGTGGTGCGGACCAGGGACTCTCAGAGGGTCGCGTGGTGCCGTTAGCCAACATTGCTTCGAATTCTGATCTTGCAATCTTCAATTTTTCAGGTGCCAGTCTTCGAGGAGTACAGGCAACCGGGGGCCTGGTGTGGTGCGGATGTGATGTACTATGTTGTTTTTTGGTGTGTGGTATATGCCTGCCGGTCGTGTCAGCTCTACAACTTAGAAAGCAAAATATGATATTTAGAATTGCCGGTTACGACCTTTACACTAGATATTAAACTATCAGTTACAGCAGAAGCAGATACGGTTGACAATTTGTACTAGCATCAATTAAAAGCTTATTGCGTATGTCTACGATAGGTTAAAATGAGACAGAAAATCTACGCCAATGATAGCTTTAGTTACATCAGCTACTGTAAAACGCCACACAAAATTTCTACGCAAGCCTAGGTTGAGATTAAGTTATATGTATCCGTACGTGTTAATCGTAGAACCATTGGCCGCGCACAGCTCGTATTCCGTCGTTTCCCGTTGTTGACGAAGAAACTGAAGACGTGATCTTCTATCCGTCACGAAGAGGCGACCGGTGTTTAATGGGCAATCTTCAGTCGCCATTATCGACTGCCCCGAATGTTTTCCGATGGTGTGTAATCACAGGGCTGGATACATGTCTTCGCTTGTTGACCAAATTTGAAATGGTACCAACAAAGAGGGAACCGCTTATAGTTGGACTGGGATCTTCTCGTAGGGGTTCGCCTACGATCGTGGAGCTGCTGACGATTGCGAGAACGGGACCGGGTGTGCACTTCCATCGTTAGAGCGCTGACTTGTTTTGTTAGTTCAGTTATTTGTCGAGCCATGATTTCCAGTGCCGAGTCTTCTCTTGATGATGTTGCTGCCACTCTCTTGATGAGGTGCACTAGGTGCGACGTCATGGACTCTGTCAGCCAGATCTGCCAGTTCAATGAGAGACAAAGTCATCAGAGACGCGATGATAGTTTGCAGGTTGTCTGGTAAACGGCTTGTCCATATGGACCGCAGAAAATCGTCTGGTATTGTAGGTCCAGCTAGTTGTCGTAGATGTCGTAAGAATTATGAACACTTCTGATTGTAAAAGCTGTTTTACCTTTTTCTCTTTAGACACGGAGAGCCGCTTAATCAGTTCGCTTTTAAGGTACTCATATTTTTTTGTAGCCGGTGGTGAGGTGATGACGTCTTCCACTTCAACCGCGTACTGTCTGTCCAAGTTTGAAAGCACGTAGTCAAATTTAGTTAAATCGTCAGTTATTCTTGCCATGTTAAATTGACCTTCTATTTGACAAACCATATTAGTGGTTTTTCCGACCAGAAAGGCGGTATCCGTACACCAACACGAAAAAGTTCCGCTGGATTACCGGATGGATCAACGGAAAATCAACGGAAATTCATTTTTCGATATTTTTTTGTGTGGGGTAGTTAGCGAAAGAGTTGTGTCACTATCTTCACTGCCCATTTTGCGAGAATATTCTTCTCGGGGTCACCAGTTATGGGGTCTGCTGCGTGGGTCTTGGTTCAGGCAATATGGGTTTAGATCCGTTACCGGAATGATTATGTCCAATTTCACACACACAGCAATTTATTACATAAAAACGATTAGAAGGAGAAAAGCGACAAGCACAGTTGAATAGTTCACAGCAAACGGTAAGAAAAAGTCCAGGCAAAGAAGGAGACATAAACTATACACACTAAACATCAATATAAACTTAGTCAATCGAGACAGGCGTATGCGAGTAAATGTGTCGTGAGCTTCGCGGTCAGAGGTCTGCGGACGACTGGCGCAGGAAGCTGCGACGGCGCACCTCTCGCCGTTCACACAAAGACTTGTGAACTACGCAATCATGTGTAAGTCACCACATTATTATATCCTGAAATAAAAATGTCATTAAGGCCGAAGCCAAGTCCTTTATAATTTCTTCCTGAAACAAAAATTTCAATAAGGCCGAAGCCAAGTCTTATATATTTTCCAATCCTTGTAAAATGGCAAATTCGAGTTTTGCTGTCAAATCCAAGTTCAAGACTTTTTTAAATCTTAGCTGGAATAAAAAAAATTAGTAAACAAAATATCATAATGTTATGGACGGAGCCATAACTTCGTCAAATCCTTGTAATCCCATTTTTAGATATCTCCAACTGTTGAATCTATAAATTCACAAATTGGCTTAAAACTTTCTTGATTTCTTAATAATAGCTGAAGAGTACGCGGGATGTCCTCAGCGTTTACATATATACACAGCAGATGGTCAATAAACACTAATTTATCCAGTGAAAAAGCAGAACAACTAAATAAAATGTGATCAAGGGACTGTATATCGTTATTGCAGTAATTACAAACTGGAGAAGACAAAACATTGATTCGAAACAAATGAGCATTGAAGCGGCAATGACCTAATCTCAAGCAACAGATGGTTGTATAACACTTCCTATCAAGGTAAGAATTCCCTTTAATGAACCAAGGGGAAGAAATTTTCTCTTTAATTTCAGCATACCATTTACCTTTTGACTGAACAATTTCTAGCCAAATATCTTTGAATTTTTCACACAATTTGTGCTTTATTGTAATTAAAAAATCTGAATCTGGAATTGGTACTTGTTTTATAAGATTATTAGGGATTGCTGCAATGCATTTTGCCAAGTAATCAACCTTCTCATTGCCAGCAACACCAACATGCGATGGTGTCCAAAACAAAATTATATCTTTATGATGAATATTAATTAAATTATAGTACTTTTCCCTGATATCAAAAATAAAATAACTGGGGTTGGTAGATAATCTTGGATTATCTAATGCCTTCAAAATGCTCATACTATCAGAGATAATTAGCCATTTCTGTACTGCCTGAGCTTCAATATAATCAAGTGCAGATTTTCGAAGTGGTCGTGGCCTAACAGATAAGACGTCCGGTGCATTCGTGTTGAGCAATGCAACGGTGTTCGAATCTCAGGCGGGTACCAATTTTTCTAATGAAGTACTCAACAAATGTGCACGATTGACTTCCACGGTGAAGGAATAACATCGTGTAATAAAAATCAAACCCGCAAAATTATAATTTGCGTAATTACTGGTGGTAGGACCTCTTGTGAGTCCGCTCGGGTAGGTACCACCGCCCCTCCTGTTTCTGCCGTGAAGCAGTAATGCGTTTCGGTTTGAAGGGTGGGGCAGCCGTTGTAACTATACTGAGACCTTAGAACTTATATCTCAAGGTGTGTGGCGCATTTACGTTGTAGATGTCTATGGGCTCCAGTAACCACTTAACACCAGGTGGGCTGTGAGCTCGTCCACACATCTAAGCAATAAAAATAATAATAAAAAATAATAGCAAGACCCTCGGCTGTAAATATACTTGTTAATTGAGGAAGTTTATTACCGTACCCCTTTCAAGCTTTGCAGTCATGGAAACTGCCATGGAAACAGTAGTACTATTTTTAGCACCATCAGTAAACAATTTATTATAGCTCTCGTATTTCTCTAAAGCTAAATATACATCCTCCTTACACTTTAAAGAATTATTTATAACAACTTGAATAGGATTCAATTTAGTTTTATATGTTGTGTTATAACAAGGCCAAAGATCATTTTCACATAAATTATAGTCTGTTTTAAATTTTAAAATTTCAGGGAGATCCTGAGCCAGATATGGAACATGAGATTGTACATTATTTGAAATACTTTGTAACTTCTAAATGAGAGGATGCCTTGACACAGACAAGAGCTTCAAAAGAAATGTTGATTTAAGATATTCAAATCTTAATGACAATGGAGGAATGTTACATTCCACTTGCATGGAAATAATTGGAGTGGACCTCATTGCACCAAGAATAATGCGTAAGCATTTATTTTGAATTTTATCTAATTTATCAACTAGATTTTTATTATCAGAATAACATAAAAAACCATATTCAAAATGACTGCGAACAATAGACTTATAAAAAAAAATGTGTGCGTGTACTAGTGTACACACGTAAGAAGTGAAACTTGTTTATGGCCTTATTTTTCGAAAAATGATCTACATGCAACTTTCTAGAAATTGGTTAAATAAAGTTAAATTAGATAAAGTTTAAACAAAAGGATTTTATTATCATAGACATGAATACAAATAATACAATTATTTCACTTTACCTTTTTGCTACTAAGATTATTACAGCATTTTATTAATTGTAATAGAATTATTACTATCATTGTCATTGTCATTATATATTTTTGTAATTAATGGCTTATGGTAACTGAAATATGAAATATATGGTTTACATTCCACGAAATTTAGTGACCGAGTAAAAACTCCATCAATTGTAGTGCCAGATCTTGTTGTTGACGTTTGAGGACTGTTTTTCATGGATAAATTCAATTTATCTTTCAGAAATTCAACTAGCTTCAAAGAATTTTCCGATGCAAAATTTACATTAAAATCTCCACTTAAAATCATCGGTATTTTATAATTATTGTTACCGAGTAAAGAGGCACCTTCACTTGTGTACGGCAACAATGAATGGTGAAGAAAAAGATGGCGCGTAACGGAAAAATGTGACGCGTAACCGAAAAATGTGACGGTAAATTTTTTTCCAACGCCGATAAAGAAGTTTCACTTCAAAAATCAATAAGATTTTTAGATCAGCACCCCACGAAGTGCCGGTCAAAGATTTTAATATGTTAGTAGCTTTTAATGTACGATCAGTTAAGCATTCAATATATTTGTTAAATTTGAAACTACTGCTGAATATGACACCCAAAAATCGAACAGAATTGTCAACAGGTAGTATATTATTATTATAGAAAATTTTAATTTGAGACAACCTAATATTACGACCAAAACAACAACCTTGCTCTTGTCAGTATTAATTTCCAAATTAAGTTCGTTGAAATAGCTAAGCAAATTTTGTAAAGCAACGTTGATTTTTTTGTATAATAAGATACAGATCACCACTCCTGCAATAAACTGCTAAGTCATCAGCAAACTGCAAGTTAGACACATCATTGCCCAATTTAAGATTAAGCTGATGAATATAAATAATAAATAAAAGCGGGCTTAAGATCCCTCCTTGTGAAACTCCTTTATAAGGAAGTCTAGGACCAAACAAATTATTGAAGTGAAAACTTCTTTAGAATCGTTGTGATTTCAAACCGGATGCAACGGAAAAAGCGACAGGTAAGAGACACAAATACAAAAATGTGTAGGATGAAGCCAGCAAAGAGTGAGACAGAAATATACATACTATTTAATACAGTGCCATCTGTGAGATTTTTGAAGTGAAACTTCTTTATCGGCGTTGGAAAAAAATTTACCGTCACATTTTTCGGTTACGCGTCACATTTTTCCGTTACGCGCCATCTTTTTTGTATTCATGTCTATGATAATAAAATCCTTTTGTTTAAACTTTATCTAATTTAACTTTTTTGTATTCATGTCTATGATAATAAAATCCTTTTGTTTAAACTTTATCTAATTTAACTTTATTTAACCAATTTCTAGAAAGTTGCATGTAGATCATTTTTCGAAAAATAAGGCCATAAAGAAGTTTCACTTCTTACGTGTGTACACTAGTACACGCACACATTTTTTTAATACTAACGTGTGTATGAAAGCTCTTGTAGTGAATTTTAATTTAGGATTATACGTGAAATTAAAATATCAATTCACAGAGGGCGCTACCTTACAATTATTTACTAATGACAAAATTTTACATATACTTAAGACGTTTAGGATAATTGTATTTTAATTTTGGAAGGTTTCACTTCTACCACGTGTAAATTGCACACATTTTGTTTTTTTTTTATATTTTACAAAAAAAAATCTTTCTAGTAAAAAGTTATATAACTAATTGACCAACTTTCCAGGTAGCTGTAATGACAACAAAATCGAAGAAAGCACATCAATATTGACATTGTTAAATGCGCCAACAACATCAATAAAAAAACACAAACTAACTTTTCATTATGGGACAAAGCATCACGGATATCCAGACACAAATGACTGAGGCTTTCCCGGGCAGAACGGCCACGACGGAAACCAAATTGATTATAAGGTAGAATTTTGTTACTTTCTATATAAAATTCAAGACGTTGTTTAATTAATTTTTCAAATAATTTTTCTGAGCGGGAACTTAAAGTAATCGGACGATATGAGTCTCCAGAATCTGGATTCCTACCAGATTTTAAAATTGGCACAAGACAATCTATTTTCCATTGCATAGGAATTATCGAATTAGACCATAGTTTAAAAATATGTAACAGTAACAATAGATTATTATTATTTAACAATTTAAACATTTTATAAGAAATCCAATCTAAACCACATGCTGTATCTTTTCGAGATTTTAAGGCTGCTTTTAACTCTGTAATTGTGAAATCATTTATAAGGAAGGAATTTGATGAATTAATGTTATTAGGATTGAAAGTAGAAAATTTTTGTACTGTATCTGGAGTGTATTTAAGAAGAAAATCATTAATCCATTCACAATTATTAAATGCTGCAGGAGGAGTTATTAAGTTTTCTTAATTGTTTCCAAATGTAATTTATTGGACTTAATCGACACAGTGATGAACTGAACTTTTTCCGACAATCTAAGCGTTCCTGTTTAATAATTCTTTTTTTTAAAGCTTGTAAACGTTTAAAATGTATGAAGGAAAACTGACTAGGTTAAGCTTTGAATTGTGAATATGCCTGTCTGCAATCATTCACAGCTTTGGCACACTTGTCATTCCACCAAACTAATGAGATGGTCTTTTTCTTTTTTGGATCATTTTGCGAATTTTGAAATTTATTCTTTGTGCTTACTTTAATTTCTGACAAAGTAATAGCTTTAGTAACTATAGAACAAAACCTATTATAACAGTCCAATATACTTGTATGATCAATCTGAAATCCATTGAGCAATTCATTTACATTTTTCTCATACAAAACCCAATCTACCAGTTTCAGGTTAGCATGCTGAGGAATGTTAGAAGAAAACTGAAGAAAATTAACTGATGAAGACACTGTATACTTAGTTACAGTGGGAAAATGATAACTTCCTAGCGAATCAGAATAAACCTGCCAAGAACAAGATAAAGCCAATGAAGATGTTACCATTGTTAAATCAAGACCATTTATTTGGTCTGAAGACATGCGAACCTGCTGTTGTAGGTTGTCCGTCGTTTTAAAAGCACTAAATCATTATCGTCAATGGTATCCATAATTAATCTGCCCCTAATGTTAGTTCTGCTACAACCCCAAGAAGTATGAAAAGCATTAAAATCGCCAGCAATATTTAATGGTTTTGGAATATCACTCGACAGACTATCAAATTTCCTTTTTTCAAAAATAGGTGTACATTGGCCAGGACTGTTAAAGCTTATTCATGATAACTGTTAATTATAAACTTTAATTATAACGGCTACATTTTGCAGGGAATCATCAAAAAAGGTATTGATTTTCTTGTATTGTATACTATTATGAATTAAAATGGCTACCCCGTTGTGAGAATTGCCACAGCCATTTCTCACAACTGAGTAATTTCTAATATTAAATTTTATGTGAGGTCTTAACCATATTTCTGAAATTAAAGCAATATGTATAACATTTTCATACATAAATTTTTGTAACTCTAATTGATTGCTTAACAGACTTTGTGCGTTCCACTGCGTGATTTTTAATGTGGGAGATCCTTGATCCATCATTCTTTTTTTGTATAGTTTCCTTAATGCAATCTAAAATTGTTTGTGAATTTATGTTTGTGTTGTCGTTTTTATTTAATGTCATTACTTTTACTAGTGATTCTAATAGTAAAGAAAGAACTTGTTTGTTTGAAATTATAATATTTGTTAAATCCTGTGTATTTTCTGTTTTATTTAAAGATGAAAAATCTTTTTTTTTAAGAATCTCAGAATATGGAGTACTGTAAAATTTGTTTTTATTCTAAGTAAAACATCTTTTGTTTTTCGAATGATTATAGGAAATTTTTATATTAATGAAATCCAGAAATTTTCGAGGTAGATCATCAAGTTGATTCTGGCTACCACAATGGTTTCTGAATATATGTCTGAATAAATAAAAACACACACACAAATACAATTATTACACAATTATACATTATTTGTATTAGTATTATTGAGCTCTTCCACCCATCTAAGCAATAAAAAAAAACTTCATTTAAGTGTATTCAAAATTATTTTAGTTAAATTATTTTATTTATTAATTATCGCTTAAATAATAAATATTCTGGCGAAATATTTCTTATAGCAGGCAACATAAATCGTTCTGCTTCAAGTAATATTACCATCTTTATCCAACTAACGATACGCCGCGTAACTAGTGAACTAGAGTAAGAGAGATGGATATTAATTTAAAATGTTTAATAGTTTCAAAGCTACATCTTCGTCGCATAAAGCGGCTACACTTTTGTGTACGCAAGGTACTGAGGTTTGCTCCTCTAGTTATATTTCAACTCTCTGCTGTAAGCAGCATACTTATCATCCTCTCTGCAATCATCATATTTGTCGGAATAATCTGAATCTGTCGACACAGATTCGGCGTAAGAATCCATAATTTCAGTACTTTTTACCTCATCAGCTTTATGTTTTTTGCGCTTTTTCGCGCCCATTTTTTCAACAAAAATTTACAAGTAACTTACCGAATATACAGCAAGTTATCTACGTACACTTATTATAAACAACTTACGGCTATTATTTATATACTAATCAAGACAAATTTACAAATATAAACATTTTTTACAATAAAATATTTTTTGTCGCAAAAACGTTCTGTATCTTCTTTCAGGCCCGCGCACCAATATCCTTATTATAACGACTACATAATAATTGCCAAGCATTTTTATAGTTGGAACTAGAAACTTCGAAGTTAGTAATAATGCGTGCTGCATCACCCGTTAAGTATGAAATTAAATGATGAAACTTATGAATTGGAGCAATTCGCTCATTGTTATGAATTAAACTCAAAAAAGTGTCACGTTACTCAAGCCAACGGAAATATGATGCGTCAAACTTATCAATTTGTATTTGGGGCAATTTAAATCCCAAAACATCATGATGATAGACATTGCACTGAGCTGATGATAGCTGACTAGAGTTAAGATCTTTGTAATTACTTTCGTCATGTTTACTTGCATTATGTTGTATAATAATGCTTTGTACGGAAGTGATGTTTGAAATAAATAACTGCTCAATGTCATCTCTCTCATCAACCTCGTTTGTCAAATCACTACGATTCAAAACCTCTATTTGAGTCTGCAAGTCGTCAAATCGATTTGACAGTGACTCAAATTTACTAAGCTCAAGTGTCAATTCAGCAAGTTCAAGAGAATTTTTTTGAGCTTGTTTGAGTTAAATAGTTCCGAAATTTAGGTATTTGCCCCTTTATGGAGCTACGTTTAACAAAAAGATCCAGCAAATCTTGAGTATTTTGCACTAGTTTCACCTCCCATGATAAATAAAAATTATAAGTTTCTAATATATGAAGTAAAAAGTTCGTAAATTAATTTAATAAAATGAAGTAACTGGTAAGAAGAAGCGATAACATAAGCAAAGTTTAGTACTACGGATAATGAAACTATGAAAAAATAGAATAAAATCGGTTTAGTTAATTAATGAATTAAGAATATCAAAGTTATCTCACGCTCCTCGACTAGACGTGACCTGCACTGGAGTCCGGCCCTGCTACACTCTCACCCGGAACACTGGGACACAGCGGTGCTGAACTTGTTTATCGCAGCCAGTAGGTAACGTGCGAAGGCTCACCGTCTGCCTGGAATGTTCGGCGAAATTGTGTGAATTGATTGCAAAAACAATAATGCACAAAGGGATAAAAAAAATAATTAATGAGGCACAGTGGGTATTGAGTTATTTAAATAACTATCTAGCAGAATTTGTAACTAGCGACAGTACCCGCTTATTGTTGGGTGGCCGTCCGCTTGTCTTCCTTTGTTAGCAATATCTATATATTAATACGTGAAGCAAAAACTTTGTATCCCTTTTTACGAAAATTGCGCGGACGGAGGAGTATGAAATTTTCCACACTTATAGGGAATATAGAGAAAAAGTGCACAATGCTATATTTTTTTTTAAATATTGCATAATACGTACGTTAAATCAATAAAGAAAACATTACACACACTACATACCATGTATTTGACGCACACACGCATGCATACTATTTATTGTCAAACTTTTGTTCTTGACGTCTGTGGTCAAATTGAGAATAGCTAAATATTGTTTGTCTTTATTAATATACTAGCGACCCGCCCTCGCTTCGCTTCGGAAACATTAAAACACACATGAAACCAAAAAAAAAAATTAAAAAAAAAAAAAAAGTAGCCTATGTTCATCAGGGACAATGTCGGCTTCTAATGGAAAAAGAATTTTTCAAATCGGTCCAGTAGTTTCGGAGCCTATTCGAAACAAACAAACAAACAAATCTTTCCTCTTTATAATATTATAAGTATAAGTATAAGTATAAGTATAGATTTTTATAGAGTAGCCTTGGCGAAAATGATTATAGAATTATAAAATACAATCATAATAGTGTGCAAACTTACAATTCCAATTAATTATAGTCAAATTTCGACTACTGCGGGACCTCTAGTAAATATAATTACTTAATGCAGAAAACAATACTAAAATTAAGAAAGACACTTTTTTGGTTTGGATATTTTTATGATGTGGGTAAACCTCACTATGAAAAAACTAAAATGAATTGAAATTATATTGAAAGGATAAAAAACACTGTATAAAGACAATTAGCACAAGTACAGACTAATCGATTTGGGTAAATAGGAAAAATGTTATTGGAATTTAGGTTGGTGTGATTATATAGACGGGAAAGTAATGGGAAGGGCACTTAGCTGCATTGACCTGGGCTACGGCTCGATGCTGATTGCTGATTGCTGATCGATGACCGGCGATGGCTACAATGGCTTGAGCTCCAAGATCCCGTGGATACAGTTGAGGACGGCAGCTGGTTTCGACGAATAAGCTTCTGACCGATTTTTCGGCTTGACCATCCGAATGAAAAAATATTCTTTTCCGAAGAATTTTCAAGGTTCTTTTGACGGTCGCCAGATGTTGGATGCTTGGGTTTCTTCAATAAAACTTCCACAATCGATTTTGTGCTTGTGTTTCCTTTATGCAGGTTTTTGTTAATTTAATACGTTGCGAACAAGTTAGCTTCGCACGGCCATTAATTGAAGTGTGTAAAAATGGTGCAGGTAAACATAAATAAAATTTTGTACATTGCTCCTTAAAAATTCGTAGGCGTTAACAGGTTGTAAAATAAATGATTTATTTTACTTTCATTTCGTTGTAGGAATTGATTTTTCTGTTTTTTACTTTTTTGATTACCCACCCATCTTAAAGAATTCGTTTTCATTTGAAGAATTCATGTTTATTTTGATCTCATTCATTTTGAAGAACATTGTTTTTAATACCGAATTCTAAAGTTACTATTATTGGTTATAAAACTAATTTTATTTGTTTTAAGTACAAAAGTTCTAAGCACTGTTGTGTGTTTTTAATTTGTATTTTTTAAGAGGGTTTAAAGTTAAATTAATGACATAACTTGATTTTTATAATTTGCAGTCTCGTCAATAAAGACTGATGTCTGAAACCCCCCTTTAAATGTCGATTTTTTTAATAATTTTACTATAAGTTCTAAAATATTTTTATGTGTTTTAATACTACGATAAATTTTCTTTTAATCAGTAAAGTCAAACCCTCAATAAATCATGTACATTTTGCAGTATGCACTTCAGGGGGGTGCAACTCTCATACAAAGGAAAAAAACAAAATGTGTGCAATTCACACGTGGTAGAAGTGAAACCTTCCAAAATTAAAATACAATTATCCTAAACGTCTTAAGTATATGTAAAATTTTGTCATTAGTAAATAATTGTAAGGTAGCGCCCTCTGTGAATTGATATTTTAATTTCACGTATAATCCTAAATTAAAATTCACTACAAGAGCTTTCATACACACGTTAGTATTAAAAAATCTCACAGATGGCGCTGTATTAAATAGTATGTATATTTCTGTCTCATTCTTTGCTGGCTTCATCCTACACATTTTTGTATTTGTGTCTCTTACCTGTCGTTTTTTCCGTTGCATCCGGTTTGAAATCACAACGATTCTAAAGAAGTTTTCACTTCAAAAAACATTCAACTAGCGTCATCTTACTCCTGTGGCGACGTCATTTTTGAAACGTTTAGGCATTAATGATCTAATAAACTCACAAGACGGCAGATATGTGTTCTGACTCAATAAAAAATGCTAGCGTTGGTACAAGTTGGAATTATTCGGAAACAAAAAAAATATATGTTAGAAACATAAACCGTACTTATCAATAATTTTTATTTTTAACAAAAATCCAACATGTCTTGTGTTACATTAAATGATATTTCTGTTAGGAAAATAAACAGTATCATGGGAATAAACTGCTACTAAAACCAAATTTTAAATTTTTTTTATTTTGGATTGGCAATAGACCTGTGTCGGTCAATTGTTTTCCATGACCCGGGTCGATCGTGACCCATTCGTATAGTGTTCGGGTTATAAAAATTCGATCATTAAGCTCTTCTTAAATATTTATCCAATACCATGGGTGAACTTTAGAGTTATAGGTACTATAATGAAGTGAAATTGTGACCTTACTACGGGCTCATAAGGACTCGCATCCAGGGCCGTAAAACAATCTAAAAAAAAAAAATTACATCCGCCCTAAAAGTTTTTTTTAGGGGATTTTATGACCTGGTAACTGAGACCTTTAAGTCATGTCTTATTTTAATTTATATTCATATTTTTATGAAAAATGATGTTATGGAGTGAAATAAAAATGAAATGAAGATGATTAATTTAAAACATTAATCAACTGGGATGAAATTAAATGAAATGAAATGAATTGATATGGGATGAAATATAATCTCAGTAAAATGGTGGTCATTTACTAAGATTGTTTTAGTGGACTTTTTGGAGGATCCCGAGAAGTTACGTCCAGCGGCTTTGTTTTATTTTCCCACATTTGTGCACTTTCACAGATATTAAACCACCGTTGTTACACATTTAAACCTGAAGAAACACTAAATAGACAAAATAAAACAAATCACACAACTTCACTCCTCGCGTTCCCGCCAAAAAGTCCCGCCCTAGAAGTTTTTTTTTTTTTAAGAGATTTTATGACCTGGTTACTGAAACCTTTAAGTCATGTCTTATTTTAATGTATATTCTTAATTTTATGAAAAATTATATTATGGAGTGAAATGAAATGAAAATGATTAATTTGAGACATTAATCAACTGGGATGAAATCAAATGAGATGATATGAGATGAAATCTAATCTCAGTAAAATGGTGGTCATTTACTAAGATTTTTTCAGTGGACTTTTTGGAGGATCCCGAGAAGTTACGTCCAGCGGCTTTATTTCATTTACCCACATTTGTGCACTTTCACAGATATTAAACGGTTAATAAACCACCATTAGTACACATTTAAACCCGAAGAAACACTAAATAGACAAAATAAAACAAATCACACAACTTCACTCCTCGCGTTCCCGCCAAAAAGTCCGCCCTAGAAGTAATAGTGTTCTGTGCATAGATTATACACTTAATATATTTGAGATAGATGCGCAACTCTCATTTTTATTTTTGCTTTAGTTAGAGCCCAGGTCAGCAGGCGTCGCTGCTGTCGATTATTAATCTCCCTATCCCCCACCAGGTGGCTTTTTTAGTAATTTTAATATTTTTTATAATTAACTCTCTTTATGAAAAAATCTTATCGTTTAGAATCGCTGAAATTCCCGGTAGTACTTATGAAATATTAAAGAACGTTTGATTGTGTTCAGCATTCTAATCGATAAGATCTTTTCATACAGAGAGAAAACAGTTTTTTAAAATAAAAAGCTGTAATTCTCTGTAAGCTATTTAATTTCCCTATATTACAAACAATTTACTGTTAAAAGATAGTATGAACGTACAATTGTATAAAATTTCGAATAATAATAACTTCTCTAGATTAATCCTACTAGCGTACTTAATAACGTTAAATCGAAAGTTATCTAAAAGTTAAATATGTCTAGATAATCAAATCATACCATCTCAATTAAGTCATTCGTGCGAAATATAAACATGTCAGCTTTCCATTACAAACATAGTAGACAATTGAATTAAATTTAATAAATTTGTTTCACAATGATAGCAGTTCTTGCTTAAAGTTGATCGTGACAGATCATGACCTTGCACGAAAATCTTACATCTATAAACACTACCTATGCTTCGTCATACAATAATTGTCATTTAAACTAGCATTGTAGAGATAATTCACACACTAAAGTGAATACTAAATTATTCTTAGCATTCTTATAAATATTTACACATTTAAAAAACGATTAACCCACAATCATGTTCATAATATGTGACATTTTGTTCTGCACAAACGTTTTGTTACATGATTTGAAAGAAAAAAACAAAAAATGTTTAAAAAATGTAATGATGATTTAAAGTACTCTTAAATATTGATAGTTTGTACTTAATGACGCTTATATAAATCTTAGACATGATTACAATAGTTATAGTTTTATTTCCTATCTAATTTATTTCTATTCTGACGTTCCTGACGCTTTTTTTATTTTATTTATTTATTATCCGGATACAAAGTCCATTGGCACTTTAAAATAAAGGTATAACAAAATATCTTACACAAATGACTATACTAACTTAACATTAAATACAATCAAATTATTTAAAACAAGGATGAACTTTAAATTTTCTCAACCGTGTTTTTTATATAATAGTAAATAGATTTAAATAAAACTGGACATTTCAGTAAATCTTGGACACGGCGGGGAATTTCTATTTGTGATGGTTGACATTGATGACTACCATTTGCATTGAGTAATGAGTCTAAAGCTGATCTTGTCGGGTTATTTGCTAAAGAATTTCCATGTTTAGTTTGATTATTCTCATCAAAATCCATCAACTTCATAATATCTGTTACTAGTATTAAACGTTGAAATTTAAAGGTCGGGCAACTCAAGAAGAGGTGGGATAAGTCGGCCTCATTTCCTCCACAGTATGTACATCTGTTATTATCTATAATTTTAAAACGAAATAAATGGCTTGGAGTCTGACAGTGGCCAAACCTCAAACGATTAATAATGGTTATAAATTTACGTTCATTGGCTCCTTTATATTTATCATACCATGGTTTACTTGGAAGTTCTTTTTGGATTTCTGCATACCAATTACCTTTATGCTTTGAGCATAATTTCCAGTAGCTTTCCCATAATTTGCGACTTCTTTGTTTTAGGTCAAAAAGAAAGTCCGTAAAAGGAACTCTGCATGAATTAGTATGATCCTCATCATAATTAGAATTGACGATACCATCTACAATTTCATTTCCCTTGATACCCCTATGAGAGGGCACCCATTTAAATGTTACTGGAGTATCCAAAGATGTCAATGCTTCTCTAATTTTATACAATAAATAATTATTTCTATAGTGAATATGACATTTGTCTAAAGCCATTAACACACTTTTTGAATCTGAAATTATTAAGAACTCCATGTTATCATTATTTTGTAAACTTTGTAAGTACAATACAGCTTGATAGATAGCATAAGCTTCAGCTGTGAATATGCTACAATTATTACTTAACATAAAACATTTTGAGGTTTTAGCCTGAGGATCATAGTAACCCGATTTCACTGCAGATGAAGATTTAGACCCATCAGTGTAGACTTTGTAACTGTTAGGTTTGGTACAGCAATAATCCAGAAAGTCTATATTATCTACTACACTGGACATATCTATATTTAATTTACATATAAGAGCTTTATATTGACAAAGGTATACAGGCCATAGTTCAGATTTGTGCATATTATCAGATAAATCAGTCATAAAGCTCATAATTCCCAATAATTCAGGGATCTGGTTATTGGGAACATTAGTCGCTGTTATACTAGAAGGCAAATACAGTGTATTGGTGACAGTTGTAGGATAAGAAAGTTTTGGAAGAAGAACTTCATTCTGAGAAGTTATAACTTTCAGGCAGAATTTTTCAGCAATTAATAATCGCCGAATACATAGTGGTTCTACACATGACTCAACTTCCATAGAATTGATAGGAGTCGTACGCATTGCACCGGTGATAATTCTAAGAGCAATATTTTGGATAACATCAAGCTTTTTTAATAATACAGGACTAATATTCATATATGCCAAACAACTATAATCAAAATGGCTACGTACTAAGCTTTTATATTTTATAATAAACAAAGAATTTTTGGATCGGAACCCCAAAAAGTTCCTGCTAAGGACCGCAAAATATTGACACCTTTCAAAGCTCTACTACAAATATAGTCAATGTGTTTGGTGAACTTTAATTTAGTGTCAAAAATTACACCAAGAAACTTTTTTTTGCTATTTTGAGGGATTAAATTATTGTTATATTTAACATTTACATTTGTATCAATACCATAAGCTAAAACTGAACTTTTACTACTATTTATATTTAATTTAAGTATCTCAGTATAATAGTAATTAAGTTGACATAAAGCTGAATTAACTTTTGCTTGAGCAACCTGAAAATTACTGTCTACACTATATATTAAGATGTCATCAGCAAATTGTAATATTTTTACAGATTCAGTCACGTGTCTATATATTTGTGAAGTATAAAGGTTATACAGGATTGGAGATAAAGAAGACCCTTGCATCAACCTCTTGAAATCTAATTTTGGACCATGAAAAACATTATTGTATTTAATGTATAAAGAACGACCAAAATACATATTGAAAATCCATTTTAAAAGTTTTCCTGGGAAACCCAAAGAATATAGCACCCTAATTAATTGGTGAAGATCTACATTATCATATGCCCCCTGCACATCAAGGAAAACACAAATTGCAGTAGAACCTGATAACAAACACTTTTTCATATCAGTCAGGTAAGCTATAAAACTTTCTGCTGCACTTTTGCCTTTTCTGAATCCAAACTGACTGAGAAGGAATAAGTTTCTGGTTTTCAACAAAATAATCCAATCTAGTCTTAATCATTTGTTCAAACAATTTCCCTACACAAGACGTAAGAGAAATGGGCCTGTACGAATTAAAATCATCATTAGGTTTGTCAGGTTTTAACACTGGTATGACACATTGCAACCTCCAGGATTCTGGAATCAATTGCTGAGACCAAAGCGAATTTAAAATATTAAGTAGAATAAGTTTTACAGAAACGTGCAGGTTTGAAGCATAATATAAGGAATATCGTCAAGACCAGGGATTGTATTCTTTCTTGAAGACAAAGCCAAGTCAAGTTCTTCAAAATAAAAAGAGTTAAGTAGAAACATGCTCCACTGACTTCCGTCATTAAATTCAAATAAACCAGAAATATTATCATTGTTATTACTAGGCTGCGCTAACTTCTCTAAAAAACTTTCTATCCACTCATCATTTTTGGACAGATTTCTATTAATGTTAATTCTCTTAAAGCTTCTAATAAAATTCCACACTCGGGATACTGGAGTGAATCTATTAAAAGACGAACAAAGACTTTTCCAACTGTCTTTCTTAGCCAGTTTGATAATAATTTTTTTCCTAGAATCTATTTTCTTATATTCTATATAATTGTCCATTGTCATATTACGTCTATAATTAGCTAACGCTTCTCTTGATTTAGTTACAGCCTCAGCACAAGCATCATTCCACCAAGGAGCTGGAGGAGCAGACTTTTTATTAGTAGATTTATGTTTCAACAATGGAACACAGTTTTCTTTTAAACTAAGTAGCAATTTAGAAAATTCATCATATTGAACTAAAGGATCAACGGTTGAAGGAGAAAAATTATCAAATATATCTTAGGATTTGTCTTTGTACATATTCCAGTTTGTTTTATTATATAAATATTTATGTATAGACTCTTGAACTGTATATTTTTGAGTTGAGGTAATGATGTTAACAAAAGTAGGTAAATGATAGCTCCCTAAAGAGTCGTCACCGACATACCACTCACAAAGTGCAATATCAGGGCTAACACAAGTAACATCAATGGCTGATGCATTATTACTAGGTCTAGAAATAGTAGTAGGGTCACCTGTATTTAAAATACATAAATCAGCATCATCAAATATATCAAATAATTCACGACCTCTTGAATTGGAAGTATCACAACCGAAAGCTATATTGTGAGCATTAAAATTACCAGAAACAAGACAAGGCTTGGGTAATTGCAAAATAGTCTTTCTCAAAGTACTCAAACTAATGGAGCTATTATTTGGTGGACAGTAGACACAGAGCACCGAGACAGGACCACATACTGTTATTATAGAAATAGCTATAAATTGAATATTTTGATAGAAAGTAGTTTTTAAGACCTTAAAGTTAATATTATTTTTTATTAAAATACTTACACCACCATGCTCATTTTTTGCATTTTTAAATATAACCAGGTATATAAAAAGGCAGACCAGAATCTTTTAACCAACTTTCATTCAGCAAGCACACATCTATTTTATTTTCATACAATAAAGATTTAAGAAGTGTTTTTTTATTATTGACACTCTGTATGTTATGTTGCATTAATCGTAAATAATCCATTATTTTGTTAAGTTTTGAATTAAGATCTCCTTAATGTGAGCAGTTGTGTTTGCTGTATTAGAATTGCCTAACATAACTAAAGTTTTAATAATTTTACTCAAGAACTGATCATCTTTAATGAGCTGATCATAAGAACCAATATTAGAAGGAGCAGACTGGACTGCAGTTGAGCTATGTGAAGAATTTTGTGATAACTTTTGTTTCTTAGGTTGGACAGTAGATGGAGCTAATTTATTGTGAGCTAACTTTACAACTGATTTATCATTAGGTAACGGAAGAAAATCACTTGACAATAATACAGTTGAATACATTTTAGATGAATAATTATTCTCATGTTTTTTAATCTGAGCTGCTTTTTGAGGACAAAACCTGGATACTGCCAAGTGGTCTCCTCCACAGTTAACACACTTCAAAAATTCAGCTGAGCATTCCTTATAGGAATGACCACCTGAACACTTTGAACATACCTGATCGTTTCGACATACTTTGGCACTGTGTCTAAATCTCATGCATTTAAAACATTGCATCAGAGGAGGAATGTAAGTGAAAACTCTGTAACGCCAGTTGTTTAAATAAACATACTGAGGGAGAACAGTTCCTACAAAGGTAACGCTTATAGTAGTGAGGGGTTCCAGACCCTCACCAGTTCTTTTCATAAAACGTCTAACACCAACAATTTCAGAGTCTGCCATTAGTTTGTGGTATAAATCCGCGTTACTGCATTCCTTCGGGATAAAACGAATTTTACCCACTCGCTCCATCGAAGAGGCTGGTACAAAAGCTTTCATATTATTGTCACGTAAGCTCACGTGACTCAGAAAATCATTGGCAGCTGCAGCTTGTTTGAAAACGAGCATAATTTTGGCCGCACTAATTCGACGACATTCCATGATGCCCTTCACGTTTTTGAAAATTTTGACAATTGCAAAGGATTTTTATTACCGATCTTATCTTCCGGTTTAATTCCCTGTACGTAAACGGGGAACTCTTCTTTATTACTATTATCCGGATAGGATCGCTTATAATCTGGTTTAGAGTAAGGTTTATATTTATCGACATCGTTCGATTTTATAGAAGTATCCAATCGCCTCTTTTTCAAGTCTACGGGTGACTTTTTAAACCAGTCTTCATCACCATCACTTTCTGAAGACATTTATCTCTATTATAAGTACTCTGTCTTGAAAAAGACAATTTAATTTAAAATAAAATAAAATTTTATTTGAAATACGCGGCTCTCCTTTTCCCGCCAAAAAGGAAGTCCTTTCTGACGCTTTAGCTTTGGTAATACTAGATGAAACAAACAGCAGATTGAAAGAAAAACTTCTTAAAGTTAATAAGTTAAGTAAAATTAACATTCATTGCAAACCATTAGTTTGAATTTTGTTACAAAAGAAACTGATGTTCGTTAAATGCAAATGAATTATAAACATACACATGCAAACATAAAATGTAAAGGACAAACCCGAAATCCATACAAACTTGGGCCTGGCGTTACAGTGCTAGAATTTGGGCATAACTTACAATACCTAAGAAGGTTTCATGAGCCCAATTTTCAGGTCTCCCAGCAATGGCCAAATTGGTAAAATCAGACAATGTTTACATTTTAGGTTATGTTTATTGTTCGAGATATTTTAATAAAAACGATATTTTTGAGGCTGTTTCCTACTAAAGATGAGTAATTTTTTTACGAAACCTGTTGCAGCAACAGGTTGCTTTAAAATAAAAATGGAGCCTGTTACGAGAAATCGCGCGTTAGGTTGTTTACGAAAACGAACGAAAGCCAAAAATTAAAAACAACGTAATGCGAAACGCGCTGCGCACGAAATGATTTTTTTAAGGGATTTTATGACCTCGTAACTAAGACCTTTAGGTCAGTCTTATTTTAATTTTAATGAAAACTTTTTTATATGAAAAACTATATTTATATGATAACTTTTTTATATAAAATATAAATCATTACGTGCTCCCATATTATCTCATCACATTTCATTTCATTTTATTTCATGCCTTTTTTATTTTTATTTTTTATTGCTTAGATACCCATCGACGAGCTCACAGCCCACCTGATGTTAAGTGGTTACTGGAGCTCATAGACATCTACGACGTAAATGCGCCACTCACCTTGAGATATAAGTTCTAAGGTCTCAGTATAGTTACAACGGCTGCCCCGCCCTTCAAACTGAAACGCATTACTGGTTTACGGCAAAATCCAAAATATCTTCAGTTGGCAACATTAAAGATAACATAACACGATTTGATACATTTGTGTTTTTCTATGGCATAGTCACATTAATATAAAAATGCAAAACTACCCTTTCATGCTATATTTAATGTTGTCAGTTGTAGATATTTTGAATTGCCGCCATTATAAGTAGTTGTGTCACGATTCGATGGCCATACTCTATTTACATTGATTAAAATACCTATAAAAACAGTCATTTATCCTAAAGCAAAAGAGTATTAATTATTTTTTACACTTAATTTCCACTAAATCGATCCTATTTTATGGATGTTCTAATTCTAATCCGCACGTTTGTGGAGCTAGTTACGTATATTGAAATAAGTGTTGCAGATGTTTACAAAGATTGTTTAAAACAAAAAATTGAATTCAACTTATTTTCTACACTTGGCCATTGTCAATGAAGCTAAGATTTCAATAGGTTAATCAAGCAAAATAGACGAATTTTTTGGTACATATCCCATTCGTGTAACGCTTAGGCCCAAAATGGGGTTTCTCCTTTATCTCTTAATCCAAATTAAATGTACATTAATATTACATCTAAGAAAGGGTTTCGAAAATTTTTATTGCTCTCAACGGCAGACGAGCACGCAGCCCGGCTCGTGATAAGTGGTCACCAATGCTTATATACTTCAGCAGTGCCATAGGGGTCGCTGTCTATCACTTAAGTTTTCATAAATTATTAATATACTCAGTCACAAGCATATTGATTTCACTGAATGAAAATGTAAGAAACATAATCATGTTTGGGCAAATTACTAAAAAAGCCACCTGATGGGGGGTAGGGAGACTAATAATCGACAGCAGCGACGCCTGCTGACCTGGGCTCTAACTAAAGCAAAAATAAAAATGAGAGTTGAGGTGAATGAAGTTAGCCCCTCAAAAAATTTTATTTTCCCTTTTTTATACTTATTTTCTATTAATTCGTTTGTTCATCATTTGTTCATGATTGTTCACTGTTAATAATTGTTTGTTCTGCATTTATTTATTTTAAAAAAAATTTAAAAATATACCTACAAGTTAGCCCCTCTAATGCAATTTTTAATATTTTTTCATCCTTAATGACTCGTAAATATTCATTTTCGATTGTTCTTATATAAAACACGTTTGTTCTCTTTCGAAATTACTCGTTTTTTGTTTAATTTACTATTTTTATTATTTGAATAAATGTATGCAAAATATGTGTACTGCGCATGCGTCAACTATAATGCCTAAACTTTCTACGCGGTTTTAATCGTGAAAATCAAAACAAATATAAATCCTGTAGGAGCATTTAATTGGTATACTGCTTAATTAAAAAATTTAAAAATAAATAAATGAAATAATGTGCATTGGCGTTAAGTTAGATCAAATACATTTTTTCCATCCTCCTACTTATCGTTATGAAGGTATAAAAAGATAGGGAGTTCACATAGGTAATATAAACAAATAAGTAAATATATTCATTATTTATCTTTCAAGAGATAATATAGGTATACATTATAATAACTTTTTTACACAGTCGAAATTATATTCCTAACATTAGTAAAATAACATTTTAATACGATAGGTAAGAGGATGGAAAAAATGTATTTGGTCTAACTTAACGCCACTTTGGCCACGTTGCCCGCAGAGGTGTCGACAACTTGGAACGTCTGATGGTCACTGGGAAAGTAGAAGGAAAACGTCCTAGAGGCCGGAGCCCCAAACGTTGGTCCGACCAGATCTCCGAGCAAACCAGCGGACCACTTAGCGCTGCACTACACCAGGCAACTGACCGGAACCGATGGAGGCTGACAGTAGACAGGCTAAAACGGAGTCACGATCCTCAGCAATGAGGGAGCGATGGAGAAGAAGAAGAACGCCAATGCACATTATTTCATTTATTAATTTTTTAATTTTTTTAATTAAACTGTATACCAATTAATTGCTCCTTCAGGATTTATATTTGTTTTTTTTTTCACGATTAAAACCGCGTATAAAGTTTAGGCATTATAGTTGACGCATGCGCAGTACACATATTTTGTATACATTTATTCAACTAATAAAATAGTAAATTAAACAAAAAACGAGTAATTTCGAAAGAGAACAAACGTGTTTTGTATAAGAACAATCGAAAATGAATATTTACGAGTCATTAAGGATGAAAAATATTAAAAATTGCATTAGAGGGGCTAACTTGTAGGTATATTTTTAAATATTTTTTTTAAATAAATAAATGCAGAACAAACAATTATTAACAGTGAACAATCATGAACAAATGATGAACAAACGAATTAATAGAAAATAAGTATAAAATAGGAAAAAAAAATTTTTTTGAGGGGCTAACTTCATTCACCTTGAGAGTTGCGCATCTATCTCAAATATATTATTATTAAGTGTATAATCTATGCACAGAACACTATTACTTCTAGGGCGGGACTTTTTGGCGGGAACGCGAGGAATGAAGTTGTGTGATTTGTTTTATTTTGTCTATTTAGTGTTTCTTCAGGTTTAAATGTGTAACAACGGTGGTTTAATATCTGTGAAAGTGCACAAATGTGGGAAAATGAAACAAAGCCGCTTGACGTAACTTCTCGGGATCCTCCAAAAAGTCCACTAAAAAATTTTTAGTAAATGACCACCATTTTACTGAGATTATATTTCATCCCATATCATCTCATTTCATTTCATAGTATTATCAAGTTAATGGACTCAAAACAAATTATGAAAATGTTACCTAATATAAAGAGAAGAATTTTAACTTTAAGTTTCATTTTATTATTTTTATTTTTTAATTATATTTTTATTTAGTATTTAATTTAAAAAAAAGAACATTGGTCTCTTTAATTAATTGTGGCTTCTTTTTATTATTTATTGTTTAATCAAGAAGATTCATGTTTTTACATTGTAACACGACAGACAGCAAAAAAGTATACCGGTAAAATGGGGCGATTAGGGATTGAGAGGCGAATCGGGAAAAAACCGGGAAAATCTTTCGACACTCAATATAAGTTTTATATTCGTTGCAAAATCTTCCATTTCTTGTAGTTTAATAGTAGAATGTTGAAAGTTCACAAAACAACTCTGAATATGCATGATAATAGCTGTTAACTTATAAAAATCGCGTTTCAAATTAACTTTCTGTGGTGGTAATTATTTTAGTGCTAGAAACTTTGCTCTCTTTTATTTATTTGATAATAATAGAAGACGACTATGATTTATAAACGTTATTTAGTGTTTGAACCAGCATATATATTAAAGGTAAGTCTCAGTTGTTATTGGTTTTAATGTATTTGATTAAATAAAAATACATGTAAAAATCTGTTGTTTTTGGGGATATTGGGGGACGTCTTAGGTATAAATAACAACGAAAAAGGGGTCAATTGGGATGAGAATACGTGAAATGGAAACGATCTAAGTATGAATAGGTACAGGTTTGTAGGGTTGTCTATGTAGTTATAACAATATTTTTTAAGTTTGTTGGTAAAAATTTGGTTTATTCGAAGCGAAATTGGGAATAAGTCTTTAGTTGAAATAGATAAGCCATTTAATATAAGTAAGTCGATTTTGCAGAGACATGTAACAAGATCAATGAAATCTCAAGGTGGACAAAAATGTCTAGGTAATACATAATAAAATATTTAATATTTGTTCAGAGTGGGGGTATTCATCTGATTAATCCATGGAATAACCGACACACCTAATCTCTTAACCCAGATAGAAATATCAGTACCTAAGTACTTACCAAGTACGGAGAAATATAAACCGTTTCTAGAAAGCCCACTATATATGTATAAATAATAAATATATATATATATATTTTGTTGTTAATGCACTGTCGATTGCACCTATAATTGAGGTGATGTCTGCCATGTACTTTTGTCAGTTTTTAATTTTTTTTTATTGATGATCACTTTATTGGTGCAACTAAATAAATAAATAAATTAAAACTATATATAAAAATAAAAGTAGTGCCAACCCTAGCAAATTTCTCATTTCGTCCCAATTAACCGCAATTTTCGGGTAAATAGGGATTACACCTATTTTTGCATTTTTTGCTTAAACTGGAATGTTAGATGCATAATTTTAAATTAGACAACAAAGATGCCCCCAAGACTCAATCATTTTGATCCTGATATAGCATTATATACATCAACAACTACCTTAAAATTGGTCATAAAGTTGGAATTTGTCCCTAATCGCCCCATTTTACGGTAATAGATTTTGAGTATTTCTCGTTCTCTTTTCGTAGAATTTAGTAGATTTGAACCTCCACAAGCAGTAGATTCGTCAAATAAAATCTGGTCACACTGCTGCCAGACTTGAGACTAAAGATGGTTAATACCGATATTTGTCAATATTAGCGAATACGAATATATCATGATGTAATATTATAATACCTTAACTAATACGTGAATATCCTGACATCTTAATATACTTCGATAAAACGGGTAAACGAGTTAAACCTAGTACGGTATTCGTGAAATAGTTAATAATCATAGATCTATAATACACATAAATTAGTTATTAATTTAATATAAATAGTATATTGTATCTAGGAATTTGACTACATACTAAATATTTTACAAGTCATTTATGTACATATTATGAATATTATTATTAAATCAGAATTTGGTCAACATTGTACATTAATATAAACAACAAGTTAGTAATATTATTTATTTCTTATTGGTGCATAAAAACATCAGCTTTTTACTTTTTCTACCGAAAGACTGGTACGTCGGTCAGAAATGAGTATTCCAGATTTCGAAAAAAATCCTCTGATACGGTACTGAGGTAGCTAGTAGGTACACACAGTTATAATATATGAACCGTTTGCTTAGAAAGTCATTTCGATTCAAAAATCAAACTTTTATTTATATTTTGAGAAGTTCTTAGAAGATAATTAAATCCCACCGCAAAAATATTGTCATCATAATTTATTACGTAAAAACACTTAATTTAGTAGTGGCAGTATTACATTTTGTGTAAAAATATTTGTATTTACGAAATTGGTAAACAATCTCATCTACCTACTTTCGTTTTTCAAATTATCGTTTTAAAACCAACTAATTCGAAGGAAACAGAAAATAAAATGAAAATAATGAAAATAAAGCTCACCGATTGTATTCCAATAAATGTGAAAATTTACTATTTTGCCTTGAGTAGAATCTTTAGTTGAATCAAGAAATGAAGGTTCAAACATTAAAAAGGAATGCATTTAAAAATTCCCACTAGCATCTTTGACATGTAAAAAGTGCAATACAAAATAGTCCTTAAACTCATAGTGATATGTACTTATTTTCATTGCTCAGTATATAAACATGTAGATTATCTCACTTACTCTTAGCGCATGTAGTATTGTTATGAATGTGATAGACAGATATCCGCGAGACACATACGGCGTATGCCAGTATATTTTCGTGTGATAGATACTTCGCTAGAAGTAACAGCGTTCTGTGGATAGATACAACGCGACCGATGTGAGTTGGCTAATATTATGAATAAGTGAATACGGAATATTAGCATATCAAATTCGACGGATTACCGATACACGAATACAAGCTGTATTACGAATATCTCAGTGAATACTAATATATCGGACACCCTTACTTGAGACTAGTTTAGAACTACATCCGCCATTAAAACAATCGCACACACTGGCACACAGAGCTCATGTCGTTTTAATATAAAATATAGCTACAACCCGGCCATCCTCTGGCTTCATATTGTGTCAGAAGTAGGAATTTGGAAAATAATATTTAAAATACAAAAATATCCCTGAAATTATGTTCAAAATGGATAAAGTCGAAAACACACAACATGGCGGACAGGGCCGCGCAAGTCACTTAATGCTACATCAGTCACATATGGGCTCAAACCCTTAGATATATGAGAAGCTCGAACATGCCCTTAACTTGGAAAAACTGGTATACTCAACTTAAAATATACATGCGAGCTAATAATCTGGAAGATGAATGTGATCAACGCAAGTCGCCATCTTAATATATTAATTGGACAAGACGCGTTTGTGATATTTTATTCATTTAATGTCGATATTGATACAATATCCTTTGAAGAATTAGCGTCGAAATTTAGTAATCACATCATTCCTCAAATAAATGTGACAATGGAACGTCATAACTATTTAATCGAAGACAATATCTAGAAGAATCGATAGACAACTATGTAACAGATTTAAAAAATATTGGCAGACGATGTAACTTTGATTCATTAGAAGATGACCTAATTAGAGATATATTTAGCTAGAATCTACATGCAAAAAACCAATACATAAAAGAAAAAATCTTATACAAAAGCCGGAGACACTTGACCAAGCTGTTCAATTAGCCAAGCAGTTGGAGACGACCAGGAAACAAGCTAAATTATTGGAAGAAACTTCATTCATCGGGCAGGTCCAGTCTAATTCCAGTTATAGAAGACAAAGGCAGTCAAATAGTACTTCACATGCAAGAGATCTACAGTCAAGCCAGAGCAGACGTACATCTAGTTCCAGACAACAGTCAAATAACCAAGTAACTAAAAAATGTGGTAGGTGCTTACAAGTACATAGGTATAAATGTCCCTCCTTAGGAGTAAAATGTAAAAATTGTGGCAAATCATTTGCAGTAGCATGTAAGAATAAAAATGTCAATTTTGTAGAAACTGAAAGTCATATGCCCAATATAGACACAAATAATAGGCTACATATGGGAACAATTCATGTCAATAATGTAAACAAGAGTCATGGCAGATTAATAGTCATAATGTTACTTTTCTACTAGACACAGGTGCCGATACTAATATGTTGAATTTAAAAACTTTTCATCAGTTAGGATGTCGCTTAGACAGTATATCAAAGAGTATACATAAATTATTATCTAACAGTGGTGAAATAATACCCACAGTAGGTCAATGTACTTTAAAAGTATATCACAATGCACAAAGTTATTACTTTTCTCATTGTTGATCTGTATCACAAAATGTTCTAGGTCGAGACAGTTGTAAAGAGATGAATCTTAATAAGAGGCTGTATAAAGTCAATTTCGTCCCAAGTCAAATATTAGATAATTATAGTGAACTTTTTATAGGACTAGGTTGTCTAAAAGATTTTAAGTGTGAATTAAAACTTAAGCCAGATTGCAAACCTTCTGTGGATGCATGCAGATGCATCCCATTTCAACTAAAGAATAGATTGAAAAAAGAACTTGATGAGCTAGAAAAGGATGGTGTTATTTGTCGAGAAGAAGAGCCTACTTATGGCTTATATGGATAAGTTCTTTAGTTATTACTATCAAAAAAGATGGTTCATTAAGATTATGTATAGACCCTTGTAAACTTAATCAGGCAATTTTAAGGTCTCATTACCAATTTCCTACTATAGGTAGATGAAATAAAGTCAGATCTCACAGGTGCAAAATATTTTTCAATCTTAGATGCTAATAAAGGTTACTGGATGATGCGTCTGACAGAGACCATATCAAAGCTCTGTACATTCATTACTCCTTTTGGTAGATACAGATTTACCCGACTTCCATTTGGTATTAATGCTGCTCCAGAAAGTTTTCATTGTACAGGAATACACCAAAACAAAGTGGTTAGGGTAAAACACCCAGTAGTCAGCCTTTTAGTGGGATTCTTAACTTGATTCACCTGTATTTTTAAAAATAAAAGACTTTAAATGAAAAAAATTTTTTTTACAGAAAGTTTGTTTATTAAATTTACTAAAGAGATACAATTTTTTTTTTTATTTTGATAGAATTATGTAAAAAATCAATATTAAACAAAATATGGCACTTTTTACCGGTAGTCAGCCTCATTTCTCCACAAGTCAGCCATGTCTTACCCTATAGTCAGCCTTTTACTTATTATTGCACATTGGACATACAAATTCTTTATTATAGACATTTTCGTAGTCTTCACCTGCAAATATAGTTCATTTTAAATGATACCACGCAGGACAATTGTCACAATCAATATTTTTGAAGTCGTTTATATCTGTGTCATTAGTCAACTCCTCTTCACACGAATCGCATCTTATTCTGTTTACTGTGCATGTCGTACTTTTCTTCTTACTTATATTTTTTTGGACATCAAAAACTTTTGAGCTTTCCTTTTTTGTAATTCTTCTTCCTTCTTTTGTCTTTCTTCTTCAGTCTTTTTTAGCTTCCATTCTTTTCTGCTTTTTAATCAATATTTCGTTCTTTTTCTGTTCATGAACATGCTTCGACGCAGTTTATATCTTCTTGCGTATTAAATTCAGATGCTCCTGTTTCCTGGACTTCATGATTTTGTTGCAAGACTTCAAAGTCTGTTATGAATTCGAAGTCATTTAAGGGTACTTCACTTTCGGTTAAATTAATGAAATTATTGTCCAATGTGCAATCCCCTATAATTGGCAAACTAACATGAAGAATTTCAACTGATTCTGACGCTATTTTTAGAATCAATAGATTTTGAGGTATCGATTTGGACGGCCTGGCTAATTGAATTTACTGTAGAATTTAAACTTTCAGTACCGACCACATTCTTTGCTCTGTTTAAAACATCGATAGCGATTTTGATTCTCTAACTCCGGATTTCGTTTAAGAAATGAGTTCAATTTCTTCCCTGGCCTATTATTTACAAATGGGTCAGGTCTGTTTTCTTTGGAAATAATATTATGGACGGTATAAAGGATCATCACATTTAAAGGGAAGCCACATTCTGCCAAAGCAATGCACCAGTCTTTCAAGGCAGTTTCTTCGTCTTTGGTAAGTACTAAGTCTGCTCTCATTTTACGAGGTGCTTCTGGGACTCTTAAATGCAGGCGATCTTGTAGAGTACCTCGTGGTACGCTAAAAACTCGACTAGGTAGCTTCTCTAATCTTCATCCCGTTTCTGATCGCGGCCATAGCCTATGACAACTGCTCTTCTTTGTACTGGTGGATTGGTCGTTTTGACATTATGAAACTCTAGAATATAAGATTTTAACTTGATCCTTATTAAAATGCATTAAAGTTCAATATTACACAATAGAACTAACGGCCGACTATAGGAGTTAATAGTCCATTAGTCAGCCCTCAGCATATATTTTACTTTTATACACGGCTGACTACTGGTAAAATAATATTTTGGTCATCTAAGAGTTATATTCAATCCAAAGCAAATAACAAGGACTATTCTCTGTGTTAATTTCGACGAATTCTAAGAAAATCGTAAAAAACCAGTAGTCAGCCCCTTGCTGCTGACTTCTGGATCAACCTTAACAAATCGTAACCCAGAAGTCGGCCCCCTAAATTGAAACGAAATAAACATATAAAATGCCTCTAATGCTTAATGTTATCGTAGAAAAACATTATACAACAACATAACATAAAAATCTACCAGCAATTAGAACAAATTCATAGAAAAACTTACCAAAACCTCGAACACGTTTCCTTACGAAAAAATAGCAAAAGTGACACATCCTGTCCTTTCGTTGGCGGCAGTGGAAATGAACGAGTACAGAGGTTCAACCTGTCACGCTATCGGTTCTTAGATGTGCACAGTAACCAACAAGAGAGCATAGATTTGTTTAAACGTTATTTCAATGGTGTAAGTCCATTTCAACACTATTTATACCAAAATAAAACCCATAAAGGCTGAGTACTGGTGCGGGGCTGACTTCTGGGGGTTTTACCCTATTCTCCAGCACAACTATGTATGTCTAGATGTTTAAGTAACTAAAGTACCAGTCGCAGACAATCACTAGTCGATATTAAAACATTATCTAAAAATATTGAAAATCAGAAAAATAATCAACATTTATTATAATAAACAAACAGTTGTCAGATTTACAAGTGGGTGATAAAATATATTTCAAACACAAGCCCAATAGTTCATGGGTTCCAGATAGTATAAAACAAGCAGAAACGAACCTCGTAGTTATACTATTCAGTCCCCTGAAGGAACATTCAGGAGAAATCGGGAGCACATACTAAACCTGTAGTTCCAGTCTCCAAAGTTCAAATTCAAAATCATTTATTTCAACTTAGATGTCAGTTTATCAAACTTGTTGAATGTCAAAACTTAAATAACAACGTTAACTCTACCACCGGTTCCAAAAAAAGCCACAGTCCTGAGAAGAACCGGCGAACAAACTCAGCGGCCTTTTTTTTTTTCTCAAAAATTACTTTTTTTTTTTAATAAGTAAAACACTGTGATACCTGAAAAAGGAAAGATATTAGTCAATTACCTAAAACAACACGTTCCGGACGTATTATCAGACCTCCTCAACGCTTTTTAATTATTAGTTACCGTGAAACCTAGCAAGTTTGCCACTTTATGGCAGATAAAAAGTTTGGAAAGGTTTTTCTTACAAAATCTCTGAGAATATAAAAAGCAATTAATCAGCTTGATAGTGTATTTTATGCATATTTGAAATGTAATCAAATATCTATTGTTTCTTAAATATTATTGATATTTAAGTCCAAAAACAAAAATGGCAAAGTTAACCATTACTTGTGGTAAGATTGCCATACCCAAATTTTGAATGAAATAATGAAACTAGAGGTCCCGCAGTAGTCGAAATTCGACTATAATTAATAGGAATTGTAAGTTTGTGCACTATTATGATTGTATTTGATACTTCTATCATCACAAATTTCACCAACTATAAAAAAATATTAATAAATATTTAATCTATTCTCAATTGACAACAGACGTCCAGAACAAAAGTTTGACAATAAATAGTATGCATGCGTGTGTGCGTCAAATACATGGTGTGTAGTGTGTGTAATGTTTTCTTTATTGATTTAATGTATCTTTTATGCATTATTTTAAAAAAACATTAGCATTGTGCACTTCTTTTCTATATTCTCTATAAGTGTGGAAAATTTCATACTCCTCCGTCCGCGCAATTTTCGTAAAAAGGGATACAAAGTTTTTGCTTCACGTATTAATATATAGATTACTATAAAATGTTACTGCTGTCATTGCCATAGCTTGCCATAGCTTGGTCACAGTAAAATATACTAAAATTTTTTGTTAATCTCGACTAGCAAAGGAAATATTTACGATTTGGCAAATTTACCCGCCCTTTTAGACTTTTTCAAACAAAATAGAAATGGCAGTCAGGGTTGTCACAAGATAAAAATATTCAGGTTTTAAAAAAACTAATAAATATAGGGTACCTACATGTTCTTCGCATTCACGTACTATATCAACATTAAGATGGCTTGAAAGATTGTCGCCTATAATCCAAACTTGGACCATTCGGTTTGTTTGCCCATGGTATGATTTAAACCAGTCTTGGAAAACTGTCGAGTCGAACCAACCAGATTTACTCCTATTACCTAGTCAGGTCATAAGTATTGTCACACAGTAAATACTTTTGTTTTAGAATGCTGGCCACAAAAAAGTTTATTGAATTCGAATTTCGAATTGTTCATGAAATAAAAATGTATACTTTTAGAATTTTACTCCTTTTTAAATATGGAGTGGAGGCTTAAAGAAGACCGTGTTGCAGTTATTGCGTTGCATCGTTGCGGTTACGCGCCAATTCAAATTTTTAACATACTGAAAAATTTGAATAGAACCAAAAGATTTGTTTATCGTACCATTAAACGATACAATGAAGACTCTAGTGTAGATGACAGGTCAAGAAGTGGTCGCCCTCGGTCTGTTAGGACTCCAGCAGTGATAAAACTGTGAAGGCGCGAATTCAAAGAAATCCCAAACGTAAGCAGAAACTGTTGGCCCTTCAGATGGCGTTAAGCAGAACCACGGTGAAAAGGGTGTTAAATGAAGACTTAGGGCTTCGGGCATATCGAAGAAAAACAGGACATCGTTTGAATGCTCGTCTAATGGACCTGAGACTGAAGAGATGCCGCGCTTTGTTGAAGCGGTACGCGGGAAAAAATATCGGGAAATTCTTTTTTCAGATGAAAAAAATTTTACCGTAGAAGAGAGCTACAACAAACAAAATGATAAGGTGTACACACACAGTAGTGAAGAAGCGAGCAACCGTATTCCGCGTGTCCAACGAGGTCATTTTCTATCCTCGCTCATGGTATGGTTGGGAGTTTCTTATTGGGGCTTAACAGAGGTACATTTTTGTGAGAAAGGTGTAAAAACGAATGCAGTTGTGTATCAAAATACAGTCCTGACGAACCTTGTGGAACCTGTGTCTCATACCATGTTCAATAACAGGCACTGGGTATTCCAACAAGATTCGGCGCCAGCTCATAGAGCGAAGAGCACACAAGACTGGCTGGCAGCGCGTGAAATCGACTTCATCCGGCACGAAGACTGGCCCTTCTCCAGTCCAGATTTGAATCCGTTAGATTACAAGATATGGCAACACTTGGAGGAAAAGGCGTGCTCAAAGCCTCATCCCAATTTGGAGTCACTCAAGACATCCTTGATTAAGGCAGCCGCCGATATTGACATGGACCTCGTTCGTGTTGCGATAGACGACTGGCCGCGCAGATTGAAGGCCTGTATTCAAAATCACGGAGGTCATTTTGAATAAACTTTAGTGTCATAAGAATCTATGTTTTATTAAGTTCATTTTGGTATATGAATGGTTACATAATGAATAAACTTGTTTCAATTATTTTACATTAAACATGTGACAGAATTTATGACCTGACTAGGTATATCGCGTATAGTCAGGCCCATTTTCGCACCACGTTGTCCATAAATTCTGTCTTGTAAACGTCATTATATGTAGTTAACAGAGTACCATCCGCCGTCGCAGCAAACATTATAGAAATATTTCGTTTGGAAGTATCCATCGTACATTCCGGATATTTTACCATACCGTCTAGAACGGCTACCGCCCATTTTCTAAAATAATTACATTTTATATTTTATGATTCACATGATTTTGCCGGGATAGCGTTCATAAGTTCGTAACTCTTAATGTGATACTATTTTATTATTCTATAACACACTGTCATACAGTACACAAATACGCCAAACAATCATACATTCACAACACTACTGTAAGTTATATTATTTACACAAGCATAGTCGGGCGTAACCGCTAATATGCAGCAAAGACCTCGTCTATATACATAACTACGTACGTACTAGTCGTCGCCTGCGACACGAATCGACCGCCGCGCCGCTCGCGGTCAGTCGGGTTTGATCAATGCCGCGCTAAGACTGTGTCACTCCTCGACTTACGCGTACTCTCTTGATTTGTAGCGATCTATTGCTATCATCTATTTTGTATTATTGTTTTTGAACTTGCTACCGCTTTATCTGTGCCTTCTGTACTCCGTAATTTCTCTTTCTTCTAAATATTGTTGTACTGTCTGTGATTGGAAATAAACTGTCCATTCAATTACGGACTGCTTATAGTGCCGCCCGGCACTGGGGACCTTACAACCACCATTAAAATACCTTAAATTTTATAATAAGTATGTAAAATGAAATGTTTTTTTTCTATAGATATTTCATTCGTGTCCTTGAGAACACGAGTAGCTGGGCCGAAAATGGCCCATGTCCTTTGCCAACAGTGATTTTAAGACTAAATTGCTTCATAGAACGTAAATTACCATAACTTTGATAACAAAACACTATTAAGAATGTTATTATTGTAAATTATGTAAGTTCCTGTATTAAAAAGAACGACGTACAAATCCTAGAGGGTGGCAGTTCGCGTATTAAAATTCAACAAACCATTGATCTCGTGAATAATATTTTATTATAATATGTAAATTTTTTTTAATAATTTTAATCTTCTTTTGTTTCATACACATTTTTATTACGAACATCATTCATTAGTTCGGAAATTGAATTAATTTATTAAGTAAGTGTGGGTTGTATGTCAAGACACAACACAGAATACATATACAACAGACGGACGCTAACTAACTAACTCACGCACTCAGTCAGTCGTCAGACTGAGTTAGCAAACAGTAAAGTTCATCGTCCTCGAACGAATCACCAGGGCTGAGTCTCAACAGATCGCAGCACGACGCTGCTCTACCGAGCTCAACACCCCACCAGGAACGGAAGTCGTCTACAGACTATTCCGAGCCCCGACATCGAACTGAGTTATATCCGGACCTTCGGAGCCGTGATGCACGTGTTAAGAAAAAAACCGATAGTATCGATCTCCGCGATCCAAATGGGCTTCGACGTCGCGTCTCGCGTTTTGAATGCGAAACGCCACTAGTAAAGTCACATTGTTTAGAGCCTCCCGACTCTCGGGGCTCCACAGTAAGCATATCTTTGCCGGATTTGGCTAGGCTGGCTTCGGCCTTAGAGGCGTTCAGGCCTAATCCCGCGGATGGTAGCTTCGCACCACCGGCCGCTCGGCTGAGTGCATGATCCAAATTTCTGAATTTGCGGTTCCTCTCGTACTGAGCAGTATTACTATCCGCACGCCACTGACCCGGACGTATACCGTCCGCCAGTCCAAGCGGGGGAAGCCTTGATCTCTTCCACTGAGATCGGCCTCCACAGCTGAGTGTAGTCGCGATTGCCCCCGTGCTGCTCCGCACGCCATAAGACGTGAAGAGCTTCCGATGTAGGCCCAGGTGCGTCGGACACCCTCTCGAGGATAGGTCGCCAATAAGCCTCTCATCCCCTCGAGCGAGTGTCCGACACCCCTACACGCGCCATCGATCACTTCAGCTGCTGCTCTGCTGCGACACTTGTACAGCTCCTGCACACGCGCGTACTCCGCTCTGCGCTTCTGTTTTTTGGCTTTGTGGGCACTAGCAGCCAGATCATCGTTCAAATCGTTTCGCCGCCCTGCAATCCTGGGTCTCATAACCCTGCGCGCTCGTCTTCTCCGAAAGAACCCGAGCGGCATCGGGCGACATCTGACCGACTGCGGATGGATCATAGGCAGCGGCGTCTTCGGCGCATCGTTCCTCGCTCGCTTCCTCAGCTCCAGAAGCCCGCCGGAAGTCAGGCTCGGCCGAGCGCCCATCTGACGAGGGACCCGGCTGGGACCCATATCGGGCAAGGTGCGCTTGCACCAATGCCCGATAAGGCTCCCTCCGCCGTTGTCCCTTAATCGCTTCCAGTGTTCTTCCAAACCCTGGAAGCGCGCCAAAGAGGTTTCCACCCGAGCACTGACCCCGCTCAGCGAGCAACCTGGCCTCGGTGCGAGCGAGGAGGTCGACTTCCTCGCCATGCCACCGCCGCTTCACCATCATCGGAGCGGCATCCGTATTGGTCTCAACAGGGTGGGCTCTACGCTTGTGGACACCCAAACCCCTGTTGGTCGAAAAGGATCGTTCGCAAAACTGGCAGGTCCAACCAGGCGCATCCTAACCCACAGGATCTGCGCCGGCGGAACCCCGCACAGTCGGGTTATCGCCTGTCCTCTCTGACTCCAGCGGGAGGCCAGAGGCTTCAGGTCTATTCTCTTTATCTGACTTTTTTGCAACAGGTAAACCCACTGCGGTTGGGCTGCAAACCCAACCGCAGGGTTCGCCCGCAGGTATCGCAAGGCCCCACCGAAGGTACCTGCTAGGCTTGACGGTCCTCGCTGACCGTCCATCGGGGCTGCTGTCACGTGTTTACCACGTGTACAGCCATCCGGGTGACATCGTCCCATAAGGAACAGTGCGGTGCTCGCCATCATCAGGAGGGATTACTCCCCCTGGTAGCGCCCCGGCTCACCTACTTCCGGATGACACTGCCCCAGAGGGGAGCAGTGCGGTGCACGCCAACAGGGGAGATTACTCCCCCCGCTAGCGCCCCGGCCCACCTATTGCCTCGTTGCGTTCTAAGGCGGCACTTACGAGGGCTGTAGTCCCGCAATGGCTACACCAAGACTACGTGATTCAAGTGTTGCCCCTCCTCCCGTATCAGTCAATGTGCGGCGGTACCACGTGTAGGTTATGGGTAGGAGTGGGGCGTCGTGATCTCGGCCATAGTTTCAGACCGCTCTCTCTTACCCCATTACTAACAGGGGGGTGTATTGGTCCCGTCCATTCGATAGCCAGCCACGAGCAAACAGGTACACCGTCCCTGTTATGAGCAACTAATTTCACTTAACCCGTTAGGGTTGGACGTATACTTGGCACAGGACATCGTCTCTCACACTTATAGTGAGTGACTCCGCCAGCCTCGGAGCCATTCACGTCCTGTGCACTATACTGGTGACCGCGTCACTGGTCACCAGATTAAGACGACTGGATTTGAATCGAGAAATCAAAATAATGCGTATCGCCCTTAAGAGAGTCATAGTTACTCCCGCCGTTTACCCGCGCTTGCTTGAATTCTTCACGTTGACATTCAGAGCACTGGGCAGAAATCACATTGCGTCAACACCCGCGAGGGCCATCGCAATGCTTTGTTTTAATTAGACAGTGGAAAACAATTCACACGTCTGTCCTCGACCTAGGCCGACGACGGAATAGATAGGGACATTCCCACCACCTCCCATGGTCCCACCAACCTTGCGGTTATTAGGACCGAAGCATGAACTTCACGGCACCAAGGTACCGATCGGTTCTACAAACTAACACCGTCCCCTTCACTCCACTAGCATTCTCCCCGTTCTGGGGCTGCTAACATCACCCACATTCTTCGTCGCCAGGCAGTCCTCGTGATTCGCGCGCAGTGCGCGCCGTGTGCCATGTATGCGCGAACTCGCGCAAGAGCCGAAAGTTATGCTCGTCCCTGACCAGGTCCGCGTGGTAAACTGGGCCCACCTCAGACCGCGAGATTCCATCGAACATCCTGCCCCGGATTTCGTCGTATAGAGGGCACTCCCACAGGACATGGTCCCTGTCCTCCTCAACCGCCCCGCAGTCGCAAGCATGCCCCTCCCTCAGTCGCATATCCGCCAACCGCTTATTGAAGATCCCATGTCCCGTGAGGATCTGCGAGGTCTGATAATCCGGCTCTATCCACGTTGCCTTCCTCCTGCCCACAACATCGGGAAAGAACTTGAACAGTTCCCTCCCCTTACCCTCAGACACCCACCTGTCCTGCCAAATTGCCAAGACATCACTGTCGATCCGCCGTCGTCTCTCCGCCGCCAACTCCCGCGCCAATCCTTCGCACTCCCGCATCCTCCGTCCAGCACGAGTTACCTCCAGGTCCGCCGGCAGGACGCCCGCCAACACCGGCAAAGTAGCCGTGCTGCACGAACGGTATGCCTTCGTTAGCAGTGTCAACTTCGTTAACAAGTGGAATAGATAGGGACAGTGGGAATCTCGTTAATCCATTCATGCGCGTCATTAATTAGATGACGAGGCATTTGGCTATTTTCATCGCCGGATCATCATGCCATCGTCTTTAGTGACTGAGGTCGTAATCATCATGGATTAGGATCGGAAGACCCCCGAGATTCCCACCCTCCCGATCGTGGCCGAACGCCGGCGAAATTGGATCAGTAGATGTTTAATGTCTGTTTCTGATGTTAAATATAAGGGAAGCCAAGGGAGCGAGCTCCGGGGGAGAAACAGACGAGCCTGATCTACACCCTTACCGCTGGACTACTGTGCAAGGCTCAACCAACGCCGCCCCCCATGACGGACGTCATCTGATTGAACCTGGTCCAGTTCATGTGCGATCCTCTCAACGCCAATATCGGAACGATTTGTAGTGTCGGTTCCCGAAGCCCGATTATGGACCTTAACTCCTTATAAGAAGTCAGGCTCCATACTCCCCTCCAAGATATCGTGCACGAAGTGGCTCGCACGCACTCAGCTTTCGGAAGTCCTAGTCTACCTGCGACCAACTCAACCAGCTCCCCGTGATTCCCGTATTTATTACGTTTCTCACGGTGGAGCTCGTCAAGCGATCGCTGGCCCGAGACCACCTGCACGTCCACGATCACTCCGACACCATCCCTGGAGGCGATAATATCCGGCTTACGGAGACCAACCGATGTTCGTAGCCTCGGCTCCAGCTCAACCGTCCACTTGTTCTCTTCCATGGCTTTCGCCACGAAAGATACAATCTTGTTGTGTCGTAGAATCCGGCCGCCGTGTGTTCTGTGACACTGTTGTAGGATGTGAGCCGTCGTCTCCCTAACCTTGCAACCAGCACGGCAGGTCAACGAAGACTCACCCCACCTCTACGCCCTCTCGATCCGCGAATGCGGGATGGGAGGGCGTTGATATGAGTGTGCACGAACTGCACGAAGTCCCGTCCGGTTATCTGCGCGCATCGCTCCCTAATCCACTTTGTGGATGTCGGGGTACGTGTGGATTCGCGAAGTTCGCGTCCATCAACAGATGCATGCAGATTTTCTCGCCAAAACAAGCGCACTGATGGTCGTTGCGTTGTGGAGTCAACACGGCTGAACCTGCGGAGCTGTTTCCAGGCCCACCGCAGTTTCTTACGAATCTTATCAGATTTGGCGGCGGCTCTTGCCACTGACCATGGTGACGAGTCGAGCCCCCCGAAACGCCTCACAATGAGGTCCGGGATGGTCGCTCGCACCGATGGGATCGCTAAGCCGCCGTCCTGAACTGCGGCGTGATAGTATGCCTTGGGCACATCCGCCGGTAGCCTAAGCCACTGTCCGACTGCTTTCCGGATTTGGACATCGAGCATTCTCAATCTGTCATCCGAGATGTTTCCAAGCACGAAACCGTGCTGGAACCTCGGAATCAGATGAGCTCTCAAAATCTCCAACCTCTGTTGGGGTTTGAGAGGTGCCCTTGAGATGTTATTCAGAGCACTACTGATACTATGCTCTAATGTCACGCATCCAGAGGCCTCAAAATCGACACCAAGATATCGCCACCGCTCAACACAACTCACCTGCCTGAGCGGCTTACCTCCAATATTGAAGGTTCGCTCAGTCAGGTAGTGATGCTTCTTGCGGTGGCCATCCGGTATCATAGACAGAACCGCGCTCTTCCTGCAATTCAGGCGTAGGCCCATCTGCCTACCAACACAGTCCACAGCAGAGATGGACTCCTGCATCCCTACCTTCGACCCCGCAAGCAGGACTAGGTCGTCAGCATAGGCCAGAGCGGACACGAGTTCCATCTCCAACCTATACCCGACCCCCTCCGGCAGGGAAGCTAGGATGAGGTCCATCACCACGTTGAAGAGTATTGGCGACAGAGGGTCCCCTTGACGAACCCCTCGTCCCACTTTCACAGGGCTGCTCATTTCATTGTTCACGGCTAAGGTGGTGGACGCCGTATCGTATAGGTGAGCAATGTAGCCGCAGAACTGTTCGGGCATGCCCCTCAACCTCAGCAATTCGACAAGTGCCTCGTGAGACAGTGTCAAATGCCTTGGCGAAGTCTAGCACCGCCACGTGACATTCCCGCAGCTTCTTCCTGCTATCCCCAAGCACCGCGTCCAGTACTGCGGAATTCTCCAGCGTACCGTCGGCGCAGATAAATCCACGCTGTCGTGCGTCAGGGGGGCAGCAAGCCAACAGCCTCCGGGCCAAGATGGAGTGAAAGTGTCTCAGGGGAATCGACGCGATCGAGATCGGTCGATATTCCCCCGGTCCACCTGGTCTCTCCACCTTAGGCACAAAGACGGTTCGGCACTGCCGTAGAATTTCGGGTATTTCGCCTCGTGCCATCCATGCATTGAACATTTCCGCCTTCAAGTGCACAGGAACCGCACGCCACTGACCCGAACGTATACCGTCCGGGCCCGGCGAAGTTCGCCAGTCAAAGCGGGAGGCCTTGATCTATTCCACCGAGATCGGCTTCCACAGCTGGGTGTAGTCGCGATTGCCCCCGTGCCACTCCGCACGCCCTAGGGCGTGAAGAGCTTCCGGTGTAGGCTCAGGTGCATCGGACACTCTCGAGGATAGGTCGCCAATAGGTCTCTATCTCCTCGAGCAAGTGTCCGACACCCCCACACGCGCCATCGATCACCTCAGCTGCTGCTCTGCTGCGACACTTCTTGTACAGTTCCTGCACACGCGCGTACTCTGCTCTGCGCTTTTGTCTATTGGTTTTGTGGGCACTAGCTGTCCGATCATCGTGCAAATCGTTTCGCCGCCCTGCAGTCTTGGGTCTCATAGCCCTGCACGCTCGTCTTCTCCCCGCACCCTCAAGGAGTTCGGAGAGAACCCGAGCGGCATCGGGCGACATCTGACCGACTGCGGATGGATCATAGGCAGCGGCGTCTTCGGCGCATCGTTCCTCGCCCGCCTCCTCACCTCCAGAAGCCCGCCGGAAGTCAGGCTCGGCCGAGCACCCCCCTGACGAGGGACCCGGCTGGGAACCAGATCGGGCAAGGTGCGCTTGCACCAATGCCCGATAAGGCTCCCTCCGCCGTTGTCCCTTAATCGCTTCCAGAGTTCTTCCAAACCCTGGAAGCGCGCCAAAGAGGTCTCCACCCGAGCACTGACCCCGCTCAGCGAGCAACCTGGCCTCGGTGCGAGCGAGGAGGTCGACTTCCTCGCCATGCCACCGCCGCTTCACCATCATCGGAGCGGCATCCGTATTAGTCTCAACAGGGTGGGCTCTACGCTTGTGGACACCCAAACCCCTGTTGGTCGAAAAGGATCGTTCGCAGATTTGGCAGGTCCAACCAGGCGCATCCTGACCCACAGGAACTGCGCCGGCGGAACCCCGCACAGTCGGGTTATCGCCTGTCCTCTCTGACTCCAGCGGGAGGCCAGAGGCTTCAGGTCTCGTTTTCTTATATGGATTTTTTGCAACAGGAAAAACCCTCTGTGGCCGGGCTGCAAACCCGACCACAGGGTTCGCCCGCAGGTATCGCAAGGCCCCACCCGAAGGTACCTGCTAGGATTGACGGTCCTCGCGGACCGTCCATCGGGGCTGCTGTCACGTGTTTACCACGTGTACAGCCATCCGGGTTACACCGTCCCATAAGGGACAGTGCGGTGCTCGCCATCATCAGGAGGGATTGCTCCCCTTTGGTGGCACCCCGGCCCACCTATTTCCGGATAACACTGCCCCCAGAGGGAGCAGTGCGGTGCACGCCAACAGGGGAGATTACTCCCCCCCGCTAGCGCCCCGGCCCACCTATTGCCCCGTTGCGTTCTAAGGCGGCACTTACGAGGGCTGTAGTCCCGCAATGGCTACACCAAGACTACGTGATTCAAGTGCTGCCCCTCCTCCCGTATCGGTCAATGTGCGGCGGTACCACGTGCAGGTTTATGGGTAGGAGTGGGGCGTCGTGATCTCGGCCATAGTTTCAGACCGCTCTCTCTTACCCCATTGCTAACAGGGGGGTGTATTGGTCCCGTCCATTCGATAGCCAGCCACGAGCAAACAGGTACACCGTCCATGTTATGAGCAACTAATTTCACTTAACCCGTTAGGGTTGGACGTATACTTGGCACAGGACATCGTCTCTCACACTTATAGTGAGTGACTCCGCCAGCCTCGGAGCCATTCACGTCCTGTGCACTATACTGGTGACCGCGCCACTGGTCACCAGATTAAGACGACTGGATTTTAATCGAGAAATTAAAATAATGCGTATCGCCCCTAAGAGAGTCATAGTTACTCCCGCCGTTTACCCGCGCTTGCTTGAATTTCTTCACGTTGACATTCAGAGCACTGGGCAGAAATCACATTGCGTCAACACCCGCGAGGGCCATCGCAATGCTTTGTTTTAATTAGACAGTCGGATTCCCCTTGTCCGTGCCAATTCTGAGCTGACCGTTGAACGGCGGTCGTACAGAATCGTGCCGATCGCGCACGAAGCGAAACCGACACGACCTTACGGCTAGGAAGATCCGCGGAAGGCCGGAGAACGCGGGTCCGGATCCAGTCCGAAACGTAAGACGATTTTCGCGGGTGTCATATTAAATATATACAGTTTTTGAGGCCGCATTCTATTAAAATACTAACTCGCTAAAACGAACATAACGTACGAACATCGACCAGACCCGGCACCGAACTCGAACGCTCAGGCAGAAAAGAAAACTTCGCGGACCTCTCGGCGGCGTCTTTAGGCCACTTTGGGTCACCCCGTCGAACACTCGTTTTTAAAGACGAGGGAACGATTATTGAAACGGTTCCGCTGCCGGGTTCCGGAATAGAAACCGGATTCCCTTTCGCTCAAAGAGCGTTATTTTATATATATGTGTAACCTCTATACGATTAATCCTTAAAGAGGTTAATATGTTATTTATATCATTCTTCTATAGATGAATTTCAATTTATTCATTTTTCTTGGTAACTAGCTGTAGAAATGTTGTTTTATAATGTATTTATTTATTTAAATCAAAATACAGTTTAGCTTTGTAAAACTATAGCAATTGAGTTGCTCTTATAAAGAGAAACAACATTTAAAGCTATTGCTTCACCATTATTTTTATATCTTTTTATATTTTAATATTGCAAAAATGCTCTTTATATGTCTAATGTTCTAATGTTTCAATAATCGAAATTCTATTTTATGTCATCTATAGAAGAATGATATAAATAACATATTAACCTCTTTAAGGATTAATCGTATAGAGGTTACATATGTATATGTTTTTGGAGTTTACTCCTTTAGAATCGATTTACATATATAGGCCCGGGGTATGAAAATTATGGGGACCAAAATCGTACTAGCATGTCACACGAAATGCGTTATGCGCCTGATTGGCTCCTGATTGCGTGATGCGTGCGCGCGCCAATCAGGAGCCAACGCGCGGCCGCGTTATCGCAGGTGACGCCGGGCTGCTGCGCCGGCAGTCCGCCACAAAGCCTCGTACTGATCGCGCGTTTCTCTCATTATTGTATTTTCATATATTTGTTAGTCGTTTGTTTTGTGTCTCGTTAATTTGTTAATAATCTGTAGTGTATCGTGTTGTCGTAATATAGAACTATTTCTCGTATTGTTTCGTTTAATTTTTTATATCCAGTAAACTCCAGTCGTGCGTCGGAGCGGACACACACACTTTTTTTTTTATATTACACTAAACAATACAAACACGATTAAGTGGGGACGGGGCATCGCGACGCCGCCGGCGAGGTTGGGCCCTGCCTTGCCAAACAAACATTCATAAGATTATAATAAAGTCAATATTCTATGTGTAACTGAACATTGGCTTAAAAAATATGAATTAAATTTTAATTTTAAAAATCACCAGGTTGTGAGTTCCTTCTGCAGTGAGAATGCTATACGAGGTGGCTCACTTATCATTGCTAATAAAGATTATAAATGTAAGGAATGTCGAAATATTGTGAGCCTCTCTGTGGAACTGATTATTGAAATGGCCTGTGTAGAGCTTGAGCGATTCATTGTTGTAAGTGTGTACAGACTACAGACCCCCGAATCCGTTATATGATTCTGTTGAAAATATAATGGAACGCGTTTTATTAAAGCTTTCTGTTTCTTATAAACATATTTTTATCTGTGGTGATTTTAATATAAATTTATTAGAAAATACAAATGCCACTATTAGATTCAGAACATTGTTAAAATCATATAACCTTAGCAATTTATTTTCAGAGCCCATATGAAAAACTAGCACATCGGCAACCTGTATAGATAATATTTTCACAAATGTAAAACCTTTACATAAATACATTATTAATCATTTAAGTTCAGACCACAGTGGACAATATTATCTTTTAAATTTAAATCTGTTACAGATGTTAATAGTTCAAGAAACCTACCGTTTGTTCCTATTAATATTAGACGTATGAAGAAGCTTCGAGGTAAAGTTTTGGCAAAAATTTCGAATGTTGTAATGAAGAATGTTTACTACATGGATTTATTTAATTGCATTAAATCTGAATTTAGTGTCATCTTTACTTCTAAAACTCTGATCTTACATAATAAAAGGTCATTCAAAATGGGCGACTGTTGGAATTCACAAAATTAGGCAGAGATATATGATGTTTATCATGAAAAAATCATAAAATCATAAGTAATTTTATGAGTATGTCTGTAAATATTCCAAGCTGTTTAAAAAAGTCTGTACATTGGCCAAGTCATTGCACTTAGGCAATCTTATAAAAAATGCGCCTGACAAAATTAAACTGACTTGGAATATCATTAATAGGGAGACTGGGAATGTCAGAAACAGCAATGCTGAATTAACTTTGACTATCAATGATAGAATAATAACTTCTCATCAAGAAGTGGCCAGTGCCTTTGAGCGCTACTTTGCTGATATCCCAGCTTCTATTACAAAATCTTTAATTTCATCTCCTACCGTCGCCGAATCATTACTGCAAGATCATGTTGATAAATGCAATGTTAACTTTAAGTTCACGAATATTGATATAAAGGACATAATTGATAATTTAAAGCTCATTAATATTAAGAAAACTGGTGATTTATGGGGAATATCAATTACAGTCATAAAATCCATTATTGATATAATCGCACCTTACCTTGCTACAATATTTAATGACTGTATTGATTGTGGTGTGTTTCTTGATCTAATGAAATGTAGTAAAATAATACCTTTGTTTAAATCTGGTAGTACTTTTGACCCCTGTAACTTTAGACCCATTTCAGTACAATTTTACTCAATGTAGGTAACATTGAGTAAAATTTTTGAAAAAATTATTTTGGAACAACTTTCGAACCATTTCAATTCCAATAACCTGCTTCATAAAAAAATAATATGGATTCACTAGAGGTCATTCAACTACTGATGCAAGTGTAGATCTTATTAAAAATATTCTTCAGGCTTGAGAGGAATCGCATAATGCCCTTGGGGTATTCTGCGATTTATCTAAAGCTTTTGATTTTGTTGAACATAATACATTATTGAGGAAATTACACCACTATGGTATTAGGGGCGTTTCATTAGAACTTATTAAATCTTATTTATTCGGAAGAATCCAAAAGGTAGACTTTAAAGGAAAGAGATCTTCCGGTGTCTTACTTAATATGGGTGTTCCTCAGGGTTCCATATTGGGTCAATTCCTATTTCTGGTGTATATCAATGATTTACCAAAGTTTATTGAAACACGTCACGAGGTCGTATTATTCGCTGACGATACATCCTTATGGTTTAAAATTAAACGACAATTGGAAGATTATGACGATGTGAATGATGCTATCTCGCGCGTGGTACATTTGTTTAGTGTTAATAATCTGTTATTAAATAACAAAAAAAATGTATAAAATTTACCACACCTAATGTTAGACAAGTAGACACTAATATTACTGTAAGTGGAGAGACACTGGAGCTTGTGGATTTGATAGTTTTTCTTGGTATAACAGTTGATTCCAAGCTGCAGTGGGGTCCTCACATATGCAAGTTAGCGAATAGACTTGGTTCTGCAGCGTTTGCGGTAAAAGAAATACGAACGTATACTAATGAAGATACGGCACATCTGGTTTATTTCAGTTATTTTCATAGGTAGTTTTCCAATTACAGAGCATAATGCGACTCATTGACTACCTTTGTGTTGTCCTACGGCATTTTGCTATGGGGCAATGCTGCCGATATCGAAACGATTTTCATCCTGCAGAAGAGGGCTATTCGTGCTATATATAAAATGCACCCGAGGGAATCCTTGAGGGACAAGCTTAAGGAAATCAAAATTCTAACTTTAGCGTCCCAATACATTTTTGAAAAATTGTTAAAATAGTTAGCTATGGCTTGTGGTTTGTCACAAATTTGTTGCCTACTTTAATCGTGCTAATAAAGTTTTTTGGCTTATAATTTTTAGACTGGTTTATTAGTTGCCAAGTGGTTTTTGATTTATTAACAGTTATTTATATTAAATGAATATTGTGCTTTCTGTGTAAGTTTTATGATTTTCTTTAATCTTTTAGATTTAGAGTATTGCTTAAGAGAATTTTTGTTTAATAAAGAAGAGTTATGCCTGCACAACCAAACAAGTTTTCTTTTCTTTTTTACACATCGTTTTGTACCAAGTGATATCCACTTAGCCTTTTTGAGTTATCGAATAAATATTTGTTTTCCAGAAAACAAAGGTCATAAACAAGTTTGAAAATCTCAAGAAAATTATCATGTGGGTGATTTTCACAAAAATTGACCCCGTGACGATCAGGAAATATAATTTTGGGATTAAATGAAATTGCTTAAATTTAATCTGGTATCAAAGAATATGTAATTAACTAGCTAAATATGCTATTTAAATTAAAATTTAAACGTAAATATAAGAAATATTCAAGTTTTTCGGTCATATTATGTTGACGGAAAGTGTTCCTGTACGTCGCACAATATAATCAGTCAGAAATAATACAACCAGGTATTGAAATAAAATCAACTTATATTAGCATAAGAATATGCTTAAAATGTTTCCAAAAATAAGAAAAACTTAGCATAATTCTATCGCAATAATAAATAATCAGCCAAATAGTTTCATTTTCGTCACTTCTTAGACACATCGCCCTAGGAAAGTTGTTTAATAATGATACGTGTTACAAATTCAAAAATCAAGCAAAGTGAGGATTTCGGTAATAACAAAATTCTAATAGTCTCAAAACTTAATACTATAAAGAAATTGTTCAGGCCAGTGCCTTCAATTATTTTAGAGCAATGTCAAGGATGCTAGCCTTCTAAGGCGCTAAGTATCACAGCTTAATAAGTTAATGTATTTCGCTATCATTCGTTCATTCACTACCCGCTCTTCAAGCACGCTGTACATCTCCATTAAAATATATCAGAATAATATCAAGTGCTGGAGTTTTATTACCACAAGAAACTCCCTTAAGTATCACAAGCCAGTACAGAAATCTAGATACTTTTAAAACTAGTTTTGTACAATTTAGAATATAGGACAGTGACTATTACGAAAATTGCGTGACGAATAGGAATAATTTGAGCAGTATCCACACTGCCAATTTAAAACACAGTCAAAAAGGGCGTAAAATTAATATTATTAATATTTAAGATTCATTAAACCTTTTGTTATACACATAAAAGTATTAAAAGACATAACATTATCAATATAATTTGAGGTCACATAACTTAGGTATATTACGAGAACCAACTTAGTAGTCGTTGGTGATTATTTTATATTTTTACTTACACCTACAGTCTACAGGATTATTTTTCAGAATTTTGCTTTAATTTTTCGCGATGTCGCTTCGCTCTTTCTGCTGCGCTAAGCGCCATTCTCTACCGAACGAAATAATACTTTCTCTAATAACCATTAATTATTTCCTCCCACGGCATGTTAGATGCGGGTGGCAACGGACCGGCCGCACTGGACATCAGTTGGAGAGGCCTATGTTCAGCAGTGGACAGTAGACAGACTGAGATGATGATGATGATGATTTCCTCCCAAACAAACCTCGCGCTCGTCTTCGGGAAAATGATCATAAATAGAATGCATACAAAAAGAACACCTTTTTTTGTTTTTGTTTTTCCTACCTAAGCTGATAGCCTTAGGGGCTATTTCAGCGTAACCTTAACGTTTGTAGGTGAGCTCACGGGGCTCAAACCTGATGACGTTGCTAACACGAACCCTAGCAAGAGCCGTGCTTCGCAGAATCTACCACCGGATCGGAAACGCGATCCACTGAGAAGATCCGGCGAGAAACTCAGTGGGCTGTGTCTGAGAGTCTGAGAGTTAATTTACTCGTCGAGCCCTTCGTCGCAAGCGACGGGTTCGACGAGAACGGTGACCGGTGCTTGAAGTACCTAAAAACACCGTTAGTGGATCGGGAGGATCCGAGATGACGTGTTTTGGGCGACGTCGACTGCTTTCCATTCTGTCCGCAGGATCGGGAATGTAGTTACCGGCGGCCACGATGAGAGGGTTCTCGTGTCGTGCCACGGCGCATCGACGCCGACTGAAGATACTTACTGATGGACTCTAAGTCCAGGTCGTCATGGAGGTCGACGTTCCTGACGAACCACGGGGCTCCGACGGCTATCCTGCAAAAACGGGATTGAATAATTTGGAAGGATTTTAAGTGAGTGCGGGCTGCGTGAGCGAACACTTCACTTGCATAGGTCATGACGGGGCGTATGCAAGTTTTGTAGAGTGTCACCTTATTTCTAAGGGACATTTTACTTCGCCTACATATCATCGGATAGAGACGTCCTAGAATGAAGGCGGCACGGTCGCGTACCGTCTTGATGTGAGGGCGGAATGTCATCCTACTGTCGAGGGTGACGCCTAAATATTTGACCTTCGGGGCCCAGGTATGTTAAATGCAAACTTATATCTGAAACAAGAAAGGTACCATTGTTTGTAGTAAAATTGGATAATAAGTAGTCTATAACAATTTTTACAGTCAATTTAGATTCAAATCTCAAGATAGATAGTAGTATAATGCCACTCCAATCACTGAATGAGTAGTAGGAGTAGTAATAAAATTCTTCGACTAAGCGATAGAAAATGGCACGCCCAACGCATTGTAATGTGATATAATTTTCTATTTTACAATTCCGTTTGCCGCCTATAGATGGCGCTTGACGCAAAAGCTGAATCGCGCCATCACACTACACAAGCGCAACGTGTGAATGTGTTGAATGCGAGCTACATAGTAGGCGTAGTGAGGGGTGGAAGGTTTTTTTCGTTACGGAATTTCATGATTCCGCTCTCAAGCCGCGCTCAAGACCCGCGATAAAATCTATGCAATAGCTTAAAAAAACTCTTTATTTTGGATTTCGCAACTATTTTCTAAAGTGCTGTGTGAGGTATTAGAAGAGTTAATATTCATTACCAAAGAGCAAATATTTCTTAAAATAACTTTGAAGCCAAAATTATTAACGGAACCCATTTTTCTATAAAACATACGATAGTCATAACTTCAGTTTAAATTGGAATCCACCAAAATTAAATATGCATACTCGTTATCTAGGATGTCAATGTACAGTAACTGATTAAATAATTCAATTCTTCTATTAAATACATTATAGAGATATCCAACTTTAAAAGTTGGTAAACATACAATAATATTGGTTTGTTGTATTGCCATTAATTTTACTCTTAGATAAGAAATCAAAATAAAATAATCTTGCATATATTTAAAATCATCGTCCCCAACTTGAATTACACAGTAGCCATTTAACATGTAGGAACTTAGTTTTGCCTCAATTCCATGAAGTAGTTGAATAACACCGCGAGATGGCATTAAGTAGTGAATTACGTACTAGTATTTTTTATCAAATACATTTTCTGAGATAGAAGATAGTTTGTTGGTTTTGTTGCTACTTATTATGCAAATATTGTGCTTTGACGAAAAGATGCTATCATTGTTTTGTACTGTGAATATACGAGTATGTGCACTGGGATTAGAGCACTGAAGTATGAAACCTATGGAAATGAAACGTCAACAAAAAATTCGTGCCACTTTGACGTCATCTGGCCACAAAACATGACGGTTTTAGTGCTGCCCAGAAGATTTTAATGTTAGTAGGTTTTATCGATAAACGTTGAATGAATTATTTGTAGAATTTCTACTTTAATAGGAAGTAAGTACATATATTGTTATGTGCAAAGATGATGTGATTTAGATATTATGTGAAATCTTAGAAGAGTTCGTGCTTCAAATTTGACAAGTAAACGATATGACGATTTTTAAAATTTGCTACACTGATTTTATAAAGTTGTCGTTTGCCGCAAACATAAAGATATGGCGTAGTACAGTGCCATCTGCCAATTTCTATCATTGAATCACTTGAATTCAATTTGAGTCACTCTCACTTGAGAGTGATTCAAATTTTAAACTTATCAAGGGACCACGTGATAAAAAATAAACACCTACAGAACATTTATTCATTAATTACAAACGTCATTCCTTGTGACTTCCTCTCTAAAATCACTTAATTATTAAATATTTAACGAATTTACAAGTGTTTTATTCACTGCGGAATAAAACTATTTTATTTAAATAGTTCCGAAGAGATTTTTCTCGAAATACCTAAACAGAATGTCTAAATATGTTTTGATGACATATTTTAAAGAGGTATTTATGATTAGTGTTATAATCAATAGATTCCGACCGAAAAATGGTGTCCGATTTTTCGGATGAGGGCTCCATAATGAATTTAAATATATATAGATAATAGTTTTGGGGCATCGAGTTTGATATCCTATAAAATATGTTTTAATTATTATTTTTGTATGTTTTAAGCATGATAAAATAAGAAATTTTATATAAGCAATCATATTAAATCGATATCAAAGTCATTAAATAATGTACAACCCAAAACAGACAGCCGAACTGACGTGACAATTACATTTGGTGCGCTAAACATGGCGGATTTTCGGCCTCATTAGACATTTACGTTTATTCATGTTTCATTTTATGTACGCACTGAAATACTGTTATATTGTTTTCCTGCGAGTTAAAGTGCTGAGTAAGAACGAGATAGATATATGTATGTTTATGGGTGTGCCTTCAAAATGTAATACCCTCCTTAAGTGGAGGAATTGATTGATGCTCACTAGCGGGGAGCTATAGTGCGGGCCCCTGAAGGGTGAACCCGCCAAACCGACTAGAGACTTGCGGGAAGAGGCTAGAGAACCCAGCCCCGAGGAGGACGCTCATAGGTCCTCTGTGACCTCACAGCCGATAAGGATCTTTAACTGCGAACAATCGTCGGGGGTACCAACAGCTCCCTCGGCAAGGCCTTACCATCAGGTGGTCTGGCGTGCAGCGGGGCTATGTTGTGGAGATGCTCATGGGGGCCGTTTTCAGCTCGCTCGTACATATTACGTGCGAGCCTAATCACAAACTCCATGAGCGACTCCACACCTGGGTCCCGGGCGATATTGCTGGAAGGACCATTCTTGATTATTGAACATGGTCTTGTTAAGGGGGTTCACTACCCTCTCAAGAATGGTATCTTGATACACTTGTGCCGATGTTTTGATACCTTTTTCACAAAAGTATGGCTCAGTCACTCCTTCATAGCTAATACCCCACCAAACCATTACTGAAGTCGGATAGTGCCCATGTTGCACTCTATCGACTAATTGGGAAGGTTCCTTAGAGCTTTGAGCATAAATACGGTCATTTTGCTTGTTAAAATGTTGCTCAATTGTAAAAATTTTCTCATCCGTAAACAAAATTTTTCTATGACCTCCCTTGCGTACCGCTTCAGTAGTTTCGATTTTACCACCCTATTCTCTTTTAAATTATCAGTTAAGAAATGACCAGTACGTCTCTTATAGGCTGCAAGTCCTAAGTCATCTTTTAAATACGCGACATGGTTCTAGGTGCTATCTTCATCTCCCGAGATAAAATCTTTTGCTTTCAGACAGGATTTCTTCGAATTCTTTCCCTTACTGCTTTGACCACCTTTTTCGTACGAACACTACGTGGATGGCCAGATCTTTTTCTGTCACAAACAGAGGAGGTCTCATTGCACCTATTAATAGCCCGGTACACAAACATTTTACTAATACCAAGCGTATGGAGAGTTTTAAAAATTGCATTTGGCTCCATACCTACTTTGTGTAATGCAATCACAGCGATTCGGTCCTCTTTATCCCTCCACTCCATTTTAATATCGCAAAATATTGTACAATGTATTGGCGCCAAAATGAGAAAACTCAATTAGCAATCATATAAAAATGACAGATTCCAAATTCAAATGTAATATTTTATTTATTTTTAATTGTAACAGTATTTATGGCCAGACTAAGTAGAGATTGGATGTGTAAAGTTTGAGAAACACTGTACGTCATGCTAGGGTGAGTGCGTGTGTGGGGGGGATCACTTCGATCATTGCGGTAGGCAGCGGCTTGGTTCTGCCCCTGGCATTGCTGAAGTCCATGGGCAACGGTAACCACTCACCATCAGGTGGGCCGTATGCTCGTCTGCCTACAAGGGCAATAAATAAATAAAAAAAAAAAAAAAAAGCGGCACGACACGAGAACCCTCTCATCGTGGCCGCCGGTAACTACATTCCCGATCCTGCGGACCGAATGGAAAGCAGTCGACGTCGCCCAAAGCACGTCATTACGGATCCTCCTTTTTTTTTTTTTTTTTTTCGGGTCTAGGGCCGAACCTCCTACGAGGTCCCCGCGCAAAAGGGGCGCGCGGGGTATGTGAGACTCAACGGTCTGCATGGTGTTGTGAGCAGACCGCGGGCCCAAGGATTTTAGGACCCACCCACTAAACGACTCCCCTGCACTCTTACACCCGACGTCCGATCCCCTCCGAGGTCAGAACCCGGATGAGATAGGGGGGCTACCGCGGTCAACACTACAACCAGACGGCGCGGCTCACCCCAAGGACGCCCAGCCGACGGAGCCTTCGAGGCGAATCGAAGGCTCTGAAACGTCGGCCGTCTCGGTACGGCAGCCCGTTGGGCCGCCCAGACGGTGCCGCTGGTGTCCCGGAATACCCCGCTGGACCAGAACCAGCCTGCCGGGTCGGGACGCGATACACCGTCGACCGGTCGCTCTATTCACTCCACGGCAGCGCGCTAGAGTGCTGGTAGCGCGCCGCGCGGCCTCACCCCCTCAGGTCGCCCCTTGACCTTCACCGGGGGGAGGCGGCTACCTACAGGGGCCGGGACGTACGGGCGTATTCCCGCCTCCGGCCCCCGGCATTACGGATCCTCCTGATTCATTAACGGTGCTTTTAGGTACTTCAAGCACCGGTCACCGTTCTCGTCGAACCCGTCGCTTGCGACGAAGGGCTCGACGAGTAAATTAACTGTCAGACACAGCCCACTGAGTTTCTCACCGGATCTTCTCAGTGGGTCGCGTTTCCGATCCGGTGGTAGATTCTGCGAAGCACGACTCTTGCTAGGGTTCGTGTTAGCAACGTCATCAGGTTTGAGTCCCGTGAGCTCACCTACTAAAGTTAGGGTTACGCTGAAATAGCCACTAGGGCTATCAGAATAGGTAGGAAAAAAAAAAAAAAAAGGGGGGGGGGCGTGCGGTGGGCGCGCGGAGCACCGTCCCCGGCGCAGGTGTCGCAGAGCGCAGCGCGCGGGCTTACTGAATTTGGCCCCCCTTTTTTTGTTTTTGGATTATTATTTTTTTATATTTTTTCGTCGTTTGTTCGTTAATGTTTGAATGTAAAAATTGTTTGTTCGTCTTTTATTTATTTATAATTAATTAAGCAAATGATCACCCTTAAGTTGGCTTACCCTTACTATAATAGATATCTTTATTTTTATCGCTCAGATTAATTAATTTTGATCAATTACCGTTTGTTCGACGACTATTGGTGATTTTTCGATCATAAGAAACAATTAAATTCCTAATTATTAATTATTTTATATCTAATAAGTAAACCATCACCTCACGCCTACGATTCTAAATAAAAAAAACTAAGCCTTGTAATATATATCAATCAAGATACTTCTCGATAGTAATAATTAAGTTTAATATAGATGTAAATAAATATATTTTTTAAATAAAATCCTGTTTATAGAGTATATATTATATACTAAGTTTATTCTTCCATGTTAAATGAATTTCTACTAAATGTCCCCGCAATATATTTCTTGAACTTATTATTATATCATTAACTGAACTATTAATAATTATCATTTAAATAAAAACAGATTTTGTGTGCATCCGAACATTAACGAACAAACGACGAACAAATAATTAAAAATTAAAAAAATCCGAAAATCAAAAAAAGGGGAGCCAAATTCAGTGAGCCCAGCGCGCGGCTGTCCTCTTGGCGATCCGGTAGTTGCGTCCGACGTAGCGTGACCAGATTTAGTAGATTTCTACTTTTGAAGTGAAACTTCCTTATCGGCGTTGGAAAAAAATTTACCGTCACATTTTTCGGTTACGCGTCACATTTTTCCGTTACGCGCCATCTTTTTTGTATTCATGTCTATGATAATAAAATCCTTTTGTTTAAACTTTATCTAATTTAACTTTTTTGTATTCATGTCTATGATAATAAAATCCTTTTGTTTAAACTTTATCTAATTTAACTTTATTTAACCAATTTCTAGAAAGTTGCATGTAGATCATTTTTCGAAAAATAAGGCCATAAAGAAGTTTCACTTCTTACGTGTGTACACTAGTACACGCACACATTTTTTTTTTTGGTAGATTTTGAGGTACTGGCAACAGAATTTAGTATGTAAAAATTATTTGGTATATTTTAGTAGAATTCACGCTTTTCAGTTATTCTAATACTTTTTTGGCATTACGGACAAAGAAGAATGGCAGTTTTTTACCTGAATGTTTTAAAAGGCGTCTTAGATTGAGACATAAACGAAACTTATTATTTTATTTGCTCGTTTTTTATACGATGCTAGGCAAAGGCACGTGGCAAAGCCACGAAAAAATGTTACTTTAATAAGCTTTTAATTCGTTTTTTGGTACTTCCGGTTTAATGCATTTGTAAAGGACGATATTAAAAATATTGCCAAGAAAAAAATATTGCAGTATTTATTAAAAAAATAATTTCCTAAAGTATTTTAATTGATAAACAGTAATATTAAGTATTCTTTGCTACAATTGTTACGTAATAAAATAACTAAATATTGTGTTCGTTGTATATATTAAGCTGTAAGATTAATCAAATACTTTATTATACGGTAATTAAAATAATAGTTATGGCAGCACTGATTCTATAGTCTACTATCCATTAAATTATTTTTAATAGCTTTGCCAGTTGCTTTATTTTGTTGTACGCTGATATCACACGACTGACCTAATTCATCTTAAGTTTTGATCTCGGAATTGCCCACGGACTTGATTTTCTGCCCCCATACGACGACTTGTGCAAATAGTGCTTTTTTCTAAGGGACTCCGATTGAGCCTTGCGACTTGAATTCTTTGCACTTTTATCATGGATAGCAGGCGTACGCGCATATCGTACCTGATGACGATTATGTTTGCGAAGCATGTTGGGAACTTTCAACAGCAGCAGTAAACCATAATCTTCAGCAAAATTCTGGTAATGAACCACAAGCTGGAACTAGTCAGCGTGGTCATACCAATGTTTGTATTTTATGTGGCTGTTCCCTCATACAAAGGCAAAGTGACAAAATATTAAGAGACATTCCCACTGAACTGCAACTACAGATGATTGAAATAATTAAACGCCATAAGAAACCACAGCAGGTGTATGCATCTTACCTCGCAGGAGGTTCGGCCCCCGGACCGAAAAAAAAAAAAAAAAAAAAAGATATGTGCATCTTTACTTAAATTATATTTTATCTTATTAGTTCCATAGGCATTGGACAAAAAGACCTTTCAATTTTAAAATGTTTGTTTAATTTAATATTAATATCAACTAATCTTTGTACAATTAATCTGATTGTAAGATTTAGCATATATTATTTGATCAATTTAACCTGCATGACTTTCATCCTTGATAAATGTTACACAATTATATGCTAAAATCATAAGCATATCTTACTACTTCCAGGTAACAGCTTCTGACACAAAGTATGTCATGTCTGTTGGTTGCGAACTACAAGAGAGGTTTTGCGTATGAATCGTGCTGATGAATTAAGAGTGGAAGGAGCCGTTTAACATGGAGATGATAATGCCTCACTTAGTAATCCACCTAATGAGCCTACCGTTGCAGAGCATATCTCTATCCCTGAACAAGGTGTATCTTTGGAGGACCATCAATCCTATGGAGATCCACATGAGCAAGATATTTTCAGGCCATCAGGCACTCAAAATACAGAGTCTGGAACTGTGGTATTACCAGATTACAAAAAGAGCGGCCAATCCTAGTAGCCATTGCCTCTTTCCTGACTGCAATAACATTGGTGCCTTGCACAGTGTCTCGGACAAATTAAGATTTGTAATATTAAGTAACCATAAATATTATGTCCCAAAACGGACACGAGTCTGTGGCATTCAGTTATTTAGAAATTCTTGGGACAATCTGTATCAATCAGAGAATAGCATTAATATATTTAATGTTGAGCATGTTCAACACATATTTTCATTTGTAAATGCATTTAATCCTACAGTAGACTTTGAAAGAAATGGATGACCGAATATTTGAATATCGGGTGGGGCTATCTGAAAGAAATGGATGACCGAATATTTGAATATCGGGTGGGGCTATCTAAAGAAAAGTTTTATTTATTATTAGAGGAAGTACCAAGGATTTTAGAAATTAAAAGGGGGAGTCTAGGTCTTGTGACTTTGCTTCTAGAACAGGAGAATCTGATGAAAGGATAGCCACTTTAGTGCAAAAGCCACGTCGCAGTTTAGATGTATTCATGGACAAAGTTCGGGAAATACTTATGCAAGATTATGTACCGAGACACCTAGGTATTAAATCATATTTCTAGGGAACAATTACTTGGCCATAATCTGGTAATACCAAATGGCCTATACGGCAATAATAATAATATAATAGTGACCTGTGATGGTACCTATATTTACACTAACAAGAGTAGTAATTACATGTTTCAAAAAGATAGTTACTCTCTCCATAAATACAGGAATCTATTAAAGGTATTTTTAATTGTAACTTGTGATGGCTATATTGTGGACTGCTTTGGCCCATACAAAGCTACAACTTCAGATGCTGAAATTATGTCTTCATTATTTAGGAATGTGTCATATTTTAGATAAAGGATTTAGAGATAGTATTAATTTATTAGAAGACTGTGGTTATTGAGCATATATGCCAGATTATCTTTTGGAAGGCGAGTACCAATTAACCATAGCTCAAGCAAATCAGAGCCGCTGCGTTACTGTTTGTCGATGGGTAGTAGAGGTAGTAAATGGTTACTTTAAACGAGACTTTAAAATATTCAGATAGGAATATTGTCATCGGTCTCTACCACATATGATGCAGGATGTTCAAATAGCAGCGGCTCTATTGAACAGCTTTGGTACTCGCTTAAAAAAATCCATTGACTTCCATTTGACTCCATACAGAAGAGAGCCGTTCGGATTGTCGTTAATCCCATTCACACGGATCGTTTGGAGCCTCTGGGTCTGCGGAGGGACTTCGGTTCCCTCTGTATTTTGTACCACATGTTCCATGGTGAGTGCTCTGAGGAATTGTTCGAGATGATACCAACGTCTCGTTTTTACGATCGCACCGCCCGCCACCGGAGTAGAGTTCATCCATACTACCTGGAGCCACTGCGGTCATCCACAGTGCGTTTCCAGAGGTCTTTTTTGCCACGTACCATCCGGCTATGGAATGAGCTCCCCTCCACGGTGTTTCCCGAGCGTTATGACATGTCCTTCTTCAAACGAGGCTTGTGGAGAGTATTAAGCAGTAGGCAGCGGCTTGGCTCTGCTCCTGGCATTGTTGAAGTCCACGGGCGACGGTAACCACTTACCATCAGGTGGGCCGTACGCTCGTCTGCCTACAAAGGCAACAAAAAAATAATAATGAGTATGCCAATTAAATTCTAAATATAATATATTACCTTAGAAAGAAACACCTTAGACAACAATCTGGCAAATATGATAGAAGCAGAAAATATGAACCGGAGATCAGCCAACTTCCAGAGTCTCTCAGCTGACCGCAACAATGTGCTATTAATTTCTCGTCTTGAATATAGAGATCTCATTTTATTCGCCATGGGAACCTATCAAATTCGTCAAGCTTGCTCCTATTATGGGGAGCACATACGTTTCCATGGCGGGTACAGAATTGAAGTCTATACCGAAACAATTGATACCTCTGAATGTAACTTAAGGGGAACTGGAGACACCACTTTAATAAGAGGCAAAATAAAATCGCGACACGTTTCCAGGAAACAATATTATGTTTATATTTTAGTTGAAAATAATCATTCTAGCAGATCGAGTATAGTCGAATACTGTTGCAATTGTTTAGTTGGTCGGCGTACTGTAGGTTGTTGCGCACATGTCATGATGGTCGTGTAGTACCTTGGATGGGCCAGGCATGAGACACATATATCTGCACCAGCAGACTCTCTCGATGATATAGTTGTAAGAGACGTAGATGATGAGGAATAAATGTTATCTAGTTAAAATCCTTGTTTTATATATACTAACTAGTCAGGTCATAAGTATTGTCACACAGTAAAAACTTTTCTTTTAGAATGCTGGCCACAAAAAAGTTTATTGAATTCGAATTTCGAATTGTTCATGAAAATAAAAATGTATACTTTTAGAATTTTACTAATTTTTAAATATGGAGTGAAAGCTTAAAGAAGACCGTGTTGCAGTTATTGCGTTGCATCGTTGCGGTTACGCGCCAATTCAAATTTTTAACATACTGAAAAATTTGAATATAACCAAAAGATTCGTTTATCGTACCATCAAACGATACAATGAAGACTCTAGTGTAGATGACAGGTCAAGAAGTGGTCGCCCTCGGTCTGTTAGGACTCCAGCAGTGATAAAAGCTGTGAAGGCGCGAATTCAAAGAAATCCCAAACGTAAGCAGAAACTGTTGGCCCTACAGATGGGGTTAATCAGAACCACAGATATCGAAGAAAAACAGGACATCGTTTGAATGCTCGTCTAATGGACCTGAGACTGAAGAGATCCCGCGCTTTGTTGAAGCGGTACGCGGGAAAAAAATATCTGGAAATTGTTTTTTCGGATGAAAAATTTTTTACCGTAGAAGAGAGCTACAACAAACATAATGATAAGGTGTACGCACACAGTAGTGAAGAAGCGAGCAACCGTATTCCGCGTGTCCAACGAGGTCATTTTCCATCCTCGCTCATGGTATGGTTGGGAGTTTCTTATTGGGGCTTAACAGAGGTACATTTTTGTGAGAAAGGTGTAAAAGCGAATGCAGTTGTGTATCAAAATACAGTCCTGACGAACCTTGTGGAACCTTTTTCTCATACCATGTTCAATAACAGGCACTGGGTATTCCAACAAGATTCGGCGCCAGCTCATAGAGCGAAGAGCACACAAGACTGGCTGGCGGCGCGTGAAATCGACTTCGTCCGGCACGAAGACTGGCCCTCCTCCAGTCCAGATTTGAATCCGTTAGATTACAAGATATGGCAACATTTTGAGGAAAAGGCGTGCTCAAAGCCTCATCCCAATTTGGAGTCACTCAAGACATCCTTGATTAAGGCAGCCGCCGATATTGACATGGATCTCGTTCGTGCTGCGATAGACGACTGGCCGCGCAGATTGAAGGCCTGTATTCAAAATCACGGAGGTCATTTTGAATAAACTTTAGTGTCATAAGAATCTATGTTTTGTTAAGTTCATTTTGGTATATTAATGGTTACATAATGAATAAACTTGTTTCAATTATTTTACATTAAACATGTGACAGAATTTATGACCTGACTAGGTATAAGTATCTATATACCTACATGATAACAATACGAACTGTTTCAACCAGAGACAATCTTCGATTAAAACAGTTCGTATTGTTAGTACCTATATAACCTTTTGACCATCAGAGCAGTGCCCTCCACGCCAAGCCCCAAATTCTATAAAAATGTAATATCGTGAAATAATCTATCGAATCTTCGTAACCTATTTTTTGGTCACATATTTGTGACGTTTGTGTACAGGGAAAGCTTTAGTTTGCCACAAATATGCGCCTTTGGCGTTCAAAAGGTTAAAACTACCTATTAAACCTATCTCTGATACATATTTTTTCACATTTACAAAGAAGAAAGAACAAACTACATAAGTAACTGCTTAGGTAACTGCAGTTGCTAAGGGTACCTACTCGAGTAGTATTATAGGCGTACCTACCCTTCGTTTATCTATGATAATGAAACTAAAAACGTTATTTATACATATCGTTTACTTTTGTTTCTTTCAATTTTTTATAGACGATACCTACCTACAAAAAATGTGTGCGTGTACTAGTGTACACACGTAAGAAGTGAAACTTGTTTATGGCCTTATTTTTCGAAAAATGATCTACATGCAACTTTCTAGAAATTGGTTAAATAAAGTTAAATTAGATAAAGTTTAAACAAAAGGATTTTATTATCATAGACATGAATACAAATAATACAATTATTTCACTTTACCTTTTTGCTACTAAGATTATTACAGCATTTCATTAATTGTAATAGAATTATTACTATCATTGTCATTGTCATTATATATTTTTGTAATTAATGGCTTATGGTAACTGAAATATGAAATATATGGTTTACATTCCACGAAATTTAGTGACCGAGTAAAAACTCCATCAATTGTAGTGCCAGATCTTGTTGTTGACGTTTGAGGACTGTTTTTCATGGATAAATTCAATTTATCTTTCAGAAATTCAACTAGCTTCAAAGAATTTTCCGATGCAAAATTTACATTAAAATCTCCACTTAAAATCATCGGTATTTTATAATTATTGTTACCGAGTAAAGAGGCACCTTCACTTGTGTACGGCAACAATGAATGGTGAAGAAAAAGATGGCGCGTAACGGAAAAATGTGACGCGTAACCGAAAAATGTGACGGTAAATTTTTTTCCAACGCCGATAAAGAAGTTTCACTTCAAAAATTAGTGACAGCTATTATTGATAGGTAACCTCAAATTATAAATTAAAAACGTTAATATCTTTTTTTTGTGACTTCCTAATATAAAAAATATTTCTGATTAAACTTATGTTATGTTATCCCTATCGTTTTAACATTTTTTTATTTCAAGACGCCTCAAATGGATTTCAGGTAAAACGTTGTATAGAAAGCTGCCATATTCCCCCTTTCATCGAATGGATTGTAACTATTTAATTTTCATTATTTTCTTTACCATTCGTGCCTTGAGCATAGTCTGATAGACCAGTGGGAATTCCTTCATTGAGAATTTTTATAATCGAGCTTAAAATGAAACATAAATATACACAAGAATATCGCGATGTCCTATTCATCACGATATCCTTGTAGTTGCAACAGAAAACATGCAAATTGTTGAAAAAGGATATAGGGAATCAAAATTAGATGTTTCCGTGTCTAATTTATTGTCAACTTCTAGTTCGACGTCTGAAACTTTTATGGTGGATAAATTTTGGAGTGCAGGCAGCCAAACCTGTGATGCGAATAGCAAACCAAAGTATGGCAATTTGTCCCGATTTGTGAAGCAAATGACGATACTACCATTGTCAAACGCCAAAGTAGAAAGAATAATTTCTGATATTAATAGAATTAAAAATCAAAATCGAAATCGATTTAATAAAAGTGGGTCTACGACGGTTGATGTCGCACATTTGATCCTTTTAACGCTGGGGAATCCATTTACGGATACCCGGTCGAGGGGAGTAACGGACCGGGTTATGTCGGCACATTTGATCCTGACAGAAGTATTATCAAGTATATAAACATGTAGATTATCTCACTTACTCTTAGACCATGCAGTATTGTTATGAATGTGGTAGACAGATATCCGCGAGACACGTACGGCGTATGCCAGTATATTTTCGTGTGATAGATACTTCGCTAGAAGTAACAGTGTTCTGTGGATAGATACAACCCGACCGATGTGAGTTGGCTATTATTATGAATAAGTGAATACGGAATATTAGCATATCAGAATTCGACGGATTACCGATACACGAATACAAGCTGTATTACGAATATCTCAGTGAATACTAATATATCGGTATCACCCTTACTTGAGACCATAGATTATACACTTAATATATTCTTGAGACTACATCAGCGTTGCCAAATGTACGGCAATTGCCGTTTCGTACGGCAATCACGCTTCTAAAAGACAAATTGTACGGCATACGGCAGAGTGGTCATTGCCGTATTCTAAAATACGGCAACAAGAGCATTTCTTTTATTCTTTTTTAGTGCCATATACCTATTAGGTTAAGTCTAACAAGAGCATAAAGTTAAAAAACAATTAATGTATCCAAAGAAATTACAGGACGTGGATACTTTTTGCGTAAACATGAACACATCCAGCTCTTATAATAGACAATGTTTCATGTTTGGTACGAGGAATTCCCTATAATCTACAACGCCTGCTCTTTAAGTCCTCTCCTCAAGTCACCTCGCCGCCTCGCTCTTGTTTCATTGTTAGTACTAGCAAGCGTAGCTAGCTAGCAATTTTATCTTTTGAAAAAGTGCAGTGTAGCGATACGTGAGATAGTGTATAAAATGTGTATAAAAAAGAATCTTCAATGCGTAAACCTAATCAAAACAAAACAAAGAAACCGCCTCTTAACATATACCATAAATGGAACATTATTACCAAAAGAGTGCATTGTCAGAAATCAACCAAACTGTGCGAACTATAAGCCAACCCCCGAAATGATCAATAAAATGAAAAAACCATCAAATTACGAAAAAAATGAAATTATTGAAACTGAACTTACTTTAGGCAATAATACAGATTTGATGGGAAGAGAGGAGTGAAAAATATATACTGTTTTAATTTCTAGTCTAAAATAAATAATAAAATACTTTTAATTGAAATTTGAAATTTTGAATTACTTTGTACAGCAATTTTTTTTTAAATACGGTAGATTTTTTTCTCCAGTACGGCAACCCAATGTTTGCCCAGCGGCAACACTGGACTACATCCGCCATTAAAACAAGTCGCACGCACTGGCACACAGAGCTCATGTCGTTTTAATATAAAATATAGCTACAACCCGGCCATCCTCTGGCTTCATATTGTGTCAGAAGTAAGGAATTTGGAAAATAATATTTAAAAATACAAAAATATCCCTGAAATTATGTTCAAAATGGATAAAGTCGAAAACACACAACATGGCGGACAGGGACGCGCAACTAAGTCAATGCTACATCAGTCACATATGGGCTCAAACCCTTAGATATATGAGAAGCTCGAACATGCCCTTAACTTGGAAAAACTGGTATACTCAACTTAAAATATACATGCGAGCTAATAATCTGGAAGATGAATGTGATCAACGCAAAGTCGCCATCTTATTATATTAAATTGGACAAGACGCGTTAGTGATATTTTATTCATTTAATGTCGATATTGATACAATATCCTTTGAAGAATTAGCGTCGAAATTTAGTAATCACATCATTCCTCAAATAAATGTGACAATGGAACGTCATAAACTATTGAATAGAAGACAAAATCTAGAAGAATCGATAGACAATGTAACAGATTTAAAAAATATTGGCAGACGATGTAACTTTGATTCATTGGAAGATGACCTAATTAGAGATATATTTAGCTAGAATCTACATGCAAAAAACCAATACATGAAAAAAGAAAATCTTATACAAAAGCCGGAGACACTTGACCAAGCTGTTCAATTAGCCAAGCAGTTGGAGACGACCAGGAAACAAGCTAAATTATTGGAAGAAACTTCATTCATCGGGCAGGTCGTCTAATTCCAGTTATAGAAGACAAAGGCAGTCAAATAGTACTTCACATGCAAGAGATCTACAGTCAAGCCAGAGCAGACGTACATCTAGTTCCAGACAACAGTCAAATAACCAAGTAACTAAAAAATGTGGTAGGTGCTTACAAGTACATAGGTATAAATGTCCCTCCTTAGGAGTAAAATGTAAAAATTGTGGCAAATCATTTTGCAGTAGCATGTAAGAATAAAAATGTCCATTTTTTAGAAACTGAAGGTCATATGCCCAATATAAACACAAATAATAGGCTACATATGGGAACAATTCATGTCAATAATGTAAACAAAGAGTCATGGCAGATAAATTTATTAATAAATAGTCTTAGTGTTACTTTTCTACTAGACACAGGTGCCGATACTAACACATTGAATTTAAAAACTTTTCATCAATTAGGAAGTCTCTTAGACAGTATATCAAAGAGTAGACATAAATTATCATCTAACAGTGGTGAAATAATATCCACAGTACGTCAATGTACTTTAAAAATATATTACAATGCACAAAGCTACATTCATTACTCCTTTTAGTAGATACAGATTTACCCGACTTCCATTTGGTATTAATGCTGCTCCAGAAAATTTTCATGGAGAAATGGTTAAACGGTTTAGTGATATAAATAATGTCAAGGTAATGGTGGACGATTTTCTAATTTTTGGAAAAACTATATAAGAACATAATGAGGCACTTCAAAAAGTATTAAATAGGGCTCTTGAATTAAATATTAAATTTAACAAAGAAAAATCTTCAATATGTTGTACAGAAGTTAAATACTTAGGACATATCTCAGTCAAGAAGGAGTCAAAGTTGACCCTTCAAGTGTCAAAGCAATTTGTGAAATGCCAATTCCGACTTGTGTCAATGAGTTACAAAGATTTATGGGTATGGTCAATTATCTTAGTCCTTTCATACCTCATTTGTCTAAAGAAAATTCTTCTTAGATTACTTTTGTAAAAAATAGTGATTGGATTTGATCTGAAAAACAGGCTGAATTTGATAAGATTAAGCTGTTTATAACAGATAGTACAGTGTTGGCATATTATGATCCCAATAAAGAAATTACATTATCATTCGATGCATCTAAAGATGCCATGGGAGCAGTCATATTACATGATAACCAGCCAATAGCATATGCCTCAGCCTCATTAACTAAAAGTCAACAAAATTATGCACAAATAGAAAAAGAACTCTTATCTATTTTATTTGGATGTATAAAATTCCACCAGTGTGTATATGGGAGACAAATTAATGTTGAAACTGACCACAAACCACTTATAAGTATGTTTAAGAAATCATTACAGGATATTCCACCTAGGCTACAGAGAATAATGTTGTGTTTACAGTAAAATGATCTTAATGTTGTATATAAATCAGGCAAATGTCTATATATTGCTGATACTTTGTCCCGTGCGACTCTTCCTGATAATACATTATTTGATTTAGATATTGATATTGATTTACATATTAATCTAATTGTATCTAATTTTTCAATAAGTCAAGAAAAACTTCAGGAACTTCAAGAGTCAACATTGCCTCAAATTGTATTTTATTGTCAAAAATGGATGGCCTGAACATAAAAAGTCAGTTAATCAGTCAATTAAGCCTTATTTTTCTTTAAAAGACAATTTAAAAAAAAGTATGTATTGCTTAGATGGGTGGACGAGCTCACAGCCCACCTGGTGTTAAGTGGTTACTGGAGCCCATAGACATCCACAACGTAAATGCGCCATCCACCTTGAGATATAAAGTTCTAAGGTCTCAAGTATAGTTACAACGGCTGCCCTACCCTTCAAACTGAAAGGCATTACTGCTTCACGGCAGAAATAGGCAGGGTGGTGGTACCCACCCGCGCGGACTAACAAGAGGTCCTACCACCAGTAATTACGCAAATTATAATTTTGCGGGTTTCATTTCTATTACACGATGCTATTCCTTCACCGTGGAGATCAATCTTAAACATTTGTTGAGTACGTATTTCATAGTTTTATTTACTTACAATTAATTGGAATATTAAGCATATAAAGTCAAGTCCATATTTCAGTCGCTCAAATGGTATGGCAGAAAGGACAATTGGCACAGTCAAGCATATATTGAATAAATGTAAAGCAGACAATACAGAGCCTTATATTGCAATGCTTATGTACAGGAATACACCAAAACAAAGTGGTTATTCTCCAGCACAACTATGTATGTCTAGATGTTTAAGTAACTAAAGTACCAGTCGCAGACAATCACTAGTCGATATTAAAACATCTAAAAATATTGAAAAGCAGAAAAAATAATCAACATTTTATTATAATAAACGAACAGTTGTCAGATTTACAAGTGGGTGATAAAATATATTTCAAACACAAGCCCAATAGTTCATGGGTTCCAGATAGTATAAAACAAGCAGAAAACGAACCTCGTAGTTACTCTATTCAGTCCCCTGAAGGAACATTCAGGAGAAATCGGAAGCACATACTAAAACCTGTAGTTCCAGTCTACAAAGTTCAAATTCAAAATCATTTATTTCAACTTAGATGTCAGTTTATCAAACTTGTTGAATGTCAAAACTTAATTAACAACCTTAACTCCACCATCGGTTCCAAAAAAAAGCCACAGTCCTGAAAAGAACCGGCAAAACAAACTTAGCGGGCTTTTTTTTTTGTTTTTTCTCAAATGTTTACTTTTTTTTTTAATAAGTAAAAACACCGTGATACCTGAAAAAGGAAAAGATATTAGTCAATTACCTAAAATAACACGTTCCGGATGTATTATTAGACCTCCTCAACGCTTTTTAATTATTAGTTACCGTGAAACCTAGCAACTTTGCCACTTTATGGCAGATAAAAAAGTTTGGAAAGGTTTTTCTTACAAAATCTCTATGAGAATATAAAAAGCAATTAATCAGCTTGATAGTGTATTTTATGCATATTTGAAATGTAATCAAATATCTATTGTTTTCTTAAATATTATTGATATTTAAGTCCAAAAACAAAAATGGCAAAGTTAACCATCACTTGTGGTAAGATTGCCATACCCAAATTTTGAATGAAATAAATGAAACTAGAGGTCGCGCAGTAGTCGAAATTCGACTATAATTAATTGGAATTGTAAGTTTGTGCACTATTATGATTGTATTTGATACTTCTATAATCACAAATTTCACCAACTATAAAAAAATATTAATAAATATTTAATCTATTCTCAATTTGACAACAGACGTCCAGAACAAAAGTTTGACAATAAATAGTATGCAGTGTATAGTATGTAGTGTGTGTAATGTTTTATTTATTGATTTAATGTATCTTTCATGCATTGTTTTAAAAAAATATTAGCATTGTGCACTTCTTCTCTATATTCTCTATAAGTGTGGAAAATTTCATACTCCTCCGTCCGCGCAATTTTCGTAAAAAGGAATACAAAGTTTTTGCTTCACGTATTAATATATAGATTACTATAAAATGTTACTGCTGTCATTGCCATAGCTTGCCATAGCTTGGTCACAGTAAAATTAAACTAAAATCTTTTGTTAATCTCGACTAGCAAAGGAAATATTTACGATTTGGCAAATTTACCCGCCCTTTTTAGACTTTTCAAACAAAATAGAAATGGCAGTCAGGGTTGTCACAAGATAAAAAATATTCAGGTTTTAAAAAAACTAATAAATATAGGGTACCTACATGTTCTTCGCATTCACGTACTATATCAACATTAAGATGGCTTGAAAGATTGTCGCCTATAATCCAACCTTGGACCATTCGGTTTGTTTGCCCATGATATAATTTAAACCAGTCTTGGAAAACTGTCGAGTCGAACCAACCAGATTTACTCCTATTATATTATTATCGCGTATTGTCAGGCCCATTTTCGCACCACGTTGTCCATAAATTCTCAGTCTTGTAAACGTCATTATATGTAGTTAACAGAGTACCATCCGCCGTCGCAGCAAACATTATAGAAATATTTCCTTTGGAAGTATTCATCATACATTCCGGATATTTTACCATACCGTCTAGAACGGCTACCGCCCATTTTCTAAAATAATTACATTTTATATTTTATGATTCACATGATTTTGCCGGGATAGCGTTCATAAGTTCGTAACTCTTAATGTGATACTATTTTATGATTCAAGATAATATATAGGATATGTTTATTTATGTTTGAGCAAAATCCATTCAGTAGACTTTGCTTGAAAGAGTAACAAATACCTATCCATCCATAAATCTTCACTAATTTCATATAAATAATAAAATTATGATACTTTGGATCTAAAATTAGGTAACATTAAAATTAGAATTTTTTTGAATATTTTTGTTACAGCCCTAGCCTCAAAGAAAACACGGCAAAGTTCACATCACTAAAACTTTGTATTCGGTTGGTAAAGGACATGGGCCACTCTCCATACATTGCAGTAATGAAATTAACTTTAAATAACAGACTATAGTCGGATTTTTTATTAGACTAAGTCAACTGACGTTTACTGTGTTGTCAGTTTTTGATGAAATAAAAATAGTGTTGTGACAAAGTGAGCGATTGAAAAAACTCCTGAATTAATGAAATTGCCTCGATTGTCTAGTGAATAGTCGGTGTGCCGAATTGCCGATATCGGGTACGGGGTTCTAATTTTAGGCGTGCTTTGTACATACCAACGACTTTTCTACGAAATATTATGTTCCTATAGTATTTACCTGTACCGAATATCGAGTGTTTTAAACATTAAGAAAAACATTGCGATGAAGCTTGTAAGACTGTCCTATTTCCAATACATCATATAGTTGAAACTATAGATGTATTAAATAGAACAATTATAGGAAGGTAATGAAAATAAAAAAAACTGATTGTAGTTACATACTACTAGTAACATATATTGGAGCACTTTAATACAATTTTATTGTAAAATATAAATTATATTCTTTTATAATTTGAAATTAATGATTAACTCTTCACACTCATTGTTCATTCATGTGATTGAACAAGAACTGAACGCATCACTATTACTTTAAATATAGCAACATTATTTCATAAAGTGACATTAGCTACTGTCAGCTGGCTTCGTCTAATTAAAAATCCGACTTTAAATATCCCTTTTATTTACATTTAACATTATCATCAGCTTAAATGTTATTTATATTTACTTTATAACATAGACTAATTCAATGAACGCCAATTTAGCGGTAGGCAGCGGCTTGGCTCTGCCCCTGGCATTGCTGAAGTCCATGGGAAACGGTAACCACTCACCATCAGGTGGGCCGTATGCTCGTCTGCCGACAAGGGCAATAAAAAAAAAAAAATACTTCTTTTTATGCACAACAAAATATAATAAGCAGGTATATCGCAACGAAACCCATATTAATATCCACAATGCGCACAGTGCGAAAACGACTGATCAAATGTAGATATTAAACAAGCGTAGTTTTTTTTTCTTTTCATAAGATCAATAATTATTGATCAATGTAATGATTTATTCTGCGGATTTAAAAGTATAAAAATAAACTTTTGTTTTGATATAATTTTTTATATTAGTTTTAAAATCCATTAATTAAATATGTTAATATATTTTGCTAGTTTTTTTGCAATATAATGTCTTTTAAGAAGATTTAATGTGAATTGTTTCAAATATAAATATATTTTACCTATGGCAACTCCTTCAATATTATCAATGTAGCTTAGTCATGCTAATTTCTTTTTATTTATGATTTTAATTACCCCTGTTGGTGTTTCTACTATATTTATGTATAATAGTTCATATTATTTATTAATTTACATTGTACACCTACGCAACATTTAATATTATATCATATTTGATTACGTATTCTATAACACACTGTCATACAGTACACAAATACGCCAAACAATCATACATTCACAACACTACTGTAAATTATATTATTTACACAAGCATAGTCGTGCGTAACCGCTGGTATGCAGCAAAGACCTCGTCTATGTACATAACTACGTACGTACTGGTCGTCGCCTGCGACATGAATCGGCCGCCGCGCCGCTCGCAGTCAGTCGGATTTGATCAACGCCACGCTGAGACTGTGTCACTCCTCGACTTACGCGTACTCTCTTGATTTGTTGCGATCTATTGCTATCATCTATTTTGTATTATTGTGTTTGAACTTGCTACCGCTCTATCTGTGCCTTCTGTACTCCGTAATTTCTCTTTCTTCTAAATATTGTTGTACTGTCTGTGATTGGAAATAAACTGTCCATTCAATTACGGACTGCTTATAGTGCCGCCCGGCACTGGGGACCTTACAACCACCATTAAAATACCCTTAAATTTTATAATAAGTATGTAAAAATGAAATTTTTTTTTTCTATAGATATTTCATTCGTGTCCTTGAGAACACGAGTAGCTGGGCCGAAAATGGCCCATGTCCTTTGCCAACAGTGATTTTAAGACTAAATTGCTTCATAGAACGTAAATTACCATAACTTTGATAACAAAACACTATTAAGAATGTTATTATTGTAAATTATGTAAGTTCCTGTATTAAAAAGAACGACGTACAAATCCTAGAGGGTGGCAGTTGGCGTATTAAAATTCAACAAACCATTGATCTCGTGAATAATATTTTATTATAAATTGTAATTTTTTTTTTTAATAATTTTAATCTTCTTTTGTTTCATACACATTTTTATTACGAACATCATTCATTAGTTCGGAAATTGAATTAATTTATTAAGTAAGTGTGGGTTGTATGTCAAGACACAACACAGAATACATATACAACAGACGGACGCTAACTAACTAACTCACGCACTCAGTCAGTCGTCAGACTGAGTTAGCAAACAGTAAAGTTCATCGTCCTCGAACGAATCACCTGGCGCAGGGCTGAGTCTCAACAGATCGCAGCACGACGCTGCTCTACCGAGCTCAACACCCCACCAGGAACGGAAGTCGTCTACAGACTATTCCGAGCCCCGACATCGAACTGAGTTATATCCGGACCTTCGGAGCCGTGATGCACGTGTTAAGAAAAAAACCGATAGTATCGATCTCCGCGATCCAAATGGGCTTCGACGTCGCGTCTCGCGTTTTGAATGCGAAACGCCACTAGTAAAGTCACATTGCTTAGAGCCTCCCGACTCTCGGGGCTCCACAGTAAGCATATCTTTGCCGGATTCGGCTAGGCTGGCTTCGGCCTTAGAGGCGTTCAGGCCTAATCCCGCGGATGGTAGCTTCGCACCACCGGCTGCTCGGCTGAGTGCATGAACCAAATTTCTGAATTTGCGCTTCCTTTCGTACTGAGCAGTATTACTATCCGCACGCCACTGACCCGGACGTATACAGTCCGGGCCCGGTGAAGTCCGCCAGTCAAAGCGGGGGAAGCCTTGATCTCTTCCACTGAGATCGGCCTCCACAGCTGAGTGTAGTCGCGATTGCCCCCGTGCTGCTCCGCACGCCATAAGACGTGAAGAGCTTCCGATGTAGGCCCAGGTGCGTCGGACACCCTCTCGAGGATAGGTCCCCAATAGGCCTCTCATCCCCTCGAGCGAGTGTTCGACACCCCTACACGCGCCATCGATCACTTCAGCTGCTGCTCTGCTGCGACACTTGTACAGTTCCTGCACACGCGCGTACTCCGCTCTGCGCTTCTGTTTTTTGGCTTTGTGGGCACTAGCAGCCAGATCATCGTTCAAATCGTTTCGCCGCCCTGCAGTCCTGAGTCTCATAACCCTGGACGCTCGTCGTCTCTCCGAAAGAACCCGAGCGGCATCGGGCGACATCTGACCGACTGCGGATGGATCATAGGCCGCGGCGTCTTCGGCGCATCGTTCCACGCCCGCTACCTCAGCTCCAGAAGCCCGCCGGAAGTCAGGCTCGGCCGAGCGCCCATCTGACGAGGGACCCGGCTGGGAACCAAATCGGGCAAGGTGCGCTAGCACCAATGCCCTATAAGGCTCCCTTCGCCGTTGTTCCTTAATTGCTTCCAGGGTTCTTCCCAACCCCGGAAGCGCGCCAAAAAGGTCTCCACCCGAGCACTGACCTCGTTGAGCGATCAACCTGGACTCGGTGCGAGCGAGGAGGTCGATTTCCTCGCCATGCCACCGCTGCTTCACCATCATCGGAGCGGCATCCGTATTGATCTCAACAGGGTGGGCTCTACGCTTGTGAACACTCGAGCGAGTGTCCGACGCCCCTACACGCGCCATCAATCACCTCAGCTGCTGCTTTGCTGCGACACTTCTTGTACAGCTTCTGTACATGCGCGTACTCTGCTCTGCGCTTCTGTCTATTTGATTTTCGGGCACTAGCAGCCGGATCATCGTGCAACTCGTTTCGCCGCCCTGCAGTCCTGGGTCTCATAGCCCTGCACGCTCGTCTTCTCCCCGCACCCTCAAGGAGTTCGGAGAGAACCCGAGCGGCATCGGGCGACATCTGACCGACTGCGGATGGATCATAGGCCGCGGCGTCTTCGGCGCATCGTTCCACACCCGCTTCCTCAGCTCCAGAAGCCCGCCGAAAGTCAGGCTCGGCCGAGCACCCCCCTGACGAGGGACCCGGCTGGGAACCAAATCGGGCAAGGTGCGCTTGCACCAATGCCCTATAAGGCTCCCTTCGCCGTTGTCCCTTAATCGCTTCCAGAATTCTTCCAAACCCCGGAAGCGCGCCAAAGAGGTCTCCACCCGAGCACTGACCCCGCTCAGCGAGCAACCTGGCCTCGGTGCGAGCGAGGAGGTCGATTTCCTCGCCATGCCACCGCCGCTTCACCATCATCGGTGCGGCATCCGTGTTAGTCTCAACAGGGTGGGCTCTACGCTTATGGACACCCAAGCCCCTGTTGGTCGAAAAGGAACGCCCACAGAACTGGCAGGTCCAACCTGGCGCATCCTGACCCACAGGATCTGCGCCGGCGGAACCCCGCACAGTCGGGTTATCGCCTGTCCTCTCTGACTCCAGCGGGAGGCCAGAGGCTTCAGGTCTATTTACTTTATTGGACTTTTTTGCAACAAGGTTAACCCTCTGCGGTCGGGCTGCAAACCCAACCGCAGGGTTCGCCCGCAGGTATCGCAAGGCCCCACCCGAAGGTACCTGCTAGGCTTGACGGTCCTCGCGGACTGTCCATCGGGGCTGCTGTCACGTGTTTACCACGTGTACAGCCATCCGGGTGACACCGTCCCATAAGGGACAGTGCGGTGAACGCTATCAGGAGGGATTACTCCCCCCCGCTAGCGCCCCGGCCCACTTTTTGCCTCGTTATGTTCTAAGGCGGCACTTACGAGGGCTGTAGTCCCGCAATGGCTACACCAAGACTACGTGATTCAAGTGCTGCCCCTCCTCCCGTATCGGTCAATGTGCGGCGGTACCACGTGCAGGTTATGGGTAGGAGTGGGGCGTCGTGATCTCGGCCATAGTTTCAGACCGCTCTCTCTTACCCCATTACTAACAGGGGGGTGTATTGGTCCCGTCCATTCGATAGCCAGCCACGAGCAAACAGGTACACCGTCCCTGTTATGAGCAACTAATTTCACTTAACCCGTTAGGGTTGGACGTATACTTGGCACAGGACATCGTCTCTCACACTTATAGTGAGTGACTCCGCCAGCCTCGGGGCCATCCACATCCTGTGCTTATGCTGGTGACCGCGCCACTGATCACCAGATTAAGACGACTGATTTTTAATGAAAAATAAAAAGAATGCGTATCGCCCCTAATGCGGAGTTTACATTACGAAATTAGTGTCATGCATGTTGAGCTCAGTTTCACGAAAGTAGTTTCGATATATGCGAAAGTAATTTCGTAAAAAAATTAGTGTCGCGAAATCCACAGTATCGTAGTAACCATGGCGCCGTCAGCATCAAAGCTATATTTTGCTATATTCAATGTAGCTAAAGAAATGCTTAAATACCTATGAACTTAAAAAAAGGCTATCAAGAAAAAAAAAGTTGGTAGATTCGAGGATGGTCAACAAGAAGGCATTTAGGTGCAATGAAGTTAGTCTCTGAATTAGCAGATGAAGATCCTGAAAGTAATAAAAACTATTTTCGAATGAGTGAAGATAATTTTGATTTTGTACTGTAGCTGTTTCGGGTCCCATAGACACCCTTGTCGCTGATATTCATTAATAAGATCTATTTTATTTTTCTGTACTCCATCGTTGGTTTGCCATTTTCAACGCTTGAAGCGCGTCCGAACTAACAATACACACGTCCGCACAGCGCAGGCCCTTTCGCGACATTAGTTTCACGTCGCGTTTACACTATGAAATTAGTTGCATGACACTAATTTCACCAAAAAATCGCGCAGGGCACGAAACTAATTTGCATGCATGAAATTAATGCATGCATTACGAAAGTATTAAATTACACGTGAAACTGTTGGTAAAACTAATGTCACGAAATTAGTTTCATGCCATTAATTTCGTAATGTAAATACATTTTCATCGCCGGATCAACATGCCATCGTCTTTAGTGACTGTGGTCGTAATCATCATGGATTAGGATCGGAAGACCCCGAGATTCCCACCCTCCCGATCGTGGCCGTACGCCGGCGAAATTGGATCAGTAGATGTTTAATGTCTGTTTCTGATGTTAAATATAAGGGAAGCCAAGGGAGCGAGCTCCGGGGGAGAAACAGACGGGCCTGATCTACACCCTTACCGCTGGACTACTGTGCGAGGCTCAACCAACGCCGCCCCCCATGACGGACGTCATCTGATTGAACCTGGTCCAATTCATGTGCGATCCTCTCAACGCCAATATCGGAACGATCTGTAGTGTCGGTTCCCGAAGCCCGATTATGGACCTTAACTCCTTGTAAGAAGCCAGGCTCCAAACTCCCCTCCAAGATATCGTGCACGAAGTGGCTCGCACGCACTCAGCTTTCGGAAGTCCTAGTCTACCTGCGACCAACTCAACCAGCTCCCCGTGATTCCCGTATTTATTACGTTTCTCACGGTGGAGCTCGTCAAGCGATCGCTGGCCCGAGACCACCTGCACGTCCACGATCACTCCGACACCATCCCTGGAGGCGATAATATCCGGCTTACGGAGACCAACCGATGTTCGTAGCCTCGGCTCCAGCTCAACCGTCCACTTGTTCTCTTCCATGGCTTTCGCCACGAAAGATACAATCTTGTTGTGTCGTAGAATCCGGCCGCCGTGTGTTCTGTGACACTGTTGTAGGATGTGAGCCGTCGTCTCCCTAACCTTGCAACCAGCACGGCAGGTCAACGAAGACTCACCCCCACCTCTACGCCCTCTCGATCCGCGAATGCGGGATGGGAGGGCGTTGATATGAGTGTGCACGAACTGCACGAAGTCCCGTCCGGTTATCTGCGCGCATCGCTCCCTAATCCACTTTGTGGATGTCGGGGTGCGTGTGGATTCGCGAAGTTCGCGTCCATCAACAGATGCGTGCAGATGTTCTCGCCAAAACAAGCGCACAGATGGTCGTTGCGTTGTGGAGTCAACACGGCTGAACCTGCGGAGCTGTTTCCAGGCCCACCGCAGTTTCTTACGAATCTTATCAGATTTGGCGGCGGCTCTTGCCACTGACCATGGTGACGAGTCGAGCCCCCCGAAACGCCTCACAATGAGGTCCGGGATGGTCGCTCGCACCGATGGGATCGCTAAGCCGCCGTCCTGAACTGCGGCGTGATAGTATGCCTTGGGCACATCCGCCGGTAGCCTTAGCCACTGTCCGACTGCTTTCCGGATTTGGACATCGAGCATTCTCAATCGGTCATCCGAGATGTTTCCAAGCACAAAACCGTGCTGGAATCTCGGAATCAGATGAGCTCTCAAAATCTCCAACCTCTGTTGGGGTTTGAGAGGTGCCCTTGAGATGTTATTCAGAGCACTACTGATACTATGCTCTAATGTCACGCATCCAGAGGCCTCAAAATCGACACCAAGATATCGCCACCGCTCAACACAACTCACCTGCCTGAGCGGCTTACCTCCAATATTGAAGGTTCGCTCAGTCAGGTAGTGATGCTTCTTGCGGTGGCCATCCGGTATCATAGACAGAACCGCGCTCTTCCTGCAATTCAGGCGTAGGCCCATCTGCTTACCAACACAGTCCACAGCAGAGATGGACTCCTGCATCCCTACCTTCGACCCCGCAAGCAGGACTAGGTCGTCAGCATAGGCCAGAGCGGACACGAGTTCCATCTCCAACCTATACCCGACCCTCTCCGGCAGGGAAGCTAGGATGAGGTCCATCACCACGTTGAAGAGTATTGGCGACAGAGGGTCCCCTTGACGAACCCCTCGTCCCACTTTCACAGGGCTGCTCATTTCATTGTTCACGGCTAAGGTGGTGGACGCCGTATCGTATAAGTGAGCAATGTAGCCGCAGAACTGTTCGGGCATGCCCCTCAACCTCAGCAATTCGACAAGTGCCTCGTGAGACAGTGTCAAATGCCTTGGCGAAGTCTAGCACCGCCACGTGACATTCCCGCAGCTTCTTCCTGCTATCCCCAAGCACCGCGTCCAGTACTGCGGAATTCTCCAGCGTACCGTCGGCGCAGATAAATCCGCGCTGTCGTGCGTCAGGGGGGCAGCAAGCCAACAGCCTCCGGGCCAAGATGGAGTGAAAGTGTCTCAGGGGAATCGACGCGATCGAAATCGGTCGATATTCCCCCGGTCCACCTGGTCTCTCCACCTTAGGCACAAAGACGGTTCGGCACTGCCGTAGAATTTCGGGTATTTCGCCTCGTGCCATCCATGCATTAAACATTTCCGCCTTCAAGTGCACAGGAACCGCACGCCACTGACCCGAACGTATACCGTCCGAGCCCGGCGAAGTTCGCCAGTCAAAGCGGGAGGCCTTGATCTCTTCCACCGAGATCGGCTTCCACAGCTGGGTGTAGTCACGATTGCCCCCGTGCCGCTCCTCACGCCCTAGGGCGTGCAGAGCTTCCGGTGTAGGCCCAGGTGCGTCGGACACTCTCTCGAGGATAGGTCGCCAATAGGTCTCCATCTCCTCGAGCGAGTGTCCGACACCCCCACACGCGCCATCGATCACTTCAGCTGCTGCTCTGCTGCGACACTTCTTGTACAGTTCCTGCACACGCGCGTACTCTGCTCTGCGCTTTTGTCTTCTCGTTTTGTGGGCACTAGCTGTCCGATCATCGTGCAAATCGTTTCGCCGCCCTGCAGTCTTGGGTCTCATAGCCCTGCACGCTCGTCTTCTCCCCGCACCCTCAAGGAGTTCGAAGAGAACCCGAGCGGCATCGGGCGACATCTGACCGACTGCGGATGGATCATAGGCAGCGGCGTCTTCGGCGCATCGTTCCTCGCCCGCATCCTCAGCTCCAGAAGCCCGCCGGAAGTCAGGCTCGGCCGAGCACCCCCCTGACGAGGGACCCGGCTGGGAACCAAATCGGGCAAGGTGCGCTTGCACCAATGCCCGATAAGGCTCCCTCCGCCGTTGTCCCTTAATCGCTTCCAGAGTTCTTCCAAACCCTGGAAGCGCGCCAAAGAGGTCTCCACCCGAGCACTGACCCCGCTCAGCGAGCAACCTGGCCTCGGTGCGAGCGAGGAGGTCGACTTCCTCGCCATGCCACCGCCGCTTCACCATCATCGGAGCGGCATCCGTATTGGTCTCAACAGGGTGGGCTCTACGCTTGTGGACACCCAAACCCCTGTTGGTCGAAAAGGATCGTCCGCAGAACTGGCAGGTCCAACCAGGCGCATCCTGACCCACAGGATCTGCGCCGGCGGAACCCCGCACAGTCGGGTTATCACCTGTCCTCTCTGACTCCAGCGGGAGGCCAGAGGCTTCAGGTTTATTATCCTTATTAAACTTTTTTGCAACAGTTATAACCCTCTGCGGTCGGGCTGCAAACCCAACCGCAGGGCTCTCCCGCAGGTATCGCAAGGCCCCACCCGAAGGTACCTGCTAGGCTTGACGGTCCTCGCGGACCGTCCATCGGGGCTGCTGTCACGTGTTTACCACGTGTACAGCCATCTGGGTTACACCGTCCCCTAAGGGACAGTGCGGTGCTCGCCATCATCAGGAGGGATTGCTCCCCCCTGGTGGCGCCCCGGCCCACCTATCTCCGGATGACACTGCCCCCAGAGGGAGCAGTGCGGTGCACGCCAACAGGGGAGATTACTCCCCCCCGCTAGCGCCCCGGCCCACCTATTGCCCCGTTGCGTTCTAAGGCGGCACTTACGAGGGCTGTAGTCCCGCAATGGCTACACCAAGACTACGTGATTCAAGTGCTGCCCCTCCTCCCGTATCGGTCAATGTGCGGCGGTACCACGTGCAGGTTATGGGTAGGAGTGGGGCGTCGTGATCTCGGCCATAGTTTCAGACCGCTCTCTCTTACCCCATTACTAACAGGGGGGTGTATTGGTCCCGTCCATTCGATAGCCAGCCACGAGCAAACAGGTACACCGTCCCTGTTATGAGCAACCAATTTCACTTAACCCGTTAGGGTTGGACGTATACTTGGCACAGGACATCGTCTCTCACACTTATAGTGAGTGACTCCGCCAGCCTCGGAGCCATTCACGTCCTGTGCACTATACTGGTGACCGCCCCACTGGTCACCAGATTAAGACGACTGGATTTCAATCGAGAAATTAAAATAATGCGTATCGCCCCTAAGAGAGTCATAGTTACTCCCGCCGTTTACCCGCGCTTGCTTGAATTTCTTCACGTTGACATTCAGAGCACTGGGCAGAAATCACATTGCGTCAACACCCGCGAGGGCCATCGCAATGCTTTGTTTTAATTAGACAGTCGGATTCCCCTTGTCCGTGCCAGTTCTGAGCTGACCGTTGAACGGCCGTCGTACAGAATCGTGCCGATCGCGCACGAAACGAAACCGACACGACCTTACGGCTAGGAAGATCCGCGGAAGGCCGGAGAACGCGGGTCCGGATCCAGTCCGAAACGTAAGACGATTTTCGCGAGTGTCATATTAAATATATACAGTTTTTGAGGCCGCATTATATTAAAATACTGACTCGCTAAAACGAACATAACGTACGAACATCGACCAGACCCGGCACCGAACTCGAACGCTCAGGCAGAAAAGAAAACTTCGCGGACCTCTCGGCGGCGTCTTTAGGCCACTTTAGGTCACCTCGTCGAACACTCGTTTTTAAAGACGAGGGAACGATTATTGAAACGGTTCCGCTGCCGGGTTCCGGAATAGAAACCGGATTCCCTTTCGCTCAAAGGGCGTTATTTTATATATATGTATATGTTTTTTTTATATTACACTAAACAATACAAACACGATTAAGTGGGGACGGGGCATCGCGACGCCGCCGGCGAGGTTGGGCCCTGCCTTGCCAAACAAACATACATAAGATTATAATAAAGTCAATATTCTATGTGTAACTGAACATTGGCTTCAAAAATATAAATTAAATTTTAATTTTAAAAATCACCAGGTTGTGAGTTGCTATACCTACGAGGTGGCTCACTTATCATTGTTAATAAAGATTATAAATGTAAGGAACGTCGAGATATTGTGAGCCTCTCTATGGAACTGATTATTGAAATGGCCTGTGTAGAGCTTGAGCGATTCATTGTTGTAAGTGTGTACAGACTCTACAGACCCCCGAATCCGTTATATGATTCTGTTGAAAATTTAATGGAACGTGTTTTATCAAAGCTTTCTGTTTCTAATAAACATATTTTTATCTGTGGTGATTTTAATATAAATTTATTAGAAAATACAAATGCCACTATTAGATTCAGAACATTGTTAAAATCATATAACCTTAGCAATTTATTTTCAGAGCCCACATGAAAAACCAGCACATCGGCAACCTGTATAGATAATATTTTCACAAATGTAAAACCTTTACATAAATACATTATTAATCATTTAAGTTCAGACCACAGTGGACAATATTATCTTTTAAATTTAAATCTGTTACAGATGTTAATAGTTCAAGAAACCTACCGTTTGTTCCTATTAATATTAGACGTATGGAGAAGCTTTGAGGTAAAGTTTTGGCAAAAATTTCGAATGTTGTAATGAAGAATGTTTACTACATGGATTTATTTAATTTGCATTAAATCTGAATTTAGTGCCATCTTTACTTCTAAAACTCTGATCTTACATAATAAAAGGTCATTCAATGAATGGGCGACTGTTGGAATTCACAAAATTAGGCAGAGATATATGATGTTTATCATGAAAAATCATAAAATCATAATAAGTCATTTTATGAGTATGTCTGTAAATATTCCAAGCTGTTTAAAAAAGTCTGTACATTGGCCAAGTCATTGCACTTAGGCAATCTTATAAAAAATGCACCTGACAAAATTAAAATGACTTGGAATATCATTAATAGGGAGACTGGGAATGTCAGAAACAGCAATGCGGAATTAACTTTGACAATCAATGATAGAATAATAACTTCTCATCAAGAAGTGGCCAGTGCCTTTGAGCGCTACTTTGCTGATATCCCAGCTTCTACTACAAAATCTTTAATTTCATCTCCTACCGTCGCCGAATCATTACTGCAAGATCATGTTGATGAATGCAATGTTAACTTTAAGTTCACGAATATTGATATAGAGGACATAATTGATAATTTAAAGCTCATTAATATTAAGAAAACTGGTGATTTATGGGGAATATCAATTACAGTCATAAAATCCATTATTGATATAATCGCACCTTACCTTGCTACAATATTTAATGACTGTATTGATTGTGGTGTGTTTCTTGATCTAATGAAATGTAGTAAAGTAATGTAGTAGTACCTTTGTTTAAATCTGGTAGTACTTTTGACCCCTCTAACTTTAGACCCATTTCAGTACAATTTTACTCAATAAAAAAACAATACGGATTCACTAGAGGTCGTTCAACTATTGATGCAAGTGTAGATCTTATTAAAAATATTCTTCAGGCTTGAGAGGAATCGCATAATGCCCTTGGGGTATTCTGCGATTTATCTAAAGCTTTTGATTTTGTTGAACATAATACATTATTGAGGGAATTACACCACTATGGTATTAGGGGCGTTTCATTAGAACTTATTAAATCTTATTTATTCGGAAGAATACAAAAGGTAGACGTTAAAGGAAAGAGATCTTCCGGTGTCTTACTTAATATGGGTGTTCCTCAGGGTTCCATATTGGGTTAATTCCTATTTCTTGTGTCTATCAATGATTTACCAAAGTTTATTGAAACCCGTCACGAGGTCGTATTATTCACTGACGATACATCCTTATTGTTTAAAATTAAACGACAATTGGAAGATTATGACGATGTGAATGATGCTATCTCGCGCGTGGTACATTTGTTTAGTGTTAATAATCTGTTATTAAATAACAAAAAAAATGTATAAAATTTACCACACCTAATGTTAGACAAGTAGACACTAATATTACTGTAAGTGGAGAGACACTGGAGCTTGTGGATTCGATAGTTTTTCTTGGTATAACAGTTGATTCCAAGCTGCAGTGGGGTCCTCACATATGCAAGTTAGCGAATAGACTTGGTTCTGCAGCGTTTGCGGTAAAAGAAATACGAACGTATACTAATGAAGATACGGCACATCTGGTTTATTTCAGTTATTTTCATAGGTACTTTTCCAATTACAGAGCATAATGCGACTCATTGACTACCTTTGTGTTGTCCTACGGCATTTTGCTATGGGGCAATGCTGCCGATATCGAAACGAGTTTCATCCTGCAGAAGAGGGCTATTCGTGCTATATATAAAATGCACCCGAGGGAATCCTTGAGAGACAAGTTTAAGGAAATCAAAATTCTAAATTTAGCGTCCCAATACATTTTTGAAAAATTGTTAAAATAGTTAGCTATGGCTTGTGGTTCGTCACAAATTTGTTGCCTACTTTAATCGTGCTAATAAAGTTTTTTGGCTTATAATTTTTAGACTGGTTTATTAGTTGCCAAGTGGTTTTTGATTTATTAACAGTTATTTATATTAAATGAATTTTGTGCTTTCTGTGTAAGTTTTATGATTTTCTTTAATCTTTTAGAGTATTGCTTTAGATAATTTTTATTTATTAAAGAAGGGTTATGCCTATGCAACCAAACAAGTTTTCTTTTTTTTTTACACATTGTTTTATACCACATGATATCCACTTAGCCTTTTTGTGTGATCGAATAAATACTTGTTTTTCCGGAAAACAAAGGTCTTAAAAGAGTGAAAATCTCAAGAAAATTATCATATTATGCCTTATTCGGATCATCAGTACTATACATTTCAGTAAAAGAGTAGTTAATTAAGCAATTACGGAATTTTCCTAAATTGTCTTTACAGTAATCTCTTCGTTTTATTTTCCAGCCGTTAATAATAGAAAATTGTGTAGTTGGAGACTTAATCAACTGCCGTGTGATCAGACATTGCGATTTCAATAGGCATGATGACTTAATTTTCAAAATCTATTCTATGATATTCAGAAGTAGCTATTATATCAAAAATATATCATATTTCTGTAGAACAAAGTTTTTCATGCAATAAAATGAAATTTAAATTTAAAGTTTTTATTTCGCGCTAAAACGCTGTTCAGTGTCATGGCGTCGGTCATTACGTCACGGCTCAGTAAACTTCAGTACGTCAATAGTAAACAGATGTTTTTTTATTATATAAAGTTATTTTGCTTAATAAATATGAATTCAAAATTGTATAAGTGGAGTGTGGTCCCTCAGTGCAATAATATATCTATAAAAACTCCGAACAAGTTAATTTGTTTACGTCCCAAATAACAAAACAATGAGAAATAAATGGTTGGATTCTTGCACGGCGAGATCCAACAGGTTTAAGTCTAAATATTTCAATTTATTTCTGTGAAGATCATTTTGATGTAAGTTTGTACATATTTCGTATATTCTACAATGATGTGTGACCTTAATTGAGGTCTAAAATTTCATAAGTTCAATATTTTCTGAGATTACAGTTAATCTCTTGAATAACCAGTAATCTTTATTTCAATGAGTGCTTTATTCATTTTCCAGTTACCACATATATGGACAATTATTAATGACAATGGGATTGGTGTCGCAGGTTCGCAAAAAACCAGGCTGTATTCTCAAAAAATTTGAATACCAGATAGTTAGAAAAAAACGAACTGCTAAAATTATTATAGATAACAGAAAAGATTAATCTCATGTACTATTTACCATAATTTATCAATTCAGACAATAACCATTTAAATAATTGTCTGTTAACATACATACCTAATAGTTTACCCTCCTTAACGTTTATTATGGAAAAAGTAAATTGTAAAATATGTACTAAATACTTTGTCAACTTTGTTTGATTCATTGTTTGTAAAAAGAAGTGCAGATTGTATTCACTAGGTATGTTATTAAGTCCTGCATTTTATTTGTGTCTAATAATTTGCTATTTTTACTTTTTAGTTTTGCGTGACAACTTCTAAGGAAATTTAACAGAAAACATCCCTCGAGAACGACTGATAAGTCTATTCAAGTATTTATTACTCACAAGTTCAGAAGTAAAGCCGTTCAAACAGAAAATAAATTAATAAATTAGATGACATCACCCTTGAAACCTCTCATACCCATTCTGTTTCACGTTCCCATGGACATCCACATTACATAAATAAAAAATAAATAAATATTTACTAACAATCGCGCCACGTTAACTGATCCCGTGCTAAGTTCGTAAAGAACTTGTAGGTATTACAGGTACCAGACCAGATAACGGAACCTAATAAACCTACAAGGCAAATATATCCCCCTATAAGATCAATCTAATAGTGATACTTCTTTTACACCATCTGTAATGTACAGAGAATCATCACCATCAACAATATCTCAAAATTAAATTATATTAGACTGCAGTGAGATGATACAAGACGATAAAAAACAGGAGGCATCTAAAATTCTGGAATGTACCTTGCTTAAAATTACAAAGAGCTCGCGATCTTACATTGGAGTTCCCAAAAGCTGTAATTACTTGATTTAATAGAAAAACATACTAATTATTCCTGCTAACAAAGTATACTCATGAGTCTAAACAAAATTAGATTAAATAACCCATTTAGAGAGCTTGCTGATGGCTTTTGTGGAACTTTTGTTGTGGAAATGGTAAACTACGATTATCAAATGTATTTTAACGACAGGTAAAGCGAAAACAATAGTTTTTTTTTGTTAAAATCGCAGTAATCGCGCGTAAGCTCAAACGAAACAAGATGACTTTTATTAAGACGTGACGTCATTCGCTCTGATTGGTGTTTAAGCTATCATGGCTGATTGTTGTATTTTGTAGATTTATTTTAAGAAATAAATCATAAATCTCGTCATTAATATGAAAATAAAAACATTTTTCAAAATCCAAGAATTATGTTTCATTAGATCAGTTAAATATTTTAGCGATACTTGACTACTGTCATCATGCCTATTTCACGTTGCCATAGAGATCCACATTACATAAACCTTCACCAATCAATCATCACCATCAACAATATCTCTCCAAATTAAATCTATATTAGACTACAGTGAGATGATACAATACGATAGAAAACAGGAGGCATCTAAAATTCTGGAATGTACCTTGCTTAAAATTACAAAGAGCTCGCGATCGTACATTGGAGTTCCCAAAAGCTGTTATTACTTACCTAATTGATTTAAGAGAAAAACATAATAATATTCCTGCTAACAAGATACTCATGTGTCTAAAGAAATTTAGATTAAATAACCCATTTAGAGGGCTTGCTGATGGCTTTTGTGGAAATGGTAAACTAGGATTATAAAATGTATTTTAGCGACGGGTAAAGCGAAAAAAATAGTTTTTGAAGTGAAAACTTCTTTAGAATCGTTGTGATTTCAAACCGGATGCAACGGAAAAAACGACAGGTGAGAGACACAAATACAAAAATGTGTAGGATGAAGCCAGCAAAGAATGAGACAGAAATATACATACTATTTAATACAGCGCCATCTGTGAGATTTTTTAATACTAACGTGTGTATGAAAGCTCTTGTAGTGAATTTTAATTTAGGATTATACGTGAAATTAAAATATCAATTCACAGAGGGCGCTACCTTACAATTATTTACTAATGACAAAATTTTACATATACTTAAGACGTTTAGGATAATTGTATTTTAATTTTGGAAGGTTTCACTTCTACCACGTGTGAATTGCACACATGTATTTTTTTTTTGGTTAAAATTGCAGTGATCGCGCGTAAGCTCAAACGAAACAAGATGACGCTTACTAAGGCGTGACGTTTTTTTTTCCTGCCTACGCTGATAGCCTTGAGAGGCTATATCAGCGTCGACGCGACGAGAGCAGGATGTGTTTGCACGGTAGTGACCGAAGAGGTCGGGTGACAGGCAGCCTGGGGAGCGATTAGCAGTGCTGTTTCGCTGAAACAGTCGCTTATGGGGACGCCATTGTATGATGTGAGCCGGCATTTCCTTCGATGGTAAAACCGAGCTTGTTTTCGTGCCTGGCAGGGGACGAGGAGGCGGTCTAACTTCGGACTGGTACATTTCCAATATTCTGCTGGAACATGTCCTTACCTATGCTGGATATATCGGTGATCACTTCCTCCTTATGCACGATAACGCTCGTTGTCACACTGCCCGTGTAACAATTGTATACCTCGAAGAAGTCGGTATCGCCACATCGGACTGGCCAGCGCTCAGCCCTGACTTGAATCCCATTGAGCACGTGTGGGATGAACCGAAGAGGAAGGTTCGTTCCAGAACTCCTGCTCCTTCATGTCTGAATGAACTGAAATCAGCGTTGATTTACGAGTGGGAAGGTATCCCACAAGACTCAATTCAGAAGCTGATCATGTCTATGAAGAATCGTCTTCGAGCAGTTATTAGGGCGAGGGAAGGGAACACAAAGTACTGATACTTAATTTTAAGGCTAAATATTTTTTTTTACTTATTAATTTTTGTTGTTTTGTTCATTCATTATTTTTCCATATTTCCTTGTTTTCCTACCTCTTTCACTTAATCCGGGATAGCTCCTTAACTACCGGCTCGATTTGAATGAATTTAGTATCAATTTAAAGTTGATAGCTGAACCTTTAAAATGATGTAATTTTTGTGATAATTAAAAAAAAATTTAGTAACTAAGATCGCGTGGAACCAATTTCAAGTAAGTGATTCCAAACTTTTGCTCGCGTGTATAGTTCCGGTCCATAAACATTGCAAATTTTTTTCGCGGCTTGCGTTGCATTTTTACCTGTTTTGTAGTAAAATTTGAAAATGTATCGAATTTCTTTATTAGTTTCACTCATCTTGACAGTACGAAAAGTAAATAAAAATCACCCATGTTCCTAATTTGAATTTGGAATTATCTTCTTTAAAATTTAAACTTTCAATGATACCAAAACCAACCAGATAAAAATAGTATAGCCAAAGAAATCTTATTACAAGTTCATACATACTATAATGCGAAAAGACTTTTCCCCAACCTTGTGTTAAAGTTTAAGCAATTAATAATTGTGTAATTAAACACAGAAAATAAATAAATAATATAAGTCTTTATTTGTTATAAATAAATTGATTAAATTTTATCAATTAGTAGTTTTACAAATTTACAAAATCCTTTAGAAATAAAATATAGGATAGGTAATTTGTTACTGCCATCTACAGGGGCAATGAGAAACTAATCGAAGCGAAGCCATCTAGTGGCCGACGCTCGTAAACATTTTTGTTGAGTTCTTGAGTTACTTATCTATAACAAATTTGTGTATGCCCGAATGTATTGTGCGACAATAATCACTCGTATTTATATTACTCGAACTTTGACTAATCTTAGTTAACTAAATACTGACATTGCGCCGATATGTATAATAGCTAAGAAAATACATCAAGGCAAAGTTGAGATGTTTCATCAAAAAAAATTACTCTCCTGTTTGTACTGGCTTCTGGTTTCTTCTAACACGGTTTCACACAACACGGGACTTTGTAGGAACGTATCTACCGCGCAATATTTTTTTTAAAGGGATTTCATGACCTGGTAACTAAGACATTTAGGTCAAGTCTTATTTTCATTTTAATGAAAACTTTTTTAATATGAAAAATGATAAGAAATGAAGTTGATATGAAACACGGCAATAAATGAAAACGAAATGAAATGAAATGATATGGGATGAAATATAATCTCAATAAAATGGTGGTCATTTACTGAGATTTTTTAAGTTTTACTTCTTTAGGCGCGTTATGAAAAATTGATGAGAGTGAAATTTTACGATGCGCGCCCACCGTGACACAAAATTAACAGAATGAAGTTGCCCACTAAATCGCTCATTACAATACGACCGACGTAACTTGGCGAGTCTGAATATAGCCGCAAGTGAACTTTCGCTCATGTACACTCGTAAAAAAAGTGTTATTAGCATTAATTTTTAGTAATATAAATGACAAATTTATTATTTAATATAATTCATACTAAATATTATTAAATTATTAACGTTAAATATTTATTATTAATTATTTAATATTTAAAGAAACAAAATGTGTGCAATTCACACGTGGTAGAAGTGAAACCTTCCAAAATTAAAATACAATTATCCTAAACGTCTTAAGTATATGTAAAATTTTGTCATTAGTAAATAATTGTAAGGTAGCGCCCTCTGTGAATTGATATTTTAATTTCACGTATAATCCTAAATTAAAATTCACTACAAGAGCTTTCATACACACGTTAGTATTAACAAATCTCACAGATGGCGCTGTATTAAATAGTATGTATATTTCTGTCTCATGCTTTGCTGGCTTCATCCTACACATTTTTGTATTTGTGTCTCTTACCTGTCGTTTTTTCCGTTGCATCCGGTTTGAAATCACAACGATTCTAAAGAAGTTTTCACTTCAAAAAAAAAGAAATAAATTTAATAAAAATAAAGTATAACTTCTTACACGCGTACATAAGTATACGCACCCTTTTTTTCAGTGGGCTTTTTGGAGGATCCCGAGAAGTTACGTCCAGCGGCTTTGCTTCATTTTTCCACATTTGTGCACTTTCACAGATATTAAACAATTAATAAACCACCGTTATTACACATTTAAACCTGAAGAAACACTAAATAGACAAAATAAAACAAATCACACAACTTCACTCCAAGCGTTCCCGCCAAAAAGTCGACTACCGCGTTATAGTAGGGTTACCTGTACAGTATTGAAATTACCAAACGGGGCGATTGGGATTTAATAAAAAATAAAACAATGTTTGAGTAGAAATGTGCTGTATTTAACTATTTTTTCTTTAAATCAATATCTGTATGTGAACACTCTGGTATAATGAATAACTTCGCAGTGTTTTCTGCGATTCTCAATTTGAGGTCTCTTAAATGTAATTGTTTCGTTGCTCTTAACCTAATGTCGAGACAGGATCAAAATCGTCGGTCATCCGAATTCATATCTAAATAGTCTGTGTAACCTCTAATATATTATTATATATATGTAAGCCAGTGATTCTCAATCTTCTTTTTTGTCGCGGCACGCCATGAACGTTTTCGAAATACGACACAAAAAAAAGATAAGTCTTACAACTTGTTCACTATCTCTAAATATACTGCGTCGATGTATGACAGTACTAGCTGACCCGGCAGACTTCGTAGTGCCTCAATCGATAAATAAAAGACCTAAATTTTTGTATAAAATAAATTTAAAACAAACAAAAGTAATCCGTCCGACGGGGGACACATCAAAGGAAAAACAAAATTGTTATTTTTATTTCATTCCGAGCATTTTCATATTTATCTACATTTTAAACCTTCTCTGGACTTCCACAAATAATTCAAGTCCAGCCGTTCTCGAGTTTTGGCGGGATTAACGATCAGCAATTCATTTATATATAGATAGATATAGATTGGATGAGTAAAGTTTGAGGATCACTGTACGTCATGGTAGGGCGAGTGCGTGTGTGGGGGCGGGCGCGCGGAGCACCGTCCCCGGCGCAGGTGTCGCAGGGCGCAGCGCGCGGCGGTCCCCTTGGCGATCCGGTAGTTGCGTCCGACGCCGCGGAACGTGCCGCGCCCGAACACCTCCACGCACACGCGCACGCGCCGCCCGTCCGCCAGCCGCTCCGGCTTGCTGCGCCACACCCACACCCTCGCCAGTTACGTCATCGACCACCGGACATTACTTCCGACTCTATTATTAAGCTATTGCATAGATTTTATCGCGGGCCTTGAGCGCGGCTTGAGAGCGGAATCATGAAATTCCGTAACGAAAAAAACCTTACACTCCTCACTCCGCCTACCATGTAGCTCGCGTTCAACACATTCACACGTTGCGCTTGTGTAGTGTTTGTGAATAAGCGCGCGGCGTGACGTCACACTGCATGCGCATCATGAAAATTCGGCCCATCTCTCTCTCGCGCGGTCTAGCTTATGAGTGTGAAGGGGACAGTTAAGGTATTGCTATTATTAATGTTTAATATAGCGTGGTCTTGTTTTATTTTTGTTTTAATATTAAATTATTATTGTCTAATTATAATTGCATAAGTTGATAAAAAATGCTATGCAATAGCTTTACCGCGGCAGTTCCCGAGTGCCACACGTTTTTCATTGCTTAGATGGGTGGACGAGCTCACGGTCCACCTGGTGTTAAATTTTTTATTGCCTTTGTAGGCAGACGAGCATACAGCCCACCTGATGGTGAGTGGTTACCGTCGCCCATGGACTTCAGCAATGCCAGGGACAGAGCCAAGCCGCTGCCTACCGAAGCCCATAGACATCTACAACGCAAACACTGCCACCCATCTTGAGATCAGATTTCTTTGGTTTCAGTTCTATTCTAACAGTACAACGGCTGCCCTGCCCTTCAAACCGAACCGGATTACTGCTTCACGGCAGAAATAGGCAGCGCGGTGGTACCTACGCATGCACCAATATTTATATATTAAAATGTGAAGCAAAACCTTTGTACTGCTTTTTAAAAATTGCGCGGACGGAGGAGTATGACACTTCCCACACTTGTAGTTGTCAAACTTAAAATTTCAATTGATTATAGTCGAATTTCGACTAATGCAGAAATATGTGAACCGAGCCGGGCGAACTTTTTTATAGCCCTTGTAGGCAGACGAGCATACGGCCCACCTGATGGTGAGTGGTTACCGTCGCCCATGGACTTCAGTAATGCCAGGGGCAGAGCCAAGCCGCTGCCTACCGACCTGCTCTGGACGCACAGCACTATAGCTGTGAGGGGGTGTTGGGGGGGGGACTCACCCGAACTTGGCGGTGTCGGGCTCGGCCTCGAGCAGCTCGCGGACGGGCGACTTGGGCGCGGCCGCGCTGAAGGCCTCCAGCTCGCGGCCCATCAGCCGCCCGTACGACTTCCACACGGCGCCCAGCGACATGCCTGCCGACGGACACACTTGCCACTCTTATATGACGGATTCATTAAGTCTAAAGGCGGCCTAAAGGATAAGACGTCCGGTGCATACGTGTGTAGCGATGCACCGGTGTTCGAATCCCAGGCGGCAGGTACCATTTTTTGTAATGAAATACGTACATAACAAATGTTCACGATTGACTTCCACGGTGAAGGAATAAAATCGTGTAATAAAAATCAAACCCGCAAAATTATAATTTGCGTAATTACTGGTGGTAGGACATCTTGGGAGTTCGCGCGGGTAGGTACCTCCACCCTGCCTATTTCTGCCGTAAATCAGTAATGCGTTTCGGTTTGAAGGATAAGGCAACCGTTGTACTATACTTAGACCTTAGAGCTTATATCTCAAGGTGGGTGACGGCGCTTACGTTGTACATGTCTATGGCCTTCAGTAACCACTTAACACCAGGTGGGCTGTGAGCACGTCCACCCCTCTGCGCAATAAAAAAAAATAGTAAAAAAAAAACTAAAAAACACGCTTTATATAAAATTCAAGTAAAAAATTGAAAATAAATTTTAATAAATTTAAATTGAAAATAGTGTAAAAAATAATATTTTATTGTAAAAACTTTATATAAAGCGTGTTTTTTAGTTTTTTTTAACTATTATTTATTTTTCATTTTATAGTTGAATTTAATTTTTTTCAATATTTTTTTTTGCAATTTTTATTTAAATATTGAATTGTCATCGGTCCTCGATAAATCTACAAAGTATGAATGAAATCTGGCCGTTTAAAGTGGGTGAAAATCGCGTCTAAAGGAGTCGGTTACAAACATACATACAAGTGAAGCTAATATAAAGCGTGTAAAAAATAACACGATGTTTAGATAAAGGTATAAATGAATTAGAACAAAATACCCGAGTCCAGGAATATGGCGCCGGCGACCGACTCGAAGAGGTCTCCGAGCGCCTTGGGCACCTCCACGTCCTCCGCCTGCTCCATCTCGTCTTCGTGGATCAGATAGTGCTGGCGACCAAGCATATCGTATATGCCGGCGCGACATTACTATTTACTTAACTAAGATCAGTTAAAGTTAACTGTCTCCATGATATTGACATAGTCTCTTGAATATTGTAAGTCCAACGCGTGTAAACAATTGTTTAGGACGGTGTTCATAACAATTCATGACTAAGCTACCGCTTCGCTTTCTACCATAAATACGAGTGACTATTGTCGCACGAAGCATTCCGGCTCGAACAGCCGAACGAAACGGAGCTCTTGAAATGTACACTTGGAATTTAATAAATGAAATTCATTGGAAAAGTGAGTCTTAATTACTGTCACTATGGAAGGCAATGACAACAACTAACAAAGTGACGTCATCGTTTGTAATAATAATGTGGCGCCAGTCGCTGACGCCATAAGTCTCTGACGTCACCGCTCACTCCGTCATAATATAAATAAGTACCGACGGCACTGACTGAGAGGCCCCGTGTAGAAGGGGCCTAATGTTCGAAGTGTGGAATGGATTTTTTTTTTAAATAAATCTTTAACAGCACTGTTATAAAATTGAGATTCGATTCCACTTAACGATCGAAATTCGACCATAATCGTCGACACCTAAAGGTTTAGATTCGTTTTATGCATCAAGTTACTCAACTGTTTTTTGTATATTTCTGTGTGGATCAGTTAAGGTAAACAGTGCATAGGAATTTAGTTTTTATAAGCAGCAGTTAAAGGTCATATTTGTTTGTTAGGTAACGATTTACGCAATCCCCCTGCAAACTAAAAGCTTCGTTCTATACATCAAACCGGCGACTTTGGTTTGCATGATGAGATGCCAGCGTACTGCTCAGAGCTGCTGAGAGCGTCTGGGTCCAGTCAGCCGGTGTTGCTGGGTGGGGTGTGGACCTTGGACTTATCTGTTCGCAACCATTGAACATATGAGTCGGTTACCTCTTCGCTTATAGAGTGTCCGTTTTCCTCTTGTATCTTCACGTATTTCTTCAGCACCTCGTTCAAGCCGGGCGACATGTGTCTGAAATATCTGTGAATATATACAAAAACGAAATGCAGTGTCAGTTCGGACGCACGGCTGGAGGGCACTCTTTAAGCGTGCTACCAGCTACTTTCAGATACGTATATTACTATTTGTGAATTTATTTGAAAGTCACCAGTAGATGGCGTTAATCATAAAAATAAATTGCGCTATCGATGTGTTCCTAAAACGTATATATGGGACATGGTTTTTTTTCTACCTAACGGCCTGGCCACGGGGATCGGCGGTGCGAACAGCGAAGCGGTGGACGAGGCGACCATTCGCGCAGCACCGTTTGCAGGCCACGGGTTCTCACGTTCGCCGCCGCGACTAGTAAGGAAGTCCGACAGCGAAATGTCTATATCGAAATTATCTCGATATTGCTTACAAATTAATAGCTTTTTGGTTCAGGACCTATTATTTGGAAAATATTGTGAAGTACATGATTTGAATAAGAATCGGAGTATACCTAAAGATGGAGAATTCCACAAGAAGTACGAGAAATACTTTGGGTGGCTAGACTTCCAAATAGCTGGTCTAGCTAGTATTTCAGCTATTTTTTTTATTGCTTAGATGGGTGGACGAGCTCACAGCCCACCTTGTGTTAAGTGGTTACTGGAGCCCATAGACATCCACAACGTAAATGCGCCACCCACCTTGAGATATAAGTTCTAAGGTCTCAAGTATAGTTATAATGGCTGCCTCACCCTTCAAACCGAAACGCATTACTACTTCACGGCAGAAATAGGCAGGGTGGTAGTACCCACCCGTGTGGACTCACAAGAGGTCCTACCACCAGTAATTACGCAAATTATAATTTTGAGGATTTCATTTTTATTACACGATGTTATTCCTTCACCGTGGAAATCAATCGTGAACATTTGTTGAGTACGTATTTCATTACAAAAATTGGTACCCGCCTGATATTCGAACACCGGTGCATCGCTCAACACGATTGCACCGGACGTCCGTTAGGCCACGACTTTAAAAATATAAAATAAAAAATAAATAAAAAATATAAAAATTTCGGCGTTAATTTTTCGCGGCGAAAACAACTAAACTCATTTAATCACTGCACTATTCGCCGCGACTACCGCTCGACTCCGTGGCTCGCGCCGTCCGTATTCATGCATTTGTTTTGCTCGCCCGCCGCATCGCGCGATTCGCTCGGTACATTTCGCCGGTCGCTTCGCCGGTCGCCGGGGCGCGTGGCTTGTTAGGTACATTTCTATGCGCTTGTTTTAGTCGCTAGACGCTTCGCCGTTCGCACCGCGCGAATATTCGTATCGGCGAATGTCCCGTGGCCAGGCTGTAAGCTGTTGTTAGCCTTGAGAGTAGGTGAACTCATGGGGCTCAAGCCGGGAGTGTTTCGCAGTATCTACCACCGGATCGGAAATGAGACCCACTGAGAAGATCCGGCGAGAAACTCAGTGGGCTGTGTCTGTGGGTTAATTTACTCGTAGAGTCCTTCGTTGCAAGCGACGGATTCGGCGAGGACGGTGACCGGTGCTTGAGGTACCTAGAAGCACCGTTAGTGGATCGGAAGGATCTGAAATGACGTGTTTAGGGCGACGTCGATTTTCCCATTCGATCCACAGGATCAGGTATGGATATTTTGTATAAATTGATCAAAGGTATACTCCAGTCTCCGAAGCCCCATCTAGCGCTCTTCGCCGATGACACGCCTATCTACTACGCGTATAGGAAGAAGTCGTTAATGCATCGGCGTCTCCGGATGGCAGCAGCCACCATGGGACAGTGGTTCCGGGAGTGGCGCATTAGTCATGGGCAAAATCACTCACCAAGAAGAAAAGAGATATATATCTTTTGGATACAAAGATATTTATCATTCCTTTATATATTTAACTCTTTATCTTAAAGTGAATGAATAGTGAAAATTGCAGACAAAATTAGTTATTATAGTGATATTAACTCTGTGAAATGTAAATAGCGGTCTGATTTTCCTTCATACTTGACAGAATATAAACAATAACAAAATACAAACAAAGAAAGGCTAAAAGATGTTGATTACATTCAAACAAAATTGCACCATAAAACTATGGCAGTACGATTTATTATGATTTGCTACTATATTAAATGGTAGTGCAAAGTAGAGGGGGAAAAGATCAACCGAAGAAGACATGGATGGAGTGTGGGAATGACGATATGAGAGAGAGAGAGAGAGAGAGAGAGACGTGAGTGTTGAGATGACGGCTGGTAAAAGAGAATGGAAGAGAAAAATTTGCTGTGCCGACCCCAACTAGTGGGATAAAGTCTTGGGATAACTTGATGCACGTGAATGAAGTGTAACTTCTTTTGCGGTGTGTAGTATTGTGGTTTTCTTAATTTTTCATCTTTAAATCAGATTGCTCTTGTAATAGGGAATGCTGTGTATAAGACATGCGACATCTTCAACATTTATCTATACTTCGATACTAATATTATAAATAGGAAAGATTTGTTGGTTTGTTTATATTGAAGACTCCGAAACTACTGAACCGATTTGAAAAATTGTTTCACTGTTTGAAAGCTACACTATTGCCGAGTGACATAGGCCATAATCTTTTTTGAACAAAAATTATTTAATATATTTTTACATCGCGTGCCCTGCGAAAACCATGATGATACAATAAAATAATGTACTAAGACTTTGTAGAACACATTATTATTACATATCTACAAAAAGTGTCGCGACAGCATATGTCTAACTATTGTAGTTATGCCGCTATAAGTGTTCTTTTATTTTAAAAAATAAAACAACGTCAATTATCGTTGAATTTTTGTTAAAGACCCGAGCGGAGCCGGACCGGTCCACTAGTATTTTATATAATTTAAATCGCTGCTAGTTGCTAACGCTCGCGCTGTTCTGTAGCAGGTACTACGCGCGCAGGCACTACGCGCATGCGTTCGAGAGCCTCGCATTCACTCTCGCTCTGTCTCTTTCTATTCCATGGTAGCGTTACATGTTTAACGCAACCTTGTTGGAAGTCGCATTAGAAGTTTCACTTCAGAAAAAAGAAGCCTGATCAATAAAACAAGGCTCACTTGTGAAAGCCGTGTCTGGCCGCCAGGGTCGCGAAGATGGTGTTGTTGACCAGCGCCGAGCGGAGGTCGGTGAGGGCTCCCGGCGAGTGGCAGCGCTTGTCTTCGTACAGGTGACGCGTGATCAGGTAATCTGAAACGTCACACGTCACGTGAGGCTGTCTCGGCAGTACGCCTTTGCGTGAGCCCAATATAGTATAGTCTATGGAATTTCGGAACGTGGTTACCGGAACCCATAGACGTTTACAACGTACATGCCGCCACCCATCTTGAGATAGGAGTTCTAAGGTCTCAGTATAGTTACAACGGCTGCCCCGTCCTTCAAACCGAAACGCATTGCTGCTTCACGGCAGAAATAGGCAGGACAATGGTACCCATTCGCGCGGACTCAGAAGAGGTCCTACCACCATTAAAAAATTAACTTCTGTTATGTTAATACACTATTATGCCATTTTTTTGGACAATCGCCATATTTTTTATGCTGGGGCAGCCGTTGTAGCTATACTTGAGACCTTAGAACTTATATCTTAAGGTGGGTGGCGCGTTTCCGTTGTGGATGTCTATGGGCTCCAGTAACCACTTGACACCAGGTGGGCTGTGAGTTCGTCAACCCATGTAAGCAATAAAGAAAAATAACAAATAAATCGGTTATCTGTAAAGTCGGTTTACTGACGATAGTTGAACGTGACAACATCATAAGAAAATACTGATGGAAAATTCAAAATGGATTCAAAAGAAAATTTTAATTTTATTTGTTTGATAGATACTTTGTATGCATATAGAGAAGGAGGTAAATGGAAATCACAATTGAATTGATCGTGACGCTTCAATTTCCCTCATGACGTTTCCAAGGTTCAAATTAGACTCGAATTGACAACGGCGTTCCATGGTCGCGTCTTTGTTGTTGTCAAATAATTGGCGAAATTTATTGCCAGTTTAGCCACGTGATCGTGGAACGCCTCAGAGCGAGGTAACGCCGCACGAGTCATGTTTTTTCGTGCGTGCAGCCGGATCCACGTCAAAATAATTCGACGAGAACGAAATCGTTAGTGTTATTATAGTGGCGCACCGAGTATGGCGTCGCCGAGGAACTCGAGCCGCTGGTAGCAGTCGGTGAGCACGTTCCTGTGGTGCGACGCGTGCGTCATCGCCTGCAGCAGCAGCGAGCGGTCCCGGAACCTGTACTGCAGCACGCGCTCCAGCTGCTCGTAGCCTGCCGCGCGCACACACACATCACTACATTGTATACAACAAAGTCGCTCTCTCTGTCCCTGTGTAACTACTCAACGGATTTTGATGCGGTTTTTAAGCTATTGCATAGATTTTATCGCGGGCTTTGAGCGCGGCGACCGAATCAAGAAATTCCGTAACGAAAAAACCTTACACACCGCACTCGGCCTACCATGTAGCTCGCGTTCAACACATTCACACGTTGCGCTTGTGTAGTGTTTGTGAATAAGCGCGTGGCATGACGTCACACTGTATGCACATCATGAAAAGTCTGCCCATCTCTCTCTCGCGCGGTCTAGCTTATGAGTGTGAAGGGGACAGTTAAGGTTTTGCGTTTATTAATGTTTAAAATAGCGTGGTCTTGTTTTATTATTGTTTTAATATTAAATTATCATTTTCTAATTATAATTGCATAAGTTGATAAAAAATGCTATGCAATAGCTTTACCGCGGCAGTTCCCGAGTGCCAAATATTTTTTTTGTTAATAGATAGTGATTGAAGAGGAAGGTTTATATCGACTCTTGAAAGACAAACGTGACTAAGCGACAATAACTGCTTTGTACATAAATGACAGGTAATAACCATATTCAATGCGCAAAAAATATATATTTCTAGTTCTATTAAAATCATTTCAATCCTACAGCTAGATTCGTTAAAATATAAATTTTTTTCAAGTTTTTCTACTTTAAATTAGTCTACTGTAAAGTTGACGCATTGTCGCTTAGTCACGTTTGCCTTTCAAGTGTCGATATGTATAATAACATCCATTAAATAGTGGAGAAATCAATAATAAATTACAGTTTCCAAAGCGACGCGGGGGCGGGACGCTAGTAATCTATATATTAATACGTGAAGCAAAAACTTTGTACCGTTTTTTACGAAAATTGCGCGGACGGAAGAGTCTAAAATTTTCCACACTTATAGAGGATATAGAGAAGGAGTGCAGAATACTAATTCTTTTTTTAATTATGCATAAAAGATACTTTAAATCAATAAAGAAAACATTACAGACGTTATCATGTATTTGACACAACACATACATAAAAATATACTCTTTATTTACTGTCAATTGGGAAACTTTTGTTATTGTTTAAAGTCTATGGTCGAATTGAAAATAGATTAATATTGTTTGTCTTTAATATTATTTGTCTATGGTCTAGACGAAATCTGTGATTATAGAAGTATATTAGTCTTTGACAATAGAACCATAATAATGTTCATATTTATAATTTCAATTAATTATAGTCGAATTTCGACTACTGCGGGGCCACTAGTATGGGTTAAAGCATGAAATTACAAGTGGCCCCTCTTCTACCTATTCTAGTAACCTCGGGGGGTTATTCTAGATTCGCCGAATTAGTAAGTGAGCTCACGGGGCTCAAACCTGAATGTATGCCCGATGCGGGTATCGAACCCACGACCCTCGGCGCAACAGTCCCGCTAACTACTGCACCATCGAGTCAATCATGTCACTTCATCATTAATGAACACTAGTGTGTTATATGGCGTACCGGAGCCTATAGACCTCACAACGTAGACGCCACCGCCCACCTTGAGACTTGAGGTCTTTCTCTCAATTATACTGTAATTAGGTAGATTACAAGTTTTGCGAGAATTATTTTTATTACACGATATGATTCCCTCACCGTGGAAGTCATTCGTGAGCATTTGTTAAGTACGTATTTTATTAGCACAATTGGTATCTGCCTGCGGGATTCGAACCTGGGCATATCGATCGACACGCGTGCACTGGGCGACTTATCCTTTAGGCCATAATGACATATCACGATACAAATCGTTTAGCTTCGAACAATAGTACAAACGCTGGTGCGAGTAAGCGCGACCAGTACTGGCGCTAGCTACTGTCCCTAGTCTGCGGACGGCGAGTCACTGTAGGCGCTCTGTTCCAATTCCTTACCGGACAGCATCTTCTCCAGCTCACCCTCAGGGTCTTCCACGTAGCGGAGCAGCGGCGACGGCGGAGCTTTCAGTTCGCCGTACACTTGCTGTTCGGAGAAAGGCAAGGCTAGTCAAGCTGGGTGAAGCTATCGCTAATTGTATGGGGCGCACCCATCTCGCGTCCCCCGTGGTCCCCGGGGGGTGAGATCACGTTCCATCTCAACCGGTTGAGGCACGCGTAGGTGACAAACAGACAAACAAACAAACTTTAATTTCTATTGTGTTGCTCCAAGATGTTTTATATGCGTTATACAATTGAAACTTCGATTCTATTCACTGTGTCAAAAGAAGGTTACGCTAAAAATGCAAACATTAGGCCCTGGCGTCATTATACAAGGAGTTTATTAATAAATAATAGTTTAAATAAAATACAAAAAAAAACATGCTTTTATAGAAAATCCAACTAAAAACAGATGTGTGGCGTCGTGGGCGGTGTCCCATAGGAACGAAGTTCTTTATTATAAAAATATTAATTTTAAGTTCTATTCGAGGTATAAAGAAAATAAAACTGGAGGTTTCGCAACAACCCACGGCCATTCGGTAACGTGCGAACTTATTGTGGTACACTTCATTCACGGTTGTTTGCATAAGAGTTAGTGTATTGCGCACTCTGAGATCGTGGTCAATGAATGATAAAAAAATATGTTAATTTTTGTACGTTATTACAAAGTTAAGTCGTACACTGTGTGCATTACTAATAAAAATCTTACGTGACGGACGTTTTTTCCCGGTAAGGGTACCCCTCCGCATCGTCCCGCATAAGGAACTTCGTTCCAAAAATGGGAAAAAAATTTGAAAAAGCTAAAAATCGTGTTCATAGATTCCATATCAAGCTAAAGTTAAATACGTATGAAGCTAATAAGAGCATATTAAAATGTACACGAGGCAACCCTATCTGGTTGGCGGTAGGGTTGCCTCGTGTACATTTTATTATGTAGATCTGGTAGTGCGTACCTGGACCCAGTTCCCCTGGCGGTCCCTGTAGGGGGGCAGCGAGCCGACCCTGCGGCGCGCGGGGGGCGGCTCCGCCGACGTTTCCCGCTGCTCCTACGAGATAATACACTTTACTGGTGGTAGGACCTCTTGTGAGTCCGCACGGGTAGTAATGCGTTTCGGTTTGAAGGGTGGGGCAACTATACTTGAGACCTTAGAATTTATATCTCAAGGTGGGTGGCGCATTTTACGTTGTAGATGTCTATAGGCTCCAGTAACCACTTAACAACAGGTGGGCTGTGAGCTCGTCTACCCATCTAAGCAATAAAAAAAAGTTAAGATCAATATTTTCTTTGACATTTTAAATTAACAGCACGTATTCTCGATTGTTCCGGCACAATTTCATCACATTATGACCTCATTTGAGGCCAATGAGACGAGAATCTGGTATTGATGATGACGTACACCAATTAGCCACAATATATCGAGGTGAAAGGCTGTTTGGTTTAAGAGATATATCACTTAATACCCCACATTTATCTATATATTAATACGTGAAGCAAAAACTTTGTACCCCCTTTTTACGAAACAGTTCTCTTACTGGATTAGCCCGACGTGACTGATCTCTTCTAACGTACCTCTACTCTATTGTACCCAAGTCTATTTTTATATACCCTACTCTACCCTAATATAATTTACTCTTGTATACCCACCCTACTCTATCTTACCGTACTCTACTTTACTCTGGTATATCCTAGTCTACTCTAATCTAGTCTACTCTACTCTAGTATATTCTAGTATACCTTACCGTACCCTACTCTAGTCTAGTCTACTATTACATATATCGTTGTATGTAATAGTAGACTAGACTACTGTATATATCGTTTACCGAGGTCGAGTGCGTGTGAGGGAGCGCGGCGAGGTGTCGCGGCAGCACGGCGATGCCGAGCCACGACATGAACAGCAGCGCGCCCCGCGGCCCGCACTCCAGCAGGTAGGCGCCGATCAGCGCCTCCACGCAGTCCGCTATCGACTTGTCTGCGGCACAGACGCGGCCTCAGTACAAGGGTACTTTCTTTTTTTTCCTACCTATGCTGATAGCCTTGAGAGGCTATTTCAGTTTCACCCTAACGTTTGAGGTGAGCTCACGGGGCTCAAACCGGAGAATTGCTAACACTAACCCTAGCAAGAGCAGTGTTTTGTAGAATCTACCACCGGATCGGAAACGCGACCCACTGAGAAGATCCGGCGAGAAACTCAGTGGGCTGTGTCTATGGGTTAATTCGCTCGTCGAGCCCTTCATCGCAAGCGAATGGTTCGACGAGGACGATGACTGGTGCTTGTGGTCCCTAAAGGCACTGTTAATGGATCAGGAGGATCCGTAATGACATGCTTTGGGCGACGTCGACGGTTTACCATTCGGTCTACCGGGTCGGGTATATAAACGAGCGTACGTACGAGCTGTACGTACTTATACGCGGGGAGGCGTAGCATGCAAGCATATAGATATATATCGACGCTTGAAAGGCAAATGTGACTAAGCGACAATGCGTGAACTTTACACTAGACTAATTTAAAGTTGAAATACCTGAAAAAAATTATATTTTAACGAATCTAGCTGTAGGATTGAAATGATTTTAATAGACCTAGAAAATAATTTTTTTTGCGCATCGAATATGGTTATTGCCTATCATTTATATGTACAAAGCAGTTATTGTTGCTTAGTCACGTTTGCCTTTCAAGCGTCGATATGTATTACTAGCGACCCGCCCTCGTTTCGATTCGGAATCATTAAATTTTATTATTGAACAGTTGAGTCCCGCAATATTACTCGCGGTCACTGTCTTATCGCGGGTGACGCCGCGGAGCGAAGCTAGTTATAAAATCCTTTAAAAAAATCGAATATTCTTTTCAAAAAAAAACAATGCGTTTTAAATGTTCATAGAAATACAAAACTGATTTATCTCGTGATTCAAAACATTATACAAGAATGTTAGATGTTACAATTGTTTGCACCCTCACGGTGTGAGAGACGGAACACTCACCCGGGATGCTGTGCTGCGTTATCAAGTTATAAGGGATGAAGCATCCAACGTTCTCCGGAGACGAATCTACGTTCTGTTTCTTATCTTGACCGTTCAGCTGAAGAACAATAAGGCGCGTTAGATTATCGTTGTCTAACTAGCCGGGTAGGCCAGCAGCGACAAGTGATTCTGATGGTAGGACCTCTTGTGAGTCCGCACGAGACCAGCACCCTGCCTATTTCTGCCGTGAAGCAATAATGCGTTTCGGTTTGAAGGGCAGCCGTTGTAACTATACTGAGACCTTACGGGTCCTCTTCACAATCGGCCATGATGGGCCAACAAATGATGGTCCATCATCGTCACCATGATAGGGCAACTCTCCACACAATCGTGAACGTTCATTTACTGACTGTCTATGTTGTCACGTCTAGGTATCGAAGATGGAAATCGAGAAGATCGGGGCTGCAATATTTGTAGTTAGCCCATATAATCATTTAGCTAATGTGCCCGAAAACAGAATCGTGAAAACTAGATGGAGGAAGAGAAGGTGGTGGATGGTGGCTATCAATCGGAACAGAACAAGGTCCATGCAACCATAGTTTTGTAGTCGACACAACTGACACACACTCGAGACAGCTACGTACTGACTAAGCGGCGATGGTGTGGACACGCACACAATCATGGGCCATCATTCCTTTGATCTACCGAAACAACGCCGATTGCGCACGATCACACGCGGTGGTGGCCGATCACAGACATCTATGCCCTCTACACTATCGTGAGTTTCTATAATCGCCCATCATGGCCGTTTGTGAAGAGGAGCCATTAAAACTCATCTCAAGGTGGATGCGGCATTTACGTTATAGATGTCTATGGGCTCCGGTGGGCAGTGAGCTCGTCTACACAGCTAAACAATAAATAATAGAGCATAGATGGCCTCACGTTGAGCTTGGGGTGGAGGGTGGGGGGCGGCTCGTGGCAGGGGGGCAGCCAGTTGTCGTGCGGCTCGAACTTGGAGGCGATCATCCTGCTGCCGAGCTGCTTGTTGCGCCCGAGACGGTACAGGTTCAGGTTCGACACCTACACGCGAACAAACAACAATTATGTATGTATATACAATTTGCTGGTGTGACCAAATAACCACCCTTATTTGTCTATAGTCTATGTCTGTAGTCTTGGCGAAATCTGTGATTATAGAAGTAGAATAATTCAAACATATAATTTCAATTAATTATAGTCAAATTTCGACTACTGCAGGACCACTAGTAAAAAGAAAAAAGCCTTGGCTTAAAGGTCCCGTTACCAGGTCATAATATAAAAAAAACACAAAACGTCAAAGCGTAATGAATGCGGCTACTGTTAGTCTGTGGCACCTGCTTGCTCCGCATGTGGCTGAGCTTCCCCTCGTGCACGTTGGGGTGCGCGCAGTACAGGTACGCGGTGATCGCGAACTTCAGGAAGCTGTCCCCGACGGTCTCCAGCCTCTCGAGGTTGATGCCGTCGTTGGCGTTCGACATCGTCAGCGCCTGCAACCGAACGCACGCGCACTGCCGGGTCAATGGACGAGCTCACGACCCCCCGGTGGAGTCCATGGACATCAACCACGTCAATGCCGCCACCAACTCGAAACATGAGTTCTATGGTCTCTGTACAGTACAACGACTGCTCCAGTCTTCAAACCGTAATGCATTACTGCTGTAAGGCAGAAATAGGCAGGATCATGGTACCTATCCGTGTGGACTCACAAAACGCCCCTACCACTAGTAAATTATGGTAATTGTTATTAAAATACATTGTTTTCTGGATCGATGCCCACGCTGAGCCAACACGATGGTGGTAGGATGTCTTGAGAGTCCGCACGGCTAGGAATACTCCGCGCGCGAGTTCCGAGGATTCGGGGGCTGAGGAAGCGGGCGAGCGTACACCGCGCCCGACCGTCGCTACATACCCCGCACTCTCCCAGTACTAGTGTTGACCTTAACGTAAGAGTACGTTTACCGACTCGCTGTTTTTAATTTTGCGATAGCAGTGTTAATTACGGGTGATTTCTAATATAAATAGTCTTACACTTATAAGCCTTCTTGTTTGCACAAATAGCTATTTAATTTGATGAAAAAGGAATGGCGAGCACTAGCATAATAAACATGTCTTAGCATAGAGGAATATTACTGGCAAAAGGATTGCTTAATGGAGGACGTTGTCGAATCATTTATTATTGAAGTATGTGAGGAGAGTGACATCAAGAGGAGAGTACATCAAATTCTTCAACTACTGATTAATCTGATTGCGAAGGTAATTAATAAGATTTCACGTTCATTTTGTTCAATAAAAATCAGTTCATTAAATGAAATTCATACATGATCAGTTGTTTATTTATTTATTTCAAGTACATACATAGGCGGCACTGAAAATTTCGGGAATTAACGAAGTGACACAACATTACTATTTAAAAATGTATTTATTGCTTTTCGAAGTATTCTCCGCGAAATTAGACACATTTTTCCATACGATGGAACCAATCATTGAAGCAACCATTCCATTCGGAAGTTGGGGTCTCCAAAATGGCCGTTTTGTAGGCGTCCACAGCTTCTTCAGGTGATGAAAATCTCTGTCCACGCAATTTATTCTTTATTTTAGGGAAAGTATAGAAATCATTAGGGCTTAGGTCGGGGCTGTACGGCGGATGGTCTAATAATTCTATGTTTTCTTGCTCTAAAAACTCTTTTGTTCTGTGCGCGGTGTGAGAACTCGCATTGTCGTGATGGAGGATGATGCGGCGGTTGCAGTTCTCTTTACGGAGTTCAGAAACGACCTGTGGCAAACAAATGCTAGCATACCATTCTGCATTAACCGTTCTTTGTCCCTCAAGAGGAATAGTCGTAACATGGCCGGTTTTGGAGACAAACGTGGCCACCATTTTTTTTGCAACACTCCGTGAACGAATAATTTTTGTTGCCTTTAACTCATTTTCGAACACCCAAACTCGTGACTGGTTTTTTGTTTCGGGTTCGTACGCGTATATCCAGGATTCGTCACCTGATACAATGTTGTATACAGCATTTGAGGATCCTGCGTGGAATCTTTCGATAGTTCTGACGCACCAAGTAACGCGAGCCGCTTTTTGCTCTTCACAGAGCGATTGCGGTATCCATCGGGAAAACAACAAACTCAGCAAACCAGCGATAAATTGTGGTTTTGGATGGGGCTTCATCACCAAATGCAGAAATCATCCGGTCAACACACTGTTTTTGTGTTAAACCACTTCGAAAGTCATAATAAATCATCGCTCTTGAATTTTCTCGAGTCAATTCCATTTTTTCAACGACTAAACAAGTTTGACAAAACCTCGTGACAAGACCGAGAATCTTTTTTTAAATAAATAAATGGTATTCGATTTTTAAAACAAAGGAGTTTTCAATTAAAAAGATTTTAATATGACAGGAACAGTGGAAATATTCCATTCCCGATACTTTTAGTGCAGCCCTCGTAATACCCTCATAAAACTATTTTATAATTTACACTCGCACGGAGGCTTAAGATGTGTTAGTATCGATAGCGCAATATCGACTAATTACAATACAAGCTCATTACGTCAACATTCCTTAAAAATCTTCAGAGCTCGCGCGCAGACAGTACCACCAGTAGCAGTAATGCGTTTCGGTTTGAAGGGTGGGACAGCCGTTTAACTAATCTTAGAATTCATATCTCGAGGTGGGTGGCAGCATTTACGTTATAGATGTCTATGGGCTCCAGTAACCACTTAAAACCAGGTGGACTGGTGAACTATATGTTCTTTGGAGAAGACCATCAATCTTAGACACTCGAATTGCCGTTTCCTTGACGAAACCACGGGTCTCGTCTAATTGGCATCGCTTTTACTCTAAGTACGTTATCGAATTGAAACAGTACTAACCTGCAGTATTACGCTGGGACTCGGACCCGGATGTCCTTCTAGAACCGGTTGAAAATCAAAGTCGAACTCCCTCTTCTGACCGCCCTTATCATCTTCGTAATAAGGTTTAAATTCGTTGCCCGTATTGTATTTGTCTCCGTCGTCGAAGCCTATATTCGTTATTTTCTCGTCCACGTAATCGGGAGCGTCAATGTCTATGTCCTTCATCGAGAAACAGAATAAGGACTTTATCTCTTCAGGCTTAAGGTTCGTTTTCAAATGATTCAGTATGAAGCGTTTGTTTCGCTCGACGCTCTGCAGCGTGAGACGTCCGTCGTCCGCGTGCCGCAGCTCTCGTGTGCCGTACGGGAACATCTCCAGGACTTTCGCCTCTACGTTCGGTGTGTTTAAGGTCGTTTTTTGCGTGATCAACGGCGGCAATACTTCCCCGACGGGCTCGTCACGTTGTATCAAGCAGTTCCTCGTGATGTGCTCCTTGTGTGCGGCCACGGAGGAACGAAACCTCTCAATGTGCTGTCGACGAGAACAAAATAAGACATTTCAGATGGCGTAACTCAATTGGACGTATGTAATGCGAGGGCTGGAGATCATTCTTCAAGTTCATACATTTAATTTTTAAGCTATTGCATACGTTTTATCGCGAGCTTTGAGCGCGGCGACCGAATCAAGAAATTCCGTAACGAAAATAAAACATAACACCCTCACTCCGTCTACCATGTAGCTCGCGTTCAACACATTCACACGTTGCGCTTGTGTAGTGTTTGTGAATAAGCGCGCGGCGTGACGTCACACTGCATGCGCATCATGAAAAGTTTGCCCATCTCTCTCTAGCGCGGTCTAGCTTATGAGTGTGAAGGGGACAGTAAATGTTTTGCTTAGGTTAATATTTATAAATATAGCGTGGTCTTATTTTATTATTATTATTTTAATATTAAATTATTATTGTCTAATTATAATAGCATAAGTTGACAAAAAATTATATGCAATAGCTTTACCGCGGCAGTCCCCGACTGCCACACTTGTTTTTTAGGGTTCTAGTAGGCAGACGAGCGTACCTGATGGTGAGTAGTTACTGTCGCCCATGGACTTCAACAATGCCAGGGGCAGAGCCAAGCCGCTGCCTACCGTTAAGGACTCTCCACATATTTTTTTTTAAGAAGACACTTGAAGCGATTTCAATGCGAACGCGAATTGTGACGTATCAAATGACTGATGTCCATGAACTACGGCGACCGCTCATCAAGTCAGTCAGAACGTACTGATAGTAAGTTGCATTAAATACTATAAACCTCTGGCGGCGCGAGCCCATCTCTGATGATGCGCCTCTGCAGCTCGAGGTCCCGCTCCTCCAGCCGGGGGTCCGCTGCGGGCGCCGGGTTGACCTTGACGTTGCCGCCGACGTCCACGGCCTCCGCCTCGTGCGCCGTCCTGTACTCTATGCGGACTCCCATGGCCGCTGCAACACGACTCGTTATGTGGAAGAACGCGGCTCCAGTTCGATGTCGTCACGTAACGAAAAAGCGTTATGCGACTATCCCTGTCTCTCTTTAAAAGTCCCTAGCGCTATCTGACGGACAGTAGACCGACATAGGGAACGTTTACAAGAATCATATCGAGGATCAGACATGTTGTGGTGATGTTCAGGAACTATTAGAACATCATCTTTTTTTCTTTTTGGAGTTTATTGGAGTTTACTCCTTTAGAATCGATTTACATATATAGGCCCGGGGTATGAAAATTATGGGGACCAAAATCGTACTAGCATGTCACACGAAATGCGTTATGCGCCTGATTGCGCATGTCACACGAAATGCGTTATCGCAGGTGACGCCGGGCTGCTGCGCCGGCAGTCCGCCACAAAGCCTCGTACTGATCGCGCGTTTCTCTCATTATTGTATTTTCATATATTTGTTAGTCGTTTGTTTTGTGTCTCGTTAATTTGTTAATAATCTGTAGTGTATCGTGTTGTCGTAATATAGAACTATTTCTCGTATTGTTTCGTTTAATTTTTTATATCCAGTAAACTCCAGTCGTGCGTCGGAGCGGACACACACACTTTTTTCTTTTTATTGCATGTATGGATGCATGAGCTCACAGCCCTCCTGGTGTTAAGTGGTTACCGGAGTCCATAGACATCTACAACGTAAATGCGCCACCCACCTTAAGACATGAGTTCTAAGGTCTCAGATTAGTTACGACGGCTGCCCCACCCTTCAAACCGAAACGCATTACTGCTTCACGGCAGAAATAGGCAGGACTATCTGTTGTCACCGTTACCTTAGTCTTTGTCTACTGTTTTTTTTTCTTTTCCTAAGCTGATGGTCTAGAGAGACCATATCAGCGTAACCTTAACTAGTAGGTGAGCTCACGGGGCTCAAACCTGACGATATTACTAACACGAACCCTAGAACCCTAGCAAGAGCAGCGCTTCTTAGAATCTACCACCGGATCGTAAACGCGACCCATTGAGAAGATCCGGTGAAAACTCAGTGGGCTGTGTCTGTGGGTTAGTTTACCCATCGAGCCCTTCGTCGCAAGCGGCGGGTTCGACGAGAACGATGACCGGTGCTTGGGGTACCTAAAAGCACGGATTAGATATTTGGGGGGTCAGTGGGGACCCCGGTCCGCAGCAACACGCAAGACATAATCACCGTTGGAGTGCTTGCTGCTGCAGAAGCCGCTGTTGTCGGTGTCCTCGTCGCTGCACTCGCTGTCCAGGTCCGAGTCGTCGGTGTCGAAATCGCTGAAAGGTTTACGAAGGGCGTCAACAATGATCGTCGCCTCCGACGTAGTGATTATAAGATACAATTGAAATTCCGACGTGTATATACACGGTAACGTGAATCTCAATGATGACAGGGAGCTTGGCACAGTTAATAAGTATTTACAGTCGGCATGATTGCGCCACTTTGAGAAGGTGAATCGAATGGTAAACAGTCTACGTCGCCCTAAACACGTCATTGCGGATCCTCGCGATCCATTAACGGTGCTTTTAGGTACCTCAAGCAACGGTCACCGTCACCAAAATTAACCTACAAACACAGCCCACTGAGTTTCTAGTCGAACCTTCTCAGTGGGTCGCGTTTCCGATCTGGTGGTAGATTCTGCAAAGCACGGCTCTTGCTAGGGCCAGTGTTAGCAACGTCATCAGATTCGAGCCCCGCGAGCTCACCTACACACGTTAGGGTGAAGCTGAAATAGCCTCTCAAGGCTATCAGCATAGGTAGCGAAAAAAAATCTACGCTTTGATAGGTGAGCTCAAGATCTCAACCTAAGACAATGTGCTAATACCGGCCCTAGCAAGAGCAGTGCTTCGCTGAGCCTGTCGCCTCACGACGCGTTGTACTGGGGCGGTGGTCGAACTCCCGACGGGTACTTGGACACTGGGGCGGTGGTCGACCTTCCGAGGGGTACCTGGACACTGGGGCGGTGGTCGACCTTCCGACGGGTACCTGGACACTGGGGCGGTGGTCGATCTTCCGACGGGTACCTGGACACTGGGGCGGTGGTCGACCTTCCGACGGGTACCTGGACACTGGGGCGGTGGTCGACCTTCCGACGGGTACCTGGACACTGGGGCGGTGGTCGACCTTCCGACGGGTACCTGGACACTGGGGCGGTGGTCGACCTTCCGACGGGTACCTGGACACTGGGGCGGTGGTCGACCTTCCGACGGGTACCTGGACACTGGGGCGGTGGTCGACCTTCCGACGGGTACCTGGACACTGGGGCGGTGGTCGACCTTCCGACGGGTACCTGGACACTGGGGCGGTGGTCGACCTTCCGACGGGTACCTGGACACTGGGGCGGTGGTCGACCTTCCGACGGGTACCTGGACACTGGGGCGGTGGCGACAGGTGAGAGGTAGGTACCTGGACATGTAGGAGCAGTCGCTGTCCGCCACCGAGTAGCTCCGCGTCGGGTTGAACTCGCTCTTGGGCTTCTGGATCGGGTTGCACCAGCTCGCGCTGCCTACAGACAGACTCCGGGCTAATATGTATTACAAAGGACATGGGCCACTCTCCATACATTGCACGGCCCACTAAACGAAGTTCATAGTATAGTAAATACTTTATGACACAGACCTCAATAAACGCCAAGACTAATTTTATGCACAACAAAATATAATAAGCAGATAAATCGCAACGAAACACTTAATAATATCCACAATGCGCACGAGTGCGAAAACGACTGATCAAATGTAAAACGTAATCAACATTAAACAAATAATTATTGATCAATGTAATGATTTATTCTACGGATTTAAAAGTAAAAAAATAAAAGATTTTATATGAATTGTTTAAAATATAAATATATTTTACCTATGGTAACTCCTTCAATATTATCAATGCAGCTTAGTCATGCTAATTTCTTTTTATTTATGATTTTAATTATCCCACCATTAAAATACCCTTAAATTTTATAGTAAGTATGTAAAAATGAAATGTTTTTTTCTATAGATCTATATATTAATACGTGAGACAAAAACTTTGTATCCCTTTTTACGAAAATTGCGCGGACGAATATGAAATTTTCCACACTTATAGAGAATATAGAGAAAAAGTGCACAATGCTAATATTTTTTAAAAATAATGCATAAAAGATACATTAAATCAATAAAGAAAACATTACACACACTACATACAATGTATTTGACGCACACACGCATGCATACTATTTATTGTCAAACTCTTGTTCTTGACGTCTGTGGTCAAATTGAGAATAGATTAAATATTGTCTGTCTTTGTTAATATTTTTTATAGTGTAGTCTTGGCGAAATTTGAGATTATAGAAGTATAAAATACAATCATAATAGTGTACAAACTTACAATTCCAATTAATTATAGTCGAATTTAGACTACTGCGGGACCTCTAGTTTAGTTAAATATTTAGTTATGTGTGTATGTATGTATGAATGTTGTATATAGCTAGAAAGACGCCAATTGCAACAGTTACTCACCGGAAGCGGAAGTGCAGAAGGTAAGATTCGGAGGTAGAGGCTCCAGATATTCGTCGAAGTCAGTGTCCTCCGGTATCGAGGACGCCATCTCATTACTCCACGTGCCAATCTCGAAGCCCTGTGTTGCCAGAATATATTTTTTTTAGCAAAAGAACATTTTTGTTTAACAGATGCACAAAATAAAATTTCCCTTATTATTAAGTGTTACAATTTCTTTATACATAGCGACCGTCTCAGTTTCGACGATGACAAATCAGGAATCAAGTAAATTCAAAAATAAACATGAAAAATTTAACTAATTAATAATTATTAACTACAATAGCTATAGTGAATCAAAACGATGACAGAAAATGTACTATAGTTTAATTCCTGAATTTCATTTCTTTTTCATGATTAACATTTAGGTATAACAGAGAAACAAACAATAAGAGAAAAAAAATAAAGAAAACTTATATATTTCTTAGAACAAAAACAGCATTATTTTGTAACACATTCCCCTGCCGTACGTTTTATTAGAGATAAGTGTAAAAGTGTAACAATGAGAAACGACATTAAAACACCGACATCATGTTTGCAGTGATAGTTGAGGTACTTGATTGATAAGTGGGAAACTTAAACATTTCTTATCGTCAGATGTTGAGAAAAATATTTTATAAATATTAATAATAAACATAATGACAATAGCATATTGACGACATAATGACAACAACATAATGACAAAGACATAATGACAACGACATAATGACAACGACATAATGACAACGACATAATGACAACGACATAATGGCAACGACATAATTATAGCGACATAATGACAACGACATAATGACAACGATATAATGACAACGACATAATGACAGCAACATAATGACAACAACATAATGACGACATAATGACAACGACGTAATGACCACAACGTAATGGCAACAACATAATGACAATAGCAAATGCAAAAACAAGTCGTAAAAGAAGTTTCGATAATATATACGACGAGCGAAAACCGAAGGAAATACTATTAAAAAAAAGTACGTACGTTTTCCGCATCCTCCTTCTCCTGCAGTATGTCGTTGATGGTCTTCGTCTCCGCCCCGCCCTCGTCGGCCGCACCATCCGTGTTGGTCTCAGCCGAGTCGTCCCCCGGCCTGTCCACACACACATCCGACTTGAAGTCAGTCGACGGCTACACATACGTTTGCATGCGGGTTAGGCTATTATTGATACTTGAATTTTATTTCGTATTTTTCACAGCAATGTAAATCTAAGTTGCCTCGGGTAACGAACTACCCTCATACGTCTTCTCGCTTAAAACTTATTATATCAAATATTCGACTTCAAACGCGACATGTCTTATTTCTCTAACTTTTCCCCTCTACCTATTCGCCGGTAGCCTAAAGTAGATGACACGGTCTCAACCCGAGAAAATTTGCCAACACCAGCCCTAGCAAGAACAGTGCTTCGCTGAATCTAACACCGGATCGGAATCGTGACCCACTGATTTAGGCAGCGTGACTGTCTCCGTGACGGCGACGGTGACCGTCCTCATAAGATCAATCCCCTATGGCCGGTGGTGGGAGGACGAAGTTAGCTTATCATGCACTAGCGACCCGCCCTCGCTTCGCTTCGGAAACATTAAAACACACAGGAAACAAAAAAAAAAAAAATTTTTTTTTTTTAAAAATAGCCTATGTTCATCAGGGACAATGTCGGCTTCTAATGGAAAAAGAATTTTTCAAATCGGTCCAGTAGTTTCGGAGCCTATTCGAAACAAACAAACAAGCAAATCTTTCCTCTTTATAATATTAGTATAGATGTAGTAAGGTTGCAACGTATCGAACCATTACGAAGTAAGACAGTCGCACATAACTCGTCAGGTAATAAATACAGTTGCATTATATATAATTCTACCGTACGTGTGTAAGTCACTGATCCCCTCCTAAACGACTGGACCGATTTGAATGTTTTTTTTTTATTGTGCATTTATTCATTCATTCATCTTTATATTAATACGTGAAGCAAAAACTTTGATCCCTTTTTACGAAAATTGCGCGGATGGAGGACTGTGAAATTTTCCACACTTATAGAGATTATAGAGAAGAAGTGCACAATACTAATTTTTTTTTAAATAGTGCATAAAAGATACATTAAATCAATAAAGAAAACATTACACACATTACCATGTATTTGACACACACACGCATGCATACTATTTGTTTATTCTCAAACTTTTCTTTGCAGTCTGTCAGTTATAGTCTATCAAATCGAGAATAGATTAAATACTGTTTTCTCTTTAATTTGTCTAAAGTGTAGTCTTCACGAAATCTGTGATTAAAGAAGTATAATAGTCCTTGAGAATAGAATCATAATAGTGTACAAACTTATAGTTTCCATTAGTTATAGTCGAATTTCGACTACCAGGGGACCACTAGTTTCATTCATTTTGTGTGTGCAGGACAACGTCTGACGGGTCCGCTTGTATATTGTAGGGTAAGTGTTCAGCAAGTGTACAGTATCTAATAATAAATAAATAGCGTATATCTTAACTTATCTTTGGCTGAACTTATACTGACATACAAAATATAATAACCAAATTCAAAGATGCTATAAAGATTTCGCTTTAAAACCACGACTCACTTGTCTTCCTTCTCTTTCTGTTCCCTTTTCGACTCTTCCTCTTTCTTCTTATCGTTCTTCTCCGCGTCGGCTGACAACACCTGCGAGAATGATGTACAAACGGAAACTGTCACATTACTAATGTACAGAACGCGGACTTGCTGTGAATAGAATAGTACAGCACTCGCGCTGCCTGACCGATGCGGGTAGTTCTAATTAATGTAGATTATCGACAAAACAGCAGTGATGTATATAGATAAAAAAATATGAAGTTACTAATTTAATATCTGTTTAGAATTTTGAAACAGGAGAATCTGAAAAATCCCTCCCTATTTGTACTACTGCGAATATATATTATTACTAGCTGACCCGGCAAACATTGTTTTGCCATATATAAGATTTCTAGGGAATTTCTAGTGTAGAAAAAAAAACTAACTTATTGTAATTGTGTAAGGATGTGGTAAATGAGTGAAAGAGGTATGTAGTGCTGTGAACGATGAGGGAATATATAATAAAAATAACAAAACCTCATTCAACCACATAATACCTCATTATAACAAAAAAAAAATGTGCAAATAAAAAAAATATGCTAGGGGTGGACAACCCTAATCACGGGGGTATAAAAAATAGATAGTAGTCGATTCTCAGGCTTACTGAATATGCATAAAAAATTTCATGAGAATCGGTCAAGCGGTTTCGGAGAAGTATGGGAACGAACATTGTGACACGAGAATTTTATATATTAGATACACAGTAAATGTAATTTCAATTATTTTAAATCATCATCATCATCGGCATCGGCATCATAATCACCATCACCACCACCATCATCATCATCATCATCCTCGTCATCATCATCAACAGCCCACGGCCGTCCACTGCTGGACATAGACTTCTCGCAATCCATACCACTGGGCCCGTTCTTCGGCTCTCCTCATCCTCATGATTTTAAATGTTAAATATTTTTCCAGTCGAGAGATGCACCACGGCTCGTGCTCACCTCGGCGAGACTCCAACCGAAGTCGAGCGGGGGCGGGCGGGCGCGCGGGTGCGGGATGCCCAGCCCGACCTCCACGGCCACCGAGCGACGGATCTCCTCCGCGATCAGCAACGCGTTTATACTGGACAACAAACAGTACAGCTGTGAGTAACGGTGTACACTGCGGGGCGAGTGTAGTGCGGTGTACACTGCGGGGCGAGTGTGGCGCGGTGTACACTGCGGGGCGAGTGTAGTGCGGTGTACATTTCGGGGCGAGTGTGGCGCAGTGTACACTGCGGGGCGAGTGTAGTGCGGTGTACATTGCGGGGCGAGTGTAGTGCGGTGTACACTGCGGGGCGAGTGTAGTGCGGTGTACACTGCGGGGCTGGTGTGGCGCAGTGTACACTGCGGGGCGAGTGTAGTGCGGTGTACATTGCGGGGCGAGTGTGGCGCAGTGTACACTGCGGGGCGAGTGTAGTGCGGTGTACACTGCGGGGCGAGTGTGGCGCGGTGTACACTGCGGGGCGAGTGTAGTGCGGTGTACACTGCGGGGCTAGTGTGGCGCAGTGTACACTGCGGGGCGAGTGTAGTGCGTTGTACACTGCGGGGCGAGTGTGGCGCAGTGTACACTGCGGGGCGAGTGTAGTGCGGTGTACATTGCGGGGCGAGTGTGGCGCAGTGTATACTGGACAACAAACAGTACAGCTGTGAGTAACGGTGTACACTGCGGGGCGAGTGTAGTGCGGTGTACACTGCGGGGCGAGTGTGGCGCGGTGTACACTGCGGGGCGAGTGTAGTGCGGTGTACATTTCGGGGCGAGTGTGGCGCAGTGTACACTGCGGGGCGAGTGTAGTGCGGTGTACATTGCGGGGCGAGTGTAGTGCGGTGTACACTGCGGGGCGAGTGTAGTGCGGTGTACACTGCGGGGCTGGTGTGGCGCAGTGTACACTGCGGGGCGAGTGTAGTGCGGTGTACATTGCGGGGCGAGTGTGGCGCAGTGTACACTGCGGGGCGAGTGTAGTGCGGTGTACACTGCGGGGCGAGTGTGGCGCGGTGTACACTGCGGGGCGAGTGTAGTGCGGTGTACACTGCGGGGCTAGTGTGGCGCAGTGTACACTGCGGGGCGAGTGTAGTGCGTTGTACACTGCGGGGCGAGTGTGGCGCAGTGTACACTGCGGGGCGAGTGTAGTGCGGTGTACATTGCGGGGCGAGTGTGGCGCAGTGTATACTGGACAACAAACAGTACAGCTGTGAGTAACGGTGTACACTGCGGGGCGAGTGTGGCGCGGTGTACACTGCGGGGCGAGTGTAGTGCGGTGTACACTGCGGGGCGAGTGTGGCGCGGTGTACATTGCGGGGCGAGTGTAGTGCGGTGTACACTGCGGGGCTAGTGTGGCGCAGTGTACACTGCGGGGCGAGTGTAGTGCGTTGTACACTGCGGGGCGAGTGTGGCGCAGTGTACACTGCGGGGCGAGTGTAGTGCGGTGTACATTGCGGGGCGAGTGTGGCGCAGTGTATACTGGACAACAAACAGTACAGCTGTGAGTAACGGTGTACACTGCGGGGCGAGTGTGGCGCGGTGTACACTGCGGGGCGAGTGTAGTGCGGTGTACACTGCGGGGCGAGTGTGGCGCGGTGTACATTGCGGGGCGAGTGTAGTGCGGTGTACACTGCGGGGCGAGTGTGGCGCAGTGTACACTGCGGGGCGGGTGTAGTGCGGTGTACATTTCGGGGCGAGTGTGGCGCAGTGTACACTGCGGAGCGAGTGTAGTGCGGTGTACATTGCGGGGCGAGTGTGGCGCAGTGTACACTGCGGGGCGGGTGTAGTGCGGTGTACACTGCGGGGCGAGTGTGGCGCAGTGTACACTGCGGGGCGAGTGTAGTGCGGTGTACACTGCGGGGCGAGTGTGGCGCGGTGTACACTGCGGGGCGAGTGTAGTGCGGTGTACACTGCGGGGCTAGTGTGGCGCAGTGTACACTGCGGGGCGAGTGTAGTGCGTTGTACACTGCGGGCGAGTGTGGCGCAGTGTACACTGCGGGGCGAGTGTAGTGCGGTGTACATTGCGGGGCGAGTGTGGCGCAGTGTACACTGCGGGGCGAGTGTAGTGCGGTGTACATTGCGGGGCGAGTGTGGCGCAGTGTACACTGCGGGGCGAGTGTAGTGCGGTGTACATTGCGGGGCGAGTGTGGCGCAGTGTACACTGCGGGGCGAGTGTAGTGCGGTGTACACTGCGGGGCGAGTGTGCGGTGCGACTGACCGGTAGAGCGCACAGGGCAGCGCGACAGTGGCGGCCCACAGCGGCGCGGCGAAGGGATGCGCGCGGCACAGCTCGGGCAGCAGCAGCTGCTTCTGGTCGAGGCGCTCGCGCTTGGCGCGGCGGGTGCGCTCCGACGACACGGGCAGCGCCACGCCCTTGCGGTTCACGTATCTGTCGGAACAACATTCAAAGTTCATTACTTGCTATGTTACCTGATAGAATAACGAGCAAGGGAAGGTTTTATTTTTTGTCGATTGAAATATTCAAAAACCATTTCAATCACAATGACAAATGAAGGTTTTATTATTATTTAAATAAAATAATCTGGATGATAATAAAACGTGCAATAAAGACCTGGGAGTGAGGAGGTTGAGTCTGGCGCTGGTGTGGTCCACGTCCAGCAGCGGCTGCTTGCTCTGCGTGATGGTGACGCCGTACTTGTTCTGGTAGTAGTCGCGGAAGGTCGCGTGGCTCGCCGACGGGAACACGGAGTCGGGACTCAGGCGCCAGCATATCTCTGCCACCAGGAAGTACTGGCGGCACGTTTCGTACGTTTTTTATTTTATTGCATAGATGTTTGGACGAGCTCACAGCCCACCTGGTGTTAAGTGGTTACCGGAGCTCACAGACATCTACAACGTAAATGCCGCCACCCATATAAGTTCTAAGGTCTCAGTACAGTTACAACGGCTGCCCCCACCCTCCAAACCGCATTACTGCTTCATGGCAGGAATAGGCGTGGCGATGGTACCTACCCGTGCAGACTCACAAGACCTCCTACCACCATTAAAATAAGTAGAGGAGAGGAGACGTAATCTAAGTTTGCGAAGTCCTAAACTAAAATGTTCTTCTGCGACAACGACATCTATCGGGTAAGTATTGTTACGCCGGTAAGAGTCACGGCCGAATAGTCGAACGAATATTGAAGGATCTAGTAGCATCTACTGTAGGCGCGCGAGTTCATGTCCATCCTGAGGAATGCGGTAGTGCTGTGACCTAATTAATTATGGTAATGTCGATAATAACTACCGATTTAGTCAACAGCTGTCAATTTGGTTTAATGTAACTCTTAAGGTAATTTTGCAATTTATGAAATAAAATAAATGTGATAAGTAATTAATTGTTTATTTCTAATAGAGAAAAATATTTTTTAAATTCCAATTCAATCACTATCGAATGAAAAGACAACCGACAGATCAGAGTCGGAATCAATATGTATCTTTTTTTCAATCTGAACTTGTTGGAAGCGGAGTAGTCATGGTTAAATAACACAATAGCGTTAGCGTAAATTTTCGATATCGATAAGCGCGCGTCACAACCGTCACGGACAACACTCGACGTCAGACAAATGCGGGCAGGCGGGCGAAGGTGGGGCGAGCTGTCCCCCGCGCGTCGCCTCTGGCCCTGATGGACATGAACTAGCGCGCATACAGTAGAACGCTCGTGAAGTACAACGCCATCTATTGTCAGATAGCGGAAACACGCAATACTAGACTTTTATGGAATATTCTCGAAGCGAAACTCCGAACATATCAGCTGAAGCGAAGCGGAAGAAGCGAATTGAGAATATCAAGTGTTGAATAGTTTTTAATTTATACTTCGATAGAATTTTATTAATCCCGAACCCCAGCACGTCTGTTTCGCGCGCTGTTACGCGCTATGTACCGTCAAATTTCGTTAATTGGCAAACATGAAGCCGGTATCGCGTTTCAACCATAGCCGCGGGGGCATTGACCCTGCACGTCAATTGTGTTACATTGCGTGCTCTTTGTTTTGGGAGCCATCACCACTGCGACCCGACCTCCTTTACAATGTTACAACTATCATTGAACCGTAAGACATTTAGACATAGAACTACCACCTGCGTACTCTCTGACCCCCTCGCGCGTGTGACGCGTACGGTATCCAAGTCTCACCTGCGGCTGGTCCTGGTTCCTGTACCACGGCGTCACGACCGCTTCCTTGTACTTGTCGGGGTCGAACACGAACACCTCGCCCGGCTTCAGGAGCGGGTTGTCCATCTTCTTCACTTTCCCTTTCTGCTTCACCTTTGATCGATAATAGGTGATTTTTTTTATTTATTACTTAGATTGGTGGACGAGCCCACAGCCCACCTGGTGTTAAGTGGTTACTGGAGCCCATAGACATCTACAACGTAAATGCGCCACCCAGCTTGAGATATAAGTTCTAAGGTCTCAGTATAGTTACAACGGCTGCCCCACCCTTCAAACCGAAACGCATTACTGCTTCACGGCAGAAATAGGCGGGGCGGTGGTACCTACCCGTGCGGACTCACAAGAGGTCCTACCACCGTGACGATGCTGGTAATGGTCAATACATGCTGAAACATTAAATTCGTTCAAACGCCTGATTAAGGTGCATTATTTGACCATTTAGCTGTCAACCAGTCTAATTTGTGTTTGGGTAAAATTTTGAAATTGATATATATCATACTTAAATTTTATTTATATTTCTTAGGTATTTTAAGTAGGTTTTGTAAATTGCTTATTCTTATTTATGTGTAAGGAAGCAAAATTATAATAATTATTATATTGTTCATATTTGTGTATAATTTTCATTCATCCATATGTGTATAATAATTTAATAATGTATGTATGTGTGCGTGTGTGTATATATATATATATATATATACATATATACGTTTCAATCGATAGGTACAACACGTGAAAGACATTTCCAAATGATTCTTGTCTACCTGATGGTTGTCTGGAAGAGATCGTTTTTAGCGATAAGACTGCCAACTGTATTTTGTATTTAATGTTTGAAATTGCTTATTCATTTTGTGTACAATAAAAGACTACTCTCTCTCTCTACAATACTCACACATTTGTATACATTGCTCGTCTCAAATGACAAAAAAATCGATGAGCAATAAATATAGTGAATGATGTTGCATGCCGCTATAAACCTTGAGTCTTCTTCTTACTCAAATCCCCCCCTTCTACGTGGGGTGTCCGAAAAACAACCCCTTCCATTCTGGCCCACCGAACGTCATCTCTGTACTCACTTTTTTTAAAAAAAAAGGTAGGTAGCGGTTTGGTTCTGCTTGTGGCATTACAGACGTCCATGAGCGACGGTAACCACTCACCATCAAATGGGCCGTGTACTCGTCTGCCTATAGGGCAATAAAAAAAGAAGAACTTCTCATACATATCCTCTCTTTCACGCAGTCCATCCAAGTGTTTTTAGAAGCTACCCTGAGCCGCCCCCCACCATTGAGACATGCGGTGGAAATCTCAGCTCTATTATTTATGCGGTTATTCGAACCTTAAAACTGTGTATTAAATCACAAAGCAATCCAACATCGTACCTGCTTGCCGCTGACGTCACCCCCCTGCTCCCCCTCATCTCCCTCCTCCCCCTCGTCTTCGTTCCTCCACAGCATCGGTTTCTCCACCTCGCTGCTCTTCTTCTCCTCGGTATGTTTATATATCAGCTCCAAGAACGCCCAGTCGATATCGATTTTCGGAGTACCGTCCTCCTTTACAGCTGTAATTAAAAGTTTCGATGTATATCTAAAAGCTATTGCCGGCAGCTTCCTTCGCTTACAAAAGAGAAGCATCTTCAAGAATTCTAATAGTCTTCGAGCCGCCAGAACAGACCGCAGCACGAACAGAGAGCACGCTGAATTGAATAATGACGTCACTGTTCATCAAAATCCCAAGCATTCCCTTCTTAATAATACGTGTAGATTAAAAGCAAAAAAAAAAAGACTTTTAAATAGAACTAACAATTACATACATCTTATTTTATCCTGTCGATACTGGTCAGAACATTAAGAGCGAAATATTGTAAAATTATTGTATCGAGCCATCTGATAGGTCCGCTTGGTTCGGCTGATCGAGCCGGAATGTTTTGTGCTTTTTTTTTCCTACCTAGCTGATGATCTAGAGAGACCATATCACCGTAACGTTAACTAGTAGGTGAGCTCCCTCACGGGGCTCAAACCTGACGACGTTGCTAACAAGTGCTTCGCAGAATCTACCACCGGATCGGAAACGCGACCCACTGAGAAGATCCGGCGAGAAACTCAGTGGTCTGTGTCTGTGGGTTAGTTTACTCGTCGAGCACTTCGTCGCAAGCGACGGGTTCGACGAGTACGGTGACCGGTGCTTGAGGTACCTCAAAGCACCGTTAGTGGATCGGGAGGATACGAGATGAGTTTTGTGCGACAATAGTCATTCGTATTTATAGTAGAAAGTGAGGGGTAGCTTAGTCATGAATTCTTTTCAATACCGTCTTAAACAGTTTAACTATTTTTAGTTTAAGCTAGCGACCAGCCCTCGCTTCGCTTCGGAAACATTAAATTTTATTATTGATAGGGGAGTTCCGCCATGTTGCGCGCGGTACGATAATAACTGCGAGTGACGCCGCTGGGCGAAGCTAGTCTAAAAAAAGTAGCCTAAGTTACTCCTTATATCATCAGCTACTTATTAGTGAAAGTCTCATCAAAATCGGTCTAGCCGTTTCAGAGATTAGCCGGAACAAACAAATAGACAGACAAACAAAAATCGTAAAAAATGTTATTTTGGTGTATATACCGTATATATACTCATATGCATGTAGTAAAAAGCGGTTTTTTTTTCATTGCCTTTGTAGGGAGACGGGCGTCCGGCCCACCTGATGGTAACTGGTTACCGTCGCCCATGGACTTCAGCAATGCCAGGAGCAGAGCCAAGCCGCTGCCTACCGCCCACTGCGGTTATCTCAATATTAGAAACAGACACTCTAATTTTATTTATACATACATAAATATATAGATAGTGAAGTTGCGCCGATATAATTATAATATGAAGAAGAAGCCGTAATCTCTCGAGTCGCGTCGCGCGCCATCTGTGCCTCGGTACCAGTACTACTACAGAAGTTGAAACTGTACGTATTTCAGCCGCGGGGCGGCGCTAGCGTCGCGTGTGCCACTCACTCTTTATCGTCGGCACCACGTAGTAGTTGTTGTGCGTGGAGCCCTCGCTCTGCAGCCTCATGCCGCGCCGCCGGACGCGCAGCACCTCCGAGAACACGAACCGCATGAACCTGTCCGCCACAAGCGTTTCTTACTGCTGGTAGGACCTCATGTGAGTCCGCGCCAGTAGGTACCACCACCCTGCCTATTTTTGCCGTGAAGCAGTAATGCGTTTCGGCTTGAAGGGCGGGCGAATTCATACTTTAATTATTATTTCCCCAATAAATAAATTTGAACTAAAATGATAATAACAGTCGTTCCAATAACACTAATGTGATAGATTATGTATTAATACCTTATGACTGTTAGAGCCATCTCTTGGCGAATAGCGCTACTAGACATAAACAAGTAACGCCATCTAGTTCACCAACATACGAACGTTCAGAGAACGATTGACGCATTACTTAGACAGAGACCTTACAGCACGAAAGTTTGCGAACGCTCCGGCATAGCATAGGACGTAGCGTTGTAACTATACTTGAGACCTTAGAACTTATATCTCAAGGTGGGTGACGCATTTACGGCGTGGATGTCTATGCGGTCCAGTAACCACTTAACACCAGGTGAGCTGTGAGCGCGTCCACACAACCAAGCAATAAAAAAAAAGCGTCTTGAGCACCGGTGAACCAACGCCGCACTGGCTCTGTAGCTCAGTGGCTATCGGAGCGTAGAGGTTCCCACCCGACTCTAAGCTTGAGATCTTTATTTTTATTTTATTGCTTAAATTAGACGAGCTCATGGCCTACCCGGTGTTAAGTTTATTTTATTTATTGCCCTTGTAGGCAGACGAGCACACGGCCCACCTGATGGTGAGTGGTTACCGTTGCCCATGGACTTCAGCTATGCCAGGGGAAGAGCCAAGCCGCTGCCTACCGAAAGTCTAGCCTACCTAAGTGGTTACTGTAACCCATAGACATCTACAACGTAAATGAACCCACCCACCTTTCTAGGCAAGAGACCCCCTTTTCCAAAATGAACTGATACCGCAGACCTTCATAGCAAAAAAACTTAAAAAATCCCATCTCTATTTTTTTTCCCTATTGATTCCAAAAAACTTAAAATTGATAAAAATATACAGACATAATAAAAAGACATAAAATTCAGAAAATAATAGTACATAGAAATGAATAGTAACTATACATCCAACAATAATACTTCTTATGAAAATATTAGTAATTTTCACAACAAGTACATGTGCGTACAAGTATGTACGTACCGCACCTCGTACAGTATCTTGAAACTTCACAAATAAGAGCTTGTGTTAATTAATGGGGGTCGATTTTAGACCTCATCGAGTCCCAAAATCAGTTTTCGCTAAGCCTGGGACCACTTTTGGAATCCCTGCGGTGGACTAACATAGTCCGTGTGTAGTGTACCTGCGCACGAGGCGTCCTCTGCGCGGCGAGATCCTCACGTCGGCGTCGGGCGCGTGCTGCAGACTCACGCGGACCTCGCCCGAGCGCGTGTACACCGGGAACGCCGGCACCTGCAAGCTGAGCCGACAGCTGTCAGTGCCTACTTCATTCTAAAGTGTACAGTGAGCTAGTCAGAGATAGAGTGAGTGAATTAATAAATCGGTGAACGAGTGAGTGATTGATTCACTAAGTATGTGGTGAGTGAATGATTGCTTCACTAAGTATGTGAGTTGGTTAGTGAGTGAGATTGTGAGCAAGTGAACAAGTTAGTGAGCGATTGATTCAGTAAGTATGTGAAAGTGAGTGATTAAGCGAGTGAGTAAATGATTGATTCAGTGTGTAAGTGACTGAGTGCGTGAATAAGTGACTGAATGAGCGAGCAAGTGAACGAATGAGTGAGTGATTACTTCAGTATGTGAGTGAGTCAAATGGTTAAGCTAATGAGTGAATGATTGATTCAGCAAGTATGTGAGTGAGTGAGTAATTGACTGGATGAGCGAGCAAGTGAACGAATGAGTGAGTGATTGTTTCAGTATGTGAGTGATTGAATGATTAAGGGAATGAGTGAGTGATTGCTTCAGTATGGGAGTGAGTGAACTTACTGCAAGTCCGTGTCGGTCCGTGCGAGCAGCAGCGCGAGCGCGTGGTGCGCGTGCTGCGGCGCGTGCAGGCGGCGGCCGCGCGTGTTGTACCGCTCCGGCAGGGCGCAGCGCAGCTCGCTCGACAACAGGTACAGCACGTTCCTCTTCTCGCCTGAACGATCCGCGCCGAGTCATTGAAACGTTAACCAGCCGTGGACTACTTTATGAACGATTAAACTGAACCTGACTGCAGGATTTTAGAAGTCGTCGTGGCCTAAGGGTTAAGACGTCCGGTGCATTCATGTTGAACGATGCACCGATGTTCGAATCCCGCAGGCGGGTACCAATTTTTCTAATGAATTACGTACTCAGCAAATGTTCACGATTGACTTTCACGGTGAAGGAACAACACCATGTAATAAAAATCAAACCCGCAAAAATTTTAATTTGCGTAATTACTGGTGGTAGGACCTCTTGTGAGTCCGCGCTTACCCATCGCTTGCGACGAAGGGCTCGACGAGTAAACTAACCCACAGACACAGCCCACTGAGTTTCTCGCCGGATCTTCTCAGCGGGTCGCGTTTCCGATCTGATGGTAGATTCTGCGAAGCACTGCTCTTGCTAGGGCCAGTGCTAGCAACAACTCAGGTTAGAGCCCTGTGAGCTCACCTATATGTTAAGGTTACGCTGACATAACCTCGCAAGGCTATCAGCTTAGGGAGGAGAAAAAAAACCGCAGACCTGGCTTTGGCTCCGGCCTGGGCGTCGGCATCGTCCTGGGCACGCCGTCGGGCGGGTCCACTTCCGTGTCGCTGCTGTCCTCTATCGGCTGACAGTCCGTGAACGCGGACGCCGTCTGGCAAACCAAAAATACCAAAGTTTTTATTAAAATTAATTACGGCCATCGGCTACCGGACTTTTTAGTCGGGTATTGACCGAGACTTCAATGAACCATTCAAAAGTCGCAATACGGTCGTACGTAAGGAAAAACATATCTCACACGTTTTTTCTTATATGTTTAGACACGTGAGCCACCTCAAGGAGCGAGATTGAAGACTCAAGTGTCTGACGAATAACCGGCCTACATTATATCGAGATATGAAAGGCTAATTGGTTTATGCGAAATTTTGCAACTTCACAGGAGAGCCATTTAAGGATTAAACATTTGACCTTGATACTTCAAACCGAAACGCATTACTGCTTCACGGCAGCAATAGGCAGGGTGTTGGTACCTAGCCGCGCGGACTCACGAGAAGTCCAGTAATTACGCAAATTATAATTTTGCGGTTTCATTTTTATAACACGAGGTCATTCCTTCACCGTGGAACAGAAGAAGACAGAAAACAGACAGAAGTATTTTAGACTAGTGCATCGTTCCAGGTCGGCGATGTCGTCAATGTACAACGGACCCGTTTGTAGTAGTACTGGCGGCGCTTGGTGGTGCCGGGCCGCGCCAGCTCGGCGCCCTCCTCCGAACTGTCGCGGGAATCGAGTTCGGCTGCTTTGAAATTCTCTTTTCCTGGACACAAAACCAAAATATATAAACCAGAATATATATATAACCAAAATATACATACAGACAACGAGATCTGTGTGGTTAGTGCAAATTTTTAACGTTCCGATAGCGTAAAAGTTAACTGAAAGGACAATGCCCATTTTCTTAGGGCGTTTGGGCCCCTAAAAACAGTTGTCGGGTCATGATGGTTTTAACTTAATTGGATAGACAAAGAAATATCATTTCATATTCAGAAAACGATTTTTATATTTTCACCCAGGCTTAAGAGAAATCTGTTTTTTTCTGCAGCTAAAATTAAGTTGTTAATTGGTTTCTTCGAAATCAATAATCGCTCTCATCATTATTTACAGTATTAAATAAGTTAATTGTGGTTAATGTTGCTAGAAATAAGCCCTTACGTACATTTTTTTATTATTATATCCTCATAATAATAATAAAATGAAATGAAAATCCGGAAACCGGCAACGATATTGTTGTTGTTGTTGTTTTTAAATTTGCCAATAAGCAGGCAAAGAGCGTAGCAATTATTGACGTTAAAAAAACATTAAAATAAAACTACAAGTGACGCTTCACTCGGGTTGCTGCCAAAACTCTCTGATCATATATGTCGGCGCGTGTTTTTATAAACCATTAGTTCATGACTAATAAAGATGGGACGACAAACAACAGGTGCAAGCATTCATCGAAAACAACACGTGCAAGATAAGAATCGTAAACAACATCGTCCCACCACGATACATTGCTATAAAAACGCTCCGTTGTTGCCTCTCGAGCTCAGAAGCGAGCGAGTCGCCGTGTCGGACGGAACGCTCCTGCGTGATATACACTCTGAGTTCATTTCTAGTTTTATTGACTTACGAAGACCGCCCGCTTACCATGTCGCTACCCGAAAGTGGAAATACTCCAACATATATAATAAGAATAGAGTAATGATAGGCCATTGAGATTTTTACTAATGGAATCAATAATATCTACAAATATTAAATAATTCATGGTTTTAAGTAATAATTATTATTACAATATATAAATATTGAATTGAACAAAAATAAACTGAATTATAACCATTAGCTATTTTTTTTTTGTTTTTCAAGTAACAGACAACTCTATCGTTTGGCAGCTTAAAGGTTTACTATAAGGCTTTATGGGCTAAGCCCTTTGCCTATTGACGAATTTAAAAACTATGGCACTCAGTTTTGGGATGTTATCAAATAAATAATTTATTTTTTTGTAAAACAAGCCAGGTTGAAAGAAATGTTGATACATAAACTACGCAACGTGAAAAAATAAGGCATAGTTTTGACATAAAGTTGGCCCACTTTTGGGCATTGTCCTTTGTATGCAGTTCGAACATACAATCACTTTGCCCCTAGCGGCAAACGTAGGCAAACGATCCAACTTCATACCAATGAAGACTTAACTTTTACGCTATCGAGAACGTTAAAAACTCGCACTAAGCACACAGATCTCGTTGTCTGTATATATTCGATTACATTACGTATAGCGGTAGCGTAGATTGCCACAGCACATGGAATCCCAGTTTGGGGCTTGATTGTATATATCTAAAATACATTAGACCAACAACCGGCCAGGCGGACCGATGACTTGCGAAAAATGGCCGCAGGAAGTGGATGAGGAAAGCCCAAGAACGGGCTCACTGGTGTAAAATAGCTTGTGACCAGTGCGCTTAGGGCGAATTCACGTGTAATTTAACATTTTCGTAATGCACGCATTAATTTTACGAATGCAAATAATTTTCGTGCCCTGCGCGATTTTTTGGTGACATTAGTGTCATGCAACTAATTTCATAGTGTAGACGCTACGTGAACTGGTGTCGCGAAAGCAACTGCGCTTTCATATCAGCGACAAGAGTGTCTCTGGGACCAGAAACACCTACAGTAAAAAATTAAAATTATCTCCACTCATTCGAAAATAGTTTTTATAGATCTCAGGATGCCTTCTTGTTAACCGTCTTCGAATCTATCAACGTCTTTTTTTAATTTTATATATAAGCATTTCTTTAGCTACATTGAATATAGCTTTGATGCTGATGGCGGCATGGTTACTGCGATATCGCGACACTAATTTTTTTACGAAATAACTTTCGCATATATCGAAACTACTTTCCTAAAACTGAGTTCAACATGCATGACACTAATTTCGTAATGTAAATTCCGCATTAGTGCACGTTTTTTAACGTTCTCGATAGCGTAAAAGTTAACCTCAATTTTTATGCAGTTGGAACAGCGCCCCTAACGGCAAACGTAGGCCAACGATACCTTTCCATACAAATATGAGCTTACTTTTACGCTATCGAGAACGTTACGTTCGTTACGTCGTTACGTTTACGTTATCGTTTAGGATTAGAAGCTCACCTATGGGCTGCAGCTGGTCGTCCAGCTCCCCCGACCTGTGCAGTATCCTGCATGCCTGCAGCGCCACCATGCGCCGCGCCAGCACTCGACTCGGCATCGGGTGACCCTGCGGTAGACCGGGAGACGGTTACTGGACAACCTTCAGTATATCACCAACTCGATCAATGCAGCTGGGATTCGCTCAAGTGTTACATGTGCCTTTTGCTGCCTTTTTTTGCGGATAAACTTAAAATAGCAGGTCAGGTAGGGACCCTGTCTCTACCAAGCTAATGATAATGAATCGAATAAGTATACTTACGACAATATTATATTTAACAGGACAGTTCAGTGGCAGCCTCAACGTGCAGATGTATGCGTCCCGTTCGACACCGTCCCGACCAGGGAGTCGAACCTTGTCCGTCCAGCACTGAGGAGCCAACCTAGTAAACGTGTCGGAGGGAAGCTTTCCACAGTACCTGATAACAAAAATTAACACTTAATTATATTATCCCCGATAAATGAATTTTGAATAAAATGGTAACAAGTATCGTTCCAATAATACTAACGTGATAAATTATGATGTTAAAATAAATAAAAAATAATAACAAAAAAACTTCTTCATCTATTTGAATAGAGTAAACTTAGTTGAAGTTCAATTAAAAACATCAAACTGTTGATGCTAATACCAAATAAAACGCTCCTTTCATTACAAAACACTGTATAATGCTTCCTTCCTATCTCATTTTCTCCCACGTTAAATCTTATGAATTTATGTATCTGTCTCTTTTTAATACACTTTTATTAGCTTTGAACCTTTTGACTGCTAGAGCCATCTTTTGGCCAATAGCGCTACTAGACATGAATCAGTAACGCCATCTAGTTCATGAACATACGAACTTTCAGAGAACGATTGACACATTACTAGAGACCTTACGGCACGAAAGTTTGCCAACGCTCCGAACCGTAGCGTTGGGCATAGCATTGGACGTAGCGTTGGGCATACATATGTGACACACAAGTGAGCGCGACAACGCAGGAGTTGAAGAGTGCAAAGCGAGAAAAGCTGTACTAATTCCAAGCGAACAGTGAAGATTACTGTGTACTGTGCTTAGTGCGAGTTTTGTAACGTTCTCAACCGCGTAAAAGTTAACTTAAATTTGTATGCAGTTGGAACAGCGTCCCTAGCGGCAAATGTAGGCAAACGTTCCAACTCCATACAAATTAAGAGTTAACTTTTACGCTATCGAGAAGGTTAAAAAGGACAGTGCCCAAAAGTGGGCCAACTTTATGTCAAAACTATTTGTACTTGAAAAACTATGCCTTATTTTTTCACGTTGTTTAGTTTATGTGCCAACATTTCTTTCAACTTGGCATTGTTTTACAAAAACAATAAATTACTTATTTGATAACATCCCAAAACTGAGTGCCATAGTTTTTAAATTCGCCAATAGACAAAGGGCTTAGCCCATAAAGCCTTATAGTAAACCTTTAAGCTGCCAAACGATAGAGTTGTCTGTGATTTGAACAACAAATAAAAAAAAATAGCTAATGGTTATAATTCACAGACTTTTTAGTTTATTTTTGTTCAATTCAATATTTATATATTGTAATAATAATTATTATTTAAAACCATGAACTATTGAATATTTTTAGATATTATTGATTCCATTAGTAAAAATCTCAATGGCCTACCATTACTCTGTTCTTATTATATATGATCAGAGAATTTTGGCAGCAACCCGAGTGAAGCGTCACTTGAAGTTTTATTTTAATGTTTTTTTAATACTTTATTGTGATGTATAATATATAAATTGGGTGTTGTTTTGTGTATTAAACGTCAATAATCGTTGTTCACGATTATTGAGGCATTGGAATAAAACTGTGGCTAACATAGCAGTGACTGTTTTTTTTTTTCAAGATATAAAAGGTCTGCGGAAATTCACGCTCACTCAATGTGCGTATAGGCTACGCTCTTTGCCTGCTTATTGACGAATTTAAAAACAACAACAACAATATCGTTGCCGGCTTCCGGATTTTCATTTCATTTTATTATTATTATGAGGATATAATATAATAATAATAAAATGTACGTAAGGGCTTATTTCTAGCAACATTAACCACCATTATCTTATTTAATACTGTAAATAATGATGAGAGCGATTATTGATTTCGAAGAAAACAATTAACAACTTAATTTTAGCTGCAGAAAAAAACAGATTTCTCTTAAGCCTGGGTGAGAATATAAAAATCATTTTCTGAATATGAAACGATATTTCTTTGTCTATCAAATTAAGTTAAAACCATCATGACCCGACAACTTATTTTAGGGGCCCAAACGCCCCAAGAAAATGGGCATTGTCCTTTCGCACTAAGCACACTGTGTAGTGTGTTATAGTGTGCGTAAGAGATCTAGCAAGTAGAAAACGTTATCACATGACGTGAGATTAACTTCGACTTCGCCGTGATTCTGGCATTGCTGTCCCTATATCCCTATGTATGCTTAAATCTTTAAATCTATGCAACGGATTTTGAAGCCGTTTTTTAATAGATACGAGTGATTGAAGAGAAAGTTTTACATGTATAATAACATCCATTAAATAGTGCAGAAATCAATAATAAATTACAGCTTCCGAAGCGAAGCGAAGGCGGGTCGCTAGTATGTAATAAAACATAAAATTCGACCTAATATCTCGAGACAGGTCACAGAATTGACGTTGTGGTATCTATAGACTCGGATAAACAGTTTTTTTTTTTTTTTATGGCTCGAGTCTCTTCTTTTACGAATTACTCTGCCAATGTCAGGTAGATAGGATATCAATGATATAGATAGATATAGATTGTAGCAGATGAGATGAATGAGAACTGGAGAAAAATTTGTAAATATTTTTACAGTTTAATGTTATTGCAGGAAATAAAATAAGCTAATGCATTTACAACTTTAGGATTAGGGAATGTTAAGAGATAGTTCATATTAACTGGGAACGGGATGTTAGTGTTAGTTAGTAAACAATATAGTGGTGGGCATTCAACATTAAGAGCGCATTCCAGAAATATATGATCTAAAGTACCGATAGATTTACCGCAACTACACATAGGAGAAGGTTTAATTTTTAGCTTAAATAAAAATTGTGGTGAGCAAAAGTGACCCAATCGAAGCCTGATAAGTACACTAGTTATTTGCTTGTTGAATTTTTTGAACTTATAAAACCAAGGTTTGATAAAGACACTAGGATTTATTTTAGAATATTGATATTTGTAGGTTTCCCATTGCTTTTGCCAGTCTGATACGAGATTAAGTTTAATATTATGAATAAGATCACGACTTACATTCGCGTAGTACTCACAATCACCACTATGTGTTGCTTCTTTAGCCATTTGATCCACAGTTTCATTCCCAAGAATTCCTGTATGTGAAGGGATCCAAACTATTTCAACTTTAATGTTGTTTTGATGACAGGTGAACAACAGGTTTTTGATTATACAAACTAGCGGATTTTCTAAACAATTCTTTATCGGATTCTTTGAAATGGCTTGAATAGCACTAGAACAATCACATAATATCGCGGAGTAGTTAATTGAGTGCTGCATGATGAACTTTAGACAACTTATCAATGCAATACACTCGCCCGTGAATACTGAGGTTTCTGGGGGTAGTTTGTGCAATTTGTAATGATTTGCGTTTGGGTGATAGAAGGCAGCACCAGTGTTACCATTTGAAACTAATTTCGAGGCATCGGTGAAAAATAAATTCCACCGTGGCCATTTTTCTTCTACCATGTTTAAAAATTTTAAGTTGGCGTTTTTTGTATTTTTTTCTAAACCTATGTTTAGATAAACTGTGGGGGAATGGCAGAGGGCCTTAAATGATATTTTGAAAATAGGGAGGGTGTCGGATTGAATTAAGGGAGATTGGAAGCTATCAATATAATTTACACTTTTAATGAGACAGGGCTGTTCCCTACTATTCCAGAAGTTTGAAGTCATACAATTTTGAAGAGCAGATAATTTTGATATAATAGCATTAGGGTGTATTTGAGCTAAACGGAGAGTATATCGATCTGAAAGATACTGTCGTCTCAGGCTTAAGGGCGGCTCTGCACTTTCGACCTATAGGGCTCGAGTTGGGGAGGATTTCATTGCACCCAGCACTATTCTTAAGGCTTTGAACTGAACTGAGTCTAATCGAGACAGAATACTTTTAGTTGAGGTCTGCAGGAAAATTGAGCCGAAGTCTATAATACTGCGAACTAGAGCATTATAAAGGAGTTTTTGACTATAGGGATGGGCACCCCACCATGTACCAGATAGTGCGCGTAGCACATTGATGTTTTTTTCACATTTTTTTACTGTGTTATCGACGTGTGCCGAACCCGTAAGCTTGGCGTCTAGTATTAGACCCAGAAATTTTGCCTCTGTTACTAGTGGAATACTATATCCTTGATATACGATGTTTATATTAGGGGGAGAACGCTTTCTTGAAAATAATACTACTTGACTCTTTATTGGAGCTACGTCAAAGCCGTGGTCCAATGACCAGTTGCCAACAGAGTCCAAACAAGCATTTATATCAAGTGAACCCTCATTGATATTTTCGTGAACACGATAGATGCAGATATCATCTGCGTATTGAATAATTTCACAGTTATTTGTGAGAGCGGAGCCTATATCCGAAGTATAAATATTAAATAATAATGGACTAATAACTGAACCCTGAGGGAGTCCCTTCCACACAGTTCTTTCTGTAGATAAGTGGCCATCTATACGAAAGCTGATCTTACGTTCTACCAGTAAATTGCATATAAATTGTACTACTTTACAGGGAATGCTCAGCTTGAACAGTTTGTTCCTGAGCACCGAAATTAGTACGTTGTCGTAGGCCGATTCTATATCTAAGAAAACTGATATGACCGAGTGTTTATTGGAAAATGCAATCTGGATGTCAGATATTAGAAGCGCGTGGCAGTCCATAACACTTTTACCTTTTCTAAACCCTAATTGGCTGGGAGAGAGGATACCTTGACTCTCTACAAACCAGTCCAATCTATTTTTCAGAAGATGTTCTGTGATTTTACATAATGTTGAGGAAAGGGCTATGGGTCTATATGATGATGATAGTAGTGGGTCTTTTGAAGGTTTTAGGACTGGGAGGATAATTTGGTGTTTCCAAGATGGCGGGATGGAACCGGTGTCAAAAAATGAATTTATAATAGTTAGGAGATGATAAAGAGCATTATCTGGGCATTCTTTTACAAAGGAATAAGGGATACCGTCTAATCCTGGGGTAGAATCTTTTAAATTGCCTAATACCATTTTTAGTTCTGCAATAGAAAACGGAACATCTAGATCAGTAGAGTGGGTAAAATGATAGGACATGGGGAGTTCAGAAAACCAAGGCACATAAGCTGGGGCTAGCTTATTGCAAAATTCTTTGGTCCAGCTATTTAAGTTTGTTTTAGGCGATGGGATGGCTAGTTTGCTAGATTTGTATCTTCTTATCATGTTCCACATTACAGTTGGATGCGTAGATGGTGAAACGTTTTGGCAAAAAGATTGCCAACCCGTGCGTTTCTTCCTATTTAGCAGTCTTTTACTTTTGGCTTCAATTTTACGGAATGAGATATAATTTTCTAATGTCATATTTTTATTAAAATTTAATTCAGCATATTTTCTTGCTTTGACTACCTCCGTACTTTGTTGATCCCACCATGGAGGAGAGGGAATTTTTCTGGATGATACATTTTTAAATGGAATGTTGGTTGAGCTAGCAGAATGTAGAACATCGACAAAATTCTCATAACATTCGAGTGCATTGGCGTTAGTGACGCTTTCTTTTAAACTTATTTCATTTTCCACACAGGTTCGGAAGCCACTCCAATTGGCCGCATTCAATCGATATTTAAAAAGAGAAGGAGGGCTCATAGTTTTTCCAAAAGAGGGGAAAGAAATTTTAATGGGGGCATGATCACTACAATAAGTGTGTTGGTCTATGTCCCATGATAAAAGTGGTGCAAGAGAGGGTGAACAAATGGACAAGTCGACCGCGGAAGGATTTTGAAGAGGAGAAGTTTTACGCGTGGGTCGGCCATCATTTAAAATAACTAGATCACCGTCATCTAGTATTTGACAGAGTTTTTCTCCTGGTCTATCATTTCGGTATGAACCCCACAGAGTATTGTGGCAATTAAAATCGCCGACTATAACAATTGGGGGTGGAAGGGAGTTAATTATACTACTAAGTTCAGTTATGATAGAAATAGTAGGATGCGGTATATAGATAGAAAGTAATGTAATAGTTTTAGATTTGAAATACACAGTGACAGCTAGCATGTAAACATTCTCAATTGACGGTAAAGAGATTTGAATATATTTTACGCAGTTTCTGAATAATAGGGCCACGCCGTCCCATCCATCCGGGCGGTCGTGCCTTAAAGTGGCGTATTGTGGAATATAAAAAGGCGTTGACGGCTTAAGCCATGTTTCAGATATTGCGACTATTGATGGTTCGTGTTTATTAATCAGATAGCATAGTTCATTTTTTTTATGAACTATGCTCCTGATATTCCATTGTAGAATGGTTTCCGTTTTGATTGATTAAAAGTTGGGTAATTTCGAATAGTTTTTCGGCAACGTTGGACGGTAAACTTTGATTGGTGGATACATAGGTAACTAGGCTTTGTTGTAGTAGATCAAGGATATCTGATATTTTAGAGACATCTGTAGAGTTGGAAATAGTTTTAGAACTCTGCAGAGCACAACCGTTTTCAGGAGTAGGTATATTAAATTCTCGAATGATATTTTCATGTGCTTTTTTATCATAACCCCTTTGAATTGGGGCTCTAGGTTTTGGTTTTAAAAAAACGGTTTTTCTGTAAGAATTAGTCTCAATGTGATTTATTGGATCTTGGGTGGGCACTCTTGTAACGTTAGCTTGTTTTAGAACTTCTGAGTATGGACGTTGAGAGGCGGCAATGCCTTTTGCAGCCTCCTGAAAAGATATTCCTTCTTCTGACATACGTGTTTTGATTTCGCGTTGACGTTGTTGCTCAGGACAATTTTTATCTAAAGCGGAATGTGTGCCTGAACAAAAAATGCAGGACAGTGAGTCATCGTTATTATAACATCTATTGCTAGAATGTGGTCCGCCGCATTTATGACAACGTGGATTTGATCTACACGCTTCTTTAACATGGCCGTAACGACAACAGTTAAAACACTGTATCACTGGAAATTTATAGGGTTCTATGGCAATAGAGTTATGGAAGCAATAAACGTAGCGAGGGAGCCGCTGTCCATCAAAAGTCAGAACTACTGTCTCACTAGGACGCCATTCGTAGGATGTCTCGTTCCTAACTTTATAATTAAGCCTCCTAGCTTTAACTACCTTTCCGCAACCTAATGGAACATCTATATAGTTTGGTATCTCTTCATTAGAGAAATCTGTGGGAATGCCCCTGGCAATTCCCATGCGAGTTACCTGATAAGACGGGATAAAAGCTTTATAGCCTTTTTCAAGTAGGAGACTATTTTCTAGGAAATCGTTTGCAGCAGATGAGATCGTAAATTCCACAACTATCCTGTTACGGCCTAATTTTTTAATTCCGTCTTTACTGATATGTGGAATGCTATGTTTAAAGATGAATTGACCAAATTTTACAGGGTGGATTGATACTCCTGAAGAGGGGTCACTTTCAATCTTAGAAACATGTACTGCAAAAGGTCCCAAATCTGATGATAGGTATTTACGAGTGTATGCCGGGGTCGAAGGTTGATTATTTTTCGATGATTTTGTCGAATTTTCAATCCTAGTTATTTTGTGTCTAATGGACTGATCATCTGCGATTGGGCCTCTTTTCCGCGATGAGGCTTCATTTGGTAATAGCTCGACGTCAGGAATAGGTGAGGAAGAACTTGACCGAATGGAAGGAGCTGTCAATGTTGAAAAACTTGGAGATCCTAGGGATTCAGAATCATGTTCTGGTATCCCCGGATCGGGAGGTTTATTTTTGTCAGAATTCATATTACATTTTATAAGTGAGGGTACACCATAAAAAAGAATTAATTTATAATAAGTAAGAAAAAATGATATTTAAAGAATATAAAACTACTTACCAACACCGAGAAACATAAACTAAACTAAATAAATAAATGTTAAACACTCACAAATAAGGAAATATTTACAAATAACATGCAAGAGTAATATTTAATAGACCGCGATGACAACCACGTGATATTCGCACTAGAGCTGACCACAGAGTCCGGATAAACAGTTAATACCACCCCTTTAGTTTATCATCTATAACTATTGTAACCCCAGTAAAAATAAAGCCATCTATCGTCGAATAGCAGAAACGAATATCAAAGGAACTAGTGAAATCTGGTATGCTCAAGAAGTACAACGCCACTATTGTCAGATAGCAGAAACACATATCGAAGCTACTCGACTTGGCCTTAAAGTTCTCGATAAATCTAGGGATGTCGTATCGACTATAAAAGCGTTGCAGGGATGACACGAATTCAGTCAGTAATCAGATCTAATCGAAGCGAAACAACGAACGGATCACCTGAAGCGAAGCGGATGAAATACATTGAGAATTTTAAAGTGGTCGTTAAATGTTAATACAGTGTTAATTTGTACTTTGGTAGAATGTTTATTTATCGCGAACCCCAGCGCGTGACGCTATTAAAACAAAATTAACTTGCCTGTTAATCAAAGCTATGGCCGAACTAAGATCCACACTGCCACCCGTCTCGTTCTCACACTTGACATCGTACTTAAGATCACTGTACACTTTGGACACTTCACTCGGACAAGGATCACTGTCATTACAAGTCTGACACAAATCACTTTCGGACATATTTGAGATAACATCGACGTCCTCTGTTTTAGTCCATTCAATCTTTTTATCATCTTTTTTTTTTACATTCCTTTTATCATTTAATTCATTAACGTCACTAACGTCTGACACGGTTACATAGTTTTCACTTAATTTAGTTTCTTTCTTGCTATCCTTCATATGGTCGATCGGTGGTTCCATTCTCAATACATCTTTTTTATTATCATTCGGCGCGTAGGGCTTTATAAGTCCGGTGAATGTGTCGGCCTCATCCTCCTGTTGTTGTGTCGGTTCATTCTGTATACCGCATCCGCATTTCCGCGTTATGATCTGTAAAATATACATCATTGTATCAGGAGAATATTTCAAAACGCTATCGATTGAAGTGATAACTTCTTATATGGGGGTAAACCGGTTCGTTACGTAACGCGTTACGCCGCCAGTCTGTCTGTGTTCTCTTTCTCTCACACATCCGGCAGCGGTACTAAAAACTTATGTAACTCCTAACTATTTATATATCTTTAAATTAGTTAGTCTAACATATTTGTTTGTGCTGTTCTTAAAACAACAGATTAGGTTACGGAAAAATAGATTAAATTTATTTCTATTTAAATTTTCTTTATTTTCTAAACGCCTATCATTTTTGTATATACTGTGACATTAGCAAAATCAATTCCTAAGGCATTAGAGCCAATTAAAAAAAACTATTAATATATCCTTTTCATTTTATGCAAATAAAATTTAAGTAACAACCTAAGCTATTCTCAAGTTAAATAATTTCAATATTAAATAGTTCAACTAAGTTTAGTATAAGGTATAATATACATACTTTATACTATAATATATTACGTCGTGACGACATAAATTGTCGGAACGATGTCGTCCCGACGATATCGGAACGATTGATTTATAAATTAGTATTGCGAGCGATATACCTGATCGAGTTCCCTGTAGATGGGCAGCGTGTCGAGCAGCGGGCCCCCGGTCCGCAGCAGGGCGAGCGCGGCGGAGCGGGCGGCGCGGGCGCGGCTGCGGCACAGCACGTACGAGCGGTACCTGGACAGCGAGCTTGTCTTGCAAATGGAGCTTATTCACGGTTACTGAGCTTTCACTAGTATACTGGGTGTTAGCAGACCGCTTCCGAAAACGAAGACAGACGATAGTACTAATGACACCTTTGATGATGGGACGGAAAAAAAACGATCGGGATTTAAAAAAAAACATATTTTTAAAACGTCTTATTAGCATTATTTACGCTCCATCATGTTAGTACAGCTGAATGTAATATTACAACTTTTATTTCCCAAAAGCTAGGGTAGATGCATTAATAATTAAAACCTACTTTCTGAAAAGGGAAATTTTTCAGTGTTCTTTGTGCAAGTGGTAAGGAAAACACGAAGAACATTCGTTAATCTATCTGACACATAATAAAATAAGCCAGAAGGCTGTCAGATGTGAAATATTGATATTATTTCATACAGGTATAGAGGGCATAAATAAGATAGTTTACGACACCGAATTTTTTGTGGCATAATGAAAAGAAATTATTAATATTAAGAAACATTCACTTGCGCATGGCGACGCTGTACATAGACTACGCTACATAGAGACTGCATATTTATCGAGAGGTGAAAGGCCATTTGTTTTAAGAGATTTATTTATTTATTTATTAAACGTCCATTTTATTTGGTATTAGCATCAACAATTCAATGTTTTTAATTGAACTTCAATTAACTTTACTCCATTCAAATATGTGCAGAAGTTTTTTTTTGTCATGGTGCTTTTTCCAAATTTTAACCTTTAAATGGTTCTCCTGTAAAGTTGCAAAAATGTCGCTTAAATCAGATAACCTTTCACTCCTCGATTTATATACTATCAACTAGCGCAGCGACACGTCACCACACCATGCGTCGCTACGGCATGCGTCGCCACACCACGCGTCGCCACGGCATGCGTCGCCACGCCAGCAATCGGTTCTAAGTGCGGCTGTAGACGTTTCACATCAAAGCGGAACAGAAACAGAAGTATACTGACGAGGGCGGCGCGTCCCATCTCAGCACGAGGTTGCAGCGCGGCAGGTCGATGCCCTCCTCCAGCGCCGCCGTGGCCAGCAGCAGGTTGCACTCGTGCATCCGGAACCTGCGGCGGAGAACACATCGACGCTTGAAAGTCAATCGTGAATAAGCGACAATAACTGCTTTGTACATAAATGATAAGCAATAACCATATTCGATGCGCAAAAAATATTTATATTTCTAGGTCTATTAAAATCATTTCAATCCTACAGCTAGATTCGTTAAAATATAATGTAAATAAAATAAAATAGAAATACATTAACTTAGATGTTAATGTATTTCTGCCGTGAAGCAGTAATGCGTTTCGGTTTGAAGGGTGGGGCAGCCGTTGTAACCACTCAACACCAGTTGGTCTGTGAGCTCGTCCACATCTAGGCAATAAAAAAAAAAAAAAAATTCGGGTATTTCAACTTTAAATTAGTCTACTGTAAACTTCACGCATTGTCGCTTAGTCACGGTTGCCTTTCAAGCGTCGATATTTATTACAAGCCACAAATTTTATTCAGATCTATTTTTGAAGTTAAACTCCTAATGCGACCAATGGTGGTAGGACCTCTTGAGAGTCCGCGCGGGTAGGTACCACCACCCTGCTTATTTCTGCCGTGAAGCAGTAATGCGGTTTGAAGGGCGGGGCAGCCGTTGTAACTATACAGAGACCGTGCGGTACCGCAGTACCCGTGCGGACTCACAAGACGTCCTACCATTAAAATAGGCCGCTCGACTGGCCGCCTTGCATTGCTGATGTCCATGAGCGACATTGACTTATAGCCATCATATGGACCGTGTGTGAGCATTGGAAAAACAAAAGTCGTCGCTTACGCTATTTACAATGCACGATCATCTCGTAACCGATACCGACACGACATTTATATTTTTATCGTAAATTAAACGACGCGATGGTGGTTAATGTTGTCGTAACGTTATCCTGTCGGCCATTGCAAAAGCACTTTTAGGTAATAAGAAATAAGATTGTGTTAAATACTTCTTCAGAACGTCTTCGTGTTTCTTATTTTGTCGCTGGCACTCTCTGGGCTCTAGGGACTCCTCGGGGTTCTCTACTGCGCAGTACTGGGCGCACACGTACGATAACTTCGGGTGGCAACGTGACAGGTCCTGCAATAGTAAGCGTTTAATGAAACTGTTGGAATGTTACGGGTGTTGGTCCTTCGAGCCGTATCATGTTTTTATTTCCGTCTATGCCGGGGTCAGATTCTGTAGGCAAGTTTCTAACCACTTTTCAAACAATTTTCTAATGTAATTACGTAATTATCAGCAAGAAAATCGTTTAAAATGAAACCCGCAAACAACACGTAGCTATTTATTGGCTGTATTGTGTGCCCACGCGGATAGGTGCCACTATCCCATTTCTACCACGAAGCGGTAATGCGTTCCGGTTTGAAGAGTGAAACAACCATAATCCAATTCAATTGAGACTAGCGACGTAATGTCACCTAGTGTGAAAAGATAAAGTGGTGATTTTTTTTTATTGCCTTTGTACGCAGACGAGCATACGGCCCACCTGATGGTAAGTGGTTAACGTCGCCCATGGACTTCAGCAATGCCAGGAGCAGAGTCAAGCCGCTGCCTACTGCTATCTCATTCTCTCGAAGACCAAACCATAGGTACATATATTTATCTCATTTTATTGTAGTTTTTCTAATGTCATTCTAGTTTCATTTAATAGACTAGCCAGCTGGTCCTCATTTTCGTTATGTACTCACCGCGATAATCATGAAGAGAATTTTGGCCATAAGCGGTTCCTTGACGAATAAAACGCCACACAGGGCGTCAGGATTCTGTCCCGTGTTTTGGGTTCGATTGGCGTTGTTCCTGAGTTTGGTCCTGCCTCTGACGCGATTCCCGGAACGTCTGAGAGGACTCGGTTTGACCTGGAGCGGATCTAGGTTAGGCTGGGGGATCTTTTCGTTACAATATGACGACTTTCTCTCTTCCTGTGCCCCGGTCTCATTCGGTTCGCTATCCCCGTCTCTATCGCACTTGTCGATGTAAACGTCTATCTCTTTCAGGTTAGCTTCGTAAGCGTTGACTTTATCTTCTATCCTATCGGCTAAATACGCGAAATCACATTTTTCTATAGCACTCAGTAATTCGAGGGTTTTCGATTTGATTTTTTCTTCATCAGGCTCGGTCTTCACTTGTGTATTAACGGTTTCATTTGGGCTTGTGTTATTTAGAAGCCCGCCATTGTCACCGTTCTTAACATTCTCTGTAGAGCCGCACAGGTCAGCGACTACATTAACTGCGTTATTTAAACTGGCAAAATTTTCTTTGTCGGTATTGCCAGCGTCGAGTATCACATGTCCGCTGTCGGTACGTAAACTCGAATTACTAGTGATGGTGCTAGAGCTTTCGCTTTCCGTTATACAACTCGATGTTTCGGCGCACGAATCCTTCGAGTTGGCGGCGGCTTCGCTCTGAGCGAGGCCGTTCCTCTTGCCTTCGTCGTGAGGTGTATCGGGCGGCCGAAACCTCTCTAATATTTCGGCCAACCTCAGTATTTTCGGCGTCGAGAAGGCCCGGATTCGGTCCCAGTCCGACTCCAGCTTCCCGAACACGAGGTCCGCGTAACATCGTATCCTGACGAACACCGTCGTGCAGAGGCACAACAAGAGGAAATGTCGTTCGTACGGCACTTTAATTTTTAACTTCTCTAATTTTGTTAATATCGAAAAGGCCGCTTTGTCGGCTGCGTAAGGACCTGACGTGCAAAAAAAAAAGCGTTTAATTAATTTTTAGGGGTGAGTCACGCTTATGGTGTATTTGTACAGTAAAAGATTTTATTCGCGGGGCATATGTTAAGACAGCTGGTTTACGGAATCGGACGGAGTCACGATCCTCAGCAGTGAGGGACCAATCGAAGAGAGATGTTAAGAAACCGTGAATATGAAATGGTAATTTATCGATATCATTTAACAAAATACTTTAGGCATAGTTGTAATAAGGTCTATTTTTTTATTAGTCCATTTCACGACACGCTTAGAAAGGATATTCGGTTGAATACGTACATATTGGAATCCTTTTTATCAATGTATCTATAGCGATGTACCGAATTAGAACCGCGAATATAGAAATTTTGTCACATTTGTTTTTACCCGAATAGTAAAAACGCGAATAATGGAAGCGCAAATGAGGAGCTTTTACTGTTTTTTTTTTTAATTACAATTTGGGTTAGATAAATTTGCAGAAGCAATAGAAGCAAAGCAGTCAGATGAACGGTTTCGGAAGGCATAGAGAACAATCGTACCAACAAAAATATTGCATCAAATTATAACACCACGACTAATGTGTAGTTTAGTAAAAGTATAATTGTTACAATAATAGATAGATATATATTAGTGAGCTAACCGCCACGCGGAGTTTTCAATGCACGGTAGAAGATGAAGTGACTCACCCAGTTCTTCTAGAACATGTAAGAACTGTTTGAACATCATTTTGGGTTCGGTCGTCGGGTCCGGAATGTTCTTGAACTCCTCGTACAGCTCGTCTCCGTATATCTCGGTGGGATCGTGTCTGTAATGAAAGGTTTTGATAGGCGCAACATTATTATTTAGTTAAATAGGATTAGTTAAAGTTAACTGTTTTCTTTATGTTGAGATTGTTGGTTAACTATTATAAGTCTGATGCGTGTAAATTCACTGGTGGTAGGACCTTTTGTGAGACCGAATGGGTAGGTACCACCGCCCCACCTATTTCTGCCGTGAATCAGTAATGCGTTTCGGTTTGAAGGGTGGGGTAGCCGTTGTGACAATACTGAGACCTTAGAACTATATCTCAAGGTGTGTGGCGCATTTACGTTATAGATGTCTATGGCCTCCAGAAACCATTTAACACCAGGTGGGCTGTGAGCTCGTCCTCAGATCTAAGCAATAAAAAAAAAAACAATTGTTTAAGACGGTATTCAAGACAATTCATAATTCAGCTACCCCAAAAGCCCATTTTCCTACTATAAATATGAGTGACTATTGTCGCACAATCCGGTCATCGTTCTCGTCGAACCCGTTGCTTGTGACGTAGGGCTCGACGAGTAAACTAACCCACAGACACAGCTCACTGAGTTTCTCGCCGGATCTTCTCAGTGGGTCGCGTTTCTGATCCGGTGGTAGATTCTGCGAAGCACGGCTCTTGCTAGGGTTCGTGTTGGCAACGTCGTCAGGTTTGAGCCTCGTGAGCTCACCTACTAGTTAAGGTTACGCTGATATAGCCTCTCAAGGCTCTCAACTTAGGTAGGAAAAAAAATATGCACAATACATTCTCGCACGAGCAGCCGAACGAGGCAGAGCTCTCTCTTGTTATCGCTGTACACTTGAAATGTAATAAATAGAATTCATTGGAAATTGACTACAGTGCAAGACTTTAATATGCTGTAGAGAACGCTAAAACAAGTATCACACGAACGCACACGCACGTGCACGCACACGCACACACGAACACATACGAAAAGCCATATACAACGCTTTTTCGTTACGTGACGTTTTCTATCGCAATGCTGCCTACCTGTGATCATTAACGAACTCCGCAACGTCTTCAACGGTCCTCTTCATGTAGCTCTCCAGCTCCAAGTAATCCTCTGAGAGCTCGCTATCAGGTCTCCGAGGACAGTATTCGACTATCAGTTCATTTGGTTTGGTGGATGCCGCCGCTGTTCTGAAATTCGTTAGACGATGAATTGCATTGCATGCGACAAAAGCACAATTTAATACTTATCAAGAACGAACCGTGACTTTTTCGTCTACAAAGTCTACATCAACAGGTACTCTGTGATATTCTGTGCTCCCCCTGTACTTATATCAAATACGGACTTTTTGGCGGGAACGCGAGGAGTGAAGTTGTATGATTTATTTTATTTTGTCTTTTTTAGTGTTTCTTCAGGTTTAAATGTGTAATAATGGTGGTTTATTAACTGTTTAATATCTGTGAAAGTGCACAAATGTGGGAAAAAGAAACAAAGCCGCTGGACGTAACTTCTCGGGATCCTCCAAAAAAATAAGAATATAAATTAAAATAAGACATGACTTAAAGGTCTTAGTTACCAGGTCAAAAAAGCTCTTAAAAATATGTATATACATCAAATACAGTGAACCGAATGAGCCAGGGTTCGGATCCAACGACTATTACCAATTTATTTAAGGACACACACAGAAAAAGAGGAAGAGGTGGACCTAAGAAAAATTGCATGAATTGCGTGAAAGACGAGAATGGATAGAATACTAAATGAATATGTTAGAGGAAGTCTGAAAATGGCACCTGTGACAGAGAAGCTGAGAAGTGCGCGTTTGGGATGGTATGGACATGCGATGAGACGAAATGACAATGAGGTTGGTAAGAGAGTGTTAACTATGAATGTAGAATGATATAGAAGAAGAGGTAGACCTAATAAGAAATGGATGGATTGCATGAGAGACGATATGTGTAAGAGGGGATATGATAGAGAAGTATGGAAGGAGAAAGCATGTCGCGCCGACCCCAGGTCTGGCGACTGGGAGAAGGGCAGGAGAATGATGATAATGATGAGACACACAAATAACATACAGAAAATCCAAACACTATTTCATTACATTGAACAAACTCACAACTCAACTGATGAAAAAGGGCTCCCGGAGCCCATAGATTTGATTGTATTATGAACATTTATGAGTAAGCACAACCACCGTGTCTATTATTATGTGAGATAAAATTACAAACAGTTTAGAGCAGGCCTGGGCAAATGGCGGCCCGGAGGTAGAATCTTGTCTGGCCCGTGAAACATTGTATATATTATTATTAAAAACACAAATATTGGTTTTTGTCTAATATAAATTGGTGCACAAAAATTTTTAGATAAAATATTAAGCAACACAATATATTTTAAATTACCCAACTATAATTAAAATTTGAAAAAAAAAACTGTTTGGCCCGAGGTCAAATTTTCACTTGCAATGTGGCCCGACTATCAAAATATTTGCCCACCTCTGGTTTAGAGGATAATCATTACCTTTTCCCTGTGTCGATGTCTTCAGCAAGATCCATTTTACAGCACAACTCATTCTCCAGTTGCTCAATTTTCCACTCCAACTTCTCGTACATATCGAAATCATCTATATTTTCGTTCTCTAATGATTTATCTTCAGCAACTATATCCTGTTCTGGGTCTGTTTTTGTATCTTTCAAAGATCCAATGTCACTGTCGCATGTAATTTCATTTGGTGAATCAGTTCGAGAGTGTCTGATATCTTTTTCTGACCGTTCATTATCATGTTTCTCTTCTTCTTCCGGCATATCTTTCAAATTACATGAGTCTCTTTTGTTTGAATCCTCAGAGTTATCTGCCTGTTTGTCATTATGAATGTCTTCAGATTTTTTGTGCGATCCAAAGAGAGGATATGTCAATGAAAGTATTCGGGGTCTTTTTGATTCTTCACTATCTTTGTAAACTTGCATAATCTGTAAAATAAATCCACAATTATTAGTTTTTATTATTGTTATTGGATGAATGGACGAAGTAATGGCCTATCTGGTGTTAATGGTCACCGGACCCCATAGACATCAACCAAGTTAATCATCCACCTTGAGGCAAGAGTTAAAGTTTCCGTTTTTACAGTACAACGAAAAAATATTACTGTTTCATTGCAGAAATAAACAGTATGGTGGTTCCTGTCCGTTAATTAGGTATTTCATTAGACAAATCGGTACCTGCCCGTGAATTCGAACACTGGCACATTTGCATTGCTCAATGTACAGGGTGTGTTATCCAGGCCATGAAGACTTTATGTTCATATGTCTGAACTCTGTATTATCAATACACAATAGGACAGACTTTCAACTAAGCGCAATGAAACTTATATATTTTAAACTTCACTTACATATTTCAAATTCTCGTCGGTCACTATTAAATGACAGCTATCAATTATTAGAACATTAATATTCGCCATTGATATTATTCCCTCTTCTAGAATTCGTTTTAAAACTACTGAAGTGCAGACCAAAACCTGAAATAGAATTATAATATAAAAGCATTTTATGTTTTTAAAGTTACTTCACTTTTTTAACTCTTCCTAAGCATCATGACTATGGAAAATTGAAAATTGGCCAGAAAATGGGCATAGCAGCATTCTCATATTATTCTTATATTATTCAGTATATTATATACCAGAGTACTGTGACTTCCATTCATTGAAAGTATTCTATGGACTGTGTAAAACAACACAGGCCACCCCTACCTCACTAAATGACTCCCCTGCACTCAAAATTAAGTGTTGGCAGTCAACATTAACACAGGCCACCACCCTAGCTCTTTCTGCCAAGAAATAGTCATGCACTACAATTGAAGGATGAGGCAGCTTTTATACCATACAACTGAGACTTCAACTTCATGTCTCAAAGTAGGTCATCCGGTAACTACTTCAGCAAGTGGACCATGAGCATGTTCACAAGTCTACATTTAAAAAAAAAATTGTGATAATTTAAACGAATCTAAGTTGAACTTTAATATTGAAATTGTTTAACTTGAGGAATGCCTATGTAAGACTAGTTATAACATAAATTGAAAAAGTTATATAAATAGGTAGTTAGAAGTTTAATATGTTCTCACTACCGCTGCCATATGCATGAGAGAAAAAGAAAGACTGATTGGCACCACAACTCGTTACGCAATGATGCGGTTTATCCTCCCATAAGAAGTTATCACTTCAAAATATTTGGACAGTACTTACTTCTTTCTTATCAAGTTCTGCATACCAATCATACACATCATCGTATTTCTCAGCCTCACACAACGACAAGTCGGTCATAATCCTCAGATCGTAGGCGGTGCATTTTATACGATCCTCTCTTGTCACGTGCACTGATCTCTGCTTATTATCATAGAGTGACCTGGGAATATTGTAAATGAGGCATTTAATTTTTTTTTGATTTCTCAGATGGTTAATTTAATGGCTCATTCGATAAGCCTTTCAAAATGAAAGGAAGAAGGAATTATTACTACTTTGTGAAATAAATAAATGGGAAGCAAATACTGGAACAAGAATGATATCATCATTCGATAATGGATGAGCACCTAACACTGAGACTAGAGCATATTTACAGTAGAGCCAGTCTGAATACCAATCCTCCTCACATAGTCTGAGCCTGGGTACCCATTGAAATTTCACCTTGATTTCATTTTGACCTTGACATATTCAGCAGAATTTGACAGAGCCAAGACAACATTAATTCCACAACACAAATAATACACTCACCCTCGTATCTTATAAGCTTCTTCATAGACCAGCCTGGTTGCAATGAAATTTGAGTATTCCACAGCAAGGGTGTTATGTTCAGATGCAATTGCAGCGAGACGAGCACCCCCTTCAGCTGTGGTAAACTTGTAAATTGATGGCTCCACCATCTGAATTGGAAATATTACAGTTGGTAATTTGCAGTATACATGTATTGTATTCAAATGTAATGACAAACATCATATTATATTAAAGTACACAATTGGTCTAAAAAAATTTGTTTTATTGTAAGTAGATAAATAGAATATATAATTGTTACCAGCAGATATGCCTGTATGACCAAGAAATGTGACAATTAAGTTTTCTAAAGATAATGATACAGATTCCCCAGAGAATGAGATGTTTTTTTGAATAAAAATGAGTGTTATGTTACTCTTTTAATACAATCAATTTAAATAAAATCATGTCAAACGTGATCTTAATCTTTCTTTTAACATGAAAGAATAACAAACAAAAACACTTCTACATAAATAAAAATAATATGGATTTAATTATCTAGTATTGTGTGAATTTAGTAGTGGATCTAATAACTAATCACTGCAACTACTCTACTATGGGGGTGATTTTCAAACTTGATCGAAAACTTATGATATTCTGGGTCTGGGTTAGGTTGTTATTGTCTCAAATATTCAGTAAGCAGAGTTCTGAATCGTATATCTGCTCAAGGTTTTTAAATATGGAACACAATTTAGTTTTAGAACTCGTTAATTATGTCCCTATTTATTTATCTTCGAGGATCAGAATGGTGTATCTAAGCAACAGTTAGTTTACTACATAGCACCCAATAAACCATAGATTATACACTTAATATATTTGAGATAGATGCGCAACTCTCATTTTTATTTTTGCTTTAGTTAGAGCCCAGGACAGCAGGCGTCGCTGCTGTCGATTATTAATCTCCCTACCCCCCACCAGGTGGCTTTTTTAGTAATTTTAATATTTTTTATAATTAACTCTCTTTATGAAAAAATCTTATCGTTTAGAATCGCTGAAATTCCCGGTAGTACTTATGAAATATTAAAGAACGTTTGATTGTGTTCAGCATTCTAATCGATAAGACCTTTTCATACAGAGAGAAAACAGTTTTTTTAAATAAAAAGCTGTAATTCTCTGTAAGCTATTTAATTTCCCTATATTACAAACAATTTACTGTTAAAAGATAGTATGAACGTACAATTGTATAAAATTTCGAATAACAATAACTCCTCTAGATTAATCCTACTAGAGTACTTAATAACATTAAATCGAAAGTTATCTAAAAGTTAATTAAGTCTAGATAATCAAATCATTCAATGTCACTTAAGTCATTTGTGCGAAATATAAACATGTCAGCTTTCCATTACAAACATAGTAGACAATTTGAATTAAATTTAATAAATTTGTTTCTTAACTATAGCAGTTCTTGCTTAAAGTTGATCGTGACAGATCATGACCTTGTATGAAAATATTACATCTATAAACACTACCTATGCTTCGTCATACAATAATTGTCATTTATACTAGCATTGTAGAGATAATACACACACTAAAGTGAATACTAAATTATTCTTAGCATTCTTATAAACATTTAGAAATTTAAGAAACGATTAACCCACAATCATGTTCATAACATGTGACATTTTGTTCTGCACAAACGTTTTATTACATGATTTGAAAAACAAAAAATGTTTAAAAAATGTAATGATGATTTAAAGTACTCTTAAATATTGATAGTTTGTACTTAATGACGCTTATAGTAATCTTAGACATGATTTAGTTATACTTTTATTCCCTATCTAAATTATTTCTATTCTGACGTTTCTGATGCTTTAGCTTTGGTAATACTAGATGAAACAAACAGCAGATTGAAAGAAAATCATCTTAAAGTTAATTACATTCATTACAAACCATTAGTTTACATTTTGTTAAAAAAGAAACTGGTGTTCGTTACATGCAAATGAATTATAAACATACACATGCAAACATAAAATGTAAATTTATCTTTTAATCCAAATTAAATGTACACTAATATTACATCTAAATAATAGAAAGGGTTTCGAAAATTTTTATTGCACTCAACAGCAGACGAGCACGCAACCCGGCCCGTGATAAGTGGTCACCAGTGCTTATAAACTTCAGCAGTGCCATAGGGGTTGCTGTCTATCACTTAAGTTTTAATAAATTATTAATATACTCAGTCACAAGCATATTGATTTCACATAATGAAAATGTAAGAAACATAATCATGTTTGGGCATTTTCATTTATATCTGCTCATACAGAAAACACAACTTAGCAAATATATTCCACAGTAAATCTAAATAATTGCAAATAATGCTTTTAAAGACCGTTGACTTTTGATCATTAATTAAAATCATCTTCTCGTAGAATTTACAAATGGTTATTTACAAAAATTTATATCAGTATTTTCATATATTACTAACTTACTAATTACAACTATTCAAACGTAATACTATAACTATAAGAACTAAACAACCTATTTTAAAACAAAATTGGCATCAATTTAGTTCTTATGAACTATTTCAATTATTAATTTATCAATTATAAACATATTTAAAAAAATTAAGATCCCTTGAGAGTTCACGTTCCTTGCTGAATCAGTTTCTCTTCTGAAACGGAGAAACAAAGTATCTTAAGTATGTAACAAATATTGAAAAAATACGACCATGAAAAATTTAGTGTTAATGTAATCTTACTTACAAATTAATATATTACATAACACGTTCTGGTTCAAATATAGTGCATCAATATTTTCATGTTTCAGACATTTTAGTGCTCCTTATAATTTTTCCATAAAATTTTGTCATTATCAAACCTTTGTCTACAAAAATAAAAACATTATTTTATATTGGGTAGAAGGATGAACGTGGTCACAGGCCACTTGGTTTAACTTAGTTATCAAACACCAGGAAACAAAACGTGAATGCCATCATCTAACTTTGGATGTGAGATCAATTGTGCTGTATTTTATTTAAACAGGAAAGCATGACTGATTGATCATTCCAAAAAACTAGTTCGGGCCCACTTGACAATAAGCATATAATACGCTGAGTTGCAAAACATAAATACTTCCACCCACTCGAGACAATTTTATTATCTGAGGTGTGTGTGTGATAGTACGAGACTTAATACCGACTGTTTTGATCAAAACTTAACATATATGATAGCTAGGCAGCAGAAATAGGAAGGACCATTAGTTGGTGCTAATTCATTTAATTATATTATGAATAATAATTATGTTAGCAAATAATATACCGGGAAAATAGTGTAAACTCACCGTTATCAAGGCATCCGAAATAGCATTTCATTTTCGATCTTCGAGGCATGCTGATTTTTAATAATAAACATTCTGTAAGAAATGAAAATAGTTACACAGGCTTACGAAACGCTAACGAAGAAAAAAGTATTGGAGCCAAGTTATGTCTAAAGAGAATTCAAAACAGAGTTTCTCAATGTCTAATCGTCTAATATTCTCATAAAGCTAAAAGTTGCTCTAAATTAATACTACAACGTAAAATAACTCACACCAAGACCAAAAAAAAACGATTTAAAAAATTAAATCGTTACGACATTTTGAAAACTTTTTTTTTTTTTTTGAGATTGTTTTACGGCCCTAGAATTTTGAAAACTTCAAAGCAGTGTTTCCACTTACGTTTTTTTTAACACATTTTACCCTAGTTTCTTTTGAATTTACCCTAAAATTTCCTAGACAACTTTCATAAATCCTTTATATGAGTCGACTATTATCAAAGCCGGCAATCTGACTTTTGGACAATGATTGGTAAATCAGAAAAACGAATTATTGACTTTATATTCCATTGGCAGTCACAAAACTCTTCGGAACGACATCTTAGATAAATAACAGGTTAACTATTAACCTTTATTTAATGCAGGTTTTGAACCGTATTCTTTGAAGGAGACGATTATATTCAAATAAATCTGTATTGACATATCAATAAAATTTTTTTGTCCAAATGCACAGATTGCCACCTTTGATAATAGACGACTCATATAGAAAGCGTAAATAAAATACAGAAAATAAACCACAGCATATTATTTAATGTAGGTATATATAATATAAACGCCCCCAGAAGATCATAGATCTATAGGATTAGAATTTTCAAGGAAGTCGACGCATTGCTTTTATATTCTTTTGCTGCACAACCTAACACTGTTCGGTTCTAAAATTGAGCAATTGTTTGCTGGCAAAGTTGGGAACTTTCTATGAAGCAAGCCGTTCAGGGTTTCATTAGAAAGCCTGTTTCTTTTGTCAGTTTTTAAATTTGAGAACACTGAATAATCTTTCCACCTCAGTCTTTGAAGAAGGAACTGCTAGCAAAAGTGAAATGACAATTACAAGGTTTTCGTAAATGAAATTACCATGATAATCTTTCATGGTACATGAAGTACCTGTATATTACAATACAAGTAACTTCTGGTGACATCAACGAAAATAGGTAAATAAAAATTTGGCGGATTATACTTATGGGGATTCTGGGGAATCCCTAAGAAAAAGCAGTGGCTTAATCTATGATTTACTTTACTAGAGGGTTACTGTTGAATCAAACCTTTATAGTTTTTATACACAACTCTGTTTTATTCTTTTACTTGTCAACTCGACTTAATGTCATTCTCTCTCCATAAAATAAAATGTTCATTGTTTTACTTTAATTATCGTTTATTTTAAAATTCACAACAGTTACTAGTATAGGCTTTGCTTTTTACCCCGAAATATCCTAAATCCTGGTATTTTTTAAATTGTCTTTATCATCCAAAATATCAGCTATTTTTCCCTAAAAAAGGGAGAATTCCCTAAAAGTGGAAGCACTGCTTCAAAGTACGCTACATTTTTTATTGAGTCAGAACTCATATCTGCCATCTAGTGAGTTTATTAGATCATTAATGCCTAAAAGTTACAAAAATGACGTCGCCACAGGAGTAAGATGACGCTAGTTGTATGTTATTTTCCTTTGTATGGGAGTTGCACCCCCCTGCAATAAACGTTTTTAAGTGCGTAGGTTAGTTTAACTTAAGAGTTGATTTATTTGGTTTTTAAACTTACAGTTACTATTTCGTTTCCTTTAAATATAATTCACGACATAATATACCATTTTTAACAGTTAAAAATAATGAAATAGTATCAAATGCAATTAAATTTGTAACAAACAAAACGTATTTACGAAGTTATTATTTATATTACAGCGATTATAGAAATTATTTCTAGGTAAACGTTAATTTTATGTACAAAAGTAAATTATGTGCATTTGGGTTCTAACCGAGAAACCGTTTATGCATTAATATATTTAATTAATATCATGTAACTCTCCTTTTGCACAACATTTGCCATTTGATTCGCGTCTACTGCAAAATCAGATAACAGTGCTGCCAATGTCTTGAACATATAAAATACTAGGTTTCATACTTCAGTGTAAAATACACTTTAATTATGAGCCTTGAAGTAAAAATCTTTTTCACTACCTACATGCTTTATTTTGTGACTTAGACCTTTTGGGTTCCACCCAAAAAAATTTACATTTGGTGTCTGTTTTTGTATAGTCATATGAGGTGCTGTGGTACCCCCATTTTCATTAGGATCGATAGGGTACAGCACCTCGTCGTTCTCATCACAAGCCAGTACCAGAACGGAAGCATAGGTACTAGAGAAAGTTTACAACAACCTGTCAAAGCCCTTTAAACCTCAAAAAGGTGTTAGGCAGGGTTATATATTGTCACCGATTCTATTCAAAATTTGCGGGAAGTATATTATGAGACGACCCTTAGATGGCTAGAAGGGTGGAATATCCATTGGCGGCAGGAAAATCAGCAACCTCCATTGCGTAGATGCCACACACTATTCGCATCATCCGGGCAAGAACTAGCGCAAGTCTTTACTAGAGGAGAAAAGGAGAGTGAATTAGTTGGTCTTACCATAAGGCGAAGACTAAGGTATTGATGATAGACGGACCTGATATGCTTATTCACTTTATTGAACTTCACGACTTGGAATTTGCTGACCAGTTCTTTTGTCTTGGCTCTCTTCTTGGTGTTGAGGATGACAGTGAGAAAGATATAGTCAGAAGAATCTAAATGTTGACAATCATCGTGGCCTAAGCGATAAGACGTCCGGTGCATTCGTGTTGAGCGATGCACCGGTGTTCGAATCTCAGGCGGGGACCAATTTTTCTAATGAAATACGTACTCAACAAATGTTCACAATTGACTTCCACGGTGAAGGAATAGCATCGTGTAATAAAAATCAAACCCGCAAAATTATAATTTGCGTAATTACTAGTGGTAGGACCTCTTGTGATTCCGCGCGGATAGGTACCACCACCCTGCCTATTTCTGCCGTGAAGCAGTAATGCGTTTTGGTTTGAAGGGTGGGGCAGCCGTTGTAACTATACTGAGACCTTAGAACTTATATCTCAAGGTGGGTGGTGCATTTACGTTGTAGATGTCTATGGGCTCCAGTAACCACTTAACACCAGGTGGGCTGTGAGCTCGTCCACCCATCTAAGCAATAAAAAATATATATATATATCTCGAAAAACCAAAATGAGGCTGGTATAGTAATCGGCAAACTTCTTGAGCAAATGACCTTGACTGCGCAGAACCGAATTTTAGATCACTTTGGTGGTGAGGGTGAGGCGCGACGGCAGGGGAAATCGTATCGAGCGCGTTATTGGTAGATCAGTCGAACCCTGCGTCCCGCACCGCGCCCTCATTCCGCTTGCTCCCAAAAGTACGCTTGCGTACAGTGGAAAGTCTATCGTTATTAATCGTTAAGTTATTTGTTATAATTGCTTGTGGACTTTGTTGCCATTGCTATTTGTTGAGTGTTTGTTGATTTTTTATAAAACATACACTATGCCGTGACAAACTGGTGTAGTACTTAAAAGAAAGGGTAGAAAATTTGTGTACGACGTATATTGCTTCTTTATAAAACATGGGAAGAATGATATGGAAAAATTAAAACAGACTTCGGAAGCAACAAAAACATCAGTGAGTACTGTTAGGTGCATTATTAACGAAGCTAAAGGCTCTGGCTTGCTCGCCGTGTTTCGGACTCCGGGTAAGAAAAGATCAGGGAAGAAGAAAGTTACCGGAATGGATAGTTTCGTTCAATCTGTAATAAAAAGATGTAATCATAATAACTACATAACAAGCAGCGAAACTCCGTACCGTAGAAAGGCTTCGAAAAATTTAAAGAAGATATAAATTTTAATGGCTCGGAATTAAGCTTACGACGGATTATGAAAGAGCTAGGCTTCAGATGGAAAAAAAGAACAGAAAATAATCGGAAGCTGGTAAATGAAAAAAGTAACATTCGATTACTACGAATCGAATATCTTCAAAAAATAATTAATTATAGACAAAAAAGAAGACCGAATCGACCGAGTTGTAAACTACGCCGATGAGCCCTATGTCGACTCATCACGATGATAGCGACTCGGGTGATGAAAACAGTGATGATGATGATGGTCAAGATTATGATAACGAAAAAAAAATTACAAATACCAGCTTCGCTCCAACTGAACCAAGACCTGGCAACAGCTCTAGTTTTGACTTAATAGAAGGAATATCTATTTTACCCCAAGATTAAATTATTACAATTATTAACCTATATGTTTTGTTGATGTTCTAATAAATATATAAATAAATACATATGTTGATTTTAATAATTTAATAGCATTATGACGCAGAGTAAGTAATGTTTTTGCACGTGAGTGTACCATGCGCAAACTTACCCCCACTACGTCAACAAATGCTCAAGAAGTTTGCCGGTTATTATACGTACATTTGTTTTTTCAATTTTCGTTTATGGCACCGAATCCAGGACGATAAAATGAAGTGAGAGGGTAAAGATCGACTCTTTTGAAATGTGATGTTGGAGGTGGATGTTACGTCATAGAGACCTCGATAACCTAGAGACGTTTATGGTACTTAGTCAGGTTGACGGGAGAAGATCGCGCGAATGCTGACTTACCCGCTGGTCAGATCTGGTAAAGACACTCACCGCCCTGCCAATAAGCGAAGCTATAAAGACAGCCGAGGACAGGATGACATGGAGAAGCATATTGTATCGAGTGATCAAGAGTTCAAGCTAAACACGACCTTCAACAATGAAGAGACCGACTCAGAAGAAGAAGAAGGAGATAATCATATGAAATAATTATATTAAATTATGATTTGAAGCAAAAAACCCAATTGCAAAAAAAAAAAGAAAGTAGAACCACAAATAAAAATATTAGACGCTTATTAATAATTTAGTGGACAATTAGCGTGTTATGGACATGTGATACGTAGAGAGGAGATACGTGTAACTAGAAGATGTATGGAAATAGTAGTGCAAGGTAGTGAATGGTAGTACAAAAGATAGGTACTTCTTATTATTAAGGTGATTCTTTGTTAAGACTATCGTTATAATAATATTTAAATCATTGTTAATACATGAAATATTCTAATTTACACAACCAGTCAGATAAAAGTCACATGAACGCTCAGAGCACAAACAAATCTGTTATTATTTTGTAAAATATTTGATACTTTGCCAATGAATTCATTAGTTCGTTGCGGTTCGTGATCCAACACCTACTTTTTAATGTAAGATTTTCTACACTTGAAGCTCACAAATAAGTCGGTAAGTCTGTTGTCCACTGTCTTTTAGAATTCGTGTCTGGTGTCCTTAATTCAAGTTTTACCGTCTTCTTCGAAGGTGCTTAGAAATCAGTTGTCAGGGAAGATCTGATTGTAGTATCTTTTAATTATAGCAGACAAAAAAATTGAAAATCATACAAAAAAATATTTGGAACCATTTCAGCTTTCAAGCAATAGTAACATTGAAAAGATCTGTCACAATTCTACCTTTTCTACTACCTACCTAAGGTAGGTACATACCTACCTATGCGCATTTAGCGAATTGTACAGTTGGTGTCATCATTTGTTCCTTTTAAAAACATATTTTATTCGCTGAATTAGCATCATGTGACTGAATGCTTGACCTAAACAGACGCGCCATTTCACAACAACACGTTCTAAGGAATTCGCTTCATTGTAAAAAGTAATGTTTAATAAAAAAAATACGTGTAGTGTTTGATTTAAATCAATATATTTGCGCTAGTTTTGTTACCGCGACTCTTAATAATTTGTTTAGAAAAATAAAACAAGACGATATTTTATGTTACAAAATTATTTTAGTGTACGTTTATTGCCGAATTAAATTTACGTAACATTAATTAAACTAAACCGGATTCTGGACCTCATAATCGGTAAGTTTAGTTTACTTATATCTTCATGTTTTTAAACTTAAAACTTATACGTTATGTAACTTCAATAACCGCTTTTTTATCATACAAATAAGAATTATCGAAAACAAAATTATTAAATTAACTATAAAAAAATTACCAAGAAATAAAGATGATATTTTTAATACTCACTTTAATACTGAGTCTATTTCAAATATTCAATGATGAAGTTGCACCTGATTGTTTTAGACCTCGCACTAGGGGACAACAAAATATTATTTTGACCATGAGTATGATACATTTCCATATGTTACCTCATAAACTAGGATATAAATAATATATAGTGTAAAATAAAACAAACAACCCTAGTTAAAAGCAGGTCAAAAATAAATATATTTTTTTATCCTGGGAATCCTGATATATTAGGCAAAAGTTTCAAGCTTGTTAGATATGTTGAAGTCAATGATAAATATGTTGAAAGATTCTGATTTCATACACATGTACAGTTCAAGCTAATAAAATCATTTTAATCTATTACTTTACAATTAAAGCAAGGATTTATATGATTTTTATTATTTTGACTGAGTGGTCCAAAAAGTTGGACAATAAATTACACCTTTATACTGTGGCTCTTGAAATTCAGTGCTTCATGGATCTCTGTATTGATAATAAACTAAAGTAAATTGGCTATATTGACCATCTTTTTAGAGTTGGTGGTGCTGACCTTCTTTTTTTTTTCTACCTATGCTGATAGCCTTGAGAGGCTATTTCAGCTTTACCCTAACGTGTAGGTGAGCTCTTGGAGCTCAAGCCAGAAGTGTTGCTATCATTAGCCCTAGCAAGAGCAGTGCTTCACAGAATCATGCCTTATTATGGATGCTATTCGTGGAATATTGTTAGACACACTTATCCTCAGTAAGAGTACAAACTCCAGCATAGTGTTTTAGTAAAAATTAGCCCTAATCTTAAGATACGAATCAACATGGTGTTTGGTCTTTTAAGCCATCACATTTAAAATTCACACAATCTATAAATTTGTAATAACCTATGGCTAATGACTCACTTTGATCATTAAATTTTGAAGCTGTCTGGCTCGTCAGAGTGATAAGGCATTTATTTCTGGACATCACTATCACAGGAAACAGCCTCATATACACTCTCCTGATTTCATTGCTCACATCTAAATATGGTGATAGTGTACAGTATGATAAAAACTGGCATGCACCCCACCTGATCGTTAGCACTTACCATTGCTTACAGATACCAATTGAGTCATTTTCAAATTTAGGGCCAAAAGCGAGTTATTTGATTTAATTCTCATAACCTTAATGTTATTGTAATTATAAGTACAGCAAATTTGTTGTCATGACAACAGGCACGTGGTCCTATAATTATATATTCGTAAACACTGCTAAATTAGGAGTTATACATTAAAAACTACTCCAAATCTCATTCGCATCACTGGTTTGAAATTCAAATTCTAACTTGTTTGTTATTTTTCCAGTAATGCGTGTTGAAATGCGGCAATTTTATTTAATCAGTATGATATATAATACAATAATAAAGGAAAACTAACTGGATATTAGAACATTATTAAAAACAAAAGAAGTACGATTTCTAAGCTTTTAAAAAAGTTCCTATTTAAAATTATTGTCATCCGTGTTGGCCTTATCAAATGCGTAAAATTAAAAATATTAATGAATATTATATTATCAATAAATGAGTGATTGACTTGATTGTGATGATGCATTTTTTATTTGGAACATAACTAAACACAAAAAAAACGTGTGGCACTCGGGAACTGCCGCGGTAAAGCTATTGCATAGCATTTTTTATCAACTTATGCAATTATAATTAGACAATGATAATTTAATATTAAAACAATAATAAAACAAGACCACGCTATATTAAACATTAATAAAAGCAAAACCTTAACTGTCCCCTCCACACTCATAAGCTAGACCGCGCGAGAGAGAGATGGGCAGACTTTTTATGATGCGCATGCAGTGTGACGTCACGCCACGCGCTTATTCACAAACATTACACTAGCGCAACGTGTGAATGTGTTGAACGCGAGCTACATGGTAGGCGGAGTGAGGGGTGTAAGGTTTTTTCGTTACGGAATTTCATGATTTCGGTCGCTGCGCTCAAGGCCCGCGATAAAAGCAATGCAATAGCTTAAAAATCCATTTTTTTCGAAACGAAATCGTTACTTTTTTGGCCGCAACATTGAAAATGACCCAACTCCAAAGTCAAATGGAGCAGTCGTGGGGTTCACCCTGTCCTGCGCGCCGTTCTCAAAGCGCAGTCTCTTCGGAGGTATAGGAGCCTGACATAATCAGATCCGATTCCGTATGGGCCGGGTATCCGTAATAGGATTTCCCATTGTAAAAAAAAGAGGCACAGTTAAGTCACAGTCTGCCGCTGATGACTCCTTTTAAACCTCGTATGATGAAAGATAAGATAAAGCGCTGCTGGATGGTACGCCTCTTGAAAGAGCACGCCACTTCCGAATGTTTTCCCCGTAATTAATTACTTCCAGTTTTTCCGGTTTGGCAGGCCAGTTCGCGAGGCTTAATCTATAAACTTCGAGTCTATAAACCTTAGATAATTTGTTAAGTATTTTTCCCTATCTATTTTCTGGTAGCCTAAGAAGCTAGACTAGTTATGCTGTAACTGGTAGGTGAGCTCACGGGATTCAACCTGAGAGTTACTGACACTAGTCTTAGCAAGAGCATTGCATTGTTGTATCACCACCGATGTGGGATCGCGACCCATTTAGAAGATCCGGATTCCGCTGACGGAATCTGCGCTGTTGGAACGTGTAGGTAGGACCAGATCCAGTTGTCTATACATCTGTAACTGTTATTCTTCTGTGTCCTCGTCCAGACTAGCCAAATAGGCTGCACAATGTCAATACCACTTTAGTTTGAGCACTTGAGACGCCAGATCGTATAAACCTTTCCCGGCACAAGTCGATGCTTATAATTTTCTATAAACTAGTGGTCCCGCAGTAGTCGAAATTCGACTATTATAATTAATTGAAATTATAAGCTTTTGCACTATCATGATTCTATTGGCAAAGACTAAATATTATACTTCGGGATTTCACCAAGACTACACTTTAGACAAATATTAATAAAGACAAACAATATTAATCTATTGTCAATTTGACCACAGACTTTAAGGAATAACGAAAGTTTGACAATAAACAAATATTATTATGCATGCGTTTGTGTGTAAAATACATAGTAGTGTGTGTAATGTTTTCTTTATTGATTTAATGTATATTATATGCATTATTTTAAAAATATATTAGCATTTTGCACTTCTTCTCTATATTCTATATAAGTGTGGAAAATTTCATACTCCTCCGTCCGCGCAATTTTCGTAAAAAGGGATACAAAGTTTTTGCTTCACGTATTAACATATAGATAAAAAATAATGATCTGATTGTACATTTACACCAAGTCGTCGTGGCCTAAAAGATAAGACGCTCGGTTCATTCGTATCGTAGTGATGCGACTATGTCGGTGCTCGAATCCCGCAGGCGGATATCAATTGTTCAAATGAAATACGTACTTAATTCGTGCTCACGAATAAATTCCATTTTGCAATAAAAAACAAAACCCCATAAAGTTTAATGTGCGTAATTACTGCGTACATACAGCTGAAATAAAATCTAAAGCCTGGTGGCGGCCTTCAGCTTGTGATGTGTACTTATAGGTTTTTTTTTCTTCGGACAGGGGGCCGAACCGTATACAAAGTCCGTGTCTAGGGGTCCCTATGATGTCTATGGAATGCGGTAACCACTCAACACCGGGAGAGCCGTGTCTCATTTAACCAATAAAACAAAATATATACAAATTAAAATTTAAAGTACTTATTTCAATCGCAACGCAATCGACCATGGACTTTAAGCATGGTTGATTACTGTCCTCGCTTACGAACGTTGACATTGTTGTTGACGTTGGCATTGTCCGTCAAGGTGCTGTCAAAAAAGACCCTATTTAAACTTCACATTATGTAGAACGAATATAGTTTATGTCTCAATCAGAAGGTACATGATTAAATACGTGTAATAGAAATTCATTTCTTGCTATGTAAATCAGTGTCATTTATAGATTTGTATTTTTGGGGTTTACAAAAACTGGAAGTTCTACCAGCGAGCTGGTGAAATTTCTCGATAGACCGACGGTCCGAATATTATCGGTCGGAACTTGTATGCATTTTTTTTATATTTTTATTGCTTAGATGGTTGGACGAGCTCACAGCCCACCTGGTTTTATGTGGTTACTGGAGCCCATAGACATCTACAACGTAAATGCGTCACCCACCTTGAGATATAAGTTAAAGTCTCAGTATAGTTAGTTACAACGGCTGCCCCACCCTTCAAACCGAAACGCGTTACTGCTTCACGGCAGAAATAGGCGGGGTGGTGGTAACCTACCCATGCGGACTCACAAGAGGTCCTACCACCAGTAAGTGCATGCAAAGTTATCTTGAAAATGTCTTCAGCGAGATTCAGGATTTATCAAATAGATTGTCTTCTATGATAGCTACCCGATATACATCAATTTTAAGTATGACACAATATTTCCTGTTTGCTATTTCATCTTAAAAAAGATGAAAAAAAAATTCTATATCCAGAAAGATATTTTTGGTAAAAGCAAAGCCGGTACAGTACATAAGCAAACAAACAAAAATCGGTTGATAGTTAAACACCAGAAGAAACTATTAACTTACGTCACTAATTAAAGTTCGCATCGACCTTGAGACATGAGGTCGGCGTCTCAATTTTTATAGTGGAACTTAGCTTGACCAAGAGAAATCTTAAAAGAGTCTACATTACAAAACAATTTACGTAACATTTATTCGATCAGGTGTGTTGTTTAATTAAAAACTCATATCGAAACATTAATTAGTGATTTGATTAAATTAAAAACCGCGTCCGTGGTTTCCGCGGGTGTACATACATGCGATAGAAGAGTACATAAGCGGCATACTAAATTCGCTCGTTATATAATTAATTGTTATAAAAAAATGAATGGATATAAAAAAAATGTGAGCCGTCACGGGACGCCTGGCAGATGTGAAACATCGACATTATTTTGTAAAAGTAATATGCAGAAAAGAACAGATTGTGATAGGAACTAAATATGTCATAATGATAAAATAAAATATTACGAAAAAATAATTTGTTTTCAACTAAAACACAGGTTATGTGTACTGTGGTAAACAACACTGTATACACTACGGAGTATACACTATAGGTATCCGAGCTCAGTGTAGCGAGAGAGATGGCTTAACGCCGGATCGAGTGGGAGAGGATCGCACGCATGGCGAAGCGTCGCCACGGCATGCGTCGCCACGCCAGAAATCGGTTTTACGTGTGGCTATAGATGTTTCACATCAAAAAGCCGACCGCACAACGTTGATGTATGTACGAAGACTTTTTTATATCTTTCGATGTCTGAAGTTATGATTGAAGCTTATGATATTTTTTTCCACCTAAACTGGTAGCCTTGAGAGGTTATGCCAGCGTAACCGAACGAATAGGTGAGTTCACGGGGCTCTAACTTGAAAATTTTGCTAACCCTAGCCCTAGCAAGAGTAGTGCTTCGCACAATATACCGCCGGAGCGGGAACACGACCCACTGAGAAGATCCGGCGAGAAACTCAGTGAGCTGTGTCTGAGGGTTAATTTACTCGTCGAGCCCTTCGTCGCGAGCGACGGGTTCGACGAGAACGATGACCGGTGCTTGAGGTACCTAAAGTTATTCGATCGGAAGGATCCGAAATGACGTCCTTAGGGTGACGTCGACTGTTTATCATTCGGTCCGCAGGATCGAGTATAAAGTTATCGGCGGCCACAACGAGAGGGTTTTCGTGTCACGCCGCTTTCTCGAGATGGCGCACTGATGCTGACTGTAAATACTTACTGATGGAATCTACGTCGTGCAGGTTCACGTTTCTTACGTACAACAGTGCTCCGACGGCTATCCTGCAAAAACGGGATTGAATTATTTGAAGGGTTTTTAAATTAGTGCGAGCCGCGTGAACGAACACTACACTTGCATAGGCCATGACCGGGCGTATGCAAGTTTTATAGAGTGTCACCTTATTACGAAGTAGTTTATGATAGTAGCTCTATAATCGAATGACCGTGTATAAAAATAAGAAAGAGAAAAAGAGAGAGAGTGAGAGAACAAAAAAAAACAGCTTTAATTCTTTTATCCGCTTTTTTGAACTCACTTGTGAGTTGTTTCAAGTGGTTTCACTGTGTTCAGAGCATTTCCATAGATCTCTTCTGCCCCGCGCCATCCGGCTTTGGGTAGTATGTAGGAAGCTCTACCGAACCCTTCAAGCCGGACACGGCGGGCTGGGTCACAAACATTATTCGAACCCGGAAAGAAAAATCACATATCCGGTCCCAGATTGTCCGGGTAATAGTGATCTTACAGTTATGCCTCACTAATCCCATAATTGGGAACGTTTATTTTTCAAAAGAACCCTCTTATTAAATCCCATTAACAATAATATAAATAAATATTTAATATTATCATTATTAATTATTATTATATTATGACAATAATAAAAATTAATAATTTTATGTTAATAATTTGATAATTTGAGGCATGTTGATTCAAGCATCATTGTTCCAATGGTTGCTTTTTCTTCCTACCTAAGCTGATAGCCTTGTGAGGCTATTTCAGCGGAACCTTAACTAGTAGGTGAGCTCACCGGGCTCAAACCTGAGGACGCTGCTAACACGAACCCTAGCAAGAGCCGTGCTTCGCAGAATCTACCACCGGATCCGAAACGCGACCCACTGAGAAAATCCGGCGAGAAACTCAGTGGGCTGTGTCTGAGGGTTAATTTACTCGGTGAACGAGAACGGTGACCGGTGCTTGAGGACCGTTAGTGGATCGGGAGGATCCGAAATGACGTCTTTGGGGCGACGTCGACTGCTTTCCATTTTTTCCGCAGGATCGGGAATGAATGGTTGCGTCGGGATACGGTTTGATAGCGAAAAGTTTCGATCAACATCTTAAGAAACTTTCGTTATCCAGCTGGGTTAGGGGCGCTGATACAGAAAGCAGTTAGGTATCCTGGATACGGCGCGCATTGTGAGGAGGTTTCTCACTCTGGAGTCCTAACCACTGGTGGCTTGTGTCGTAGACACCACCATCAGTGGTAATCTGATTTTTATGTAGTGTTTTTAAATAAATATATTTTAATAATTAAAAAATACATATTTTAGAATTAATAAGATTTTAAATAGATATAGTAAGATAATAATACTATAATTCTATACGAATATAGAATATGAACAGAAGCAAGCATATGAATTGTGTTTCTTGTGCTCTCCAGTAACGGCGTCATTCCCAAAAATCTACTCCACTGCCTAAAATAAATAAAATGTTATAGTATAGTATAATGTTGTAGTACTTAAAAATTTCTGCAAAATATGTGAAAATAAGCTCAGCACTAAAAGGGTTAACAAATATGCATATACGCAAAAAAAACAATTCTTCTTGACTCATTAAACGTCTTATAGCGTTAACTAGGACCGTGCAGGATCTGTATACTAAATCATACTATTTGTACGAATGTTTCAAGGGTATACAGCACGTTTGCTGTGCGCCTAGCATTGCTTATGTCCGCGGGCGACCCATTACCATCAGGCAGCATAGTCCTCGGCCTTTAGAAGCAAAAAGAAACAACCTTGCTGAAGTTTTTACCCGTAAAAAAATGACAATCGTTTTGTAATCTCATACTAATGCGTAATAATTCAAGTGTAAAATATTTTGTTGAATAACATTGTTTTCTAGTGTTTGTTACAATGTCGTTCTTTGTTACGCTCTGTGTTATAAAAAAACAATAGCACGCGTGCAACTTGGTGCACTTGAAAGAAGTGAAGCTTCTTTTTCGATGTGTAGTATTGTGGCTTTCTTCATTTTTCATCCTTAAATCAAATTTTTCTTATAATAGGGCATACTGTGTATAAGAGAAAGGACCTTGCTCTCTTGTCCTTTCCCTTTTAACGGTCGAGTGGTTTTCGCGAGACGCTGTCTATTTTCTCACTCTCGCTTTTGTGCTAGCGTCTAGTGCTAGGGTCCGCTTTCTACTTAAATTCCACTTTGCGTGGTTTTCGACATTCTTCTGGGCGAGGTTATTCTCCTTCATGTCTGCTTTTACCACATCCAATCAGCGTTTCTTGGGCCTATCGCGAGTTCTAAGAACTTCGCTAAAAAAAACACTCTCTCTCGCTGTCACATCTGGGGATATCAATTCCCCCTTCGTCGACCAAAACAAAAATACTTTGTTTTAATAAATTCTCCGAGCCAACCGATCTATCCAGTCAAGGTAATTAATTCTTATCAACAAAAAAAAAATGTTACTGATAAATGTGATACAATGAAATCGACAGATAAGCTCTGATAAACGCTATTTCTATAAGTCCGATACTGACCACGCATCGTACATAATACGTAAATATGTACACATAGATTTTTGTTGCGTTATCTCTATCTATCATCTTCTTTATCCCCACCTTATCCAAGTAGGTGGAGTCGGCACAGCTAATTTTTCTATCCCATTCTCCTCTATCAACCGTCATCTCAGCACGATTAAGTCCTTTAAGGTCTTATTGTAGTTGACGTTAGAATATTTATGTAGTTTTTCAAATTCATTAAAATTTAAACTCGTGAGATACCAGCCCACTGAGTTTCTTGCCGGATTTTCACAGTGGGTCGCGATTTCGATCCAGTGGTCGATTCAGTGAAGCACTGCTCTTAGGATAAGCTTAAATTAATTACATATACATTTTGCTTTCTATTTTCGATGTAAAGCGAAAGAGAAGTTGTTAGCGTTTTAGCGTAAATTAATGCGGCCTATATACTATATATATACATCGTGTTGTATATTTCGTGTTAAATTATATAAATTTCACTTAATTTCACTTAATTTCAATAATAGTATTGTTTGAGATGATGCTATCATCTCGTTTTTACCATCGCCCGTCACCGGGAGAGTTCATCCATACTACCTGAAGCCACTGCGTTTACCGGCAGTGCGTTTCCAGAGATCTTTTTTGCCACGTACCATCCGGTTTTGGATTGTGCTCCCCTCCACGGTGTTTCCCGAGCGTTATGTCATATCCTTCTTCAAACGACGCTTCTGGAGAGTACGTAACGTTAGGCAGTGGCTTGGCTCTGCCCTTGGCATTGCTGAAGTCCATGGGCGACGGTAACCGCTCACCATCTGGTGGGCCGTATGCTCGTCTGCCTATACGGCAATAAAAAAAGAAAACAAAATGGCCAGGAAATGAAGGAGTTTTCCTGTTGACGATTTATCTCTAAACTTGAGGGCAGGATTTCCCCATAATATTCATAGTGTCTTTCTGAAAGTGAATCACAATTATTTGTATTTTACGCTGTGTGACTAGCAATGAATGATGTACAAGGATAGATTTTATAGGTATTTAACATTAGATGAGAAGTGAGCTCGTCTCCCATGTCAACTGAAAAAAATTGTCCGTTATTTGGCCTACATTTAGTTATTTAAAACTCAAATTAACTCATAAAATTATAATTTTTTTAAAGTTCTAATTTTGATTCACTCGAAAGTCCGTAGATATTCTAGAAAGCGGTCTTGTGTGTCCATATGAAAAGCTAAAACGCCAGTAACCCATAGGATACGACGACCGCTGTACCTATGTCAAGCGATGCGTCTATATTTGTATTCAAATCCTGCAGGTATAATAGATAACGGTTATGAAATGAGGAAAGAAATTAATTCAAAGAGCGCTATGATGAAATAATAAAAATAAGATGAAGAAGCATTTACGTTGTAGATGTCTATGGGTTCCGGCAATCACTTAACATCAGGTGGGCTGAGAGCTCGTCCACCCAACTAAGAAATAAAAAAAATAAAAAAATGCATGGGGGTGTTAGGTTTTATTTTCATTACGGAATTTTTTGATTCGGTCGCCGCGCTCAAACCCGCGATAAAAGCTATGCAATAACTTAATAAAAAATATTATTATTTTCACTGATGTGCAAACGCTATTTTAGTAAAATTAAAAACTAGACTACGGAGAATGTACCTACATTTCTATAGTGACTAGCGCTTCCGCGCGCACTATACCTAATTCACGGAACGACAAATTTTTTGACAAGTACGACAAATACTTGAGTATAATGACAGCGTTGTATTGAGGTAGCAAACGTTTATGAATGAAAAACAGAAAAACTGTTTAAGTAGACAGTTATTAAGTAAAATAGGTACGTAGGCCTTTCTGTTAATTAATCTGGTCAGCCTGACATGACAGCTTACTAGGGTTGACAAAATTTATGACTTTGATAAATAATTATATTTTTTACAGGGGTATTTTGTAACTCGTTGCATAGATATGCATATTGGTAACGCACGAAACGAAAATATTATGTTGCATCGTCGTGAACATTAATAAAGAAAACAGCAACACGACCCACTTACAAGTTGTTTGTTAACGTAAGTATTACGACAGACGGTTGTGATGCTCTAACGATACTTGAGGTTACCGCGCTTCAAAACCCATTGACGTCATTAAACATCTAAGTTCCAAATGCATTTCATTAAAGTAGGCTTTTTTAAATCGTCTTTACCACCGATTCGGATTCAGTTTCGACGCTGAGAAACGCATAAACCTAAAGGCTTGGTCTTTATGTCAATATTCTAGGACACATCGTAAAATATTGCGCAAATTTACCACATTCTTAAGCTATTGCATAGCTTTTATCGCGGGCTTTGAGCGCGGCGACCGAATCAAGAAATTCCGTAACGAAAATAAAATCTAACATCCCCACTCCGTCTACCATGTAGCTCGGGTTCAACACATTCACACGTTGCGTTTGTGTAGTGTTTGTGAATAAGCGCGCGGTGTGACGTCGCACTGCATGCGCATCATGAAAAGTCTACCCATCTCTCTCTCTCGCGCGGTCTAGCTTATGAGTGTAAAAGGGACAGTAAATGTTTTGCTTTTGTTAATATTTATAAATATAGCGAGGTCTTATTTTATCATTGTTTTAATATTAAATTATTATTGTCTAATTATAATTGCATAAGTTGACAAAAAATGCTATGCAATAGCTTTACCGTGGCAGTTCCCGAGTGCCACACGTGTTTTATTTTAAATCTTCCTACCTTCCTCATCCTATTTAAGTCTACTTATCAGACTCACGATGTTGAGCTCTGATCAAAGACAGGGAAGGTTGGTGTGTGGAGCACAGACTCGAAATGACGCGATTTCTTCATTCATAAAATCGCTGATCTTATAACCATCGACCGCCTTGAAAACCTTATTAAATAGCGATAAAGTTTGCAAACTTCCCCAAGCTAGGATTCTTTCATATGTTGCGGGTACTGGAAAAATCAAAAGTTTAATATAATATAAGTATTGTTTTAAACTTTCGCAGCTATTTACACAGTACACGCGCAATTTTTTAACAGCTTGTTATCATGCTTTTTACATTTGTTAAGTTTCTGACAGCTTGGCGCAAGCGCCATGATCACGGGTAGCCCGAAGATTGCGGGTAGGATGTTAGGAGAACACAAATCTGACAACTCTATTTCTTAGTTAGGTTTTTAGTATTGGTCTGGTCTTCGATAACTCGTTCCGACGCGACGCTTGCCACCGGGTCAGAATATCGGGAACTCAGGAATAGTGAAAATCGTGTTAAGAACCCGTTAAAGAATAGTGCATGTAATAAAAAAGCAAACTCACAAACCTTGGACGTCTAATCTCTTAACTACTCATTATGACGATACGACTCGACCGAATCTAAGAGACGAGAACTTGTTACCAAGACAAATGCTCCGTTCATTTTTCCGGGAGGTTGAAAAACTAAAATTGGCCGATTCCAGTTCGTCCATCACAATTTATAAGAGCCATAAGACATGTATACCGTGTTACCGACGGAGGTGAAACTGTCACCGCATGACCGAACTCCTTATCTTGTTATAATATAAAATGGTCAATGTTCTCGCGGCTTATTGCCCACAAGATGGGCAGGCTTCGTTAAATCATCTGCAAAGTGTCCCCTTAATGGATGCTCACGCACCGCCACAAATACAGAGAGATGGAGAAGCTTCGTAAAAACCGCAACTAATAAATAAGACGGTACATGACCACGACCACTTCACCCAGGAGTATACGACTGAAGAGGAGGATAATAAAAAAACACTGAATACGGCCAGAACATCGAAACCAGAACCCGTGGTTCACTAAAAGCAGGCCAGCTGCATTTGTACGGTAATGACGGCTCGTACTCTTGATATTGTAAACCGCGATTAGATGCGTTCGTTTTCGAGAACGTTCCTTTGCGGACGTCACGTGTCCTTGAAACATTCACGCATAAAGACGGCATTAAAGTACCTTTACGAAGCAAACGATAATCAAATTATCTTATCAGCGCATTATTATTGGCGGTGGTAATACGCGCGGTACTTTTGTCGTCGTAAATGACCTTAAACAAAACGGAATTATTGTTCAGTCATCACCGGTAATGCGATTGTTCAATGTCCACAATGACTGAATCATAATTAGGGCACGCGAAAAAAAAAAACTATGGTTTTTTATTTATTAAGTAAGGGTACTAGAAATGGTATTAAATTTAAACTTTTCTTTTAACACGCTTTTATTAGCTTCATACGTATGTTAGTATGGATGGATGGTATGGATGATATACTATCATGGTATGAATGATAGGATGATAGTATGGATGGTATGGATGATAGTATAGATAGTTATGGGTGTATGTAACGTCGTCGAAGTTGGCAAAGAGTTCGACGTGCAACCCAACCCATGCATCAGCCCACTGAGTTTCTCGCCGGATCTTCTAAGTTGGTCGTGATTCCGATCCGGTAGTAGATTCATTCCCGAATCAGCTGCTCTTGAGTTGTTAGGTCTCCTTTTTCAGAGGTGCTCGGGCAGCTGTTAGCAAATCACACCCCTCCTGGCCGAGCTTTGCTAGCTCACCTGTCCTGGTGAAACTAGAAAGGCCTCCGGGCCACCAGTAATCCTTCAATGATAAAAAAAACGTATGTAAAGATAACTGTGAATATCATTTTGAACCCCTTCGAAACATCGGATTGATTCGAAATTTGGTATACTTATCAAGGACCGATGATAATTCAATATTTTAAACAGTTTATCCGTTATCCTTACTAGGATAATCAGGATTAGTGATTTTTTGTTGGGACTAGCTTCCAATTCACACACCTCTTCCATAATATTAACAAAGCCTAATTCGACAGCTTTACAAATCAATAGCTTATTATTAACATGTTAATGTTTAATTGTAAAACTATTTAATAAATGCAAGACATGAGTGGATGAAGCGGTTAAGTACATTTTTTAAGATTTTTGAGTTTTTACATTAAACTAGAGGTCCCGCAGTAGTCGAAATTCGATTATATAATTGGAATTGTAAGTTTGTACACTATTAAGATTGTATTTTATACTTCTATAATCACAAATTTCACCAAGGCTACACTATAAAAAAATATTAATAAAGACAAACAATAATTAATCTATTCTCAATTTGACAACAGACGTCCAGAACAAAAGTTTGACAATAAATAGTATGCAATAAATTATTTCCCTTTGATGTGTCCCCTATCAACTGGATTCGTTTTGTTTGTTTTAAACTTATTTTATACAAAAGTCTTTTATTTATCGATTAAGGCACTACGAAGTCTGCCGGGTCAGCAAGTTCAAAATAAATAATTATTTAAAATAATTATTGTACTTTTATGCTAAACTAGTATGCTATACTTTTTAAGATATGATCAAAGTGAATTGACACCACGCACCCTACATTAAATTTATTTTCTAAAAGAGTGTTTAGAAAATAAATAAGTGTTATAAAAGAGTGTTTTTTATATTTTTCAACTATTATTTATTTCTCATTTTGCACGGTTTTGATCTACAAGTAAAATTTCAAGTCTCTAACCAATTACGAAGTTAATGGTTGATTACAATATCCACGGATGTCGTGAATTTTCTCGTTAAAAGGAATCGATTGGGCCCAAAATAGATGAGTTGGTTGTTAGCAAAACATCAAGAACTTGCTGCATATTTTTATTCCATAAATAGCTCTGGTATTTTTGTATTTACATCAGAATTATACACAATTCAGGGCGATTTATTATATTTTTTATTTCTTATTGCTGGGATAGGTGGCAGAGCTCACAGCCCACCTGGTGTTAAGTGGTCACTGGAGTCCATAGACATCTACAACATAGCGTAGCTGGAATACCCTCTTAGGCTACCAGCGAATAGGTGGGGGAAAAAATAAGACTGCATTCTTATTTACAACAAGCGGCCTGCTCCGGCTCCCCTCGGGCCTTTAACAAAAATTTCAACGATATTTGACGTTGTTTTATTTTTTTAAATAAAACAACACTTATTGCAGCATAACTATAATAGTTAGACATTATGCTGTCGGGACACTTTTTTTAAATAATAATGTGTTCTACAAAGTCGTAGTACATTATTTTATACTATCGTCAATAGTTTTCGCAGGGCACGCGATGTAAAGAATATTTTAAGTATTTTTTTTACATCTTGGGTTACATTATTGGAGTTTTAGTAAGGATCTCTAATTTTTTTCAAAAAGTATTGTAGCCGATGTCACTCGGGAATAGTGTACCTTCCAAACAGTGAAAGAATTTTTCAAATCGGTTCAGTAGTTTCGGAGCCTATTCAATACAAACAAACAAACAAATCTTTCCTCTTTATAATATTAGTATAGACGAGTAGTATAAATTCGTATGTGGGTGATTTATATAGAAGCACGTTTTTAAAACCGTTGCCTTTATTTGGAGCTGCAATGTATTAGTGCGCTTGTTCGTGTGTGAACACACCGGCTCCTATACGAAGGTCGCCATTAGATTTCTAGAGCCGTGACTTGTTAACTTTAGCGTTAATGGACGAGAATCTTTAAAATATTAAACACCGGTGTCGAGGTAAAGTTTGAATTAGTTGAATTGTAAAGTGTCCGTGACCTAAATTGTGATTTCATGTTGAAGGAATTTACGGCTAGACGATCTGGCTTGGAAGGATCGTGAGCGAATCACGGGTGGACGATGCGTCCCCGAAGATCCTTGGACGATTACTTGTCTATTATTGTCCAAGCAGGTTGAATTGAGTGAAACACTATTGGTTATTTGGTGAAAGGCAATTATTTAATCTTTTTTTTCCTACCTATGCTGATAGCCTTGAGAGGCTATTTCAGCTTCTCCTTGACGTGTAAGTGAGCTCACGGGCTCAAACCGGAGCGTTGCTAACACTGGCCGTAGCAAGAGCAGTGCTTTGCAGAATCTACCACCGGATCGGAATCGCGACCCGCTGAGAAGATCCGGCGAGAAACTCAGCGGGCTGATGTTTAGGTTAGGTTGCATGTCGAACTCTTTGCCGAGTTCGACGAGTACGGTTACCGGGTCCCTACTCCTAGTGTTAGAGCTGAAGGTGTCTAATGCAAGGGTTATTGGACCGGAAGGATCCATGAGGACGTCTCTAGGGCGTCGACGGTGACTGGCTCCTGCGTGATCAGGATTCGAGGAGTAATCAGCGGCGGCAACGTTAAGGCGATTATCATAAATCTAAACTATCCAGGGACCATACTTTTGAATTATTAAAATGGAGCTACAGCTTATATTTTAATCAAATGACAGCATTTGTTATCTATCCCTTCATTAGAACGACACAATTTACATGAAATAGATCAACTATCTTTTATCTGGATAATTTTATAACAGAAGACTTGCACGAGATAGCATTTTAGAATCTCGACGAGAGTTGGTCGATTATCTTTTGATAAAACTTGCCTGCACGGTTAAATGTTTTATTTTCAGTCCGTATAATCAAAGTTCACTTACTTTTTTTGATGTGGAGACAACTTGTGGGAGCTCCTATTTACCAGTGAGTTACCCTAGGTCTACAAATATCAAAGTTAAAGGATACTTCAAGTGAATAGGACTCATAGATAATAATAAATATTTACTAACAATCACACCACGTTAAGTAGTCCCGTGATAAGTTCGTAAAGAACTTGTGTTACAGGTTTAGATTTTTATTATACACATACATATATTTAAGATACATCCATAACCCTGGAAAAGACATTTATATTTATCACACAAATACCTTCCCTTTGCGGGATTCGAACCCGCGACACCCTTGTGTAGTGACCATGTCACTTACCACTACACTACCGTTACTAAGCTTAGAGTACATTTATCAATTATATTTTTATAATTTTTTTCTTCTAAAAGTCGATTCGTTCTGTTTTGTTTTATTCAGTAAAAACTAGTTCGGCTCCTGTCGAGACCGAAACAGCATTAAAACCTACAAACAATTGAAAAAAGCTCTAACGAAACAAAACAAAATATGTATGCGAATTGGAGACTCCTTTTTTTTAAAATCGGTTAAAATAAAAAAACCAACCAAACCTATGTTCTCTGTTTGTCGAAAAATGTACATACAGTCACTATATCTGAAGGTGCATTTTATTTAAAATTGTAATGTCTTGTCATTGAAAAAATACTTACATATTTACTGTCTTGTAAAATGCTATTTGCATCCAAACAAAACGAGTTTCTGTAGCGAGACAAAATACGGATACTCCACCTGGCGTGTTTTCGTAAAACAAAAGACGTCATATTCATATTCATAAAAGAATGTACTGTTTACCTCGTTAAACAATATCTCAGAATAATTATGGCTTTCAATATTATTGATTCGGTTCTTGCTACAGACGGATCCGATTTACATCTAGCCGAGGGTCATATACTGCATTACTATAGACACAGTCCTCTGCAGCTCTGTACTGATCCCGAGCTCTTCTCGCACACAAACAGATGTAGATCCGACCTACATCTAGCCGAGGGTCCTATACCACACTACTATAGACACAGTCCTCTGCAGCTCAGTACTGATCCCGAGCTTTTCTCGTACACAAACAGACACAGATCCGACCTACATCTAGCCGAGAGTCCTATACCACACTACTATAGACACAGTCCTCTGCAGCTCAGTACTGATCCCGAGCTTTTCTCGTACACAAACAGACACAGATCCGACCTACATCTAGCCGAGGGTCCTATACCACACTACTATAGACACAGTCCTCTGCAGCTCGTGGTCGTCGTGGCCTAACGGATAAGACGTCCGGTGCATTCGTGTGGTCGTCGTGGCCTAACGGATAAGACGTCCGGTGCATTCGTGTTGAAACGATGCACCGGTGTTCGAATCCCGCAGGCGGGTACCAATTTTTCTAATGAAATACGTACTCAAGAAATGTTCACGATTGACTTCCACGGTGAAGGAATAACATCGTGTAATAAAAATGAAACCCGCAAAATTATAATTTGCGTAATTACTGGTGGTAGGACCTCTTGTTAGTCCGCACGGGTAGGTACCACCGCCCCGCCTATTTCTGCCGTGAAGCAGTAATGCGTTTCGGTTTGAAGGGTGGGGCAGCCGTTGTGACTATACTGAGACCTTAGAACTATATCTCAAGGTGTGTGGCGCATTTACGTTGTAGATGTCTATGGGCTCCAGTAACCACTTAACATCAGGTGGGCTGTGAGCTCGTCCACACAGCTAAGCAATAAAAAAAAAAAAAAAAAGCTCAGTACTGATCCCGAGCTTTTCTCGTACACAAACAGACACAGATCCGACCTACATCTAGCCGAGGGTCCTATACCACACTACTATAGACACAGTCCTCTGCATCTCTGTACTGATCCCGAGCGCTTGTCGCACACAAACAGACGCAGATCCGACCTACAACTAGCTGAGGTTCCTAGATCACACTACTATAGACACAGTCCTCTGCATCTTTGTACTGATTCCGAGCTCTTCTCGTACACAAACAGACACAGATCCGACCTACAACTAGCCGAGGGTCCTATACCACACTACTACAGACCCAGTCCTCTGCGGCTCTGTAGTGATCCCGAGCTCTTCTCGTACACAAACAGACACAGATCCGACCAACATCTAGCCGAGGGTCCTATACCACACTACTATAGACACAGTCCTCTGCAGCTCTATACTGTACGCTTCGAGCTCAGCCAGAATTCTATAACAGTCCGCGTGTAAATGTTTTATTCTATTAGCGTGTAATTATTTTAACGATTTGTAACAGTCCAACCGGTTTCGAAGTAATTTAAAACTTGGAATATGATGACTGAACGCCGGAGACTGATCTTTGCGACACACACTGTTTGGGTTCAATGACGTCTTTGCCTTTGGAACACGATTAGAATTACAATGAATCTTAAAACAATAAGTGATAAAGATGTCGCTAAGAACTTACGAAGAAACAGAAGCGACACTTAGATAATACATAAAATTCCTTAATATTTAAACGATTTACACAATACGTTTGTTTATGGTTATATTTCATGCATTTCTATAGGGGAACCTTCGCTACGTGTGACGTCATTCGGGGTTAAAGTACGCGACGACCTGATCATAGAATGATAATTATGATCAGGTTCCACGCCGACTTCTAATAATGGGTGACTGATGCGTGGCTAATGATGCGTGTAATATAACGGAACCATAGAGTATATAATACAAAAAAAACTACAACCACATAACAGATTAGCCACATTACCCTTGGAATTGGTTACGTTAAGTTTTCTACTTCGCAGACAGGTGAAATATTTCACGGCCTACCTGATGTTTAAAGGTTATCGGAGCTCATAGACATCAACAATAACAACAAATGCCGCCACCCACCTTGAGACATGAGTTCTCAGATCTATCGTACAATGCCACCCTGCAAACCTGGAGCATTACAGGTCCTCTGCAGAAAAAAGACAGCGATACCCGCAATGTCATGCAATACTTCTTTTTTCATTGCCATTGTAAGCAGAAGAGCATACAGCCTTGTGATGGTGTCTTTTTGATACTCTCCAACACTTGTTAAGGCGGCGGCTTGGCTTTGCCCCTGACATTGCTGAAGTCCATGGGCGACGGTAACCGCTTACCATCAGGCAGGCCGTATGCTCGTCTGCCTACAAGGGCAGTAAAAACAGAACAACAAAAACACAAACAGATAAACGAATATTGTGATTTGATTTCCGACAACTGCAAATAAGCCTATAAGCTGAAGTAATCCTTGATCCAAAATAACTGATAATATTTCTAAATGTTTAGATCTCATATTAAACTTTCTGTACATTAGAATCTTCATAGTTGAGACTTACCTTCAAAACGCTCTAAACATTCTTAGGTCTACGGAAACGACGTATGCACAAATGTTATGCATTATTTCTTGTGTACAGCGGATACCCAAAGCTAACGGTATTTGTAGGATGCGACCGAAACGGTATGCCAAACAAATTCTATGTTTGTAGAATCATATTAACGTATAATGTGCTCCGGTCATCGTTCTCGTCGAACCCGTCGCTTGCGACGAAGGGCTCGGCGAGTAAATTAACCCTCAGAAACAGCTCACTGACTTTCTCGCCAGATCTTCTCAGTGGGTCGCGTTTCCGATCCGGTGGTAGATTCTGCGAAGCACTGCTCTTGCTAGGGTTCATGTTAGCGACGTCGTCATGTTTGAGCCCCGCGAGCTCACCTACTTGTTAGGGTTACGCTGAAATGGCCTCTCAAGGCCAACATCAGCTTAGATAGGAAAAACAAAAAGTATAATGTGCAGTGTATCTGATGATACAATGAAATCCCGTTGTTTTCTATAACGAGACTTTATTTTATATTTGTACAATAATTTGTTTAGAGTAGAGATGTTTAGTTTGTATTTTGATGAATTACATGAAGTAATTAAGTATAGAAGCAAGAAGTTTGTATAAATTGAATTAAGTAGGTAGAAAAAAAAGCGGGAATTGTTCCTCGTAAAAGTCATAGACCTATATAGTAGGGACACGACATATTGTTCTATACGTACAATTGCTTATATAAATAGCACCCATTTTGAAGGTACACACATAAACATATATCTATCTCGTTCTTACTCAGCACTTTAACTCGCAGGAAAACAATATAACAGTATTTCAGTGCGTACATAAAATGAAACATGAATATACGTAAATGTCTTCGTCTCCGTCTAATGAGGCCGAAAATCCGCCATGCTTAGCGCGCCAAATGTCATTGTCACGTCAGTTCGGCCGTCTGTTTTGGGTTGTACATTATTTATTGACTTTGATATCGATTTAATATGATTGCTTATATAAAATTTCTAATTTTATCATACTTAAAACATACAAAAATAATAATTAAAACATATTTAATAGGATCTCAAGAAAGTCGATGCCCCAAAACTATTACCTATATATATTTAAATTCATTATGGAGCCCTCATCCGAAAAATTCGGTTTTTCCATTTTTCGGTCGGAATCTATTGATCATGACACTAATTATAAATACCTCTTTAAAATATGTCATCAAAACATATTTAGACATTCTGTTTAGATATTTCGGGAAAAAGGCTACCGACAAAATCTCTTCGGAACTATTTAAATAAAATAGTTTTATTCCGCAGTGAGTAAAACACTATTGTAAATTCGTTAAATATTTATTAATTAAGTGATTTTAGAGAGGAAGTCATAAGGAATGACGTTTGTAATTTTATTAACGAATAAATGTTCTGTAGGTGTTTTTTTTTATCAGGCGGTCCCTTGATAACTTTAAAATTTGGTGCGGCGTACCTTCCTTGAGGTGCGCTGCGGTACTGTGTTACGGACTTTAGAGTCAGCAAAACAATTAAAATAGATTGTAATAGTCTAAGAAAAACACGTACTCAAAATACGATAACATTCAGCATGCTAGAAATGGGCTGATGGCACTGTACTATGCCATATCTTTATGTTTTGCGGCAAACGACAACTTTATAAAATAAGTGTAGCAAATTTAAAAAATCGTCATATCGTTTACTTGGAAAATTTGAAGCACGAACTCGTCTTAGATTTCACATAATATCTAAATCACATCATCTTTGCACATAACAATATACTTACTTCCCATTAAAGTATAAATTCTACAAATACATTCATACTCAACAATATTTAAAATAAAATAATCCGAGAACGTTTATCGATAAAACCAACTAACATTAAAATCTTCTGGGCAGCACTAAAACCGCCATGTTTTGTGGCCAGATGACGTCACAGTGGCACGAATTTTTTGTTGACGTTTCATTTCCATAGGTTTCCTACTTCAGTGGTAAAAGTGTTAGGAGACAGATTATATTTTAATTACAGAGTAGTTAGCTTAATATAGATTATAGACGACACGCAGATACGGCAAAGGCGTTAACATGCAGCTTTAAGCTAATACGGGTAGTTCTATTCAAAATAAGAACGTTTGTAATGCGGCTGTGTTGCAATTTAATTATCGAACGATTATGAATAACATTACTAGTGGTAGGACCTCTTGTGAGTCCGCACGGGTAGGTACCACCAACCTGTCTATTTCTGCCGTGAAGCAGTAATGCGTTTCGGTTTGAAGGGTGGGGCAGCCGTTGTAACTATACTGATACCTTAGAACTTATGTCTCAAGGTGGGTGGCGCATTTACGTTATAGATGTCTATGGGCTGGTCCCCCCCATCTAAACAATAAATAAATAAAAACTTAATTGCCTTTTCTGTACAATATTAAGAAAACAACATTTTTTTTTTTATTTTTTTTTTATTGCCCTTGTAGGCAGACGAGCATACGGCCCACCTGATGGTGAGTGGTTACCGTCGCCCATGGACTTCAGCAATGCCAGGGGCAGAGCCAAGCCGCTGCCTACCGTTTAATACTCTCCACAAGCCTCGTTTGAAGAAGGACATGTCATAGCGCTCGGGAAACACCGTGCAGGGGAGCTCATTCCATAGCCGGATGGTACGTGGCAAAAAAGACCTCTGGAAACGCACTGTGGATGACCGCAGTGGCTCCAGGTAGTATGGATGAACTCTACTCCGGTGGCGGGCGGTGCGATGGTAAAAACGAGATGCCGGTATCATCTCGAACAATTCCTCAGATTTTATATATAAAAATTACATAAAAAAAGGTTTTTCTTTACATATAATTTAAGCTACTTTAACGGTGTTATATCATGTCTATTTTTGTCTCGTATTATTTCAGACGCTTCGAATTGTTTAGAATTTTTTCCTTAGTCACGGATGAACGACTTTTGAAATTATTTCGATGCACCACGCAGGACACCGGTGACCTACATAGCAGCCGAAGGGTTCATATTATATCTCTCAATGTTGACATAAGAGCATAAGAGAGCTTCACTGGTCTTAAGTATATGATAATTTGGGCTCAAGCACAATCAAATCCCATTTCGATTGCTTATGTCGAATCGCGAAACTTCATAGAACTGGTCCAATTCATCAAAGTAATTTCTAATCAAATCATTGTATTTCAGGTAAACGAAAGCACGGGGTGGGAGAATTGAAAAGATGCCATAATTCAGTACAGCGCCATCTGTTGTCCGCGGAAACGAAACTAAGATGAGTGCAGCGCCATCTGTCGAGTGAACGAGATGCCACGGCTCAAGTATGCTTCGGTCGTGCGTGTTGTCGTCATACTCGGGCTCTTCTGTCTGTGGCTGCAGATCATGCTGTCTGCTTCTGGCGGGGGAATGTATAGGGATGGAGGTAAGAGATCCTTTTACAGCGTATAATCTAACCGTGTCTGAAGCGAATGATGTAACCGAACGAGGGTAGACAGATTTATCTGCTCCTAACATTCTACCCCGTGATCATGGCGATTTAAAACGCCAAAAATGTAATTGTATGTATGAGTTTGATTTAAAAAAAACAAAAAGAGTACATTGTAATTTTCTTGACTAAAAGAGAATGTTAAATTTTGTAAACTGATAAATAGAATAATGTAGATAGTAGATAGAAGAAAAGAGATAGAAAAGAGAAAGAGAAGTCATGTGTATAAGTCGTTGAAAGTATAAAACAAAATTTTCTTAAATTTTTAAGTTAAGCCACTTGAATTGTAAAGTTTCGATATGTGTAATGTATTTAGTTATTCTGTAAGTCGTATACGGGAGGTGTGTTTGTCGATTGCTAACGTGGCAATTTGTTAGTGGCATCTTGAGTGTAAACCACTCACACGCCCAGCGCGAACCGTCTTCATTTTGACTTGATCGAAATTTATGCAAGCGCGAACCGTCTTCATTTCGACTTAATCAAAATGTATGCAGTTGTTTCCTGCAGGCACGATCGGACAGTTTTCCTAACTTCACTATTGTAGTACTAATCTGAATATTCGTGGCGATAAATATGATATTGTCCGGAATGTTTCATACAGTGGCGTCCTTTCGAAAATTCCAGACCCAGATTTCACATTGTAAAATTGAGTGTTTCTTCTTCATCATCATCATAGTCGATTACTCTTGGCAGAGGAGTCGTGGTCATGTGGAATTCTTGTTTATTAAAGCCTCGACAGATGTTTTCTATAGTTGGCGAACGGAGGCTTGGCGCACGCACTCGTCAAGTGGGGTTTTAGTAAGGTCTTGCACCTAATCAGTTCAGCGCATGAGGCTTCGTCCACGAGATCTCTTACCATTGACCCTACCCTGAACAACAAGTTTTTCGATAGACTCTGCTGGCCATCGCGATACGTGTCCAAAATATCGAAGAATCCTGGATTGCTCTGTTGACGACAACCTTTGAGAGATATTTAGTTCTTTTAGGATCGAGGCGTTAGTGCGATACTGCCTATCGTAGAGTACAACCCGCAAACCTTAGAAGCAAGACACGTCAAAGCTTGTGTTCATAGCGCCTATGACTAGTGGAAAGGCCGCCAAAAAATCTGGCAAAACCCAGACAAACTTTTCGAAGATTGATAAGAAAATGAAGAAGATGAAAAGGAAGGAAAGTTACGCCATTTAGATTGAAATCCTCAAATAGGTACATCCCGACAACGTAACATATTCGACGAGGTCTTTATTTTTATTGCTTACATGGGTGGGCGAGCTCAGCCCATTTGGTGATAAGTGGTTACTGGAGTCCATAGACATCTACAACATAAATGCGCCACCCACCATGAGATATAATTTCTAAGGTCTCAGTATAGTTACGACAGCTACTCCACCCTTCAAACCGAAACACATAACTACTTCACGGCAGAAATAGGCGGGGTGGTGGTACATACCCTGTGGTGGTACTCACATGAGGTCCTACCACCAGTAATTACGCATGTTATATTATAATTTTGCGAGTTTGATTTTTATTACACGATGTTATTCTTTCACCGTGAAAGTCAATCGTGAACATTTGTTGAGTTCGTATTTCATTAGTAAAATTGGTGCCCGACACACATTTGAGAGTCGAACAAACACCAATCTTTAATAAGTAGAGTGACATTGGCAACTAGTTAAAGGTGGTCATTGGTTAGCAATAACGAATAGACGTCATGATAACATATCATTAAAACGAAGAACGAAGGTGATCGCTACAATGCGCAGCTGTGCTAATAGAAGAAATGTTTCAAGCAGCCGAAGCGCGATGCAGAACTAATTTCTTCACGTCAATGTTTAAACTCACACCTCATACGCGTGTTTATAAAATGTATTGTTAACTGCTTTATTATAATTTAGTCACAAAGAAATCTTTGTCTTGATAAGCATCGGAAAGTGTTTATTGGCAAAAAGACAATAAAACAGCACGTTTTTTTTTTAAATAACCAACTGAAAGTCACTGTATTTTGGAAAAAAAAAAGTATATTTAAATCACTTAACATCTGGCACTGCTCTTGCTAGGGCTAGTGTTAGCAAATTCTCTCGGGTTGAGCCCGTGAGCTCACTTATCGGTAAAGTTTTTGAATGGATTGTCTTCGAGGTGGGGATTTGAAACATTTAAACCCAATAAAAAACCAAATTATATATCCAATAAAATCTCTGGTGAGACTTTGAACTCGTGTCTCACGATTGGCGTTAATCATATTGAACGGAATTCTGTACAAAAAACATCTGCTACTCTCCTCCTCCTTCAATCGATCGCTCATTGCTGAGCATCATGATGATCCGTCTTTTTTGGCTCCGACCTCTGGATCGTCTTCCATCCACTTTCCTCATCACTATGAGTCTCTCCAGATTTTCAGAGGATTTTCTAGCTATATAACCAAAATACTGGAGCACTCTATAGAGGCACATAGTGCACAGCCTCTGGTCAACAATCTGCTGCTAATAATACGGATTTATCTAATAAGCCATCATGGCTGCTGTATACCAAAAGACCACAAGAGATCTCTCGAAGACATTTAATATACAAGTTTTCGATAGTTCATTTTGTTAACCTTTTTTTATATTTGAGGCGGACAAGTAGTGAGTCACCTGTGTCCAAGGGTAATAGTACTCATGAATATTAAACGTGAATGTTTTCATTCGTTAGTCGCATCGCATTACTCCGCACCCTTACAAAGGATTAATTAATTGTGTATAAACTATTGATAATAAACATTATTTTATTGCATTAGTGGGCAGAAGAGCATACGCTCCACCTATTGCTGAATAGTTAACAGGCTCGGCATGTCAGGAACACAGCAGCCAAGTCATTGGCTACCGCTGAATACTGGTGGTAGGACCTGTTGTGAGTCCGCACGGGTAGGTATCACCACCCCGTCTATTTCTGTCGTGAAGCAGCAATGCGTTGCGGTTTGAAGGCTGGTGTAGCCGTTGTAACTATACTGAAACTTTAGAACTTATATCTCAAGATGGGTGGCGCATTTACATTGTAGATATCTATGGGCTGGAACAGGTGGGCTGTGAGCGCGTCCACGCATCTAAGCAAAGAAAACTTCCCTCTACAACCCGTGTCATATTATTTGGGAGAACATCGTGGAGGGGAGTTATTTCCAAAGTCGAATGGTACTACTTTTTTTCCCCTACCTATTCGCTGGTAGCCTAAGAGGCTATGCCAACTACGCCCAGACGGGTAGGTGAGCTCACGGGCTCAACACTGGCCCAGCAGAACCAGTGCTTCGCCGAATCTACCACCGAATCTAAATCGCGATCCACTGAGAAGATCCGGCGAGAAACTCAGTGGGCGTTCTACGTGGCAAATCTAATCTCTGAAAACATAAGCAACTGGTACTCACCCAAGTTGCCGTGAAATTTGCCGCTCAACGCTCCGCTGCTAATTTGCATATACCGAAATGGATGTATCGAATTTGGGATCTAGTGACAAGCATGACGTATTATGAGTAATGTACAAGAACGACCTTCGCCTAATTAGCGTTTACAATTAGTGCCGTAACTGTTTAATTACCATAATATTTGCGGTGTCGTATTATTGAAAGCAATTAACTTTTGTTTGTTGAGGCTGAAAACGTGTTAGGACAGGGAAAAAGAACTGGTAGGTATTCCTGTAGGTGATTCTGATACATACGTACCGGGTAAGGGCATTTCGTGTAATCGATTCTCGAGTCATAATTACCAGATGTAAATGGCACCAAACGCTTCTTTTACATTTTCTTATCCAATTATGTGGGGTCGCAGCAGCCGCCGTATCATCTTGTCCAAGTGGCACCAGAACCATTAGACATTAAAATGGATAAGTGTTAAATTGAAACCGCTTTTGTTTTGCCAAAAAACTTGGTACACGGTGTACTGTTTAACGTAATCACTGGACAGATTGTCACTGGCATAGTCAGGACTGCAATACTGGTCGATTAAGATGTGTACTTTAGCATAGATGCCGACTTTTGTTTTTCCTCTGACTCAGACAAGGGTTCTTGAATTATTGTTGTTCATATCTTTAAAAGCTACTTAAGATATTAAGCTGTTATAATATTAAATCTTATAAATACGTCGAGATGCAGAAATCCAGCTGTTACATCTTTGCGAAAGCAGCTACTCACTGATAAATGTAATATATTGTTATGCCGGTAAGAGTAACGCCATCTATCGCCGAATAGCTGAACGAATATCGAAGAATCTAGTAACATCTAGAACGCTCGAAGATTACAACGCCACCTGTTTTCAGATAGCGGAAACATACACGAGGTACTCGACTTGTGAGGAATATTCTCGAAGATTCTAGGAATTTCGTCTTGACTATAAAAGCGTTGCAGAGATGGCACGCAGTCAGTTAGTAAACGGAACTACTCGAAGCGAAACAGCGGACGGATCACCTGAAGCGAAACGGAAGAAGCGAATTGAGAATTTTAAAGTGTTCTAAGTGATAAATACAGTTTTAAGTTGTACTTTGGTAGAACATTTATTTATCCCGAACCCCAGCGCGTAACAATATTTTGAGTTCAGTTTTATATCGGCCTTATACTGAGGTTGAATTTCGGTTAAGACTAAGTAGAAACAGTTTACGCACAAACAATCGTCATTTCAAATTTATTTCAGTTTCAACTGGAACCATTTGGTTCTAATGCAGTTTCATGGTTTATCTCATGCGTTGACTAAATTAAAATACCTTGTAAAACCATAGCTCCGGCACTAACATAAAAAACTTAGCTCCTTCGATATTGATTGGGTACTAATTAAATCATGTAGTAACTATTCTTTCAAATCTCATCTTTCCATATCTATCATTAAGGGCGCAATTTCATTGAATCGTTTCTCGGTCGGTATGCGGTTGTTCCCTGTACAGAAATCCACCAATCGTATGTGCAACCTCTTTCCAGATTACATCAGTTACGATAACTTTCACTCAAGTTTCGATATAGTCCTTAGTGCTATGATAACAAGAATGAATCTTCGAATGAACGAAGCTAGTTGTTTTACGTCATTTCGGGTCTTGCCGACCCACTCTCGGTGCTAGGCTTTCTCAGCGTCATTTCCAAGAGTCATACGAAGGGTTCGAAGTGCAACTTAAGCCACAGACATAGCCGACTGTGTTTCTCAATCGCTTGGAATACCGCTCATCGTTCACGTCAAACCCTTCGCTTGCGACGAAGGGCTCGGCAAGTAAATTAACCCACAGACACCGACCACTGAGTTTCTCGCCGGATCTTCTCAGTGGGTCGTGTTTCCGATCCGGTGGTAGATTCTGCGAAGCACGGCTCTTGCTAGGGTTCGTGTTAGCACTATCGTCAGGTTTGAGCCCCGTGAGCTCACCTTCGTAGTGGATCGAGTTTCCAATCCAGTGATAGATTCAGCGAAGCTCTAGCCAAGATGAGTTAAAAACAAAAGCTTTCTCGGTTTGAGAAATGAAAACGATTCGATTGAAGAAAACAAACATTATCGATCAATGTAAATGCGCCCTTAAAACCAATTAATGAACCTCGAACTCATTCACACCTTAACCAATCAATTAATATTTAATTTTCAGATGACCAAGTTCCCCTAACAGCTAACCCACTGACCGAATATAAAGTCACGGAAGTGATTGTGCCATATACAGGTTTAATATTTAGTTTTTCTTTTTATTTTATTATATATTCATCTTTTTCCTACATATAAATGTATTATTTGTTTAGTGGCGTCTTGCTTGGTTGTTAATTTAATGCGATTTTTAGCTGACTTAAAAAAAAAGAGGAGGTTATCTATTTGTTTGTTTTTTTGTATGTGTCTTACCTCAGCTTGTTTCTAGGTGAACCGATTTTGATGTTATTTTTCTTTCAAATGCGGGTGGATTTTATCAAGATTTAATCAGTAGTCAATGACTTAGACTTTACAGTGTTTAATTAACTTCGACTACATTGGTGATATTCTCATTTTAATTTTAATTGAAGTCGGTTTTCCATTATTTTTTTTGTTTTTTTTTTGTCAATAATTTTTCTCATTTATGTTTTCACGTTTCGGAATCGGTAAGGTCCCAATATCGGAATGGCTTTGGTGAAAAATTTAGGTCCCAATATCGGAATGGCTTTGGTGAAAAACTTAAGTCCCAATATCGGAATGGCTTTGGTGAAAAACTTAAGGTCCCAATATCGGAATGGCTACGGTGAAAAACTTGTATTCACTCATACTTTGTACGGATTTTCAGCAGCGACACCCCTTCGCTATTCGTTACTCATACAGTAAGGCTGGGTTCACAACGCCTGCACGTTTATTTGCAGTATTACGTCTTAACGAATTAATTGTGGCACACACACACGTCATTACGGATCCTCCCGAACCATTAACGGTCCTTTTAGGTATTTCAAGCACCGGTCACCGTCCTCGCCGTACCCGTCGCTTGTGACGAAGGGCTCGACGAGTGAATTAACCCATAGACACAGCCCATTGAGTTTCTCGCCGGATCTTTTTAATGGGTCGCGTTTCCGATCTGGTGGTAGATTCTGCGAAGCACTGCTCTTGCTAGGGCCAGTGTTAGCAACACTTGTGGTTTGAGCCCGGTGAGCTCACCTACACGTTGGGGCGAAGCTGAAATAGCCTCTCAAGGCTATCGGCATAGGTAAGAGAAAAAAAAGTGGCACATACATTGTACATAGAACCATTCACATGTCGTTTGTACCGCAAAAAATCGTACACCGCTTATGCGTTTAAACGAATAGTCAACGGACTTGCCAAGCAAATCGAATGAACTGTCTCGTTCACACGTTCGTTTTTACACGAATGAAAATCTACCGTATTAACACCCGGGCGATTGTGCGTTAAAATAACGAATACAAAGAAAACGTGCGGGACGATGCCGTGTTAATCTATATATTAATACGTGAAGCCAAAACTTTGTATCCCTTTTTACGAAAATTGCGCGGACGGAGGATTATGAAATTTTCCAGTTACTTTGACTTCAATATCATGTTTTAACATTAACAAATACTATTGGCCTAATATGTACGTAAAGTATTTTTAATCAACTTATGCATTTATAATTAGACAATAACAATTTAATATTAAAACAATAATAAAATAAGACCACGCTATATTTATAAACAATAACAAAAGCAAAACATTAACTGTCCACTTCACACTCATAAGCTAGACCGCGCGAGAGAGAGATGGGCAGACTTTTCATGATGCACATGCAGTGCGACGTCACGCTTATTTCGTTTTATTTTCGTTACGGAATTTCTTGAATCGGTCGCCGCTCAAAGCTCGCGATAAAAGCTATGCAATAGCTTAAAAAGTACCTTATTAAAAACTTGAACATTAATCCATATTATATTTCAACAGTATAATAATAATTTTAAATGGTTATTTGTATATTAACTTATCAAAAACTTTATACGTGCGCGCGCTAAAACACGTCCGTACAGGTCTTATACTGTTTTTATAATCAATCTGTGCAAATAGTCGGTATTCCGATGTTCCGCACTATATAATGGATTAATAGAGCGTCGATCTATCGACGGTTCGCGCTCAAAGGATTAAAAACAATGCTCTTAAATTAACGCCGCGAACGTAGAGGTCGTCAACCCGATGACGTTAGTAACAAAAAAATGCCGTAGCCAAAATAACAGTCAAAAAAAATTGTTGGTATTTTATTTTATCATTGACCTTTCATGGATGCTAAATAAAAATGTATTTAAACACTGATTTTTTTCGTCAACTAACGCGAGTCGATGACATAGTGATCAAAACTATTTTTAGGCTTTAATTTATTGGCGTCCATTAAATTAATTTTAAAGACGGTAGTTAGAAAGAAATTTAAATTAAAATGTGCGACAAATAACGTAAGTTATTCGTCCGTGCTCATGAAAACTGTGAAGTAAGCGACATTTTTGCAACTTTACAGGAGAGCCATTTAAAATTTAAACATTTGGTAAAAATATCGTAACAAAAAAGCTTCTTCAGCTATTTGAATTGAGTAAACTTAATTGAAGTTCAATTGAAAACATCGAACTGTTGATGCTGATTCCAAATAAAACGCACCTTTGATTACAAAGATAAATGTCGCGTATTAAGCGAAAAGTTGCATAAACCAAATAACCTTTCACCCCTCGATATATTACTTTTGTTACTAGTGGTCCCGCTACTACTGTCGGAATTCGACTATCATCATCATCATCATCTCAGCCTGTCCATTGTCCACTGCTGAACATAGGCCTCTCCAAGTGATCTCCAGTGCGGCCGGTCCGTTGCCACCTGCATCCAACGTGACCCAGCGGTTCTTACCAGGTCGTCGGTCCATCTCGTAGGTGGCCGTCCCACACTGCGCTTGCCAGTACGACTATATTTCGAGAAATCGACTATAATTAATTGAAATTATAAGTTTGAACATTATTATGGTTCTATTGTCAATCACTTATTATACTTCTACTATCGCAGATTTCGCCAAGACTACATAATTTTACAGAAGACAAATAATTTTAAAGATAAACAATAGTAAACTATTCTCAATTCGACCACAGATTAAGCAATAACAAAAGTTTGACAATAAACAGAGAGTATGTGTGTGTCAAATAACGATTTAATGTATTTATAATGTATAATTTTTAAAAAATATTAGCATTCTGCACTCTTTACCTAGGTATATTCTCTATAAGTGTGGGGAATTTTCGTAAAAAGGAATACAAAGTTTTTACTTCACGTCTTAATATATAGATTCCCAATGTTTCGAAAAACTTACAGTTTTCGTTTTCTCCACCGATTGCTCGTGTATATTGCTAATAGTCATTAATAAACTCTTACGGGTATATGATCTCATCACGGGTCGCGTGCAGACATCGAATTGTCGGATCCACAAGGGATGTCCAACCTAAATTGCCCTAATTACGTCTATGTATTATATTTTAGGAGTGTTCAACGAACTGTAACTCTGTATGTATAGTTAAAATTCTAATTAGCATTATTCGTTCGACGATCGAAATACGACCGTAATGACTGATGCCTCAGGATTTAGATTCGTTTTTTGGTTACCCCTACCTAATTGTTGGTAGCCTAAGGGGTTATTTCAAACTACGCGCGGATAGGTGGGTGGGTAGATGAGCTCACGGGATCAACCTGATACAGTCATTCCCTGTTTTCCAATTACAGCACAAGAGCGCATTATGCGGCATAAGGCTCAACGATAATATAAACAAAATTTCGATCAATGCCAACTTAAAGAAAAAACACTTGTCAATTTTCTGTCACTGAGTCGGTATCGATTGTACGCATCACGCGAGAGCAGTACTTTTGAGAGTGCTCGATCGTTGCTGTAGTTGAAACATTCAACGTTGAGCATTATGCCGCATAATGCGGTCTTGTGCTGTAATTGGAAAACAGGGATTTTCTCCTTTGGAGGCGCTCGGGCAGCTATTAGCAAACCCCACCCTTCCTGGCCGAGCCTTTGCTGGGGAAATTGAAAAGGCCTCTGGGCCACCAGTAATCCTTCAATCATAAAAAAAGTAATTTCCTTCATTACTTTGTCCTGTTTCGTCTTGTAACAGATGTTTAAAAAAATAATACTAATTTTATTTATTTATTGATAACACAAAAGCCGTTTGATATTAATAAAAAAATATATGCTGCAGACAAATAAAAGTCAGCAAAATATTTCACTGTTTGTATAGATGCTTTATAATATAAGAAGATATATTATAAGAAGAACGTGTTTTGCGAATACCACTCGATTGGATTGGATCGAATAACGTTGGTTTTGTTTTAATAATAATTATTTATTGATTCTCGCACTCCGATTGGCTTGGTCATAAGGAGGGGTGAAGATTTTTCACCGAGCAGCTAACATTGCTCGATAGACCGACGCTCCGAAACTAACCTAACACTGGTCCTAGCAAGAGCAGTGCTTCGCTAAATCTACCGCCGGATCGGAATCGCGACCCAGTGACAATATTCGGCGAGAAACTCCGTGGGTTTTCTGTATAGGAGTCAAATATCTTTTTTGTTCCATCATGATTACCGCTATACACTTAAGAGCGTTTGGGCAGTGATCTTGTTGGCACGTCTATATTTGTATATATAAAAATCGTCGCTCGATCGCTTCGTGGTAATATCGGATGATTTAACAAAGGATCAAGTACGAAGATTGGCTTAAAATCTCTATTATACGTTCTTTTTTTCAACCTCACGCGTTATTGTTGTCATAATCTGTGACGGACATCCACAGCTGCCATAGGCTTGCCCCAAGATTGGCTACAATGGCCAGTCCAGGGGATTCCCCGGAACTTAGAAGCTCATCAGACCACCACGCGGAAGGCCTAACGATGTCGCGTATTCCGGTGCGCGATCGCCACTCGTCAACTTTCCTCTCGCATTTACGGGATTAAACATTTTTAAATCCTACACTTGGTGTGATAGGTACACTTATAGTGATATTATTATCACCAACAACTAAGAACTGGTTGGAGTTTGTTTAAACCGGTTTGTCTCGCCAAACTAATCAAGTTTGATGTAGGCAATACTTTGTCAATTATTAACTGATTCATCATCACATTCATTTAAATTACGACCGGTTTCGTTGTCCTGCTCGCTTACGGAGCTTACCACGTGTCGGAGCGGGATAGCAAGTATTTCGACACAACTAAAAGATGAAGATAGTGAGTTATAAGATGGCACTCAGTATACGGGCCTGGTAATATTTATGGTAATGGTATCGGGCATGGTACCATCGATCCTGATCCTGGTCCATGCTCGCCCATCTGTCCTGGAGAAACTGAAAAGGTCTACGGACATCAGTTATCCTTTCATAAAGCACCATGACAAATAACGGAGCGAGCGAGTGTTGTGTAAAAAAAGCGTACATTTCGCGATAGACACGTCAAAGCTTGACTAATTTCTAGAATAGTCTAGAATGGTTACGTGGATCAGTTTTAATATTTCTAACTGTTCACTGTTCTTAAATGTTCATTAATAATTACGTTTTACGTTCATTATTTGAGTCGTTAAAAGACAATTGTTTTGAGGTTATTAATAAAAAACCATAAGAAACTGACATTTGAGTCGGCCTTAATAAATAAAAATATTGGTTAAAGCGTATCACTACATAGTATAAAACAAAGTTGCTTTCTTTGTCCCTATATCTGTCTGTCCCTATGTATGCTTAAATCTTTAAAACTACGCCACGGATTTTGATGCGGTTTTTTTTAATAGATAGGGGAGTGAAGAGGAAGGTTTATATGTATAATAACATCCATTAAATAGTGCAGAAATCAATAATAAATTACAGTTTCCGAAGCGAAGCGAGGGCGGGTTGCTAGTGTTAGCACATAAAGTCAATAGTGAGGACGTTTAAGGGCAAACATTTTTTTTTTATTGCTTAGGTGGGTGGCGAGCTCTGAGCCCACCTGGCGTTAAGTGGTTACTGGAGACCATACACAACGTAAATGCACCACCCATCTTGAGATATAAGTTCTAAGGTCTAAGTATAGTTATAACGGCTGCCCCACCAACAGCGGCAGCAGCGGTGAAGCAGTAGCTTCACGGCAGAAATAGGCAGGATGGTGGTACCTATCCGTGCGGACTCACAAGAGGTCCGTCATACCACCAGTAATTACGCAAATTATAATTTTGCGGGTTTGATTTTTTATTACACGATGTTATTCCTTCACCGTGGAAGTCAATCGTGAACATTTGTTAAGTACGTATTTCATTAGAAAATAGAAAAATTGGTACCCGCCTGCGGGATTCGAACACCGGTGCATCGCTAGATACGAATGCATCGGACGTCTTATCCTTTAGGCCACGACGAATTCTCGTATGGCTGTCTTTGTTCCCTTGGTCCCTTTCTCGAAAATTTAATTAGCAGGGGATCTCAAATTCAGCAGACCGTGTGCTTTGAAAATTCCGCGATTTCCTCGATCCTCAAGATCCAACTAAAACTGAACGGTCGTAATATGAATCTGTTCTATATTATCTTGGGAGGTATTTAGCGGTATATTAGCGTCTTTAATGTGTAATCTAATTAAAGGCAAGCAAAAAAATATATTTCAAAAGGTGAGTCGCGGTAACTCTAATCATAAAAAGGACCAATGATTTTTGTAGGAAAAAAAAAACAGAAATCTACAGTGTATACTGCGATTTTGTTCTCTAATAATGTTTAATTATGGTGTACATCGCTTTGCGTGGTCCGTGATAAACTTGGGGAGCTACTATTTGTGCATTATGTGTAGGGTTGCCAGTTTTTTTTTTCAGCCTATAAGGGGCTCAAAAAAATACGGGATTTTAGTTTTTTACCCCGGACAAATGAAAAACAAAATTATATAGTGACATTATTATTATTATTTTTGATATTTCTCCGAGGAGCAAGTCAGTTTTAACATATTTTTATCGGTTTTAAATATATATAAATTTTAAATTTATATAAATATGTTATAAAAATCGATACGATTATAATCGTATGGTTCGAATACGGGACAGATTCAGTCCCGCCGGGATATTTTAAACTAAGTCCCGTCCCGGACAGGACGTCCCGGGAAATATGGGACGTCTGGCAACCCTAGTTGTGTGTGATCTATATATCTGTGAATAATGTTGTTTATCGTTATATATTAATATTGTATTGTTAAATAAAAATGTTCATTAATTTTATAAGAGGCGGCGAAACTAACAGCTTATTTTTGATGAAAGGTTTTAGGATGGAAAACTGGTATTTTATAATTAAGACTATTTGGAGGGTAATCGTCTCTAGAATTGTCAACAATGGTAACAGAGTACATCAACTGTGTGTCTTTGAAATAATAATTGTAAATTTTATTGCTGTTGTGATTACTACCCTATTGCATTAAGTGATACCTGTAAAAATAGTTGTAAGGTTATAAGTAAATAAATTAATAATCTGATACTAATTTGGAATGTGTATTCAAAGAGTTTTTGATACCTACTTTTTCCGGTCAGAAATCACGATAAATCAACGAAAGCGCCATCTGTGGACTAAATCGTGAACTATATGAATAACAGCTGGATGTAATGTTTGCAGAAGAGCTGATGAATTCGAACGACACGTCGGAACAAGTGCTAGCCCTGGTCCCCCCCGAGCTGCACAAGTATCTGACGGTGCACCCGAAGAACTCAAGTGGTGAGTTTTTATGGAAATTCCGTTTTTTCTTTTTTTTTTCTACCTATGCTGACAGCCTTGAGAGGATATTTCAGCTTCGCCATAAAATGTAGGTGAGCTCACGGAACTCAAACCGGAGTGTTGCTAACACTGACCCTAGCAAGAGCAGTGCTTCTCAGAATCTACCGCCGGATCGGAAACGCTACCCACTGAGAAGGTCCGGCGCAATTCCGTGCGTACGGTCCGCATAATGAAAACCGTAAATTTCTGTCTCGGCGTTAGACTTAAAAACTACCGATTTAGAAAATACGGTCTGTTTGACGGCTTTATTAAAGCCTTCGTCAAACAACGCGTAGCGTAGCGTAGTATAGAGCCCCAGCGCTATAAGTACGCAGCGCTCTGTCGCGGCGTTGGGACGCTTTGACGTCAGGCGTTGTAATTTTTTACAAATTTTATTTTAGCGTCCGAGTGAATGTGTATTAAAATACTAGATAATGCCCGAAAAAATGATATAAATAGTTAGAAAATACCCATGCTTATACAATGCCACATCTGAATCACTCGATTTCTTAATACTTTTAAATTTTCACACTGCTATCGAAAGGCACTGTGATTTGGCGAATGCGTTGCGTCAAGGAGCGTTAGACTCATCTAGTCAATTTGAAGAGCGCGACGTTAAGTACGCGGCGCTACGTACGCGTTCTGTTTGACGAAGGCTTAAAAGGCTATTTGGCTTAAGCGGCATTTCGCTTAAAACGAGACATTTATATTTGTAATTAAAAGTGCGATTTATTTGGTATCAGCATCAACAGTTCGATGTTTTTAATTGAACTTCAATTAGGTTTACTCAATTCAAATAGCCGAAGAAGTTTTTTTGTTATGTTTTTTTTTTTCCAAATGTTTAAACTTTAAATGGCTCTCCTGTAAAGTTGCAAAAATTTCACTTAAGCCAAAAAAATTGTCATTCACTCCTCGATTGATATGCTCTTTCAAAGATCTGCCAAATGATTTGACAGTCATCGCCACACGAATATTTAACTTTAACCATAGAAAAGAATAGTGATTTCAGACAATATCCCCGTAAGACCCGTTGCGATTACCAAAGTCCATATTTCTTGAAAGGAAAATAAAAAAAAAAAAATCATTCAATAAAATTCGCCAATTATTTCTTTCAGTCAACTCCACAGAGAGAGCCGTTTCTAAGAATCTCACTGAAATTCGCAAAGCGATACAGAGGAGCAACGAAGCGCAATACATTTATAATGAGGACATATACGGGCCGGTACAGAATGACACCATCATTATTGCCATACAGGTAAGCCTAGCTGATTGGGGGGGCCCGTATTGTGAGTAAAGATGAGGCGTATTTACGCTACCAGGTTTTAAAAACAGGTTTTCGCTTCGAAGCTTATTAATGGTGGTAGGACGTCTTGTGAATCTGCGCGGGTAGGTACCACCGCCCTGCCTATTTCTGCCGTGAAGCAGTAATGCGTTTCGGTTTGAAGGGCGGGGCAGCCGTTGTAACTATACTTGAGACCTTAGAACTTATATCTCCAGGTAGATGGCGGCATTTACGTTGTAGCTGTCTATGGGCTACGCTAACCACTTAAAACCAGGTGGGCTGTAAGCTCGTCTATCCAACAAAGCAATAAAAAAAGGTATCGTCGGCAACTGCGCTTATGTGGTATTAAAAGTAATATTCGTTAAAAATTGGATTCACATAATAAACAACAAACACATTTGCTAAATGCATTAAGTAGCAAAGAATTTTGGTCTGGGTGTTTTTCTTCGAGCCAATATCAACTGTTTGCCGCGTAGGCCCTTCAGATTCGTGAACTTGGGTATCAGTCTGCTTTCCTTAAATTTGTTTCCTTTTAAAACTCTTTTATCAATTTGTATGTCCTTTTCCATCGACATTCTTTCGGAGTCGGCTTCTTCTGTTCTCAATAAAGCTTGCCTGTTCGTTTCGCGAGTTCTATCTTCCATCCAAATCAGTTGGTCTTCGTCGCGTATGCCGGTTTGAAAACGAAATTTACGTGGAATCTGTAAAGGAATTGTCTGGTTAAAATTGAACGTCATCATCAATCATCAAAGTATTATCAGTCTTATCAAACACAAATACCTGAAAAGCATAGATAGCGTTTATGTACGTTTATTGGGATTAGAAAAGATGTTCATGTCACTGGAGGTCCGACAAACGTAAAACAGCAAAATTGTGGGTAGAATTAACAATTAATGAAGAAGTATTAAAGCAATATTAGAAAATAAAATTTAAAGAAGAATACAAGAGGTTTCAAGTAAAGTAACCAAAAGGCATAGACAGACCAGTGCAGATGACATGACAGTGTCTCAATAGACGGCAATAGTTGAACATATCACATAATATTAATAGAATATTAATTGTGTTTTACGCGAATCGACTATTAATCTACCTAATTTAAATAATACACAATTATTTTGTTGAATTCCAAAGGCAATATGGAAATTACCTGGCTAGGTGGTGCGATGACCTCCGGAGGGTAGCCGGCAAGAGGTTGATGAGGAGAGCCGAAGACCGGGCTCATTGATGTGGATTAGGAGAGGCCATCAGGCCACAGTCAGTCATACTGTTGGTATGTCTAGCAGTGGACGACTGTGGCCTGATGATGGTGATAATGATGATGACGGAAATTACCGTATATTCCTTGCAGATATCTTTAAAAGGTTTGTAATGCGGTATTTTGACATCTGATTGTATTTTTTTCGTTCTCGCAATAACGACTCTTGGAAAATCCGGCTTTTGATACCTGAAAGTATTGTTACAATAAACGACAGGCAGACGTACCTGCGTATTTATTTTGAAAATTTTGGATAAGGCATATAACCCAAATCCAATACTTCAAAATGCTTTCAATAAATTATGTGTGAAAAGAAACGTATTAGCTTGGAAATATAATAAAACGAAGATGACGGTAGTTAGCAAATTATTCAAATGTCCACCAACAATACTTAAGTCGTCGGTGACAAAGAAAACTGAACAGTATTCGAAACGTCGAAAATTATATCTTTGGCATCTTGGAACCAAAGATAGGTTACAGTTGTAAGGATTGTTGTAAAATAACTGATATAAAATTGAGCATGTTAAAATTAAGACAATTTTGACAAGATTGCCAAATAGCAACACTGTTGTGGAAGCAGTGGTAGTAGTGGGGACGAGACAATAACAAAGGCGGTAGCAGAGGCGGATTATCCGTAAGGCAAACTAGGTACGTGCCTAGGGGCGTGTAGTTACAAGGGGCGCGCGAGCTCAGAATTTTTAAATAAAAAGAAAAAATTACATATCGATGATTAAGAACTAAATGCCTGAACTAAATGTCCTGGTTTACTAAAGTCTAGGGTTTGATGATACAACGTCATCGTAATTGCAAAAACAATTAATTAAAATTTATAGTATTATGATGGCCATTTATGGCCGTTACAGGGGCGCCGATAAAGTGATTGCCTAGGACGCTTTGGACCTTTAATCCGCCTCTGGTCCTAATCCGGTAGTCTGGGAAAACGGAAAAAAGCGGTATATTATGAAGTGAGCAGATATCTAAAGATTGCACAAGTGGAGTTGTAAATAAAGCAATACAAAATCAAGGGAACTGTTGCAATTTGTCTATTTATTTCTTGGCTGTTGGAAGCGATGTCTACACAGTATTGGCGATATATCTCGATAACATTACAACAGTATCGGCTTATGAATCCAGAATTGCGCTGGCTCGTAGAAAACCGAATTTGGTTTCAACTTGAATATTGTCACGTCATCCAGCGATGCTTGGGTCTAACCAGAATTCGACCTGGGTCCACTCATCGCAAACCAATTAAGGCAGTTGCATTTATCAATATTACCAGACCAAATCCCAATGATCTATCTTCAATGGCTCAGGCATCAGGATCTTCATCCAACGGAGGACGTCGGATCTGAAATAAATTTATCAATCTCCAATCAAAATATATGGCAATAATAAAAGTAATTTAATGCAAAGCTTTAACCGATTAGAAACTTTTCATTTTCCAACCAATTTAAGTCTATATTAAGGAAAAAAAATCGGTTGTCTGTAAAGTCGGTTAACTGACGATAGTTGAACATGACAACGTCATAAAAATATAGGTACTGATGGAATGGCTTCATTTTTCAAAAAAAAAAAATTTAATTTTATTTGTTTGATAGATATTTTGTATGGACAATTGACCCCACATTCACTTTTGACTGAACTTCATACTTGACGAAAACATGTAAATGTATTATGGTATAGCAGCTGTCCACGCGGATGCATCGCTCACTCAAGTAGGAGAGAGACAGATGTCGAACGCTGCCGAACGTGGAGGCCGATTGTGCCTCTTTGTTGCTCGTTGTGCGCTCTCGCTTGCACTTCAAGCCTTAAATGGAACGCCTCAATGAGTCATGTTTTTTCGTGCGTGCAGCCGGCTCCATCGAATTATAAGACGTTGTCACGACAAAAAACAAATTTTTTTCAACGCTTAATAAAATCTGCACAATAGCGACACCACTCTCTAAAGTGTCTGAAATCTTTCGAATTTAAGCTTTATTTATGATGAAATTATTTCGATCGTCAAATTTAGTTTTTTTTTTTTTTTTTATAACAACTAAGAGGCAAACGAGCAAGACGGGTCACCTGATGGTAAGTGATTCACCGCCGCCCACGGTCACCAGCGTTTACGCCAGTGCGTTGCCTACCCTTCAGATAAGAATATGCTCTTTTCTTGAATAACCCAATGTCGCAGTTGTTGGGGAAGACCGCTGATGGCAACGAATTCCAGAGATTTACTGTGCGTGGCAGAAAACTGTTTTTAAAACGCATTGTAGTGGAACGCCAACCATCCAGATGGTGTGGATGATAGTTCCGGCGAGACGATCGGTTGCGAAAATCAGCGGCTTCTATTAAATTGAACAACTCCTCGGAACACTCCCCATTGTAAATTTTGTAAAATTTTTAAGTTATTAGCTTAAGATACATATAGAGTTGAACCGGTGTTTTTTATAGCGTCAACTTGTAATACCTCATTTCCTTGGGCCTCTACAAAATTCCATAGAAAATAACAATGTTAGATTAGGAGTTAGTTCCGAACCTAGTCCAGTTTTCTCGGATACCCCAGTCAGGATCAGTCCGGGATTTGAACCAAGTGCAGTGAGTGAGTGGCTTCCTAGGCGGCAGTCCTATACTCCTCGAAAATCGAATGAATTCTGTTCCGAATAAAGCTCTAATATGCGATGTTATTTTCTGAAAATATATACAAAGTCTTTTTGTTTTTATTTTCACTTTTTTTTTTAATTCCCTTATAAGCAGACGAGCATTTGGCTCAACTAATGGTGAGTGGCTACTGTCGCCCAAGAACGTCAGCAATGCCAGAGGTACAGCCAAGCCGCTGCCTACCGTTTAATACTCTCCACAAGCCTCGTTTGAAGAAGGACATGTCATAGCACTCGGGAAACGCCGTAGAGGGGAGCTCATTCCAAAGCCGGATGGTACGTGGCTAAAATGATCTCTGGAAAGGCACTGTGGATGAACGCAGTGGCTCCAGGTAGTATGGATGAACTCCACTTCAGTGGAGGGCGGTACGATGGTAAAAACGAGATGATTGAACGAGAGTATCACTTCAAACAATTGTCAAATAACAATTGTAATTCATATGAAAAGTGCAGACTTCGCAAACATACTTACTAAAATATGGATAAAATCGTGTATACCGATACAAGGCAAATTCGATGGGTCCTCAAACATCAATAATCTCAGCCCGTTAATGTTGTTATCAGTGAAACATTCCTGAAAATACATAGGATAATTGAAAGTGTTCTATTACAAGCAAATATATTTAATGAAGAGCACAATACGTATTGTTATGCCAGTACTAGTAAGGCCATCTGTCGTCGAATAGCAGAAATCGATATCAAAATAATAATAAATTCTCGTTACTGACTAAAACCCACTGAATAAAAATTCCTCTCCACTTTTCCTAGTCTTTGGCCTTATTCATGCAACTTTTTACTGTTGTGTTTGTGGTAATCACTAACGAGTTTCAATTATCAATAATTTTATACAAATTTTCTTCCAACTTTTCTATTATTATTTTTTATGTAAGACACAAAATGAAACTAAACCTTTAGCTGTCAAAGATATATGTTACACGAACGTGTGACCTGCAAACGACCTCAGCGTCACACAAGTTCATTGACCCCGACCGTGGTAACCTTTGTTGTCTTACAATGCGCGCCGTTAGAAATCGAACATTCATAGTGTTTCCATCACGTTCTTTATATTAACGAGTCAAGAAAAATGTTACCACGTGTTTTCACTACACATCATGGTTCTATTGTGTCTGTATAAAACAACTGTCAACCGTTTATAAACCTTATATTGAGGAAAGCCAATATCTCCTGCCCAGCTAGCCACTTCCTCTTCTGTCCATTTAAAAGCAATCGGAAAACTCAGTATATCGACAACATTAGCCGCCAGCTCGTACAGAGTTAACGGAGATATCTGGCAAGGCTTCAATTTTCTGTAACGGCATACGAAAAAATTCCTTTCAAATTGTAAAGATTAATCGTTGAAGTTTTAATTTACGTGTTTCAGATTAGCTTCGTGTAATAATCGTACTTTTTAGGTTTGTTCCTCCGAGCCTGATTTTAAGGATACTTATAAATCTCACTTCTATTGGTGTTAGAAATAAAATGATAACAGTCAACAAAAGGTGAAGTCGTATTTCAAGCTATTATAGAGTTGTAATTCAGCTTTTATTGATAGTGGTGCCGAAGTGTTGAGAGGCCTGTGGCTGGGTGAAGCCTACCTTTTTCTCTCAAGAAGCAGCTATTCTTTCCGATTTAAAATCTTTTTTTATGGATGGATGGATGGCCTTTTCTGCCTTTACCTTTTTGTCTTATTTTGCCTTTTCTGCGTTCAACATAATGAGTGGACGAACTCAATCCTGAATATATTGTTTAAATGTCACGTCAAAATCTACGAACTACTGTTTGACCGCTGCCAGGTTTAGAACTAGCAGTGTCCGACAGCACCGAGAATATACCAAATGGATCTGTCATATTTAGGGCGGTTTAAAAAGTGGGTCAAAAAGTCATACAATACGACACCGAGACACTGAGCTCATGTCTTGAAATGAGTGTCGGTATTTACGATAAGTATATAGGCTTCTGTTACCACAAGTGATTCTTGCATTAGTCTGCGCGTGTTAAAGCCTCATCATAAGGCCGTCCAGCTGCTTCGCTATAGTAATGGACTGATCGGTAACCTGTGCCAAATCGCAAATACGCTGCAAAACTGTTAATCTTACTTGTTCTTCTGATATGGCTCCTCAATTGGATAGCAAGAGCATTCAGCGCAGGTACTTTTGTCGGGTGAAGGGAAGTTAGGTATCCGTGCCGGCACAATCAAGGATGGCACGCGACGTGGAATTATTGTTCTTTTGAGCATTGTTCGTGTATGGGTAACCTGAATGGTAGGGCATATTTTAAATTTTGAAATCGTGGCTCGTATGTTAAGACGCCCGGTGCATTCGAATCGAACGATGCGACTCACGTCTTAAGCTGGGTGGAGACATTTGCGTTGTTCATGTCTATGGGCTTACCACTCAATATCGGATAAGCTGAGAGCTCTTTCACTCATCTATGCAATAATAATTATTATTATAAAAAAAAAAACACGTGTGGCACTCGGGGACTGCCGCGGTAAAGCTATTTCATAGCATTTTTATCGACTATTGCAATTGTAATTAGACAATAATAATTTAATATTAAAACAATAATAAAATAAAACTACACTATATTTATAAACATTAACAAAAGCAAAATATTAACTGTCCCCTTCACACTCATAAGCTACACCGCGCGAGAGAGAGATGGGCAGAATTTTCATGATGCGCATACAGTGCGACGTCACGCCGCGCGCTTATTCACAAACACTACACAAGCGCAACGTGTGAATGTGTTGAACGCGAGCTACTAAGCGGAGTGGGACTGTTAGGTTTCATTTTCGTTACGGAATTTCTTGATTCGGTCGCCGCGTTCAAAGTCTGTGATAAAAGCTATGCAATAGCTTAAAAACTAATGCGTCAAATATAAATAACGCTAGGAACATTCATTCATTCCTTCAGTCTGTAATTTGTGAGTTCTGTCTCAGCCAGGCTCGAATAGTGGTTGTTGACTGACTAGGGATTGTTGTCGGTTGAATCTACATGCCGCTACCGTTGCCACATTTATATTTTTGCAATTAAAGGTTCGTTTTATTTGGTATTGGTATGAACAATTCGATGGTTTTATTTGAACTTCAATTATGTTTACCCCATTCAAATAGCTGTTTTTTTATTATGATATTTTTTCTTTAGCTTTAAATGGCTCTCCTATAAAGTTGCAAATACCCTTTCATCCCTCGATAAACATATACATATAATTTTATGCTTGAACTCACATACTTAATAAAATGAAATACCTTTTTGTTTGATATACTTTAAGTAAAATTGTAACAAAAGCTTTTGATAGTATCGTCACTTCTAGATGACAATTCGAGTGACACGATAATGTCTGTAAGATTTGATAATAAAAACTCGGTCTTCGAAAACAATAAGGTCGGATATTCATGTTTTAATTGTTAATTAGCTCTGTATTAGAAATCTGGGACGATTTTTTGTTTGGGGTTAAATTCTTTACAACGGTAAAATTGTAATTTAGGTTAAATTAAATAAATTTGATTTAAGTTCTTGATTCTTAAGGAATAGGGTTGCATTTCTGTCGTGTTTTTAGTTTTTGAAATGAGTTGATCTAATTCGTTCTTGTCATTCGCACTCAAAAACTCTGACAAGAAACTGTCATGGGTCATGGATTAGTTCGCTCGTCGACCGACGAATTTGACAAGGAAATCATTAAATCACATACCCACAATAAACTATATTTAAATGTGTAGCGTGCATCATCTCAAAAATTGCTGTAACATGTCATAGTGTGCTATAAGAGATTGCTGTACATGCCTGTAACTGGCTTTTTTAATTTTATTATTGCCCTTGTAGGCAGACGAGCATACGGCCCACCTGATGGTGAGTGATTACCGTCGCCCATGGACTTCAGCAATGCCAGGGGCAGAGCCAAGCCGCTGCCTACAAAATACTTACATAGTAGTACTTAATTTTATACATGTTAATTTTAAGCTTGAATCTTTTGTGTGTATCGGTGTGGTGTGTCTAAATAAATAAATCTCCCTCGTCCCACGTCATCGAGCGCAATGGGAATTCCCGAATACTCTGATATCATCAAAGTGCTTAGTGCGAGCTTTTTAACGTTCTCGATCGCGTAAAAGTTAACTCAAATTTGTATGGAGTTGGAACAGCGCCCCTAGCGGCAAACGTAAGCAAACGTTTCAACTCCATACAAATTGGAGTTAACTTTTACGCGATCGAGAACGTTAAAAAACTCGCACTAAGCACACTGATGTCAGTCGACAAAATTCGCGCGCCAATTTAAAGTGTAACATAAAAATAATATCTTCGTAATTACTATCTCCTAGTGTCTAGCTTCGTCTTCTCCGTTTCTTGTTAAAATTATAATACTACATACTATATAAATATTAGAAGTTTTTCTAAGATAGTGTGTTATTTATTTATTTTAAGTGCAAAATTCCCGCGAATAGCTAACCACAAATGCTATCATCATTCTCCTGTCCTTCTCCCAATCACCTGGGGTCGGCGCATTATGTTTTCTCGTTCCATACTCCTCTATCATATACCATTTCTTCGTTCACTTCTCTTTTACACATATCGTCTTTCACGCAATCCACCCATTTCTTCTTAGGTTTACCTCTTCCTCTATATCATTCCACATTCATAGTTGACACTCTCTTACCAACCTCATTTTCATTTCGTCTCATCACATGTCCATACCATCCCAAACGCGCACTTCTCAGCTTCTCTGTCACAGGTGCCACTTTCAGACTTCCTCTAACATATTCATTCCGTATTCTATCCATTCTCGTTACTCCACACATTCATCGCAATATTCGCCTCTGCTGCATCACCACCGTAACCACAATTGCTATTCATGGCATATTTATTTTGACCGGAACCTTTTCGTCTACAGGTACACACAAGACTGACGTATCTACGTCATCTGATCGTCTCCCTGGCCCAGGCTCGAGACATCGAGAGGACATTACTAGTATTCTCCCATGACTATTACAACGAAGAAATCAATAGCTTAGTAAGAAGTATTGACTTCACCAAGGTGGGTGTGCTGGCTTTTGCAAAATAAAAAGGGTTTTATTGTTGTTGGACGGTGCGTCCTGTGAGCATCTTAATCAACGAGCTCGTCCGATGATAAGCTAAAATCCATAAACGTCGATGCCGTAGACTATATACTGAGAGAAAAAAAAAGACTGCCGCGGTAAAGCTATTGCATAGCATTTTTTATCAACTTATGTAATTATAATTATTTATTTATTTTATTTATTCCGTTTTTTTTCCTTTACCGTCACGTCACGCCCCGCGCTTATTCACAAACACTACACAAGCGCAACGTGTGAATGTGTTAAAGGCGAGCTACATGATAGGCGGAGTGAGGGGTGGAAGGTTTTTTTCGTTACGGAATTTCATGATTCCACTCTCAAGCCGCGCTCAAGGCCCGCGATAAAATCTATGCAATAGCTTAAAAAGAATTTTGATGTCGACTAACGTCAGATATTGATAAATAAATGCAGTTTTAAAATTTAAAAAAAAAACGATAAATGTTTGGACCAAAGTAATAAAATTGTTGTATTGTCATCGGTCCTTGATGTGTGTCGAAAATTTCATTTAAATTGGACGTTTTGAAGTCTGTGAAAATTATTTTGAAAGGATTCGTTAGGCAACTTGTATACATAAATATATGTTATAACGGAACATCCGTAAAAACCACTGTAGATTTATATATTAGTATAGATATATCAATCTACTGACGGTGATGTGTGTGTGTGTGTGTGTGTGTGTTGCAGGTAATGCAAATTTTCTACCCATACTCGATACAGACGCACCCGAATGAGTTTCCGGGCTTAGATCCCAACGACTGTCCTAGGGATGTGAAAATGCAACAGTGAGTCAACATTTCCTTATTGACTAGGACTGTCTGTTCCGCGGTTCTACCCACGTTAAATTTAAATTAACTAAATTGTATATTCCTGCAATGTCACTTGCGATGTTTTTACTGGTGGTAGGATCTCTTGTGAGTCCGCATGGGTAGGTACCACCACCCTGCCCTATTTCTGCCGTGAAGCAGTAATGCGTTTCAGTTTGAAGGGTGAGGCAGCCGTTGTAACTATACTGAGACCTTAGAACTTATATCTCAAGGTGGGTGGGTGGCGTATTTACGTTGTAGATTTCTGTGGGCTCCAGTAACTATTTAACACCAGGTGGGCTGTGAGCTCGTCCATCCCTCTAAGAAAAAGAAAAAAAAAGGTAATGGATACCGAAAGATAAACGGTACTAGTGATACTTGATGACGCTAAAGTAATCGCGTTTCCGTATTATCGTTATGACCCAGCAATGGATAATGTATTGACGTTCGAGGTCAAGGACCCCGAGGGAATAGAAATGAGGGGCGCAGCTTTTACATTCGATTACGTGCTCACGAAATGTGAACCTCTTAAGACGACTAGTGTTAATGCCAAATTTAGTAAATGAATATTCTATTTTTTTTATGTCAAGTTTAGTGGGTATTTTACGATCCAGTTTAAAAATATGAAGTTTATTAAAGATTGTCAATATATATATTTTCCAAATTCTAATTAGTTAATTACAATGAAAGACGTTTTGTATTTTTTGTTTGTGAGTTTTGACTTTCATAACGGTTCTTGTGAGTCTTTGTTAACCCTTTGACTACCGTGTAGGTCACCGGTGCCCTACGCGGCGCTGTGAAGTAATTGTGTCGATTTCTGTTACTAAACACTTGGATTGCCTAACTTGGCTTTTTATTTATAAAGCATGTTTTTTTTATTGCCCTTGTAGGCAGACGAGCATACGGCCCACCTGATGGTGAGTGGTTACCGTCGCTCATGGACTTCAGCAATGCCAGGGGCAGAGCCAAGCCGCTGCCTACCGCAATGTTTTAGCTTTTTAGTTCTCTTAGAAATATATTTAATCTCAGCATCTTCGGATTCGTCTTTCCAATGGTCTACTAGATATTCCCGACCCCTTAATAACAGAAGTCGACATAATAACCTCAGTGCGCCGCGTAGGGCACCGGTGACCTACACGACAGTCAAAGGGTTAAAGTGTAAGTATAAATTAGAACCTATTGCTATTGTCCTAAGGGCGATAAAGTTGAAATGCATCAACGCTTTGCATCCCGACCTCCACGGGCACTACAGGGAAGCGAAATACACGCAGACCAAACATCACTGGTGGTGGAAGGCGAACAGGATATTCAATCAGCTCGAATGTACAACTAATCATACAGGTATGGAACATGCTCAGAAGCGCTTTGAGCTCGTCCACCCAAATAAGCATTAAAAAAAAGCGCCCTTCGTGTTGTGGTCCACGGACTTCGACGGTAGAACTGGGTTCATTCTTCGAAGGCCAACCAAATAAATCTTCGTTTTTTTTTGCTGAAGCGAAACTTTTTTAAACGCGTTTAGAGTAAAATTAATTCGCGACAGATTCGTTACGGTTAGAGAGAAAAGATACAATTAAGAATGAGCGAGAGTGAGAAACTAGACAGAGCGTCTCGCGAACCACTCGACCGTGGAGAGAGGGAAAGGACAAAGCGAGCTAGGTCGTGAAATTTGATTTAAGGATGAAAAATTAAGAAAACCACAATACTATTATACACACCGCAAAAGAAGTTTCACTTCTTTCACGCACCATTTTGCTAGCGCACCATTTTATTTTGTAATCTTCGCTCGTCCCTTCCAGGAATGGTAGTGTTTCTAGAGGAGGACCATTACGTGGCCGAAGACTTCATATACATGTTGAATCTATTGCGTGCGACCGCGGACCGCAGCTGTCCGCAATGCGAGATAATATCGCTAGGCACATACTTAAAGACCTACCAGTACCACGCCAACGGAGACAAGGTGAGCTTTCGTTGACTCTGAACTCTCGCCTGGTGTAGCTTCTGATGCAGACTAGACTCCAGTGTCCAGATAACGCCAGATATCTCCTGAGTCCAATACGCTGTGAAAGTAATTTTGAAATTTTGGACGTGAAGAAATTTAATTCTATATTTCAACCCTCGGACTATATAGAACTGAAATTTCTAATTTGTCAAGATGGATCGTGAAATTTACAATGTTAATGTCAATGGTAATCTTAACCTTCCGCTCATTACTTACTACCAGTTGGGCCGTGAACCCGGTTCCTCTGTATGGGCAATAAAGAAAAAAATCAGTTTTTTTTTTTTTTTATGTTCTCCATAAAAAACTTCAAATTTTATCGATATCTTTTCTATCCTCATTAGATTGTTTATTGATATAACTGCTTGTTGTCAATTGATTGGAAATGTCACTAAAATGTATGATGAATTAATGAGATGTAGCCGTCTGTGTTTCATTAATAATTATTCGTGTGTTACACACGTGAATTTGGTAACAGGAATGTTTTGTTGTGCGCTTTTGAAAATAATAATTTCAACTTGTCTAATGCAATATTAATCAATAGATTCATTTAGACAATATTGATTTAATAATCAAATTGGATTTTAAGTAGAATTTAAAGTTAATCTTTTGCGCCCACAAAAATTGTATAGTATTCGTAATGTCAGTGACAATATGATGACATTAAGTTTCGGAATAAAAATGGCTAATAATTGAATTAAATAAATTAATTAAATATACTTTACGAATACGTGATTAATAAAATGAAAACGGTAAAGGCGACATGAAACCGTAAAAGTAGCTTTAATTAAATCTTTGATCTAGCGATAACCGATAAATATATAAAATCAAATTAAATTTCATTTTATGCGGTTTTCCCTCAAACCGTGGACACGAATAAAGGCATTAGTAAAATTTATCTCAATTATTGGTTTTATAATTTTTTTTATTCTCGAACATAAAATACATTAGGTCCTTTACATGTATATATATTAAATTGCACGGTTAAGAGTTATTCTGTTGAAACTTTTAAAGCATCGCTTTCAATAATTATGGGAGGATTCAAGACAAAGAGAGAAGCGGTCGTATTAGAAAATTACTAAAACCTTGTAATGGTCAAAATGACGGAGCAAGGTGGTAGGATGTCTTGTGAGTCCGCACGGGTAGCCACCACCACCCTGTCCATTTCTGCCGTGAAGCAGAAGCGGTATGAAGGGCGGGGCAGCCGTTGTAACTATACTGAGACCTTAGAACGTATATCTCAAGGTGGGTGGCGGCATTTACGTTGTAGACGTCTATCGGCTCCAGTAACCACTTAACACGAGGTGAGCCGTGAGATCGTCCACACATCTACACATCGATATAAGTTCTAAGGTCTCAGTACAGTTACAACGGCTACTCTACCCTTCATACCGAAGCGCATTACTGCTTCACGACAGAAATAGGCGGGGTTGTAGTACCTACCCGTGCGGACTCACAAGAGGTCCTACCACCAGTAAAAGCAGGTTGTTTGGCTTAAGCGACATTTCGCTTAATACGCGATTTTTATTTGTGTAATTAAAGGTGCGTTTTATTTGGCATCAGCATCAACAGTTCGATGTTTTCAATTGAACTTCAATTAAGCTTACTCCATTCGAATAGCTGAAGAAGTTTTTTTGTTATGATATATTTTTCAAATTTTAAACTTTAAAAGTAAACTCCTGTAAAGTTTCAAAAATGTCGCTTAAACCAAATAGCCTTTCAACCCTCGATAGATTGTTTTGTTGTTCTAAAAGTTTTAAAACCTCAAGTTTAATTTAGCGAAGGTGACGATTTTTCTGAAATGTCCCCCTCCGGACACGGAGCGCCGACCGATGTTCTAGAAGTTCCACTTCGATTGCTAGACGAATAAAAAAAAAGTCAACCTAAAAATATTTTTAATGTGAAAATTCCTTGATCTAGATATCGTGACAAGTTTCTAGAATTAAGTCTAAAAAAAAAATAAGTGATAATAGATGTGTCCTCTGTGTAATCGTAGCGTAAAAAACAAATGACACTGAACTACATACAGCAAGTGCGGATGGCGAACGAGGAGCGAAGGAAGCGTCAGGACACACAGTGGAATTTCCAAGTTTACCCGAACCTGTACGGGAACACGCAAAAGGTTTCGAATATATAAATAATGAATGATGAGTCCTTGAGCTTGGCTAGAATTTTGTACATTTGCTTGTGACAACGTCAGCGTCTAGTTCGATTTGGCCAGTGGTGCGAGTTAAGACCTGGGACGAGACCATGCCTAACAGCATACGGGCTTCATATAGATCAGGGGTGGCTAACTTGATTAGAACCAAGATCTACTGACGAAACAGTCTGCGATTTACCAATGACCTTTCTTGAGATTTAATGACACAATGTAATTAAATAAATAAGTACTATATATTTTTTTTTATTAAAAAGATTAAAATAAACCTGAAATCTATATATATATAAATTAATTGCTGTTCGTTAGTCTCGCTAAAACTCGAGAACGGCTGGACCGATTTGGCTAATTTTGGTCTTGAATTATTTGTGGAAGTCCAGAGAATGTTTAAAATGATAGGATGTTAGATAGATATGAAAATGCGCGGAATTACGAGGTGGGTGGCGCATTTACGTTGTAGATGTCTATGGGCTCCAGTAACCACTTAACATCAGGTGGGCTGTGAGCTCGTCCATCCATCTAAGCAATAAAAAAAAAAAAAGAATTAAAAATAACAATTTTGTTTTCCCTTTGATGTGTCCTCCGTTGGACGGATTCCTTTTGTTTGTTTTAAGTTTATTTTATACCAAAGTTTAGGTCTTTTATTTATCGATTGAGGCAAAACGAAGTCGGGTCAGCTAGTTATATAATAAAAGAGAACTATTGTGCACAAAAGAGGATAAATAATGTGACGCAATGGTCATTAAGAAATGATACAAGATGAAGATGATGCGCGCAGCAATTGGTGATTACGTTGTGCAATCTGTCCTGTGTATTTATATTTTTTGTCTTGCCACGATCGACCGGATATATCGGTTGGCCACCCCTGATATAGTAGACGAAGGTGGTGTAACAAAGCCGGCTACCGTAACTGGGATGGGTCCTAGTTTATCTTATACTAATAGGGTGTTCTTAAACCGGACCCGGAAACGATGAGAAATTGATGAAATAAAAAAAATGGTGCGCTTGCAACTTGGTGCACGTGACAGAAGTGAAACTTCTTTTGCGTTGTGTAGTTTTGAGGGTTTTCTTCATTTTTCATCCTTAAAACAAAGTTCTCTTGTAATAGAGGATGCTGTGTATAAGAGAAACGACTTAGCTCGCTTTGTCCTTTCCCTCTCTTCACAGTCGAGTGGTTGGCGAGACGCTCTGTTTATTTTCTCACTCTCGCTCGCCCTAAATTGTATGTTTTCCCTCTAGCCGTAAAGAATCTGTCGCGAGTTAAGTTTTACTCTCAATGCGCCTAAAGAAGTTTCACTTCAAAAAGCAAATATATTTTAAAATATATATGTATACACCCTGTATCCACAACAGGATGGTATTTTAAGATTTATTTGTTCATAACGAGTCGACCGTACTGGATGGAGTAGTGACAAACCTAGATAACTAACTAAAACTATATATAAATGTATATCGAAGGGTAAAAGGTTTTTTGAATTAAGTAACATTTTGCAACTTTACAGGAGAGCTATTGAAAGTATAAAATTTGAAAAAAGTATCATAACAACGAAAAAACTTCTTCGACTGTTTCAATGAAGTAAACTTAATTGAAAATGAATTAAAAACATCAAACTCTTGATGCTGATGCCAAATAAAACGCACCCTTAATTACAAAGATAAATGTCGCGTATTAAGCGAAATGTCACTTAAACCAAATGCTTTTCACCCCTCGATATCGAAATGTTGAGATATGTGTATGTTACCAAATGTTTCTGAAACGGTTGGACCGATTTTTATGAAATTTTAAGAGAATCTCTAGATTAGTCCTGTGGCGGGTAGCCATCATACAATACTTGACAGATGCCTGAATCTCGCTTACGACACTTTCAACATAAGCTTTTCCATTTAAACAAGTTCCGAACAAGAACATTTTTGCTCGGTAGACCGACGCGACGGTCCGAATGTTGTTGTTCGGAACTTTTATATATACACGCTTATTTTGAAAACGTCGTAAGCCAGATTCAGGCATCTGTCAAATATCTAGTATTGTAGATGGCTACCCGCCACATCACACTACCGAGCAATATCACCCGCTCGGTGGAAGATCTTTCCTTTCGTCGCTTAAGCCTCCCACCGTCCACCGAATGATCAAAGTCAGATACTTTGATCGGCCAGTAAAAGCGAGTCTGGTTCAACTAGCAGTACTTGATCAGAGTGATAATTTAAATCAATCAACGATTTTCATTCGCTTCTATCGTTTATTGAACTTTTCTGATTTTCTAAATTATCAATTAACCTTTTGTCTTTATTGGTCGTTTCCCTCTTACTCCACCGTAACTCAAGGAATTAATATTTTTTTAACCTTCTTCAAAAACGGATGAGACTCTCAATTCGACTGTGTTGCGTGTTTTTGTAGGTGAACCGATTTTGACGGTAATATTTTTTTTTTTTTCAATTTGAAATCTGATGATAAATATGTATGCGAATATGGTCTATTTAAATTTTATCAAGATGCGACCACTGGTTTTTGAGTTATTGCTTATTTTAATCGAACTGCATTAATGAAATTCTCAGTCAGTCCGTTTTCTATTTTGCTAAATTTGTTTATAAATACCACAATGCTATGAAAGCGAATTTTGTTATTGAAAAAAAAAAAAAGTTTAAAAAAACTAAAAAAATACGCTTTTATAGAAAATTCAACTAAAAAATGAAAAATAAATAAAGGTTTAAAAATTTTTATTATAAATAGTGCAAGAAAAAATGATTTTATTGTAAAATATATATATATAAATAGCCTGGTAGTTTCTCTTCTTGATCTTGACGCAGACACTCCGGGTCTCAGGAAAACAAAAAATCGCTAATCCTGATTATCCTAGTAAGGATAACGGATCAAACTGCTTAAAATATTGAATTGTCATCGGATCTTAATAAGCATGCCAAATTTCGAGTTAATCAGACGTTTTGAAGGGGGTCAAAATCATGTTCAAAGATTCCGTTACATACTAACATACGTATGAAGCTAATAAAAGCGTATTAAAAATGGCTATTAATTTAATGAAATAAATTAATTAGAACTATTTTTCGAATACGTGTTGATAAAACGAAATTGGCAAAGGGGAGATTAAACCGTAAAAGTAGCTTTAATTGTATCTTCGTTACGCGACAACCGATGAATATAGAAAATCAATTAAATTCCATTTTATGCGGTTTTCCCTCAACTCGTGGACACGAATAAAAGCTTTAGTAAAGTTTATCTCAATTATTGGTTTTATAATTTTTTTAATTCTCGAACGCAAGAAAGGTCTTTACATTTAAATATATTAAATTGCACGGTTAACAGCTATTCTGTTGAAACTTGTAAAGTGTCGCTTACAATAATTATGGAATGATTCGAAGCAAAAAGACAAGGGCTCGTATTGAAAATAACGTAGCTTAAACTTGGTAAAACTATTGTCAAAAATTTGACATAATTTTGGCGCGAAAATGACATCTGTCAAATATCACAGACAATACTTGCCTTCTATTATCTATAACTCGTGATCAGAACATAGACGTTGTCACATAGTAACCGCTGTATATAGTTAATGCATGGTAATGACTTAGCTAAATTAATAATTAATAAATTAATACTTATTAAAACCGGAGAGATAAAAAGATACATTTTTTTTATTTTTTATTTCCTGCACAGATCCGCCTTTTTTTGTCATTTTTTGGAGGCAAACGTACTCTGTGCAACCTATAAATATATATCGCCGGCGCCGGTTCTCTCTTGTGTAAATACACAGACACGAATGCATATAATTTAATGTATAATATATCGAGGGGCGAAAGGCTGCTATTTGGTTTAATCGACATTTTTGTAACTTTACACGCCATTTACAGCTTAAAATTTGGTAAAAATATCATAACAAACAAGTTCTTCGGCCATTTTAATTGGGTAGGTAAGCTTAAAAGTTCAATTAAAAACATCGAACTGTTGATGCTGAACCAAAATAAAACGGACCTTTAATTACAAAGATAAATGTCGCGTGTTAAACGCAATGTCGCTTAAACCAGGTAGCATTTCACCTCTCGAATTATTCTTCAAATACGTAGTAGGGATGATGGCGAAGATATTAAAAAGCCGTGGAAACTTCTAGAAATCTTCAAAATGCATTTGTTCAAACTTTCATCTAAATAACAAGAGATGATTTACAAAACATTTGTTAGTCGTGAATTATTTAGTATGATCTCCTTTATTTTGAACACAAATGACGTCACACGTGATGGAATGGCCTCCATTCGAGCTACCTAAAGTGTCTATCGATCTCTTTCGTGGCTGTTCAACTTGATTAAAAATTGGCGTGTCGAATTTATAAATAAATGTATTAAATTTAAAAGATTTGGAAGTTGACCGTGTACGGATTGTAGTTAAGAGTGAAAAAAATGTGATTAGTTTATGTCATCCCGCCTATTTCTGCCGTGAAGCAGTAATGTGTTTCGGTATCAATGGCGGGGCAGCCGTTATACTGTAAAAAACTGAGACTTAGAACTCATGGCTCAAGATGGGCGGCCGTATTAGACGTTAATGTCTATGAGCTCCGATGACCATTAAACACCAGGTAGGCCGTAAATAAAATATATAATATGTTCATGTCTATGGTTCTAAACGCATATCAAAATCGATCGAGTAGCTTATAACGAACAATTAAACACATACATACCATACATGACCGTTCAACACGTTATTATTGTATTTTATTTGTTGAAAATCTCTTCAACGTAACCCGTAATTTCTATTAATACGAATATAATATCAATTGCATGGAGTTCGCTTGGTATTGGATTATCATAGCTTGATTAATGAAAGCATGTAAATATAAATAGCATGTTCTGTCTAATTGTCCTTAAAATAAGGTAGATTTTTCTATAGGACTTTGATAAATTTGTTGATTTTAAATAGGTAGTGTGTATTGGTGTTTAGTGAATGAAACACTTCACGGGTTACGTGCTAAAAGCCAGTAAGTGAGGGTGATAACGTCACACACATATTCTTGATTTCGGAATTCGATAAATCACATACAGATCTAAAAAAAAGGCAGCAAATCAATAAAATAAAAACAGATGGCAGCAAATCGATAAAAAGAAGACAGTAAACCAATCGAAAAAAAGATGGCTGCATATCAATAAGAAAAAAAGACGGCCGCAAACCAACAAAAAAAATTTCGCTGGCATTTTCGAAAATTGTAAATCAAAGTCTATTTATTTACTGTACGTTGTTCGATAATTTCTGCTGCATTCTTCAATTTAAACTGCAAGTGGGCTATTTCGTAATAAATAGGCATCATTGAAAATTAATAACAAAAAAAAAACGGCAGAGTATCGCAAGCTTTAGCATTGTAAATCGCTTACTGGGTTTTGGTAATGCACGTGTTAGTGCGACAGAGATAACGCTCTACGGAAAACGAGCGGTCTCTTTCTAGCAAACGAACTCAACGAGCCGCTAGGTTCGGTACTTTAGTGTCTTTAGGGATGATAAATTTAGGTACCCGTCTAAACTTTCAGGTTGACATCACTCCTTGGCATTCTAGCATGCACAACATGGGGTTCGGTTTCAATAGGTCCGTTTGGCATAACATAATGGAGATACAAGAACAGTTTTGCGCTTACGACGACTACAATTGGGATTATTCGTTGCTCCACTTGTCTCAGAACAGAAAGAACCAGGAGAAGTTCAAGGTGATCCTGTCGAAGGGGCCGAGGGTCTTTCACATCGGCGAATGGTGAGTCATTAGTTACCGCCTGTGAAACCGCTTATGAAAAAAAATATTGTTACGCGCCGGGTTTCAGGATAAATAAATTTCCACCGAAGTATAAATTAAAACTTTATTCAACACTTAGAACACTTAAAACACTTCACAAACACTTTAAAACTCTCAATTCGCTTCAGGTGATCCGTTCGCTGTTTCGCTTCGAGTAGTTCCTATTATTAACTGACTGCGTGCCATCTCTGCAATGCTTTTATAGCCGATACCATATCCCTAGAATTTTCGAGAATATTCCACACATCTCTAGTATTGTGTTTCCGCTATCTGACAATAGATGGCGTTGTACTTCTCGAGCGTTCTAGGTGCTACTAGATCCTTCGATATTCATTCGACTATTCGGCGATATATGGCGTTACTCTTACCGGCGTAACAATATTCTTTTATTATATTAATTTTCAGCGGTATACATCATAAGAAGTCGAACTGCAATGCTTCGTCCGTCATAAGCAAGGTCCAGAAGTTGCTTCAGAACGCGAAGCCGTATTTGTTCCCGGGCAGCGTGACGGCGACCGTCACCGCGGGGGGCGCCAAACACAATAAGAAGCTGACCAAAGGGAACGGCGGCTGGGGAGACATAAGGTAGGCTAGCTGACGGAATCCTGGGCCCGCGGTCTGCTCCCGACCTCTGGAGACCGTCCAGTCACACATACCTAACGTGACCATACGTCCCGCTTTGGGCGGGATTGTCCCGCTGTCCCCAACGAAAACAAAAATGTCCCGCTTTCATTTATCTGTTGTGCATGTGCTTATTAAAAACTTACCGAATACTTACTTATCCCAAATCCTTATTGTATTACGAAATACATACTAAAGTAACTCTAATTTTGCTGTAGAAAAGTAGTTTTTTGTTGCGTAATCATTTATAAATATTATTTTAAGAGCAAGTTTTGGTGTAAGAATTAGATGTCAGTGGTGGGTAAGAAGATACCATAATAAATTATTTCAAGTCATTTTTTAAACCATATTTTTTATTATTACTTATATATTACATCTTACCCTGACGTGTCCTATATATTATGTATTTATTTATATACGAAATTCCGTAGGCATCCCGCTTTTACACGAAAAAAAAGGTCACATTACACATATCCCGCGTACCTACCTCCTAGGTGCGAAAAAAAAAGGTTTGCTAACAGTCCGTGGAGCGGTGAAGGCTTGCCGTGCACATCAACAATTTCAAGGAAGAAAAACTATAATAATACTCTAGTATCCTGTTTCGCCGGGACCGCTGCCCAAAGCTTAAACGTGCTGCCAAGTGACGAGTCATTTTGACAGAAGACTTTGAATTTGTGTCTCAAATAAATAATAATTTAAAAAACTCTAAAAAAAATACGCTTTTATAGCAAATCCCACTGAAAAATAGAAAAAAACTAAATAAATATAAAAGCATATTTATTTAGTTTTTTTAAACTATTATTTATTTTTCATTTAATAGTTGATTTTAAAATTTTCTATATATATTTTTTTAAATTTTTTTTAAATATTGCATTGTCATCGGTTCTTAATAAGCATACCAAATTTCGAGCTAATTCGACTTTTTGAAGGGGGTCAAAATCATGTTCAAAAATTCCGTTTCATACTAACACACTAACGTACATACGTCTGAAACTAATAAAAGCGTATTAAATAGTCTTTGTTTTGGGTGCAATAATAATATGCCATTTAAATAGTCTCTGGTCCGCGGCAAATAAAACACTGTACGTAATATATAAAACTCACGATCACCTCCAGCTTTGCTGTGTTCGGAAATGCTTTGCTAGGGAGCGTCGTCTGCTGCTGGCGACCATCTTCAGAACTTTGAGAACCAGGTGGCTAGGTGTCCCCCATCTACCTTAAAGCGAGTTCTGTCTGCAGTGAGGATCGGAAGTCGGGAGGGACTAATCAATGGGTCTTAGTCGGGTATAACTCGTTTCCCAAAATAAAACAAAAAGTGGACCGCGTGTGAAAGAGAGCATCTCTATCTCTCCACAACGATCGGTCCCCCCGATCTTGCCCCCTAAGTGTTTCGGGTCTCTTTAGGTGGAGATCACGGGAAGCTTACCTCTTGATTAGACTAAAAACTTGCACAGTATTAATACTTCTAATAGTCGCCCGGTAGTCGAAATTCGACCATAATTATTAATTTAAATTATAAGTTTGAACATTAGTATGGTTCTATAACTTCTTTAATCACAGATTTCGCCAAGGCTGTACTATAGACAAATAATATTAAAGACAAACAATATTAATCTATTCTCAATTTGACCACAGACTTTAACAATAAATAAAAGAGTATATATGCGTGTGTGTGTGTCAAATACATGGTAGTGTGTGTAATGTTTTTTTATTGATTAAATGTATTTTTTATGCATAATTAAAAAACAATATTAGCATTTTGCACTCCTTCTCTATACTCTCTACAAGTGTGAGAAATTTCATACTTCTCCGTCCGCGCAAATTTCGTAAAAAGGGGTGTAAAGTTTTTGCTTCACGTATTAATATCTAGATATTAAAGGAATGATCATACAACAGCCATTTGTCTATGTGTTGAATTATTTTTTATTCTTTTTCAGAGATCAAGAACTGTGCACGAACATGACAAGGATAGGCCGCGAACAAAGAAGATACAATTACTACGCTTGAAACGGTTGTTAATAATAATAATATAAAAAAATCATTACAACGCCATCTATCCGCGGCCGCGGGTACTACATTATTCATCAGACCTAAGGCTCCGCGCTTGTCTCGGCTTCGTTGAGGCGTCGTCGCGGTAGCAACCTCGCGGTAGGTCGACTTGTAGACATCGCTCAGATGACGTGTCTATTATCGAACACCCTGTATCGTGAATTCGTACTAGTCAACTAAGTCGATTTAAATTTTAATTAATCTCTTACGTCACGATCGGATGATTTCAATTGAACTCTTAATTATAGTCCAGGAGCACTAATCCAATATTATACAGTGTGCTTAGTGAGAGTTTTTGAACGAAATTTGTATGCAGTTGGAACAGCGCCCCTAGCGGCAAACGTAGGCAAATGTTTCTCCTCCATACTAATTTGAGTTAACTTTTACGCTATCGAGAACGTTAAAAAACTCGCACTAAGCATACAGGAAACCCTCCTATAACGCGGTAGATCCGTTCCCACAAAGACCCGTGTTGTGTGAAACCGTGTTAAAAGAAACTAGAAGCCCCTACAATATACAGAGTAATTTTTTTCTGAATTAAAAATCTCAACTATGCCTGGATGTATTTTTTGCTCATCACTGCATAGTATAAAACAAAGTCGCTTTCTCTGTCCCTATATCTGTCTGTCCCTATGTATGCTTAAATCTTTAAAACTACGCAACGGATTTTGATGCGGTTTTTTTTAATAGATAGAGTGATTGAAGAGGCAGGTTTATATGTATAATAACATCCATTAAATAGTGGAGAAATCAATAATAAATTACAGTTTCCGAAGAGAAGCGAGGGCGGGTCGCTAGTTATACATAAAAAAATAATCAGTATATTTTCAGTTATTCCCCCATATATAGTGTGTTCATAGTGCATAATGTCGTTTTCTGAATAATTTTTAAACAAAAAATCTCGTTATCGTGTTGTAGACGTTGCCGTGTTATAAGAAGGTTTCGGGATATTTTCTATTCGTGTTATAGCGGAACCGCGTTGTAGGAGGTTTAACAGTATTATAAAGTATAGTATCCGATTCGCTTGTGATAATCGATAATGTCTATTGGCGAGGACGAGGGGCAGCCGTTGTACTGACGAAACTGAGACTTAGAACTCGTGTCTCAAGACGGACGTTGGCATTGACATGGTCTATGACGTTGACGATGTCTATCGTCAACGTCATAGACCAAAATTAAACTTAACAGTACGCGAATTGGTTTTTAATTACAAAAAAAAATCGATCGACAATAATGATTAAATGTTAAGTATTAAAGATTTTTTTTTTCGTTATGCGGTTTTTAATCGCGGCGCTTGACGGCGCTGTAGTTTGCTTCCCTGACTACTGAGCCGAGAGTCGTGAGTTTGATTCTCACGTATACCAAGTATATCGGTCCTACCGGCGCGAGGGACCTTAATTACTTAATTAGTTTGGACCAGACCACGTCGTATGACTCTTTATTTGTTTATTAATATCAATAGATGCTTACTGCTAATGTGATCCATAGATACGATATCGTCAATGAGATTGAGGGGGTAGGAAGTGAGATTTGAGGAATCTTGTATCGGTGCAGGGAACCCCTCCCAACTCTCCTTTTCCCCCTCTATGGGTTAGTGATAACTGTAAAATTACTCTTGAACTTCGAAGGTTTTTTTTTGTTATACTATTAACCTCGAGGGGTCATTCTAGATTCACCGAGCTAGTAGGTGAGCTCACGGGGCTCAAACCGGGAGTGTTGCTAACACTGACCCTAGCAAGAGCCGTGCTTCTCAGAATCTACCACCGGATCGGAAACGCGACCCACTGAGAAGATCCGGCGAGAAACTCAGTGGGCTGTGTCTGTGGATTAATTCACTCGTCGAGCCCTTCGTCGCAAGCGACGGGTTCGGCGAGGACGGTGACCGGGTTCGAAGTGAATGCATTGTATATTACGCGTAGCAGCATCGCGGCCCCGACCGCAGATGGCGCTGTAGTCGATCTCTGACAATTTACACTGGACTTGAAGATCCTACGCTTCTAATGTGATTACGAGAAATATATATTTATATATATATATGTACATACATACCTTATTTTTTTTTTGAGAAATATTAATTTTAATTTAATTTTATGGAACCCAGCGCGAATTATAACGATGACTACACGCTTTGAAAGCGTCGCGGTATCCGCGTTCAAAAAGACAAAAAAAAACGGCAGAAATTTTCGGTAAAATTATTCTTTATCGCCTTCCGTGTCGGTTGTTTCTGCCGATACAATTTTCAAAAAAGGTTTCGCGTAACGTTCGATCGTTACGTGACGACGAAATGTTCGCTTACCATCGAATGTGACGCGGATTCGTGTATCTCGTCGTATAGCAGAAAAAAGTATTAACCAAAAAAAAAACAACGTACTTATTATTATTTGTTAATTAGCTTTTTGATTCGGGACTACGTCATTTAAGGATGTAGCGCTGCGCGGCGTAGTCGCCTGACAGGACTGCGGAGGGAAACAATAGTACAATAGTAGGTAGTCTCCTGTAACGGGCAGGCGCAGGCGGACGCGGCAGCTATGGGATTCGTCCACACAATATGAACGCTTTAAATTACTAGTAGCTTAAAAAAACTCACACACATACACAAAATACACACATACACAAAACACACGCATACACAAAACACACGCATACACAAAACACACGAATACACAAAACACACGCATACACAAAACACACGCATACACAAAACACACGCATACCCAAAACACACACATACCCAAAACACATACATACCCAAAACACACACACACGCACAAAACACACACACACGCACAAAACACACAAAACACACATACACAAAACACAAAAATACACAAAACACACACACACACACACTCACACACACACAAACAGCGAACCGAACTAACGATCAATTTCTTCATGTTATCCTGTCGATACCGGTTCAAGTTATTATAGTGAAGTTATAAAATGATTGCATCGTCGCATTAGTGCAATCAGACGCAATAAGTTTCAGTCGGTTCACGTATTGGGATGAGGCAGCAATGTACAACGAACACCGTCGGAAAGGTCACGCGAGGTCGTGCAGCAGCTGTTTTGAGTTTTTAGAGTTAATAATCATTAATCATTTACACTCATTAAGAACCGAGTTCTTTTAAAGTAGGGCTGTCCAAAATAAATACCTTTGCGGGCTTATTAATTTTAATATAAAAGCTAAAAATACTTTCCAGACATTAATATTTTCAAAAAAACATATTAGTAATAGATAGCTTCACTTTTAAAATGATGTCATGGGCATAGAATGCTACAAGAATAAAGATAAATTATACCAAATATTGATTATATGTTTTGACAAAGAATTCTATTAGTAACCAAACAATTTATATCCAATACTATTTTGTTGTTAAAAGCATGCGTCCCGCGGGACTTTCTCTGGACAGTCCTATTTTAAAAGTTCCAGTAACTAAAATTTGTTGGGCAGTTAAATTGAGAATAAATAAAAAAAACGTTCTTTCTCTTTCAATCGAATTGTATTATATCGCCTCATACTTTAATGAAATGTCCACTCGACACATTTCTTTCTTTAATACATATCCACGCTTGAAATGCAAACATGACTAAGCGACAATAACTGCTTTGTACATAAATGATAGGCAATAACCATATTCGTTGCCCAAAAAATATATATTTCTAGTTCTATTAAAATAATTTTAATCCTACAGCTAGATTCGTTAAAATAGATATTTTTTTTCAGGTATTTCAACTTTAAATTAGTCTACTGTAAAGTTCACGCATTGTCGCTTAGTCACGTTTGCCTTTCAAGCGTCGATATTGAGTTTTTAAATCGAAATTGGACATTCATTTTAAAACCAGCGATTTAATAATAGATCACCTAAAGCATAGTGTTGAAAATAGTTGTCTTAAAGTCTATCGTGTTAATTTTAATTTAATTAATTAATTGGTGCTATTTAAGCATATAATAGTAATATTATTCCGAAAGTAAATAACTTTTCGTAATGTAGAAAACTGACAACAGATGGCAGCACATGTATTGTTTTTATGTAAAATGATAAATTTATATATTTTGTTGATTTAATATGAATAAAAGTGTATACATGCTTTCAGTATTATAAGAGATGCGTTTATTTACTCCCTTTGTCTACTGCATACTCAATAAGAATGGCGCTTAAAGAGTAAAGTCGAGTCGCAAGTTGGTACTGACGCGCACATTTTTTGTCATACATTGCGTGCTTAATGAGAGTAGACTTTGCATCAGTCAGCGTTCAAGTCACCTTGTAGAACTAGAGATTAGTTCACTGTCGCTATATTCCTTTTTTTTCGTAGTCCTTTTTTTATTATTTAAATAAATTTTATTGTTTAAGTATTTATAATAAAGATGTTGATTAAATAACGTTTATAATTATTTGTTTTTATTACCTCTTTATTTATTTTATTGTCCTTGTAGGCAAACGAGCATACGACCCACTCGATTGTGAGTGATTACCTACCGTCGCTCATGGATGTCAGCAAGGCCAGTGGCAGAGTTAAGTCGCTGCCAAAAGCAAACCGTTTCAATTCAAACGGCTTCTAGAATTGTTTGTTGTACAATGTTAAGTCTATAGAACAGTGAAAATTTTGTAAGTAAATATTAAGGCATTACTGTGCAGCGCCCTTTGCATCGCAATGTTAACTATAGTCTGTGGGAGAGACGAAGCCCGCCAAAATGAGATACATAAAATTTATATTAAAGCCTCGTAGTACCTATGCATGTGTTCCAGTAAAAATACTATCGATAAATAAAAACACATTTAAAATCTGTTTGTTGAATCGCTTTGTGCAATGATGTCGACTTTCAGGAGCCTCAGATCTTCCCAGAGGTCTTTAAGCACAGAATTAGCCACAGAACTATTTGTATGTGCTTATATAACAAAAACTAGGGGTATGTAGTACAGTTTAGGGGTATGTAGTATTCGATTCTATAGGCACTAAGGTTAGGTTTCTCAGGTGACGAAATTTCAACTGAAGGTGAAATATAGACCGTGAACAAATATTTATTTTCCATTATAGAAGTAACTTTGAAATTGAAAATAAAAATTGAATTTCCAGTAACTTTGTTACTATTTACCGACTATTTAGCGCGGTATAATAGTCTACCACACTCGCTTGAAAGTTTGTAATTTTTTTCTATGATGTTTGCTCAGGCCTCTTCTGGGTACCTACATAGTCAATCATAAAAGAAAGCCAATGTACAATAAGTATTTATTTTAGAAAATGCACCATATTACAATTTTCAGTCACAGTTTAATCTTAAAAATCAAATATTAAACTTAACATTCATTATAATTCTTATAACAATGGTAATATATTAATGGTAGTGCCTAGGTAGTAGGTACATAATAATTCTCTTTATAATCAATATAAAAACATGGATACAAATCGTCAAAGTTCCTAGAATAGTTACGTTTCTTACTAAATTACCAAGATTTGCCATTTAGGACGAGTTACAGAAATTTCAAAATTTTATGTTCGTTACACATTTGCCAGAAAAGTATACATATGGGGACGGAAGAATGTGTTATGCGAGTTCTATTCATCTGTTTGAAGGGTCTGCCTATGGCACATATACCATAGGGTGTTTCAAAAAAAATACGTATTAAAGGTTTCATTATCGGTACTATAACAAAGGCGGTCATCTGGTTTCGCGCGCTTTGGAGACAATCATAATTTACTCTCACGGCTTAGTCTTGTGTTTAAATAATATTGTAATTAATTTATTTATTTTTTGGAATATTTTACAGTTCCTGGTAGTGCAAGACTGGCGAACAGTGAATATAATGACATACATATCGAAGAGTGAAAGTTTAATTTTGGGTGCCCGACTGGCATGAGACTCTCGGGTTGTCAGTTCCGGTATCGGCCGGCGACGCGTGTTTACCGCTTCAAACTCTGGCGCGCACTAATTGGGGGTGCAAATGGTTCAATAGATGGGTAGCGCGGGGTGGGTCGTCGCGGCATGAACCTGAGTCACAATCCCTTTGGCTACTGTTGCCCCGCGAAACAGAACGCTGCGTTACAAAAGGCCATTTAATTTAAGCGACATTTCGCTTAATACGCAACATTCATCTTTGTAATTAATAGTCCGTTTTACTTGATATTAGCATCAATAATTCGATGTTTTTATTGGAACGAAGTTCCTTATGGGAATCGGCGGAAGGGTACCCTAACCGGGAAAAAACGTCCGTAACGTAAGATTTTTATTAGTAACTAGCTGACCCGGAAAACTTCGTAGTGCCTCAATCGATAAGTAAAAGACCTAAGCTTTTGTATAAAATAAACTTTAAGCAAACAAAAGGAATCCGTCCGACGGGCGACACATCAAAGGAAAAACAAAATTGTTATTTTTATTTTTAATTCCGAGCTTTTTCATATTTTTTAAACCTTCTCTGGACTTTCACAAGTAATTCAAGACCAAAACTAGCCAAATCGGTCCAGCCGCTCTCGAGTTTTAGCGAGACTAGCGAACAGTAATTCATTTTTATATATTTATGATAATAAAATAATGTACACAGTGTGGGACTTAACTTTGTAATAACGTACAAATTGGTAATGCACACAGTGTGCGACTTAATTTTGTAATAACGTACAAAAAATTACATATTTTTTAATCATTCATTGACTACGATCTCAGAGCGTTCGTTTGCGCAATACACTAACTCTTATGCAAACAACCGTGAATGAAGTATACCACAATAAGTTCGCACGTTACCGAATGGCCGTGGATTGTTGCGAAACCTCCAGTTTTATTTTCTTTATACCTCGAATAGAACTTAAAATTTATATTCTTATAATAAGGAACTTCGTTCCTATCCGGTGTCCCACGACACCACACATCTTTTTTTTAAATGAACTTCAATAATTAAAAACTTCTGCTCGAGGTTAGCGGCAAATATGTACAGTTGGGTTATATCTAACGTGACCAGACTTCCGTTTTGAGCGGGACTGTCCCTTTTTATAATTACGAGTTTCGGTGTCCCCGAAATGAACTCTGGAACGTAAAATTGTCCCGGTTTCAGCGGAACGCGAGCGCGGTAAGCTATATTAAAGCAAATTTGTTCCTCTAATAAATATAAATATAACTAAACATCTTGAGTACATAATAATATATATTATGTTCTTTAATTCGTAGCTTTCAAGCTAACTTTTCCGAATAATAACTAAAAAAGTATTGTTTTAAGCTATTGCATAGCTTTTATCGCGGGCTTTGAGCGCGGCGAACGAATCAAGATATTCCGTAACGAAAACAAAACCTAACACACCCCACTCCGCCTACCATGTAGCTCACGTTCAACACATTCACACGTTGCGCTTGTGTAGTGTTTGTGAATAAGCGCGCGGCGTGACGTCGCACTGCATGCGCATCAGAAAGTCTGCCCATCTCTCTCGCGCGCGGTATAGCTTATAAGTGTGAAGGTGACAGTTAATGTTTTGCTTTTGTTAATGTTTATAAATATAGCGTGGTCTTATTTTATTATTATTGTTTTAATATTAAATCATTATTATTGTCTAATTATAATTGCATAAGTTGACAAAAAATGCTATGCAATAGATTTACCGCGGCAGTCCCCGAGTCCCACACGTGTTTTTTTTTCATTCAATAGTCCCAAATAAAACAAAGTCCCGTTTTGAGTAAAAATATAAATGGTCACGTTAGTTATATGTTCTCAATCAGTATAATAACTATCTTCGTCACACTCTGAACTATCAATCTCATTTACTAATTCTTCCTCCCAGAACTCAGCAACCTTTAAATACAAATCCATCGCAGCGGTGGCATCCTTCACAGCAGTACGTGGGGCCTCCAAGCCACGTGACAAGTAACTTCTCGTCAGCTGTCTAAGCGTTGGATTGTACTTTTTGTACTGCAATATAAAATAAATGTGGATTCTTTTAAAAATAAATTTGTGGTTATGTTTTTGCCGTGAAACAGTAATGCGTTCCGGACTTTTTGGCGGGAACGCGAGGAGTGAAGTTGTGTGATTTGTTTTATTTTGGTCTATTTAGTGTTTCTTCAGGTTTAAATGTGTAATAACACTGGTTTATTAACTGTTTAATATCTGTGAAAGTGGACAAATGTGGGAAAATGAAACAAAGCCGCTGGACGTAACTTCTCGGGATCCTCCAAAAAGTCCAGTGAAAAAATTTCAGCAAATGACCACTGTTTTACTGAGATTATATTTCATTTCATCCCATGTCATCTCATTTCATTTCATTTCACTCCATATTATAATTTTTCATAAACTTATGAAAATAAATTAAAATAAGACATGACTTAAAGGTCTTAGTTACCAGGTCATAAAATCCCTTTAAAAAAAGTAGTCGTCGTGACCTAAAGGTTAAGACGTCCGGTGCATTCGGATCTAGCGATGCACCGATGTTCGAATCCCGCAGGCGGGTACCAATTTTTCTAATGAAATACGTTCTTAACAATTGTTCACGATTGACTTCCACAGTGAAGGAATAACATCGTGTAATAAAAATCAAACCCGCAAAATTATAATTTGCGTAATTACTGGTGGTAGGACCTCTTGTGAGTCCGCACGGGTAGGTACCACCGCCCCGCCTATTTCTGCCGTGAAGTAGTAATGCGTTTGGGTTTGAAGGATGGGGCAAGCCGTTGTAACTATACTGAGACTAGAACTTATATCTCAAGGTGGGTGGCGCATTTACGTCGTAGATGTCTAGTTGTTTAGTTATCAGTCCTATTCCGCCGACAAAAATATATGTAGGATAGCTCTGTGTAATATCTTATTTTTTTTTTTAAATCTACCTCACTTCTGATTGATAAAAATATATATTTCTTCTAGTTTTGTCTTCTTGACAAAACAACCAAACCAAACACCAAAACAAACATCAGTTTTAATTCTTGAAGAAAAACAATTAAAAATTGCAGTGTGGTCTAATTAAATCAATGATTGCACATTTTACATGATGTAAAAGCTTGTCTCAAGTTTAATTTATGTTAATATGTACATTTTATACTTATAAGATATTTTTGGTCATAAAAACGTTGTTGAAACTTAGAGCAACATGAGTAAAATTTTAGAAATGTACTATTAATAATACCTACCCTTGTATAAAGATGATACGTGGAAACATCTCTTATATTATCTTCTGGGTGCCCCAGGCCCAATAGCCTCAAGCTTCTCGAAACATCATAGCCTACTAAGAGACAATTTTTTAATATCTGACTCACAGCTTGACGAACCACTTTGATGTGTAAGCCTCTTGACAGATCCTGAGCCTGTATTCCATGAAAACGTGTGCGGTAATCTGAAATCTAATAAGTAATATATGTAGCACTATTCAACAAAGACATTTTTCACCATATTATCACAGTGATGAGAGAGATAGTATTCTTTAATGTACACTTAATAAACAACATAAAATACAAAAAGTAAAATTAGCAGTCTTATCGCTCAGAGCAATCTCTTCCAGACAATAATAGCATGGACCAGAATCGTTTGGAAACAAATAACACGTGGTGTACTGAATTATATAGATAATTGAATTATATAGTAGTGTAATTGAATTATATAGATACACACAGGTACAAACATATATATTATACACAGCATACACAAATAATGTCATGAATATACAAATATCAACAATATAATTTGCCATTAATCAAGAAAGAAAAAAAAAACAATATAATAATAGTTTTGGTTCTTTACACATAAATAAGAAGCTGCCTAAGCTGTAATGATAGAATGATCACAGAATGATAAATTTGTTGTCCTACCTACTTCTGATGTAAAGTAAAAACAATACAGTATTTCAATGAAGCAAGATAGTTTACACACACACACAGAAGCTGGGATCATGATTTAATATCTCAAGATGTTTTTTCATGGCTTAATATCTCAAAATGTTTTTTCAATGCTATGAGGGCACCTGCAGTCTTACAAGTCTAGAACCCAGCTGATTTTAAGTGGTCAGCATTGCTCACCAGCTTTAGAATGCCCTGGGGCACAACCCAGCTGCTACTCACTTAAGGAGGTGGCTGACAACAGCATTAACACCGTAGATGTTTTGATCTCTGCTTAATATAAGATGGTTAGTGAGCTAAATTGTTCATGTAATGATAAAAATCAAGTTTTATGCATACCTGTAAGTTTCTTGGGTTAATGACAGCGTTATAAAGGCATATCTTGTCCTCGTTTACGATAGCCACAGACGCGGGGTAATTTCTGATACCTTCAGAGGATTCCACACCGATCGATTTGCAGTCAATGGATACAGCATCGGCCATAATTATAAAATCTCTATTTTATATTCTTCTGAATAAAACAATTTATTGTACTCCCTAAGAAAAATCCAGACAAAGCATATAAGACCAACTAACAACTATAAAAAGTTTCCTAATGCGAAAATACCTATTCGCAAATCAATGTTAATGCAACTTGCTAAATAAACAAAACTTGGAACTTAAAATAAAGTAGAAAGTAAAGTATTTTAAAGTAACAAACCCCAAATAGGACGAATATAAAATCCCTTTTTGTCTTTGTGTTAACAGATAATTTGCAGAACGTGGTATAAATCCAAAATAAAAACTCATTTATTTCTATTTCTTCTTTTCTTTCAGTACAGTAAGAATTTATTTATAATTTAATGAGTATGTTTTTATCTGGAACGGTTTATTTATTTTGATTGCCTATGAAAATTTCTACGAAAATATCATGAACTACTTAAAAGCAATCAACAAGAGTAAAAACAGTATCAGAAAAACAATTCGAAAAGTATCTGAGACGGCGATCTGAGACAGAGAAACAAATGATTCAAATTATTTCAAATGGATCAGAAGTTTAATTAAAATGCTACTATAATGGTGATATATTTTAAAACTAGTAACCCTTTTTCTGGGTACTTACCCGTTTGTATGTTGCTATTATTGTAGTTTGGCGTTTATGTACTATGGTAGATATTAATTTACGTTACATAAAAATATTCAAAATATTACATACAATATTCTCTGTACTATAAGTACTCGTCAAGTATAGCAATATGAAATGTTTGGATTAAAAATTATAAGAATCGAAACTTTATAAAAATTGATATTTTTGGTAGAAGATCACAGCTTCTGCATTCCATTCAATCAACAACGTTTTAATTAATTTCATGAATATTTTTTTTACTTTTTAACAATTTAATAATGAAATTACTACTATCGATGAATTAAAATGTATTATAAATCTTTGCACTCTTTCAGTTATGTATTAACAGTTGATGATTTTATGTTTTTAGAGACTACCATTTTTATAACAAAAATAAAAATTCTACTATTAAAACTTACATTGTTAGCATGAAGGATAGTATTAGCCTTTCATCAGTTGAATAGTTAAAACAAGAGTATGCATGAGCAAGAGTACCTACTATGTTAAATAGGGGACAAGTTAAAATGTCCACCTGTAAGTAGCAAGTTATTTTTCTCTTATCGAAATAGCGCTAATGTAGGAAATGGTAATAGCATGAATATATCAGTTTTAAACAGAGTGAAGCATTCAGGATTGCAGTGAAAGCTATATTATTCTACCTAACTATAAAGGAGTGGCTTCGCGGTATATTAAATTGACGTCATTATTGACTTCCGCGGTGAGGGAATAACCTCGTGTAATAGATATCAAACCCGCAAAATTATAATTTGCGTAATTACTGGTGGTAGGACCTCTTGTGAGTCCGTACTGGTGGGTACGACCTACCCTATTTTGCGGACCCTATTTCTGCCGTGAAGCAGTCATGTGTTTCGGTTTGAAGGGTGGGGCAGCCGTTGTTACTATACTGAGACATTAAAACTCATATCTCAAGGTAGGTGGCGGCATTTACGTTGTAGACGTCTATGGGCTCCGGTAACGACTTAAAATCAAGTGGGCTGTGAGCTCGTCCACCCACCTATGCAGTAAATAAATAAAAAGTTATACTTTACAGTGTTCGCAGCGCAAATTGGAACATAGCCGAAGTGTGGTACATATCTAGTTTAATTCGTTGTTTTTTAAATCTTTCCACTTGCTACTGTGGCGCCACCTTAACTGGCTTCCTTACAGCAGACACTTTTTAATATACGGAGACGGTACTCTTTTGTTCTATCCTCCATAATTGTTAATTGGGATAGAGTTATACTCATGACTTTTGCAAGTGTGTGTTTGCTTACGCGGACCATATCCACATGACCAACCCTGCCTTTGCAGGATAGCTATCGGAGCACCATGGTATGTGAGGAATGTAGAGAAAAGCAGCACGGCACGAGAACCCTCTTATTGTACTCACCACAAAATCGACTCAGACGACGGGGCAACGAACAGCCACCATCGCCGTAAACATTTCCTCGGTGCCTTGAAGCTATTTTGCAAAAGTAATAGGTACGAACAGAAGGGACATGTCCAACAAACATTAATAAACTTTACCTCCATTGCGTTAATGTTAAGTCGTCATTTTAAAAGAACAGGCAAAAAAGGGTATAAGTAACTGAACGTTCCATAAATGTTAGCTCACTGAGTTTCACACCAGACCTTGTCAATGGGTCGCGTAACCGATGGTAGAAGGTGGTGTATTCTGCAAAGCCCTGCTTTTGCTAGGGCTACTATTCGCTAATTCTCTCAGGTTGAGTGCGTGAGCTTACCTGCTCGTCAGGGCGTAGCTGAAATAGCTCTAAGGCCATCGACCATCAAATAGGCAGGGAAAAAAAAGAGAAATGTTTTGCCAGCACAAGTTTAATATCAAAGGATTGTAATTTTTTGTAGCAGATTGCAGATTAATCTTATGGAATAGAAATACCAAGCTAAACTTCATTTTCAATACAAATTTAATATAATAATGAATCATCACTTTAAGTCATTCATTTATTTTTTTGTAGCCTCTTCTGTCGCTCTGTCCGGCTTCCCACTTCTTCGACACAGTTCTGTAAAGTTGCATAGCTGCCCTGGCATCCTCCACTGAGCTGTGCTCTCCGTGCTGTATGTCAATGCTTAGTATTTCTTTAGCTAAACGCTTCAACGACGGAGTACTGCCTTTTGTTATCTGAAAAAATTTTTATTATTTAAACGGAGTGCTTTTGTGCATGTTTTGGTAGCGAGCCAAGAGGGGCTTAACCAAAAAAGTGTAACAGTGAAAAAACAATACAACAAAACGTAGGAAACAAACTTTTTCAAACACCAAAATGAGTTTTGAAACGGATTTGTCAACATTGTACCATAATAGAGATAATTCTAATAACAAATAATTAATAGATATCACACAATGCACATACACATTAGGTTGACTACTAAATTTGACTGTTTATTTAATCATTACTTAATATAAACTCCAGTTAACCGTCACATAGAAGGTAGTGGAGAATTTGAGAGAGCTCATCTCTTTGCACAGAGCAGTGAATAAGAGGTATTATGCCTACTGCAAGCACATTATTAATCAGTTTAGGGGTCAGAGAGGGAAACAGCATAATACACATGCCATCTAATTTATATTAAAAGTAGTGTATCACACTCTAAACTGTATTGTATCCAGCACAGTATCACAGAAAACCAGTGGCACTTCCTAGACAGCCATAGTTACCACCTATTGGCTGTATTTACCCATCCTACCTCTATTAGGTCTGGTCTCTGGTAGTCTGTCATATTAATTTAATAACAACTACATTGAAGGTAGTTTAAAAAAGTGCATTTTACTTATGTAATTAATATTTCTCACCTTTTTGAATGGTTTGTACTTAGATGTGTCCCGGATATTTCGTTTGGGATGTGACAAAAACAGAACATTTAGATCATTTTTCAACGAGTGTCCAACTAATATTTTACCTCTAATAACGTCTGCTACTTCTTTTTGAACAATTGAAAAATCTTCACCATTAATTAGATCCTCTTTGCGTATCCCGCTGACTATTGTACGATAATCTTTAACTTCTTCACGGGGCTTCACAAACTTGTCGTATATGCAGTCACCAAATTTATTGACTAAAGATACTCTGGCTAACATGTGATCATTTCCATCATAACCTACTCCTACCATTTCGCAGTCCATAGCAATGAACTTGGTTATTTTGTTTTTAGCTTGTTTCCTGTCATTAAGTGCTATATCATCTTCATGTCCGTCTGCCTGGTCAGGTTCTAAATTCAAAGTTTCAAATTTCCGAACGGTTGGCTGCAAGTCTTTGCTTTTGTTTATTTTCTGTTCAGTTTTCCTGTTTCTACGGAATTTACCTGTGTACTGCTCCTTTGGTGCTTGTTTTTCCTCTTTGTGATCCATAAGAAGATTACTCGCTAGTAATTTTTGCCAATTTGCATTTATAAGACCCCTCAGCGATACTGTTTGGTTATGATCGTCAGAAGCTGTTCGCTTTCGCTTATGAGAGTTTTCGACCATATTTATACCAAAAATGAAATTGAAGAAACTTCTGACGATAGTTACGAAGGAATTACAAGATAAATACAATATTGTAAAAATGAATATAAGCGAATATAAGATTGCAATAACTGTGGCATTCGCGTTTGACATATTACTGTTTTATAGATTACGTTAACTTACAATAGATTAGCCATAGTACGCGACACAAAATACCGTTGAATAAGACTTTTACATACAAAAACAAAACTTAAACTTGTTTCTAAATATTTTATAATTTTACTGGACGAATTCTAACGCTTAGATTAAGTTAGAATTCATTAACGAGTTCGTCGTGGCCTAAAGGATAAGACGTCCGGTGCATTCGTGTTGAGCGATGCACCGCACCGGTATGCGAATCCCAAGCGGGTACCAATTTTTCTAAAGGAATACGTACTTAGCAAATGTTCACGATTGACTTCCACGGTGAATGAGTAACATTGTGTAATAAAAATCAAATCCATAAAATTATAATTTGCATAATTACTGGTGATCGGACGTTTTGTGAGTCTGCACGGGTAGGTACAACCACACTGCCTGTCGTGAAGCAGTAATGCGTTTCGGTTTGAAGGGTGGGGCAGCCGTTGTAAGTGCCATGCAGTTTAGTCCTCATTCAAAGCTGAGCACCAGTAGAATACGATTTTTTTTTACTATTAACAGACTATCGCTTCGGATCAGCAACGACCTTTATTTTAGTTTGTGTGTCGTTAGTGTTTGAGGTTGTGGCATTGGGTGATTTAAGGCGAAAATATATTCATGTATATTTTGTTCCAACTCGGACTTAATATTTAAAATTTTCGTGCCATAAGCTTATAAAAACAAAAAATCTATTTCTGAACGAATTTTGATTGATACTATTCATCAAATTGATACATTGCTCTTTCGCTGAAAAATTATATTCATTTTCTGCGGATAACTACGCAATGTATGCTACTTTTTTGGATCCTATCTTTATTGTGACATTTTCCATCGTAATAAACAATGTAAACAAAAGCAAATGTCAAATACTAGCTACCGCCGGGCGCCGACGTGTTTCTAGTTTCTGTTGTGGAGGGAGAACAGTGAAAATGTCTTAGTACAACTGCCGGGCAATGGGCCAGTTCACGCTTTCTAATCGTCGTATACGGTCGACGAGCGTTTAAATTTGTTTGTAAACAAATCGCGGAGTGAAAAAATGTATGAAACATTATTACGAAACCTAAAAGATCATGGTCAAGAACACTTAATTAAACACTGGTCGGGATTAAGTGAGGAACAGCGGAAACAGCTGTCGGACGAAATTCTAAAACTTGACTTGACGGAAGTGCATGCAACATTTTCGCGGGCAATTGAATCTACGAAAAAAATATTAGAAAAATTAGACGACGACTTGAAACCAATACCGGATAGTCACTATGAGTCTGTACCGAACTTGACGCCCGATAAGATTGAAGAATACGAAAATATCGGATTTAAAGAAATATGCAATGGGAAAGTTGGTGTGCTCTTGTTAGCTGGAGGTCAGGCGACGCGGCTCGGTTTCGGCCACCCAAAGGGAATGTACGATGTGGGATTGCCATCAAGAAAAACCTTGTTCCAGATACAAGCCGAGAGGATCCTGCGAGTTCAGCAGATGGCTGCCGAAAAATATGGAAACGAAGGTAAAATAACATGGTATATTATGACTTCTGAACACACAAAAGCCCCTACCGCAAACTATTTCAAAAGTCACTCGTACTTTGGTTTGAATGAAAACGATGTGGTTTTCTTTGAGCAAGGCACTTTATCTTGCTTTGATTTTGAAGGGAAAATATTCTTGGATGAGAAATATCATTTGTCTGCTGCCCCTGATGGTAATGGAGGTCTGTATCGAGCATTAAAAACCCAGGGAATATTGGACGATATCTCAGTAAGAGGAATCCAACATCTTCATGCTCATTCAGTTGACAACATACTTATAAAGGTTGCAGATCCGGTATTTATTGGTTACTGTAAATCTAAAAATGCTGATTGTGCTGCAAAAGTCGTTCAGAAATCTAGTCCCAGTGAGCCTGTTGGTGTCGTCTGCAGAGTGAATGGACACTACAAGGTAGTGGAGTACTCCGAACTCACAGACGAGGCATCTGAAAGACGTAATCCAGATGGTCGTCTCACATTCTCAGCAGGAAACATCTGTAATCATTATTTTTCAGCTGATTTCTTAAGAAAAATATCAAACTTTGAGACAAAGCTAAAATTGCATATAGCCAAAAAGAAAATACCGTATATAGATGAGAACGGTGTGCGGCAGAAACCGAATGAACCAAACGGTATTAAGATGGAGAAATTTATTTTTGATGTTTTTGAGTTTGCTGAGAATTTCATTTGCTTAGAAGTGGCTCGAGACACTGAGTTTTCAGCCTTAAAGAATGCTGACACAGCCAAAAAAGACTGTCCTTCGACTGCCCGAGAAGATTTGCTTCAGCTCCATAAAAAATACATTAGACAAGCTGGTGGAGAGGTGGCAGACGATGCTGATATAGAAATCTCTCCGTTATTGTCCTACGGGGGCGAGAATTTGGACAGCATTGTTAACGGTAAAGTGTTTACCGCTGGTCCATTCCATTTGAAGAGTCCACAGGAATTATCAAGTAATGGTGTTAATGGTAATCATTGATACTGGAAATTATTTTAGCATGACAAATTTCAGAATGAATATATGTTGGAATTTAATTTTGAAACAAATAAGTTGCCAACATTAAATTTTAATTTTAATTTCAAAACATTTATCTTATTCAAAGATTTAAAAAAAAATTGCATCAAAAGAAATTGTTTAATAAAATTGAATTCCTAGAATATGTTATGTTAAATTCAAATTTATAATATTGTCATTTTTTAAAATGGTTTTATTTAAAAAGGTAAGAATATAAAACAAATTGAGAAATTGCTAAAATATAACAATTACTTTTCATATACATTAAGTAAGTGCGTTGTAAGGTGCAAATTGAAACTCTGAATTTAAGACAGATTTGATCAAAACTAAAGCCCTGACATAATACTTTTGTTGCTTGAAGAAATCATACTTTCCAATCATTCTGTAAATAGTTAATCTTGAATGCTTTGAGAATGGTAGGATTAAAACATCACATTAAAGACATCACACTGCCAATAATAAAACAATGTCAAATTAGATTACTAAAATTAAATATTTAAAAGAAATTATAACTTTGTCTGGGACATTTTAATTAATCTTAGTCTCGATTCACTGAAGATCCAACAACACACACATTCCAGATTCCTCGTCAAACTATATTGATCCGCTTCTTTTCTTTTGTTAAAACAATATACAGGAACTAGATGTGGATTAATATTTAACTGAAACTTGTATTTAGAAGCCCTGGTGGGAATATCTAAACAGCAGTTATGCAGGCGTGCGTTTAGAAAAAAAAGGGTGCGTGTACTTATGTACGCGCGTAAGAAGTTATACATACTTTATTTTTATTAAATTTATTTCTTTTTTTTTATTTACATTTTAATCAATTTGAAAGAAAATCGATTAAACAACATCTTCAAACACGCATATTGGACATACCTTTTCTTGACATCGTATAAATTCGGTAATTCTCGGTACGGTTCGGAAAGTTCACCTGCGGCTATATTCAGACTCGCTAAGTTACGTCGGTCGTATTGTAATGAGCGATTTAGTGGACAACTTCATTCTGTTAATTTTGTGTCACGGTGCGCGCGCATCGTAAAATTTCACTCTCACCAATTTTTCATAACGCGCCTAAAGAAGTATGGCACTACGTACCTTACTTAAAGCTTATCTAGTTACGTACCTACCCACATACCTGCGAATGTACTTAGCTACTTAGATACATTTTTCATTATTTAATTGCGAACACCCACCCTGAGATGCAAGGCGATAATATCAACAATATTTTACTGCTCCTCAAACTAGAGTCCCTGAGTGTTCGCTGATGATTCTGTTAATTTTGTGTCACGGTGCGCGCGCATCGTAAAATTTCACTCTCATAAATTTTTCATAACGCGCCTAAAGAAGTATAACTTAAATAAAAATAAAAATGCAATTAAGCAAATAAGTCTTTATTAAACTTAGGCCGATTTTTCATCCCCCCTTTTTCTAGTGTGCTTATTTTTACAATACAACCGAAAGCTCTACATTCCTCCAAGTTCTCATGTCTATGAACTCTGGTAACCACTTAAATCCAGATGGGCCTCGAGGCTGTGATCCATCTGAAACAGTAAAAACAAATAAATAATGAAAATCCACAACTGTAATTTTGACGGTGGTCTGTGTAATGAAGCCTCCACATTGAGGGGCGAAAAGCGATTTGGTTTAAGCGACATTTTTGGAACTTTACAGAAGAGCTATTTAAAGATTAAAGTCTAGAAAAAATATCACGATAAAAAAACTTATTAATTTATTTGAAATAGGGTAAACATAATTGAATTTCAATTAAAAACACCTAATTATTGATGCTAATACTAAATAACACAGACCTTTAATTTATTCTTGTAATGTAATGTCTCGTATTAAGCGAAACGTCGCTTAAACCAAATAGCCTTTCATCCCTCTGTATTGATCCTGTTGTAAGGTAACGATTACACCGGCCGACAAATGAAATTTTTTTGAAAGTTGTTTGTATTTGAGTCACAAATATCACCAATTTATACTATTTTAAACACAAAAACACCTACATATTTGCCCTATCACATCAGATTTTTTTAAAAGATGGAAAAAGCATTTTTTTCAAAATTTAACGAAAAAATTAATAATCATATTACAAAAACATATATTTGAGCATTTACCAAGAAAACATTGAGTCTAAACAATGCTGCAGGACTATTTCGAGTGACATATTTTACGTTTCGCGACAAAATTACGTCTGGGTGTAGTTTTTTTGTGAGTTTTTTTTGTGAGTATCTTCAGTAATATCACGTGTCAGTGACCAGCGGTAATCAGCTATCATATTCACATTCCATCGACCTTGGTACCTTGTCTCCATAGTTTTTATGTCCTGATGAAACCTTTCTCCCTGCTCTTCACTGTAATCACCAAGATTATCAGGAAAAAAGTCCACATGTGAATCTAGAAAGTGGAGTTTTATGCTCTTATTACACCCCAATTTTTGATACTTATCCAATAAGTTTGCAACCTTATTTTTATAGTCGGGATGATTATTATTTCCTAGAAAATTGTTGACAACATCTCTGAACGCCAGCCAAGCATCTGATTCAGTGTTATTCATTGTGGCATCAAATTTTTCATCAGCCATCAAAGATCTGATTTGCGGTCCATCGAACGCTCCTTCTTTAATTTTTGCATCAGATAATCTTGGATTTTTTTTACAGAGTTATTCAAAACTAGCATTGTTTTTATCCAATGCTTTAACGAACTGTTTCATCATACCGAGTTTGATATGAAGCGGAGGTAGTAAAATTTTTTCAGGACTAATTCAGTTTTTTCGTATAACGTTTTTTGTTTCTACTTTGAGATTTTTACGAGGATTCCATTATTTTTGAACGTAGTGCTTGTCTCGTGCTATACTGTCCCACTCGCACAAGAAGCATGGATTTTTTTTATATAAGTAAATATATATATATATATATATATATATATATATAAGTACGTAACGTAAGAATTTTTTTTAAATAAACACACTAATTTCAGTAAAAAGTTTATAAACAAAGTAACTGTAGAGGTTTATTTGCATGTAACCTGTTTCGAATGGGTGTGTCGTTGTTGCAACTAATATATTTCCTCACGAGAGGTCGCACGATTCGAGAAAAGAGCGCTAAAATCTAAAATTTAATTTATTTTAATCAAAAAATTTAAAATAGCCAATGTCTTAATTTTTTTAAAAACCTGATGTGATACGATAAAATGAGGTGTAATTTCGTGATCAGCTCTACCAAATTAGTGGAAAAAAATAATCAGAACTTGAACAAGGAAAATGATGTCGGCCGGTGTTATGTGTTAAAATAAGCAAATATAATTTCTATAATTTTCTTTTTAAGCTATTGCATAGCTTTTATCGCGGGCTTTGAGCGTGGCGACCGAATTAAGAAATTTCGTAACGAAAATAAAACCTAACGTGTGAAGTGTGAAGGGGACAGTTAATGTATTGCTTTTGTTAATGTTTATAAATATAGCGTGGTCTTATTTTATTATTGTGTTAATATTAAATTACTCTATTGTCTAATTACAATTGCATAAGTTGATAAAAAATGTTATGCAATAGCTTTACCGCGGCAGTCCCCGAGTGCCACATGTGTTTTGACGTGACAACGTCTTATAAGTCGATGGAGCCGGCTGCACGCACGAAAAAACATGACTCATGTGGCGTTACCTCACTCTGAGGCGTTCCATTTAAGGCTTTAAGTGCAAGCGAGAGCGCGCAACGAGCGACAAAGAGGCACAAGCAGCCTCCGCGTTCGGCAGCTTTCGACATCTGTCTCTCTCCTACTTGAGTGAGCGATGCATCCGCGTGGACAGCTGCTATACAATAATAAATTTACATGTTTTCGTCAAGTATGAAGTTCAGTGAAAAGTGAATGTGGTGTCAATTGTTTATAGCAACGATAATTGCGTTGAAAAATGAAACCATTCCATCAGTATTTTCTTATGACGTTGTCACGTTCAACTATCGTCAGTAAACCGACTTTATAGACAACCGATTTTTTTTAATTTCGTGGAACCGCAATGTATATCGACGGTAGCTTGTCGGCGTCGCACGAGACCGTTGACCCCGTATCTAAAACGATTTTTAAACGCTTTATTTTGTACCTGTAGTAACTAGACAAATGGTGAAAATTTCAAGATGGTAAATGTTCAGTATGATAATAATATACAAATCTTATTAATACGGTCTAAATGTTGTAACTTTATCCTAAATTAAAATTAAACTTAGTTACGTCAATCGCAAGGCCCAAACTAGACTAAGGCGTTTTAAATATGTTTTTATAAAACAATTTTATAATTTCGCTCTAATATTCTGAACTGTATCGATAGGATGAAAAAAATGAATATAATACATAATTGTTAGTTCTGCTTGCTATATAAGCGTTTTTAATTTTTAATTTTTTAAAGTACATAATACTAAGTGTAAATAAAATTTTACGTACCGAACATTTAGTGTTTTGGAACTACATATTACCATTTGCCCAAATATCTTTTCGTTTTTTTTTTAAGTCCATCACTACGTTCACGGTAAACCTTGCTATATTATTATATTCTAATATATTATTTGTATACATATAATTAGTTGATAAGAAAATTGGTGATAATAATAACATAATTATCATTATTTTTTTTTGTTAATATAATTAATATTTGGATCTCGTATTACGGAACCGATTTCAAGAAAATATAATTTTGTGTTGAAGTGTGGCACTGTGAAAGAAAACAATCCAATTTTCAATATTATTTAGAAGTCTTCCAAATGTGTATATCAACAGATCAAATCATTCAAACGGTAAACCCTGTCTTTTTGGAGTCGGTCCGTAGAAATTTATGGCAAAATGAATTGAAAGCATGCCGTGAAAGCAATAAATGATAATGTTAAGAAATTTAATATAATAATTATAAACGATATGTATATAAAATTTAAATTAAGAGGTCCATTTGAGAGAGAACGTAAATAAATTATTATTTTTATTATTATTATAATACAGTCTTAAATTTGGGCCTCGTCACTCAAGTTTCGAAAGTAATGTAAATTATATTATAATAATATTATAATTAAAATTATAGTAAAATTGTTTTCAAACAATCTTTGAATTTTGAATGTACTTAATAATCGTTAAGATATTATGTGTATTTCTGTTACTTTCCTTGTGTTTGATATGATATATTAATAAATATATTTTATATGGTATTTACTTTTTTTTATAACAATAGATTGCAATCTAGTATTTAAGCAAGCAATACCAACAAATCAGAGCTTTAATGAAGCAAAAAAAAAATGGAATTCAGAAATTCTCTTCTCGCCTTCCTTTTTTTATGAATGAGGGGTTACTGGTGGCCCGGAGGACTTTTCAGTTTCACCAGGACGAGCAAAGGCTCTGCCAGGACGGGTGGGATTTGCTAACAGCTGCCCGAGCGCCCCCAAAGGAGACATCACAACTCAAGAGCAGCTGCTCTCGCGATTGAAAATGAATCTACTACTGAATCGGAATCGCGGCGCACTGAGAAGATCCGGCGAGAAACACAGTGGGCTGTGTCTATGGGTTAGTTCGCTTGTCGACGTTCGACGAGGACATTGACCGGTGCTTGAGGGGTCTAAAAGCAGCGAGAGTGGATCCGGGGGATCAGACATGTTTCTGGCGACGCCGGCTTTGTGTTGCCCCGTTGTCTGGGTCTGATAGGTAATTAGCGGCGTGAGCGCGTGAGCTCAACTACCCGTCAGACCTCAAGCACAGGTCACCGTCCTCGCCCGAACCCATCGCTTTCGACGAAGGGCTCGACGAGTAAAATAACCCATAGACAGCCCACTGAGTTTCTCGCCGAATCTTCTCAGTGGGTCGCGTTTTGGATCCGGTGTTAGATTCTGCGAAGCACTGCTCTTGCTAGAGCCAGTGTTAGCAGCACTCCGGTTTGAGCCCCGTGAGCTCACCTACACGTCAAGGAGAAGCTGAAATAACCTCTCAAGGCTATCAGCATAGGTAGGAAAAAAATACCCGTGAGGGCGTGGCCGGAATAGTTCCCTAGGCTACCAGTGAATGGGTAGAAAAAAAAAGAGAAAATTACAGCGAGTTTTATAATTTTGTCATCATAGGTAAACGAGCATATTATTATGGTAAGGGGTCATCAGCAAGGCTAAGGAGATAGTCAAGCCGCTTCTACCTAGGTGGACCTAATTACGTAAAAAACAGAAACAGTATCATGGGCAAAGTCGCTGGTTAATGAGGACTTTTAATACGCTTCTATTAGCTTCAGGCGTATGTATGTTTGTAACGGAATCTTTGAACATGATTTTGACCCCTTTCAAAACGTCGGATTAACTCGAAATTTAGTATAGTTACTTATTAAGGATCGATGACAAATTGGAATAATTGAAATTCAAAGAATGCTTAATATCCTTAATAAGTATACCAAATTTAGAATTAATCCGACGTTTTGAAGGGCTTCAAAATTAGGGTCAAAATCATGTTCAAAAATTCCGTTACAAACATACATACGTCTGAAGCTAATAAAAGCGTATTAAAAACAAAAACAGTATCACGAGCAAAGTCGCTGGTCAATGTGGACTTTTTTTAACACGTTTTCATTAACTTATAGTCTATATTTGTTTGTGTATAAAGAAATCTTTGAACGTCATTCATATCGATTTCTAGATTAGATTAACTTGATTCGCACACGCGTCAAGGACCGTTGACGATACAATCGCTCTGATATCCTGACCGGCATGGACAGGATAAAAAGAGTGGAAATTAATCGATACTTCGGTTTGATATTTAAGTTTGTTTTTAAATGACATACACATATTTTATTTTATATTGCTTAGGTTGGTGGGCGACCTCTCGGCCCAACTGGTGTTAAGTGATTACCGGAGCCCATAGACATCTACAACTAAAATACCGCCACCTACCTCGAGACATAAGTTCTAAGTCTCAGTTTTAACAGTACAACGGCTACCCTACCCTTTATTACTGCTTCACGGTAGAAATAGACAGAGTGGCGGTACCTACCCGTGCGGACTCAAGATATCCTATTACTCATAAGAGTATAAAGTTCATTTAGAATGAGGTATGTGCAGGGCAGTGTAATAAATGTTCAGTTCCCGCGAGACGCGGAGATAATTACAAACTAGGTACTAATTACGATTTTTATTTTTTATTTTTTTTTATTGCTTAGATGGGTGGACGAGCTCACAGCTCACCCGGTGCCAAGCGGTTACCGGAGCCCATAGACATCCACAACGTAAATGCGCCACCCACCTTGAGATATAAGTTCTAAGGTCTCAAGTACAGTTTCAACTGTTCAATTTTTATTTTCACTTAATTAGTTTGCATGTTTCTAAAACTTCACGGCTTAGTAAACAGTTTGTGTAATTAATCAAGTCATAATTTACAGTTTACGAAAACTGTGTCAATATAAAGACCTATGATAATATAAAAAAATTACTGGTGGTAGGAAGTCTTGTGAGTCCGCACGGGTAGGTACCATCGCTCTGCGTATTTCTGCCGTGAAGCAGTGATGCGTTTAGGTTTGAAGGACATATCTCAAGGTGGCTGGCGACATTTACGTTACGTCTGTGGGCTCCGGTAACCACTTAAGACCAGGTGGGCCGTGGGCTCATCCACTCATTTATGCAATAAAAATAAAAACAGTTTCAGAAACAGTCCAATGACATGTATTCCTTTCATTTTTATCTGTCAATGTCATCTGTTCTTTTAATAGATAATAAGATATTAAATCGTAATAGCAATTTTTATTACGAACGTAATGTAATATTTCGTTCTTAAAAAGTGGTATTCTTTTTTTATAACACCCATACCAGTTTATTATCTCGGAAACGGTTTTTCTGTCAAAGGACATAATATTATGTATTCTTCTTCTTCGTCGCTTCCTCATTACTGAGGGTCGTGACCACCTTAGTTTAGTTTTTCCACCAGATTCCTTCAATGTTGCCGGCATTCGGCCTGCTTAATGGCGCCCGGGACGCTGGTGTTTGTGGCCTCCTTGACAATGTCCGTCCACCTTTTTTTTTATTGCTTAGATGAGTGGACGAGCTCACAGCCCACCTGGTGTTAAGTGGTTACTGGAGCCCATAGACATCCACAACGTAAATGCGTCACCCACCTTGAGATATAAGTTCTAAGGTCTCAGTATAGTTACAACGGCTTGCCCCACCCTTCAAACCGAAACGCATTACTGCTTCACGTCAGAAATAGGCAGGCCGGTGGTACCCATGCGCGCGGACTCACAAGAGGTCCTATCACCAGTAACACAACGTCCACCTGGTTGGCGATCTTCCTCGACTTCTGTTTCCTTCCACGTGACCTACAACTATTAGTTTTTCCAAGTTGTCAGGATTTCGTCGGGCCACGTATCCGAAGTACCTACTTGAGGAAACGCTCCATATGTATTAAAGAATATTTAATGGATATTCTAGATTATTCTAGAACGTTCGGCCCGGGAGTAATGCGCAATACGTTATGGTCGGCTCACTGAACGCGCCTTTACATTACAAAACCTGTTGAGCGTGTCTCAAGGAACGCGCTGCCGAAATCCGTGTTTAAATACGTATTATGAAATGCTTATGAAAAAACAATGCATTGAAAAGTGAAAAGTACAATCACTGTTGGCTATTTCATATATAGTTTGATTTGTAAGAAACTTTCTGGCGTGTTTTTTAGGGTTCTGGTTTTTTTAATTGATTAAACGTGTGAACGTGTGAACGGCCCACACGGTGTTAAGTGGTGATACGTCCAATATCAAACGCTGCCTTGAAACATGAGTTTTATATCTCCGTTGAATAGTACAAAGGCTGCTCCGGCCTTCGCAAAAGATTAGTTTTGGTTGTTCGCGACAGAAATGGGCGGGGTGGTGGTATTAATCGTCTGAGCTCCCAAGAAGCCCCACCACCTGATGACGTGCTTCAGGAATACGCAAAAGCTGTAGAAAATGTCACTGTAGACCTGTTTATGTTTAATAGTTTATTATTACTACTAGTGTCAAACCGGTCGATAAAGTAAAGCTTCTCAACAATGAATCGTCGGGTAAGTAATTGATATGCCGCATATTTAACTAAAGATTTTAAATTCCGAATCATCATCATTCTCCTGTCCTTCTCCCAGTCACCTGGGGTCGGCGATTCATGTTTTCTCCTTCCATACTCCTCTACCATATACCATTTTTTCGCTCACTCCCTTCTTACAAATATCGTCTTTCACGCAATTCATCAATTTCTTCTTAGGTCTATCTATATCCCTCCACATTCATAGATAACACTCTCTTACCAACCTCATAGTCATTTCGTCTCATTCCATGTCCATACCATCCCAAACGCGCACTTCTCAACTTCTCTGTCACAGGTGCCACTTCCTCTAATATATTCATTCTGTATTCTCTCCATTCTCGTTACTCCACACATCCATCGCAACATCTTTAATCTGCGAATAGGACTATTAAAAATACTATTAAAAAGTCTTTTAAACGAAAAAATGTGCTCCAAATTGAGATTAGGGCTTTGTAAATTTTTTAGCATCACTAGACGCTAGAGTTCCTCCTTACAGTCTGAGATCGCGGCTCATCCAAAATGTTGTCTCGTTCTAGAAAATTCCATCGCATTTATTATTTAGACAACGTTTTTGTTTCATTTCCTATATCGATCGATATTAAAAACATCTCGGATTATTCTCGTATGAGCACGTCCTTAAAAAAAAACAAAAAAAAAACGCGGAACGCTGAATACTGTTACGTCAACCTTGACATTTTAAGTCATCTTCGCCTTCGTTTGACATTTAAGGTTTTTTTTATAAACAGCGACCCAGTTCAACCTATGCCTTTTACTAAAGATCAAATTTTAATGTGTTTCCGTTCGAAGTTTGACCTTATAGGGGTAATCTGTCAAAAGTCTAACAGCACTAATAAGTCTGAGACATTTTAATAGTTAAGGAAGCTACAAAATTTTGTTTTAATGAAGACTAGAGGTCCCGCAGTAGTCGAAATTCGACTATAATTAATTGGAATTGTAAGTTTGTACACTCTTAAGATTGTATTTTATAATTCTATAATCACAAATTTCGCCAAGACTACACTATAAAAAATATGAACAAAGAGACAATATTTAATCTATTCTCAGTTTGACAACAGAATTGAATTTAATACATTAAATCAATAAAAAAAAACGTTACACACACTACCATGTATTTGACGCACACACGCATGCATACTATTTATTTATTGTCAAACATTTGTTCTTGACGTCTGTGCTCAAATTGAGAATAGATTAAATTATAATCTATACTAATATTATAAAGAGGAAAGATTTGTTTGTTTGTTTGTTTCGAATAGGCTCCGAAACTACTGGACCGATTTGAAAAATTCTTTTTCCATTAGAAGCCGACATTGTCCCTGATGAACATAGGCTACTTTTTTTAAATTTTTATTTTATTTTTTTGGTTTCATGTGTGTTTTAATGTTTCCGAAGCGAAGCGAGGGCGGGTCGCTAGTAAAGAAATATAGTCGAAGAATTATAGTCGAATTTCGACTACTGCGGGACCACTAGTAATAAATAGTTTTGTGCAGGTTTGACGACGAAAGGAAGATCTTCCACCGAGCGGTCGGAGCTTTTATATATATAGCTTAACTTGAAAATATCGTAAGCGAGATTCAGGCATCTGTCAAATATCTTGTGTTGTATGATGGCTACCCGCCACAGTTTTTTTTTCGTTTATTGAACCTGACGGTAGGTGCGAGCCCTGTGCCAGCTACGGTAGTTTTACGTTTGCCTATCAAGACACAGCTCAATATTAGCTTTCCCCTTATGATTTTTAGTAAACGCATTGCGTAATGCGCTCTAACCTCGCATTGAATGTGCCATTCCGAACCCAACTACATTCCGAGCCGAGTAAACAACAAAACGGTTTGCATTCGGAAAGCAGAACGTTTTAATTTTGCAGTTAAGTTAAATTTGCAAAAAAATTGTAGTCCGTAGCGCTGTAGCTGGCGGATGTAAAAAATCGGAATTATTTTGTTAAGGTAATTTTATTCCCCTACCTATGCTGATAGCATTGAGACGCTATTTCAGCTTCTCCTTAACGTGTAGGTGAGCTCACGGGGTTCAAACCGGGAGTGTTGCTAACACTGGCCCTAACAAGAGCAGTACTTCGCTGAATCTACCACCGAATCGGAATCGCGATCTATTGGGAAGAGCCGCCAAGAAACTAAGTGGGGTGAACCCCATCGCTTTAAGCGTTTCACATCAAAAAGAAAACCTATAAAGAAATTAATGATTATTTTGAAGATGCCTTTCATATAAAGGAATTATGCTTCAACAACCCGATTTTGTTGTTAAAATTGAATGTATAAAGACACTTTTCCTTATTTTCTATGCTTCGCAGTCGCAGAGCTTGGAATTGAACCTTAATAGTCATCGACGCAGACCAAAAGTGAAAGGTATTAGAAAAAAAGGTCAGACGTATCTTTGAGATAACGTAACAAATATATTGTAATATGATTGCGGTGTACTTTGTTCTATTTCGTGTACGCGGTTTCAAAATTAGGCACGATTTTTACGGTAATTAAATTTATAAATAAGTTGATATAATTAGATATTATACCGTTAACACCTTAGCTGCGCGAAATAAAGTCATAAACCTTCGTTTGGCGCGGCGACTAGTCGAAATGCGCCCCCAGCGATATTTCCACCAGCGCGTGGCAAGTCTTTCTCGACCCATCAGCACTAAAGTACATTAAAATGCTATAACTTTGCGAAAACGTACTGTATACAACTTATAGTATATAGTTTTCAGTGTCAAACTCTTACAAACACTAGAAATAATCGAGAAGGACATATTTTTCTTCGTTGTGACGGATATGAGCCAGTTCCGCAATTAGGGTGTTTTGTGTTGTCCAGCTGGAGCACTGGGTATGAATACTCCAGAGGGTCCCACAAACAAGTTCGAAAAGGAATGGTAGCGAGCGAGGTACGGACGTATTCTCGTGTGTATACTTCGGTGGTTGCGGTGAACTGTCGGCGCACGAAAAGGGGCGCGCGCGGCTTGCCAAAAGGAAAGCCCTTCGGTTGCTACCTACTCTTTGAGTCGCGCCGGGTGCCGACAACGAGAGTCCCTGATTGGTCGCGGCGCGCGATCAGACGCGGCTGCCGACGCGGCAGGCGTTAGGGTTGCTATAGGTGTTAATAAATAATCGTATTTGACTTATACAGAAATGCTTTAAGCTTTGTACTGCAAATGCTAAGTATTCATTCGTTTGCCATTAGATGCATTACGTGTCTTCCTATTTTCCAGTTTCGTCTAAACAGATGGCACTGAAGTACCAATGGAACTGGTATGTTATTTTTAACCGTGCTGGAGTCATGGTCCAGACGGCTGGCCGATCCTTCGGCTGGTCGTAGGACCGTCGAGGCGATTCGCCCGGTTCTTGTGAATTGGGTGAATCGTGACAGAGGACGCCTCACTTTCCGGCTCACGCAGGTGCTCACTGGGCATGGTTGCTTCGGTGAGTTCCTGCACCGGATCGGAGCCGAGCCGACGAGAGAGTGCCACCATTGTGGTTGCGACTTGGACACAGCGGAGCACACGCTCGTCGCCTGCCCCGCATGGGAGGGGTGGCGCCGTGTCCTCGTTGCCGAGTCGACTTGTCGTTGCCGAGTGTTGTGGCATCGATGCTCGGCGACGACGAGTCGTGGAAGGCGATGCTCGACTTCTGCGAGTGCACCATCTCGCAGAAGGAGGCGGCGGGGCGCGTGAGAGACACGCAAGCCCGCCGCCGTCGAGCGGGGGCCAGGGAGGCGGATCTCGCCCAAGCCCTGGCCCTCTAAGTGTTTCGGGTCCCCTTCATATGTCGGTCTGGGGACAGGCGAAGGGGGCCTAAGAAGACGACGTGCAAGCTGCTCTGCACGCGTTTTACGCAAGAGCATCCGGGTGATGGAAGGCCGGCTATCCTCGACCCACGCTGGTTCTGACCCAGCGGGGTATTCCGTAGGATAGACCATTCTAACCGGCGCCATCTAGGCGGGCTCCGGATAGCCTGCCGACCGAGAGGGCTGGTGGTCGTGGCGCCGACGACCACTGGTCCAGCGTCCCGAGGGGGAGGGTGATGGGAGAGATTTGCTCCGCACTAAACGCTTCACTTTCCCCCCTTTGCCTTTTCATGGGTTCTGTCTCATGCGAGGTTCGGACGCGGGTTGTTGAACGACAGGAGGTTTTAGTCAGTTCGACTCCGACATGCCCCGCCCTTCATCCCCAGGGGAGGGCGGAAGTCCGGCGATTTCCTCCTGAGCAAAAAAAAAAAAAATTTTTCAAAACCTTTTATTAGCTCGGTACATATTATTTGTTTTTATGTATTCACAGACTTCAAGACGTCCGATTACCTTAATTGTTTGCACACACATTAACAGCGATGACGATACAATAATTTTACAAGTTCGTTCTAATATCCTGAGAGCAAGAATGAGTGACGATAGATGAACCTCTCGCCTGACGTCATGGCCAGGCCGTCGAGATATAGAAAAAAAGGAAGACCTAGAAACAGATGGGCTGACGACATCGAAGGGACGGCTGGTATAGACTGTGGGTGGAAAAGGCCATAGACAGAGACTATTGGTTATTTTTTGGAGGAGGCCTTTACCCTCGAACAGAGGGGTTCACGCTAATCTAAACACAAAACCAATTAATGGAAAGTAATTAAATAAAAATAATAGAATAGTTATAATTTATATTTAAAATGTATTAGTTTTTTCACGGGTGAAATAAAAGGCTTTTTTATTTATTTATCCTGAGAGGTATTAATTGGATAAAAATAAAGTTGAAATAATATATATTTTTTTATAATAACAACTGGGAATAAATCGCGTACGGTGATCCGGCCACAATTTAGGATTCCCTGTGTTATGGGTACCAGAGACTGATTTTTTTTTATTTATTTTTTTATTGCTTGGATGCGTGGACGAGCTCATAGCCCACCTGGTGTTAAGTGGTTACTGGAGCCCATAGACATTTACAACGTAAATGCGCCACCCAACTTGAGATATAAGTTGTAAGGTCTCAGTATAGTTACAACGGCTGCCCCACCCTTCAAGCCGAAACGCATATTACTACTTCACGGCAGAAATAGGCGGGGCGGTGGTACCTACCCGTGCGGACTCACATAAGGTCCTACCACCAGTAATTACGCAATACGTAATATTATTTTGCCACCAGTAATTACGTAATATTATTTTGCGAGTAGGTAGGGGAGGGTCCATTGCGAGTCCGAAGGTTTGGTACCTGTTATTTTGAGATTAGATTCACCACCCACCTCGAAATGTGTGACTGAATCCTTTATTGTACCAACGATTGTCTCACCTTTCAGAGTGGAAGACCTGACTCCCTCGCGGCAAGAACATGTCCAATATCATTATCGTGATCACTAGCCCACGGACGCCCACTGCTGGACATAGGCCTCCTAAGATCCGCCACAACGAGCAGTTTGTGGTGTCCGCATCTCGATTCTCGCGCATGTCGTCCGTCTACCAAGTGCTGTGGTGGGGTATGCCTAAAAACTAGTAATTAGGATGTGCAGTTAGATAGTATTTGGGAAGGAGACGAAGAATCGGTAGGATAGTGGCAGTAGTGAGACGTAGCCAGGGTTGAGTTTGTGGATAGTCATTGTCCGGATAGGCAAATACTTAATCAGTGTACGATCATAGAAAAACGACTATGTGAGAGTGAACCAGTAAAGTTAATAGCGTTTCTCGTTCACAGCACCAACTTAAGTTCAACGACTCGACTGTGAACGTTTAATATTCTAAGCGCTTACAGTCGTTGCGCAAGGAATAGGAATCAACAACGTTTTTACTATACGCTTACTTTTTGTTCCTTTTTTCCCTACCTATGCTGATAGCCTTGAGAGGCTATTTCAGCTTCTACTTGACATGTAGGTGAGCTCACGGGGCTCAAACCGGGAGTGTTGCTAACACTGGCCCTAGCAAGAGCAGTGCTTCGCAGAATCTACCACCGGATCGGAAACGCGACCCACTGAGAAGATCCGGCGAGAAACTCAGTGGGCTGTGTCTGTGGGTTAATTCACTCGTCGAGCCCTTCGTCGGATCGACAGTCGCAGACGTAGACGTTAACGTATCTTCTGAGTCGCGATTCTGCTTCGATAGTAGAATTTAGTAGATTCATTCGCGAAGCAGCTGCTCTTGAGTTGTTAGGTCTCCTTCGGAGGCGCTCGGGCATCTGTTAGTAAATCCCACCTCTCCTGGCTGAGCCTCTGCTCGCCTACCTGTCCTGGTGAAATTGGAAAGGCCTCCGAGCCACCAGTAATCCTTCAATCATAAAAAAGGCTAATGCCCATGTACCGTTTTCACAGAAATTTCATTTTAATAATGCATAGTTATCCATATAAAAAAAAATAACTGAAAAATCAGTCTACATCAGGAATCAACCTGAAGATCGTGCGTGATAAGAACTCGTAAGTAAATCGTGAACCAATTTAAATACCATAACGCATCTTTCGTTTTTACCCTTCCTAATCGTTGGTAACGTATTTTTTTTCCTACCTATTCTAGTGACCTCGAGGGACTCATACTAGATTTACCGGACGAGTAGGTGAACTTACAAAGAAGCTTACGTGACTAATTGGCTAACACGAGCCCTAGCAAGAGCAGTGCTTCGAATCTATTACTGGATCGATATCGCGACGCAACCATCAAAATAGCTGAAGGATATTTTAATGTGTTTAATGTTTTTCAAGCTTAACGATGCCCTCCACGAAGCCAAGGATCGCAGAACATGGAGAACAATTTTACTTGAGAGAATAATGTAGCGAGACAGTCACGAATCTTAATAATAACGAGGAATGTTTTTTCTGAATTTGTTTTATTATTTTGGTGAATAACAAAGTTGCGAATCTAATAGACTTTTATCCGGACAGACGCATCTATACTCTTTAAGCTAATAAACGCCTTCTACCATCTGCCTCAAGCGAATCCTTGAGTATTTAGACTCAATAGGACGTCGGTTCATCTAATGTAAATTGTTCACGTCGTTATTTGTAATGTAATGAATATGTTTAATTGCAAATATTCTGCTTGTCCTAATCTCACATTATATGGCTTCGACGGAGCATGTTCTCTCATCATGCTGTATAGGAATTTAGCATGAGTTGTCCGACTAGCCTCCTGACATCAACCCCCTCGGGCAATTTCTTCAGTACTACGAGTATATCCGTTACTTTGACCTTTGCAGTAGACTTCTGTTTCTTCTTTTGGCGTCTCTTACTCTAGAAATTTTCAGGGCGGTGATACCTACCTATGCCGGCTCATAAGACTCTCTAGTGATCCTGATGCTAAGAGTTTGCTGAAGAGCATGGAGTGCATCGTGAATCCAACCGTCATCTCGGGCCTTCGATGCTATTGACCTTCGAATTTATTCGGATTTCAAGGCACGTGGTCAGAGGTGCACAGCTCTTTTTAGTCGCTTGACAGAGTGGTCGTTATCATAACATTCGAGAGGACAAATTTGATGCGTCCCTCTATAAGTCAGAGGAAGTCTGAAAGTGGCACCCGTGACAGAGAAGTTGAGAAGTGCGCGTTTGGGATAGTATGGACATGTAATGAGACGAAATGAAAATGAGGTTGGTAAGAGAGTGTTAACTATGAATGTGGAGTGGATATAGAGGAAAAGGTAGACGTAAGAAGAAATGGATGGATTGCGTTACGATAAGACGATAAGTGTATGAGGGGACTGACATCTGTCTCTCTCCTACTGAGCGTTCGACATCTGTCTCTCTCCTACTTGAGTGAGCGATGCATCCGCGTGGACAGCTGCTATACAATAATACATTTACATGTTTTCATCAAATATGAAGCTCAGTGAAAAGTGAATGTGGTGTCAACTGTCTATATAAAATATCTATCAAACAAATAAAATTTAAATTTTCTTTTGAAAAATGAAACCATTTCATCAGTATTTTCATATGACGTTGTCACGTTCAACTATCGTCAGTAAACCCACTTTACAGACAACCGATTTATTTCTAAAACAAATAAATAAAATCTTTAGCAATAAATTAATATCATTGTAGTTATTATTACAGTTTGCACTTATATTTAGCCTTGACTGGCATACAATGTCGATTAGGTTATATTGATAAGGCAATATCAATTAAAGTATCATTATATAAAAAAAAAAACACGTGTGACACTCGGAGACTGCCATGGTAAAGCTATTGCATAGCATTTTTTATCAACTTGTGCAATTATAAATCGACAATAATAATTTAATATTAAAATAACAATAAAATAAGACCACGCTATATTTATAAACATTAACAAAAGTAAAACATTAACTGTCCCCTTCACACTCATAACCTAGACCGCGCGAAGGAGAGATGGGCAGACTTTTCATGATGTGCATGCGGCAGTGCGACGTCACGCCGCGCGCTTATTCACAAACACTACACAAGCAAAACGTGTGAATGTGTTGAACGCGAGCTACATAGTAGGCGTAGTGGGGGTGTCAGGTTATTTTCGTTACGGAATTTCTTGATTCAGTCGCCGCGCTCAAGGCCCTCGATAGAAGTTATGTAATAGATTAAAACAGCTGAATTGTTCACGATAATTTTGTTAGGTACGGATGTTTTGATCGACCTCAGAGAAGATACCATCACTGCCTATTTATATCGTATAGCAGCAATGTGTTTAGGGTTTATTTATTTATTTTATTATTATTTGTGGTCATAGGTTAACAAAGATTAATAAGTTAATATTAATAAATGTATCACTATGTCCTGCTAGTAAAGCGTACAAATATTAGGTGTAAGTATAATCTACATAAAAATAAAAACAACTTAAATTATAATTATTTAACTCTATTCTACTTGATTGGGTTGAAAGGATGTCTTAAGTTGCCCTTAACTCGTTTACCTATCTAAGCTATAACAAAATAAAAATAACTCTATAATATTCGTTTAAAGCAGTGAACATCACTATCGATTTTAATTTTAAGTGTCCCATAATATTTATCAATCTCAATTGTTAACAGATAATATTCTCTTCATCACTATCGATTGTAATTTTAAGTGTCCCACACTATTTATTAATCTTAATTGTTAACAGATAATATATATTATCTTGTACTATTACGGCCTAATCAACTCCATTTAATGAACTAAGTGGTATCAGATTATGAAAGGCTACCACGTTCAGGGAAAAACGTTCTAACCGAATGGTGGTTTACGGTTCAGCTTGCCGTGAAAAAATAAACGATTTCAAATCATTATCTTTCAGATTTCAAGAATTACAGATTAAATATTGCGACGATTCCATTTTATGTTATCGATAAATTAAATATACGTATTTGTCGTGAAGAAGATTTATGGAAGACCAGCTGTACCCGTCCGCTTCGCTGGGCATTTAAAATTAACATTATTATTTCTCACCCCCCCAAAGATACTCATCATTAACGCCCCCGCAACTGGTGTAGGGAGTCCAACACTCATATAAATATTAGCCTATCCATTAGGTTCATATATTTTCTACATGGATACCAAGTTTCAAGTCAATCGGATGCATGCTTCAGTAGTAAAACGGAACATCCGTAAAAACCACTGTAGAATTTATATATTAGCATAGATAAAGGATCGATCGACTTGTATATTAACTGTTTCTACGGTAATTGGTTCTGGCAGTGGTTTCACTGTCTGGTCTCTGATATTTGTCACATCTTCTGCCATCTTTTTTCCTACCTATGCTGATAGCCTTGAGAGGCTACGTAAGCTTCTCCTTAACGTGTAGGTGGGCTCACGGGGCTCAAACCGGAGTGTTGCTGACACTGGCAGTGCTTCGCAGAATCTATCACTGGATCGGAAACGCGGCCCACTGAGAAGATCCGGCGAGGAACTCATTGGGCTGTGTCTATGGGTTAAAAACCTGCGGACGTCTAGTGTTGTCAAAACTCCAACTGACAGATCCAGTGATTTGTTCTGGTCGTTAACAAATTAATCAGATCATCAGGGCATCGTCAGATTATTAAGTCAGTTAAATAAGCACAGACACAACGTAGATGATGTATTACAAAAAAAAAATCGTCGCAGTCAATAGACAGAGTATCTAAACAGTACATTTCCGTCGATTCGCGATAAGAATAACAAATAAATGATAATACTAAAGTTATATAGATTCGTATAAAGTTTATAACAACATTCAGCTACCAGCTTAGTTAATATTTGTTGTTTAACAATGGCTTCTTGGTAGTAGGACGTCTTGTGAGTCCGCACGGGTAGGTGCCACCGCCCTGCCAGTTTCTGCCGTGAAGCAGAAATGCGTTTCGGTTTGAAGGGTGGGGCAGCCGTCGTAACTATACTAGAGATCTTAGAACTTATATCTCAAAGTGGGTGGCGCTTTTACGTCGTAGATGTCTATGGGCTCCAGTAACCACTTAACACCAGGTGGGCTGTGAGCTCGTCCATCCATCTAAGCAATAATCCTTTTACGACGGACACTTTTTATACACAGAGAGCGTGCTTCGTTCACACCTTCAAAGAGCATATTGCATACTGGTTGTTTTATAATCAATAATCTCTATATATAAAAATGAATTGCTTTTCGTTAGTCTCGCTAAAATTTGAGAACGGCTAGATCGATTAGGCTAATTTTGGTCTTGAATTATTTGTGGAAGCCCAGAGAAGGTTTAAAAGGTAGATAAATATAAAAATGCTCGGAATTAAATAAAAATAACAATTTTGTTTTACCTTTGATGAGGGATGGATTCCTTTTGTTTGTTTTAAGTTTATTTTATACAAAAGTTCAGATCTTTCATTTATCGATTGTGGCACTACGAAGTCTGCCGGGTCAGCTAGTTTTAAATACAAACAAATAAACTCTCAACATGATTAAAATAAATTACCAATGAATACATCAAGGTCCTCACCAAGCAAAAATAAAATACCAAACAATTCAATCCGCATATACTTTCGAATTAATTTTAGTAGGATTCCGAATTGCTTATGACAACTACATCGAAATCCGTCCTGTAATTTGGATGTTGTAAAATAATTCGGATATATTATGTAGGTTGGTATTTGTTAGATAAAAGGTTTTTTCCGTCGTCCGATATGATTAATTAATATTTCGAAATATGATCATATTGGTTAATCTCATGTGTTACAAGTATCAAGTGGCTTTACATTGATATTGTCTGTTTGTGACTGTGTCTATAGTAGTGTTGTATAGGACCCTCGGCTTGATGTAGGTCGGATCTGTGTCTGTTTGTGTACGAGAAGAACTCGGGATCAGTACAGAGCTGCAGAGGACTGTATCTATAGTAGTGTGGTATAGGGCCCTCGGCTAGATGTAGGTCGGATCTGTGTCTGTTTGTGCACGAGAAGAGCTCGGGATCACTGTATAGAGCTGCAGAGGACCATGTCTATAGTAGTGTGGTGTAGGACCCTCGGCTAGATGTAGTTCGGATCTGTGTCTGTTTGTGCACGAGAAGAGCTCGGGAGTACAGAGCTGCAGAGGACTGTATTTATAGTAGTGTGCTATAGGACACTCGGCTGGATGTTGGTCGGATCTGTGTTTGTTTGTGCGCGGGAAGAGCTCGGGATCAGTACAGAGCTGCAGAGGACTGTGTCTATAGTAGTGTGGTATAGGACACTCGGCTGGATGTAGGTCGGATCTGTGTTTGTTTGTGCGCGGGAAGAGCTCGGGATCAGTACAGAGCTGCAGAGGACTGTGTCTATAGTAGTGTGGTATAGGACACTCGGCTGGATGTTGGTCGGATCTGTGTTTGTTTGTGCGCGGGAAGAGCTCGGGATCAGTACAGAGCTGCAGAGGACTGTGTCTATAGTAGTATGGTATAGGACACTCGGCTGGATGTTGGTCGGATCTGTGTTTGTTTGTGTACGAGAAGAGCTCGGGATCACTGTATAGAGCTGCAGAGGACTGTGTCTATAGTAGCGTGGTATAGGACCCTTGGCTAGATGTAGTTCGGATCTGTGTCTGTTTTTGCACGAGAAGAGTTCGGGATCAGTACAGAGCTGCAGAGGACTGTGTCTGTAGTAGTGTGGTATAGGGCCCTCGGCTAGATGTAGGTCGGATCTGTGTTTGTTTGTGCGCGAGAAGAGCTCGGCATCAGTACAGAGCTGCAGAGGACTGTGTCTGTAGTAGTGTGGTATAGGGCCCTCGGCTAGATGTAGGTCGGATCTGTGTTTGTTTGTGCGCGAGAAGAGCTCGGGATCAGTACAGAGCTGCAGAGGACTGTGTCTGTAGTAGTGTGGTATAGGGCCCTCGGCTAGATGTAGGTCGGATCTGTGTTTGTTTGTGCGCGAGAAGAGCTCGGGATCAGTACAGAGCTGCAGAGGACTGTGTCTGTAGTAGTGTGGTATAGGGCCCTCGGCTAGATGTAGGTCGGATCTGTGTTTGTTTGTGCGCGAGAAGAGCTCGGGATCAGTACAGAGCTGCAGAGGACTGTGTCTGTAGTAGTGTGGTATAGGGCCCTCGGCTAGATGTAGGTCGGATCTGTGTTTGTTTGTGCGCGAGAAGAGCTCGGGATCAGTACAGAGCTGCAGAGGACTGTGTCTGTAGTAGTGTGGTATAGGGCCCTCGGCTAGATGTAGGTCGGATCTGTGTTTGTTTGTGCGCGAGAAGAGCTCGGGATCAGTACAGAGCTGCAGAGGACTGTGTCTGTAGTAGTGTGGTATAGGGCCCTCGGCTAGATGTAGGTCGGATCTGTGTTTGTTTGTGCGCGAGAAGAGCTCGGGATCAGTACAGAGCTGCAGAGGACTGTGTCTGTAGTAGTGTGGTATAGGGTCCTCGGCTAGATGTAGGTCGGATCTGTGTTTGTTTGTGCGCGAGAAGAGCTCGGGATCAGTACAGAGCTGCAGAGGACTGTGTCTGTAGTAGTGTGGTATAGGGCCCTCGGCTAGATGTAGGTCGGATCTGTGTTTGTTTGTGCGCGAGAAGAGCTCGGGATCAGTACAGAGCTGCAGAGGACTGTGTCTGTAGTAGTGTGGTATAGGGCCCTCGGCTAGATGTAGGTCGGATCTGTGTTTGTTTGTGCGCGAGAAGAGCTCGGGATCAGTACAGAGCTGCAGAGGACTGTGTCTGTAGTAGTGTGGTATAGGGCCCTCGGCTAGATGTAGGTCGGATCTGTGTTTGTTTGTGCGCGAGAAGAGCTCGGGATCAGTACAGAGCTGCAGAGGACTGTGTCTGTAGTAGTGTGGTATAGGGTCCTCGGCTAGATGTAGGTCGGATCTGTGTTTGTTTGTGCGCGAGAAGAGCTCGGGATCAGTACAGAGCTGCAGAGGACTGTGTCTGTAGTAGTGTGGTATAGGGCCCTCGGCTAGATGTAGGTCGGATCTGTGTTTGTTTGTGCGCGAGAAGAGCTCGGGATCAGTACAGAGCTGCAGAGGACTGTGTCTGTAGTAGTGTGGTATAGGACCCTTGGCTAGATGTAGTTCGGATCTGTGTCTGTTTTTGCACGAGAAGAGTTCGGGATCAGTACAGAGCTGCAGAGGACTGTGTCTGTAGTAGTGTGGTATAGGGCAATACACAATTTTTTAAATAATTGTTTTTCCGTCTTAATATCTTCCTGCTGTGATTTGCTACCTGTGAAAGGTGGACGACCTCGCCAATTGAAAGTAAATGACCTTAGGAATTTAATGTCGCACTTTTGTTCGGTTTTGCGATCGAGAACAAATGACGATCGATCAGTTTTGTTTTCATTTCGTTGATTTTGTTTAATATATAAGACATTTTTGGTACCTACCATACGAATTATGAATCTTGAAACACAGCTGTGAATCACGAATCATTACTCATATGTTTTTTTAGTAAAGAAATTTGGAACGAATCCTCTTTATTGATATACAGTTTTAATGGGATCTTCAAATCATTGTACTTTAGAAGATTGGCAATTGTCACTATCTGGCTGTCGAAACCTATAAACAAATTAATGAGAGTGGTGTTGTATATTCAGTCCCATTGAATTTCATTCTCTTTCTCCTCAGAGCGGAGTATCACGGTCATCTTCTGTTAGCTCATAAATCCAGTCGATACTTCCTTTTTTAATTATTTTCTAAATTCTCTAATACGCCATCTGTTGACGCTCCAAGCGAAACAACGTGTGCTTCAAGAAACAAAAAAAAATCAAAACAAAATTTGGCGGTAAAGAACAAGAATGTCACACGTCAAAATTCGATTTATGTTTCAAAATTGGAATATCATATTTTAAGTTATTTTGAGAATAATAAAAAAAACAAAATACTATTAATTTTATTCGTGATTTTAAATGTACACCCGGTCACCCGGTTGTCGAAATTAGACTATAATTAATTGAAATTATAAGTTTGTACACTATTATGATTCTATTTTCAAAGACTATTATAATATTTCTATAATCACAGATTTCGCTAAGATTACACTATAGAAAAATATTAATAAAGACAAAAAAATTTATAATCTATTCTCAATTTGACCACAGACGTCAAGAACAAAAGTTAGACATAAATAAATAGTATGCATGCGTGTGTGTGTCAAATGCATGGTAGTGTGTGTAACGTTTTCTTTATTGATTTAATGAAATTTGTATGCATTATTTTAAAAAAAATATTATCTTACTAGTAAACTTAATTGAAGTTCAATTAAAAACATCGAACTGTTGATACTAATACCGAATAAAAAGCACCTTTAATTACTTAGATAAATGTCGGGTATTATGCAAAATGTCACTTAAATCAAATAGCCTTTTATTCTTCGTTAAGTAATCTAAATGTTTTGTTGGTACACCCAAATATATAAGTGAACTGTGGTTCGCTGCGAAGTGAAACGTCATCCAATTCCCGCCATCGCAACGTTCACTTTTATTGTTAACCTTGAAATTCCGACGAAAACCGGTACATACCATATTACGGAATAAATATTCCTGTTATGTGTATTAAGTTTTAGTGACATTTGCGTTATATTGTTGCTGTGTACCTATTTATGTTTTGTTTAAGGCGTTTCTTGCCTATTTCGGCCTGACACGCTCCTTTGTTCATCGTATAGTTTTAATAAAAAAAACAGGTCAAATTAATAGGCCGAATTAAAGCTTATTATATATTAGAAAGCTTTTTATTCTTTAGTTAGGATAATATGTACCTATTAGGGCGAATATTAGGGGTGTATCATACGTGTCATAATTAATATTTTTTTCAGTTTTCGGGCGTAATAGACACGTTTAAAAACACTTTTAATGTTTAATATCGCATTTTTTATTATTTTTATATAACAGTTTTCGTTGTCACGGACTTAAAGTAAAGTAGCTATTCGAATTTTTTTTTTTGTTATTGCTTAGTTCGGTGGACGAGTTCACAGCCCAATTGGTGTTAAGTGGTTACTGAAGCCCATAGACATCTACAACGTAAATGCGCCACCCACCTTGAGATTTAAGTTCTAAGGTTTCAGTATAGTTACAACGGCTGCCCCGCCCTTCAAGCCGAAACGCATAACTGCCTCACGGCAGAAATAGGTAGGGTGGTGGTACCTACCCGCGCGGACTCACAAGAGGTCCTACCACCAGTAATTACGAAAATTATAATTTTGCGGGTTTGATTTTTATTACACGATGTTATTCCTTCACCGCGGAAGTCAATCGTGAACATTTGTTGAGTACGTATTTCATTAGAAAAATTGGTACCCGCCTGAGATTCGAACACCGGTGCATCGCTCAACACGAATGCACCGGACGTCTTATCACTTAGGCCACAACGATTTCGAATATAATGACAATACAAAAAAAACGAGATTGGACCGTAAAAGTAGTTATAATAACGGTGGGTAAACGTTCAAATTCATGTCTACTACAGATTAAGCCACTAAGAGTTTAAAATTAAATTAAATCTATCTTGGCCTTCGATCAATATCTTTCTATGGACGAAGTGGTCAAAGCGGTAGTTCCGACTATAGCATTACATACATTAAATGTCTCCAGGTAATACCTTGCCCTAGACACGTCCTTACGGATCCATCAGATCCAATAACCTTTGCATTAAACGCCTTCAGCTCTAACACTAGGAGCAGGCTTAGGGACCCCGGTAGCCGTACTCGTCGAACTCGACAAAGAGTTCGCCGTGAAACCTAACCCATGAATCAGCTCGCTGAGTTTCTCGTCGGATCTTCTCAGCGGGTCGCGATTCCGATTCGGTAGTAGATTCATTCGCGAAGCAGCTGCTCTTGAGCTGTTAGGTCTCCTTCGGAGGCGCTCGGGTAACTGTTAGCAAATCCCACCCCTTCTAGCTGAGCCTTTGCTCGCCCACCTGTCCTGGTGAAACTGGAAAGGCCTCCGGGCCACTAGTAATCCTTCAATCATAAGCAAAAAAAAAAATACCTTCCCGACCTGTGTCTAACCAAATGTTGAAAATAATAAATGGGATATCGAGCCCTAAACGTGTAACATTATCATAGTTTAGTAACAATGATTGTGTTTATTAAATTATTGCCATCTTTGTTAAAATTTGGTACACTAGCGCAGCATGGCGTAAATAGTACTAAATTGGACACTAGATAGAGCGTGGCAATTGAATGCAATACAATTTGATACTTAACAACAATGCTTTTAAGACTATTATTCTATTAAAATGAAGATTTGTTTTCAACGCTCAATATTAATATCTATCAAATAAAGTTTAGTTTAGTTTAGTAGAAACAATTCTTTCTTTACTATTTGAATAAGTATTAACAAGTATCCATGTATATTTTTTGAAATTAAATTCGATATAATTAAAACTTGTCACGTGTACTGCCATCTATCGGTACGTTTTAAAACAAAACAACGCGGAATTAAACAATTAGAAAACATCTCAACAAACTCATAGGAAATAATTAGCAGCTCAATTAGTCTTGAATGGTTTTCGTTCAATGTAATTATGAATACAGTTATAATACTACGGGAAATGCAAGTCAAGTTTCCTGTCAGGCTAAAAATAGCAACTGTTCAATAACTGCGGTCAACACATGCGCTATGTAGGTATGCTATGTAACCAAATTATATTGGTCGTGTGTTTTCTATAATATCAATGACGTCCTAACGTTTTAGTTTTGCACACTTAAATCGAGACCTATGTTTTATCTCTTTCTAAAAAAGGCGACTAAAATTTTCTCTCTTTCTAAATAAAAAAATGACAAATGGCGAGAGAGAGATTTAGATTGTGTACATATTTATTTAATAAATTAAAATTTAATAATAAAATCGTGCTGTAGTAGTTAATATTGATTAAATTTTAATTTCACTTACTATTGGCTAAAGTTCTGAAGTGTTTCGCATTCAATACTCGCTGTAGAATCTCGTGAAGTGGAAAAATAACTTGACCCAGTGGCTGTGGTTAACATAATGGAAATATTCGTAGAAATTGTGTGAAAACGTTGGTGTTACGACTAAAGATACATAATAGACTTTGTTATCAAACGTAAAAACAAATATTGTTGCAGTAAATCATAATTTTTATCATATAATATTCATACGTAAAAATGCACTAAGCATAATATCTTTCTGTGCTCTGTTGTAATTTTTAAATTTCTCTGCTTAAAGTTTTAATAACATAAAGCCACCAGACAAATACATTGCACCTCAGAATAGTATAGTAGATCGAGAAACGAATGAAGTGCTGAAAATAACTTCCGAAAGTATGTAATGTTCATTGGAAACAAAAAAAAGGCATACTAAAAAGTTCTAATTGTTTTTACTGTTTTTCGTCGTTAATGAATGAAAATGGTTACGATGAATACTACGGAAAAGGCGCCGAAGCCCTGTCAGCAAGGTCCATCAAGGTTTGTAAAATCCTAAATTTAAAGCAACATTTTCAATTTATAAAACAATTTTTATAGCAGCCGATATTCTGTTTCTTCGTTGATTAAAAAATAATAGCTTGTGATAATTATTAAACACAGCTAAAACGATGTTATACATGTAATTAGCCATTCAAATATCTATACTAATAATATTATAAAGAGGAAAGATTTGTTTTGTTTGTTTGTTTGTTTCGAATAGGCTCCCGAAACTACTGGACCGATTTGAAAAATTCTTTTTCCATTAGAAGCCGACATTGTCCCTGATGAACATAGGCTACTTTTTTTATTTTTTTTTATTTTTTTTTTTGGTTTCATGTGTGTTTTAATGTTTCCGAAGCGAAGCGAGGGCGGGTCGCTAGTAAATGATAAACATGAAATGAAATTTTCAAATACACCTCTAAGACTAGTGAAATTACTCAGTTTTTATGTGATGACTATGTAACCAAAGAAAGTATTTCTTTGGCTAATCACCGAATATAAATTTTTGTTATTGCACTACCATATTTGATGCATAGTACCTTCGTCTTCCTCGTAAAAGCTAAGCTTAAAGTATGTCGGTCATTATTGATTTTGTAATATTGATTTGTTTGTTTATTATGATAACACATTTGTAGTTAGTTCTGTTTAGTTATAATATAAACGGTTCTTGTTACAGGAATAACTCAAAGTGTGTTAAAGAAGAGAAAGACAAGGAGAAGCGAGATAATGCCATTACTAACCTGCCACCGAGCGTCCAGGCCCTTATGGCTGCAATACCTTCACCCGAGGAATCACCAAACTATTTGATTTACAAAAAGGTGATTAGTACCCGAAAATACGTAAAAGCTTTGCTTATTTATAGAGAAAAAAACTAATATAAAAAAAAACTAATATAAAAAAAAACTAATATAAAAAAAAACTAATATAAAAAAAAACTAATATAAAAAAAAACTAATATAAAAAAAAACTAATATTTAAAAAAAAAAACACATGCCCGCTGAGTTTCTTGCCAATTCTTCTCAGGACGGAGACTAGTTTTTGTAAATTGGTGGTAGTTCTTTTGACGTTCAACAATATCTACTTTCATTTATGTTGAATAAAATTATTTTGATTTCATTTTATTTGAATTGAAACATGACCATTCTCTATTGTACACCTTTAAATAAACGCATTGGTATTAATCACATCACATATCATCAAACCCATCATATAAGTTCTAATAATCACATCTGCTCTAAAGTACCTGCATATCATAAACATGCATAACAAAGCCACTGATGTTAAATAAGTCATCCTTATATACGAGGTTGGCATGAAATCCTCATTTTCATTTAGACCTATCATCTCTGCACTGACACCCTTCCTGGCATATTCTTTTTCACACAGCTGCAAGTCTTTTTATGATGCGCTTTCTCACATTACCTAATGTTAAGTATGTATCTAAAATAAATAATTCTTTTATGTCACTACAGATGGAAGCTTTGATTGAGAAAATGCAAGACGAGAACACGGGAGTACCTGTTCGAACTGTGAAAAGCTTTATGACGAAAGTTCCGTCGGTAAGTTACAAATTGATACTCGGATAGCTATAATAACGACTTCTAGGAAACAACAAAGGGAAGATGTTCCACTGAGGAGGTGAAATTGTACATTAGATTGACTGTCCAAATGTTAATGTTTGAAACTTGTGTATTTTTTTGTTTTTTTTTATTGTTTAGATGGGTGGACGAGCTCACAGCCCACCTGTTTGGTAAGTGGTTACCGGAGCCATATACATCTACCACCTTGAGATGTGAGTTCTAAGGTCTCAGTATAGTGACAACAGCAGCCCCACCCTTCAAACCGAAACACATTATTGCTGTCACGGTTGAAATAGGCAGGGTGGTGGGGTACTTACCCGTGCGGACTCACAAGAGGTCCTACCACCAGTAAATAGTATAATACGCTTATCTTGAATTAATTTCGTTAGCACGATTCAGGCGTCTGTCAAATATCTTCAGGTCTAATGCTAGACATCACAAATATAATAAAAGTCATAATCATGATAATAAAATACATAAGGTAATATCAAATGTGAACATGCATAGATCTGACGGTTTTCTTTCAAGGTGTTCACCGGCGCAGAGCTGGTGTCGTGGCTGGCAAGGCATCTGCAACTTGACGAGCCCTGGGAACCACTGCACCTTGCCCATCTCCTGGCTGCCCACGGCTATTTATTTCCCATAGACGATCATTGTTTGACTGTTAAAAACGATAACACATATTATAGGTGAGTACTTTCTTAGACACTGGTAGGGTTTTTATTGCCTAGACGGGAACGAGCTCACACTCCACTCAAGAACGTAAATGCCACCTCTTATCTTGAGACATGAGTGCTAAGTCTCCGTTGTATAGAAGATGGCTGACCCACCCTTCAAACTGGAATGCATTGTTACTTCTCAGTAGAAATGACTGGTGTGGTGATATCCATCTGTGCTGGCTCACAAGACTCCCTACCATCAGTGCACAGCATGCATTGCTTGCACAGGTAGCTATTGCAGTCCGGTCTGTCTTAAGGCATTCATGCATCCAGTTGTATTGGGTTGGACAGACATTGAGACTTCCGCCTTGAGGTCACTTGAGATACACATCTCTATAATAAGTTATTATTAAAATCTTAATGATGTTTGTGGTTGTTGACTGACCTCATCTGATTTGTTAAAATAAAATCATCTGTTTTCAAAATAAACTTTTTAAGTTGAACTCTATACTGTCTCGTTAGTGAACCGTGCAACCTAAGCCACAGATACAGCCCACTGAGTTTCTCGCCGAATCTATTCAGTGGGTCGTGATTACGATCCGGTGTTAGATTCTGCAAAGCATTATTCTTATGGGGCTAGCGTTAACAAATCCTCCCAGAAGAGACCTGTGAGGTCACCTACCAGCCCCATAGGTTACCAAAGTTTAAGTAACTATCCCATTAGCTGTGTACACGTCTACCCTCAAATGTAATAAAAAAAGTATGTATATAATTTTATTTTATTTTTTAAGATTCCAGACCCCGTATTTCTGGCCTTCGAACCAATGGGAGCCTGAGAATACTGATTACGGTGAGTTCGTTCAAATGAATCCTTTCTGACAACGAGAGCTTTTGATTCATTTATATATATATAAATGAATTGCTGTTCGTGTGTCTCGCTAAAACTCGAGAACGGCTGGACCGATTTGGCTAATTTTGGTCTTGAATTATTTGTGGAAGTCCAGAGAAGGTTTAAAAGGTAGATAAATATGAAAATTCTCGGAATTAAATAAAAATAACAATTTTGTTTTTACTTTGATGTGTCCCCCGGCGGACGGATTCCTTTTGTTTGTTTTATGTTTATTTTATACAAAAGTTTTCGTGTTTTATTTATCGATTGAGGCACTACGAAGTCTGCCGGGTCAGCTAGAAAATAATAAATAGCTGGGAACAAATCACGGACTGTCCACTGGCCTCAATTACGGATTCCATGTGTTATGGGATACCAGAGATGGACTTACATGCTTATATACTGTTACACGCTGGGGTTCGGGATAAATAAAAATTCTACCGAATTACAAATAAAAACTGTATTAACACTTAGAACACTCACAGAACACTTCAAAATTGTTAATTCAGTTTTTCTGCTTAGCTTCAGGTGATACGTTCGCTGTTTCGCTTCGAGTAGTTCCGATTACTAACTGACTTCGTAATATCCTTGCAACGCTTTTATAATCGATACGACATCCCTAGATTTATCGAGAACATTTCTCACAAGTCGAGTCTTTTCGATATGCGTTTCCGCCATTTGACAATAGATGTCTCTCTGTCTTTGTACCTCTCGAGCGTTCTAGAGTTCAGTGGTTCTTTTGATATTCGTTTCTGCTATTCGACGATAGACGGTGTTGCTCTCACCAGCGTAACAGACAGTGACAATACGTTTAAATATATACACAATATATATAGATAATAAACACCCAGACAACTGCTGGGTGTTTATTACGACTGCTGATTTTTGTTACAGCGGTGTACCTCTGCAAGCGGACGATGCAGAACAAGGCGCGGCTAGAGCTGGCGGACTATGAGGCCGAATCATTAGCGAAACTCCAGAAGATGTTTTCGAGAAAATGGGAATTCATATTCATGCAAGCCGAGGCACAGAGCAAGGTTTTTTTAATTTGATTGCTTAGATTGGTGGACGAGCTCACAGCCCACCTGGTGTTAAGTGGTTACTGGAGCCCATAGACGTAAATGCCGCCACCCACCTTGAGATATAGGTTCCAAGGTCTCAAGTATAGTTACAACGACATAAGTGCAGTAGTATAAGAACCTTAATTGTATATCTAAATAATAGGAACAAAAGGTTTTAGTGGTTCCGCAGTAGTCGAAATTCGAGTATAATCACTAATTTAATTTTATTTTACGTTACAATTACCTTAAATGGGTATTAATCTTTACGGGCTTCGCTCGAGTCCAGTTTGAATCTTGAACGGGTATTGTTATTGTTTTTAAGGTTGACAAGAAACGTGATAAGTTGGAGAGGAAGGTGCTAGACAGTCAGGAGAGGGCCTTCTGGGATGTGCATCGACCGATGGTGAGCCCTATCCTTGGGAACTTCCGTTCAAAGCTTTATGAAGTCAATGCACTCTGTCTTAAAGTCTAAATTGCTTCAACGATAAACATACCTAATATCATTCAGAGTTGATCGGCTGTTGACGCGTGTGTAAACCTGTCAAGCTAATCCGACGTCGTGAAATCGCCGGAAATAACTTTGGAAGACTCAGATATACTGTATATATAGACAAGTACAGTATATAGTTAATAAAGGCTTGGTGAAAACTTTTGATATTGTTGAGAGTATTGTTAAAATTCTATTAACGCTTAAAATCAAGAGGTGAACGCATCGGTATAAAAAGAAAACTCAAATATGTAATAGATAAATAGATTTTAAGCTTAGCTCACTGTGCTTTCAGCCTGGTTGCGTGAACACTACAGAGTTAGATCCGAGGAAGCTTTCTCGTATAAATGCGCTTAAAGCTAAACGTCTCAAACAATGTCAGGACTTGGTGCTGCAGAACAACTTGAAGGTATGTCAACTTCAATAAAAGCTCAAAGAATTGAGTTATTAGCCCAGTTCGTATAACCGACCGAAGACAGGCCGCAGAACTAGTAATTTCTGACACGCGAACTCTTGTCTTATGTTTTTACATTGCGCTCAATTGTCGGGTATAAAATGACTTAGAAGCTATAAATATGGTTAGTCCAAATAAAGAGATATATTAAGCCTCAATAGTTCAATACTAGATATTCTACAAATTGCTCCAAAAATATTAGTATTGTCAATAAAGATCTACATTTGATAGGCTAAACTTAAACCTGAATCATTTTAGCATGTAAAGTAAAGTCATTGATCTAACGCAGCCTTTGCGATACATTGCGGGCTGCGTTCGAATCGCCTTTCGTTTTGTCGTATTGGGGAAAGGTTTCTGTACGACCATTATTTCCTTTTTCAGAACAATCCAATCGTGACCATAACGAACGCCCAGGAAAGCGAAGATGAGATCCAGAGGAACAACCAGGAGAACGTCATCAAAGAGAATGGTATTTTTTTTTTATTGCTTAGATGGGTGGACGAGCTCACGGCCGACCTGGTGTTAAGTGCTCTCCGGAGCCCGTAGACATCAATCATCAATGCCGCCAACCAGCTTAAGACATGAGTTCTAAGCCTTAGTTTTCACAGTACAACGGCTGCTCCACCCTTAAAACTGATACGCATGATTGCTTTACGGCAGAAATAAGCAGAGTGGTGGTACCTTACCCTGCGGACATATCGTCCTGCACAGCGGCTCTCAACCTTTTTCACGACACATTTTACTAAAAATAACTACATTAAAAAAAAAATTGTCGAAGTGAAGGTATGATGAAATTATACATCATATATTCTACTAAACGTAATTTCTAAGTTGATATCTAGGAAACAGTTGTGCGTTTAAATCATTTTCACGTTACATATGTGATCCTATAAGTCGTATTAAATAAAATTATCGTATCTGTAAATTCTTTGATGCATTTGTGGCTTGCGAGACTACGGTTGAGAGCCACTGGTCTAGTGTGAAATAGACGAAAGACGTCACAGCTGATTTGTAATCTTTGCTCACTTGAATCCACGTCTAAGTATGACCAAGCCTGTGTGCTTGGTTCTAAGTAGAGATAAAAGGTAAAATCAATATACATAATATATTAATAACGCCTTCGGTTTGTTTAAGGGGAATCGTCAAAGGAGATTCCGTCGGGTTCCACTGACCCCGCAGTGAACATCGAGCAGGAGATAGAGGCGGCACGAAAGCAGCTAGGGATGCTGCGAGCGAGAATGGAACGGCGCAACATTAGGGTCAGCAAAGTCGCCGAAACGTGAGTCCTGTGGCGTTGCCTGCGACGATATAAAATATCCATGTAGGGGTCATCGACACGGTAGCTGCATGAGATATCGGTTCTGGGCCCACAATGTATAACGCGCAGAATGTTTTGGGGTCAACAACCTCGATCGCACGGAATCCACTGCGCGTTTTTATTTGAACTAGCCAGCCCCCGGTAGTCGAAATTCGACTATAATTAATTGAAATTATAAGTTTGTGCACTATTATAATTATGTTCTCAAAGACTATTATACTTCTATAATCACAGATTTCGCCAAGACTATACGTTAGACAAATATTAATAAAGACAAACAATATTTAATCTTCTTTTAATAGATTTCACAGGCTTGGAAACAAATTCCTTTAAGCCAAATATTTAATCTATTCTCAATTTGACCACAGGCTATAAGCAATAAAAAAAGTTTGACAGTAAAAAAATAGTATGCATGCGTGTGTGTGTCTAATACATGGTAGTGTGTGTAATGTTTTTTTTTAAATTTATTTAGTGTACTTTTTATGCATAATTAAAAAAAAATAACATTCTGCACTCCTTCTCTATATAAACTATAAATGTGTGAAATTTCATACTCCTGCGTCCGCGCATTTTTCGTAAAAAGGGGTACAAAGTTTTATCTTGACATATTAATTTATAGATTTGCATACTTTTTATTTAAAGTAAGAACATGCTGGAGGAATGTTAAAATTTTAAAATACCATTATTTATCTACCATGTCTCCGGCAAATAAATCATTTTTAATTGACTTTGGATTGATTATTTTAATTGTAGTTCAATTAATATTATATATTCTTTGTTTATTGTCAAACTTTTGTTGTTGTTTAAAGTCTGTGGTCAAACTGATATTGTAAATAAAGGGGACTTTTTGGCGGAACGCGAGGAGTGAAGTTGTGTGATTTGTTTTATTTTGTCTATTTAGTGTTTCTTCAGGTTTAAATGTGCAATAACAGTAGTTTATTAACTGTTTATTATCTGTAAAAGTGCAAAAATGTGGGAAAATGAAACAAAGCCGCTGGCCGAAAAAATCTCAGTAAATGACTACCATTTTACTGAGATTATATTTCATCCCATATCATCTCATCGTATCTCATTTAATTTCATCCCAGTTGATTGATGTCACAAATTAATCGTCTTCATTTCATTTCATTTCACTCCATATTATCATTTTTCATAAAAATAAGAACATAAATTAAAATAAGACATGACTTAAAGGTTTTAGTTAACAGATCATAAAATCTCTTAAAAAAAATGTAAATAAAGCACTCGGTGGGCACGCCCCCTAAAAACACAAATAAAAACGTTTCTACTAATACATTTTCCAGGTTCGTGTCGTACTGCGAGCAGTATGCGGAGTACGACGCGTTCCTGACGCCCCCGGAGTGGCCTAACCCCTGGATCAACTACACGACCGAACTGTGGGAGCAGGAGAAGCAATCGTGAGTGACAGAGACGGAGCGATTACCATCCGGCCATTGGAATGAGCTCCCCTCCACAATGTTTCCCGAGCGCTATGACATGTCCTTCTTCAAACGAGGCTTGTGGAGAGTATTAAACGGTAGGCAGCGGCTTGGCTCTTGGCATTGCTGACGTTCATGGGTGACGGTAACCACTCACCATTAGGTGGGGCGAATGTTCTTCTGCCAACAAATCCCATAAAATAATAGTTGAAAAAACTAACAAAATACGCTTCTATAGAAAATACAACTAAAAAATAGAAAATAAATTTTAATGAATTTGAATTAAAAATAGTGTGGGGTGCTTGGTATAAGTCGTTATTGATATTTTATGAACAGATATGAGTAGAAGGGTTATTTTGATAATATCCTGAAAAGCACACCACGCTTTTTTGTTACAGTAAAATATTTTTTTCTTACACTATTTTTAATTCAAATTTATTAAAATTTATTTTCAATTTGTTACTTGGATTTTCTATAAAAGCATATTTTGTTAGTCTTTTTAAACTATTATTTATTTTTAATTTTTAAATTATAATTTTTTCAAATTTTTTTTTAAATATTTAATTGTCATCGGTGTCCTTAATAAGTACCTATACTAAATTTCGAGTTATTCCGACGTTTTGAAGGGGGTCAAAATCATATTCAAAGATTTCGTTACAAACATACATACATACGTCTGAAGCTAATAAAAGTGAATTTAAAAAATGTTAATAAGGTTTATAATTGCTTTTTTTTATGGCTTAGATGGGTGGGCGAGCCCACAGCCCACCTGGTGTTAAGTGGTGGCTTGTATATCCTACTGTTGTTAGACGTTGGCAATGTTTCTGATGCTTCAGCAAGGACCCCTTACCGTTGCGGCGGGTCCGCCGCTGGTCGTTCGGGCTGCACGAGCTGCTGCAGGATCCGGCCGGGAAGGAGCACTTCGCGAAGTTTCTCTCCAAAGAGTTCAGCGGCGAGAATCTCAAGTATGCGACAAGTTTTTTGGTATCATAGACTTGTGGTCCACGGACATCACGTGTAAGCTGCCGCCCACTTTGAGACATGAACGAGGTCGAAGTCTCAACAAGGTTTTTTTTAATTTTTTTTATTGCTTAGATGGGTGGGCGAGCCCACAGCCCACCTGGTGTTAAGTAGTTACTGGAGCCCATAGACATCTACAACGTAAATGCGCCACCCACCTCGAGATAAAGTTCTAAGGTCTCATGTATAGTTACAACGGCTGCCCCACCCTTCAAACCGAAGCGCATTACTACTTCACGACTGAAATAGGCAGGGTGGAGCTACCTACCCGTGCGGACTCACAAGAGGTCCTACCACCAGTAAATGTTGTTGATAAGATGACAGTTCTTAGGATGGAGGCACCGCTCTTCAAGAAGGCTGGTTGGTGAGCGTAAAATGGCGTCTATGCGTCTCCTTCATCGGCTAGGCTCTGTCGTAGTACGAAGTTAGCCGAATTCTGACGACATTACATTTGTTGTCATCTCTCGGGAATAGTGCTGCTCTTCGTTTTGCTACCAAACTAATGACCGTCTCCGACATTACAACACGTCATTTCGGATCCTTCCGATCCATTATCGTCGCCTTTAAGTACTCCAAGCACCGGTCACCGTCCTCGCCGAACCCGTCGCTTGTGGCGAAGGGCTCGGCGAGTAAATTAACCCTCAGACACCGAGTTTCTCGCCGGATCGTCTCAGTGGGTCGCGTGTCTGATCCGGTGGTAGATTCTGCGAAGCACTGCTCTTGCTAGGGTCAGTGTTAGTAATTTTGTCAGGTTTGAGCCCCGTGAGCTAACCTTACTTACTTACGGTTACGCTAAAATGATCTCACAAGACCATCAACTTGGGTAGAAAAAAAAAAGGAATTTGGTTACAGTTGAGAACATTTTTGGTACAGTTGAGAACATTTTTGGTACAGTTGACAACATTTTCGGTACAGTTGAGAACATGACGCACGATACAGTTGACGCCGACAGGTTCTGGCTGGCGGTGCAGGACCTGAAGGCGCTGCCCATCCGCTGCGTGGCGGCGCGCGCCCGCGACATCTGGAAGGAGTTCCTCGCGGCGGACGCGCCCTCGCCCATCAACATCGACGCGGCCAGCAGGTATGCACTTGAACTAGCGGTAGGCAGTGGTTTGGCTCTGCCTCTGGCATTGCTGAAGTCCATGGGTGACGGTAACCACTCACCATCAGGTGGGCCGTATGCTCGTCTGCCTACAAGGGGAAAAAAAAGAGCTAGTGGTCCCCCGGTAGTCGAAATTGGACTATAATTAATTAAAATTATAAGTTTGTATGTACGCTGTTATGATTCTATTGTCAACGGCTTTTTTTTTATTCTTTATTAGAGCCATACACCTATAAGGTTAAGTCGGCTATCAAAGACTATTATACTTTATACTATATTAATAACTTACTATATTAATCACAGATTTCGCCAAGACTACATTTTAGGCAAATATTAATAAAAACAAAGAATATTAAGTCTATTTTTTAAAGGATTTTATGCCTTATTTCATAGTCCTCTGTCCGCGTGATTAACAATTCCTATGCGATCATTTATTTATTTATTTATAATTTTCACGTAATGTTCGTGTTCCAGGGAACTGACCCGCGCGCAGGTCGAGTCTGGCACGGCTGACCGGTACTGCTTCGATCAGGCGCAGGTTCGTGACGTACAATAACATGTTTATTGTCTTTGTGGATGGCAGACGAGCACACCGCCCGCCGGCAAGTAAGTGGCCGCCGTGGCTCGTGGACATCAACAAACAGCGAGAAGGAAGTTAAGTCCAAAGTCGGATAATATTTAGAGTGGTAGAACCTTTTGTGAGTCCGCGCGGATAGGTACCACCACCCTGCCTATTTCAGCCGTGAAGCAGTAATGCGTTTCGGTTTGAAGGGTGGGGCAGCCGTTGTAACTATACTTTAGACCTTAGAACTTATATCTCAAGGTGGGTGGCGCATTTACGTCTATGGGCTCCGGTCACCACTTAACACCAAGTGGGCTGTGAGCTCGTCCACCCGTCTATGTAATAAAAATAAAAAAAGTTGGAAAAGACCATAAGATGAAATTCTGCATTCTTCAGAGTCGCGAAGGATATGGTTTTATACGCTCGCTCTGATGTTTCTGTCATCAGTTTAAAAGAACAATAAAAGGAAGATTTTTGATAGAGTTGGTATCATTTGTCGGCGCAACGTTCTCTCATACCGGCATCATATACAATAAATTATTTTTGTAAGCAATTATTAAAGCAAGTATAGTTGGCATGACGGTCAAATATGGCTCCAATTGGATCAAGATGACATGTTTAATTGTGTCCTTTTGATCAGCTGGTTTGATGGCTAAAGAAGGCTTCAATTGTATCAAGATAATATGTTTAATTGTGTCCTTTTGAGGAGTTGATCTGGTGATCAAAGATAGCTTCAATTGGATCAAGATAATAAATTACCAGGGTTCCTTTGTCGGCAGGCTCACGTGTATCACCTAATGAAGTCCGATAGCTACTCGAGATACATCCGATCGGAAATGTACAAGGAGTACATGAATGGCTCCAAGAAGAAGGTATGTAATTTCATTCTTACTAGTGCTCCCGCAGTAGTCGAAATTCGACCATAATTAATTTAAAATATAAGTTTGAACGCTATTATGGTTCTAATTTCTATAATCACAGATATAGAAAAATAATATTAAAGACAAACAATATTAATCTATTCTCAATTTGATTAGAGACTTTAAACAATAACAAAAGTTTGATAATAAACAAAAGATTATGCGTGTGTGTTTGTCAAATACATCGTAGTGTGTGTAATGTTTTTTTGATTTCACACACTACGATGTGTTGATCTTTGATTTCCTGTATTCAATTATGCATAATGAAATAAAAAAATATTAGCATTTTGCACTCCTCTATATTCTCTATAAGTGTGGGAAACTTCATACTTTCAAATCCTATCACTAGTTTTTTCCTATTTCTAGTTTTTGCCTGTTGATAAAAAATACTAATTTAAAACTTTGTTTGGTTGAGTTAAGTCAGTAAGCTATCTGAGGTTTTCTCAAATTGGACGCTATAGCCAATCTATTCAGATTACAGAGACCGCTAATAATTTAGTCAAAGTTTCCCACCCCTAGCTGTTAAGGGGGATGGAAGTTCTAATATTAGTTATATCACTACATAGTATAAAACAAAGCCGCTTACTCTGTCCCTATATCCCCATGTATGCTTAAATCTTTAAAACTACGCAACGGATTTTGATGCGGTTTTTTTTAATAGATAGAGTGATTGAAGAGGAAGCTTTATATGTATAATAACATCCATTAAATAGTGGAGAAATTAATAATAAATTACAGTTTCCGAAGCGAAGCGAGGGCGGGTCGCTAGTTTATATATATTTTCTTTTCTTTTCAGACTTCAGTCAAAGGGATTCGTTCGATTGTATCGTTCACGGCGCGGAAGGAGGCGACGGCCACATAAAGAATCAAACGTTTGACAGAAGTCTTTATGTTCGTGCAAGGAACCCAAATTTGTCGTAACGTAATTTGGGATCCCCATGGGAAGCCAGTCCCATGCGTTGGACTGATCAAGGGAATATCTTCACCCAAAACCTCACTTAACGACTGCGTGCGCTAAGCCTCAGTACGCGAACTATGGAGAAAAGCTTTCAAGGCTTTAATAAATAAGGATTCCACATGACCATGATTGCTCTACCAAAAGCATCCTATGATGAATTTGGGATCTTTATTTTAATCGGCTTTGCTGACGAATAATTTCTATGGGGTGATCCTAAATAAATCCCACCAGTTTGTTGCAAGCACTCCAGCGCCATCTGTCGTTCGAGTTAGCGAACTTGAATCACAACAGTTATCCAAATCGAACGAAATTTTGGCTGCGACTATATTTAAATGTCTCCGGTTGCGATTTTTAGTATCATTAAGCCATGTTCACTGCTAGACGGAAAACTGCAGGTAGATTAGGAGCAGATTTCTGTCTAGGTCCAGTTTAGAGAGAAGCTAAGATAGATCTAGCATATCTAGACTCGAAGTTGAGTCTCCATGAAAAAGTTCCAATACCCACCCGGGCTAGTTTTAAATCCAATGAACGTTATGTTATTTATATGTAGAGTGCAATGGAATCCTGAAATTATAATTAAAGACTGCGCATGAAACAATGTTGATATTGTTAATAATTTTATTCACGCAAAAAAAAAATTTGCATTGCATTTAGAAATTAATTGATACGCGGGGTCGTTGACCTCGTGCAAACAGGGAACTACCCTCTCTAATTCGTATTGCATTCCGTTTATGATACGGTCGTATATTGAGGCCTCGTTGAGGGAGTGTTTCGTAGTGAGTATTAGTATTAATCGCTATGGTGGTGGAAGACTGTATTGAGCTCGCACGGGTATGAACCACCACCCAGTCTGGGCGCCTTCAGCCGCGAAGTCATTAAAGTTTGGGGGCTTAATCGCGTTGCGATCGGAGCTGGTCAGATGCTATTGACATTTTTTTTTAATTTGTTCAAAAACCCTCGACCTGCTCCTAAGTACTGGTCTAAAGGGAAGCTACTTCGTCTGCTGACGTTAGATGGATCTCGTGTTATATTGGAAATTCTTTTGCCTTCGTGTCGGTATCTTCATATCTGAAGGTCGTGTCTAATTTGAAGTCTGCTCTTTGACACATCCTGAGTAGTTGAGCGCTTCAGGTATAGGCGAGTGACGCGACCCAGCGTTGGAAACTAAACGTTACGTCAATGAGAATAGAGTCTAATTTTAATTAGTTTTAAGAATATACCAAAGATCGGCTCGACTTCAAGGAAGCCGCCAAAAGCTTTTTGGTCGTCTTTAAATATTTGAACATATATATAAACAAATATATTTATATAAATAAAATAATAGTCGTATTCTGGTATTTCTTAGGTCATTGTCGCGACGGTGTACTTTTACGGTTTAATATGACGTTATAACCGACTTAAAAAAGAAAGAGGTTCTCAATTCAGCTGATTTTTTTAAAATGTATGCTCTACCTGAGAACGTTTCTCTGGGTGAATTTATATTGATGATGATGATGATGTACCGTTTTTTTTTGTTTATTTGAAAGATGGTGCCTATCGTGTGGTCCCATTGAAATTATTTCAAGATAAGACCAGTAGTTTTTGAATTACCCTCAATAATGTATATCTAGTTGGCTTCGATTAACTACACTGTTGATTTTCTTTCGTTGGAAGTCAGATAGTTTTTCTTGTTAACAAATAACGCATAACAGATAACGTCTTGTAAATCGATGAACGCCGGTTGCACGCACGAAAAAGTGTCACGTTCCGCCTGAGCCTGCGCGTGCGAGCGAGAGCACAGAACAAGCGATAGAGAAGCACGATAGGCCCAAGAGTTAATTTATCGAAAAAATAATAATTTTCAGTTAACTCTTTTGTATTACATAAAATATTGATAATTCAGTGATAATAATTCAATTAAATTCATAAAAGTATACAATTTTTCATCAATGTTTCTTTATGACGTTATCAAGTAATACTGTCGTCCGTACACCGACTTTACAGACAAACTATATTTTTATGTAACTTTCGACGGAGCAAACGCTACTAGGTACGGTTTTTGGAAAGTGTAAAAAATTATAAACAAAAAAAAACGTGATATCAAATCGTAAAAGTGATTGTAAAAATATTATTCGTCTGCAAAAATTAGGGTATCATTAGATGTTATGTAAATAATTGTCCATTAAAGAGACTAGACTATACTTTGAGAGAGTATATACAGTTCGCGACAATAAGCAGTGCACATCGTCATACAGTTAACAGCTCCTGATTAACGCTTCCTCCATTCGCGTTTTCACTATTCGCGAATTAAAAAAATCCCAATTCCTGTATTTCCGGTTAAAGATTTCTTTATTCTCAAATCTAATTGGTACATCGCTATGTACACATTGATAAAAAGGATTCCAATATGTAGGTATCCAACCGTATGTCCTTTGTAAACGCGTTTTTCCATATTCACGGTTTCCGTTTTCACGACATATTTATGGTACCTATGACCTGCCAATAAAAAGCTTTTACTGTACTTGGTTTTCTATTGAAGTACTGTGATTAACAAATTAGCGATGGAAGATATTAAAATCTTTCGGTACTATATTCAAGGCTTGATTGCCGCACAGTAATAAGGTATAGGCAATTTGTCATCTTCCCTTACCCTAAATTTGACGCTTAAAATGTAAAAAGCATCCGTCTTTTTTCATCGTGACGCTACATTTCGTGTTTTCACACAAAATGGCTCGTTCGACCGCCGGGCCTGATTGCGATGTGCGAACATTAACGTCGCGGACTGTACCGTGGTTAAACGTTGAAGCTAGCACTAGATGTATTTATTATTAGAATTGTGAATGAAGTTGGAGTATAGTTTTAATTGTACATAATTGTTGATGCTCCGTGAGCGTCTAACTTCGTTGCTTATAAATTTTAGAAGCGTTGATGAAGTTAAAATGTTTGTTGAATTTTTTTATTAGCTGATTCCCTCACGGCTTTCGGTTTGAGGTATGTTTAAGGTAAGCCGCGTTGAATTCATCGGGCCGCGAGTTTTTTTTTGTTCCGGAGAAAAAATATATTTGTTGTTTGATTAATACTAGCACAGAGAGAAGCAACTGACTTCTATGTCTGCTTATAATATTTAACGTGACCTAAGTGAAGGCAACAACAAACTTACAGTACCTGCCGTTAAATGTTGCACATCGACTTTTGGTAAGAGACAGTCTCGGCTTCATATAGCGTTATCTCTCTCTCTGTTTCTAAAGATCGAAGTGCAATATTTAGCGTCGAGTGCCGTATTTCTTAATAGTTTTTGTGGCAATTTGACATTTTATATCAAGAATGTGATTGAAACCAGTTTTTTAGGCTACCCCTATACCTACAATAATATTGAAATTTGATTGAAAGAAATATTTATTTGAAAGGCGCTTATATTCTAAACGATCAATTATACTACACAATAGTACGAACTGCATATTGAGGTTGAAAGGCAAACGTGACTAAGCTACAATAACTGATTGTTACATATATGATAGGCAATAACCATATTCGATGCGCAAAAAATATATATTTCTAGGTCTATTAAAATGATTTCAATCCTACAGCTAGATTCGTTAAAATAGATTTTTTTTCAGTTATTTCAACTTTAAATTAGTCTACTGTAAAGTTCACGCATTGTCGCTTAGTCACGTTTGCCTTTCAAGCGTCGATATGTTTTCGTGCTATGGTTATGTGTATTCAGACGCTGTCAAGGCGAACCGCCGACTGAAAAATGTTGCGCAATACTGCATGATGCAATGAAAAAATATGGTGCAATAAAAATTAAACTAGCTCAAACTTTCGTTCAATAATTGCGCAATCTTAAATATTAACTTAAAACAGTCATTAATATTGCCAATTACGCAATATTCTGAAATAAATGGTCGTCTAGACAATAGATAATACACAAATTAGTTATAGATAAGCAACTCAACAAAATGTGGCGTCGGCCACTAGATGGCTACGCTTCGATTAGTTTCTCATTGCTCCTGTAGATGGCAATAACATATTATCTATGCTATATTTTATTTTTAATGAAGGATTTTGTAAATTTTCGAAAACCACAAATTGATAAAATTAATCAATTTTTCTCTAACAAGTAAAGACTTATTAATTAATAGACTAATTAAAGATTTATTAATTTTTTACTTTCTGTGTTTAGTTGTACAATAATTAAATGCTTTAACAACATATAAGTTTAGAGGCATCCGCTACAAGATGTCGCTAGTCTCCATACAAAAAATATATTTGTCTTAAAGTATCGCAGTTTGAGAGCCCTGGTCTAGACTGTGGCTTACCGTTTTAATTTCGCGTTTATCAGTTACGGTATTGAATTCAACAAGCGACAGTATGTTTCTCGAAAATTCCGTTAAACCTTTGCACTCGAGAGGTGTATCTCGCTTACCACTTTATTTGGCGAAGAAATTCAACGCGTTGTATAAACTATTTGCTAGTAAAGTTAACTAAAGTTTGTATAGAGTTGGAACGCTTGCCTACGTTTGCCGCTAGGGGCGCTGTTCCAACGCCGTACAAAGAGTTAACTCTTACGCTAACGAGAGCGTTAAAAAACTCGCACTAAGCACACATAGCGAAGTTCTAAAAATATTGTATAGTCAGCGGTCCTTGATGCGTGTGCTAATTTTCGAGTTAATCTGAAGTCGATGGAAATGACGGTCAAAGATTTTGTTACACACAAACAAACATACATACCGAGCTAATAAAAGCATGTTAATAATATATAAATTATAGATAATAAATTTTAAAAAAAGTTTTAGGGCATTTTTTCTTTGTTTTATTATTATTATTTTTTAGAATTTTTACCTTTTTCTTTTTATCAGATGACATTTTTGTATTTCCCGAATTCGAACCAAATAAATTATGACTGCCTTTTGTTTTTAAGTACACATTTTCGTGTGTGTTTTTTCTTTTGTTCAATTATTATTTACCAAAGATTATTATTTTCTTGTAATTTACGTAAATAAACCGTTTCATTTTTATTTAACGTGTTTTTGTTTTATTTCTTCATAATTTTTCTCACTTTTACTCAGAGAATACATATACATATATACATATTCATAATTTTGTGATAGCGTGTACAAAAAAAAAAGAATGAAAATAAAATATAGATTTGTAATTTTCTTACCGATAAAAAAAATTAAGTTTCAATTGTTCTGTGATCAATAAGATATTTGTATTCATGGCGTATTCTAATGAGATCATGAAAATCAAGAGTCGTTCTCTCTTCAGTTCTCTTTAGCTATTAGAATGAGAAATTAGGTCTTCGACTTCTTTGAGTCTACTCAGATACTACTACTACTATCTTCTAAGATGGCGTGTTAGTTGTTAGTTTGATTAAAATTCACGTTCGAAGCTCAAATAAATATTAAGTCTATATAGTGAAATATATATTTATTTATCCAACCCTTTAACTACTTTGTAGGTCACCGGTGCCCTACGTGGCGCATTGAAGTAATGACGTCGATTTCTGTTCTCTCTGTCTGTCTAGTAGACTCTGGGAAAGACGAATTCGAAGATACTGAGAATGAATCTATTTCTAAGAGACCTAAAACATGCATTAACAAACAAATGAAGGCTAAGTTAGGCAATCCTTAGTAACACAATTGTGTCGATTTCTGTTCACTAATTACTTCAGTGCGCCGCGTAGGGCACCGGTGACCTACACAGCAGTCGAAGGATTACTTCATTAAATCAAAGTTGTGCAGCTCATGTACTTTTTAGTTGCCACGATAACGCGCGTTCGTACAGAATAATTCGAATATTATTAACAAAAAGCTATTTTGCAAATGTACACAGGCGAAAATAGAGCGGTTGTAACAATGACAGAGAACGAAGAAACACGTGTTATGTTTTTGAAGTGATAACGACTTATAAATCGATGAGCACCGGCTGCACGCACGAAAAAGTGTCACGTTCCATCTGAGCCTGAGCGTGCAAAGCGAGAGCGCGGAACAACCAAACGCCGGCTCGACATAACATAGCATAGGTCCCAACGCTACTCGCCCAACGTGTGGATCTAGAAAATTGCATTGGCCCCAACGTTGGTAGTTGTATCGGTTTTATCAAAGGAATCCGTGCCAACGTTCGCGATCCGTCCACATGTTGGCGCTTTGCTCAGTCCATATATTAAGTGTATAATCTATGCTCAGTCCTGTTGCAACACGCGTCAAGTGAGCACATCGCATGACGCATGAAAAATATTGCCACCCGCATGGTTCATCTCCTTTGACGTGGCTTTTTCTTTCTTTTTTCAATAACAAATATAAATTATACGCACTCGTTACTGTAAAGTCGCTTAGAGCAATTTCGGTATCGCACATCTTCACGTTGGCTCTGACCAGCGGTGGATTTACACTAGGGGCAGTCGGGGCAAGTGCCCAGGGCGGCAAATATTTGAATGTGAAAATTTTTTATAATTATTAGAAAAAAAAAACAAATACTTATGTTTTTGGAATATCTATATAATAAAGTTTCTGCAATAAATTAGTTATTTTAATTTTGAAAAATAAAATATATAAACCATAAATTTAAGTAAAATTCCAGTATTAGGGCGGCTTTTTTTCCGGTGCCCAGGAGCGGCGTTAAGTTTAAATCCGGCTCTGGCTGTGACGGAAAGGAACTAGTATAACAGCCAACATGTGGACACTTCACCAATTTAACCGCTCAACGTTGTTAGCAACGTTGGGGCCAACGTGTGGACCCGTGTAGAGAGGCACAATCCGCCCAAACGTTGGCTTGTGACACATTTATCTCTGTTCATCACGTAAAATTCTCGTCCATAAACCGACTTTACAGACATCCAATTATTAATTTTTCGTATCCGAAGTTAACCAAACATACATGTCTCTTAGCGTATTATTTAAAAAAAATGGCGGGTAGGCGCGCGCGCGATTTTCGATTGGCTCTTGAGAGCTCGGGTGCGTCCGGGAATCCCGATTGCGCCCGATGACGCCCGAAGCAAACACCTACGATTTGTCATTGTTGCAGGCTACACGCACACTTCTCGGTTACGACGGAAGGTTGTATTAAATAACTAGCGACCCGCCCTCGCTTCGCTTCGGAAACTGTAATTTATTATTGATTTCTCCACTATTTAATGGATGTTATTATACATATAAACCGTCCTCTTCAATCACTCTATCTATTAAAGAAAACCGCATCAAAATCCGTTGCGTAGTTTTAAAGATTTAAGCATACATAGGGACAGAGAAAGCGACTTTGTTTTATGCTATGTAGTGATAAAAATGATAATTTTAAATTACGTCATAGACCTTTATAGAATAGATAAATATATATTTATACATATCGACGAGTGAAAGGCTATTTGACTTGAGCGGTATTTCGCTTATTACGCAACATTTCAATTTGTAACACATCTCTGAAAATGTAAAATGTTCAGGAAATGAAAAAAAACTGGTGGTAGGACTTCTTGTGAGTCCGCGCGGGTGGGTACCACCACCTCGTCTATTTCGGCCGTGAAGCAGTAATGAGTTTCGGTTTGAAGGGCGGGACAGCCGTTGTAACTATACTTGAGACCTTAGAACTTATATCTCAAGGTGGGTAGCGCATTTACGTTGTAGATGTCTATGGGCTCCGGTAACCACTTAACACTAGGTGGGCTGTGAGCTCGTCCACCCATCTAAGCAATAACGGACTTTTAATTACAAAGATAAATGTCGCGTACTAAGCGAAATGTCGCTTAAGCCGAAAAGATTCACTTTCACCCCTGGATATGAGTATGCTTTAAGATAATTGTAAAAATTATGTGTCTTTATATCATTGTATAAGATATTTCTGTTTCTACTACTCGCCTCACCCTACAAGCTCACTGGGAAGTTATTAAATTCAACTATATGAGTCGTCTATTATCAAAGGTGGCAATCTGTGCATTTGGCAAAATAATGTTATTGATATGTCAATACAGATTGATTTGAATATAATCGTCTCCTTCAAAGAATACAGTTCAAAACCTGCATTAAATAAAGGTTAATAGTTAGCCTGTTATTTATCTAAGATGTCGTTCCGAAGAGTTTTGTGACTGCCAATGGAATACAAGGTCAGTAATTCGTTTTTCTGATTTACCAATAATTATCCAAAAGTCAGACTGCCGGCTTTGATAATAGTCGACTCATATAATTGATAATGCAGATACACAAACAGGATAAGGAGCTTTAAAAATAAACACTAATTGTTTATTCGCAATCGCCTGTATCTACATTCTCGTCTATTATAGTAAGTTTTAAAGGTAATTTTATTGTTGATTATGTGTAATTAAAAAAAATATATATATATATTACATGTAAAATTAGATGCCAAAGATGTGTAATTAAAATTAAATAAAGCGGTTAAAAGACATCTCTTCTTTTATTTTAAAAGTTGCGGCCGTGGTATATTTTATGTGATGTCTACGTAACGGCGGATCCAGGGGGGGGTCATGGGGGTCATGACCCCCCCTGAGCTAGTTCCAGGACTTGAACTAACTTGGACTAATTGAAGAACATCATGATTTATTTATTATCTATTGTTATCAAAATTAAATTATAAGTTCTTATCTTGCCCACGACTATGTGACCCCCTCCTGGCGCCAAAGCTGGATCCGCCCTTGTATCTACGGGCATGAGTAAGAGGGTCTACGGGCATCAGCAAGAGGTCATTAGCAGGAAGACCGTGAATAGGTATGCCCGGATAAAGAAAAAAAAACTGTTTATGTATTTGAATCATTGGCAATGCAATAACATGTTATTGCCTACAGTTTATACAATGTAGCTTGATACGCGAGACAGTTGACAGAGCTATATTTTTATGATATAAGTTATGTTAAATTTATCAAAAGATGTAAAAAATAATTGTGTGTGTTAATTTTTACGGCGATCGAAGTCCTTAAGTTCTTAAATAAACATAAACTCTAGCTCATCTAATCCCGATTCTGCAGGGTAGCCGTCGGAGTACCGTGGTATGTGAGGATTGTATATCTTTAGGACGACCTCAAAATTCGAACCGAATAAATATGTAAGTATTTAACGAAAGCGTCAGAGCGCTACTCCAAAAAAGCGGCGCGCCATGATAAGCCTGTTTCGTTGGACATTTGTTTAAAAACATTCGTTAAGATAACACATTGATTTTTGATAAACCAATACTAACTAAATTTATTTAAATGATTAAACGTCTATTCTATCGTAATTAACAATTATAATCTTGTATTTTGGCTACGTTTTTTCTATTCGTTGTTTATGACTAAGTGATTTATTAATATCGTAGACACATTAGTAAATGGTTTTGTTATTGAATAAGTGCGATATGAAAACATCATTTGCTTTTAATTTGCGTTACACTAACTAAATATAACACTATTGTGTCACTGATGCATCAACTAAGATAGTGGATGAGTTATTATGCAACTGTTCTAACAAAAACAATTGAATGTCGTTCAATTAAAATGTAAATGTATTTATTTAATTTAATTTTTCTTTGCTTAGGTGGGTGGATGAGCTCACGGCCCACCCGGTGTTAAGTGGTTACCGGAGCCCATTGACATCTACAGCGTAAATGCCGCCACTCACCTTGAGATATGAGTTCTAAGGTCTCAGTATAGTCACAACGGCTACCCCGCCCTTAAAACCGAAACGCATACTGCTTCACGGCAGAAATAGGCAGGGCTGTGGTATCTACCCCTGCGGACTCACAAGAGGTCCTACCATCAGTGATTACGCAAATTATAATTTTGCGGGTTTGATTTTTTTATTACACGATGTTATTCCTTCACCGTGGAAGTCAATCGTGAACATTTGTTGAGTACGTATTTATGTGTAGGATGGTTTAAAGATACCTAGTGCTATTATTATGATGCCTATCATGATAGTTCCGATCGACATCTCAGTACCAAATTGATACAAATATTAGGTAGTACAGGTTAAGCGAAATATATACGATGTTATTTTATTGGACTAGATCAGTGATTTACAAACTTATTTCTTTTACCGCCCCCTTTGAAAATCAATTATTTTTCAGCGCCCCCCATTTTTTATACACCCCTAAAACTTTAAAACCACAATTTCATTAATTTAATTAATAAATGTTGTATTAATTTTAGTAAATGTAGTACCACGTAGTACATATATATTTGTAGATGCTATTATTGTTTCTTCATATTATTATATGTCTGTACATTGCTACAGAGCGTGTATTTACAAATTTGCAAAGTAAAAATGAATTCTTCTCATCGATATGTTTGTTTAAATTCAGAATTACCAAAATAAATTGCTAGTTCACTGTACTATTACTATGCTAATTTATTAGAACGAAACTATTGTATATAGTTTGTTGAATATCTTTCTCATTAATATAAGATTCTCATCATAAGATAATTAAAAATTTATATTTCAACTAGTAAATAATACTACTAACAATAATAACTTATTAAACTACGAATAAGCTAAACCTGGAAGTCGTAGAGGATTTCATTTATCTGGGCTTCGTCATAGCTAGTAATGGATCCTCCGAAAAGGACCTCAGAAGGCGAATCAGTATGGCAAAGAGAGCTATGTCCCAAACGGACCGTGTTTGGGTGGCATTTTTCTCTACGGCGCAGAGACTTGGACCCTCAAGAAAGCCGACCGCCAACGCATCGACGCGTTTGAGATGTGGTGCTGAGGAAAATGCTCGGGATTCGTTGGACAGAACACAGAACCAACGAATCCATTCTTACCGAGCTCAAGATTCCAATGCACCTGCGCACTCTCAATACCTCAGTCCACGTTGCTATCCACACAGCCGAGGACAGGCAGGAATGGCGCAAGATGATGTAGGAGAAAGTTATTAGAGGAGGCCACGACTCTCAGCATTGAGGTTATCGACGCAAGAAGGAAGGAAACTACGAAAAATAAATTAATATCATTTCGTATTATAGATAAATATGGGTAATTTTTCATAGAATTTTAGTTTATAATTTAGAACTAGTTCAAACAAAAACCGCCGCCTAAGTCAGCGTTTTTATTATTTGTAATAATTAATATCTGTACTAATATTATAAAGAGGAAAGGTTTGTTTGTATTCAATAGGCTCCGAAACTACTAAACCGATTTGAAAAATTCTTTCACTGTTTGGAAGCTTCACTATTTCCGAGTGACATAGGCTATAATCTTTTTTGAAAAAAATTAGGTATCCTTACTAAAACTCCAATAATTTAACCCAAGGTGTAAAAAAAATTACCTACAATATTCTTTACGTCGCGTGCCCTACGGAAACTATTGATGATAGAATAAAATAATGCACTATGACTTTGTAAAAAACATTATTATTTACAAAAAGTGTCGCGACAGCATATGTCTAACTATTATAGTTATGCCGCAATAAGCATTCTTTTATTTTAAAAAATGCCCCTGGTAAGACACGGAGTGCCCCCTACCTTCGCTGACTGGTGGCTTCCTACTTGGAGGACAGATCGGTCACGTGTACTGGACACGGTGGGATCGTGCACAGGTTCCCGGTCGTGCGCGGTGTTCCACAGGGGTCGGTGCTCGGCCCCCTTTTGTGGAATATCGGGTATGAATGGGTACTGAGAGGTGCCCTCCTCCCGGGCCCAAGTGTAATCTGTTACGCAGACGACACGCTGGTTGTGTCCCGGGGGGGGAGTTTTGCTGAGTTTGCTCGTCTTGCCACCGCTGGGGTGGCGCATGTCGTCGGCAAAATCAGGAGATTGGGCTTCGACGTGACACTCAGTAAATCCGAGGCCATGTGGTTCCACAGGCCCCGGGGAGTGCCACCTGTCGATGCCCATATCGTGGTTGGAGGCGTCCGTATCGGGTCGGGGTGCAGTTGAAGTACCTCGGCCTCATTCTGGACAGTCGTTGGACCTTGCGTGTTCACTTTCAGAACCTGGTCCCTCGTTTGTTGGGGTTAGCCGGCGCGCTAAGCCGGCTTCTTCCCAACATCGGGGGGCCTGACCAGGTGACGCGCCGTCTCTATACGGGGGTGGTGCGGTCAATGGCCTTATACGAGGCGCCCGTGTGGGGCCAGTCACTGGCCGTGGGGGTAGCGAAGTTGCTGCAACTGCCGCAACGCACCATCGCGGTCAGGATCATCCGTGGTTATCGCACCATCTCTTTCGAGGCGGCGTGTGTACTGGCTGGGACGCCGCCTTGGGTCCTGGAGGCGGAGGCGCTCGCCGCTGACTACCAGTGGCGGGCTAGCCTTCGTGCCCGGGGCGTGGCGCGTCCCAGCCTCAGTGTGGTCAGAGCGCGGAGGGCCCAATCTCGGCGGTCCGTGCTGGAGTCATGGTCCAGGCGGCTGGCCGATCCTTCGGCTGGTCGTAGGACCGTCGAGACGATTCGCCCGGTTCTTGTGAATTGGGTGAATCGTGACAAAGGACGCCTCACTTTCCGGCTCACGCAGGTACTCACTGGGCATGGTTGCTTCGGTGAGTTCCTGCACCGGATCGGAGCCGAGCCGACGGCAGAGTGCCACCATTGTGGTTGCGACTTGGACACGGCAGAGCATACGCTCGTCGCCTGCCCCGCATGGGAGGGGCGGCGGTGTATCCTCGTCGCAAAAATAGGAAACGACTTGTCGTTGCCGAGTGTTCTGGCATCGATGCTCGGTGACGACGAGTCGTGAAAGGCGATGCTCGACTTCTGCGAGTGTACCATCTCGCTAAAGGAGGCGGCGGGGATCGTGAGAGATGCACAGGCCCGCCGCCATCGAGCGGGGTCCAGGGAGGCGAATCTCGCCCAAGCCCTGGCCCTCTAAATGTTTCGGATCTCCCTCACATGTCGGCCTGGGGACCGGCGAAGGGCGCCTAAGAAGACGACGTGCAAGCTGATCTGCTCACGTTTTACGCATGAGCATCCGGGTGATGGAAGGCCGGCTATCCTCAACCCACGCTGGTTCTGACCCAGCGGGGTATTCCGTAGGATAGACCATTCTAACCGGCGCCATCTAGGCGGGCTTCGGACAGCCTGCCGACCGAGAGGGCTGGTGGTCGTAGCGCCGACGACCACCAGTCCGGCGTCCCGGGTGATGGGAGAGATGTGCTCCGCACTAAGCGCTTCACTTTCCCCCCTTTGCCTTTTCATGAGCTCTGTCTCATGCGAGGTTTGGATGCTGGTTGTTGAGCGACAAGAGGTTTTAGTCGGTTCGACTCCGACATGCCCCGCCCTCCATCCCCTAGTGAAGGGCGGAAGTCCGGCGATTTCCTCTTGACAAAAAAAAAAAAAAAACGTGTGGCACTCGGGAACTGCGGCGGTAAAGCTATTGCATAGCATTTTTTATCAACTTATGACATTATAATTAGACAATGATAATTTAAAATTAAAACAATAATAAAACAAGACCACGCTATATTAAACCTTAATAAAGGCAAAACCTTAGCTGTCCCCTTCATACTCATAAGCTAAACCGCGCGAGAGAGAGATGGGCAGACTTTTCATGATGCGCATGCAGTGTGACGTCACGCCACGCGCTTATTCACAAACACTACACAAGCGCAACGTGTGAATGTGTTGAACGCGAGCTACATGGTAGGCGGAGTGAGGGATGTTAGGTTTTTTTTCGTTAAGGAATTTCATGATTCGGTCGCCGCGCTCAAGGCCCGCGATAAAAGCTATGCAATAGCTTAAAAATGTATGAACTTGTAATAAAATCTCCTTGGCTATACTATTTGTATCTGGCTGGTTTTGGTATCATTAAAAATTTAAGTTCGAAAGAAGATAATTCCAAATTAAAATTAGGAAGATTTGTGATTTTATTTATTTTTCGTACTGTCAAGATGAGTGAATCTAATGAAGATATTCGATACATTTTAAAATTTTACTACAAAAAAGGTAAAAAAGCAACGCCAGCCGTGAAAAAATATTTCGATGTTTATGGACCTAGTGCAGTGTCTGTGAGAGTAGCACAAATTTCGTTTAAGCGTTTTCAATCCGAAAATTTTGATGTCAAAAATGCACGTCGCTCTGGTCGCCCTATTACGGATAAAATGGATGCCATTTTTGAAAAAGTGGGGCAAGATCGGCATATCAGTAGTTACGACGTAACTGAAGAACTGGGAATTGACCACAAAATAGTTATGACGCATTTGAAAAAAACTGGGTACACAAAAAAGCTCACTGAAAGAAACCTAATGAACCGTGTACTCATTTGTGATTCTTTATTACGACGTAATGAAATCGAACCATTTTTGAAGAAGCTGATAACTGGTGGTGAAAAGTGGATCACGTACGACAAGAACGTACGAGAAAGGTTGTGGTCAAAGGCCGGTCAGGCTTCACAGACTCTGGCAAAACCTGGGTTAACTCGCAACAAGGTGATGCTGTGTGGGTGGTGGGATTGGAAGGGCATTATACATTATGAGCTGTTACCACCAGGTAGGACCATCGATTCTGAACTCTACTGCGAACAACTGATGAGATAAAAGCAAGAAGTTGAGAGAAAGCGGCCGGAATTAATCAACAGAAGGGGTGTGGTTTTTCATCACGATAACGCTAGACCTCACACATCTTTAGCCACTCAGGAAAAAATTAAGAGAGCTTGGCCGGGAGGTGTTAATGCATCTGCCGTATAGTCCTGACCTTGCACCTTCAGATTTCTACCTGTTTCGGTCTCTTCAGAATTCTTTAGGCAGTATCAGGTTAACATCACGAGAGGACTGCCAAAACCAATTGTCGCGGTATTTTGATCAGAAGCCCCAAATTTTCTATAGCAATGGGATCATGTCCCTACCTACAAGATGGCAAAAAGTTATCGAACAAAATGGTAGCGACATACTTTAGTTAAAAGCGAATAAACTATATTAAAAAATGTTGTGAATGTTCTTAAAAAATGCGAAGAAACTTTTTCCCCAACCTATTATTATATAGAAATAAAATAGTAAACAATGTTTACAATAAGTGAGCTGTTTAGGCTTACTATACTATTTGACATTGGACGGTAATGGGTAAATTAAGTAAATTAAATTACAAATTTTACAGCGCCCCCTAACCCACATCAACGCCCCCCATTTTTCCTGGGCCCCTCAACGCCCCCCTCTAGGTTTCAAACGCCCCCCAGGGGGCGTTATCGCCCACTTTGAGAAAGACTGGACTAGATGAAGTCACGACCTATTTGATAGATGCTTCGAAGTATAAATCCTGACAATATGTATTATCACTACACGTGTTCACATTTTTTTATTGGTGCTATGACGTCATATGAACCTGCACGGGTAGGTACTACCACCTTGCCTATTTCTGCTGTGAAGCAGGAATGCGTTTCGGTTTGAAGGATGGGGCAGCTGTTGTAATTATACCTTACCTTAGAACTCATATCTCAAGGTGGGTAGCGGCATTTACGTTGTAGATGTCTATCAACTCCGGTAACTACTTAACACCAGGTGGGCTGTGAGCTCATCCACCCCTCTTAGCAATAAAAAAAGCTCAAAGAAAGAAAATATCTCATTTATATCACGTTACAAATAATAACCTTTTTAATAATAAGCAATACGATCACTATTATTACACATGCCCACGCGTTATTACTCAATTTATTACATTGAAACATGCAGCTAAAATAAATAAACAATAATACATACAGTGTGTTGTTTTTGGAAGTATTACTTAATCAAGTTTGTTTTTGGTAAAACTGCTTTTATTGCTTAGATGGGTGGATGAACTCGCGGCCCACCTGATATTAAATGGTCACCGGAGACCATGAACATCAACCTGAGACATGAGTGAGTTAAGGCATTACTGCTTCACGGCAGAAACAGGCAGAGCGGTCGTACCTACCCGTGCAGGTTCATATGACGTCATAGCACCAATAAAAAATGTGAACACGTGTAGTGATAATACATATTGTCAGGATTTATACTTCGAAGCATCTATCTACCCGTGCGGACTCACAAGAGGTCCTTTAAGTAAATTACCCCCACCAATAAATTAAAGTCTTAAAAACCGAATTATCAGCCGTTAGCCTGGGAAAATTCGAGCCTGAAGACTCCAATCGGGGGAGCCGCCAGAAGGAAGCCGACGATGGACTAACACCATTGTGGCAGCGATAAAGACAAGGCGGAGCATACGCCAGCGGCCTCCCCGTTTGGGAGGGGCAGAGTCGTATCCTCGTCGCCGAACTATTTTTTTTTTATTTTTTTTATTGCATAGCTGTGTGGACGAGCTCACAGCCCACCTGATGTTAAGTGGTTACTGGAGCCCATAGACATCTACAACGTAAATGCGCCAGCACGAGGTGATCCTTTCCCTTTGAGACAGCCGCAACTGGCTAGTGGTGTATGGCGTTACGACCCGGGAAGCTCTTTCTGATCCAGCGAGGTATTTCGTAACACCAGTAGACGTCATTGATTCGCCATCGGAAGTTCGGGAGAGAGTGCAGTGAACGGTCGAAGGACCACATGAACGGTCGAAGGTCACTTGAACGGTCTGTTCGTTCTTTTGTCAACTATTTTTATATGTGAGAACGAACGGTCAATTCGTTCTTTTGTCGTCTATTTTGTCCGTCTTTTAAGAAGTCAAAAAATGTACTGCGTCACTGCTGGTCACGTATGCCCTCGTTCCATTTCTTTTCGAATTCTTGTCAAGTCTCTGTTTTAGTCTGTGTCTATGTCTAGTCGTTGTAGGTCTTATGTCCTGTCAAAGAGGTTGCACGCCACGACATGCAGGGAAATCGTTCAGTAGATGGCCTCAAGCATCTTGGTAGTCGTACATACCCTGCGTGAGGGCACTAGCTAGGGTACATCGAGGGAGCTTTAGGCGCGACCCAAAATAAAGTCCGCGAACAAGACCCTCTCACACTCTCGTGCAGTGTAGTAAATGTATTAAATAATTGTAAATAGAAATGCTTTAACAACAATCGACTTCAAATAGAAAAAAAAGATATTCCAAAACAAATTAATATACATTAAAAACAATAATCATCGAAATTGGTTAGCGTGATATCGAGTTATTGAGTTATTCATCTATTTGTCGCGCACTTACTTAATGCAAATTTAAGACTTGGTTTTCTCATGGATACCATTATCAGAACTGGACTAAATTGAAATAAGACCACACGAGAAGCGTCAGCTTTCTAATAAAAGAAGAATCATCAAAATCGATTCACCCAGTCAAAAGATATGAGGTAACAAACTTAAAAAAACATATAGTCGAATTGAGAACCTCCTCCTTTTTTGAAGTCGGTTAAAAACCTCTAAAGCTTTTCAATAATAAAAACGCATATATAAGATCTCATTTCGACTTCGCTTCGACGATTTCCTGTAATTTTATCCCTCGGATCCTCTCAAAGTTAATTTAATTATTTTAATAGCAGACATGACGTCACAATCCACATACAAATAAGCTCAAACAAAACAATTAATTTCGTACATCTGTTCAAACAGTTCTGTTAACTAGCTATCAATACGTGACCGATTTTATGAAGATAACAGCAATCGAATTGCAAATAATGTACAATTACTTGGTATTAATAAGCGTACGGGTGTTATGCAATTTCGCTGCATCTTTACGCATACTCAAAAGTTCAAGCGATACACAGTTTTCTTCAATTTGAAATCCGACCAACGGCCAGATTCTAATCTTATATCACACTACTATAGGCATATAGCCCTCTGCAGCTCTGTACTGATCCCGAGCTCTTCTCGTACACAAACAGACACAGATCCGACCTACATCTAGCCAAGGGTCCTATACCACACTACTATAGACACGGTCCTCTGCAGCTCTGTACTGATCACGAGCTCTTCTCGTACACAAACAGACACAGATCCGACCTACATCTAGCCAAGGGTCCTATACCCACTACTATAGACCCAGTCCTCTGCAGCTCTGTACTGATCCCGAGCTCTTCTCGTACACAAACAGACACAGATCCGACCTACATCTAGCCGAGGGTTCTATACCGCACTACTATAGACACAGTCCTCTGCAGCTCTATACTGATCCCGAGCTCTTCTCGTGCACAAACAGACACAGATCCGACCTACATCTAGCCGAGGGTCATATACCACACTACTATAGACATAGTTCTCTGCAGGTCTGTACTGATCCTGAACTTTTCTCGTAAAAAACAGAAACAGGTTCGTCTCGTAGCTCGCCATAATTTAATTTTAACATTTCTAGGTTCGCTTTTACAGGATATAGGTAGATTAAATATCTCTCTCTAAAAGGGAGGAGTCCATTAGGTTAGTATGAAAATTAAGAAGTTTCAAACTAAAAGGAAGGACTCCTCCGAATCCAAGGTCATTCGCCTCTTTCCACCAAAGCGGCCATTTAGATTATTTGACCGATGACGTCACGTTCTTCGACAGAAATCAGCCAATCAGATCATTTCAATTAAGTATGGTTTTTCGCGATAAATACACACGAAAAATTTGAACAGCTGTTCTTTGTTTATTTAGTACATTATATAAATGTTTTTAACTACTATTATGGCTTAGTGGATACAGATATTGTCTGACCACTAGTAAAGTGCGAACATGACAGCGAAGACGTGCTGTTTGTTGTGGGTGATAGTGCTGGCGAGTGTAAGTAATTAGTTTAGAGCTTAGTGCGTACGCCGTCATACACTAATAACTGCATAGAAGACCTTCTGAATTCGAAACTTTGTAAAAATTTAAAATTTGATTACTGACATGCACAGTGACGTCAGTGCTTATTGCACACGTTGCTACACACAAATTACAGAATAAGAGATGTTTATAACAAATAAATAAATAAATAAATGATTACTGGCGTGCGCTGTGACACATGTAAGTGCTGAGTGCACACGCCCAAATCAATGAGTAGAGAATGTTCTAAAATCGAATTTATTTGAAATTTGATTACGGATTTGCGATGTGACGTTAGTGCTAAGCGCACACGCACAAGTCACTGAATAGGTTAAGTCCTAAAATCGAATTTATTTAAAATTTGATTACTGACGTACATTGCGGCGTGAGTGCTTAGTCCACATACTGTTACACCCATAGAAAAGGAGATTGTACTAAAACCGAATGTATTAAAAATAAATTGATTACTGACGTACGCTGTGACGTAAGTGCTTACTCAACATGCTGTTACACACAAGCTACTGAAAGGAAGACGTTCTAAAATCGAATTTATTTTGAAATTTAAAATTTGATTACTGACGTGCGCTGTGACGTTAGTTAGTTTAGTTGTACGCAGTTAGTGGTTCTTAAGCGTCAAGTTGTTTGAATTAACTTACGTCCAGATTTCATGGTCACATGGTCTGAAATGGTCGCAGATCCGCAGTCGATTCGCGTATCGTGGGCGTCATAGGAACTTCACATGTGTATGTAACATTATGATCCATCCTCTTTTAAGAGTGCGTAGTTTCACTATTCAAAGGTAGTTAGTTAATCAGTATTATTCAACCAGAAACCAGCAAGAGAAACGTCAATTTTCGTGACGACATCTTTGTATTATCCCAATTAAGCGCTCAATTCGAACTGTCAACGATATCCTGTAAAGGTTTCAGGCAATCAGTCGGTTCAATGTCTTAATATGTTTTTAGGAGTTGTAATTATAAATAAAAGATGTGTGTTGTCTTGGGACACCGGATAGGAACGGTTCCTTATTATAAAAGTATTAATTTTAAGTTATATTCGAGGTATAAAGAAAATAATTATTTGATAAAAATAAATAAATAAAGATATTCCAAAACAAATTAATATATGAGTCGTCTATTATCAAAGGCGGCAATCTGTACATTTGGACAAAAAATTTTTATTGATATGTCAATACAGATTTATTTGAATATAATCGTCTCCTTCAAAGAATACGGTTCAAAACCTGCATTAAATAAAGGTTAATAGTTAACCTGTTATTTATCTAAGATGTCGTTCCGAAGAGTTTTGTGACTACCAAAGGAATACAAAGTCAATAATTCGTTTTTCTGATTTACCAATCATTGTCCAAAAGTCAGATTGCCGCCTTTGATAATAGTCGACTCATATACACTAAAAACAATAATCATCGAAATCAGTTGGCGTGATATTGAGTTATTGAGTTATTCATCTATTTGTCGCGCACGTAGTTAATGCAAATTTAAGGCTTATATGGTTTTCTCATGGATACCATTATCAGAACTGGACTAAATTGAAATGAGAGCACACGGAAAGCGTCAGCTTTCTAATAAAAAAGAATCATCAAAATCGATTCACCTAGTCAAAAGTTATGAGGTAACAAACATAAAATCTTACGTTACGGACGTTTTTTCCAGCTTAGGGTACCCCTTCTCATCGTCCCATAAGGAATTTCGTTCCAATAATACAAAAAAAAAGTAAAGCGTCTTCAAAAAAGAAAATAAGAACGTCATCAATGTAACCTAACTCAATTAATGTGCTTTGTTAAGGATAACTCAAAAATAATCAGTGCGATCTTGATAACATTTAAAGGGGACCACACGAGAAGTAACCTGGTTTTAAATGATAATAAAAAAACGTGTGGCACTCGGCGACTGCCGCGGTAAAGCTATTGCATAGCATTTTATTATCAACTAATGCAATTATAATTAGACAATATAATTTAATATTCAAACAATAATAAAATAAGACCACGCTATATTTATAAACATTAACAAAAGCAAACCATTAACTGTCCTCTTCAAAATCATAAGCTAGACAGCACGAGAGAGAGATGGGCAGACTTTTCATGATGCGCATGCAGTGCGACGTCACGCCGCGCGCTTATCCACAAACACTACACAAGCGCAACGTGTGAATGTGTTGAGCGCAAGCTACATGGTAGGCGGAGTGGGGGTGTTAGGTTTTATTTTCGTTACGGAATTTCTTGATTCGGTCGCCGCGCTTAAAGCCCGCGATACATGTTATGCAATAGCTTAAAAAGAATTGTCGAAATTGTTTCAACATAGCATTTTATTCCATTATCACAATTCTTTCTTTTGGACGCTTTACAGCTTTCTTGACTTGCTGAATTCAACTGTTCTTTTTATCTTCATAAAGATGAAAATAAGAAAGAAACATCCCTGACTTCAACTTCATTGGATGATTGACTGCATTGTATTTACTTGTTGATGTAAAATGAAACGCAAAACTTTGCAGGATGTATTTTTTTAAATTTTAAATTTTAAGTATGTTATTGTTTCAGATTCTCGCTACAGTAGTCACCGAACCTTCACGTGAGTAATTAAATACGAATACAATATGTAACAGAAGTAATAAATTATAGTTTAGAATGATAAATTATTACAAATTGTTTTTATTTTATTTTAGGGAACTTACTACATAAAGTAAAAGTTGAAAGACTTGATAACAATCATAAAGGTGTGTATGTATTTTTATTATTACATATTTAGAAACGCGGCCTGAGAAACGAATAAGAAATACTTTCAAAAAGTTTCTATTTCAATCGTCATGACTTTAAATTCGTCATGCAGTTTCGTTATATATTTTATGTGTTCTTCTTCGTCGAATATTGTGCTATCTTCAATTTTCTATCTATATCTATACTAATATTATAAAGCTGAAGAGTTTGTTTGTTTGGTTGAACTACTGGTCCGATTTGAATAATTCTTATTAGTTAGATTGCCAGTTTATTGAGTTTCAAAATCGCGTTTTTTCCTTTTGAGAGATTCGCTGCGTGCGCTGGGGAAATGATTAAATTTTCGCTAAAATAAAGTATGACAGAATAGTTCCTCTTTAAAAAAAGTCCGCGACAGCATACGTCTATATTTTGAGGCTGGCTCACTAGTCACCTTTTTCATGCCAACCAAATTTGTTCTAACATAAAGAATTATTTGTATTTTTACAACGATTTAATCGTTATCGAAATAAATACATTATTCATTACATTACAAGTATATTTTTTTAATATGCCCTTTACATCCTATGATTTCAATGAGTATCTTAGAAGATATCGCAGTTTTAAAATAACATCGCAGCAAAATAATGATCAAGCGCGTTATTACGTATTGATGTACAAGGCGCCGGGCGGCTGGTGCGCCGCGGCACAGTATAAGAAGAATAACAAGAAACACCCAAATCGCTTCAAGATAGGCTTTGAAAATTGTAGATTTTCTCGATTTTTCTCGAACCGAACCGCGTTACTATGCGCTTAGGTTTGAAACCAGTAGCTTCACGGGAGAAATAGGCCTTAGCGGCAATAGGTTCTACCACAATTTTTTATTGTTTAGAAACACTATTATTAAGCGGTCTCTTCGTTAGTCAGTCGTGGATTGCAGGTAGGACGCTAAAAGCAAACAAATCTGTCTACCTCCTTCATTATGTTGAAACACAGTAACATAGTACCGACTGTTATTTGCAAACATCTATATATAATAATACGTGAAACCAAAAACGACTCCTTTTTACGAAAATTGCGCGGACGGAGGAGTATGAAATTTCCCACACTTATAGAGAAGGGGTGCAGAATATTATAATTTTTTTTCTAATTATGCATAAAAAGTACATTAAATCAATTTAAAAAAAATCACACACACTACCATTATTTGACACACACACGCATGCATACTATTTGTTTATTGTCAAGCATTTCTTATTGCTTAAAGTCTGTGGTCAAATTGCCAATAGATTAATATTGTTTGTCTTTAATTATATTTGTCTAAAGTATAGTCTTGGTGAAATCTGTGATTAAAGAACTATCATAATAGTCTTTGACAATAGAATCATAACAGCATACAAACTTATAATTTCAATTAATTATAGTCGAATTTCGACTGCTGGGGGACCTCTATAAACGATTTGTAACATCTTACATTCAATATTATCAACGAAAATCACCTCCAACAGCTCATACGGAAGCGCACACAGGTGATGCATCAACCATCGAATCCCGGAAAAGCAAGATCGACGCTGAGTATAAATCCGAACACAGTCGAAGTCGGCATTCTGAAGAGCATACCGAAAATCATTCAACAAACGAATCCAGTGCGGGTGCCGATATTAAAATTCAAAGTGGCAGCTCTGAGGAATCGAAGGAGGGAAGCGCAGAATCCCACGAAGATGTGAGCACGACCACGGAGGCGAAGTCGGGGCTGCTCGGATTCAACTTTAAAACGAACATTTTCGATGGCCTCTTCAGCGGCTTCAGTCCCGACAAAAAGAGGGAGAAAGAGAAAAAGCGGAAAGAGAGTCTAGGTAAGTTCTGGCCTCTCGTTTTTATAGTTAATCAACAATTTACTGGTGGTAGAACCTCACGTGATTCCGCACGGGTAGGTACCACCACCCCGCCTATTTCTGCCGTGAAGCAGTAATGTGTTTCGGATTGAAGGGTGGGGCAGCCGTTGTAACTATACTGAGACCTTAGATCTTATATCTCAAGGTGGGTGGCGCATTTACGTTGTAGATGTCTATGGGCTCCAGTAACCACTTAACACCTGAGTGAGCTCGTCCACCCAACTAAGTAACAACAAAAAAAAAAACTTAGAATGTGTAAATTATGCTAGGACTGTATTTACTTAATATGGTACTGGATGAGTGAACGAGCTGGCTTTGGTATAGGTAATGTTAAGTGGTTACTAAAGCTTATGGAAACCTCTATCCAATTCTTCAAATTGGAATACGTTATTGGAGGCAGTTTTTTTTTTAAATCTGCATATTTAACCAACTTCGGGTATTTTGCGAGTTTCATCTCGTTTCATCTCAACACTTACTCCTCTCTCTCTCATGTCGTTATTCACACACTCCATCCATGTCTTCTTCGGTCAACCTCTTCCCCCTCTATCTTGCACTACCATTTCCATACATCTCCTAGTCACATGCATCTTCTCTCTACACATCACATGTCCATACCACGCTAACCGTCCACTCTTTAATTTGTTGATTACCGGGGCTACTTTCACACTTCTTCTGATATACTCATTACGTACAAACATAAATAAATGTCAAACTAATCATAGCGTGTATGAACAATAACTGATCGAAAAATATTACTTTACAGGGAAAGAAGAGTTCATTTCTGAAAAACTCAGGAACATAATTGGAATTAAAGGTAAAACAACATTCTCTATTACAATTTTATATACGCCCTCCCGCTTTTGATGAGCGGAGTAGGTTTTTGAAAAATCGACCGCCTTTATATATTTTTCAATATTCGCATCAAATGGTACTGATATCTATATATTAATACTGAAGCAAAAACTTTGTACCCCTTTTTACGAAATTTGCGCGGACGGAGGAGTATGAAATTTCCCACACTTATAGAGAATATAGAGAAGGAGTGCAGAATGTTAATATTTGTTTAAATTATGCTTTAAAATACATTAAATCAATAAATAAAAAAATACACATAATAGCATGTATTTGACACACACACGCATGCACAATATTTGTTCATTGTCAAATTGAAAATAATATAGATTAAATTTTGATTGTCTTTTATCTAAAGTGTAGTCTTGGCGAAATCTGTGATTATAGAAGTATAATAGTTTTTACAATAGAATCATAATAGTGTACCAACATATAATTTCAATTAATTATAGTCGAATTTCGACTACTGAGGAACCTATCGTTTTTTTTAAAACGCGAAGGAAGGAAGCGCAAATAAGGATCTTTTACTGTGTTCACGTTTAATTATCTTGTTGTTAATTTATTGTTTTTTTTTCCCACAGGCCATAAGGAAAGCAGTGAGCTACTGTATGACTTAACGGGTCTTAGAAGTGAGTGACTTATTTGTATTTTGTAGGGTTCTCGCGTCTCGTGGGCTCTATCAAAACAATGGTTAAATTTTGAGTGCAAGCCATCGATATATCGACTCTCTATTAATGCACATAAAGTGTAGCATCGGGTAATCGACTGTTTGCGCAGTTTGATTATTATTATTAGATATCGACCACGGATGTGTCTTAGCGCGCGTATAACGTTTTTAATAAGTTAATAACATTTATAACAGTCGTCGTGGCCTGAGGATAAGACGTCCGGTGCATTCGTATCTAGCGATGCACCGGTGTTCGAATCCCGCAGACGGGTACCAATTTTTCTAATGAAATACGTACTCAACAAGTGCTCACGATTGACTTCCACGGTGAAATAAACGTGAAATAATGGTCGTGTAATAAAAAATAGGACCTCTTGTGAGTCCGCGCGGGTAGCTACTACCACCCTACCTATTTCTGCTGTGAAGCAGTAATGCGTTTCGGTTTGAAGGGTGGGGCAGCCGTTGTAACTACACTGAGACCGTAGAACTTATATCTCAGGGTGGGTGGCGCATTTACGTTGTAGATGTCTATGGGCTCCAGTTACCACTTAACACCAAATGGGCTGTGAGCTCGTCCATCCATCTAAGCAATAAATAAATAAATAAAAAAGATTAATATTGTGTGTGTTTTAATAATAGTTGTCTATAGTGTAACCTTGGCGAAATCATGATTATGTAAATCTAATAATCTTTGACAATAGAACCATGATAATGTGCAAATTTAAAATTTTAATTAATTATAGTCGAATTTTAGCTCCTGGGGGACTACTAGTTTAAGTAACTGGTGGTAGGACCTCTTGTGAGTCCGCACGGGTGGGTATCACCTCCCCGCCTATTTCTGCCGTGAAACAGTAATGCGTTTCGGTTTGAAGGGTGGGGCAGCCGTTGTAACTATACTTGAGACCTTAGAACTTATATCTCAAGGTGGGTGGCGCATTTACGTTGTGGATGTCTATGGGCTCCAGTAACCACTTAACACCAGGTGGGCTGTGAGCTCGTCCGCGTCCATCTATGCAATAAAAATAAAAAAAAGTAAACAGAGATCCATATCGTTTCGTATGTACATCTTATCGTTCGCATATCGTATCGTTACAATGTCGTGTCGTATCTTGTTAATGTCCTATCGTGTACATAATTTTTGTATTTTGTAATTTGTAATTTTTCAGATGAAATAATTACTTCTGTTAATTGTATGCAAATATCGGATCCGTTCTTCGAAACTAATCTACATATATTCAATTTTGGCTTATTTCCGTATGTATATGTGTATATAATTTTCGTATGAATACATATCGCATATTCCACATATCGTTAGCGCCGCAGACTACTCCCCGAATCCTGATCACGCAGGAGCCAGTCATCGTCGACGCCCTAGACACGTTCTTACGGATCCATCAGATCCAAAATAACCTTTGCATTAGATGCCTTCTAAGCTGTAAGCTCTAAGACTAGGAGCAGGCTTAAGGACCCCGGTAACCGAACTCGTCGAGAATAGTCGAACTCTTCAAAGAGTTCGAACCCATGCATCAGCCCGCTGAGTTTCTCGCCGGATATTCTCAGCGGGTCGCGATTTCGATGCGGTAGTAGATTGATTCGTGAAGCAGTTGCTCTTGAGTTGTTAGGTCTCTATCGGAGGCGCTCGGGCAGCTGTTAGCAAATCCCGCCTCTCCTGACTGAGCCTTTGCTCACCCACCTGTCCTGGTGAAACTGGAAAGGCCTCCGGGCCACCAGTAATCCTTCAATCATAAAAAAGGACGAAAAAGCTAAAAAACACAAATTGATATATCCCAGTGAAATTACTTTAATTTTGTAACTCCATTAAAGTAACTGCGCAATTATTTAAAAATGATAATATGAGAAACATTAAGTGCAAAATGAGCTTAATTATTATATTAATAATTATTTAAACAGTTGACATTGTTGTCACGAGGTCGACGCGTTTCAGTACCATTTGTACAAATAGGAAATTGTAGGAAAAATAATAAAACATAGTTGACGCCTACGTGTGCAGTTAGTATTTACTCTGCAATTACGAATATGGAACCCGAATAAAAATATCGCCCCTATGCATAGGCTACTTCTGAAGTCGGTTAAAAATACACGAAAAATGCAATTATGTAGTATTTACTTTGCAATTACGAATCTGAATCTCTAATAAAAAATCTTCCCTATTCATAGGCTACTTCTGAAGTCGGCTAAAAATACATGAAAAATGCAGTTAGTATTCATTTTGCAATTACGAATATGAAACTCGAATAAAAATATCGCCCCTGGGCTATCTTATACCTTTAAACGAGCAATTCTTGTATATATAGGTATATATAATCTGAATCTCGGAAACGGCTCCGACGATTTTCATAAAATTTAGTATACAGGGGATTTCGGGGGCGATAAATCGATCTAGCTACGATTTATTTTCAGAAAATGTTGTTTTCAATAATCAACTTTATGGCTCTTCCCGACATCTATTGGCGACTAATAATACTATTTTTACTGCTTTAAAGACACAACAAGATGGCGTTATAAAACAAAAAAAAGCTGAGCAAAGCTCGGTAATCATCTAGTTATATTAATAAGCTACATCTGTAGTCGATTAAAAATACATGAAAACAGAGAAATTCTGAAGTAAGCAATCTATAGTCGATGTTCGAATTCATCTCGATCTAAAATTTATAACCGGCCGATGCATTCGTTTCAAGAGATGCCACTGCGCTGTTGCCCGAAGCTCGCAGGCAAATTTAAAAAAAATAATGAAATACGTATGTAAAGAAAAAACTTATTTACGTAATTTTTATATTGTTACGCTGGTAAGAGTAACGCCATCTATCGCCGAATAGCAGAGACGAATATAAAAGGAACTAGTAACACCGAGAACGCTCGAGAATAGTCGATACGATATCCCTAGATTTATTGAAAACATTCTGGGCAAGTTGAGTAGCTTCGATGTGTGTTTCTGCTATCTGACAATAGATGGCGTTGTACTTCTCGAGCGTTCTAGATGCTACTAGATCCTTCGATATACGTTCAAATATTCGGCTAGTAGATAGCGTTACTCTTGCCGGCGTAACAATATTGTACAGAAAACGTAATGAAGTATTTTACGAGTATTATTGTTCAATCATTTTTAGGATATTTTATATCGTTATACGATTTTAACTCGCTTCACCAATGACATCCGCAATGAGCCAATAATCAAGTTGTGATATCTATCCTATTCGGTAACCTCTTAACATCGGCTGGGAAGCGATTTCGTTCACCCGTTTTCGAATTAAGGTATGCAAAAATGCACGCCACGAAATATGCAACTTCCGATAGGTATATCTGAATTTGTTCTTAGGAACGAGCTGAAACTTAATCACGTAATCTTATAACTTTAAGTTTTATGTAAAGCTATTGCATAGCTTTTATCGCGGGCTTTGAGCGCGGAGACCGAATCAAGAAATTCCGTAACGAAAATAAAACCTAACACCACCCACTCCGCCTACCATGTAGCTCGCGCTCAACACATTCACACGTTACGCTTGTGTATTGTTTGTGATTAAGCGTGGCGTGACTTCGCCATCGATGTGGTAATATATCGATGGACTTCGCACTGCATGCGCATCATGAAAAGTCTGCCCATCTCTCTCACGCGCGGTCTAGCTTATGAGTGGGAAGGGGACAGTTAATGTTTTGCTTTTTTTAATGTTTATAAATATAGCGTGGTCTTATTTAATTTATGTTTTCATATTAAATTATTATTGTCTAATTATAATTGCATAAGTTGATAAAAAATGCTATATGTAATAGCTTTACCGCAGCAGTCCCCGAGTGTTATATTAATCGGCAAACTTCTTGAGCAAATGACCTTGACTGCGCAGAACCGAATTTTAGATCACTTTGGTGGTGAGGGTGAGGCGCGACGGCAGGGGAAATCGTATCGAGCGCGTTATTGGTAGATCAGTCGAACCTTGCGTCCCGCACCGCGCCCTCATTCCGCTTGCTCCCAAAAGTACGCTTGCGTACAGTGGAAAGTCTATCGTTATTAATCGTTAAGTTATTTGTTATAATTGCTTGTGGACTTTGTTGCCATTGCTATTTGTTGAGTGTTTGTTGATTTTTTATAAAACATACACTATGCCGTGACAAACTGGTGTAGTACTTAAAAGAAAGGGTAGAAAATTTGTGTACGACGTATATTGCTTCATTATAAAACAGGGGAAGAATGATATGGAAAAATTAAAACAGACTTCGGAAGCAACAAAAACATCAGTGAGTACTGTTAGGTGCATTATTAACGAAGCTAAAGGCTCTGGCTTGCTCGCCGTGTTTCGGACTCCGGGTAAGAAAAGATCAGGGAAGAAGAAAGTTACCGGAATGGATAGTTTCGTTCAATCTGTAATAAAAAGATGTAATCATAATAACTACGTAACAAGCAGCGAAACGCCGTACCGAAGAAAGGCTTCGAAAAATTTAAAGAAGATATAAATTTTAATGGCTCGGAATGAAGCTTACGACGAATTATGAAAGATGGAAAAAAGAACAGAAAATAATCGGAAGCTGGTAAATGAAAAAAGTAACATTCGATTACTACGAATCGAATATCTTCAAAAAATAATTAATTATAGACAAAAAAGAAGACCGAATCGACCGAGTTGTAAACTACGCCGATGAGCCCTATGTCGACTCATCACGATGATAGCGACTCGGGTGATGAAAACAGTGATGATGATGATGGTCAAGATTATGATAACGAAAAAAAACCAACCACCAAGACCAAGAACCAAGACCTGGCAACAGCTCTAGTTTTGACTTAATAGAAGGAATATCTATTTTACCCCAATATTAAATTATTACAATTATTAACCTATATGTTTTGTTGATGTTCTAATAAATATATAAATAAATACATATGTTGATTTTAATAATTTAATAGCATTATGACGCAAAGTAAATAATGTTTTTGCACGTGAGTGTACCATGCGCAAACTTACCCCCACTACGTCAACAAATGCTCAAGAAGTTTGCCGGTTATTATACACGTTTTTTTTTTATTTCAGACGAGGCAGCCGCCATCAAATACATAGAAAACTTAACCGGACTCAAAGGTGAGAGAATTTCATCATTTGAAACATCTATAGCGGCACGTAAAACCGATTGCTGACGTGGCGACGCATCGCCGCGTTAGTTAATAATATTTATAATCGAGGACTGTAAGACTATTTGGGGTTAAGCGACATTTCTGCAACTTTATAGAAGGGCCATTTAAGTTTAAGCATTTGAAAAAAATATTAGTTATAACATGAAAGACCTTCTTCAGCTATGAGTGGGGAATCTGAATTAAATACAAAAAAATTATAGTTTAAAAAAACTAAAAAAATACGCTTATAAAAGCGAAAAAAAAACTAAAAAGAAGATCCAACTAAAAATAGAAAATAAATCTGAATAAATTTGAATTAAAAATAGTGTAAGGAAAAATGATTTTATTGTAAAAAAAAGCGCATCAATAGTTATATATACTTATATTTTAATAATATCCTGAAAAGCATTTTTATTGCATATTTAAATAAAATAAAACGTATTAATTATTATTTTTACAGACCGAGATCAGATTCACGAGTTCATCCGAAGATGCAGAGGATCGAGGAGCTGGAAGTTCGTGATAGACTTCTTGGATCTGTTAGAAGACACATCTAGTAAGTTGTAGCATCAGCGTACTATGACAAAGACCTGAATTGCCCTAGGAACTTAGAAAAACCTTAACAAATTTAGAACTATGTTCGGGTTCTTAGTCTGTTGAGCAAAAAACCCGTAGCTAATCGTTGGTAGCTTAAGCTACATGAGGATGAATAGGTCACGGGGTTCAAAACGGAACTCAACCTGAGCTTGCTAAAACAAGAGCAGTGCTCCGCTGAATTTACCACAGAATCGAAATTGCGATCCACTGAGAAGATCTGGCGAGATACTCAGTGGCTTGTGCTTAAGGGTCAGATTGCATGAGAACGGTGACCAGAGCTTGGAGAGTCTAAAAGCACTGAGAGTGGATCTGGAGGATCCGAGATGTTTCTTGCGAGGACGGTTTTGTATTGCCAATAAGAGCTTTATTAAGCGTCCCCTTTTTCGAAGAACGCTTGTCAAAGGTGTCCTTCTTATTAACATAAAAATGTTTTCTCCTATTACAGATGTCAGAGTTATTGTCGACATATTAAAGCAGTTGACGAATGAAGACAGTGAGTTTGTTTATATTGAATATTTATGCAAAGAAGAACGCACGGTCGATTTATTTTTTTAAGTCTTCATAAGATTTCTTTAACATAACACTAATTTGTACGGTTTTATCTCGCGTCTATTATTGTCAATGTAATATTGATAACTACCGTCCAATTCGTCTAAAAAATTCAATTGACAGTAACATTGAAATGTCGACGAATAAACACGACTCGGTCGACCGTGGCCACGAAAACCGTTAAGAATTTGAGGTCACCAAAATGTTTAATGACAATAGAAAAGACGAGATCAAATCGTAAAAGTAATTTTAATTATGGAGGACGAAAATTTTTTAATAAAAATTTCCTTACCTACCTTAATCCTAGTTGTGGTTCAACATCATCGCCCTGCCTATTATTACTGGTACGCAATTACCATACGTTGTTGTATTTGTTTTAATTGTAACTGAGATAAAATATTTAAAAAAAACGGAAGCGTTAGTTATTTAGATATTTAAAAGATTAAGGATCGAGATTTTTTAGCGATTTTTGCCTAAAGTAATTAAATGCATAAATGGATAAAGAATTACTCAAATAAGCTATTCCTACTTTTAGTTTTTTATTATGCAATTGTATTGTCGAATAGTCTCCCTTCAATATGTTATAGCTACTAGCCTAGATGAGCCATGGTGGTCCGCGTTTCTTACATATTCTTGCAAACTTGCGGTCAGGGGTATTCTAGGCAGGTGAGTTGCGGCGGTTCCAAGGGACGCTAATTTTCTTTTGGCAAACTTATAGTATACACCCACAGGGACTACTCCGGTCCTTAACCAGTTAAATCGTAGTAATCACGCGTAGTAATCAGTAATCGCCATCGCGGCATGCTTACCCGAGATTCGCCGCAGCTGGTCTTCCACTGCTCGCCCCTAGTAGATATCTGCGACTTTTACTACGCCATAAATTCGCTGGGTACCCTACAGTCGCTAATCGAGATTTAAACGTCTCATTTGTATATTTCAGATGTTTTCAACGCTTTCGAGATATTGAAGACGCTGACGGGACACGCTGATTTTGACGGAATCTTTGAGACGCTGCAGAAGATTTCAGGAGAGAAGAGTACGTTTATGATTTTTATCACGTTTGCTATGAGTTCTTAGAGTTAGCCAGCTGAAGTGGAAGTGGGTAGGCCACATAGCGCGAAGATAGGACATTCCGGTTCAGGATAATACAGTTACATTGAAGCTTCGACCGTATATCTACACAGGTGGTTGCGCCTGGTGCCAAGTGGGTCCTTAGACTAAATGCCTATTTGATTCGATCCGCCCTTGATCTGTCTCCAGTGGTCCACGCCGCTATGGACAGATCGACGTGGCGTTATATAGTCCGCCGGACGATTTTGAAATCCCACAGAGATCACGATCCTCAGCATTGAGGATTTATAACGCAAGGAGGAGGATGACTGACCTTGAGGCGTGAGGTGAAATTTTCGAGGTCCGATAAATCTTTAGCATTCTCAACCTTAAGTTGATAAAGTGTTTTGTTTGTGATTACAGATGCTCATGAAATCTGCGATTATTTCAAGCACGTTGCGCACACTACTGGTAAGCGTAATTAATTCAATTAATTTATAAGTAAATATTGTTCTTAAATGACAATAATTCAGGTAGAACAATTTTAATGGATGTTATTTTTAATACATTTCTCTATCGTACGTGTTATTCGCAGGCCGAGTATAGAGTAGTATTGTTACAGGCCAGCGCGAGTCTTACCGACGAGTGGCGTCCAATATTTTAATGAAGTACCAAAATATATATACATATATATATTTATTTATTTTTCTATCTATAATTCAAAATATATAATTTAAATATTGAGCATGTCGCATCTCTTATACACAGCATTCCCTATTACAAGAGCAATCTGATTTAAAGATAAAAATGAAGAAAACCACAATACTACACGTCGAAAAAGAAGTTTCACTTCATTCACGTGCACCAAGTTGCACGCGCACTGTTTTTTTTAAGTTGTAGTTTGTAGCTAGACGATAAAGAGAAGATCTTCCACTGAGCGGGTGATATTGTACTTGTATTGTATATATACAAGCTTATCTTGAAAATATCGTAAGCGAGATTCAGGCATCTGTCAAATATCTTGTAATCGCCACCGCCACTTTATTCCGTTCCCATAGCCAAGGAGCTGTTTAAAACAAACCTGTCAGTAGTAAAATCTCGAGTTACCATCAGCCGGTGTTTCAGGCTTAGACGGTGTGAAGGTGGAAGTCAAAAAGTTGAGTGGTGGCATCGGATCTCCTGAACTACCCAGAGTCCTGTACGTGTTAAAACAAGAAGTCGGTGAGTGCAAAAGAAGGATTTTTTTTATGTCGCTACATTATTTCAAGTTAAGGTGCGTTTATATGCGTGATTCGCGACGTTTTGATTCTGATTAAATAGCAATTTGACGTAGTTTTCGCCTTTTGCGCGTTCATACTAAGGCCCACTTTTCCTACCTATGCTGATAGCCTTGAGAGGCTATTTCAGCTTCACCCTAATGTTTGTAGGTGAGCTCACGGGGCTCGAACCGGAGAGCTGCTAACACTGACCCTAGCAAGAGCAGTGCTTCGCAGAATCTACCACCGAATCGGAAACGCGACCCACTGAGAAGATCCGGCGAGAAACTCAGTGGGCTGTGTCTATGGGCTAATTCGCTCGTCGAGCCCTTCGTCGCAAACGACGGGTTCGACGAAGACGGTGACCGGTGCTTGTGGTGCCTAAAAGCACCGTTAGTGGATCAGGAGGATCCGTATAAGGCCCACACGAATGGTAGCTTACATTCGGAAGACGAAAGGCAAATTTCTCATAGAAGAGATGGCTGCTGGGACCAAGAGTGCTTTAGTAGGGAGGACCAAGTCCAGCAGTGGAAGTCTGTGTGCTGATATAATGAAGCAGCATTATAACAGTAGTTGTCAATTTATTTAATTTGCGTTCCAATCCACTCCACTCCACTTGACGCCGTCTTCTAAGTTACAAATGTAAGTTAAAATTATACATTTTCGCTTACAGATATGAAAGGCGCTTTGAACGCTTTGATTTCGGCCACAAGAACGGGAGGTATGTTTTGTTTAACTACGAATTATTATTGTAAATTAGAGTATTTTGTGACCATTGTGAGTGTAGTTCGTGAACTATTTCTTTTGCTATATCTGATGCAGTCTATAGAAATTAAGTTACTGTTGTCAACGTAGTGCCGTGACGTTAAAAGATAGAACCAACCTTAGGTACACCTGTAGCAGTCACGCCTATTGTTATGGCGGCACGCAAATGTCGCTATCCACTGCGTAGAGGACAGGAAAGAATGGAAGAACATAGCCCAAACCCATAGACATCTACAATGTAAATGCGCCACCCACCTTGAGATATGGGTTCTAAGGTCTCAGTATAGTTACAACGGCTGCCCCGCCCTTCAAACCGAAACGCATTACTGCTTCACGGCAGAAATAGGCAGGGTGTTGATACCTACCCGTGCGCAAAGAGGTACTACTTACTACCAGTAATTACGCAAATTATAATTTTGCGGATTTGATATTTATTACACGATGTTATTCCTTCACCATGGAAGTCAATCGTGAACATTTGTTAAGTACGTATTTCATTAGAAAAATAGGTATCCGCCTGTGGGGTTCGAACACCGTTGCATCGCTACATACGAATGCACCGGACGTCTTATCCTTTAGGCCAGGACGACTTCAAATATGTCTCGAGATAGATGGCGGTATTAACGTTGTTAATGTCTATGGGCTCCGGTAACCACTCAACACCAGCTCGTCCATCCATCTAACTAAGCAATAAAAAAACACGTTTCTATGACCGAACGGTGTTTGTCGACTACAAACAAACGTGTGGGGTTTAATTGAAATTAAAATGTTATCTATGCAATATTTTCAGACGTCGGCGAAGCGATATTTAAATTCGTCAAGATAATGCAGACGAAGACGTTCTCTGAAGCCATTTTGCGTTTGAAATTCGTAACGAAACAAACGTGTGAGTTGTTATTTTTAGTTTTTGATGATCTACAACAGGTTGTTAGGGTATGTTAAGAAATAAAAAACGCCCTACGACTCTCTAACCTTCTGTCTCAATCTCGATCCCAATGCGGCTAGATGTGTATTGTATATATTTATTATTGTAAGACAAAAAAAATACGAAAGTTGTTAGCCACTATTTGCCATTGCCTAAAATAATAGAATTAAAAAAAAGACTTTTGCGAAACGCCAATTAAAATCACGTTTAAAAACAAAACACTTCATTTTGTTAACCTGAATTTTAAATGTTTTTTATTCCAGTTTTTTCTCAAACCAATTTTGATGAAGTTTCTATGAGACGAATCCTTTTTTTTTGACTTAATAAGGACATAAAGAAATAGGGACAAAGACCAGTCACACATACCTGGCTCCAAATTAGCGTTCCCTGTACAATGGAAACAAGAAACTGATATAATAATATATTATTACTTATATACTCCCCGATAACTGCTCACGCAAAGGCTAGTCACCGTCGACGGCCTAGTCACGTCCTTACAGATCCCTTAACCTCAGTACTAGACGCCTTCAGCTCTAAGACTAGGAGCAGACTTAGGGACCCCGGTAACCGTACTCGTCGAACTCGGCAAAGAGTTCGATGTGCAACCTAACTCATACGTCAGCGCGCTGAGTTTCTCGCCGGTTCTTCTCAGCGGGTGGCGATTTCGATCCGATGGTAGATTTTGCGAAGCACTGCTCTTGTTAGAGCTAGTGTTAGCAAATTCTCTCAGGTTTAGCCCGTGAGCTCACCTATCCGTCCGCGCGTAGCTGGAATAGTCTCTTACGCTATCAGCGAATAGGTTGGGGAAAAAATGTGATTACCGACAGATTTTACTATATTAAAAATCAGCTTAATCATGTCTACGCTTCGTGAAAACTGAAGATAATTATTAATGAATTGCGTCCCATTTTTTTAGGTTACAATTTAAATCACAAACATTAGGGATCCATATTAATATTAACTTTTTATTAATTACTAATTTTGTTTTCAGTATTCAAATATGCTATCGAAGAACTGTTGGAATCCATTAATAGAAGTAGTAAGTGATTTATATTATTAAAAAAAACAGATTCCTTATTCTTTCTGCCTACATTTAATTAATCTTTGTCAAAGGTACGGTCATTGTCTAGAAGGAATCTTATCAAACTCGGAATAAGGACATACCCCTTAAAATATCATAAAGGTGGAAGGGATGAATCTTATAATTCTGTTAATTAATTTTGCTGTCTAATCTTTGGTTCGTACGTATTTTTATTGCCATAGTAGCCAGATGAGTATTGCCACCAGGATGGTGAGTGGACATGAGTGAGTAATTGTCGATGATGGACATCAATAATGCCAGAGCCAAATTGGGTCTTTTACGTACTACAGGGTGGCCCATAAGTCCTTTGAAAAGTAAAATTTGAATAAAACGAACAGGGCGCGCGTGAGCGGTGCAGGGGAAGCGGGGGGAGTAACTTCGGTTTCTGGGAATTTAGTCGCGATGGAGCGTTTTACCGGAGCGGACCGTGCGTTTTGTGTGCGCGAGTTTTATAAAAACGACAATTCGGCAACCGTTGCGCGGCGTAAATTTCGAGAACACAAAGGTTTACACAACTTTGACGACACTCCAACTCTTCAAACGATTAAGAACTGGGTTGCTAAGTTCGAGGAGACCGGTTCGACGTTAGATAAACCGCGGTTGGGTCGCCCAAGGACGTCACGTACGGAACAAAACATAGACACAGTGACACAGTCTATTCGCGAAAATCCGACACAGTCAACTCGTAAGCGCGCCAGAGCATTAAACGTATCCAGGACATCGTTACAACGGATTTTGAAGAAAGATTTACATATGCACCCTTACAAAATTCAGTTGGTTCAAGAATTAAAGGAAACTGACGGTATTCAAAGACAAAATTATGCGAATGAAATGTTGAATCGGTTTACTTCCTTCAATAACATAATGTTCTCTGACGAGGCTCATTTCCATCTTAACGGGCATGTTAGTAAACAAAATTGCCGCTATTGGAGCCCCATCAATCCAAAACTTAAGCATCAGAAGCCCTTACATAGTCCGAAAGTGACTGTTTGGGCCGCTATGTCAGCCCATGGTATCCTAGGGCCTTACTTCTTTGAGGATGGCAGAGGGCGCGCAGTTACTGTTACGTCGGAGCGATATGTGGCTATGATCGAAGAGTTTTTCATACCAGAATTGCAAAACTTTTCAGGCTTTAATGCCAGGACGTGGTTTCAACAGGATGGGGCCACTTCTCACACCTCTAACACTGCTATGCCCGTTATCCGTCAACTTTTTCCTGGCAAAGTTATCTCTAAGAGAGGAGACATTTCCTGGCCTCCACGTAGTCCAGATCTGACCCCGATGGATTTTTTTTTGTGGGGCTACCTTAAGGCTAAAGTATACGACACAAACCCGCGGTCAATTGAGGCCCTAAAAGAAAACATCCGCAGAGAAATGACAAGCATTTCAGCAGTGACGTGCCGCGCAGTCATCGACAATTTTAGACGTCGTTTGCAAGAGTGCCGTGATCGCAACGGATTACATTTAGGAGATGTTATTTTCAAAAAATAATTCCCGTTTTTTAAGCTTTTTATGTAAATAAAAATTTAATTCATAATGTAATTAGTTTTATTTTAATAAATTTTTTTTCATATCAAAGGACTTATGGGCCACCCTGTATTTTACCTTTTATGGCCTTGTACCTTATTATGTTCAACCTTCAAGTTTCGGCCCATCTGATGGAGTCACCGTAGCTTTTGGACGTCAGAGGCAGAGCCAAGCCGGTGCCCACCACTGAGCACTCTTCGGAAGACTCGTTTGAAGAAATGCCGTTGTGTCACAACGTCATTTTACTCAACGTACTTCTAATTTTAGGTCTCACGGTGGTAATTTCGGAGTTGTACAAAATCTGCGACTGCACCAATTTATTGGAGGCAAAAGAGATATTGGGCAAGATATTTGATGCTGATAGTAAGTGAATATTCAATAATTATGTATGTATGTTGTGTATTATGTTAGGCCACGACGACTTCAAATGCTGGCTGACCAATTACCGCAGGCCAGCGTTTTAAGGTACGATGTTTTGTGCACCAACAACTTCTACGATAAGCTAATAAGCTGGAACGAACTATGATGCATATACATTTGTCCGTAGGTCATCTAGGGTAATGGTACGCAAATTAGGGGTCGGTCCAATGTGGGGACGCCAGATGATTATTGGGGGTCGTCATTTTTATATTTTTCCGGCGATTTGGCATCTCTTAATACACCAGTCTCTCCCTATCTAGGGTTCGCCAATATTTTTTCTCTCTACTAAAGGGGTCGTAGTCGAAAAAAGTTTGGGCACCACTGGTCTAGGACACAAGATGCGAACTTCTCAATCTCTCTCTTTCACCCCTCGATATTTTATTTATGATCCGTCACTTGTGGGTCAATTTCGTGATCCTATTGTTAAATTTATTTGCCATGTTTATCTCAAAGTCGATTTATATTAATTTAATTTTTTTATTAAAATTCTATATATTTTATGATTAGATCTATTAATACCTTCTTTTTTTATAGGTCTCGTGACTGTAGCACAGAATATAAACAAGATGAGCAAGACTCAGGACCCATTGTTCTTCTTAAATTCTCTTCTCGACGTGACGCAGACCAAGAACATCAGAGAAGCGGCCATTGTCATCAACAAACTCACAATAAGACGAAGTAATTAATGTTTTTTACACGTTATCCATATTTTCCTCCATATTGGATGCGAATAGGTACTCGGAATCTAAAATGTGTTTAAACGACCACTATTTCTTTGAAATATCCATATTTATTTATTTTTAAATCAAAATATTTTCTATATATTTGAATTATATTGAATTAATTTTGCTGTCATTTCGAATGTTTTAAAATTTTCTGACAATGTATTGGGGTGTTTCTTATTTGTCGACATTTGAGTATTGTGCTACAGTACAGTCTGAAATAATATAATGATAATTAAAAAAAGCAAGATTAATTCAATCTTAGTATTTCTTATGTTAAAAGTTTGAAGTCGCCGTAGCCTAACGGATAAGACGCCCGGCGCATTCGTATCGAGCGATGCGGCTGTGCCGGTGTTCGAATCCCGCAGACGGGTATCAAATTTTTTAATGAAACACGTACTGAACATACGTTCATTAATGAAATCCGCGATTAATGAGTAAAGTCGTAAAAAATGTAAGTACTGAACTATTGCGAGATAGCAGACCTTAATTCTATTAATTCACGTGTCTAAGCAATAAATTAATTAATTAATCATAAAAAAAATAAACAAAATTATATTGTTCATTTCAGTGTCAACTTTGGAAATACTCAATCAAATCCGGATTAAGTCTGGGCATGAGAACATAATAGATTTCTTCAGGAAGCTGCTAGCTTTTACTGCAACTAAATGTAAGTGTAGGAAAGTCGTTCTCGTATGCGATTAGTTTAGTGACTCCTAATGCCGTAATGGAAGATAATGCTAAGTATAACAACAAGTTGTTCAGGACATTCGGCATCACCCTGGATGCAGCCATGACATTCCGCTCGCATATAAAATCAGTTCGCGACGGCGCCGCGTTTATCCTCGGCAGACTCTACCCCATGATCTGTAAGCGTAGTAAAGTGTCACTTCGGAACAAGGTGACAATTTACAAAACTTGCATAAGGCCCGTCATGACTACGCGAGTGTGGTGTTCGGTCACGCGGCCCGCACACACATAGACACTCTACAACCCCTACAATCCCGCTTTTGCAGTTCAGTCATCGGAGCACTGTGGTTCGTGAGGAACGTTGACCTACACGACGATCTGGGCCTCAAATCGATATGAAAACACATGAAGTCAGCGTCGGAACGTTACTTCGATAAGGCAATGCGACATGATAATCACCTTATCGTTGCCGCCGCTGACTACTCCCCGAATCCTGATCACGCAGGAGCCAGTCACCGTCGACGCCCTAGACTTGTCCTTACAGATACATCAGATCCAATAACTATTGCATTAGATGCCTTCAGCTCTAACGGTATGAGCAGGCTTACGGACCCCGGTATCCCTACTCGTCAAACTCCGCAAATATTTCGACGGGCGACCTAACCCATGCATCAGCCAGCTAAGTTTCTCGCCGGATCTTCTCAGCGGATCGCGATTCCGATCCGGTTGTTGATTTGCGAATCAGCTGCTCTTGGGTTGTAAGGTTTGGAGGCGCTCGGGCAGCTATTAGCAAATCGCACCCCTCCTGGCTGAGCCTTTGCTCGCCCACCTGTCCTGGTGAAACTGGAAAGGTCTCGCCACTAATAATGGCTAGCACGGGGACGAAATGAAATAATGCGTTTCGGGTTTCATGGTATGGCGGCCGTTGTACTATAGACTTAGGATTCATGTATCAAAGTGGGTGGCGGCATTTACGTTCTTGTTAACTAGGTTGAGTTTGAGTTTCATGAGTTTCTAATCACTTTCCTTGTACCCACACAGTATAAGAATGGAGTTTATTTATGTTTGTTTATTTATTAGGTAGGTACCTATTGTTAATTATTTTGATCATGTTTACTTTTCACAGCTGTGGAAGCCGCGTGGGATGTGTTGTCCAGCGTAACATTTATAACTGGTGAGTTAAATACGATTTTTAATAGGACACTTTTTTCTGCCTACATACTGCCAGTAGCCACAAGGGGCTATTCTGGCTTCGCCGGGTGTGTAGGCAGCGACCTCACGGGGCTCAGCCTCAAAGAAATAAGTAAATAATATTTGTTATGTCTGTCTAATTTTCCTTTAAGCAAACACTTACTGTATTGAAGGTATTTTTAGAGAAATACATTGACATCGTAAAAGTTGTGGTTGCTTATGAATTACCCACATAAACAAGTAAAGAATACAAAAAACCTTTGCACATAAAAAAATTCAAAAGCAAATTCTGCCCAAGATCTAGAAATCCATTTATAACATGATAACCGCTTCGCCGTGGCCTTAGCTAACTACTCCCCGAAACCGGCTCATTCAGGAGCCAGTCACCGTCACCGTAGAGACGTCCTTACGGATCCGCTCGATCCAATAACATAGTTATTAGCCGCCTACAGCTTTAGCACTAGGAACAGTTATAGGGTTCTGGTAACCGTATTCAGAACTCCCAACTCGTCAAAGATCTCGACGTAAAAGCAGGGCCATAGCATCAGCCCGCTGAGTTTCCCGCCAGATCTTTTCAAGGGGTTGCGATTCCGATTCGGTATTAGATGCATTCGCAAGGTTTCCTTTGGCAGAGCTTGGGCAGTTGTTAAAAAGCCCTATACCTCCAGATGAAGCTGGAAATACCTTTAGACTACCAATAATCCAACTGGTGGTAGGACCTCTTGTGAGTCCGCCCGGGTAGGTACCACCATTCCGCATATTTCTGCCGTGGAGCAGTGATGCGTTTCGGTTTGAAGGGTGGGGCAGCCGTTGTAACTATACCTACTTGAGACCTTAGAACTTATATCTCAAGATTGGTGGCGCATTTACGTTGTAGATGTCTATGGGCTTCAGTAACCACTTAACACCAAGTGGGTTGTGAGCTCGTCCAACCATTTTAGTAATAAAAAAATCCTAATACCGATTGTATTGCATGTATCTCTTTCTGTCACAAATCAGAGTTTACTGAATAACAACTATTTGTTTGTTCATGACGCAGATATATTTTTCTTCTTCGACACCGTGTTTAAGTACACGAACGTTGACGTCGTTATATTCTTGGAGACGATCCTGAGGATCACGAGCACGACCAACGTGACTGTGGCGGCTGCATTACTCACCAAGATATCGAATAAACGAAGTAAGTATTAACTGACTTTACATGGGCCAATTGCTACAGTACCCGGCGATAAGGATTACACGTCGAGCCGTGGTCGGCATGATAATCGCTTCATCGTTGCCGCCACTGACTACTCCCCGATTCCAGCTCATCCAGGGGTCACTCACCATCGACGCCCTAGACATGTCCTTCCGATCCACTAACTATAATATTATTAGACCCCTGCAACTCTAGCACTAGGGGTAGGCTTCGGGGTCTTGGTAGCCGCAACCTAATCCATGCATCAGCTCGTTGAGTTTCTCGCCGGATCTTCTCAGCGGGTTGTGATTCCGATTCGGTAGTAGATTCCTTCCCGAATCAGCTGCTCTTGAGTTGTTAGGTCTCTTTCGGAGGCGCTCGGGCAGCTGTTAGCTAATCCCACCCCTCCTGGCTGAGCCTTTGCTCGCCCACCTGTCCTGGTAAAACTGGAAAAGTCTCCGAGCCAACAATAATACTTCGTTCCTAAAAAAAAGGTGCCCGGTGGAAGATTTTCCCTTTGGCGATACCCACAAAGTACAATTGAGCTTTTTAAAGACATAAATATATTTTTCGTTCAGCGATAACAGAAGCGTTCTCTTACGATTGCTCATAATAAAACGCTTATATTACTTTTATAGGTTTCTTCGAAGTGATCGAAGCGATACACGAGATAACGCAAATGGGTGAGTTCTTTGTTATTTATTCTTAATCATTGAGATAAGGAAACGAGGCGTAGCTCATATTAAAGTAGCACCGGTCTTATAAAGTCCACCACAAGTACCATCAAAACATACCCAGGCGGCAGTTACGCCAGGACAGAGAATAACAGCCGCCGCCATATCAGATATGTTCCTTCGGATCCTCTCGATCCACTCTCAGTGCTTTTAGGCAATTCAAGCACCAATCTCGACGTAATCTCAACCCATAGATACAGGCCGCTGAATTTCTCGTCGGATCTTCTCACTGAGTCGCGATTTCGACCCGGTGGTAGATACAGCGAAGCACTGCTCTTGCTAAGGCCAGATTATCTGAGGCCAAATTCTCTCAGACTGAGCGCGTGAGCTCACCCACTGGGAGAAGCCAAAATAGTCCTTCAAGGCTACTGGTGATTAGGTAGACAATAAGGCGACATTCACCCTGTTATGGTGGGCAGGTAAGCTGAAAGAATAATCGGAGAAAAAAAATAAGCTACATATACATATATAGCTTATTTTTTTCTCCGATTATTCTACATATACATTTTTTTTTACTTTTACTATCTTTGTCTTTAACAGACGTCGTGAAATTCTTCGAGTTGATTATCACAGTCAGCAAAAGATTCTGTAAGTACAGATTTTTTTAGTTTTTATTAAGCTATTGCATAGCTTTTATCGCGGGCTTTGGCGCGGAGACCGAATCAAGAAATTCCGTAACGAAAATAAAACTTAACACCCCCCACTCTGCCTACCATGTAGCTCGCGTTCAACACATTCACACGTTGCGCTTGTATAGTGTTTGTGAATAAGCGCGGCGTGACGTCGCATTGCATGCGCATCATGAAAAGTCTGCCTATCTCTCTCTCGCGCGGTCTAGCTTATGAGCGTGAAGGGGACAGTTGATGTTTTTCTTCTGTTAATGTTTATAAATATAGCGTGGTCTTATTTTATTATTATTGTTTTAATATTAAATTATTATTGTCTAATTATAATGGCATAAGTTGATAAAAAATGCTATGCAATAGCTTTACGGCGGCAGTCCCTGAGTGCCCCACGTTTTTTTATTAACGGAAAATTAGTTTCTATTTTTCTAATTCGCTATCTACAAAAGCTTTTTTGTTTTTAAACTATAATCTTTTAAGCACGCATTCGATTGAATAAACTCGCCAATTTTTTTCACATAGATTTATAGTTAGGTACCTAATATTTAGTTACTAATAATCTCGAATAGTAACAGCATGAATGAAAATAGACTGAATCCATTCAAAAAACTGTTCAATCAATATCTTAAGTGACAGAATTTACTAGTTTTTGTGAGCTGCACAAGTTATATTAAACGCATGTATTTTTCAGAAAACGCATCCTACTTATTTGAGCTTAGAACTTGAATTTCGATTAAACTAATCATTTATTAAACATATTTTTTTATTACAGTCTTCGAAGAGGTCGTCATCTTATTAGAAGAGTACACGGATACGTACAGTAAGTGAATTTTCTTGTTGTCTTATATGCTACGTTATATACGACGACGCTTATATACGACGTTATTAAAGTTAGTGCAAATTGGAAAAAAGTAGCTGAAGACAGAATCAAATGGGCATCACTGGAGGAGGCCTTCACCCAATCTGGGGTTACGGTAGATTAAACATAGCTACATAATATTAAGTAAACATAACTACTAACTATACTAAGTAAGTGATAAAAACTATACTAAAAGTTAAATTAGAATCAAATAATAAAATAAAAATAAAAAAACTAACACATACGTAGATTTTAAGTTATGTAAATTTACTTGAAATAGAAAGGCTTTATTATTGTTATTATATGCTAAACTACAATTTCAATCGCGAATAGAATTTCAATTGTGAGTCCGCGCGGGTGGGTACCACCACCCTGCTTATTCTGCCGTGAAGCAGTAATGCGTTTCGGTTTGAAGGGTGGGGCAGCCGTTGTAACTATACTTGAGACCTTAGAAGTTATATCTCAAGGTGGGTGGCGCATTTACGTTCTGGATATCTATGGGCTCTATTAACCACTTAACACCAGGTGGGCTGTGAGTTCGTCCACCCACCTAAGCAATAAAAAAAAGTTACGAAAGACCGCAAAGACGCCCTAGGGACGTCAACATGTTGACAATATATGATGAATATGACATAAAGATGCTACGTACTAATTGTGTTGCAGACTTTGTAGACGCGCTTAAGGACTTGAAAAGGGCTACAGGTCAGCCAGGTATGAAAATCTTACTTTCCTTTTATCTTAGAATAATATCTATTAGAAGTCGTATTCTTCGAGAAAGCCTCGGGCGACCTCTCCGACCCAAGGTACGGAAGACCGCAAAGACGCCTTAGCCCTAAACATGTCCTATCGGATCACCCAAACAACGTTCACCGTTATTGGTCGAACTCGCCGAATTCGACGTGCAACCTAGCCCATAGACCTAACCGACAGAGTCTCTCGCCGGATCTTCTGGATTGCTTCTCCAATGCGGTGGTAGGTTCGGCAAAGCGCTGCTTGCTAGGGCGAGTCTTAGCGAGTCGTCCCAGGTCTAGCCCCAGGTAAGCTCAGCTACGAAATCGCGCGTAGCAACTGAAGCTACCAGCAATTACGTATGGACAAAACGACTACCTTACTGTTTGGGTGGTGACGAAGGACTTAGGTTTCATAGGAAATAGACGACAATAAAATAACACCATATCAAACCGTTCGTATGTCCTTGGAATATGAATAGGACCCGTTCAGATGACCCGTGCGAAAGCCACCTTAAGTGGGTCAAAGTAGTAGTTAGTTAGTAAAGTAGTTAAGTAGATCAAAGTCTCTATAACTGAAAGCCATCAAACACATTTTACTCTTCTGAATTTTCATATATAATTTTTCCTCAGACATACGCAAGGCGATCGATCATATCAAACACAACAGGCCGAGAATAGAAAAGACCACTACAACTACTACAACCACTACAACCACGACCACCACGACCACAACGCAAAAGCCCGAAACAACGACAGCGGTACCGACCACGACAAGCACGGAGTCAATCACCGAAACTCAAACTGAATCGATTCAATTAACAACACCGAACGGATCCGAAGTAGGTATTACCGAGCAACCGGGAGAACAGCCAAAAACGCTCTCAACGTCAGAACAAGAAGCTACCGAGCAAACAAGAGAATCCGAAACAACTTTGCAACCAGAAAGACAAGAAACAACATTGCAACCAGAACAAGAAACAACCGAGCAACCGCAAGAGTCTAAAATAACGTTGCAATCAGACCAACAAGAAACCACCGAGAAATTAAGAGAAACTCAAACAACGTTGCAACCAGAACAACAGGAAATAACAAAGCAGCCACTAGAATCTGATACAACGTTACAACCAGAACAACAGAAAACAACCGAGCAACCGAGAGAATCTGAAACAACGGTGCAACCAGAACAACAGGGAACAACCGAGCAATCAAGTGAATGCGAAACAACGATGCAACAAGAACAACAAGTAACTACCGAGCGATCACGAGAATCCGAAACAACGTTGCAACCAGAACAACAAGAAACAACACAGCAATCAAGAGATGATGATAAAACGGTGCAACCAGAACAACAGGAAAGAGCCGAGCAACCAAGAGAATCTGTAACAACATTGCAGCCAGAACAACAAGAAACAACGAAGCAGCCAAGAGAAAATGAAACAACGTTGCAACCAGAACAACAAGTAACTACCGAGCGATCTCGAGAATCCGAAACAACGTTGCAACCAGAACAACAGGACAGAACTGACCAACCAAGAGAGTCTGATACAACATTGCAACCAGAACAACAGGACAGAACTGACGAACCAAGAGAGTCTGATACAACGTTGCAACCAGAACCACAAGAAACCACGGAACAACCACGAGAATCTGATACGACGTTACAACCAAAACAACAAGTAACTACCGATCAACCACGAGAATATGAAACAACGTTGCAACCAGAACAACAAGAAACAACAGAGCAATCAAGAGAATATGAAACAACGGTGCAACCAGAACAACAGGAAAGAACCGAGCAACCAAGAGAATCTGTAACAACGTTGCAGCCAGAGCAACAAGAAACAACGAAGCAATCAAGAGAATATGAAACAACGGTGCAACCAGAACAACAGGAAAGAACCGAGCAACCAAGAGAATCTGTAACAACGTTGCAGCCAGAACCACAAGAAACCACGGAACAACCACGAGAATCTGATACGACGTTACAACAAAAACAACAAGAAACTACCGACCAACCACAGGAATATGAAACATCATTGCAACCAAAACAACAAGAAACAACAGAGCAATCAAGAGAACATGAAACAACGGTGCAACCAGAACAACAGGAAAGAACCGAGCAACCAAGAGAATCTGTAACAACGTTGCAGCCAGAGCAACAAGAAACCACGAAGCAGCCAAGAGAAAATGAAACAACGTTGCAACCAGAACAACAAGTAACTACCGATCAACCACGAGAATATGAAACAACGTTGCAACCAGAACAACAAGAAACAACAGAGCAATCAAGAGAATCTGATACAACTTTGCAACCAAAACAACAAGAAACTACCGACCAACCACGAGAATATGAATCAACGTTGCAACCAGAACAACAAGTAACTACCGAGCGATCTCGAGAATCCGAAACAACGTTGCAACCAGAACAACAGGACAGAACTGACCAACCAAGAGAGTCTGATACAACGTTGCAATCAGAACTACAAGAAACCACGGAACAACCACGAGAATCTAATACAACTTTGCAACCAGAACAACAGGAAAGAACCGAGCAACCAAGAGAATCTGTAACAACGTTGCAGCCAGAGCTACAAGAAACCACGAAGCAGCCAAGAGAAAATGAAACAACGTTGCAACCACAACAACAAGTAACTACCGATCAACCACGAGAATATGAAACAACGTTGCAACCAGAACAACAAGAAACAACAGAGCAATCAAGAGAATATGAAACAACTGTGCAACCAGAACAACAGGAAAGAACCGAGCAACCAAGAGAATCTGTAACAACGTTGCAGCCAGAGCAACAAGAAACAACAGAGAAATCAAGAGAAAATGAAACAACGTTGCAACCAGAACAACAAGTAACTACCGAGCGATCAAGAGAATCCGAAACCACGTTGCAACCAGAACAACAGGACAGAACTGACCAACCAAGAGAGTCTGATATAACGTTGCAAGCAGAACCACAAGAAACCACGGAACAACCACGAGAATCTGATACAACGTTGCAACCAAAACAACAAGAAACTACCGACCAACCACGAGAAAATGAAACAACGTTGCAACCAGAACAACAAGTAACAACGAAGCAGCTAAGAGAAAATGAAACAACGTTGCAACCAGAACAACAAGTAACTACCGAGCGATCACGAGAATACGAAACAACGTTGCAACCAGAACAACAGGACAGAACTGACCAACCAAGACAGTTGGATACAACGTTGCAATCAGAACTACAAGAAACCACGGAACAACCACCAGAATCTGAAACAACGTTGCAACCAGAACAACAAGTAACTACCGATCAACCACGAGAATATGAATCAACGTTGCAGCCAGAGCAACAAGAAACAACGACGCAGCTAAGAGAAATGAAACAATGTTGCAACCAGAACAACAAGTAACTACCGAGCGATCACGAGAATTCGAAACAACGTTACAACCAGAACAACAAGAAACCACGGAACAACCACAAGAATCTGATACAACTTTGCAACCAAAACAACAAGAAACTACCGACCAACCACGAGAATATGAAACAACGTTGCAACCAGAACAACAAGTAACTACCAAACGATCACGAGAATCCGAAACAACGTTGCAACCAGAACAACAAGAAACCACGGAACAACCACGAGAATCTGATACAACTTTGCAACCAAAACAACAAGTAACTACCGATCAACCACGAAAATATGAATCAACGTTGCAGCCAGAGCAACAAGAAACAACGACGCAGCTAAGAGAAAATGAAACAACGTTGCAACCAGAACAACAAGTAACTACCGAGCGATCACGAGAATCCGAAACTACGTTGCAACCAGAACAACAAGAAACCACGGAACCACCACAAGCATCTTATACAACTTTGCAACCAAAACAACAAGAAACTACCGACCAACCACGAGAATATGAAACAACGTTGCAGCCAGAGCAACAAGAAACAACGAAGCAGCTAAGAGAAAATGAAACAACGTTGCAACCAGAACAACAAGTAACTACCGAGCGATCTCGAGAATCCGAAACAACGTTGCAACCAGAACAACAGGACAGAACTGACCAACCAAGAAAGTCTGATACAACGTTGCAATCAGAACTACAAGAAACCACGGAACAACCACGAGAATCTGATACAACTTTGCAACCAAAACAACAAGAAACTACCGACCAACCACGAGAATATGAATCAACGTTGCAACCAGAACAACAAGTAACTACCGATCGACCACGACAATATGAAACAACGTTGCAGCCAGAACAACAAGAAACAACAGAGCAATCAAGAGAATATAAAACAACGGTGCAACCAGAACAACAAGAAACAACAGAGCAATCAAGAGAATATGAAACAACGGTGCAACCAGAACAACAGGAAAGAACCGAGCAACCAAGAGAATCTTTAACAACGTTGCAGCCAGAACAACAAGAAACAACGAAGCAACTAAGAGAAAATGAAACAACATTGCAACCAGAACAACAAGTAACTACCGATCAACCACGAGAATATGAAACAACGTTGCAATCAGAACAACCAGAAACAACAGAGAAATCAAGAGAATATGAAACAACGTTGCAACCAGAACAACAGGAAAGAACCGAGCAACCAAGTGAATCTTTAACAACGTTGCAGCCAGAACAACAAGAAACAACGAAACAGCTAAGAGAAAATGAAACAACGTTACAACCAGAACAACAAGTAACTACCGATCAACCACGAGAATATGAAACAACGTTGCTATCAGAACAACAAGAAACAACAGAGAAATCAAGCGAATATGAAACAACGGTGCAACCAGAACAGCAGGATAGAACCGAGCAACCAAGAGAATCTTTAACAACGTTGCAGCCAGAACAACAAGAAACAACGAAGCAGCTAAGAGAAAATGAAACAACGTTGCAACCAGAACAACAAGTAACTACCGATCAACCACGAGAATATGAAACAACGTTGCAACCAGAACAACAAGTAACTACCGATCTACCACGAGAATATGAAACAACGTTGCAATCAGAACAACAAGAAACAACAGAGAAATCAAGAGAAAATGAAACAACGTTGCAACCAGAACAGCAAGTAACTACCGAGCGAACACGAGAATCCGAAACAACGTTGCAACCAGAACAACAGGACAGAACTGACCAACCAAAAGAGTCTCATACAACGTTGCAACCAGAACCACAAGAAACCACGCAACAATCACGAGAATCTGATACAACTTTGCAACCAAAACAACAAGAAACTACCGACCAACCACGAGAATATGAAAAAACGTTGCAACCAGAACAACAGGTAACTACCGAGCGAACACGAGAATCCGAAACAACGTTGCAACCAGAACAACAGGACAGAACTGACCAACCAAAAGAGTCTCATACAACGTTGCAACCAGAACCACAAGAAACCACGGAACAACCACGAGAATCTGATACGACGTTACAACCAGAACAACAAGTAACTACCGATCAACCACGAGAATATGAAACAACGGTGCAATCAGAACAACAAGAAACAACAGAGAAATCAAGAGAATATGAAACAACGGTGCAACCAGAACAACAAGAACAACAGAGCAATCAAGAGAATATGAAACAACGGTGCAACCAGAACAACAGGAAAGAACGGAGCAACCAAGAGAATCTTTAACAACGTTGCAGCCAGAACAACAAGAAACAACGAAGCAGCCACGAGAATCTGATACAACTTTGCAACCAAAACAACAAGAAACTACCGACCAACCACGAGAATATGAAACAACGTTGCAACCAGAACAACAAGAAACTACCGACCAACCACGAGAATATGAAACAACGTTGCAACCAGAACAACAAGTAACTACCGATCAACCACGAGAATATGAAACAACGGTGCAATCAGAACAACAAGAAACAACAGAGAAATCAAGAGAATATGAAACAACGGTGCAACCAGAACAACAGGAAAGAACCGAGCAACCAAGAGAATCTTTAACAACGTTGCAGCCAGAACAACAAGAAACAACGAAGCAGCTAAGAGAAAATGAAACAACGTTGCAACCAGAACAACAAGTAACTACCGATCAACCACGAGAATATGAAACAACGTTGCAACCAGAACAACAAGAAACAACAGAGCAATCAAGAGAATATGAAACAACGGTGCAACCAGAACAACAAGAAACAACAGAGCAATCAAGAGAATATGAAACAACGGTGCAACCAGAACAACAGGAAAGAACCGAGCAACCAAGACAATCTGTAACAACGTTGCAGCCAGAACAACAAGAAGCAACGAAGCAACCAAGAGAAAATGATACAACGTCGCAACCAGAACAACAAGTAACTACCGATCAACCACGAGAATCCGAAACAACGTTGAAATCAGAACAACAAGAAAGAACAGAGCAACCAAGAGAAGATGAAAAAACGGTGCAACCAGAACAACAAGAAACTACCGAGCAACCGAGAGAGTCTGGTACGACATTACAACCTGAACAACAGGAATTAACAAAGCAACCAACAGAATATAAGACATCAGTGGCAGAAAATGAATTAGAAGCGACGTCGCAAACATTAGAACCAGAAATAACGCAGAAACCGCTAAAACCGGGGTCAAAACTTGAATCCGATTCACAAATCAAGACGACAGAAAAAGGACCGATTAATATCGCAACATCCGTAACGAATGTAATGGAACAAAATACAGAAACAACACCTTCTGAATACATTATAACAACAGAAACGACAACACCGAAGTCTACATCCGGATTTACAACAGAATTTACACAATCACGAGAACCAGAAGAAGTCGTTCCACCAAAAGAATCGGAGGTAGTTCATTTACCAGAGAAACCGGTGAAACCGATTGGGCCCGAGACTGGCGAAGAACCTCAAACACCACATGAAATAACGCAAACCCCTAAACCTTCGCAAGCGAGAAGAACAGAACAAGAACCGGTCGTTCCTATAGTAAAAGTAACGACAGAAAACACTCCTAAAAATCCAAAATCTAACCTGGAATTGACAACGACAAAACAAGAGGCATCTACAACTAAGCCACTTGAAGCAACGAATGTATATCAGACTACCCGATCTGTTCCAGAGTCATCTACAGCACCAACTAAAACAAACCCTGTAGAAACCGCAACTTCCAAATCGAACATAAAAACAGTACCGACTACACCAGAAATAAACAAAGATAAATGTACTCCGCAAACCGAGAAAAATGAACATGCAGATGGATCTAGCACTGAACCTAATAGGACGGTGCCTTGCAATAAGCCGCCTGCAGGACCTGGGCAGAAGGAGCCGGCGACTGACTTGCAGCCTACCCCGCCTGGTACTGGAGGCAAATTGGCCTTGAATCAAGGCAAGAAAGGTTAGTAGTTTTCAATCGTAGCGAACTTTAGTTTGATGATCATCTGATCGTCTGATGATGATTGGTCAGTGTCTTTCAAGACAGCTGGAAGTCACAGTTAAGACGTTATCTACTGTACCGAAAGAGATGCCATAGCACTCGGGAAACACATACGGTGATGACAATAATTTCATACTATTCATTACTGCTTTTTACTACTTTATATGAATTTTGATGTCTAGATCAATTCCAATTGCCGAGTGTTGTGGCATCGATGCTCGGCGACGACGAGTCGTGGAAGGCGATGCTCGACTTCTGCGAGTGCACCATCTCGCAGAAGGAGGCGGCGGGGCGCGTGAGAGACGCGCAAGCCCGCCGCCGTCGGGCGGGGGCCAGGGAGGCGGATCTCGCCCAAGCCCTGGCCCTCTAAGGGTTTCGGGTCCCCTTTACATGTTGGTCTGGGGACCGGCGAAGGGGGCCTAAGAAGACGACGTGCAAGCTGCTCTGCACGCGTTTCACGCAAGAGCATCCGGGTGATGGAAGGCCGGCTATCCTCGACCCACGCTGGTTCTGACCCAGCGGGGTATTCCGTAGGATAACCCATTCTAACCGGCGCCATCTAGGCGGGCTCCGGATAGCCTGCCGACCGAGAGGGCTGGTGGTCGTGGCGCCGACGACCGCCAGTCCGGCGTCCCGAGGGGGAGGGTGATGAGAGAGATGTGCTCCGCACTAAACGCTTCACTTTCCCCCCTTTGCCTTTTCATGGGTTCTGTCTCATGCGAGGTTCGGACGCGGGTTGTTGAGCGACAGGAGGTTTTAGTCAGTTCGACTCCGACATGCCCCGCCCTTCATCCCCAGGGGAGGGCGGAAGTCCGGCGATTTCCTCGTGACCAAAAAATCAATTCCAAGAGAAAATATTGTTGTAATTGATATCTCATAGTAATATTTATGCAAAAAAACGTAACATACAAATCGATTATGGAAGAATAACATCGACTTTTTATTAAGACTATAAATTTATTTTGTATGATATTTCGTGAAACACGACAATTTTTATTATCCGCATATTTATGTAGACAATTTACAATCAGCAAACTCAAATAAACACACACACACACACACACACAAAGTGATTATTTAACCATGTTATAATATGGGTAATGTTTGGTTTACGAATAAACAATTATTAATATAATACATAGAACAAAGAAGAACAAACGTACCTATAATCATCACTCGGATTTTTTTGCAACTCACATGTAAAATAAACATCACCAATAAATCACACATCATTAAAATTCATTAAACAAATAAACAGTAAGAAAGTTAATTATCAATTATAATACACTTTAACACTTCTAACCCAACACAAGTTAAAAAAAACAGTTATGTTTATGTAGCAAACTACATTATTTTATCATTTGTTTCATTTAAAATAATAAATAGTTTATCACTGAAATTCACAAAAAACAGTAATTTATATTATTAAGATTCCCGCCAAAACGAATCTTTTTTGTCATGTTTGGTAAGGAGAAAGGGATACATTTGATACAGGCTTGTTGTACAGGTATTGTTATTATTTTTTGCAGAAATAATGCAAGCTTTGGAAACCAGCATGAATCTGAAGGTTTTAATTCTGCCAAATGGTCCTCAAGGGCAGAACTGTTTCTGTACTTGTGACAACACGAGCGCACCTAAACTTATTCCTTTAAAAGATTTGCCGGCTGGTATCACTGGCACTTGAGTTATTTAAATCAAAATGTTTAATTTGTCTTAAATTTAAAGCTACCTGTCATTATGATTTGGTAATTGAATACTAATAAATTGTAATAAAACACGTTTTGAATTTAATTAAATACCTGCAGATATTAAAAAGTTTTTTTTTTTTGAGTTAAACCCAAATTAATTATAAATATGTAAATAGTGCAATAACTTACTATAGGTACATACCTGTTTTCAATTTTCTTCGTAATATTTATGTATCAGTGTCATAATCATAACTTAGATAAATCAACCCTTTTTCTTTCCTACCTAAGCTGCTAACCTAGTGGGCTATGCCTGCATAACTGAGCGAGTAGGTGAGCTCACGGGGCTCTAACCTGAAGACATTGCCAACACTAGCCCTAGCAAGAGCAGTGCTTCGCAGAATCTACCAACGAATCGAAATCGCGACCCACCGAGAAGATCCGGCAAGAAACTCAGTGGGCTGTGTCCGTGGCTGAATTTGTTCGCCGAACCCTTCGTCGTAAATGAGACAGGGGACTGGATAGGCCCTAATAATAAAGCTTTTTGGAGTTTACTCCTTTAGAATCGATTTACATATATAGGCCCGGGGTATGAAATTATGGGGACCAAAATCGTACTAGCATGTCACACGAAATGCGTTATGCGCATTTCGTGTGACATGCTAGTACATGCGCCGGCAGTCCGCCACAAAGCCTCGTACTGATCGCGCGTTTCTCTCATTATTGTATTTTCATATATTTGTTAGTCGTTTGTTTTGTGTCTCGTTAATTTGTTAATAATCTGTAGTGTATCGTGTTGTCGTAATATAGAACTATTTCTCGTATTGTTTCGTTTAATTTTTATATCCAGTAAACTCCAGTCGTGCGTCGGAGCGGACACACACACTTTTTATTAGCGATATTCTTCTTATGTATCACTTTTTTTTCGATCACAGTAAGTTTCTTCCAATATCAAGTGCCACAAAGACCTATAAGGCTTCTATGGGTTTGAAAGTAGTTAGGAACTATAACTTTGGTATGTATGTATTAGTACAAATCAACTCCTATCCGCAGCTTCAGCAGATGGACATGTTTTAGAGTGATAGTATTAGGTATGTAGTATGACATAGGCCACGTTTTTATCCCAAAAATCATTCTTCACGGAAAACAGTAATGCGTTTCGGTTTGAAGGGTGGGGCAGCCGTTATAACTATACCTACTGAGGCCTTAGAACTCATATATTAGCGTGTGGCGGCGTATACGTCATAGATGTCTATGGCCTCCGGTAACCACTTAACACCAGGTGGGCTGTGAGCTCTTTCACTCATCTATGGAATAAAATAACCAGTACTATTTCAGTAAATACAACCTGTAGCTACCTATAGTGGACAATTATTCGTACATGGCTCTTTGAGGCTCGGAACATCAGCCCGTGATTTGTTCAGCCACTCTCTATTTGTAAAGTTAATTAGCTATAGACAACATTAATTGTAAAATGAATGAAAAGTCTCGACTGAAAATTAGCTTAATTCCCACCCTAAAAAAAAAAAAATACGCATAAATATTGAAAACGGAACCAATAATTAATTTCATATTTTTTTGTCATCCTGTCAATTACCGGTCAGGATATTAGAGCGAAGTTATAAAATGACTAGCGACCCGCCCTCGCTTCGCTTCGGAAACATTAAAACACACATGAAATCAAAAAATAAAATATTTTTTTTTTTAAAAAGTAGCCTATGTCATCAGGGACAATGTCGGCTTCTAATGGAAAAAGAATTTTTCAAATCGGTCCAGTAGTTTCGGAGCCTATTCGAAACAAACAAACAAACAAATCTTTCCTCTTTATAATATTAGTATAGATTGTAGCGTCATTGGTTCTTAAGGCGTGTACAAATTTTCAAATTAATCGGATGTTTTTAAGTCTGTGTAAAAGGTTCCGTTACGAACAAACACATGTATACTATACCTAAGCCGAACTAATAAAAGCGTGTTATTAACATGTCTATTCAAAAAGAACGGACCTTTGAGGTACAGCGGGTGTTAGCAGCGAATACAGCTTATGGTCAAATAAAACAACCGCAGAAACCATTTCATTTATTTATTTAAAACATGTAAAACGTCTATGATTTCTCCTTTACATATTGTATATAATAAAGAGGAAAAAAAAAACTTAATCTTTTATTTATGACCTCCACAGCATTTGCTTAGCATCTGAAAAAAAAAAACAAAAGGTTTTTTTAATCTAACATTGGCATAACTTTTACGCGGGGAATCTTGGCTGTATAGTCATGTCAATTACTTTGTTCTTTCTTCAAGTTATGGAGGGTAGAAAGAAGTAAGGAGCACAATCGTGTTTAAGGGACAAGAAAGAGAGAAAGAGAGAGTATTCTTTATTGTACACCAACAAAAGAAACAATCCGAAACAATAAATGCAAAAAAAAGTTGAAAATGTGTCCATCTGTAAACAGCAAGCTATTGTTGGAAAACTCACAAAAATAGCGCTAGTGTAGGAAGTGGAAATGATATTATGAATATAGCAATGTTACTGCTCAATATAGCAGAGCGAAGTGTGCTGGGTCGAAAAATTTAATATTTTTCTTGACTTGTTTAGTTAAAAAATATGCAGTATTTTAAATCCCAAGTATTCATTTTTATTTCTACATATTTACGTAGGAAGTGTTCATTTCCTTCGTAATTTCGTGTCCTACTCTTATAGTTTATGGCGCTGTTTTTTAAATCTTTCCACTTGCTACGGTGGCGCCACCTTAATTAGCTTTCTTTCTGCGGACACTTTTTAATACACTGAGATGATGCTTTATCCTCCACACTTTAGGTTTAAACGTGTAAATTGTGGTTTATTAACCACTAGTTGTTACCCGCGGCTTCGCCTGCGTCATTAAGGAAAAGGGTCAGTGCAGTTTCCCGCGGGAATAGATGTCTCGGGATAAAAGTAGCCTATGTCAGTCTCCTGACCTACTACTACCATTTAAAAAAAAAACATGTCAATCCGTTGCTTAATTACGACGTGAAAGAAGGACAAACAAACACATTTTTCAACTTATTACACAACAATATAATACATATATCGATTTACAACTAAGATAATTAATCAAAATGACGGACTTTGCTTCTTGCTGTAGGCATCGGTTTAGCTATGCCCCTGGCATTGCTGATGTACATGAACGACGGTGACTACTTACCATCAGATGGGTAATTTCCTCGTCAGCATACAAAGACACATACAAAACAAATAGATTTGGATCACCAAGAAGGATCTGTAAAAGATACGTTGGATCCGTTTTCAGATGAGAAATTAAAAAGAAAATGGTTCACATCAACACTGACCTTACTCGACGGCGGACGCGTCCTCATTGATGTATGTGGCACCCATATTCTCTCTATGCTTCGGCGATAGGACATGTCGTTTGGCGTTCTCACCCTCCTCGATGTCCGCGTCGCAAACGCCACATTTGAACCTCCCGAACGAGTAATAAACGTATTTGTTTTTCGCCAGCATGTTAATGTTGTGTTTTAATTCGAGATAATAACGGAAGGTGCACTCCGCCGGCGGTCTGTAAGCAAAGTGCTCGGCGTGCACTAAATGCATCAAAAGCGACCGAATCGAATTGAATACGCCATTGCAATTGACGCACGTAAAGGAAGCGCCTTCGCTGTGCAAGATGTAATTTCCCTTCATGTAAACGCTTATGATATCCGCTCTGTTCGCGTTCAGCTTCGTCTCCGCGACGGCGCTCTGGTGGTACACATTAGAAAGCGCATGTTTGACGGCCTCACGGTTATCCCGAAAATCGAAGTTGCAATAAACGCATTTCAGATCTTCGATTTTATTCAGTGCTGCAAATTGTTTGTCGACTTCGTTGTTCACGGCCAGACGGAGAAGTTTGGCTACGGTCTCCATGTGTTCGTTGCTTTCGAAATGTTCGACGATGTTCGCGAACGAAGGCACCGCCACGTATTCGGGGCAAATCGAACAAATGTAAAAGTTACCGAACGACGCGTAGTACTCGGAGGGGCGGCAGTAGTTTTTGTAGAGGAGGGCGAGCTTCTTTGGTGCCGCGTTACGAAGGTGCTTCTTCTGACGGATATGGTTGAACAGGACCTGTCGGGGCCCTTTCAGCGTCATATCGCAGCAGGTGCAGAAATTGCCTATTTTCCCGGAAGGTTTAATAAAGTTCTCTATGATAACGTGGTCGCGGTTGTTAACCGGTTTGCCCACGCTGGCCAAATACTTGGACCAGCTCAAGTCCTTTGGTCCCCATTCTTCAGGAATTTGCCCGTTCGGGCTCGTCGCTTTCATTTTTAAGTACAAATCGTCTGAGAGCATGGCTAAGTGTTTCTCGTCTAATAAGTGGAGTATGGTCGCTTCGGCGGTCTCTATGTTTTGTTTGCAGAGCCGGCAGTTAAGTCCGGATGCGGTGGCTGTGATGTTATGACCAGAAAGAAATTTCGCGTTCATTTCTTTGATGCTCTCAATTGTGGTTTCGCTCATTAAAAACGGGATGTGCTTGTCGGATTGCATAATACAGGACAGGTTGTGGACGTGAGTTTCGCTGAACACGTGACTGAGAACGCTATCGTAGTGGAATCTGAGCGTGTAGTACTCGCAGGCGATGCAGAAGAATGCTAGCTTCCCGGTGCGGTCATCAACCAACGACACTAATTTGTGATTCAACAGTAATTTCACAATAGAAGCTTCGATCGGTCCGTAATACCTGTATTTCTTTGTCTGAGCTTTAGGTTTCTCTGGCGATTGCTCATTTTCATCGTTGTCTGTGTTTTTGTTTGCATCGGCCGAAAAATTCTGGTAAACGTTGTCACGAATACTCATTATGATGGGAGCTACGGAGCTGGTTTGATTTGTAAAATCTATATTCGAGACGTCCTGGCATAGCTTGTCGTATGTTTCCTGGTAAATCTTCAGTGCTTCGGCGATGCTTGCTTCCGAGGTATCCGGCAGCACTTTTAGCAGCACGTTAGTTAATTTGCTGCAGAGATTACGATCCAACTTTTCCACGGGATTCCGGAGTCTTAGTTGTTCTAGACTTAATACTGGCATTTCTCCACATTCCAGCGCCGACAGTCTTCTCGACATATTTGGCAGTATTACAGGTTCAGCGACATCGATGCTTTCCCGTTTCAACTTCGGAAGATGCACTTCAAGATTGAAGTGCTTCTGCAAAGATTCCATGAGTGGCTCTTCATCGTTTAACTCTATCTCGACGTCACAGTCTGTGCATATGTGAACTTGTCTCGCGTTTTCGACAACTATGAATTCGTTTTTCAGCAATTCGGGAACTTCGCTCACCGGTAGACTGTTAAACCTCTGCCGTTGCAGGCTACTTTTCTTCTCAGTCGTAAAATGTATTCAACTTCGACGCTGTCGCGTTTTTGAAAAATTATCCTCTTGTGCGTTTCCTGTAAGTTCTTTAGGTAACGTTGAATGCTTGGACTTTGTTCTGTTATAGGATGATTGATGATCTTAGTAAAGTGTTTTGCCAGCTTTTTGACGTCATCAAGCTTCCGAAATGATAGCACGGTTAGCTCAGATATGTTCTTTGTGATGTCCTCAACGTTCTCGGCCATTTCAACGCGAAATTAATAGTTGCAGTCAAAATAAAACTAATCTGCTGTGAATTCTGCGACTTTCTTGGTAGTGCCAAGATTCAGTCTGCCCCTCCGCTTGTGTTGTGTTTGAGGGTGGAACTGTCTGATGTTGAGTGCCCGTACAAACTCCAAAATGTCCAAAATAATTTTGAAATAATTAAGTAAACTCCCAAAATGAGATTTGTCAATGATTCCGTGAATAAAAAGAAACAATAAGGTTTTTAAGAAAGAAAAAAATAAAAATATAATTGCATCTCAAGATCTGTAACAAAATAATATTTTATATTAGTTGATTTATTTTATGTATCACTATTTGCGTATTCTACAATTTGGGTAATGAAATGCGAAACTAGATGCGTTTTCCTGTAGTTGAAGATTCCTTTTGAGCATGTGTTGCATTCAATTGCATTGTAAACACTATTATCCTACTCTTTTAAGACGGAATGTCTTTAGGTCTTCCCGTAATGCGGTGGATATTTTCCACCATTACTGAATAAATAGGGATCCGATGGAACGAACGGTTCATCTGTCGTTAAGTAATTAACAGAGCCCATAGACATCAACAACGCAAATGCCGTCACCCAACTTGAGACTTGACTTTGAAATCACAGTAATATAGTACAGTGGTTACCTATCCGGGGAGCTCACGCGACGCCCTACCTTCAGTATAAGCACGGCCTGGTTCAAGGTATAAGCCAATTGGCTTCTTCGGTACTGTTTAAAGGCATGCTTATAATTTATTTTCAAAACAAATCAACTTGAGTTTTACTAATTGATCCCCTACAGGTGACCCTTTGAAAACAAATAAATTGATAAACAGCCATAAATATATTTCCTTGTAATGTACTATATTAGTCATTATTTAAACGCTGCGTCCTATAGAATTGACCAAATATATAGTTTTTAAAACAACACAAAAAAATGCTTAAATAGCAAAACCGATCCATTAACGGTGCATTTAGGTACCTCAAGCACCCGTCACCATTCTTGCCGAACCCGTCGCTTGCGACGAAGGGCTCGACGAGTAATTAACCCACAGACACAGCCCACTGAGTTTCTTGCCGGATCTTCTCAGTGGGTCGCGTTTCCGATCCGGTGGTAGATTCTGCGAAGCACTACTCTTGCTAAGGCCAGTGTTAGCGTCACTGCCGGTTTGAGCCCCGTGAACTCACCTACACACGTCAAGGAGAAGCTGAAATAGCCTCTCGTACTGGGCGGTCGTTGGAGCTTCCGTGCTCACTTCGAAAGATTGGGTCCCCGACTGATGGCAGCCGCCGGCTCGCTGAGTCGGCTGTTGCCGAACGTCGGGGGTCCCGACATGGTGGTGCGCCGCCTCTACACGGGGGTGGTGCGGTCAATGGCACTGTACGGGGCTCCCGTATGGTGCCACGCCCTGACCCGTGACAACGTCGCAGCGTTGCGACGTCCGCAGCGCGCGATTGCGGTCAGGGCGGTTCGTGGGTACCGCACCGTCTCGTTCGAGGCGGCGTGCGTGCTCGCCGGGACGCCTCCCTGGGACCTGGGACGCGTGGCGATGTGAGCTCCGCTCCAGGGGGGAGCCGCGTCCCGGCGCGGCGGAAGTTCGAGCGCGGAAGCTTCAATCTCGGCGTGCCGTGCTCGAGGCGTGGTCTCGCCGCCTGGCGGATCCCGCCTACGGGCGACGGACTGTCGAGGCGATCCGCCCGGTCCTCTCGGACTGGGTGAATCGCGACCGAGGACGTCTCACCTTCCGAGCGACGCAGGTGCTCACGGGACACGGCTGTTTCGGTCGCTACCTGCACCTCGTCGCCCGGAGGGAGCCGACGCCGAAGTGCCACCATTGCAGTGGCTGCAACGAGAACACGGCGGAGCACACGCTCGCGTGCTGCCCCGCTTTCGCGGAGCAGCGCCGCGTCCTCGTTGCAAAAATAGGACCGGACTTGTCGCTTCCGACCGTCGTGGCTGCGATGCTCGGCAGCGATGAGTCCTGGCAGGCGATGCTCGACTTCTGCGAGTCCACCATCTCGCAGAAGGAGGCGGCGGAACGGGAGAGGGAGAACTCTTCCTCCCTCTCGGCGCCGTGCCGCCGCCGTCGAGCCGGGGGTCGGAGGAGGGCGTTTGTCCAGCTCCGGCCCCTATGAGGAGGCAGTCTCCTCCCGGTTATGGTCACGGGGCGATCTAAGGGGGGTTGAGACTGCGCCGCACGCTACCGTCACTCTAGCGCGCTGGCACCAGGAGGACGGGACGACGCGTCGGCGGCTGCGGACTGCGATGCGGTCCGCATTTTCGTCATCGCTGTCGTCGCCGAACATACTGTGGAAGAGCAACCCGGTCGGCGGTGTATCGCGTTCCGACCCGGCAGGCTGGTTCTGGCCCAGCGGAGTATCCCGGAACACCAGCGGCATCGCCCGGGCGGCCTGAAGGGCCGCCGTACCGCGGAGACTGATGTCGTTGGTCGTCGACTATCGCCTCGACGACCCGTCGGTCGGGCGTCCTCGGGGTGGCGCCGCGTGTCTGGTTGTAGTGTTGACCGCGGGAACCCCCCTACTCTGACCGGGTTTTGACCCCGGACGGAGATCGGACGCCGGGTGTAAGAGTGCAGGGGAGTCGTAAACGACTAGAGGGCCCACCCACTAACCTAAATTCATTGGGCCCGCGGTCTGCTCTCAACACCTGCAGATCGTTGAGTCTCACATACCCCGCGCGCCCCCTAGGCGCGGGGACCTCGTAGGAGGTTCGGCCCTCGGCCGAAAAAAAAAAAAAAAAAAAGCCTCTCAAGGTAACCAGCATAGGTAGAAAAAAAAGAGCTAATCTGATGTTTTCAATTCGTTGAAAATTACTTTTAAGGATTCAGTTACAAACAAACATATGATAAGTGAACTAATAAAAGCCTGTTAGAAAAGCATTTTTATTTTCAGCAGTAAGGAGCATCAATGAACCTCAACAATGAACATTTGATCAATGTATTCACTGGCTTTACCCTAAACACTGCACTGCATCTAGTTAGTTTCTATATAACATCATTGGGTGTGGCTCACATACGGTAATGTTAAATTAAGTTAATTTGTAACTTGTAAATTCATTAAGAAACAACCATCAAGAACCAATTACAATATAATTATTTTATAGCCTAACTCTAATATGCTGACCAGTAACATAAAAAAAGATTAAATTAATTATTAGTTTGGTTTGCTATTGAAGTGTGTGTCTTTTAGAGTTTAAACTACACATATTATTTAACTAGGCGTACCAATTTATGCTATAGCAGCATTATCAATTACCTTCATGGATTATTTTGAAATATATGTATAATACATAAAATTGGCACAAATACTATAACAAAAACCCTTTACGAAACAACACTTTTTCTTCATTCAACGGGAAAATTACCTATTGAATAAGTCATTATTCTATCCTTCAGTCTGTCCGGATAATTTATTGAAAATGTTTATTTCATGTTAGTTTGTATCTTATTTGTAAATTTATATGTGAGCAAGGCCACATCTGTAATTCATGTGGCAGGCTCAAATGATAAGAACAAAATTCTGAATGAATTAATGACTAAATACAAAGAACAATTTACTGGTGGTAGGACGTTTTGTGAGTCCGCATGGTAGTTACCACCACCCTGCCTATTTCACCTGTGAAGCAGCAATGCGTTTTTGTTTGAAGGATGGGGCAGCCATTGTACTGTAAAAACGGAGACCTTAGAACTCAAATCTCGAGGTAGGTTTACGTTGTACTGTAAGAGCTCCGGTAAACACTTAACACCAGCTAGGCCATGAGTTAATCGATCAATCTAAGCAATACAAAAAGATTGGCAACTACATATACTGAAATAGCTCCGGTTTGAGAAGGAACATTTACTTCACTTTGGGATGTTTTATTTGCTTAAAATCTTACAATTCAATTTTCAATTTTAGTCCATGTTTAATTACGATTCATTACATAAGCTCCTAGTATTGTACCATATATTTTGGAAAAAAAAAATTCAGATTATGCTGGATGAGATGATTGTATGCATAGAAATTATAGTGCAAAAACTTATTTGCCCACACTGGGCGCATATGAGTCAAGATATTAGATAAGATTGTGCACAATATACATTCTCACATATAGCTAAAGAAAACTTGACTGTTGCAGCAAAATAATGTGGCGACCACATATGAATGGAGCCTTATAATAGTGTTCTAGAAATTTAATGAAAATCAATTGTGCTTGCATCTTTGGTGGACATGACATCTACAAGATATCAATGACTTATGAATAAATGTTGTAAATGTTTTCATATCCTAAATGGACATCAATGCTTACTTATTAAGTAGATTAGTTATAAGTTCAATTATCATGAACATGGGAAAACACACTGAACATGATATATTATGACGAACAAAATACAACCTCTCTTGTCAACCGGAGTTATAGATTAAAACAAACGAAACAGTAATGATCTATACTGATACTTCATGTCATAGTCTGTAAATACAATAACAGTAAAGATATCCATTATCCATTGAAAGATAAGCGGCTGTTGACTTTTAACTTTTTTTTACTAAACAGAGCTGTTGGCAAACGCAAATATCAGACCATGAAGGACAAGAAATTTCCCACACAGATATTGGCAACTTCAAAAAAGTTTTTTATTCCATTAACATAACAAATGTACCTTGTGGCTATAGTAATTATAATAAAATTAATTTTAAAGAATGGCCAGTATCTTAAACAATTATATTATTCAATTAATGAGTTTGTTCAATACTTATTTAAGTTCTTTAAACCTAATTAATTATTTTAATTCTATCAAATTAGATTAAAGGACCTAAGTTCCTAGCATTGTATTCGTTAACGCGTATAGAAACTGTTAATACGTAATTTATACTTTAATATCCTTTGTACATCATAAAATATCAACAAAAAAACAAATATTAATATAGATCACAATACGCATTAGGAAAGAGGTTATAATGATCAAGCAAATATATCAAATATATTATTTTACACCAAAATGAACACGAAATGAATTTTTTTTATAGATTTACCTGTTTGTCTTGATTTTGTGCATTTTAATGTTGATTGCTGGTGTAATTTTAATGTACGGGCATGGTATGACAGGATGTTAGTTTCACGACATGACAGGCGCAGTTTGACAGACATGGTAAACGTATTGTTCCGCAGTGCTCAGTGTGGTCCGACGAACTATTTTCCTTAAAAACTAGGGTACTTTTCAAGTTTTTAATATAGGGTTTTCCAAATGTTTTTGCTTATAAATTTTACCTTGAAAATTGATGTTATGAAAAACCTTAACGCCTCAAAGTTTTGGTTAGTTTCATTCATTGAATTTGATCATTAAATTGATGTTAGAGAATTAATAAAAGATTTTCAGTTTTCAAAATTTGCTGCTAAGCCTAATTGTCATAGCCGTCTTATGCATCAGTGATGGGTGGAAACTGATGTTGTGAAATAAAACTATAAGTTAAAGTGGCTGAACCGAGAACTCAAAGTTTTCGTCATACTACTATTCCACCGAAAAAAAATAACTAGTATTTTATTATTATTAATGCATTTATAGAGAACGAGCTCGCGGTCCATCTGGTATTTAGTGGACACCTGCCAACATGGACATCACAATGTGAATGCCGCCCCCACCTTGAGATTTATGATTTAAAATTATAATAACGTTATATTTTTTTACAGATTTAAATATTATTACCGGCTGTTATTAATTCACCTTGGAAGTCAAGCATGATTAAAATATAATTACGTTACATAAATTAGTATTCGACGGAGGGATTTGCGGTCACATCGCTTAAGATCTGAGTTACCCTACTATCTTTTCTTTAGGTCACGAGTACTTCTACAGTGTCTGTTAAATTTAAAAAAGGTACAAAAACCATCGTTTGTCTTTATTTCTCTGTATCGTTCCAATTTTAGTATATGTACTGCCGAAGCAAGTACTTTGTTTTTATTTGCTACTCAAAGGATGCCATTAAAAAATAATGAATTTCCCTATGACAAAAACATTCTCCACAAAATATAAGACCATAGATTATTCAATGCTGACGTAGTACAATACGTGTAACGTTTTTTTTGTTTACAATTATTCTAAAATAATTCGACAAGCGCCATTATGTACCGTAAATAATTATTAAAATTTTCAATGGATGACCTTGCACTGCAGTAACAGCTGTGGAATGTCACAACACAACAGTCTATTTACTTTAGCATAATGATTTTGTTATAGTTGCCGTAAACCCGCACGCTTTTGTTAAATTTACATATATAAGTATCATGTTAATCACCCACGAGTGATCTAATTATACTAGTAATTTTGTGGTCAATCGTACAATAATAAGTACTCATAAAATAATTTAGTCTAGTATTCACTTAAGGCCAATAATTTACAAACAATATAATGTGCTTCCAAAAGTAGGTAGGCTCCACATTGGCCGCTATAGCCAAATCACCGATATCAAAAATATTCGTTAAACTACTAATATCAAATCTAATATGAAACATTACTTTCAGAAATGATCTGCTAGCCTACTATCCTGGGTCTAGTACTCATTTTAGATACTTAATTTTTTTTTGTCACATCACAGAGGCATGATTATCCTAAATAGCTAGTTTCATAAAAATGGCTCTATTCAAGAGTGCTGATCATTCGTATAGTTCATATTTTTTATATCGTGTCTGTCGTACGAGAGTCAAACTTAGAACGTTTCCACAACACAGTTGTTTTGGGTTTGCTATAAAGTAATGGGAAAACATGAAAGGAAATTGTTTTCATTAAATTGTTGCATGATATATTATGTTTTATTATGTCCAAGCAAACAAAAACACAAACAGTAAACATTACCTTGATAGCATGACTCTGCCTGGTCGTTAAAGATGATACATATTATACTACCTTACATTTAAGTTGGCTTCGTCTATCAAATATAATTTCGTGTGGATTTAGAGTAAAAACGTTGAAAACGGTTCAAATTACGCAGTATTTAAGTAATTCCCATGTAAAATTGAAAAAAAAATGTAAACGTTTTAATTAATAGAAACTGGATCTTTGAGAAGAAACTATAAATTTATTTAAATGATTTTATAGACTTTAAAAATATATGCATTAAGTAACCTCTAGTTATTCATTGTTATCTTTGTCAAAGTTTTATTATTGTTATTCAAATATTTTCAACAAGAAGTGAAAGTACGGTTAATGAACTTTGTAAACATCATCATTGGCATTGGGCAAACGTAGGTATAAACCCGTTGTGTATTTTGACAGTTACAGAAATTAAAAAAAACGTTAAATTAATTTTGGCAAGTTTCATAAATTTCATGACAGAAAACAAACATTCAAAATCGTAAACAAACACACAGTTATCGCGTGTAATGCTTTAATATTTCGTTTAAATAAAATAGTAAAGAAACGTTATACCATCAACGCGAACTTATTGTGACAATCAATACAACAGTGCCTACGTGTTGTAATAACAAAATGCAGTCATCTTACTGACAAACAAATATAAATAAACTCTTCATAATGAATAAGAAACCACGTACTGGTCCCAGAATACGCATAACTCGTCCTAGAACGAGAAAGAACGAAGAAATCGACGAAAAACATTATATTTATACCTGCCAGTATTGTCGTTTGAAATTCACGCAGAATTCGCAACTCTTCCGTCACATGACATCAAATCACGAAATACAACAGAAAACGGCCACCTTCGAATGTAACGAGTGCCAGATAGTCTTCAACAAGAAGAGCAATCTGGACCTACACTGTCAAACTCACCACCAAATAAAAAGTAAGTCTAAATGCGACAGTTGCGCCATCACATTTAAGTCGCGATACTGTCTGCGAAGACATCTGAAACTCAAGCAGCAGCTTGCGGAGAACTCTTGCATACATTGTCAGAAGAAGTTCACGAGCAAAGACGGCCTCGCAAAACACATGAGGAACAAACATTGTGATCAGAGTGTTATGTTTGAATGTCGGGTTTGCTCTGTTAAATTTAAAGCAGCCGAGTCGTTGCAGAGCCACGTGAACAGGATTCACAGGAGATTATGATTGAAGAAAACATATTGTGTCTAGTTCAATTATGAATTGTTAAGTACAGGGTGTAAGGGCCCATTCCCAAAAACGAGGCAAGCATCAATATGCAGCTCCTCAGAGAATAGAAACTTATATTAAGTATTGGATTGTTTCATGAACCCACTTCTTCTTGGTGTTGTTCACCATGACTTGGTTGGTGTTCATTGTTTTAGCACGAACTCATTTTGCTCACTTGAACTCACAATGAATGCATTTTACTGTGGCACAATGTGAGCACCCTTAAGCAGTTACGGCAATTCTGACTAATTATACTGTGAAGTAGCCACACATTTTAGTTTGAATTGTTGGATACCTATTATACAATTACATCTTCAAACTCATATGTCTCAGAGTTGTTAGTGGCATTCCTTACTGAAGGTTGTGATGCTTCAGGAACTTGAATAACAAGCGAGTTTTGTATTATAGTGCCAATACCAGCTGTGAGGTTATCAGAATCGTTGATGCACAAGGACTGCCAGTTGCCTTCGTTTTCGGGAACGGTAGCTGCACGATAATATATAGATAAATGGTCTGTTACCGGGTATACAAATGTATTATCGATAATTAGTTGATAACATCTCACTCTTATGTTATTTTAATTTACTCGTTTACTTTTTAAAGTACATCCATGAATTATAGGTTACAAATGAACTGATAATTGCTATTGTAAAATATAACTTCTGTGCCTATATATTGAAGAAATTTACATGAAAATACATTATGTTGTTTTAGTGCCTCTAACCCAAAATTACACAATCTTGGTATATTGTATTTATTTATAATGAATCTCGAGTTTTGAAAAGATGTGAAGTGTATTCAAATTTACCTTCATATTGGAAACTGAAAATTATCAATAAAAATCAATTTTTTCATTCATTTCATATTGTATTTCACATTTTGATTTAAGATTGATTAAAATAATTAAAAAGAGAGTGGTCAAGCATCAAACAAATACACATTAGATAATTTTTTTGTAAAAAGCAAATCAAACCGTACACTGATAAGAGCATGCTATTTCAAAATTAACCACAAGTGGAACTGTGAAGATTTTTCAAATACATATTAAGTAATAAAATTTTACATGTAGTACCATAGCGGTGTTACATCTGGTCTAGTGTTTCAACCACTATCTGGTGCTTTTATAATTTCTATTTAATTAAAGATTTTATAACGAAATGTGATGATGATAATAATATGGGCATAATATGAGAATATTATATAGGATATTACGTTTTTTTCTTTTTTATTGCCCTTGTGGGCAGACGAGCATACGGCCCACCTGATGGCGAGTGGTTGCCGTCGCCCATGGACTTCAGCAATGCCAGGGGCAGAGCCAAGCCTAGCCTACCGTTAAGGACTATATAGGACTAATGGGAGGATAGAAGTTTTGTCCTGTATTTATTTAATATTGTCTATATACTAGTGATGATGACTGCGATTACTGCGGAGTATCTCCGTCCTGATTTTGGGTAATTCTTAACTAATGCCCTTACGTTATGAAATACCATCAAATGCTTATGTTTTTCAATTCGAAAGAAAAATAGTATAAGAGATCGCGCGTCGTTGTAGCTAGAAGTCGGTTTCATACTTTGCGACAACTGCATAGTCTTTCCCTTAGGAATAAACAAAACACTAGTGTCTCAGTAAAAAAAAATATTTATTACAAAAAAAAAACAGGCAGTTGAGCACACAAATTTGTAGGGCGTGGTTGTACGGCCGATCTGACTCTCCCTCTGTAGGTTACCCTCCTGAATTCCGGCAGCCAACGGACGTGGGTTGACCCGCTGAAGCACCACGTCTGGACTTCTGGAGGTTTCCTGGGCTGGCTAGATCACCAGGGTACGGGTTACTGGGCGGAGATGACCTTTTCAGCACACGCAGTTATCGGGTGAAGCAATAAGCAAGAAGCGTGAAAAAGCAGCTAGGCATGAACCCCTAAAAGCGGGGTCGAATCCGTTTATTTTAATCGTGTTAATATTAAACAGCACACGATATTGCTGTACTAAATATTTTTTTTAAATAAATTATTTGTAGGTAAGTCGTCTGGTTTGAAAACGAACTTTAACTGAACTCGAATACAAACGTAAGACTAATAAGGAAATCTAGTGACGACTCCGGCGGCTGCGCAGTGTCTGCGCCAGCCGAACCTACGTCTCGGGGCGAGGTGGGAACTATTGTTCTCACCTCAGCGGTACAGTCGATAAAATAACTGCTTTGAACATAAATACTTTGGTTTTAAGGTTTTTTTTTATCTTTTTATTTTGCAGACGATTTCAGTTGTAACATTACGTTACAACTTCAGTGTAGAAGTCACGTTGACAAGTGAAGATAGTTGCGAATTTTACTCGACGCGGAGCTAGCCCCGTCCATATCGCCCTCCCGCTCTATCTTAATTCACACCGGTCATCGTTCTCGTCGAACCCGTCGATTGCGACGAAGGGCTCGGCGAGTAAATTAACCCACAGACAGAGCCCACTGAGTTTCTCGTCGGATCTTCTCACTAAGTCGCGTTTCTTACGTGGTAGATTCTGCGAAGCACAGGTCTTGCTAGGGTCAGTGTTAGCAACATGATCAGGTTTGAGCCCCGTGAGCTCGCCTACTTGTTAGGTTACGCTGACATAGTCTCTCAAGGCTATCAGATTAGGTAGGAAAAAAAAAAACAACCCACTTCACAACAGAGGGGTTGATGCGTAAACACTAGGCTTCAAAATAAAAACACTCCAAATGTGATATAAATCAGGGAATCAAGATCCGTAATCGCCGCGGTCAAAGGAATAAGGTGTAATTGCATTGTGTGATGCTATGACGGTTTTTAAATCGCGCTGCAGGTACCAATTGTTTTAACACGCTGACCGCCATGTAAGTCACCGGTGCCCTACGTGTCGCACTGAAATAATGATGTCGATTTCTATTACTGAGCGTCTAATCTTTGCCTTTTTTGTTTTTAATGTATGTTTTAGTTTTTTAGGTCACTTAAAAACAGATTCGTTCTCAGTATCTTCGGATTCGTCTTTCCTAGAGTCTACTAGATATTCCGGCGCCTTAGTAAGAAGACCGAACAGAGAAATCGACATAATTATTTCAGTGTGCCGCGTAGGGCACCGGTGACCTACATGGCAGTCAACGTGTTATTGATAGTGTGTTTTCTTCCTACCTAAGCTGTTAGCCTGGAGAGGCTATGCCAGCGTAACCGAGCGAATAGGTAAGGTCACGGAGCTCAAACCTGACGACGTTGCCAACATTAACCCTAGCAAGAGCAATGCTTTGCAGAATCTACCGGCGGAACGGAATAGGGACGCACTTAGAAGATCCGGCGAGAAACTCGGTGGGCTGTGTCTGTGGGTAAATAATTATATAATGTATGAACGGTCCTTAAATAGTACTGGCAATGATTCTAGACTTTTTTACTCAGCGACTCACCGACCAACTACAGTAAGTAATCCCCCTATTAGACATTAGATTGGCTCCGCGTTATAGGAAGCGCGTTGTAGCGTTATTTGCGTGTTAGTTGACTGCTGCCTGTTGCTCCGCGTTATACTATGGCTGGATAGGTGACATACCGATACCAACCCCCTCTTTTCTCATCCGGACACTTAAGCTAAATAATAGTGTTTATTGTCTCAGTGGTGCATTTAGCGCTCCTGACTGTGGCGGCGAGGATGTGCGTTGAGGGTAGTAGTTGATTTCTTTGTTCGCTTTCCCGACCCACTGACAAGATCCGGCGAGAAACTTACTGGGTTGTTTCTATGGGAAATTATGAATCTCGGGTAGGCAGCATCAGTATAACTATTGCCCATAAAATCATCTATGGTACGTCGGTCGTCCGCCAGTAATGGATTATCACGCATTCAATAAAAATTCAAGATCTTCGTCGTTGTTGAATTTTATAACTTAAATTACAACTGTGAATAAATCACGCCCGGTCATCTGGCTCCAATTTAGGATTTCCTGTGTTATGGGTACTAAAATGGCAGAAATCCAATGCGCTGCTCGGACCAAATACGCTCCACTCTCAATACCTCAGTCCACGTTGCTATCCACACAGCCTAGGACAGGCAGGAATGGCGCAAGATAATGCAGGAGAAAGTTATTAGAGGAGGCCACGACCCTCAACACTGAGGATTATCGACGCAAGGAGGAGGAGGAGAGGGTACTAAAGACTGACTTTATGTACGTACTTATATACTTTATGTATACGTTTAAATATACATAGATAATAGGCGCCCAGATAAAGAGCAAACAAGCCTGTTCATCACACGAATGTTTTCCCGATGTGGGAATCGAACCCATGACCCTCGGCGCAATAGTCAGGAGCGCTAACTATATGCACCATCGAGTCAGTCAGTGAATATTTTGTTGGTTTAAATTTTCCTCAAGGTTAAATAGGTTAACCTCTTGATTTGACACGTGTACACAATATATAAAGTTTTAGATCGTTCATTGAACCCGGTATCCTGAAAGAATAGTTGATTACCGGAAATATCAATATTTAAGCAGCAGCTAAACCTAAGCAATAAATACTTGTCGTTTCACTCGGCTTCAAAATATTTCTATATCCTTCTCACTAATGATCAACTGCAAAAAAGACGGAGCGCACTAACTCAACTCACATAACGATGTTAGCTAGTACTTTTCCTCAGTGCTTAGTGCAAGTATTCTGCTTTCTACGTTTGCCGCTAGAGGCGCTGTTCCAGCTCCATACAAATTCGAGTCAACTTTTACGCGATCGAGGAGTTAAACTCGCACTAAGCACACTGTTGTATATATTAATTTACGTCGACTTTATTTTTATATCATACATGCATATAAATATAAATAATAATAAATAAATATTTACTAACAATCACGTCACGTTAACAGGTCCCGTGATAAGTTCGTAAAGAACTTGTGTTACAGGTACCAGATAACGGAAATAAATGTAAGATTTTTTTATTATACACATATATATATTTAATATACATCCATAACCCTGGAAAAGACATTTATATTTATCATACAAATATCCTCCCTTGGCGGGATTCGAACCCGCGACCCCCTTGTGTAGTGACCATGTCACTTACCACTACACCAGACGGCCGTTATATATATACTGTTATAAAGCCATTGGTACACTAGCAGCTCGTGTAACGTAGACATGGATCTGTGTACTAATAGTAGATTCCGCATGCTTCGCTAATCTGTGGTAAAGACCGATGTCTGGGGCACAGATGAACATATTAGCTACTGATGGTAGGACGTCTTGTGAGGCCGCACGGGTAGGTACCACCGCCTAGCCTGTATATGCTGTGAAGCAGTAATACGTTTCGTTACAGCCGTTGTACTGTAAAAACGCAGACCTTAGAACTCGCATCTCAAGACAGGTGGCGGCATTTACGTTGATGTCTATGGGCTCAGGTAACCACAACAATTGGAACGTTACGTCTTCCAACCATTTAAGCAAAAAAAAACTATTTCCATTTTGCGCCCTCAACGATTTCTGCCGACTAGCAATTCAAGCAACATGCTACAAACAATGAAGCATCAACCTTATCGCTTTGATCGTACACTTGTGTAGTAACGGCGGGGGGAGCAATAAATAAATGAAACGGCTATTCAAAGATTTAATGGACTAATATTTAGTAAAATACCATATCGTAATTATAATATGTAATAAAAATTCATATAAAAATTCAAGTGATTCTCAATTTTACAATATCTAATGTTTGCCGGGAAACGTATTTTATCGAATGAAAACAACATAACACACACACATACACGATCGTCAAGAAATACGGCTCAGCCTTGCTCAGCTCAGCTCAGCTTGAGCCTTCTAGCCCAAAATTTTTTAAATTCTATTGTACCGACTTGAAAATTGAAAAATCAATGAAATTGTTTTTAAAATTATTTATACTGAGCTATTCTATACAGACAAATAATCGCCACATTCTCTCGAGAAATACGTCCCCGGCAAAGCGTGAATTCTAACGCTATACAAACAAACAAATACAACTAAAAACAAAACGTATGGTGTAATATTTAAACTAATTTACATAGTACGTAATAAAATTTTACATAAATAGATAGGTTTTTTTTTGTTTTTAATTCATGCGCGCATCGCAACGCCAGTGTCATTTACAAAGTCACCAATCATTTTTAAAACGATAAAATGACCAAAGGCTTGATTTAATTAAATAAAAATAAAAAAAATACACAGTAAAGCCAAGTTTCAAGTCATCAATTTCTAAATATTGCATTTCAAACAAACACTAGATAAATCTATTATTCGAATTACAGTACATAAATACATCTTATATAAATATTGTTACAGCCAACGTGCATTTTCGTATCGGCAAAAAAGCTTATCCTAGATCTCAGTGTAAAAATACATACAATAAAATACTGGAAAACAAAAAACCAAATTCTACTAACTACTACTAGAAAACGAAAGTATTAAAAATAAAAAAAATAATACAAAAGTAAACGGTAAAAAAATAAATAAGAAAAAAATTAGTCAAAATACATCAAAACCAAAGCCGGTGTCAGACATCACTAAAGCCACTTCCCGCAAAATTAATTACAAATTTGCCGACTCGCCAATGCAATCAAAACTGCCATGTCTATGTAATTTAGCGAGCTAAAGTGACACGCACTCAGAGCTAAAGACGCCTACTGCAGTGTACTTATAGAGCACGTTCCGAGCCGGCAATGTCTTTTGGTTGAAACGTCTTTGGATCACGCGCTCCTCTTTGGTCAAAACTACAACGCAAACGGCAAAAAGTGTACCCAATTAACGTAATACTAATAAAATAAAATAAAAACAATACCTCCCAGTCAAAACGAAACACAGGAAAAGTTTCAAATTCATTTTAATAGTTTTCACAATAGTCTAAAAGAATTCATATGCATTTATTTAAACTGAATTAAAATAAGTAATAATATAAAAGCAAATTCGACAACGCCAATATAGATAATTATTTAAAAGTGAGAAAAAAAAACAGATTAAACATGTTGAAATGCTCAAAACTTCCAAATCAAAACTGCTAGTCCGGTTCGGTCTCGCATAATACCGAGATCTTTTCGTCCGTCAAAGTGCAATTTCTGAACGACCCACCGACAGCAAAACAGAGTAGTTTGTGACATATGCTTGCTGCCGCCATCTCATTAACATATTTACCGCAAAATCAAAAATTACAACAAACAGACTGTGTTGACAGACGAGAAGATCACAAGCATTTTGCCCATAGAGTGCTTATCGCTAAAGGAAAGCTTAAAAATTAATCTTAATTACATATTCTCTCACTAAGTTGTCACTAGGTAAAATTGTTTTTAAGAATGAAAAAAAACAAACCGAACCAGAGGCAGCGTGCCGGACGACCATTGCAAATGTAATAAACACGACCACAAATCAACAAAACTGATTCTATGAAACACTCGACAGAAACAATTTTCTATAAAAATATATTATACTTTCATTTGGGAATCAATAATGGTGTCGTCGTCTCGACATATTTAAGGCTTCATTAATTTAATGCCTCTACGCAGACAAACAAGTAGGTCACAATATTAATTACTCAAATTTCAAGAGCAAATAGATAAATATCCACAATCATTTTAAGTACAAATCTGAAACCAAACCAATGGGATATTGCATTTATTATTTATTAAAGTATATCGAGACGGCGACTGCAAAATCCTGTTTTAAAAAAATAATTTTAAATGCACCATTCGCGGCGTGAATCACTAAGAGAAAATTCAGAATTATTAAAAAATATAGTGATAAACCTTCATTGAAGACCGCGAGCTTTCAAGGCCCAAGGCGACGTCGGGGGTCCGGTAGAGCGAACTGGCAACACCACCAAACGTCAACGGATTGGGCATTGAAATGGCGCGCGCACAGACATCGAAAAAAAAAACTAAAAACATTTGTCTAACTTCATTAATTATTTAGGTACTATTTTTATTTAATTTTCATCTAGGTAATGAATCTACACTCCTCTATCATCGTATTATTTATTTATTTATATAAACCGTTCAAATTTTCACTAAAATATTCTAGCACGAGAGAACACACGCTTCCCGTTCGCGCGAAACGCTAAATACGAGAAATTCACTAATACGCCGATCCGCTCCGATTTAGAAGTATCAAAAAATTTTTACTTTTTTTTGCGGATTTTTAAGGTTTTTTTAAATTTTTTACTAGGAAATCCAACGATTCTATATACATGCAAGTGAAATGGTGCGAAACTCACTCGAGAGAACGACGAGGGGACGTACACTTTCATAACAACAACAACAATTCGAACAGTTTCATTTTAGCTAAAAAGTATCAAATTTCATTTAAAAAAATGTATACTGTGTGCTAGGAGACGCTTCCCAAAACGAAGAAAGACGATAGTACTAATGACACCTTTGATGACGGGACGGAAAAAAAATCGATCCTGATTTAAAAAATTATAATATTTTAAAAACGTTTTATTAGCATTATTTACGCTCCATCATGTTAGTACAGCTGAATGAAACGATAGTTTCATAACAAACACATTACTAAAAAAAACCAGCAGTGAAACACAAAATCAAAAACAGCTGATGCAGCGCAGACTCGCGCGATCCCACAAATACTTATTTACAACATTTGTCTAAATAACTCCATCATTAAAGGTGTCATTAGTATTATCGTCTGTCTTCGTTTTTGGAAGCGGTCTCCTAACACCCAGTATATATATTATATATATATATACGAAATTCTTTCTTAATAACATATTGAATACAATATTATAATATAATACTTAAATATATACATAATATATACGTATGACAAACTGCCCCCCGCAGTGCGAACTATACTCTGTGATATGCCATACAAAATTATCCAAACAGAATTTTCATTATAAACACGTACACAATAAAAACGGATAACATACAACAATAACAACGTAAGTAGGAGACGACGACTGAAAAATCAAAACGCCACGCAAAAAACGCCCCAATTTTTCATTCGCAGCTTCAAAAACTCCAAAAAACCGCGTCGCAGAACGACAAAGCGATAATTAAAAAAAAAACCAAAGTCAACCTATAAACGAACAAGGCAATCCCGTAGTTAAAACTTAAACATCCTTCCAAATTAACTGAAAAACCTGAAATTAAAAATTCTACGACAACAAACCACTACGAGAACGCATCAAAAGGCGGCGAGAAACTCTCTCCCGTCAATGTGAAACGCTAAACATTAAAAAAAAAACTCCATTTAAACCACGGCTCGCACACAACTCTCAACCTCAACATCTTCAAAACACAAGTCACCAGTCGTTGGGAGACCATAGTCATTCATCGACAGACCACGCGTGCACAGGCGTACCAACGTTGCGCGCTCAAAAAAAATCACGTCCGAATCCGAATTATTATACACAATTATCGTTTTTTTTTTATAAAAATACAAAAATACAAAATGGGATAGTGCTATACGACATTCACACAACACGCTCCTCGAAGCATTTCGCCATTGTTGAACTTCATTAAGGGGGGAGGGGAGGGGACGTCAAGGGGGCGCAATTTCGAGAACAATCATTTGAGCAATCCCACCAAATCAAATAAACACAACTATTAATATAACAAATGAAAACGCACAAATCCCCAGAAATAAAGACGTTCAGAGTTGCAAGGAATAAATTTTCAAATTCTACCATGAAAACAGAATGTGGAAACATTGTATCGGTTATGAAATAAGAAGGATGGAAATACGTGCGCACAGGGCGTAATTTAAAAAATATGCTCTATTTTAAACTTTTTCACTTACGAGAAGAAAATCTTTTTTCATATTCACACTTCGACTATTATATATTTTATCAATTTCACTACAACAGAGACAGCGCGGCTCCACCGTGAAACGTTACGTATTAAAATTCATACTATAATTATTACTATTAAATTACCTAAGCTCTAAGAAAATATATAAAAATTTCAAACTATTCGTCTAAGTTTCTATATATTATTATAGAAGTGATCTTTATATTTATTAATTTCAACGTCAAGTTTCACGGTGCGACTTCGTCAATGAAAATTTCACTAAAATGCCCTCTCTAATAAATACAATTGCACCTAGTTAAACTTTAGAAAAAATTGTTTCTTTAATCCGAAAATCACGTATCGTTTCAAAAATATATGCCTATTTTTTGTAACCAGACAGATTTTTGTAACAAATTTTATTAGAATATATTATATTGTTTTTTACCTCTATTTTGTAACCAGATAGAGGTAAAAAAACAATAAATATTCTAATAAAATTTGTAACGGTCGATCAACAATCCCGAACATTGGTAGCGCTCAGCACGGAACTCAAAAAGAAAAATCGATGACATCGAGAGTTTAAGATTTAGTTCACGAGCTTGGTAATACGTGACCAGTCGATTCAAAGAATTACCAGGAAAGTGAAAAACCTAACATTTCGCAGGTCATCACGCAGAGCTGCAAGAGCTCTTGTGCCCAAAACTAAACCGATTCAGGAGGGGTAGCATCAACAAACGGACAGACGAAAGGCACGCTTTAAGCATAGAGCCCAAGACACGAGGAAACTACAGTAACATTCTAAAGAAAAAACCATCCAAAAATCGCTAGTCTTTTTAACTACAGTCTACAATATCCGTGGTGATTCAGGGATACAGTCCGACGGATATTAAGTACAACTTGACGATACAGGCAAGCGGCCGGGGCATATCACACAAGCGCGCAGGCCACACCGCTTATTAGTGGAGAAAAAATGATTGTTTTTTAAACTACAAACATCATGCCTAGATTTTGTTTGGCCGATTCAACGTGGCGTACCCAAAACGCACACGAAACATTTAGAAAGTAGATAACTCATCAAACTGAAGTGAAACACCAAATTCAATGAGTTCTCACGGGCGCTACGAATACAGAAGCATCCCCGCAAAGTATAATTGGTCCTCTAATTTAAAAATATAGAAAAATATTCGTCATCTCGAGGCGATCTGCGACCCTTCTCATTCGCGACGAAAACACCCCTAGCCTAGTTCTTCAATGCCAATTATTCTACAGTTTCAGAATTATTCCCAACCGAACCGGGCACAGCTAATGAGCGTCCTAATCGCTGCATCAGAACGCGCTGCAAATCGCCAAAATTACCACTAACTCACATCAAAAAACAAGGAAAATAAAAATAATCTAAATACACACACAATTTTTTAATTACATTTTATGTGCATATAAAATGTTGCCAAATAAAAATTAACTACACATCATTAACACATTGACTGCCTTGTAGGTCACCGGTGTTTTACGCGGTGCATTGAAGTAATCATGTCGATTTCTGTTAGCGTCCGGATTGCCTAATTTTGCCTTCTATTGTTTTTAATTTATGTTTTAGTCTTAGTCTTTAGTCTACGGAATCATTAAACATTATTTATATAATTTTAAAGTCTAATAAAGTCAAATTCACTAACGCCACGACATGCACGAGCGCCTCTCAAATTAACTAACACACTAAGGCCTAAATAAATATATTGCTTCTCAATTTGATTGACGTATAAATGTAAAGATAAAAATTACAATTAATGGTGTTGCAACACAGAAGCCACGTGCGGGCTACAAATCCCAAGTGTCGTTGCCATTCAAAATGTTTAGCAACAGTTTTATACGTACAAAAAAAAAACTATTTTTTACACTAAATTTTCAAAACCTACTAGTCCATTGCACTATCCCGGCGAATCGAAAATATATTTCATTTGGTTAAATATATATATATTATATTAAAATACGCTACATACATAAAAAATCTACAGCCCAATTATTGGTAACTCTTCAAAAAGGACTAAGACTCGTTTTTGACGACGAGATAAAAAAATTACCAAATTAAAGTACCCACAAAACCAAGTAAATCAGCCTCGTCGTCATAACGTGCCTCCATTTTGTACTAACACTCCTCCCCCTCCACTAAACGCCTCCCAGGATGACAAGAGACAACAAAAGTCATTATCAAGTTTGATCGCGCGTTTCGTCAAAGGCTTTATTCAAATTTACTCAAAAAGATAGTATTAATTTGTTTTTTAATGTGTAGTTTACTTTTAATTCGAAAAGCAAATCATCGAAAATTGATCAACTTGAGTCATTTCTTTAGAACGAAAAAAACACGATCAAACAACAGTAGTTTATTCGCGTTGATCGACTGAGAAATGCCTATACGAATTTTTTATAAATTACCAGGATTCAATCACCAAAATCTATCAAATTTCTCAGCAACTATTTTGACAGCACAAATTATTACAACACGTCCAAGGAACAAAATTGTTAGTCATATTTAGAAAGGGCTGATTTACAATATTATATTCCTTGCACTTATCGATTTTATCGGGATCTTACCGTGATTGTCAGTTTTAGTGGATTCCGAACATTCCAGATTCGTGGCAAGAGTCTACCCGTCATCATAGCGCTTACAACAATGCCATAAAATCAAGAATCCATCAAAACAAAAAAAACATCGAAACCCATTACCATAATAGCCTTTACAACCTTTTTAAAATACAAAACTTAACCATGAAAATGTCAAGGCATATTCTCAAATCAATCAACACAAATAACCAGTATACATCAAACGCAGTAGTAACACGAAAGAAAAAAGACAACAAACAACAACCACAGAATATTCGAGAACGCACCAACGTTCGACTCCCAGTCGACAATACCGAACGAAAACTAATTTTTAAAAAAACACAAGAATTTATACTAGCTACACAGGTACAGTTTTGCTTTGTGACTTCCTCATAGAGCACCCAAAGGAGAACGCACCTACTGCTCGTGGAATAGACTATTGCTCATCCAAGTTCGAGCCCAATTCCTCCTACGGTGCTCTTAATGGAGAAATCTTCAAGAAATCAAGACCAATCGTCTCTCAACGTTTAATATCTAAACGAGTGCACGGCCACGTAATCTAAAATGCGACCGCGCGCAATATACGTCGCCGCAAACAACAAACGGACAGATGCTAGCTAATTCAGGTTACATTCTGCTTATATAAGAAAACCATTTTCAACAAACCCGCTCACGAAAATAGCAACTGTACCGTAATCGACTAAACTTGGTTGCATTAATGTCGAAAGCGAGTTTATAGGAAAAAATGGTAGTAATTATTGTACTTGAATCTATATATTTTGCTTAACATTAATAATTATTAGTAGTAAATAATGCAGCATTCTAGACGCGAAAACCACAAGCGTCCAAAATTTAGAAACATCTCGATACTAGTCCGTAATTCGCGAGTCACGTCCGTGATAATGTTGCGGAGTTTTAAAATTTTCTACTAAAATCGTAGTTTCACGGTATTGTCTGTTGAAAAAAAATTCAGAGGTCTTGTTTGAAAAATGATCGACGCCGGCCACTTAAAGGCAATATTAAAAAAAAACACGTGCTGCTTTTTATTTATGATAAACGTTAAAGCATTTCTAATTGAACGTTAAATTTCATTTATTGGACACAAATGTGTTTTGTTCGCAATTTCTCAAACAAGACCTTCTCGGCCAAGTCTCACCGATTGCCGACATCTTTGCAGCATCCCCGCACAGACGTTGGCAATTTACAGTTCGGACGCCGACAATTATGCCAAGCGGCGAGACAGTTGGCAAATCATAGAAAAACAAAAACACAGTCATTTACATAGAGACCCAGATGTTGTTGCCAGCGACGAAAGGTTAGTCGCTATGGCTGGCACCAGTCAATCGTCAAGCTATAGAACGTCAAGTTACATACGCAGACTCGGCTGTCTGTTGTCCGTCGGTAGTCGTCGTCGCCGTAGATTGTTAACACCAGCGAAAGGGCACGGCACGCGGTCGATCGGCGCCCTCCTTCACCAGTGGCTTGTGAAACTCGCGCCCGGGCCGAGAGTGGATCGTCGCCCAGCAGTGCTCGCAATAATACTGAAACGGTCAACGGGCTCACCGTCACTCTCAGACCTTTTGCAAGTTTTAGTTCACACGATAAGTATCTATCACATTATTGTTGCCAATTATTGAGACTCCAACCTAATCGATTAACCCCACATTCAAACTACAACGAAGTGTCTTAACGTGATCGATGCGGAAAAAACAAAGTCATCTAGCTATACCAGCGCGCCCTAAATGATCGACTCTTCATGCGATAAACAGATCCTTATCTCACCTGTAGACAAGTGACGTTGGCGCAAAAGAACGGTGCAAACTTCGAGCCGCACCGCGCTCCGGCGCACTCGTCACACATCTGGTCGTCCAACACGTACGGCTTCACCTGGAAATTAACATTTCGCATCAAATGCACATCTCACATAAAATACACAAACAATGTCAATACCTCAAAGCGTTTAGCTGACGGTATAGAATCCACAATTTAAGACTAACATTGTCGTTGCAAACAGCTCGTGTTTAATTAAGCTATATAAGTAGTTGTAGCTTGGCGACAGAATAGTTAATTCAGAAAAGAAAATTATGTAATTAAATTTGTGTAAAATAAGACTTATCGTCATTCAGATGTTACAACATCTGTGAAACCTATTGTGTAAACCCAATGTGTGCACATGTCGGAGAATAATTAAGGAAACCCAAATATCTATTTATTTTACGTAGATCGCACTCCTAAAACATGATTGAAAAAAAAAGTACCATTTTGTAGGTTCTTCTGTGACAAAATAAATAATTTATTTTAATGGCAACACTGACCTCGACGCGCTTGTCAATGTCGCCGTGCTGCAGCTGCACGAACCGCGCCGAGATGGCCGCTATGTACGACTGCTGGTTCGAAAACGCAACTCGTCCGGCGCCCTGGTAATACGCAAACGCCAAGTTTAAGTGCAATCACTTTGCATCTCCCACGCCAAAGCCTTCATAACTTTTTGTAGTGTAGATTAGAGACAATAATCGTAGATTAGAGGGATTTTTTAATATAATCTTCTACAAAAATTCCTCTATACATTCGACGCTTGAAAGGAAAACATAACTAAGCGGCAATAACTGTTTTGTACATAAATGATAGGCAATAACCATATTCGATGCGCAAAAAATATATATTTCTAGGTCTATTAAAATCATTTCAATCCTACAGCTAGATTCGTTAAAATAAACATTTTTTCAGGTATTTCAACTTTAAATTAGTCTACTGTAAAGTTCTCGCATTGTCGCTTAGTCACGTTTGCCTTTCAAGCGTCGATATGTTTGTCACTCAAGTCACTTAGGGGCTGGACCGAATTGTGACTTTTTTATGTTAAATTCCTTGAATTTATATGCAAATCCTTCCAAATCCTTGAATTTATGTGCAATGCACTTAGCTTCCCGAGTTTTTTTTTTCAATTTTCAGAGTAGGAATTGTATCATTGGCACGCACCAAACATTTAAGTAAATACAATTATCTGTCAAATGTCACCCCCCTCACCTTCGGGTATTTGAGTTCGGGGTCAGTGTCGATTCCGGCATAGCAAACTCCGCCGTACAGCCGGTCCATGATCATCGCAAGCTCGACTGAAACGACAAACAAATTCTTTTAAAGCCATTTACAGGTGGTAGGACGTCTTGTGAGTCTGCACGGCTAGGTACCTCCACCCTGCCTATTTCTGCCGTGAAGCAGTAATGCGTTTCGGTTCGAAAGGCAGGGCAGCCGTTGTACGGTAAAAACAGAATTTAGGACTCATCTCAAGCTAGGTGGCAGTATTTATGTTGTAGGTGTCTATAGGGCTCCGGTAACTACTTAACACCAGGTGTGGGCTGTGAGCTCGTCCACCTGTCTCAGCAATAAAAAATAATTGAATTATTATAATAATAATAATTATAATAATTATTATAATGTATTCTGTACGTACTACGGTGGGATTCGTAAAACTATATTAAACAAGAGATCCAAAGTATTTCGAAAAACCCACAATGGATACTAGTAGCAAATCCAACATTGGAAAAATGTATTTATATGACGCGCAATGTAATAATAATGCAATAAAATTGAAAGCAGGATCAACGCCCTCACGATACCACATGACGCAGCGAGCTATGTTGCTTTACATTGAGGGTTCAAGAAAATAGATTTTTTTTATATTTTTTTTATACAATTTTACTTGGCAAATTCGTTCCTCGCATACTTATAGTATCTGTGGCAGACTATTAACATTCGACATGATGAGTTATAAATGTTACAATACCATACCACTTTTTTTTCGGGTAGGGTGCCGAGCCTCCTACGACGTATGGTGACTAGGTTATGTGTGACTTGACGGTATGCAGATGTTCGGAGCAAAAACAAAACAGATGACCAATCACTTCTATGAAAAGCTGTAAATGGGACAATACCGGCTTTAAGTGGACGCGGAACACCTCCCACGAAGACGGTCTTCCTCGGGTCGAGCGGCATGCTCGCGTCCAGCACGAAGTCAGCGTCCGCCAGCCGCCACGGTCGGATCTGGACCGGCTTGTCGCGGATGGTCGGTGACGACACACACAAATACAGCTTGTCCTCATCAGTGATGCACGCTTCCATCAGAGCAGCCACCGAACTTTCATCCTGCAGGGGAATGAGCTGGTTGACTCAAAGATAGCCTCGGAAACCTCCAAGTCTGGTCTTGTAAGTACTCTATATTAGAAAAACGATGCACGTGCAGCTTGGTGCATGTGAATGAAGTGAAACTTCTTTTTCGATGTGTAGTATTGTGGTTTTCTTCATCTTTCATCCTTAAATCAGATTGCTCTTGTAATAGGGTTCGGGTGCCACGCATTCACTCTCGCTCTGTATCTGTCTATTACCCCTCCCCAGGAGCGTTAAGCGTGTAACGCAACCTTGTTAGAAGTCGCATTAGAAGTTTCACTTCAATAAGTAGACAAGATAATCCTTCATTCTCTTTAAACAACAAGAAGATTACCCCCAATCAGGGCAACAAAGCGCTAATACGAATAAGTCAATAAACACACTTACTTGAAAGAGCAGAAACGCGTAACCCTTGGGCGGAAAATAGCTTTTGCTCTCAGCCTTGTGAGGCCAGTCTACCACCAGCGGCCCGAAGCGACGAAATGAAGACGTTATCTCGTCTGGAAATGAAACAAAAGATAATTGCGTCATCAGAGTCGCACCATTCAATCTACGCATCTACAGTGGCAACTACCCTTATTGGAGATTAATAAATGCCCTTTTTCGAACGAGCAATGAACATGGCACTGAGCGGTAAGAGCTCTGTTGTATCCAGACACGTTTAAAATTCTGTTCTTGAATCTTGTTAGTGCAAAGTTTTAAAAGAGTTCCGTTTTGATATCCGATACCCTTGTAATTTTTGGGTCTACAATTTCGCCAAACTTCACTTTGGCAATAATAACATTTTCAATATATAGTTTGGTTAGAGTCAAGCCCAAGTAATACAAAATCAAAATGAAACCACGGTACTGATTCAAACAAATATACGATAAAGTTCAAAGTCATCGCTTATCGATATAAAAGATTGGATCGGACAATTGCTGCATCAGATGTCCCCTCGATCCTAAACAAGACGGACATGATACAAAATTTCAACTTTCATTTCTCAGGCGGCTGCGTTTCCGATCCGGTGGTAGATTCTGCGAAGCACTGGCGTTGGCATGACTACCAGGCGACCACTACTAAGCTTAAATGAACCATCAACATCAGTTCACCGAGAAAATAACTTCTGAGATGACACACAAAATATACAGTCGAATTAATAGACTCGTATTTTCAAGTCGGTTAATAAAGCAAACACTTAATGTGTTAAGGAAACATGCATTCAAAGCACTGTCAACTAGACAGCTTCATACCAAGGCCGCAGAGTACATCACCGGGCGTCTCATAATCACATGTTTGTAGCGGCCATCGCTAGGCGACCAAACGTTCCGGCATTATAATCATTTAGAAACCAAGGATGTGTACCTAATTACAGGTAATACAGCTATTAGCGAGGCCATTCATTAATATCAAATAACGTTTTTTAAAATACTCGAGTTTATCGATTTTTACAAGGGCATTGCAGTTCTAAGTAGACCAATTCATGTACACTGTTTTTATATTGGTTTTATAGAGCTTAAAGCTTGCTGTTGTCCAGAGGGCAGTCTCCCCCGTGAAAGCTATCAACCCATTTCGAGACGAGATCAAAGCCTATTGTGAGCTGTTACCACAAATATATCAGGTCTAAATAAAATGTCTCGCTTACAAGTCGTTTTCACGACTCGTAGATAATCAATACTTTTACGGTATACCTTCACCTTTATTGTCACTAAACTGTATCTTTCCTTTCGAATACTCTACAGTTTTCGTGGTCACGGAAGACTGCTAGTAAATCTAGTCCTAAATTCACCATTGTTTAGGTTTCCACAATTGTTAATAGGTTTTCAGAATTTTCAGACCTAGCTGTCTGTATATTGATAATTATTAATTTTTTTCTAGTTTTGTTTCAATTTCCTGGAATTCATTTTCTTTACAGATGTTCAAATATTACCAGACGTGTTCCTATTCTAAGTATCTTTCATCAGTATCGTGTTTTTCATTTTTATATCCACTATCTGCTGTAATTTTTATACTGTCAATCTCCCATTTTATTTTATTCTCGATTGATCTAGTAAAGAACGGGGTCATTCCCTTCATTTGTATACAACATTGCATAACGCCAATGGCTTCAGATTGTCCTACTCACATCACTACAATTCAAGAATAAGATATCCGAGCTAGCAGATTCATCATAACATTGTGACAGTAATAAAGTGTGCAAAGAAAAAGGAAATACAACAATTTCATCCATCCAACAATACAAGACCACAACACAGATATCCCTACAAAAAACGTATACAGAAATCATTTTAATGCAAAAATCAAAGATTCACAAACTCAATTCCAACGCCAATCAAAGAGACATTTACAACAAAGAAATTACAATTCCAATGAAGAGAGATTTCAGGGGCCGGTAATACAACAACGCGATGACCCAGTTCCGCGACAAAGGGAAACACACACCGACCGCATTTGTGACGATGCCTGATAACTATTAGATAAAACAACAAGAGCCGAGCCGTGGTGCGATTACAATGGGGGATCCGCACAGAATAGACCGAAATGATAACCAGTTTACAAGAGAAACTACGCACTAGAGAATGGCCAAGACGGCGATAAATTTGGTTACATAATGCACCAAGAACAGAGTGACTACTGGTTTAACAGAGAGAACGCGATATTCATCAGAACTGAACATGAACTTGTGTTATCTGTTACCTTCGTCGATGTCTGGTGGCAATCCGCCGACAAATACTTTACGGCTAAATCGCTCGCCGTGCTCAGAGCCGGCGGACACTGGTGACGATCGCGCCGGCGACCCGAGCGCACTCACGCACATCGAAAGACCTGAAAAAACACAAAAATTATCATGAAAGATTTACACAAGACAAAGAATTCTTAGAGTGACAAATGATACGTAGAATTTATAGGTAACTAAGTTAGATATTATAATTAATATCATCATCAGTCCATAGACGTCCACAGCTAGACATTAGCCAGGTTCGCCACAATGACCGGTCCTGTCTGCTTAGTGCGAGCTTTTTTACGTTCTCGATAACGTAAAAGTTAACTACAATTTGTATTGAGTTGGAACGTATGCCTACGTTTGCCGATAGGGGCGCTGTTCCAATTGCATACAAATTTAAGTTAACTTTTACGCTATCGAGAACGTTAAAAAACCCGCCGTAAGTAGCCCACTGAGCTGCCTGCGTCCAGGGGGATTTGCTCGATTTACCAGGTCGTCGGTCCATCTCGCGGGAGCCTACCCACTGACTTTTCCAGTGCGCGATTGCCACTCAAGCTTGGCTCCAGCAGCCATATGTTCTACGACCGATGTGGCCTACCGATAATCAATTCAATCTTGCTATCTTACGGGCTATATTAGTTACTTTCTTCTTCTGCGAATCTCCTCATTAATGATTCAATTTGGCAGGGAAACTCCTAACATAGCCCGTCAATGAAGAGGCCCTGTTGAGCGACTGAGTATTTTGATAAGGCCCATTACGAAGGACCACGTCTCACTTGTCATTTGTCACGGTAAGATAGTGGTCAAAGATATTCCTCGTCTTGAGACGCAGTGATAACTTAGTAAATTGGTATTACGAGAAACAAAAATTAGGCACTCAAAGGTTTTCACACTTTATTCCCAAATCACCTAGCTTTAATGACTAAACTTAATACATGTTACTAGCTAGTACTAGATCTGAATATAACGAGAAATATTCCATAGCCAATTAGTTTTATACATTGAAAGGTTCTGATCCTTGTTTGCTTGTAAATCCCTTTAAATGACGGCCAAATAAAAATCAAAGTAATGGGCATTTTACAAACAAGGAGAAACCAATTATTATGACATATTCAACAAACACCTAATGAGTCACCATTTATACGCAGAGAAAATGACATTTGTGGGAATAAAAATGTTCTACAATTTATACTGTCGTTTGTTTTGAACGGCGAGGTCATGGGTATCGTGGATCGTATATTAAAATAGCTATGCCACACTTCAAAGCAACCGGACGCTTCGCAGCAGAAATATATAGAATAAAACATTAAAACCAAAACAAAAATCAGTCCTTTCCCATTTAGAACTGACAAAGCTGAGAGATGACTGTGGAATGATGCAGTCGACAATAAAAAAAATGGTGCGCGTACAACTTGATGCGCGTGAAAGAAGTGAAACTTCTTTTTCTGTGTGTAGTATTGTGGTTTTCTTCATTTTTCATCCTTAAATCAAATTTCTCTTGTAATAGGGAATGCTGTGTAAAAGAGAAACGACCTAGCTCGCTTTGTTCTTTCGCTCTCTCCACGGTCGAGTGGTTTGTGAGACGCTGTCTATTTTCTCACTCTCTCTCTTCCTAAATTGTATCTTTTCTCTCTAACCGTAACGAATCTGGCGCGAGTTAAATTTTACTCTTAAGACCCATAAAGAAGTTTCACTTCAAAAAGCAAGATTGCCAAACCGTGCTCTCTTGTATACTGCGTAGATTTCTGAGCGAACTCGTAGTCTAATGTGAATAAGTCCCTCCCATCACAAGAGATCAGAACCTTGATTCTATTGTTTGACGTGATAGATTGCTGGCTTAAATTGGCAGGATCATAAAAACAAATCCAGCCATTCATGACACAACAATTCTCGGTCAACAGTTGAAGATGGGTCGCATTTTTTATTAAACTTCCGAGTTGTTTGACTAATGTTAAACTAAAATAAATACCAATTCTAACTGTTTTTCGTGATTCGTTATTCTATACAAATGGAATGTCTTCACTCAGCATGAAAGGAAAACGCAGCTCAATTTTAGAATCTTGTAACCTCACCGGATCGGAGGAAAGGAAAAAATGGTGATGGGTCAACGAGCTAACGGGTTGCACAGCTCCAACTGGTGCTTAATAGTTACCAGAGCCCATAGACATCAACATCAACCACATGCTATTCCCAAACAACCACCTTGACACATGACTTCTAAATTCATTAGTGCAATGGCTACGTCGCTCTCTTCAAACAGGACCCGCATTTTTTTATTTCTTATATGGTCGGACGAGCTCACAGCCCACCTGGTGTTAATTGGTTACTGGAGCCCATAGACATCTACAACGTAAACGCGCTACCCACCTTGAGATATAAGGTCTAAGGTCTCAAGTATAGTTACAACGGCTGCCCCACCTTTCAAACCGAAACGCATTACTGCTTCACGGCAGAAATAGGTGGGGTGGTGGTACCTACCCGCATTGCTGCATCCCGGCAGAAGAATGGTGGTACCTACTAGTACGGTCTCTCGAGACGCCCCGTCACCAGTAAATATATTCCATCACATAAATTTGGAGCACTTACCGGCGGCGCTGAGTCGGGTCACGACATCCTGCGTTTGGTCCCCGGAGACGGCAGGCGACCCCGCCCCAGCAGCACCGGCACCTTCCTCCACTCCGGGAAAGAAAGGCGACTTGCCTGGAACAAAAAAAACAAACTATGAGCACAAAAAAAGTATAAAAACCGGTCTTAATTATAATTGATTCATCAAAGTCTCTAGCCATTGTCAGAGTAGCATAGTGATGAAGATCTCTCGTGGTCGCCTTCGTATTTAACGAACGATTGCTTATTACAGTCTCTGGTATAATCAAATAAAAACTATCATTGCTTGAAATGCTCCCAGTTTTCCTTCGTACAGTTAAAAGCCTCACGTCATTAGACAAAGCCTCATAATAATCTCATACAAATGTTAATTCACTGACAACTGACAACAACCTCAAGGTGACCTCGGAAAAATCAATACTATTTCGTCCTCAAGCGCTCGAGGCTTTAGTAATGTGGCGACGCTCAAATCAGACTAATAACATAAAACTACAAATCTATCCCAAACATTACAAACATAGTCTGTAACAATTGTTTTAAAACGTTGTATTTTGAATTTTGCGAACAGAAAATATTCTTCAACGCAAATTTGTGACTAACAAACTGAATCTATTTAGAAAGTCAATGGGTAACGTCGACACAAACTTTACCAAGTGCTTACAAATGTTTGTATACACCCTTAATGGAATATTACGCCATTATATTATTATGGGGACTGCTTCAATTTTGCAACGAATCTGGTACATCATTTGAAGAATACTGATCGATGCATCAGCGATTACGAAGCAGTTCCGTCTTCACTCTCAGCAAAAGCGGCCTTTGAGACCATATAGGACCCGTGTGCAATTATTACCCCAACACTCTCCAGTAAGCGCTCCGTCAAAACGCTAAAACCGCTGTCTCTCATTCTGAGCGCATGTCAATAAAAAAAACATTTGCTTGAAACTTAACTGAACTGGGAGGTTCTAAAAAACGAACGACAGTTTCTGGGTATTAATAAATCATGAATCTTTACACAGAAATATTTAATTAGTATATCAAATCCGAAAATCCAGCACTCCAATATCAAGTCCAAGATTCAACGGCAAACTCCGATCCCAATTGAATACGAATTTTTAAGGAAAAAAAAACCATTAAGATTTATTTAATCATCAAAGATTGATGAAAAGTCACAAGAGATATTTGAAGAAATTTACAGCGGGATTGAGTGACTGCGATTGAGAAACGCGATTTAATTTGCAATTTCACTTTGTCCGCTGGGACGCTATATTTTCAGTTTCATTCGAAATTGTCGATTGGTGCCATCAATCATCAACAAAGAATTACGTGTGGCGACCAGAGAGCTCACGTCTAAATATTTTCGCCTTTTGGCTGCCGGCCAAAAAACGAACCAATTTTCATAATGTCATTGACTCTTAGTCACGTAAATACGAAACGTAAAGAGGCGTCCCGAATACTAGCGGTATTATGAATTGAACATTCGAGTCAGCTGTATTTATGCGAAGTCTACCACACAAATAATAATAAACATGTTACAGAATTAAAGTGGAAATGACACAGTCTGTTGACAAGATACAATGTTGGCATACTACTTCACGGTTTCAACTGTACTCGCGCGTACTGATGTGTATGAGAGAGTCAACTCTGCCAACAAGGCACACGGTGAGCATTACCAAACTACCTGCAATTATTGCGAATTTCTCCCTAGAAAACTTGGAAAGTCAATGAAAAACTTGTTTCACTTGCGAACGCAAAGTGTTGACCGCGGTAAACCCCTATAGCTCCTGGGTTTTGTGTGGGCGCGTATTGGACTCTTGTTGGATAGTGTAGGAGAGTTGCTTATTGGGTGGCTGCTACTGTCTTGGCAGCCCCATATAACGCGGGGAATTCGTATGAGGTTCGGTCCCCGGCCCAAAAAAACGGTGCTCAGACAAACTCACGAAATAAAATGACCAGTTTCATGTGATCTTACTGAAAATACTTATAGCAAATTTCCATATACATTATTATTAGCTGTACAGCAAGTACAACCCGCCCTTAAACAACCATCGTGTATCGTGACCTACGCGATTCCCGGCAGGACATTCTAGATTCAGGGAGCTTTGACCTTTTAACCAGGCGGGTTAGAGGTCAACCGGGGTTACATGTACTAATAATATAATAAAATATACGGACGACACTAGACCACATATCGTAAAGGGACTTAACATGCACCATGTAACATTCTCTTACACGGATAACTCACAAAATTCACTACTACTCCGAGTGCTCATGCCTGACAAGACTAAAAAACCAATAGCTACCATAATTCCTCGTCTTAAGGTCTGGATTTTTAAATTTGCACTCATGACATGATTTGTAAAATGAACTATGATAAGAATTAAGATTTTTTAAGAAGAATTTGACATAAACTTCTCTTCCAGGGCCTTCTTTTATAGGCAGAGTACCTCCCACCTGGCCCATAGCGAGTGGTTACTGCTGCTCATGGACATCAGCAAGGGTCAGAGCAAGCCGGTGCCTACAGCTAAACTCAAACCCGCAAAATTATAATTTGCGTAATTACTGGTGGTAGGACCTCTTGTGAGTCCGCACGGGTGGGTACCACCATCCTGCCTATTTCTGCCGTGAAGCAGTAATGCGTTTCGGTTTGAAGGGTGGGGCAGCCGTTGTAACTATACTTGAGACCTTACAACTTATATCTCAAGGTGGGTGGCGCATTTACGTTGTAGATGTCTATGGGCTCCAGTAACCACTTAACATCAGGTGGGCTGTGAGCTCGTCCACTCATCTAAGCAATAAAAAAAAACCTGGTCATGTTACTTCCCGAATCGTTAAGGGACCAGCACTTTTTTTTATTACCTAAGCTGAGAGCCTTGAGAGGCTATTTCAGCGTAACCTTAGCTAGTAGGTGTGCTCACGGGGCTCAAACCTGACGACGTTGCTAACACGAACCCTAGCAAGAGCCGTGCTTCGCAGAATCTACCACCGGATCCGAAACGCGACCCACTGAGAAAATCCGGCGAGAAACTCAGTGGGCTGTGTCTGAGGGTTAATTTACTCGTCGAGCCCTTCGTCGCAAGCGACGGGTGGTCCGAGTTTGCCATTCTTATTTATACGGTTTTTATTCTTCTTATTCTTCACAACCTGTGCCCATCCAATGCTGAGTGTAGATAGATCCCTTCATATGCACTCCATTCTTTTCAGTCTCTTGCCTTTCGCATCCAGTCCTTACCAGCTATTTTGACCATTTTTCAAACGTTTCAGATAATTTAGTTTTCACATTCATAGACAACTAATTTATTCATCGTCATTTAAATATTGTGCTAGCTACAAAAACTGGCAACCGCCTATATTGATGTCGGTTTAAAATAATCTCGATAAGATTCTGTAAACAAAGCCCTATTTTAGACCTAAAATTATAATACGTAGATACTGAGCACAGAAAATCTCAATTTATAGACACGTTTATAACTTTTGCTACTATTGTTCGTTATAAGATAGATTTGTTCTCTTTGTTTGCGTGTTTAATATCTATAGACATACAAACGAATGAAATATGTATATTAGTCTTGGTCCCTACAGTACATAGTTTGAGGCCGGATGACCCATGTGTACGTTACGTACGTAATACGTCTTCCGGTTATTATTTTATAAAAATACTATAGATAATATATAGATTAATTAACTATTAAATCCCGGGAATTAATAATACCGAGATTGTTTTCATGACCGCCCGTGCGATCCGGTGCTAAACGATTTTGATAAAGCCGCTACTTCAAAAGGCGTCAAGCTCAAACCCACGTCTGGGCGTAACTGGAATAGCCAGCTACCGGCCAATAGGTAGGGGAAAAAATAGTCAAGCCAAGGTGTAAAACCAAACGCTTAAAATAAAATGTAGTTAAAAAACTCAAGAAATACGCCTTAAAAACAAAGCGAAATAAGAATCAAATTAATCGTATTAATCCTAAATATCCTAGTCAGGTTATTTGGTAAAATAAATAAAAGCTATTGTATGAGCTGGTAGCCTTGAGAAGCTATGCCAGCGTAACAGAGCGAGTGCGTGAACTCACGGGACTCAAACCTGACGACGTTGTCAACACTAACCCTATCAAGAGCAGTGCTTCGCAGAATCTACCACCGAATCGGAAACGCGACCCACTGAGAAGATCCGGCGAGAAGCTCAGTGGGCTGTGTCTGTGGTTTAATGTAGTCGCCGAGCCCTTCGTCGCAAGCCATGGGTTCAACGAGCATTGGTGACCGGTAGTTGAGGTACCTAAAAGTACCGTTAGTAGATCGGGAGAATCCGAAATGACGTGTTTTGGGCGACGTCGACTGTTTACCATTCAGTCTACAGGATCGGGAATGAAACATCGGTCCTGGATGCCCGTGGAAAATGTCAAGTTAATCGGACGTCGCCATGAAAACTGAAAAGATATATAATAGCAAGCCAACCTTAAACCCACTAAGGACATTCTCACAATTAGCTCGCATACATATGATTATTAACAATAGGTATGTCACTATACCTATGCAGAATATCTAGCCTTGTATAGAAACTTAAAGATTTTTTTTAAACAATCAATTATTTAAATTAAATCATTGCGAATTTACACGCAACATCTCTTAATTTCTCAATGAGTGAGGATACAATCTAAATAAGCTACATTTCCTTCGTTACTTCCTAATTAAAAATTCCAACGTTTGGTAGTAGTTGAAAATAACTTGTTAATTATTCATTTATATAGATCACGAGCTCACGAGCCCACCTGGTGTTTAGTGGTTACCGGAGCCCATAGACATCTACAACGTAAATGCCGCCACTCATGTCCTTGTCCATGTCCTTGCCATGTCCTTCTTCAAACGAGGCTTGTGGAGAGTATTAAACGGTAGGCAGCGGCTTGGCTCTGCCCCTGGCATTGCTGACGTCCATGAGCGACGGTAACCACTAACCATCAGGTGGGCCGTATCCTCGTCTGCATATACGGCAATAAAAAAAAAAAAAAACCCAACTTGAAACATGAGTTCTAAGGTCTCAGTATAGTTACAATCGCTGCCCCATCCGTCAAACCGAAACGCATTACTGCTTCACGGCAAAAATAGGAGTCTTGAGCATGACATGGAAGGAGCTAGAACAGACTGCCCAAGACCGATGTAAATGGAAGGCTTAGATTCGAGCCCTACATTCCAGCAGTGGATTATAGGAAAGAAAGAAGAAGAAGGACCAACTTTACTGAATCAAGATATGTTTCTTTAAAATTATACACAATGCCTAATATCGAGGGATGAAAGGTTTAAAGGGTATTTTACTTAATACGCAACATTTATCTTTGCTATTAAAGGTTCGTTTTATTTGGTATTAGCATCGACGACTCGATATTTTTAATTGAACTTCAATTATGTTTACTCCATTCGAAAAGATGAAGCTTTTTTATCATGATATTTTTTCAAGTTTTAAACTTTAAATGGCGCTCCTGTAAAGTTGCAAAAATGTCGCTTAAACCAAATAACCTTTCACCTCTCGATATAGAATTTTAGATTTTGTAGATTTCAAATGAAATTCAATATTACTCACTCTTCCGGTAGGGGAACCTGGGTCCTCTTATAAACGGTGTTATCAATGGTATCGTGTGCACCGACATTATATATTATCACAAACAAGAAAAAACGTTAAAATCAAGAGTACTTTTCACAGGAAAAATCTATTTTTGTCTTTCTTTTTAGCTTGAAAATGTGCGCCCGGGACTGCTTCTTTTGACGAATGACAGATTATTGAAAAAAATCGACAATCGATTTCGAAATTTGATAATATCTTTTTCGAAATCGCGTTGGCCATGCCAGTACTATTGTATTTTTTTTAATTTTTATCACATAGTGCAATTATTTTCACAGAGCTAAATGGATTTAATTGTCAAGAATTTTAATTCTGTTTTTTTAAAAGATAATTGTAATAAAAATATGTGAATTGTTAGTTATTTTTTAAGAAGGTCAGTGATTGTCGTGCATAATTTGGTTTGAATGAAACCTTTTTGAACTTTGGTAATATAAACTTTTTACTTTGTTAATTTTCATTTTATTTATCGGTATTGTCTGTTGTAAAATGAATTTAATTTGAATATATTTAAATGAATTATAATGAAATCTTCTAAATCAGAAAGTTTTTTTTTTGTTTTTACAATCGCCTTTTAAGGACTCCAACACCGAGTGGACCGCAGTACCACCGATCGACTTTTTTATTCCCTACCCATGCTGATAGCCTTGAGTAGCTATTTCAGCTTCGCCTTGACGTGTAGGTGAGCTCACGAGGCTCAAACCGGGAGTGTTGTTAACCCTCGCCCTAGCAAGAGCAGTGCCTCGCAGAATCTACCACCGGATCGGAAACGCGACCCACTGAGAAGATCTGGCGTGAAACTCAAACACAGAAAATTCATAAAAAGTATACTAAACCCTCACTAACGATATCCAAAGAGTAAATTAATAATAATAAATCTCTCTTTTGTCGTATCACTCTTGTCAGAGCGGTCGTGGTTGTCATTCTGTATCATTACTGTGGGCAGATGTTATCCGGTCCACGAGCAATCGCCACTGCTCCCGGTTTGTGTAGAGCCTGGTACACTCATGCAAACATACTATCATTTTTTGGATATATCTCCCGACGAGGAAATCACTCCATAGAGCGCCTTGTCGCTCAGGGCAAAGTAGAAGACACCAAACCAATTTTTCTTCTTACAATTACGTAATGCTACTTTAAATCTTGAGGTGTTAGTTACTGGACGAACTTTAATAAAAAAAAATGATCACTTGCCGTTGCAGTTCTTAAAACTTCAAACAGCAATCTAAAGCAAAAAAAAGTATGTGGCGGACGCCGTCCATTGCCTGCTTCGCCATTAAGTACCCGATTAAGTACAGTGCACGAAATACGTATTAAATTATCGAGATTTCGTTTTATTCTATAACGTTCTGTACATTTTTTTGTATTGCTTAGATAGGTGGACTAGCTCACAGCCCACCTGATGTTAAGTGATTACCGGAGTCCATAGACATCTACAACGTAAATGCCGCCAATCACCTTGAGATATGAGTTCTAAGGTCTCAGTATAGTTACAACGGCTGGCCAAGGCGCCGGAATACCTAGTAGACTCTGAGAAAGACGAATCCGTAAATACTGAGAATGAACATATTTTTAAGAGACCTTAAAAGATTAAAACATACCTTAACAAACAAAAGAAGGGAAAGTTAGGCAATCCTTAAGTGCTTAGTGACGGAAATCGACATAATAACTTCAGTGCGCCGCGTAGGGCACCGCTGACCTACACGGCAGTCAAAAGGTTAATTTAAACCACTTTTTACGGTTTTGTTTTCATTTTATAGCTTTTATGATTCGTATTAATATTAACTAGTAGTACCCGGTAATAACCCGGTAGTCGAAATTCGACTATAATTAATTGAAGTTATAAGTTTGTAGACTATTATGATTCTATTGTCAGAGACTATTATGCTTCCCTAATCACAGATTTCGCCAAGACTACACTTTAGACAAATATTAATAAAGATAAACAATATTTAATCTATTCTCAATTTGACCACAGACTCTAGGCAATAAGTAAAGTTTGACAATAAACAAATACTATGCATGCGTGTGTGTGTCAAATACATGGTGTGTGTGTAATGTCTTTTTTATTGATTGAATGTCTTTTTTATGTATAATTTACAAAAAATATTAACATTCTGCACTCCTGCTCTACATTCTCTATAAGTGTGGGAAATTTCATACTCCTCCGTCCGCGCAATTTTCGTAAAAAGGGGTACAAAGTTTTTGCTTCACGTATTAATATATAGATTCTTCAATCAATCACAACCAGTCGATTAGCTATTTTTCAATTGAATATGCAATATCGAAAAGGGCACATGTCGCATATTTTGTCAAATACGTTTTTTCATATACATGTAATTTTGAGGCTTACCTACACCCATTTTATAATAATTCCAGTAATTTTCAATTGCTGATTAACACTACAATATATCTCGAAAGATAATATTTTAAATTTTACACTGCTTCAGAAAATAATCAGTTTTTTTTGAAGTGAAAACTTCTTTAGAATCGTTGTGATTTCAAACCGGATGCAACGGAAAAAACGACAGGTAAGAGACACAAATACAAAAATGTGTAGGATGAAGCCAGCAAAGAATGAGACAGAAATATACATACTATATAATACAGCGCCATCTGTGAGATTTTTTAATACTAACGTGTGTATGAAAGCTCTTGTAATGAATTTTAATTTAGGATTATACGTGAAATTAAAATATCAATTCACAGAGGGCGCTACCTTACAATTATTTACTAATGACAAAATTTTACATATACTTAAGACGTTTAGGATAATTGTATTTTAATTTTGGAAGGTTTCACTTCTACCACGTGTGAATTGCACACATTTTTCATTTCCTGAACATTTTACATTTTCAGAGATGTGCCCTTTTCGAAATTGATTATTCAATTACATTCGTAGTTTTTCGATGCACTTCGTGTTTACTATTCACAGGACTCATGGAACATTTCCGTTTGATGTTAATCTAGCGACCTAGTTTTGTAACTGTGTCGTGTGTCGTGTCATTGTACACAATACAGCGTTGCAATAGTCCTTATTCTCGTTGGGACTATGAATATATCCCGGCTGCGAGGGTTCCAGAAATTCTTTATTACTGGTGGTAGGACCTCTTGTGAGTTCGCACGGGTAGGTATCACTACCCTGCCTATTTCTGCCGTGAAGCAGTAATGCGTTTCGGTTTGAAGGGCGGGGCAGCCGTTGTATTGTAAAAACGGAGACCTTAGAACTCATGTCTCAAAGTAGGTGGCGGCATTTACGTCGTAGATGTCTATGGGCTCCAGTAACCACTTAGCACTAGGTGGTCGAGCTCGTCCACCCATATAAGCAATAAAAAAGGTAAGGACAATTGTTTTATATTGGGGATAAGTTGAGGAAGTGTGCTGTGTACAGCAAATTACAAGCCAAAAACCCACCACAACAGCACCAACGCAGTGAGCGATGTGTGATGTGAAGGTAGCAGTCGTGAAAGGAGTCAAGCGTGCTGATTAAAAATAAATAGTCATTATCGCCATTCTGCCGTCCTTCTCCGAGTCACCTGGGGTCGGCGCAACATGTTTTCTCCTTCCATACTCTTCTATCATATACCATTTCTTCGCTCACTCCCCTCTTACAAATATCGTCTTTCACGTAATCCATCCATTATTAAATTTAATTTTACTAGTGGTCCCGCAGTAGTCGAAATTCGACTATAATTAATTAAAATTAGAAGTTTGTGCACTATTATGATTCTACTGTCAAAGACTAGTATATTTCTATAATTACAGATTTCGCCAAGACTACACTTTAGACAAATATTAATAAAGACAAACAATATTTAATCTATTCTCAATTTCTCTACAGACTATAAACAATAAGAAAATTTTGACAATAAACAAATAGTATGCATGCGTGTGTGTGTCTAATACATGGTAATGTGTGTGATGTTATTTTATGCATAATGTAAAAAAATATTAACATTCTTCACTCCTCTATATTCTTTATAATCGAGGGAAATTTCAAAAAATAAATATTATAATATATATTTCCTTTTTATTGTGACGCTACCGTAATTGGTCCTTTTACGAAGGACATTCCTTTTTGCACTGAGATTTTGCTTCGTAAGTACTTCGTGCTTTCTACTCTTCATAATTTCTATATCTATATATTAATACGTGAAGCAAAAACTTTGTATCCCTTTTTACGAAAATTGCGCGAACGGAGGAGTATGAAATTTCCCACACTTATAGAGATATAGAGAAGAAGTGCACAATGCTAATATTTTTTTAAATTATGCATAAAAAATGCATTAAATTAATAAAAAAATATATTACACACACTACCATGTATTTGAATAATGTCTTTGTTTATTGTCAAATTTTTGTTATTGTTTAGTCTGTGGTCAAATTGAGAATAAATTAATAATGTTTTTCTTTAATATTATTTATCTATAGAGTAGTTTTTGCGAAATCTGTGATTATTATCTTAACTGGTAGTAGGACCTCTTGTGAGTCCGCACCTGTAAGTACCACCACCCTGCCTATTTCTACTGTGGAGCAGTAATGCGTTTCGGTTTAAAGGGTAGCCGTTGTAACTATACTGAGAACTAAGAACTTATATCTCAAAGTGGGTGGCGCATTTACGTTGTAGACGTCTATGGGCTCCAGTAACCACTTAACACCACGTGGGCTGTGAGCTCGTCCAACCATATAAGCAATAAAAAAAAAGATAAAAAAAATTATATTAAAGAAGTTTAATAGTGGTTGACAATAGAACCATAATAATGTTTAAATAAAATTTTAATTAATTATAATCGAATTTCGACCGCGGTACCACTAGTTGAATCAAAGATGCTAAAGTACAGCACCTGACAATGTCGTATTGCGACAGCATCCCGCGCTAATGTGACGCAATCCCATCATCAGCTACCCACAGACCGGAGACTGATCGCTGTGTTTTTTTACGACGACTTTATCGACTCGGTTTAGGTTAGTTTTTTCTGACCTCTTGATAAATTTCGAAAGGAATTACGAGTCTTAAAAATAAAATTATACCTACATTATATGTGTATTATATACCCTTTTTGGTTAAATATAGCCGGAGAGCTTAACATTTATTAAAATAATAAAATATACTAACAACGCGACCGTTCTAAAAGTTTTATATGGTATATGTGGTATATGCAAATACATATATGTATTAATAAAATTTTCGTATTGACCCTTAACTTTTTTTAAAATAGGTTACGACTGATGTTACCCGCTGATGACGTATCTTTCAATACCTACGTGAAATAATTTTTGAAAATATGTTTCGTGTTTATTCATAAAAAAAACAAGCATACAAAATAAACAATATTATCTTTACATACTATTTTCAGTCCAAAAATGCGTATACTCTTTTTCAATTCTTCGCTTTTAACTATTCGCACATACGAATTCGGATGTATTAGAGAAAGAGGGAAAATAGCGCATAAAGGAGGCGTAACGTTTTTTCGTTACGTGACGAGATCCATCAGTCCCTGCAAAAACCAAAATGCAAAAATGCAAAAACAATCGCCAAATTTTGCAATCTTACAATCTATCCAATACCTACCAATCTATACAAAAATCGACAATTTTTTTTGGACAATATCTACAAATCGCGAGTCTCCGACAAGCCTTACGATGTTTACAACTAGCGATGGGAACGTGAATGTTTTTATCGATAAACGTTGTGCAGTCAAAGTATCATTTAGTTACGAATCAAAAACAAGACTTAGTTCTGAATCATTCAGAAACTTGTTATCGGAATAGATTTCCAGTTTAATATCTACATTAAGCAATATTTCACCAGGTTTTTTTTAATGATTGAAGCATTACTGGTGGCCCGGAGGCCTTTCCATTTTCTCCACGACAGGTGGGCGAGCAAAGGCTCAGCCAGGACGGGTGGGACTTGCTAACAGCTGCCCGAGCGCCTCCGAAGGAATCCTAACAACTCAAGAGCAGCTACTTCGCGAATGAATCTACTACCGGATCGGAATTGCGACCAGCTGAGCAGATCCAGCGAGAAACACAGCGGGCTGATGCATGGATTAGGTTGACCATCGACGAGAGCTTTTCTCGCCGGATCTTCGCAGTAGGTCGCGTTTCCGATCCGGTGGTAGATTCTGCGAAGCACCGCTCTTGCTAGGGTTCGTGTTAGCAACGTCGTCAGGTTTGAGCCCCGTGAGCTCACCTACTAGTTAAGGTTACGCTGAAATAGCCTCTCAAGGTTTGGTAGGAAAAAAAAAGTTGAGGGCAGATATAACGCCGGACGGACTCCGATCCGCGAATAAAACTTTTAAACTAGGTCCGTTAGCGCGCACGTTAAAGGAAACAGATCATTAGGCGTGACCTCCGAAATACAGTGGTCTCAGCTAGTCGGTTATATAACGCGCTACTACAATTACTATATGTACTGCCCTGTCTATATAACGCGACGCTGCTCGCTCCTAAAGCGCTATCTGTGTGTTTAGTGCGAGTTTTTAGCTTGTCGGTCGCGTGGTGGGACGTCTTGTGAGTCCGCACGGGTAGGCACCACCACCCTGCCTATTTCTGCCGTGAAGCAGTAATGCGTTTCGGTTTGAAGGGTGGGGCAGCCGTTGTAACTATACTTGATACCTTAGAACTTATAGCTCAAGGTGGGTGGCGCATTTACGTTGTAGATGTCTATGGGCTCCAGTAACCACTTAGCACCAGGTGGGCTGTTAGCTCGTCCACCCTTCTAAGCAATAAAAAAAAGCGTAAAAGTTAACTCAAATTTGTATGGAGTTGGAACAGCTTCCCTTCGTTTTGTTTATTGCCCTTGTAGGCAGACGCGCATACGGTCCACCTGATGGTGAGTGGTTACCGTCGCCCGTGGACTTCAGCAATGCCAGGGGCAGAGCCAAACTGCTGCCTATCGTTTGTCGCTAGGGGCGATTTTACGCGATCGAGAATTTAAAAAACTCACACTAGGCACACTGATCAAAGAACGCAAATGCCTCCGCGTGACGAAGATACGCATTTAAAAAGAAAGACGAAAATCCTTATTTAAATACTTTACAAATGCATAGGAGAGAAAGATAGAGAGAGAGGCAATTCGGATCCGGTGGTAGATTCAGCGAGGCATTGCTCTGGCTAGGGCTATTGTTAGCAAATTCTCTCAGGTTGAGTCCGTGAGCTCACCTACCCGTCCGCGCGTAGCTGGAATAGCCTTTTAGGCTACCAGTACGGAAAAAAGGGAAATAGCTAGTATCAGAACATAATTAGCATTGAAAATCAGACGGATATACTTTGTAAAACAGCCGTATTCCCGTGAGGAAGCTCTCCAAAAGATCCAGCTGATATGTTCCGTGAACTAAGAACGTATATTTAAAGGCAGGGCAGTTAAAACCCGATCGCATTAAAATATGTCGGTACTTGCCATTTAAAATAAATCATGTGATTGCCAACGCAAAATAAGCTATGTTATTAATGCCAACAAAGACAAATCGGTAGTAGTGTTTAAATTGCACATAAATATTAGCGTTTCGTTCGTCAGAAATAATATGGTGACAATAAAAAATGCGTTTTTTTTTTTTTTTTTTTAAATTCTATGGGTGAACAAACTCACGGCCCATCTGGTGTTAAGTGGTTACCGGAGCCCATAGACAGTTACAACGCAAACGCCGCCACTCACCTCGCAACATGAGTTCTAAGTCTCAGTTTTTACAATACAACGGCTGCCCCGCACTTCAAAACAACACGTATTACTGCTTCACGGCAGAAATAGGCGTCTTGGGCATTACATGGGAGGAGCTAGAACAGACGGTCCACTACCGATGTAAATGGAAGGATTTGATTCGAGCCCTACCCCCTGCAGTGAGTAATAGGAAAGAAAGTAGAAGAAGGACCAACTTTACTGAATCAAGATGTGTTCTTTAAAATAATTGTGCGGACTCACAATACGCCTCGACCACCATTTTAGCGGGTTCGTTTTTATTACACGATGTCATTCCATCACCGTGAAAATCAAACGCGATCATCATCGTCTTATCCCGTAGCCCAGGATGTCTTCAATTATATAATATCTACGTCTCGGGTTAACCGAAGAAGTAAGTGTCGCCGCACACCGGCCACCAGCCACAACCACAAAACGCAACCACCGACCTATTTCTTGTTGTTTTCGTATATTTTGCATGGATTCGCCGCACACTGTAGACGCCGGTGGTCGCCACACGCCACAAATTGCCACTGCTCGCCTCTAGTGGTCGACTCGGCCACAAAACGCCGACACAAGCCACTGACTCGCGCGACTCCCCACCCCTCTCTCATTTTTTCGTTGGAGTCTATTAAGATACTGCAAGCACGCGTTAAAAAAAGTAGCGGCCACCGACCGCAATTGTCCAACATGGACCACAAGTGGCTGTCGCGCGCGTCAGCTTCTTTTGTAGCCGCTTCTACCTTCAAGTGACGGCGATTGTGGATGTGGCTAGTGGCCAGTTTGCGGCGACCCTAACACACGCGTTTTTTAGGTATTCCGGCCACGAATCAGTCAGCAATCTCGCTTTGAAAGGCGGGCCGGTAAATTTTACAATCCAACCTTCGACCTCATCTCACACTGGATGGCGTCCACGTTACTAAGTGCAGTTTGGGAACCATTTGCTATTTACTCTGACTGTAGAGCAGTGTGTTTATTGCGAGTTTTTTAACGTTCTCGATAACGTAAAAGTTAACTCAAATGTGTATATGGAGGCGAAACGTTTGCCTACGAATCTTGTAGATATTCTGCTAGTGCAGGAGACCTGCCTGAAGCCCTCGCGTCGTGACCCGAAAGTCGCGAATTACGTCATGGTTAGGAATGACAGACTCACCGCCTCCAAAGGCGGGACTGCCATTTACTATAGGCGGGCCCTGCACGTTGTCCCTCTCGATACCCCCTCGCTCTCACATATCGAGGCGTCAGTGTGCCGTATCTCGCTGACGGGACACCAGCCGATCGTCATCGCATCCGTTTATCTCCCCCCGGACAAGCCCCTTCTGAGCAGTGACATCGAGTCACTGTTCGGCATGGGAGACTCCGTCATCCTGGCAGGCGATTTAAATTGCCACCACACTAGGTGGAACTGCCACAGTTCAAACATAAATGGTAGGCGTCTCGACGCGTTTATAGACGACCTTACCTTTGAAGTAGTCGGTCCCCCAACTCCAACATGTTATCCGTATAACATCGCGCTCCGTCCGAGCACTATAGACCTGGCACTGCTGAGGAACGTAACTCTGCGCTTGCGTTCCATCGAAGCAATGTCAGAGCTCGACTCAGACCACCGACCTGTCGTTATGCAGCTCGGTCGCCCCCACAACCCAGTCACAGCTACGAGGACCATGGTGGACTGGAAGAAGCTGGGCAAATGCTTAGCCGATGCCGCTCCACCAATCCTCCCCTGCGGCCCGGATTCAACTCCCTCCCCCGAGGACACAGTCGAATCCATAAACATCATCACGGATCACATCTCTTCCGCGATCATAAGATCCTCAAAAGAAGTCGATGTGGAGGATAGCTTCCACCGCATCAGACTGTCCCCCGAACTTAGGAACCTCCTAAGAGTTAGAAACGCGGCAATCCGGGCCTACGATCAACTTCCCACGCACTCAAACCGGATTCGGATGCGTCGTCTACAGCGGGATGTAAAATCTCGCCTAAGCGACGCCCGAAATGAGAATTGGGATAGTTACTTAGAAGGACTCGCGCCCTCTCATCAAGCATACTGGCGACTAGCAAGGACTCTCAAGTCCGAAACTACCGCTACTATGCCTCCTCTCGTACGCCCTTCAGGCCAACCACCGGCTTTCGATGACGATGACAAGGCAGAGTTGCTGGCCGATGCACTGCAAGAGCAGTGCACCACCAGCACTCAATACGCGGACCCCGAACACACCGAGGCAGTCGACAGGGAGGTCGAGCGCAGAGCTTCCCTGCCACCCTCGGACGCGTTACCCCCATTACCTCTGACGAAGTTAGAGAAGTAATAGACAACCTTCAACCTAAGAAGGCACCCGGCTCCGACGGCATCCGCAACCGCGCGTTAAAACTCTTACCAGTCCAACTGATAACAATGTTGGCTACCATCTTAAATGCTGCTATGACGCACTGCATCTTTCCGGCGGTATGGAAAGAAGCAGACGTTATCGGTATACACAAGCCGGGCAAACCGAATAATGAAACCGCTAGTTACCGACCGATTAGTCTCCTCCCAGCGATAGGCAAAATTTACGAACGGCTCCTTCGGAAACGCCTCTGGGACTTCGTTACCGCGAACAAAATTCTAATAGACGAGCAGTTTGGATTCCGCGCCAAACACTCGTGCGTACAACAAGTGCACCGCCTCACGGAGCACATCTTAATAGGGCTAAATAGGCGTAAACAAATCCCGACCGGCGCCCTCTTCTTCGATGTAGCGAAGGCGTTCGACAAAGTCTGGCACAACGGTTTGATCTACAAACTGTACAACATGGGAGTGCCAGACAGACTCGTGCTCATCATACGAGACTTCTTGTCGAACCGTTCGTTTCGATATCGAGTAGAGGGAACTCGTTCTCGTCCCCGTCATCTGACTGCCGGAGTCCCGCAAGGCTCCGCACTCTCCCCGTTACTATTTAGTTTGTATATCAACGATATACCCCGGTCTCCGGAGACCCATCTAGCGCTCTTCGCCGATGACACGGCTATCTACTACTCGTGTAGGAAGATGTCGTTGCTTCATCGGCGACTCCAGACCGCAGTAACCACCATGGGACAGTGGTTCCGGAAGTGGCGAATAGACATTAACCCCACGAAAAGCACAGCGGTGCTATTCAAAAGGGGTCGCCCTCCGAATACCACTTCGAGCACCCCACTCCCCAGTAGGCGCGTAAACACCTCCGCCGTTAGCCCCATCACTCTCTTTGACCAGCCCATACCGTGGGCCCCGAAGGTCAAATACCTAGGCGTCACCCTCGACAGAGGGATGACATTCCGTCCCCACGTAAAACGGTACGCGATCGCGCCGCGTTTATACTAGGACGACTCTACCCAATGCTTTGTAGACGAAGCAAACTGTCCCTCCGTAACAAGGTAACCCTCTACAAAACTTGCATACGCCCCGTCATGACGTATGCAAGCGTAGTGTTCGCTCACGCGGCCCGCACCAACTTGAAACCCCTTCAGGTAATACAATCCCGATTCTGCAGGATAGCCGTCGGAGCACCATGGTTCCAGAGGAACGTGGACCTCCACGATGACCTGGAGCTCGACCCCGTCAGTAAGTATCTACAGTCGGCATCGCTGCGCCACTTTGAGAAGGCGGCACGACATGAGAACCCTCTTGTCGTGGCCGCCGGAAACTACATACCCGATCCTGTAGACCGTTTGGTAAACCGTCGACGTCGCCCAAAGCACGTCATCACGGATCCTCCTGATCCACTAACGGTGCTTTTAGGCAATACAAGCACCGGTCACCGTCCTCGCCGAACCCGTCGCTTGCGACGAAGGGCTCGACGAGCGAATTAACCCACAGACACAGCCCACTGAGTTTCTCGCCGGATCTTCTCAGTGGGTCGCGCTTCCGATCCGGTGGTAGATTCTGCGAAGCACTGCTCTTGCTAGGGCGGTGTTAGCAATTCTCCGGTTTGAGCCCCGCGAGCTCACCTACACAAGCTAGGGTAAGCTGAAATAGCCTCTCAAGGCTATCAGCATAGGTAGGAAAAAAAAAAAAAGTTTGCCTACGTTTGCCGCTAGGGGCGCTTTTCCAACTGCATACAAATACGAGTTAACTTTTACGTTATCGAGAACGTTAAAAAACAGCACATTAGCTGACTGTGTCCAGGGGGATTTCCGCGATTTACCAGGTCATCGGTTTATTTCGCTGAGATGCCTATCCACTGACTTTTTCATTACGCGATTGTCACTCGAGTTTAGCCTCAAAGGCCATATGTTCTAGGACTAATATGGCCTACCGACAATCAATTCTGAGCCCCACATACGCACCGTTGTTCGCCTAGTAACGCCCACATACGATTTGGAAGATAATATTTTCATTATACGATGTTATTGTTTTTTTTTTATTGCTTAGTTGGGTGGACGAGCTCACAGTCCACCTGATGTTATGGGGTTACTGGAGCCCATAGACATCTACCACGTAAATGCGCCACCCACCTTGATATATAAGTTCTAAGGTCTCAGTATAGTTACAACGGCTACCCCACCCTTCGAACCGAAACGCATTACTGCTTCACGGCGGAAATAGGCGGGGTGGTGGTACCTACCCGCGCGGACTCACAACAGGTCTTACCACCAGTAAACAAGAGGTCCTACCACCAGTAATAATAGTGCATCTAGTTGTGATTTTTGTTGTCTCGTCTGTCTGTTTCCGGGACCCATAACCCTGGAGGCAAATCGGAGTCCGGGTTCGATGAACTGGGAACGTTTATTTGTGGCCGGCGTCCGTTCGACGATCGAAAATTCGACTTTAATCTCTGACGTTTCAAGATCTAGATTCGTTTGTGTCACAATTCGTTTACGCATTTGTATTGTTATTGATATTCATAAACGAAAGAAGAACGTTTCTAATAGTTTGATGATCAATAAAATTTTTCACAGATGCCTGATAAAAAATAAAACAGAAACAGTTTGAAGAGTGAAGATATGACAATCGACTTTAAAAGAGTAAAAAGACAATATCATCAATGTATGTTAGTCGGAGTTAATTAAACATGAATAGTTAAGGGTAACTGCAAGAATAACTGCATGGGAAGGGCTACAAGGGAAAAGAAAAAAGGGTTGAGGACGATACTAAATGCTATTGCTGGCCCTAGATGGATACAGGTAGCCCAAAATAGAACCAAACGCGAGGACTTTGAGGAGGCCCTCACCATATTTAATGGGTTCCTGTGTGTTCCAAACATTAGTGAAGATAAATAAACATGAAATGCTTACCGATTTATATTTACTTTGTATTTTGGCAGGAAATAAAAGGTTTTTTTTTTTTATTGCTTAGATGGGTGGACGAGCTCACAGCCCACCTGGTGTTAAGTGGTTACTGGAGCCCATAGACATCCACAACGTAAATGCGCCACCCACCTTGAGATAAAAGTTCTAAGGTCTCAAGTATAGTTACAACGGCTGCCCCACCCTTCAAACCGAAGCGCATTACTGCTTCACGGCAGTAAATAGGCAGGGTGGTGGTACCCACCCGCGCGGACTCACAAGAGGTCCTACCACCAGTATTTACGCAAATTATAATTTTGCGGGTATGATTTTTATTACACGATGTTATTCCTTCATCGTGGAAGTCAATCGTGAACATTTGTTGAGTACGTATTTCATTAGAAAAATTGGTACCCGCCTGCGGGATTCGAACATCGGTGCATCGCTTCAACACGAATCCACCGGACGTCTTATCCGTTAGGCCACGACGACCACAGTTGTTATCATAATGAAATTTAAATGGGACCACAAGAGAAACAATAGCTTTCAATATATCAATAGGTTCTTTTGTTACTTAGGTCCCACTCTTTATAATAAAATTAATAAGCACCTTAATATATTTATGTAGTGTGTAAACATTCAAGTATGTATACAGCCTTATTTAAAGTGCTTCTTCAGCACTACTGTCTTACTGTCTTGTAACTAAATACATATTTTACACAATAAACCGGACCTTCAAACTGAATGGACGTATTATTTACTCTCGTCTAATCCATCGTGACCAGACCACACCACATAATATATCTATCCCCTAAACAGTAAGAAATGCAGAACTTCTATATTTAATTGGTTGCTCAATTACAACTATGAGGACACTGAAATTTTGTTAAATAACTATGTTTTTGACTACACCCACACACACCCTCTTACACTCACTCATGCTCAGACTCATTACACACAACATTAATACATTCATTTCAATATTTTTTGTTAATTTTTATATTTTTAAGCTCACATCTTGTCACTTTTATGCAATCCATGAATTTCAGTTTAATTCTTGTCTATTAACTTTCTATTTTTGAGTATCTGAAATAAAGCTCTTGTATTCTTTGTACGAGGAGCACTGCTGCTTGAGATACAGGTTTTATCAGCTAGTTCAAGCACAGATGCACAATATGATTGTGTTTCTACTTCTATGTTAATAATAAATAAATAAAATATAAACATCGCCAAAATCGATTCACCTAGAAGAAAGCTCTGAGGTTGATGAGAATTAAAACTTCCTCTACTTGTATGTACATTATACTGAATGATAACCAATTGTTTACTGTTCGCAGGTTCGTGTCGTGTGTGGCGTTTTTCCTCGGAACTGTGTTTTTAGGGATGAAATCACGGTGGGGGCAATGAACGGGCAAGTCAATCAACGCATGCGTATAACACGTCGCGAGCGAGTCAAGAAATTCCAAAGAAAAACTAAGAAAATTAATCTAAATCAGTCGGTATTTGTTTAGGACCTATCCGACGGAAAATACCTGATTTTTATTTTTATTGCTTACATGGTTGGACGATGTCATAGCCCACCTGAGTGTTAAAAGGTTACCGGAGCCCATATACATCTACAACGTAAATGCCGCCACCCACCGTGAGACATGAGTTGTAAGGTCTCACTTTTAACAATACAAACTTACAGACTTACATATTTAAAGCATCTAAGTATATAATAATAAACAAAAAAAATTTACATTAAAAAAATATCCTTCAATTAGAAAGTCTAAAGCTAAGAATGCGCTAATTATCCGAATGTTTTTTTTAGGAAGGTAGAATTACTGTTGGCCTCAATGCCTTCCCGGTTTCAACAGGAGATGTGGGCGAGCAAAGGCTCAACCAGAAAGGAGACCCGATTATAAGTCGGACCTTATATTTATGCAATCTTAAAAATGTCGTTATAGCGATTCAGACGTCAGTCAACTGGTTATTTTTTATTGCTTAGATAGGTGGACGAGTTCACAGCCCACCTGGTGTTAAGTGGTTACTGGAGCCCACAGATATCTACAACGTAAATGCCGCCACTTACATTGAGAGATATAAATTCTAAGGTCTCAGTTCAGTTACAACGGCTACCCCACCTCCCAAACCGAAACGCATTACTGCTTCACAGCAGAAATAGCAGAATAGAATAGCATATTAATCTATTCTGAATTTGACCACAGACTTTAACAATAAACAAAAGAGTATACATATGCGTGTGTGTGTCAAATACATGGTAGTATGTGTAGTGTTTTATTTATTGATTTAATGTCTTTTTTTTTACATAATTTTGTAAACATTTTAGCATTCTGCACTCCTTCTCTATATTCTCTATATGTGTGGGAAATTTCATACTCCTCCGTCCGCGCAATTTTCATGAAAAGGGGTACAAAGTTTTTGCTATATATAGTTGCTTCGATTTTCATTATCCAATTGCGTAAAGGTTATCTGACGTGAAATTGTTTGTCCATGATGTCTTCATATCTTTTACATCAACTAGCCTCTCTCTGTTTAAGTGGCTACTGACGCTTAGCTTGAACACCATTGGCGACATTGAAAATCTTGTCCGAGATTAGGTTGTTTTGGTCACGTCATCCCGCTAAAACTTGATTGACTGGTGGTAGGACGTCTTGTGAGTCCGCACGTTTAGGTACCACCACTCTGCCTATTTCGGCCGTGAAGCAGAATTGCGTTTCGGTTTGAAGGGCGGGGCAGCCGTTGTAACTGCTTGAGATCTTAGAACTTATATCTCAAAGTGGATGGCAGCATTTACGTTACAGCCACCACTCAACATCAGGTGGGCTATGAGCTCGTCCAGCCATCTAAGCAATTAAAAAAAAGTGTGTGTGTGTGTGTGTGCAATTCACACACGATAGAAGTGAAACTCTTACAAAACAAATATAATCGCAAGGGTCAAAACCACACCGCAGTGCAGTGCAATGGAGCAGCTTCACCCTCGGGGAACTGCCTGGATGCTCATTGCTCACGGCATCTCTACGTCAGGCGAGTATGATTTAGTATGAGAAATACGAGCACCTCTATCAACTGTGTAACATCTTGTCACCGCGATTCAGGAATTGTTGAATTTACGTGCAGCGACATCTGTTAATAACAAACTAAATAGAAATAAGATATATGGACTTATTTTTTCGTTTCATCGGGTATTTTGAAATCACAACGATTCTAAAGAAGTTTCACTTCAAAAAGATTTCATTGAACAGATCCAAACGCGTCAAATTCAAGGTGCTCTTTACGCGTTCGGAAGCGAGGATACAAGGTTGTAATCAAACAATACCAACGTTTCAGTACGCTTATAGAAGATTGTGTTCAAACTGCATGACCTGAATAGAACTAGGTCGAATTATACAGTTCGCGAGCTCGACCGACCCGATTACCCGCTGCGCATCTGAACCGAAGTAACATAGAAAAGAGCTGCTATTTTTTCCGCTTCGAAGTGTAACGTTATAAAATTGTTATCGAAGACTAGAGTTTTGGAGCACTCAGCTAGATGTGCGTCGGATCTGCGTTTGTTTGTGCACGAAAAGTGCAGAGATGCCTTCGACTCTGTCTATAGTAGTGTGGTATAGGACCTTCGGCTAGAAGTAGGTCGGATTTGTGTATGAGAAGAGCTCGGGATCAGTACAGAGCTGCAGAGGACTGTGTCTATAGTAGTGGGGATAGGAACCTTCGGCTAGATGTAGGTCGGATCTGTGTCTGTTTGTGTACGAGAAGAGCTCGGGATCAGTACAGAGCTGCAGAGGACTGTGTCAACCCTCGGCTAGACGTAGGTCGGATCTGTGTCTGTTTGTGTACGAGAAGAGCTCGGGATCAGTACAGAGCTGCAGATGAATTTATCTATAGTAGTGTAGTATAGGACCCTCGGCTGGATGTAGGTCGGATGTGTCGATTTGTATTTTAGAAGGGCTGGTGACCAATTCATAGTTGCAGGGGACTGTCTGTTGTACCGGAATACCTCTAGTCTAGATGTAGGTCGAATCTATTTACGGGCGCCTAAGGACAATACATTTTATTGTATATAATAAAAATATCACTTATTGCATTGACGTGACCGTAAAACCACGCCTCGGTGTCCGGGCACGCATGCGCGTTGCTATATAGGGGACAACATGGCCGCCGTTACCATGGCAACTCGGATATGTAGGCCACAGCAGTACACGACCTAGATTCAAGAGGCGTCCAAGTTATATGTATCCTTCGTAATAAATCAATTAAGTATATTGACGTTTCAGTTTTCAGCTTCGACGGCACCATTTATGCTGGTGGCAGGGTGTCTTGTGAGTCCGCGCGGGTAGGCACCGCCGCCGTGCCTGTTTCTGCCGTGAAGCAGTAATGCGTTTCGGTTCGAAGGGAGGGGCAGCCGTTGTAACTATACTGATACCTTAGAATATACTTCCCAACCTCCTAAATAGCGACGCAACGAGAACACTATTAGGTTGTGAATTTTGTTACGTATGCGAACGAGCTCACAGCCCACCTGGCGTTAAGTGGTTACTGGAGCCCATAGACATCTACAACGTAAATGCGCCACCTACCTTGAGATATAAGTTCTAAGGTCTCCGTTTTACAGTACAACGGCTGCCCCACCCTTCAAACCGAAACGCATTAGTGCTTCACGGCAGAAACATACCTACCCTCTAATTAAAAAAAAAAACAAAAACAAACTTACCGTAGTACGTCATGCTGCTCACAAAATGTTCGTTAATCATTCTAAAGCCGCGAGAATTCGTTCACAGCACGAGAAACATAATCTTGACACTTTTGAACGCAACAGACAAATTAATATAGGAACGGTTTCGTGGAAGAACGTGAATTATCACTACATAGTATAAAACTAAGTCGCTTTCTCTGTCCCTATGTATGCTTAAATCTTTAAAACTACGCAACGGATTTTGATGCGGTTTTTTTTAATAGATAAAGAGTGATTGAAGAGGCAGGTTTATATGTATAATAACATCCATTAAATAGTGGAGAAATCAATAATAAATTACAGCTTCCGAAGCGAAGCGAGGGCGGGTCGCTAGTTTATATATATTTTCTATAAGTATACCGTGAATATGTAGGTCTTACTAAAATTACTTTGAAGATTAAATCAAAATAAATAGTAGAAAAGATAGTATGATGATAAAATGCAAATTTTCTGTGAAGACACCCGTCTTGAGAACGTTTGCATACTTTTGCCGCTAGGGGCGCTGATCCAACTGCACACAAATTTGAGTTAACTTTTACGTTATCGAGAACGTTAAAAAACTCGCACTAAGCACACTAGGCATACACACAGCAGGCTAGTTACTGTGGCTTTTGCCGACAGTCAATTCCGTGACGTGATATAGCATTGAGAATCAACGAGAGATGCTATCTTGAATCGATAAGTTTATCGTTACATGGATACGTGTTTTTAGACAATATCGTAATCGCGTAACTTCGTTTATAAGAAGTGTTTGGCGTTAAAACTCGAAGCGATGTTACCGCCTGAGCCCAATGAGTTTCTCGCCGGATCTTTTCAAGGGATCGCGGTTCCGATCCGGTAGTAGATTCTGCGAAGCACTGCTCCTGCTAGGGCCAGTGTAAGCAACACCTTCGGCTTGAACCCCGAAGACTCACTTACATGTAAGGATAACGCTGATATAGCCTCTCAAGGCTATCAGCATAGGTAGGTAGGGAAACAAGAAAAGTTAGCGCCTGCTAAAGACAAGTTGTAGGCGTCAGAAATATTTCCAATTCCACTTGGGATTCATAATTGGTACATCAATAAATGAACGAGACCAGAATGCCAAGACGACTACTATATGGTAAACCAAAGGGCCGCTGATGTCGTGGCATGTCCAAACTCCGATGGTTAGATAGCGCAGAGCACGACCTCAAAGTTGTCAGGAACTGAAAGGAGAAAGTCCTGAACTGAGCAGTCTGGAGAGGCATACTGGACCAGGTTAAGGCCCACCCTGTACTCTAAGGCCTAAGATGATGATCAATAAATGAACCATTCACAATTTACGAAATAGAAACACTATCGACGCACGTTTTCTTGTAATCATTCTTTGAGATTGTACATATTTACTGTATTATTTTGTGCAATGTAAGTTATTGAAATTTTTAATAAGAAACTACTTTGGTTGAAAGTCACATGTGATCGCGATCTTCAGTAGTGAGGCAACGATGAAGAAGAATCATGTGATTTAAAGACACAAAAACCCTCCTATCGTATTTGTTTATATATCGCGCCTTTAGAATTAATTATGAAGACCCAACTCAAAATATGTGTTTTTTGGAAAACAACGATTAAATTTCTCAAAACGAAAAAAATGTAGAGGAAGGGGACGGAGTGAAAGAGACCGATGGATAGCTTTGTCCCTTTATAAGCTACTTCTGGTCATTTGATTACCAAGAGTCGCTGATAAGGGTCGCTCTAGGTCCATTTTTGAATTGAATTTTTGAATCGACGAAATCTAAAAAATTCGAAATAGTTTCTATAGTTCTAAAGGTGCGATATTACCTATACTAGCGGTCCGCGTAGCTTAGGATGCGTGATCAAGGAAAATTATCAACATTCTTATCTAAAGATAATTAAAGAGTTTCCCGGGAAATTCAGAGGGTACTAAGTAACTAATACTATCATTTAAAAACAAAACCACGTCAATCTGTTGCTTCGTTTCCACGTGAAAGAGGGATAAACAACACACGTTTTCACATTTTCTATTGTTATTAATTTTACGTATGGACACAAGTCCAAATATCCTACTAATATAATAAACTCAACGTGCAAAGCACTGCTCTTACTAGGGCTAGTATTTGCAACGTCCTCAGGTTAGAGCTCCGTGAGCTCACCTACTCGCTCGGATATTCTCCGAATAACCTCTAGAATAGAGAACCTCTAGAATAACCCCTCAAGGTTACTAGATTAGGTAGAAAAGAAAAGAAAGTTTGTAAGAATGTATGGAAGTATGTTTGTCACTCTTTCAAGCAAAAACTACTTAATGGATTTTGATGAAACTTTACATTAATATATATTAAACATCAAAATAGCATATAGGCTATAATTTATAAAGATACAGTGTGAATTATCCAAAATATAACGATAAGTGTCAAGTGAGTAGGAAAAAAAACTGCCATTCTGGCGTGCGCTGCAAAAACCGTTGGAGTTACACGTATATAATGTATAAAGGAAATGTTTATCTTAAATAGTCCTAAAGAAATGTCCGCGACAGCATATATCTATCTTTTATGTGTAAGCCATTATCGTTATCGTTTTATCCGTAATGTGAATTTTCAAAGCACTAGCTCAAGTTAAGATTTGTATAAGAGAAAATTCAATAAAATCAATCGTAAATAATGGGCCCCGAAGCGAAGCGACGGCGGATCACTAGTGTCAAATAAACCATAAATAAAAATATAAGTCTTTGTGGCCTAAAGGATAAGACGCCCGGTGCATTCGTATCTAGCGATGCACCGGTGTTCGAATCCCGCAAGCGAGTACCACTTTTTCTAATGAAACACGTACTCAGCAAATGTTCACGATTGACTTCCACGGTGAAGGAATAACGTCGTGCAATAAAAATTAAACCGGCAAAATTATAATTTGCGTAAATACTGGGCTCCAGTAACTACTTAACACCAGGTGGGCTGTGAGCTAATCCACAAATCTAAGCAATAAAAAATAAAAAATCACATACTTCTAGCGGAAAAACAATAATATGTATGTATAAAAAAGAATAAGGAAAAGGGAAGTCCGTGAATGAAGGGTAAATAATTATTTAATTAGCTCACATCAAAATGTTAACATCTTATTTATTTATTTATTATTGTACCAAAAACGTCGAAATAGATTGATAAACATAATTAAGTGGCGCCTTGACCGAAATCCAATAAAAATGCATCAAAATTCGTTGTGAAACTAATTTAAATTGTTTTTGCAAAGTGATCTTTCAAAAATATCATAAAAAAATCGGGTAGATTCACTAGTGACGTGCATAGATTTATCAATTATATTTTACCGTCTCCGACAAGATAATCGTCTTTATAGGCAGACGGGCATACAGCCTAGCTGACGGTAAGTGGTCAACGTCGCCCACGAACACCAGAGGCGAGAGCGAGAGGCACAGCCAAGCAGCTGCCAATTGTTTTCAACACCCGCGATTTATTCTTATCGACAATTTTAATGCACTCACAACGGACAACACTAGATCACTAGCGCGTAACAATACAAAATCAATTACGAAACGAACCTCCACAATCGATATATCGACCTTGAAACCCCTTATCGACGTGTCGCAGCACTACACGTTGCGTAACAATACGTTTTCACTGCGCATCCGCAAGGTCGGGCGCGATGTGTGAATTGGCGGCTCTAATTTAGCCGGCCTTTTTAACCGACTTCAAAAAAGGAGGAGGTTCTCAATTCGACTGTATGTTTCTTTTTATGTTTGTTACCTCATAACTTTGGACTGGGTGAATCGATTCTTTTTTTCTTTTCTTATTAGATTCTTTTTTTATTAGAAAGCTGACGCTTCCCATGTGGTCCCATTTCAATTTAATCCAGTTCTGATAATGGTATCCATGAGAAAATACAAGTCTTAAATTTGCATTAAGTAGGTGCGCGAAAAATATATGAATAACTCAATAATTCAATATCACGCCAACCGATTTCGATATTGTTTTTAGTTTAAATTATTTTTTCTGGAATTTCTTTTTTAATACGCTTTTATTAGCTTCAGACGTATGTATGTTAGTATGTTAGTATGTAACGGAATCTTTGAACATGATTTTGACCCCCTTCAAAACGTCGGATAACGAAATTTGGTATACTTATTAAGGACCGATGACAAATCAATATTAAAATAAGTAATGAACAAAAAATGAAAAATTGAAATTCAACTAAAAAATTAAAAAAAAACTAACAAAATACGCTTTTATAGAAAATCCCACTAAAATATAGAAAATAAATTTGAATTAATTTGAATTAAAATAGTGTAAGAAAAAATGATTTTATTGTAAAAAAAGTGAGGGGTGCATGTTATCAGTAGTTATAAATATTTTATGAACAGATATGAGTAGAAGGGTTATTTTGATAATATCCTGAAAAGCACCCCACGCTTTTTTACAATAAAATCACTTTTTCTTACACTATTTTTAATTCAAATTAATTAAAATTTATTTATGTTACAATTGAAGCCGGTAATTAAAACCATAACTATCTACAATCTATCTACCATAATCAATTAACTCTTTAAGCAGTTTGGACATCGCTTTGGTTGGAGCAGCAAATTTGAAATGTATCACACATTTATTTATCAACCAATTTTTTTGTTTGACAAAAAAATTTTTTTTGTTTTTTAGTGCCCAAATCATTAATTACCACCTGTCAAACTATTCTCAACAGAACGTAATCGATTTTAATGTCATTTTTGGGGAAAGATTATTTTCATTGTACAAAAAATAATTGGTTTCAAAAGTTTACGCCACTAGAGAAACTTCGAGAAAATTTAAAGACATTAAGAAACTAACTCATTAATAATTAACAAATCGCACCTTTTTCGAATTGAAGTAAGTGGCATAACTAAAAATTTTAAGAAAATGATTTTTTTATAGTTTGAGCGATTTATAAACATTGTATTCTATCATTTCATAAAATTAAAGTCTCTTTTAGTCTAGAAAAGGACAAAGATACTTTTTCCGTCTCATTTAAATCAAGCGCATTTAAGGTATGCGACTTAAGACTTAAAGTATTAAAATCGAAAGTGAAAAAAATTACAATTTTTCAATTACATTTTTGGCGTTAAAAAAAAAATGTGAGCCGTCACGGGACGCCTGGCAGATGTGAAACATCGACATTATTTTGTAAAATTAATATGCAGAAATGAACAGATTGTGATAGGAACTAAATATGTTATAATGATAAAATAAAATATTACGAAAAAATAATTTGTTTTCAAGTAAAACACAGGTTATGTGCACTGTAGTAAACAACACTGTATACACTACGGAGTATACACTATAGGTATCCGAGCTCAGTGTAGCGAGAGAGATGGCTTAACGCCGGATCGAGTGGGAGAGAATCGCACAGTCGATTGCGCATGGCGACGCGTCGCCACGGCATGCGTCGCCACGCCAGAAATCGGCTTTACGTGCGGCTATAGATGTTTCACATAAAAAAAACAAGAATTTTGGATTATGCCTCTTCAATTGTATAGATGCGAAATATCAATTATTATTTACAAACCATAGTTTTCAATTTTATTATTAAAAATCCAAAGCCCTTTTTGTTACCAACCAGAACGCGTAGAGTAGATCTATACATATAAATAAAATTGGAGTGTCTGTTTGTAATATTGAAATAACCGATTTTTACTACATGCATATGAATATAATAATATACATAATATACGGTACATACATCAAAATACTTTTTTTTTTACTATTTTTGTCTGTCTGTTTGTTCCGGCTAATCTCTGGAACGGCTGGACCGATTTTGACGGGACTTTCACTGACAGATAGTCGATGATATAAGGAGGATTTTTTAGACTAGCTTCGCCCCGCGGCGTCACCTGCGGTACGACAATAACCGCGAGTAACATCGCGGGACTCACCTATTCTTCAATATAAATACATACAAAATAACGTAAAAACGCATTCGATAGAGTTCGAAATATTTTTTCAATTATTAATTAAATTAAATCACAAATTGTCGCACAAGTAAGCAATGCAAATATTGCTCAACACGGACAGACTAGTTCACGGCTCACCGGACATTGAATGGTTAAATGGGAAGTCACAGTCTTCAGTGCGTTTAGTGCGAGTTTTTTAACGTTCTCGATAGCGTAAAAGTTAACTCAAATTTGTATGCAGTTGGAACAGCGCCCCTGGCGGCAAACGTAGGCAAACGTTTCAACTCCATATAAATTCGAGTTAACTTTTACGCTATCGAGAACGTTAAAAAACTCGAACTAAGCATACTGAGCCCACACGGACATGTACGTACATATGTAGGTATGACCACCCCGTTTATTTACTATGCAGCGTACTACCAGCCTTAAAAGCTGAGCTGAGACTTAAAGCTTACGTTGTTAATGTCTATGGACTCCGGCAACCACTTAACACCGAGTGAGCCGTGAGCTTGTCCTCGTATCTAAGCAAAAAAAATTTTTGTCGACAGCTTTCGTGGCAGTAATAAGCGAAGTGTTGGTATCTATTACGCTATTTATTAGCATTACTAACGCTACCTACTAAGTGGAGGGGCGAAAAAAAAAAGTTAAATTATAAAATAAATTTCAGTTCAATAAAGTTTGAGTGCCAATGGAAATTGTAATTAAAAGACACGCACAATTTTATGTATAAACTTTTGTTGGTTTGCCTTTACTGAAATCAATTCGATTTGTATATTATTTATATGGAAATTCCATAGTGTGAGTATTTAAAAAAAACGGCCCCAATTATATTATTGTTGAATAATTATATTAATTGTGCTACGCTAAAATAAAAAGTGTGATTTATAATAATTGTAAAATATTTTTTTTTGAGTTTAATTAAAAGTGAACCTTATCGCGTTAGTTAATAATTCACATTTTTCCACATACACAACAAAAAAAACACAGGTCACTGCACTCCAGGATTTTAGTTTTATTTTTTTTTTAGTTGTTTCTATTATAAACGACCGGACACTTTAGTTTTAACCGAAATAAGCAACCGCCTCCACCCACTTTTGAACACTTACTGACAAAAATCAGAAGAAAACTGACAGCACCGAAACACCAGAAAATACGACTAAATTAAATTTCCGCACTCAGTACTAAAGTCAAACCGTTCGTGCGTCTCTGTAATTAAGTAGCTTAGGCGGTTATGTCGAAATCGACCGAATAACGACGACCTCCAGATCGGCTTTAGCTGCAAAGAGCCGCGGTTCAGAAATTTCTGGACGGTTAATCCCGAGGTGAAGTAATTTTAGAATCGAGTCTATGTTAATTTTAGTTTGTCTAGCATCCAAAACTGAAATGTCAGCAGCTAATGTGGTTATTTTGCATTGTTTTAACTGTTATCTATAAGCTAGTAAAGATAATTAGTAAGTTTTTTTCAGTTAATTTAAAACTTACTTGCGTAATGTATGAATTAATGAATAATAAAATTATTTAAAACGCAAAATGCCATTCTGGGATCTCGATTAAATACGAAATTTTCAAATGAAAATCATAAATAAGCGATGTAAATCTATGGTATCTACGTATAATAGATGTAATCTATATATTAATACGTGAAGCAAAAACTTTGCATCCCTTTTTACGAAAATTGCGCGGACGGAGGAGTATGAAATTTTCCACACTTATAGAGAATATAGAGAAGAAGTGCACAATCCTAATATTTTTTTTAAATAATGCATAAAAGATACATTAAAACAATAAAGAAAACATTACACACACTACATACCATGTATTTGACGCACACACGCATGCATACTATAATTATTTATTGTCAAACTTTTGTTCTTGACAACAGAGTCAAACTGAGAAATACTGAGAATAGATTAAATATTGTTTGTCTTTGTTCATATTTTTTATTGCGTAGTTTTGGCGAAATTTGTGATTATAGAAGTATAAAATACAATCATAATAGTGTACAAACTTACAATTCCAATTAATTATAGTCGAATTTCGACTACTGCGGGACCTCTAGTTACGGATAAATTCGTGAGCGACACGCGATAATCTTGGAAATTTCGAGAAACGTATTTGTGATAATATCCGCGTGGACAACACCACCCCACCCGAACCATGAGGTTTTTTTTAATGCTTAGATGGGTGGACGAGCTCACAGCCCACCTGGTGTTGAGTGGTTACTGGAGCCCATAGACATCTACAACGTAGCCGCCACCCACCTTGAGATATAAGTTCTAAGGTCTAGTTACAGCGGCTGCCCCGCCCTTCAAACCGAAACGCATTACTGCTTCACGGCAGAAATAGGCATGGCGGTGGTAACTCTCGCGCGATCATTTCCCTTCAAAGGGTCGTCCTGAACATTTTTGACATAAGTCACAACCACCAAATACCGGGTAAGGCTATTAGCGTAATTAAGCCAAAAGAGTCCAGTCCCTGTTTTATTGTTTAAAACGGTAATTCAATTATTTAATGATAACAAATACTCATATTAACGTTTATTTTGTTGGCGGCGGTTTCGCTCGCGTGGTCTGAGAAATTTGCCAATGAGTTGTGTGTTAGATACTACACTAGACGATGACCGATGGCTTTGCTCGGTTTTTTTTTTGATAAATTGTGTTTTTTAGAAATTATATTTAAATACGAATTACATATTGATAAAATGATGAAATATTCCAAGACGTGGACGCGAATCAGTATCTATCTTTGAATTTTAACGGTGAAAATCACGTAATTTCTTTAAAGATAATAAAATGAATTTCCTGTACAAGTGAAATGTTTTTTCGGGATAAAATATTATAGCCTTTGTCACTCTTCTGAACTAAATACTAAATACTTTTGAACTAAATACTAAATACTTTTGAACTAAATACTAAATACTTTTGAACTAAATACTAAATACTTTTGAACTAAATACTAAATACTTTTGAACTAAACACTAAATACTTTTAAAAAAATCACGTCAAGTTGATGATTCGTTTCAATGTGAAAAAAGGACTAACAAACACACTATTAATATGGATTTGTTGTGTCGAAAAACAAAAAAGAAGGGTGCGTATACTTATGTACGCGCGTAAGAAGTTATACTTTATTTTTTATTTTATTTTTTTATTTTAATCAATTTGAAAAAAAAATCGATTAAACAACATCCTCAAACACGCATATTGGACATCCCTTTTCTTGACATCGTATAAATTCGGTAATTCTCGGTACGGTTCGAAAAGTTCACCTGCGGCTATATTCAGACTCGCCAAGTTACGTCGGTCGTATTGTAATGAGCGATTTAGTGGGCAACTTCATTCTGTTAATTTTGTGTCACGGTGCGCGCGCATCGTAAAATTTCACTCTCATCAATTTTTCGTAACGCGCCTAAAGAAGTATAACTTCAAAAATTACCCTTCCGTTTCATTAAATTACTATAATTGTCAAAGTCTAAATAAAGAAGAAATTCGGTTCACATTTGAAGGAGAAAATATTGTAATGCGATTGCGAAAGGCATACATGGTGCATGGTGTTATGGGTTATAAATATTTTTCTGACAGATATGAGTAGAAGAAGTAAGAAATTATTATTTCAATAATATCTTAAAAAGCACCTTACGCTTTTTTTTAAATAAAATATATTTTGCACTATTTTCAATTTAAATTTATTAAAATTTATTTTCTATTTATAGTTGAATTTTCTATAAAAGCGTATTTTTAAAACTATTAAGTACTTTAATATCAATTCCTGCCTTATCGACTATAGATAAAAATTACTTATATAAATTGGCAAAAATCTTATTTTGCAAATTGAATAATGGAATAATCTTATCAAATTAGTGTATTGTCATCAGTCCTCGATAAATCTACAAAGTTTGAATGAAATCTGGCCCTTTAAAGTGGGTCAAAATCGCGTCTGAAGGAGCCGGTTACAAACATACATACAAGTGAAGCTAATATAAAGCGTCCGGCTAATATACCCGATTCTGAGTTACAAAAGCTCGTAATAATAAATTAACGTTAACTAAGTGATCTTATTTAGTTCGTTGGTTTTAATACAAAAACGATGACATTTGTTAGGAGGCCTTGTTCCGACCCGAAACATGACCAAGGCTACGAAGCGTTGCGTAAGTTTTTCGAATGATATAGCGTTCAATGGAAGAGACTGCATTGGCTTCTAGAAAGAGACGGCGAGATTGTTAAAAACAAGTCTTCGTGGCCTAAAGGATAAGACGTCCGGTACATTCGTATCGAGCGATACAACGGTGTTCGAATCCCGCAGGCGGGTACCAATTTTTGTAACGAAATACGTGCTACGGTGAAGGAATAACATCGTGTGATAAAAATCAAACCCGCAAAATTATAATTTTCGGAATTACTTAGGAGTCCGCAAGGGTATGTACTACGACCCCGCCTATTTCCGCCGTGAAGCAGCAATGCGTTTCAGTTTGAAGGATGGGGTAGCCGTTAGAGTTTGAAGGATGGGGTAGCCGTTATAACTATATTGAGACCTTAGAACTTATATCTTAAGGCGGGTGGCGATTTAAGCTATAAAAAAAAACATGTTTTGTAGTGTGATTTCGGTCATTTTCTGTAAAACTAAAGTCTAATTTGATATTTTAACAAAGAAATTGGTTAATAGATTGCCGATTTCCTTATATAGGTAGACTAACTTAGGTCTACCTCGCGTTAAGCGTTTACCGGGAAATGTCACGGATTTTATGTATAACAGCTACTTATTCTTGGAATAGCAATAAGCAAAAATTAAATTTGTATTTTTTTTAAATAAGTGAACTAGTAATCTAGAGTAAAGGGGTCATTGAAGTCCATAGACATTACAAATTAATTATGGTATAACTATTACGCGGCACAAATCGTCCTTATTAACTAGAAAAAAATTTTTGCAAAACATAGATCGCTCCTTATTTATATAGTCTAGATTACTCTAGATACATTTGTCTCTTTCTATTGTTTGCCTAGTCCATAATCTTTATATCTGTGTCACAGCCGCAATGCTTGGTTGGCGAACACTATCAACAATAGGAACTGTGTCAAGTTGAAAACAATTAGAATTACTATAGCTTCGTACTGGTTTTACAAAAATAAAATCGTTTAGATCTCGAACTCCGATCGCATTTTCTAAAGTGCAAACCGATAATTTCTATGTATTCGACATTTTTAACCCTTATTAGCTTCGCTTGTATACTTAACGAGGGTTGAAAGGCTGTTTGGTTTAAGCGACATTTCGCTTAATACGCAACATTTATCTGTGCAGGTCCGTTTTTTTTTTAGATGGGTGGACGAGCTCTAGTCCCACCTGGTGTTAAGTGGTTACTGAAGCCCATAGACATTTACAACGTAAGTGCGCCAACCACCTTGAGATATAAGTTTTAAAGTCTCAGTATAGTTACAACGACTGCCCCACCCTTCAAACCGAAACGCATTACTGCTTCACGGCAGAAAGAGGCGGGGCGGTGGTACCCACCCGCGCGGACTCACAAGAGGTCCTACCACCAGTAATTACGCAAATTATAATTTTGCGGGTTTCATTTTTATTACACGATGTTATTCCTTCACCGTGGAAATGTATTGTGAACATTTGTTGAGTACGTATTTCATTAGAAAAATTGGTACCCGACTGAGACCTTAGAACTATATCTCAAGGTGGGTGGCGCATTTACGTTGTGGATGTCTATGGGCTCCAGTAACCACTTAACACCAGGTGGGCTGTGAGCTCGTCCACCCATCTAAGCAATAAAAAAAAAAGCGTTTCACCTCCATACTAATTAGAGTTAACTTTTACGCTATCGAGAACGTTACAAAACTCGAACTGAGCACACAGAACAACGTCGCAATACGACATAGTTTTGGGTCGATGGATTTATAATTTTGGGAATACCATAATCGTAATAAACAAATAATTAATGTGTGATCATTACACGATAGCTCGCTCTCAAATACGGCCGTCGTAATTTTAATGATAACTCGAATAGGACACTCCGATAATTGTAAATAGACATGCTTTAACAAAAATCGACTTCAGATAAAAAAAAAATATATTCCAAAACAAGTTAATATACACTAAAAATAATAATCATCGAATTCGGTTGGCGTGATATTGAGTTATTGAGTTATTCATCTATTTGTCGCGCACGTACTTAATGCAAATTTAAGACTTATAAGGTTTTCTCATGGATACCATTATCAGAACTGGACTAAATTGAAATGGGACCTCACGGGAAGCGTCAGCTTTCCAATAAAAAAAGAATCATCAAAATCGATTCACCCAGTCAAAAGCTATGAGGTAACAAACATAAAAAAACATACAATCGAGTTGAGAACCTCCTCCTTTTTTGAAGTCGGTTAAAATCGTGAACGCGCGTCGTCTCTACGTAGAGATAGGTATTGTGAAACATAGTCTTCGTCGGCACGGGTCGGTGGCGTGATGTCCTTTTTAGCGATATTTGTAGAGACAAGGCCGTTACATTTTGTACATTTATTAAAAGTTTCAGTACGTCGATTATTACGTTCCAAAAATTCTGTATACACATTACAAAAAGAAACAGATTAATTTTTCGTAATCATATCTTTTTGTCACGGAGTTCTGTTTTTCAAGTACATCATGTGATTCATTTTTATTATTCTATTTATTCCCTATCTAGTCGGGCGGGTGGCTGAGCTCACGGGCCCATCCTGAGTTTGCTAAAACTAGCCCTAGCAAGAGCAGTGCTTCGCAGAATCTACCGCCGGATCGGAATCGCGACCTGCTGAGAAAGCCCGGCGAGAAACTTAGTGGGCTTATATTTAATTACGTAAGCATAGTAGGCAAGTAATAATCCTCACCATCCCTATATTGTGTTGCTATTTCAGCCCACAGACGTCCACTGTTGGACATAGGACCCCCCAATCCTCGCCACAGATCCAGTCGCGTATTCGCGCAGCATTCAACTTCATTCCTCCCTTCATTACTCTTTAATTTTCTTCGTTCCTTTTTGAGTTTTAAGTCAATTTGAACGCAATTATTGTTTCGTAGGGTTGCCTCTCTAACTATATTTGCAGTCAAAGACAAAACAAATATATTATTAACTAGCTTGTGCCCGTAACTTCGTCCGCGTGGAATGGTTACTTTGGCATAACGCAAAATTTTACCCGCCTCTTCATTTACGTAGAATGTGAAAATATTTTTTCAAATCGACCGACCAGTAGTTCCTGAGATTAGCGCGTTCAAACAAACAAACTCTTCAGCTTTACAATATTATAGTATAGAATAGTATAGATAATGCAATTAAAACTAAACTTACTTTTCATATTTTCAGACGTGTCTGCCCTCATGATGTCCGTTAAATAGTGTTCTAATGAACGCATACTGTCCAAGCCGCTTCGGTCCTGTAACAAATCGTGATCTGAGATTTCTTTATTTGTATTTTTTCCCCCTACCCACTCGCTAGAGGCTATTCCAGCTACGCCTGAACGGATAGGTGAGCTCACGGGCTCAACTTAAGAGAATTTGCTAACACTAGCCCTAACAAAAGCAGTGCTTCGCATAAGCTACCACCGGATCCGCGAAATCCGGAATCGCGACCCGCCGAGAAGATCCGGCGAGAAACACAGCGGGCTGACGTATGAGTTAGGTTGCACATCGAACTCTTTGCCGAGTTCGACGAGTACGGTTACCGGGGTCCCTAAGTCTGCTCTTAGTCTTAGAGCGGAAGGCGTCCAGTGCTGAGGTTAATGGATCAGTAAAAACGTGTTTAAGCCATTTAGCTCTTGCTGTGATAGAAAGGTTCCAAGAAATTTACATGTGCTTAGTAGTGTTTGGGATTAGTCCAGATGTACAAATTATAATTGGTATTTTAAGTATAACTGCGATTGTCTTGCACTTACTTAATCGTTGGTAGCACTGGGGGCTTATGGAGCTCTACCTAGGAGGACTGGCCAAAGCTAGCCCTAGCAAGAGCAGTGCTTCGCAGAATCTACCGCCGGATCGGAATCGCAACCCACTGAGAAGATCCGGCGAGAAACTCCGTGGATTGTGTTTGTATATTAATCGTGGACTGGAGCGGCGGGTGACAGAATACTATGCCGTAAATAAGGGAAAGCCTATACTCAGCATTAGGAAACCGAAGACGAAAAAGATGATTATATATCTAGCCGTTTTAGTTGCAAAGGGCGTTTCTATGTATAGCAAGCAAGTCACCTGTTATTGGGGATGTTAACTTGACCAAAAACTAGGTCATGTTCATGATTACTGGTGGTAGGACCTCTTGTGAGTCCGCACGGGTAGGTACCACCACCCTGCCTATTTCTGCCGTGAAGCAGTAATGCGTTTCGGTTTGAAAGGTGGGACAGCCGTTGTAACTGTACTTGAGACCTTAGAACTTGTATCTGAAGGTGGGTGCCGCATTTACGTTGTAGATGTCTATGGGCTCCAGTAACCACTTAACACCAGGTGGACTGTGACCTCGTCCAACCGTCTAAGCCAATAAGAAAATCCATAATCCGTTTTTAATTATTGTATACACACATATGTATGTAAATTTAAATCCAAACAGCGTCTTTGAGCACAATAACAAAATTTCTATTAATAATACATTGCCAAATAGCACACCCTGTAATTGACGTATTATCCAATTTAAGTCGACCTCTACGTACTGTAAAATTGTTTTGATGTAATAATATACGAGAGCCCGTCATTAATGGTGTTACACGAAAAATCCAAATTGGAAGACCTCTCTGAAACATTCTTATTTGGTTTTATTTGTACAAAACACGGAGGTTCTACGTTAAGTGGACTTCCATCGAACTAGGGTCTAAATTAAAGAGAGCTTGCAACTGGAAGCATTGTTTCGAATTGCGGGTTCAAAGTATAATGGCGCTACTACCTGCTGTAGCCAAATTAAACGAGACCTTAATTCATATAACGGCCATTAGAATTGGAAGCTCAAGGCAACTTGGACGTTTCCCTGTGCCGCCCTACTGACCTATATTCGGTTACGCAGTGTGACGTCACAACGCCAATGCGCAACGAATGCTGATGATGTACAGGCAAAATCCAACCTTAGCCTAAAGAGTTTAAAGTTCAGGAATGGGCGTGTCTTCCCCCGTGACATTGTTGAAGGCAATTTATGCCCTGTGTAAAAATATTTAAAATAGGTTTTGGCATAATTCATAGTTTTCAGAGGGACGTTTAAGGAAAGCATTTTTGGTTTTTCGGTAGGTCATTTTCTAAATTTCCATATACAGTATGATTAAAGCGTAATTTATGATTTAGTTTATAAAGGCGGCTACAAATTTACCGGTTCGAATGGTAGGTCAGCTTTCATGAAAAGCTTTGAGCTTCTGCTTGATGATTCAAGTTTGTGTTTGACGCTGACTAGATCTTCATAGGTTCCTGTAACCTCGTAACTAAGTGAATTATGAGCGCGTCACCAATTAAAGCTGTATCGTAACACTAAAAAAACCTATTCGTAAGCTTTTTGTTATTATTAATGTATCTTGTACAATATTACTGGCGAGCCTAAAGATCTGCCGTGAAAATTAAAAATAAAGCCTGACACGCCCTCCCAAAATATGTCCGGCAGCTTAAAATGGTGTGACGAACAGACATACAGAAAAATTATACAAGTAAAGAGAGAGAGAAAGAGAGAGAAATACACTTTATTACACACCGAAACACAATTTATATTCAAAAACAGTCAAAAAGCAGATATATCGATAGGCGGTCTTATCGCTAAAGGCGGTTTCTTCCAGACAACCGTTTAATTTAGAGAAATTCTGGAATATATAAAAATATATCATGTATGTTTACCTACCACCAGTAATTACGCAAATTATAATTTTGCGGCTTTGATTTGAAAAGGAGGATTTGCACAAAAACCCCGTCCCTGTAGTATTTTGGGTTCCCTCCACCAGCCGACCCTTGGGTTATCCTAAGGTGTAAAAAAAATACTTAAAATATTCTTTTCATCGCGTGCCCTGCGAAAACTGTTGATGACAGAATAAAATAATGTACTACGACTTTGTAGAACACATTATTATTTACAAAAAGTGTCGCAACAGCATATGTCTAACTATTATAGTTATGGCGCAGTAAGCGTTCTTTTATTTAAAAAAATAAAAAAAAGTCGTTGAAATTTTTATTAAGGACCCGAGCGGAGCCGGAGCGGGCCGCTAGTTTTCTCTAAATGTATATATACATTTAAACGTATATAAGTACTTCTGTCATTCTTTGGTAAGAATGACAGGAAATAAACACAGGGAATTCTAATTTAGGACCGAATGATAATGTTTTTAGGTTGTATTTTTTTTTATCGTAATCTAGTTTATTTTCCTGTTTAAGAATGTATTTTTAAATTACACATATTATTGAGAAGGGAATGCTTTGGATTTTAATGAACAGTGACGTCATTATTGTACCTTCGACCCGTCGAAGACCCGAGAAAATAGCATTGAGAGGTAATAAAAACCTAAAACCGTGTTAATTGATGAGTGAAAGAGAAAGAGAACGATGAGATGAGAACACTTCAGGTTACAAAGCCATCCGCGTAGTTGAAGATAGGCAGGACTTGCACAGGGTAATCCAGCAGAGATTTATCAAAGGAAGCCACGACCCTCGGAGTAGGATCTACGTAAGGAGTAGGAGGAGAAGAAGAGTAGCGTAAATTGAAAACGACTCACAAGCAGCAAATAGCAAGTAGCACAGGTGATTCGCCAGAAATATCCGACGTCTACTGATAAGATCCGTTTCTCGTACATTGATAATATTGTGATAAGCAACTCTCAGAGCTAGAAGTTGTTGTTGAGCTCGAAAATTTCTTAGAGATTTTTGCGTGTTTATTGTTTCATCTGTCTCTTGTGTGGCATGTGTGGTTTATAATGGGTTTTATTGGCTTGATGACGGCTTGGTATTCAAAGAGCTCATAGGCATCACGCCAATACCGGAACGTGGTCGATATATATATATATATATAATTTTTTTTATTGCTTACATGGGTGGACGAGCTCACAGCCCACCCGGTGTTGAGTGGTTACTGGAGCCCATAGACATCTACAACGTAAATGCGCCACCCACCTTGAGATATAAGTTCTAAGGTCTCAGTATAGTCACAACGGCTACCCTACCCTTCAGACCGAAACGCGTTACTGCTTCACGGCAGAAATAGGCGGGGTGGTGGTACCCCCCGCGCGGAGTCACAGAGGTCCTACCACCAGTAATTACGCAAATTATAATTTTGCGGGTTTCATTTTTATTACACGATGTTATTCCTTCACCTTGGAAGTCAGTCGTGAACATTTGTTAAGTAAGTATTTCATTAGAAAAATTGGTACCCGCCTGCGGAATTCGAACACCGGTGCATCGCTACATACGAATGCACCGGACGTCTTATCCTTTAGGCCACGACGACTTCAAATCAGAAACGCCTTCGCGATAGATTCGCGATATACATTAGTTTAGCCCCACGTCACGTCCTTCTATTACTAATTACCACTGCGGTAAGCGTTGATAAACTTTTAATTCCATGGAGCGCGTAATCCTACCCTCCTTTAATCATAACCGTAACACCATTTTGAATATTTAAACGCCAATCTGCATACATTCTCGTGTTCGTTTCATTAACTCCATTGCTGCTTATCTATTATAAATTAATTCAAGGATCAACTGCGCACGACTTGCCACTAACGCTGTCATTGTCGATGCATACTTAATACAGAGAGCGGTCGAATGTAAGTCACGTTGTGGAGAAATGAAAAATAGCACGTGTGGCACTCGGGGACTGCCGCGGTAAAGCTATTTCATAGCATTTTTTTTCAACTTATGCAATTATAATTAGACAATAATAATTTAATATTCAAACAATAATAAAATAAGACCACGCTATATTTATAAACATTAACAAAAGCAAAACTGTCCCCTTCACACTCATAAGCTAGACCGCGCGAGAGAGAAATGGGCAGACTTTTTCACAAACACTACACAAGCGCAACTTGTGAAGGCGTTAAACGCGAGCTACATGGTAGACGGAGTGGGGGTTAGGTTTTATTTTCGTTATAGAATTTCTTGATTCGGTCGTCGCGCTCAAAGCCTGCGATAAAAGCTATGCAAAAAAATAAAAGCCAAGAAATCGGTACGATCACTCTATGGGTAGTTCGGTAAGAAAATACTAATAGTAATTTTGTTCGAATTTTACCCGAGGCATAAATTAAGATTACTTTTACGGTTTTTATTCGCATTATTTTTGAAGTTTCGAATATAATATAGTTTCCGTGTTAGCGAACGACGAAATAGAGTTACGTCTCTCGGCAGATCTTCTCGGAGTGTCGCGATTCCGACCCGGTGGGAGATACGGCGAAGCACTGCTCTTGCTAGAGCCAGTGTTAACAAACTCCTTCAGACTGGACCAATGAGCTCAATTACCTGTCTGCGTGTAGCTGGAATAGTCCCTTTGAGTGACTCTGAACTAATCGGCTAGTTGAATACATTGTCTGTGCTAGCTTCACTTGTCACAAGTATTTTAAGATTTATTACCTACATTAAAACGTAAAAGTAATTTTAATTATGCTTACTACTCATGTAAAACTCTAGATAAGTAATGACTATTTTCTTAATACTAGAGGTCCCGCAGTAGTCGAAATTCGACTATAATTAATTGGAATTGTAAGTTTGTACACTATTATGATTGTACTTTATACTTCTATAATCACAAATTTCTCCAAGACTACACTATAAAGAATATTAACAAAGACAAACCATATTCTATTCTCAATTTGACAACAGACGTCAAGAACAAAAGTTTGACAATAAATAGTATGTATGCGTGTGTGCGTCAAATACATGGTATGTAGTGTGTGTAATGTTTTCTTTATTGATTTAATGTATCTATTATGCATTATTTAAAAAAAATATTAGCATGTGCACTTCTTCTCTATTTTCTCTATAAGTGTGGAAAATTTCATACTCCTCCGTCCGCGCAATTTTCGTAAAAAGGGATACAAAGTTTTTGCTTCACGTATTAATATATAGATATATATTGGTGCATAAGAGTTATTTATTCGTTTGGCAGGTAGCTTCACAATGTATTTGACTTATATACCACAATACTAGCCATATAAATTGTTAGTCTAATGGGTACACTTTTTTAATTCGTTTATCAAGCGACTGATTTCGCTTCGTCAAATATTATCGCAGGTTGTAATTTAGAACATTATTGGCGCCTAAATTTCTAAGCAAAAAATTGCCAAAGATACAGATAAACGTTTAACCACAGAAAATGAAAGGTTTTATAGCAAATATGTGCGTTTTAGATGTACAAAAAAAAAATGGTTTTCGTGATAAAACACGAGATGGAGATAAGATTTTCTTATCTTCGAGCGCTGATAAACATGATGGAGTTCCGAAGGAATCATGCAGAAAGTGTCGTTGGAGATTTGATTTAAATGAAGACGTTCGCATCTTTAAAAAGAGGTATGTTGCGGCTTAATAAATAATGTCTACATTTGGATCGCTTTATTGAATACGTATGGTCTGTTAAAATGAGAAAACTAAAAAGAAAATACATACCAACGGAGAATATACGGTGGTATTGTTTGAGAATAAAAAAAAAAAAAATACTGTAATTTTTTTATTTATCTTATTATTTCTTAGATGGGTGGACGAGCTCACAGCTCACCTGGTGTTAAGTGGTTACTTTAGCCCATAGACATTTACAACGTAAATACGCTACCCACCTTGAGATATAAGTTGTAAGGTTTCAATATAGATACAACTAGAAACGCATTATTACTGCCTCAGAAATAGGCGGGCTGGTAGTACCTATCCGTGCAGAGTCAAAAGAGGTCCTACCACCAGTAATTAGGCAAATTATAATTAAAGAAAGTTAAAGAAACACTAGAAGAAGATACAGAAAGTACCTGTCAACGGCGCATTCAGTGGATACACCATTGGGAGATATAACATGAGGAGGGTTGAGGAGGAGCCGGTCAGACACTTCGTGCCAAATCCCTATGCAGCATGACAAAAGGAAATGTTGCTTTAACTTAATGAGGCTTCATGAGACACAAGAGCAAGAAGAAGAAAGTCTGTTGAAATCAGTGATTCGTCTATCTTTGCATCAGAGTCCCGACTGAAAGGAAGGAATTAGACATTTGTTCCAATGGAGTAAAGACGGTTTTAGGGTATCACGACTATTAGCTCTGCCACAATCGATATATTTACTGACATACGAATGACTAAACCACGAACTGACGATATATGATTTTATATCAGAATCTGGGTACCAGAATTATCCGGCAATCAAAACATGTCCTATAAGAATGTAATGACCGTTTTGATGTTATCCTACATACAGAGAATTTTTAACTGAGATTTCAATTATAAAGAAGAATTGAAATGTCAGTGTAGAGCCATTATTTGGCGGGTTATAGACACAGAATCGCTCTTAATACCAGTCTAAAACTTCAAACCATTTGTTATACCCCAATTTACCGCAAATTGGCAAACCTAGTGCAGGGCGTCCTCAGGTTCGGTGGAGTGAGTGGTGGTGCAGGGTGGCTGGCGAGAGCTGGATGAGAAAAGCAGAGGATCCTGCTCAGAGGTGAGCAATTGGAGATGCCTATATCTAGCAGGGGACTGATGATGAATTTTCAAATTTTCAGATCGTGGTGCACGTCTGGATCGTTTGTCTGGATACTTATCGGTAGGCAGCGGCTTGGCTCTGTCCCTGGCATTGCTGAAGTCCATGGGCTACGGTAACCACTCACTATCAGATGGGCCGTATTCTCGTCCGACTATAAGGGCAATAAATAAATAAAGAGCTATGCCGGGGACGCAGCCTGTAGCCTCCACAGACTCAAACCCGAAACACATGCAGACGAGACACGGCCGCGTTATCACTGTGCGATAACGATATTGTCGTAACACACAAGTGCTTAGAGATAACCTATTTTATGATTCTCCGACGAATTTCTCATGAATTCGCTTAGACGATTTCGTTAAGATCCTTTTGGTATTATTAATCATGATTTATTATTAATTATAACTGAGTGAGATTTTTAAACTATTGCATAGATTTTATTGCGGGCCTTGAGCGCGGCTTGAGAGTGGAATCGTGAAATTCCGTAACGAAAAAAACCTTCCACCCCTCACGACGCCTACTATGTAGCTCGCATTCAACACATTCACACGTTGCGCTTGTGAAGTGTTTAAAGTAAGAAGTCTAAACACCGATTTATGTACTATCAAAATATGTGATATAATTTCGTGGGTAACACAACGATAGCGCGATTCAGATTTTGCGTCAAGTGCCATCTATCGGCGACAAACGGAATTGTAAAATAGAAAATTATATCACAATGCGTTGGGCGTGCCATTTTCTATCGCTTAGTCGAAGAATTTTATTACTACTCCTACTACTCAATCAGTTATTGGAGTGACATTAAAAATAAACTAACTAAGCCGTTGATTCTGGCCGAATGAGAGTTAGAACTATCATCCAAAGGCGTGTCTCTATCCCATGTAGCGCCCTCTAGTGAGTGCGCGGTCAAAATGGAATACTCACAATGTAGCAGATTCATTGAAAATTAGCCCACTGAGTTTCTCGCCGGATCTTATTTTATAGTTGTTTTAATATTAAATTATTATTGTCGATTTATAATTGTATAAGTTGATAAAAAATGCTATGCAATAGCTTTACCGCGGCAGTCTCCGAGTGCCACACGTCTTTTTTTTTATTTCGTGTACAGTTAAGGTATTGTTTAGGATTACGTTTCTTGTTGTGTTTATTTTAATTTTCAATCACCTGGAATCAATTATAGTTATAATAAATTAGTAGTTACTTTAATGATGTTAGTTATTTTGACCACTCCTAATGGGTAAATTAAAAAATACTTAAAATATAAAAATGGGTAATATCCATAATATGATTTATTGTATTTTTGTTTGCTGACCGTACTTGTTCTCACGCCCACATTGACGCGTATACAGATTGGTCACTCACACAATTATGGGCGGCGCGCAGTTGTACTTTGCAACAACTATATAAGAATACTAGCTGACCCGGCAAACATTGTTTTGCCATATATAAGATTTCAAGGGAATTTCTAGTGTAGAAAAAAAAATTAACTTATTGTAAGTGTGTAAGGATGTGGTAAATGAGTGAAAGAGGTATGTAGTGCTGTGAACGATGAGGGAATATATAATAAAAATAACAAAACCTCATTCAACCACATAATACCTCATTTTTTTTTTTTTTTTTTTTTTTTCTCCACCTTATCCCACTATGTGGGGTCGGCACAGCTAATTTTTCTCTTCCATTCTCTTCTATCAGCCGTCATCTCAACACTCACTCCTCTCTCTCTCATATCGTCATTCACACACTCCATCCATGTCTTCTTCGGTCGACCTCTTCCCCCTCTACCTTGCACTACCATTTCCATACATCTCCTAGTCACATGCATCTTCTCTCTACGCATCACATGTCCATACCACGCTAACCGTCTGCTCCTTAATTTGTTGTTTACCGGGGCCACTTTCAAACTTCCTCTGATATACTCATTCTTTATCTTATCCATTCTTGTCACTCCACACATCCATCTCAACATTCGCATCTCTGCCGCATGCACTCCTCTTTCATGCTTAACTTTCGTCGCCCAACACTCAGATCCATACAGCACGACAGGTCTAATGATCGTTTTGTAAATTTTACCCTTGAGCTGAAGGGGCATTCTACGATCGCATGCTGTTGCAGAGACCTGTCGCCATTTCATCCAACCAGCGTTTATTCGATTTGTGACGTCCCGGTCTATGTTGCCGTCGTTCTGGAGTATAGAGCCGAGGTACTTGAAGTCGGAGCAGACTGGCAGGGATACACCATCTAAGGCGATTGGCGTGAAGTCTGAAGAACCACCAAAATCACAAAACATGTGCTTGGTTTTTGTTCGACTGATCTTCAAACCCACGTTTTCCAACCTTTCTTTCCATTTTGCCAATCTCCTCTGTATCTCAGGCCCTTCCTCTCCAACGAGAACAATGTCGTCGGCGAACAGCATACACCAAGGCGCCTCTTCCTGTATGTCCGATGTTAGGGCATCCATTATTAGGATGAACAGGTAAGGGCTTAAAGCTGATCCCTGGTGTAAGCCTACCGCCACACTGAACTCGTCGCTATCGCCAGCTGCGGAGCGTACGTACGTACTAGCTCTACCGTACATAGCTCGAACAAGCCGTTGGTATTTCCCTGGCACTCCTTTCACTTTCATGCTCCACCACAAAACCTCACGGGGAACCCTATCATACGCTTTTTCTAAATCAACAAACACCATGTGCACATTTTTACTTGCACGGCGATATTTTTCGCACAATTGGCGCAGGCAAAAAATGGCGTCCGTTGTACTGCGTCCCGGCATGAACCCGAATTGGTTTTGTGATACCTCACTCTCATCTCTCATTCTTCTCGCTATCACTTTCTCCCAAGCTTTCATACTATGTGACATGAGCTTTATTCCTCTATAATTGTCGCATACCTGTATGTCACCTTTGCTCTTAAATACAGGCACGAGTGAACTTTTGCACCACTCGTCAGGCATGGCCTCTTCTTGAACCAATTTATTGAAGAATAAAGTCAGCCACGTGCATCCATCTGCTTTCAGAAACTTCCACACTTCTATTGGAATACCATCTGGTCCAATAGATTTTCCATTCTTCATATCTTGTACAGCCTTTCGTACTTCTTGCATACTTATTTCCCTTACTACCCCAGTATTTATTGGAACATTTTGCAGTTCACCACTCCAGTCATTCTCTTCATTCATCAACCTTTCAAAATACCTCTTCCATCTATCTCTTATTTCCTCATCATTTGTTAACACTCTTCCAGCACTATCTTTCACGCACTTAATGTGGTTAAAATCTCTTCCATCCTTCTCTCTTGCTTTGGCTATCCTATAAATGTGTTTTTGTCCTTCAGGTCTTTCTAGTGACTCATACAAAGCATCCTGTGCCTTGGCCCTGGCAATAGCTACAGCCTTTTTTGCTGCCCTCTTGCTCTCTTTATATGCTGTTTTTAACTTCATTATAATTCCTTAAAATAAAACCTAATTATAACAAAAAAAAATGTCCAAATAAAAAAAAATATGTTAGGGGTGGACAACCCTAATCACTTAGGGGTATGAAAAATAGATAGTAGCCGATTCTCAGGCTTACTGAATATGCATAAAAAAATTCATGAGAATCGGTCAAGCGGTTTCGGAGGAGTATGGGAACGAACATTGTGACACGATAATTTTATATATTAGATTTATTTTTAATGCAAACATTTTTTTTATAATAGCACGCATATTATACAACTACAAATGTATTTTTTTTATTACTTAGATAGGTGGCTGAGCTCACAGCTTACCTGGTGTTAAGTTGTTACTGGAGCCCATAGACATCTACAACGTAAATGCCGCCATCCACCTTGAAATATGAGTTCTAAGGTCTCAGTATAGTTACAACGGCTGCCCCACCCTTCAAACCGAAACGCGTTACTGCTTCACGGCAGAAATAGGTGGGATGGTAGTAACTATCCGTGCGGACTCACGCGAGGTTCTACTACCAGTATCGCAGCATCTAATAGATATTACGAGATATACCCCCAAGGGTCTCAATCCCCCAAGAAACTCAAGCCAAATCCCTTTGCAGCATAAGAATGTGAACCATGAATATAAGAAACACTGTATAATGCTTTCTATCTCATGTTCTCCCACGTTAAATCTTATGACTTTATGAGTCTGTCTCTTTTTATTGTCGCTTTTTTGTTTCATCGACTTTTAAATCACAACGATGCTCTAGAAATGCGACTTAGCTGTCTCGCGGAATAGATAAACCCTCAATAATTACCAGAGCCCATAGACACATCACCGGTATCACCATGCAAAAATCTAACTCCAAATCTTCCCAGTATTCAAACCGCAATGTATGAAATATTGCTCATTCCATAGCGGCGTGCCCAACCACCGCTAAATCTCAAACAAAAGCGTCCACACAAAAACATACCTGTAAATAATTTTCAGCATCGCCTTATCGCTCCAAGGCTACGAGTTATGTGTGACGTTCGTCTCTTTCTAACCTTGTAGGGTAGAGAGGGACGCTGATATTTATACGCCGATCGCATAGTAAGTAATATTATGCATTTAGTTTCATTGTTAATGTTAAAAAAACTTATTGGATATATAGTTCTAATTTTTTTAATGAAATACGAACATAGCAAATGTTCACGATTGACTTCCACGGTGAAGTAATAACATCGTGTAATAAAAATCAAACCCACAAAATTACAATTTGCGTTATACCACCACCCCTATTTCTGTCGTGAAGCAGTAATTCGTTTCTTTTTGAAGGGTGGGACAGCCGACAGCAGAGCTCAGAACTCATATCTCAAGGTGGGTGGCGGTATATATCCCAGCGGAAACGACAGATGTTGCTCTGTATACGCGCGTAAAATCCGAATATGTTTTTAAAATGAAAATTCATAAATTAAAAAACGCAACACCTATATAGTGGACCGAAATGTGAAACTAAAGCCTACTCGAATCCAACTGAACACAAACACACAAAAATCTGTCAGGAGGAGTTCAGTTACATATATACGCACAGAAGAATTATATATTATGTTCGCCCGATCACGATGTTCGACCAGCCCATACCGTGGGCCCCGAAGGTCAAATATTTAGGCGTCACCCTCGACAGTAGGATGACATTCCGCCCCCACATCAAGACGGTACGCGATCGTGCCGCCTTCATTCTAGGACGTCTCTACCCGATGATATGTAGGCGAAGTAAAATGTCCCTTAGAAATAAGGTGACACTCTACAAAACTTGCATACGCCCCGTCATGACCTATGCAAGTGTAGTGTTCGCTCACGCGGCCCGCATACACTTAAAATCTTTCCAAATTATTCAATCCCGTTTTTGCAGGATAGCCGTCGGAGCCCCGTGGTTCGTCAGGAACGTCGACCTCCATGACGACCTGGACTTAGAGTCCATCAGTAAGTATCTGCAGTCGGCGTCCATGCGCCACTTCGATAAAGCGGCACGACACGAGAACCCTCTCATCGTGGCCGCCGGTAACTACATTCCCGATCCTGCGGACAGAATGGAAAGCAGTCGACGTCGCCCAAAACACGTCATCTCGGATCCTCCCGATCCACTAACGGTGCTTCTAGGTACTTCAAGCACCGGTCACCGTTCTCGTCGAACCCGTCGCTTGCGACGAAGGGCTCGACGAGTAAATTAACTCTCAGACACAGCCCACTGAGTTTCTCGCCGGATCTTCTCAGTGGGTCGCGTTTCCGATCCGGTGGTAGATTCTGCGAAGCACGACTCTTGCTAGGGTTCGTGTTAGCAACGTCATCAGGTTTGAGCCCCGTGAGCTCACCTACAAAAGTTAGGGTTACGCTGATATAGCCTCTCAAGGCTCTCAGCTTAGGTAGGAAAAAAAAAAAAAAAAAAAAATATATTATGTTTAAAACGGCCGTCTGGTGTAGTGGTAAGTGACATGGTCACTACACAAGGGGGTCGCGGGTTCGAATCCCGCCAAGGGAGGATATTTGAATGATAAATATAAATGTCTTTTCCAGGGTTACGGATGTATCTTAAATAATATATGTATGTGTATAATAAAAATCTTAAATTTATTTCCGTTATCTGGTACCTGTAACACAAGTTCTTTACGAACTTACCCCGGGACCAGTTGACGTGGCGTGATTGTTAGTAAATATTTATTATTATTATTATTTATTATTATAAAAATAAATAAATACATAAAAGAAATTAAACACCCAGAAAAACACCGAATAAGTCAGTCACACGAATGTTTGCCCGACATGGGAATCGAATCCCATCAGGGGTTCCAACTTCTGCGCCATCGAGTTTAATTACATAACTTGTGGAAGGCTTAACGGCAGAGAGAAGATCTTCCACCGAGCGGGTGATATTGCTCGACAGACCGATGGTCTGAATGTTTTTTTATCAAACCTACCTATGCTAATAGCCTTGAGAGGCTATTTCAGCTTCTCCTTAACGTGTAGGTGAGCTCACCGGGGTTAAAACCGGGAGTGTCGCTAACACTGGCACTAACAAGAGCAGTGCTTCGCAGAATCTACCACCGGATCGGAAACGCGACCCACTGAGAAGATCCGGGGAGCCCGAATGTTGTTGTTCGGAACTTGTACATATGCAAGCAATGGTGGATTTACACTAAGGTCAGTCGGGACAAGTGCCCAGGGCGGCATATTTTATAGGGCGGCAAAATTTTGAAAGATTGCTCTATATAATTAGTTAATTCTACTAATTAATAATTATCTGTTTAATTGATAATTCAAGAAATTCAATTCATCCATTATTTGTGAATTATAATTTTGGCAGTTTTGGTAAAACGTAATAATCAAAATAATTTAATCAATTTATTTCCTTGGAGATTTAAAATAATAATCGACTTTTCTATTTTCTGAAATTAAAGAAATGTAATTAGTTTTTTTTTATGTAATATAATTATGAGTCACCCTTAGTGCCAAATTTATAATTGTTGGAAAAAAAAACCAAATAATTATTTATGTTTATGGAACTTATAACATAATATAATAAAGTTTCTGCAATAAACTAGGTATTTTAATTTTGAAAAACAAAATATATTAGTGTTTTTTTCCGGTACCCAGGAGCGGCATTAAGTTTAAATACGGTCCTGTATGCAAGCTTATCTTGAAAATGTCGTTAGCGAGATTCAGGCATCTTTTTTATTTTATTGCTTAGATGGGTGGACGAGCTCACAGCCCACCTGGCGTTAAGTGGTTACTGGAGCCCATAGACATCTACAACATAAGGTTTCAAGTATAGTTGCAACGGCTGCCCCACCCTTTAAACCGAAACGCATTACTGCTTCACGGCAGAAACAAGCAGGGCGGTGGTACCTACCCGCGCGGACTCACAAGAGGTCCTACCACCAGTAAATCTGTCAAAAATATTTTGTGTTGTATGATGACTACCCGCCAAACAACAAGCAAACTATATCATATATTTGTTCGAAGCATGACTATTCGGGTTCAGAATACGACTTTCTGTTCGTTGACTCGTGAACAAATTAACAAAAATTTGCAACATTATCGGTTATTACTCTTTCCGAACAGATAAGACCTACATGTGTTTGTTACGTATGAGCCATTCTGTTCCGAATGTTTCTTGGATACGTTTCCAAATTTAGTTTATTTGATGACTTGGACGTACAGACAAACGGGAAGATTGACTATCCGGATGGTTTTTTGACTTGATAAAGTCTTATAAATCGATGAACACCGCTTGCACGCACGAAAAAGTGTCACGTTCCGCCTGAACCTGGGCGTGCGAGCGAGAGCGCGGAACAAGCGAATTAACTTAACGAAAAAATTGTAATTTTCAATTAACTCCAGTTTGTACTTTTTTTTATTGCTTAGGTATTACTGGTGGTAGAACCTCTTTAGAGTCCGCACAAGCAGCTACCACCGACTTAACTATTTCTGCCATGAAGCAGTTATGCGTTTCGGTTTGATGGGTGGAGCAGCCGTTGTAACTATCGCGAGATCTTAGAACTTATATCTCAAGGTACGTGGCGCATTTACGTTGTAGATATCTATGAGCTCCGGTGACCAGTTAACACCAGGTGGGCTGTGAGTTCGTCTACTCATCTATGCAAAAAAAAAACGCCCCTAGAGCTAGAGCTGCAGGCGTCTAATAACTGCATTAGTGGAGTTGGAACTTCATATCCCTATGACTGTCATATAGGTCACCAATGCTCTACGTGGGGCACTGAAGTAATTATGTAGGTATATCGATTTATGTTATTAAGCTTTGCCTTCTTTTGTTTTTATTGTATGTTTTTTAGTCTTTTAGGTCTCTCAGAAAAAGATTCATTCTCAGTATCTGCGGATTCGTCTTTTCCAGTCTCTACTAGATAATCCAGCGTCGTAGTAAAAAGATATAGAAGAGAAATCGACATAATTACTTCAGTGCGCCGCGTAGGACACCAGTGACCTACACGGCAGTCAAAGGGTCAAACAAATGTTGTGTTATCTTGTAGATATATCGTTATTTGGGCTATCGTGATATACATGTAAAAAAAACCTTTTTTATGTACTAATTTTTATAAAAAAAAAAAGATGTGTCGTGGGACACCGGATAGGAACGAAGATCTTTATTATAAAAATATTAATTTTAAGTTCTATTCGAGGTATAAAGAAAATAAAACTGGAGGTTTCGCAACAACCCACGGTCATTCGGTAACGTGCGAACTTATTGTGGTACACTTCATTCACGGTTGTTTGCATAAGAGTTGTGTATTGCGCAAACGATCACTCTGAGATCGTGGTCAATGAATGATAAAAAAATATGTTATTTTTTGTACGTTATTACAAAGTTAAGTCGTACACTGTGTGCATTACTAATAAAAATCTTACGTTACGGACGTTTTTTCCCGGTTAGGGTACCCCTCCGCATCGTCCCGTAAGGAACTTCGTTCCAAAAATACTTTTTAGCTTTTTTAAATAAGGATTTTTCTTATATATTGGTATATATTGACTAAACTATCTGTCGTTGAGAAAAAAAACGAGATCAGTTTTATTTAATTCAAGAATAGTTTGTTAATAATAATTTGTGGAAAATAAAGGCTTTAAATGTTGTTTTCTTAATGTTGTATGTACAGAAAATGCAATGAAATCTTTTGTTTCTGTTTATCCACTTTTAGAACATTCCGTATCATTATACACATAGGCCTCAGCTTACGCGCGATAATTCAGCCAACAACACTATTAAATAAAAGGTACTTAAAAACCAATTTAATTTAAAATTATACATTAAACAAAAAAAAAAAAACAAAAAACAAATCGTAATAAATAAAAAATTATCCCGTTATCATTTGACAAAAACCACACACTGATTGTTCGTTCCCCCTCTCTGTCCCTGATAAGACTAATGTTGTTGATAAATAAAAACTGTGTAGTTAAAACGTAAATTCATATGTTTTGATTTATAGCGCGCTCACTAGATAAGCAACGCGGATTTGCCTATCACGAACTTCAGCGCATAGCGGCCCGAAATAAGGAATTTTCTTTACCCGGAATACACACACAAGAAAACACGAGTATACTGAAATTCTTAATATATAAAATACGTAATGTTTATAGGTCAGACGTAATGTTTATAGGTCAGACAGCGGATTGGCTTTGAACCTGGCATTGTTGACGTCCATGGGCGATAGTAACCAATCACCTATCTGCTTACAAGCGTTTTTTTCTTCTAAGCAAACATCGACTTCAACTATAATCGCTAATGCGAACCACCAATTAGTTTTACAAAATTAAAATGACTTATGTGCAATCTCCGTTCCAATCTATTTCAGCCCTTCTGATCAAACGGAACCTATTTCTGTACGAAAACAAAAACAAAAGTAACTTTATAAACTGTTTCAACACTTGCAAATAAATAATAAATAAATAAAACTACCAAAAAAGAACATGATTTATAAAAACGGCAACACTGTCGTAGCATTAGCCAATGGGGACGCCGCATTGCGGAAGTGGGTCACACGGGCCGAGCAGGGTGGATTCAGTCGCCTTGAAACAAGACCAGACAATGTAGGTCAACTCAGCTTGGTTTTTAAGTGATTTCTTTATATTTTAGAAGATACAACAAAAACTGTGGACCCACCAGTACCAGTCTTAATGTTATTGTTATATATTGTTATAGGGGCAAATAATCTTCGACTACCCGCATTCAGTCATTAAAATTCTCCTGCCCTTCTCCCAGTAGCCTGAGGTCAGCGCAACATGTTTTCTCCTTCCATTCTCCTCTATCATTTCTTCGCTCACTCTCTCTCTCTTCTTACACGCAATCCATCAATTTCTTCTTAGGTATTCCTCTTCCTCTATATCCTTCCACATTCATAGTTAACACTCTCTTAACAACCTCATTTTCATATCGTCTCATCACATGTCCATACCATCCCAAACGCGCACTTCTCAGCCTCTCTGTTACAGATGCCACTTTCAGACTTCCTCTAACATATTCATTCCGTATTCTATCCATTCTCGTTACTCCACACATCCATCCCAACATTCACATCTCTACTGCATTCAGTACCGTCTTTAATTTCTATTACAATGCTGTTCAATTTGAGGTTTTGTAAGTCCGCACGGGTATGTACCACCGCCTAGCCTATTTCTGCCGTGAAGCAGCAATTGCCTTTTAGTTTGAAGGGTGGGGCAGCCGTTGTAACTGTAAAAACTCACATCTCAAGGTAGGTAGCGCCATTTATGTTGTAGATGTCTCAGCTTACTGCTTAGCCGGTTGGCTTATCTAAGATATAAATAAAAAATATGACTATATAAACTAACATGAATTTAACTACATAAAACCAATATTATCCGTCTTTATGGTTCTAAAGTGCGCTAGACCTAATAACGCTACTGTTGTAAACGGCGTTCCCGATTAAAGGAAGAGCTAGACATTTTTTTTATTGCTTATACGGGTGAACGCGATCATGCCCCACCTGATGTTAAGTGGTTACCGGAGCCCATAGACATCAACAAAGTAAATGCGAGACTTGAGACGCGAATTCTAAGTCTCGATTCTACAGGACAAAGACTAACTTGCCATTCAATTAAAACGCAATCATGTTTCGCGGCAGAAATGGGCGGGGTCGTGGTACGCATCCGCGCGGCCTCAAACGACGTCCTACCACCAGTATTAGTCACAGTATTTTTATTTTTGTATATGACTTTGAGATATGATTTCTAAGGTCTCAGTATATCACAACGACTGCCCCACCCTTCAAACCGAAACGAGTTACTGCTTCACGGCAGAAATAAGCAGGGCGATGGTACCTACCCGTGTGGACTCACAAGACGTCCTACCAACAGTTTGATATTTATTTTGACATTGAAATCATCATAGTTACTGTCGATCGCTTCGTTTAAATTAATTTAATTTTCCCCTCCGGCCCTAGCCGGAACAAGTCATTGGGCCGCGGATGCAACGCATAGGGAAACAAAGTAGAGCACATCGCAGTATTTTGTTAACAGAATCTTCGGCATTTTTTTCCTACCTAAACTTTGAGAGGCTATTTCAGTGTAACCTAACAAACAGGTAAGCTCACGGGGCTCAAACCTGACGACGTTGCTAACACTAACCCTAGCAAGAGCAGTGCTTCAAAGAATCGACAGCTGGACCGGAAACGCGACCCACTGAGAAGATCCGGCGAGAAACTTAGTAGGCTGTGGGTTAATTTGCTCACCGAGCACATCGTCGCAAGCGACGGGTTCGACGGGAATTTTCGGCATAAGCATGTTTTTTCATTTTGCAGCGATATATAAAATACTAGGCATGAAATCACAGTGAAATGTAGCCGTGAGTATTCTAATGTACATTTTAACTATTATTTTGTCCCCTACCTATTCGCTGGTAGGTAGGGGCTATACCAACTACGCGCGGACAGGTAGGTGAGCTCACGGGCTCAACCTGAGATAATTTGCTAACACTAGCCCTAGCAAGAGCAGTGCTTCGCTGAATCTACCAGCGGATCGAAATCGCGACCCACTGAGAAGATCTGGCGAGAAACTCATTGGGCTTGGGACTTAGGAGTAGTAGTTACTAAGCCGCCTCTAGTCCGCGTAACGCCCGTGTGCAATTATTACCCTAGCGCTCCTCTAATAAGCGCGCAGTCAAAATGGTATAGGGTACAAATGTGACACGTTCATTGAAAGTTGCTGGTGACCCATAACGCAGCTGCGCCCATACCCTGCACCGGTGGTAGGGCCGCCTGTGGGTAGTTATTTAAAAAGAGAGACTTGGAACTATATCCATTTTGTGTTTGGATCCCCATAGGCACAGTCCATTGAGTTTCTCGTCGGATCTTCTAAGCGCATCGGGATTCCGATCGGGTAGTAGATTCTGCGAGGCACTGCTCTTGCTAGGACTATAATATAGTGTGTTATAGTGTTGGCTAATTCTCTCGAGTTGAGCCCTTGAGTTCACCTTCACCTATCCATCCGCGCGTAGCTAGAATAGCTTCTTCGGCTACCAGCGAATAGGTAGGAAAAAAAAGTAAAGATTAAATAAAAATCAAAGAGTCTGTATGAAATAATTAAACGAATCATGAAATGCGAATGAATTTTTTTTAATGCCCTTGTAGGCAGACGAGCATACAGCCCGCCTGATGGTGAGTGGTTACCGTCGCCCATAGACTTCAGCAACGCCAGGGACAGAGCCAAGCCGCTGCCTACAAGTATTGCAGTTATCTGGAATATTAGTGAAAAAATCACTTGTTTTGTTTTTAATTAAAAATAAAATATTTCCGAGCTATATTTTATGATGCATATGTAATTGACTTCGGCTACACTGCTGATGTCCTCACCAATGTTCAATTCGTTTTACTTCCTAAAATTTTCTAATGTCCATCAAATGTACGTAGAAAATGGAACAAAAATAATTTCATTCTTGATGTTCCACTCAAAGTGCTTACTAGAGTCCTGCCGCCAGTTACAAATAAAAAAAAAGGAAAAGCATAAAAAATTTACAAACAACGCTATTGTTTTCGGCGAATGTTTGCATTTTCAGCCGGCGTCGGACGTGCAAATGGCAACATTAAAAATTATGCGAACATTCGAATTAACGATGACAATACCGGTGTTGCCAGCAGGTTGCGTGATCATTACCAATGATACAGTTTATTTTTGGAATTTAATGAGTTTTGCTACATTAATATTGATGACTTCAGGATTCTTTTAGCTTGATTCACCTCTGTACTCATCCCGAGCTTTTCTCGTACACAAACAGACACAGATCGGATTTACATCTAGCCGAGGGTCCTATAATACCACACTACTATAGACACAGTCCTCTGCAGCTCTGTACTGATCCCGAGCTCTTCTCGTACACAAACAGACACAGATCCGATCTACATCTAGCCGAGGGTCCTATACCACACTACTATAGAGACAGTCCTCTGCGGCTCTGTACTGATCCCGAGCTCGTCTCGTACACAAACAGACACAGATCCGACCTACATCTAGCCGAGAGTTTTCAGACACACCGTACGAGGTCACACCTTTATTTAATCAATACAAGTGTTCAGTTTTACTATTTATTTTGTAAATTGTAATTAAAAATTCATTACAACATTTTTTATTATAAGAAATGAACGTATTATGGTATTCTAATTGTAATTATTAACTTATTTGTCTAATAATATTTGATATTTTCTGACATCACGTTACACGGCTCTTACTACACTTATGAATCGTGGTGCATTCCTGTCTACTGTCGTCTGTCTTTCAAAGTTACGTTCCAAGTAAGCGTAAAAAAACCCCTATCTATTTGCTGGTAGCCCAAGCAGCTACGTCCTGACGGGTAGGTGACTTCACGGGCTCAGCCTGAGAGAATTTGCTAACACTGGCCCTTCCAAGTAAGCCCAATGAGTTTCTCGCCGGATCGTCTCAGTAGGTCACGATTCCGATCCGGTGGTAGATTCTACGAAGCATTGCTCTTGCTAGGGCTAGTGTTAGCAGACTCTCAGGTTGAGCCCATGAGATCACCCACCCGTCCGGGCGTAACTGGAATAGCCCCTTAGGCTACCAGCGATAAGGTAGGAGAAGAAAAGCGGTGCTTCGCAGAATCTACCACCGGATCGGAATAACGACCTGCTGAGAAGATCCGGCGATAAACTCAGTGGTCTGTGTCTATGGGTTATAAGGTGGTTCTCACGGCGGTGACCGCTTCAGGCAACGTGAGTTATCCGGTTTTTTCCACGGAGACCGTACGCAATCACTATTCAAAAACAAAGACGCTAGTGTATTAAACACGCTACCAATATCACTTTTAGTTGGGGTGCATTCTTTACACTAGTAGTTTTTTTTTTGGTCAGGAGGAAATCGCCGGACTTCCGCCCTCAACTGGGGATGGAGGACGGGGCATGTCGGAGTCGAACTGACGAAAACCTCCTGTCGCTCAACAACCAACGTCCAAGCCTCACATGAGACAGAAACTCATGAAAAAGCAAAGAGGGGAGAGTAAAGCGTTTAGTGCGGAGCATATCTCTCCCATCACCCTCCCCTACATTGGTAGGTACCCCATCTTTTGGGCTCTGTAGGACAAACGTGGATTTTTATCATGTTTTCATTAGGTATGTATGTTTGTTTGTAACAAAATCTATGAACGTCATTTCCATCGACTTCAAGATGTCAGATGAACTCTAAAATTAACACACGCGTCAAGGACCGTTGACTATACAATATCTACGAATATATAGGATTTAATACGTGAAGCAAAAACTTTGTACTCCTTTTAAAATAATGCGTAAAAGATACATTAAATCAATAAAGAAAACATTACACACACTACATACCATGTATTTGACGCACACGCGCATGTATATTATATTTTATTGTTAAACTTTTGTTCTTGACGTCTGTTGTCAAATTGAGAATAGATTAAATACATATTGTTTGTCTTTGTTAATATTTTTTATAGTGTAGCCTTGGCGAAATTTGTGATTATAGAAGTAAAAAATACAATCATAATAGTGTACAAACTTACAATTCCAATTAATTATAGTCGAATTTCGACTACTACGGGACCTCTAGTAGGATTTATAATACGCGAAGCAAAAACTTTGTACTCCTTTTTACGAAAATTGCGCGGACAGAGGAATATGAAATTTCCCACATTTATAGAGAATATAGAGGAGGAGTGCAGAATGCTAGCTTTTTTTTTAAATTATGCATTAATAATACATGTAATATTAATTAATTAGAATTAACGGTTCGATTTTTTTGATTGAACCTATGTAGCCGAAGACTATATTCGTATGCATTATTAAAGATAATGCAAAGACCACTGATGGGATCTTATTATTTTTTTATTTATTAAATTAATTGGGACCCAGAAGATAAGTACCAAAAGCAGTCGTTTTCAAATATAGAAATATTTAAAAATTTCTTTGCCTCAGAAGTGAACGGCATACAAAAAAAATACCGTCGAATTGGGAACCACCTTCTTATTCATGTCGTAATTAATTAAAATAACAGAATCTTGAACAGTAAGTGTATCTTTAAAATAAATAAAAAATCAAATCGATGTACTAATGAAGGAGGTATCGGTTAAAATATACGATAACTAATATAATATAGTCTAATTAAAAACAAAAACCTTTAACTATTTTTTAGATAAACAGCCATAGAAACGATAGACAACAGCCATGTAGGTTTAAAGACATAAAATTGTAATTATTGTTTGCGTTCCGATTTTTGTTTGAAGGTTGGTAGGAAAATGAAATTTCGGTTTGGAAATCGATGAATTGCAATTTTTTTTAATCTAATTGTCGGTATAATGAATACAATTGTAAATAGACATGCTTTAACGAAAGCCGACTTCAAATAGAAAAAAATATATATTCCAAAACAAATGAATATACACTAAAAACAATAATCATCGAATTCGGTTGGCGTGATATTGAGTTATATTCATCTATTTGTCGCGCACGTACTTAATGCAAATTTAAGACTTATGTGATTTTCTCGTGGATACCATTATCAGAACTGGACTAAATTGTAATGGGACTACACGGGAAGCGTCAGCTTTCTAATAAAAAAAGAATCATTCAAATCGATTTACCTAGTCAAAAGTTATGAGGTAACAAACATAAAAAAAACATAGTCGAATTGAAAACCTCCTCCTTTTTTGAAGTCGGTTAAGAATGAATGTTACGGCGTGAAAGTGCGAGTGAGATAGAGAGATGTCTCCTACTTCATCCCAACACCCGTCTGAAGATTGTAGCTACACATCATCTAACAATGATTTTGATTTTTATAAAAGAAAACTGCTGACAGTCCAAACTATTGTTGTTTATGTTTTACGTTTTTATTTTTAAAAAAAACTAATGTAATAAACATTTTAAATAACACAATTATTACGTAACTACGATGATTTTAGTATATTTTTTTGTTAAGATGAATAACGTAATTTTTTTTCTGATTTTCGCCAGTAATCTACTAAAAATGCAACTGAAACTGTGTTTTCGCTGCTTCAAAAAGAAAATAGGCAGTTATTAACAACATTTCAGATACATCATATCAATAATTATGTAGGTATATGATTCGTAATTAAATTTTCATCAATATTAAGATAAAATTTGATTTTGAAGGCGGATTCCATGTGGATTTTGAAACAAAATGATTTTAAATAAATATAAATTTAACGCTACACTTCTCTGTGAAATAAAAATTCAGATCTTTCATATTTTTAAGGACAAAATTTAGGTTAATTTTCTTTAAGGCATACTTAAATGTATATAAAGGCTTTTAAATAATGATTTATTCGTAATATCGCGTCGGAAACCAATCGTACCGACCATACCTTTTAAATTGCAAACAATCTATTGTCAAAGAAACAATAATAAAACATAAAATTACATGCCGCTTCACGGCCGGTGGGGAAACCTTTTAATTATCACGTTGCATTTTCACCTGACACTATACGTTTTTCATTCAATAAAGCTACGTACCTACGTAATTCTAATTTTCCATTTCATGGCGTATCATTTTATGTATCTGATGTGACGTGGACAAATAACCCACACATCCACGCCAAAATCTCGGAAACTTTAGAGAAAAATCACCGATACAAATACGCGTTGTAATCATTACAATATTATAGTATAGTGGAAACGATAAAAAATAAAAAAAATTGTAATGTTATTGTGTTAAAACCAATGGGAAACAACGTAAAAATTTCTTCGTTACTTTGATATCACGTCACGAAACGTTACGATTAGTTGACTTAAAAAAAAAGCTGAAAACGCCCTAACTCGATATTTTTCTGAGTGACTCCATTAATGTTTGAAATGACGTTTAAAACGTGACTTTACCTGGAATCCTTCATCAGGCTTTCCTGGGTAAGACGCACTGCGTCTGTAGTCGGGCGGTCGCGGCGGAGCGGGCGCTCTACGCCACGGGGCGAAGGCCGAGGGCTGTGGGGGCGCGGGCGCTGGCCACCTGTACTGGGGCGCTCGCCTGAACGGGGCGCGGTATTGCCTCTCGTCGTCCGTGACGCTGGCAGCGCCTGGATATTGTAGCTCGCCCATCTAAGACCGGCCGTGGCGGCGGCCTAGCCAACACTGCTACTCCGCGACTACACGATAACACATATCTATTGGGTCGATCGGAGTGCGCGCGCAACTGCGTTAAAGCTACCCGATTTTTTTTCTCTTTCGCTCGTTTATTTTTTTTCTCTCCTTTCCTTTCGTAAATTCACTAAAGACATTTTTGGTATGACAAAAAAAAAAAAACAAAAAAAAAACTTCTGTATGGGGCTGGTGAATAAGTAATTAATTGGCAGCTGATCTGAATTTGCTGAAAGAAATGTAAATAAGTTTTTATCGTCAGCGATATTAGTATTACATTGATACTGCAATGCACACCGTGAACGAAACTGGTGCTGTTGCTTTTGTTTCATTACGTGCTTCTTCTTCTTCTTGTCCTAATCCCACATTCTGTGTGGTCAGCGCAGGTTGCTCTCTCATCACGCTGCATAGGAATTTGGCATGAGAACCTAATCCATCTCGGGTTCTCGCCGCTTCTCAGTGGGTCGCGATTCGGCGGTAGATATAGCGAAGCGCTGCCCTTACTAGAGCTAGCTAGCAAATTCGCTTAGGTTGAGCCCGTGAGCTCACCTACCTGTTCAGGCGTAGTTAGAATAGCCCCTTAGGCTACCAACGAATAGGTAGGGAAAGAAAATGTCGTCACCTCTTGCTGTGTGTCTCAAGTTAATCCATGCTGGCTTACAATGCGTCCTACCACCAGTAAACGCGGCCTGGCGACCGCAGCACCCTGGTATGACGCTCAAAGAATGCTGCTGTCTATTCCATAGTCGCTTTTTACGACACCCTGATTTTCTAGACCCTACAACCAAAAAAAAAGTAACCCATAACAATTGTTTTAAGAGTTAGTGAATTAATTCCGTGATGATCTCGCTTTTCGGGAATGAGACAGGGCATTCTCTCTCTATCTTTATCTAAAACTTGAAGCGTTAGGTATGTTATAAGTTTCCTTCAATATACCTGTTATATTCTTCATAATTTTTTGAACGTTTTTTCCTTATCGTGGATTGCGGCTAAGCCCACTGAGTTTCTCTTCGGATCTTTTCAATGGGTAGCGTTTCCGATACCGGTGGTAGATTCTGCGAAGCACTGCTCTTGCTAGGGCCAGTGTTAGCAATACTTCCGATTTGAGCCCCGTGAGCTCACTTACACGTTAAGGCGCAGCTGAAATAGTCTCTCAAGGCTATCAGCTAAGGTAGAGAAAAAAGAAGAAATGTGGATTGCGGTAGGAGTAGAAATCGTTACGTAACGAAAACGTCTAACGTGCTCCGTCGGCAAATCTCTTTATGTCTGTCTCTTTCTAATTGAACGAGCACAGTCGTCATATCAAGATTCGGGCTGACGGACACAATACTACGCGGCTTGCTGTGTAACCTCAATTTTTATCTTTTTTTTTCTGATTAAGGTTCAAGAGGATCTAAAATAAATAATTCTATCTTAATGTTAGATCAAGTAACTAATTGTGCTGGCTTAATACGCTGTATCTTCTTTTTGTGGCCACCTATCTGCCAGTAGACTCGAGGGTTTATTCTGGCTTCACCCTGATTGATGGACGAGGTCACAGTCAGGCCTAAGGAAACTTGCTAACGTTTACCCAAGCAAGAGTAGAGCTTCGCTGAATTTACCGTCGGATCGGAATCGCGACCCACTGAGAAGATCCGGCAGTAAATGCAGTCGGGTTAGGTTGTACGTCGTAATCTTCGCTGCAATTGACGTATTTGACAAGAATATGACTGGTGTTAGGACCTCTTGTGAGTCCGCGCGGGTGGGTACCACCACCCCGCCTATTTCTGCCATGAAGCAGTAATGCGTTTCGGTTTGAAAGGTGGGGCAGCCGTTGTAACTATACTTGAGACTTTAGAACTTATATCTCAAGGTGGGTGGCGCGTTTACGTTGTAGATGTCTATGGGCTCCAGTAACCACTTAACACCAGGTGAGCTGTGAGCTCGTCCACCCATCTAAGCAATAAAAAAATATATAGTGCCATTTTGTTCCTACCATACCTAACCGTTGTTTGAATTGCCGTCAAAGAATACATTGATGTTAAAGTTTCAAAATAATTACAGTGATTTGTGTATTTTAAGTTTATAAATTAAATACCCGTTCTAACATTTCATATATGTGCCGAGAAAAAGAAAGCTCGTTAAAGAATTTTTGTAGTCAATATCTATATATTAATACGTGAAGCAAAAACTTTGTATCCCTTTTTGTGAAAATTGCGCGGGCGGAGGAGTATGAATTTTCCCACACTTAGGTATAGAGAATATAGAGAAGGAGTGCAGAATGTTAATATATTTTTTTAAATTATGCACAAAAAACGGATTAAATCAATTAAAAATACATTACACATACTGCCATGTATTTGACACACACACGCATGCATACTATTTGTTTATTGTCAAACTTTTCTTATTGCAGTCTGTCAGTTATAGTAGGTATGTGGTCAAATTGAGAAAAGATCATTGTTTTGTCTTTATTAATTTTTGTCTACAGTGTAGTCTTGGCGAAATCTGTGATTATAGAAGTATAATAGTCTTTGACAATAAGATCATAATAGTGTAACAAAATTATAATTTCAATCAATTAAAGTCGAATTTCGACTACCGGAGACCACTAACTAGTTATCATAAAATCACTTTATTTTCCAAGGCAGCAAAGGCGCGTTTTGTTACATGTCCGATAGGGGAGGGTCGTGACGTAACAGCCGTCGCGCATTGCAGTACCTACGAAGGCTGAGAATACCAAATTTCTAAGTAAGTCAGTCGGTCAAACATACATACGCATAAATATAGGATGAGATAATCATTACTTCAGCTGATGGGGTGTAAGCGGTGTTTGCTTCCGGACTCTTAAATGGTTCCGAGTGTTGTTACTAGATGGCGCTAAAATAAATTTTTACTTTTTTAAGTGAAAACTTCTTTAGCATTATATTGTGATTCGAAAGCCGTTGAAACGGAACAGCGACAGTAAAAAGAGTCAGACATATAAATTCATAAGATTTAACGTGAGAGGAAATGAGATAGGAATAATTATATAGTGCTTCTTATATTCGTGATTCTTTAAGTGCTCTGCTTCGTACCTAATATTCGTACTTAATACATTCAGAATAAATCTATATACGAATAAAATTAAAAATAATTATCAAACTTTTGTATCACTATTATCATTACCAAGCCCTACAAATTATCTTGAAGCCAACATTTTTGGAGGTTTCGTTAAAATTTCTACTACGTGTGAATTGCACACATGTTTTTTTTTACTAACAAAAAAACACTGTAAATAGGTAGGGCTATTTATAAAACTACAAATACCTCTGTATTTTAGTGGTGAAATATAGCGCCAGTGACTCAGAATACAGAAAAAACTTTTTTCTGTATTCTGAGGCCAGTGATTACTTTAATGTGTCCCAAAAGGGTATTAATTAACTTTAGAAAAATTATAAAATTTACACAATGAGGGCGATAATTTCGATAAACATTACTGGTGGTAGGACGTCTTGTGAGTAACGCACAGGTAGGTACCGCCACCCTACCTATTTCTGCTTTTTTTTTTTCCCTACCTAAGCTGAGAGCCTTGAGAGGCTATTTCAGCGTAACCCTAACTTTTGTAGGTGAGCTCACGGGGCTCAAACCTGATGACGTTGCTATCACGAACCCTAGCAAGAGCCGTGCTTCGCAGAATCTACCACCGGATCGGAAACGCGACCCACTGAGAAGATCCGGCGAGAAACTCAGTGGGCTGTGTCTGAGAGTTAATTTACTGGTCGAGCCCTTCGTCGCAAGCGACGGGTTCGACGAGAACGGTGACCGGTGCTTGAAGTACCTAAAAGCACCGTTAGTGGATCGGGAGGATCCGAGATGACGTGTTTTGGGTGACGTCGACTGCTTTCCATTCTGTCCGCAGGATCGGGAATGACACTATTTCTGCCGTGAAGCAGTAAACAAGGTATATATTATATTTTAAGGTGAGTGGCGGCATTTACGTTGTAGATGTCTATGAGCCCCGCTAATCACTTAACGGTAATTTATTGTTAAAAGAGACCTTTCCCTATTATTTTTACTATCATAAATTTAAAAGCAATTAGTTCGTTTTTCAATGCTTTAAAAATCTATCACTAGATGGCGCTGTTTTACATAAAAAAGGTTCGCGCATTGCAACCGCAGAAGCGTATACTGCAATGCTGAATTTTAGTGGGAATTCAAAAGGCCTTCACGCAAACTAATAACAAACAGCTTTGCGACAGTACAAATAGTTCAGAATCTATTACGTAGGGTGAAAGGTTAATTAAGAGGCTTAAGCGACATTTTTGCGACTTTACAGGAGAGACATTTTAAGGTTAAACATTTAAAAAAAAACCTAACACAAAACACTTCTTAGCAATTCGAATGGAATATTTTATTTTTTTTGCTTAGATGGTTGGACGAGCTCACAGCCCACCTGGTGTTAAGTGGTTACTGGAGCCCATAGACATCCACAACGTAAATGCGCCACCCACCTTGAGATACAAGTTCTAAGGTCTCAAGTATAGTTACACAATAAACTTAATTAGCGTTCAAAACATCGAACTGTTGCTGCTAATACCAACAAAACGGACTTCTAATTACAAAGTAACTGTCGCCTATTAAGTGAAATGTCGCTTAAACCAAATAGTCATTCGCTCCTCAATTTAATTCAAGGCGTCAATTCTAGACTATTCTACTAGTCCATTTAGTGCAAATTTAAGACTTATATGATTTTCTCAAGGATGCCAATTTCAGAACTGGCCAAATTTTAAATAAAAAACGTTCATATCAACGAAATCGCTTCACACAGTAGATAGCTCTGAGGTGACAAACAAAAAAAAACACAAATACAGTCGAATCGAGAACTTCCACCTTTTTTGAAGTCGGTTAAAATGTTTTCACGTGTTTCTCTGTTTGTTTCGTTTTCGTTAGGAGCTTACTTTTGTGTCTAATTATTATTAAAGGTTTCTCTTCTAATGCATGCTCGCATATGAAAATCTAAATTTAATTGTAAATATTTATGATTATTGTGCAAGCATAGAACCAAAGACATATGAAGTAAAAGAAACGCTAAAAGAAGTAACAGAAGACTCCATCCCTACGGCACGTCGGAGTGGATATACTACTGAAGATATAACCTGAGGGTTGATATCCGGCAGTTGATATCGGTCGGATAACTCATGCCAAATCCCTATGCAGCATGATGAGAAGACATGCTGCGCCAAGCCCGTATAATGAGGAATAAGAGCAGAAAGAAGAAGAAGCTATGACAGAGTTTCCATATTGCCCTTTGTAGCAATTTAACGCGTCATCTCTCTGATATACGATATACTTACAAATTTATAAAATAGTTAATCCGAAAATTAAGTTTTCACGATTTATTTATCTTTTTATTGTTTTATGTTGTACGATAAATGGAGAATACGATGTTTTATAACCCCTAACTTCAATATTGGCAAAGATTATTTAGTAGATGTAGCAATTTTATTTGAATGGCTCTCGACACTGTTTCTGTCAATGTCTGTTCATTTTCTCTTGTAATACGGAATACTGTGTATAAGAGAAACGACCTCTTCACCATGTATAATATATTTTTTGAAATACTACATAAAAAAAATGTGTGGCACTCGGGGACTGCCGCGGTGAAGCTATTGCATAGCATTTTTTGATCAACTTACGCAATTATAATTAGACAATAATAATTCAATATTAAAACAATAATAAAATGAGACAAAAAGCAAAACATTAACTGTCCCCTTCACACTCATAAACTAGACCGCACGCGAGAGAGATGGGCAGACTTTCATGATGCGCATTCAGTGCGACGTCACGCCGCATGCTTATTCACAAACACTACACAAGCGCAACGTGTGAATGTGTTGAACGCGAGCTACATGGTACGCGGAGTGGGGGTGTTAGGTTTTATTTTTGTTACGGAATTTCTTGATTCGGTCACCGTGCTCAAAGCCCGCGATAAAAGCTATGCAACCACTTAAAAATAAAATAAAAGATAGTTAATATGTTACTCCATCTACAGGAGCAATGTGAAACTAATAACTAGCCATCTAGTGGCCGACGCCCGTAAACGGAATGTGTATAAGAGACACGACCTAGCTCGCTTTCTCCCTCTCTGCAATGTCGAGTGGTTCGCGAGAGGCTCTGTCTATTTTCTCACTCTCCCTCGACCTAAATTGTATCTTTTCTCTCGAGCCGTAACGAATCTGTCGCGAATTAAATTTTACTCTCAACACACCTAAAGAAGTTCTACTTCAATTACTGGGAATCAAATCATGCACAGTCATCCGGACTCAATTCAGGATTCCCTGTGTGATAGGTACCAGAGATTGAAAAAGATACCTTCACGATTGACTTTCACGGTGAAGGAATAACATCGTGTGATAAAAATCTGTAAATTATAATTTTCGTAATTACAGGTGGTAGAACATCTTGTGAGTCCGCACGGGTAGGTATTACCACCCTGCCTATTTCTGCCGTGAAGCAGTAATGCATTTCGGTTTGAAGGGCAGGACAGCCGTTGTAACTATACTGAGACCTTAGAACTCACTCGTTGACTTGTTGTAGATGTCTATGGACTCCGGTAACCATTTAACACCAAGTGGGCTGTGAGCTCGTCCACTCATCTATGCAATAAAAAAATAAAAACAAAAAAAAAACAAAAAAATTTTGCATTGAAAATTACACGTACAAACAACCGAAGCGCGGAATCTAAGACTGAAATTGCGCATTGGCAACATTGTGAAAACCAAACGTCACCAAATATATTTTAGGCAAAATACTCTCAGAAGCAAACGCTCTGGATATTAATATTCTACTTTTCTTATCTCGATTCATTAATATATCACTAGTCTAACATCACACTTGGCAGGGAGTGCACGCGCTCTTAAAACAAAATGGAATTTAAGTCAACAGGTTAGAATAACATCATAATATTTTATCGAAAATCTTTAATTAAATTTCATTAGAACTTGATCGTGAATCATTGGAAGGCTAATTAAGCACTAGGGACGTGCCACGTTTTTGGTATCTTCTCGATCGACTAAAATTTTTAGTGAGTGACTAAAAAACGATGCTTACTACATTGAATTAATTACTCAAATTATTTTAAGGTGAGCTTTGTAAAGCTTTTTGTTAGTTTTGATGACAAGTCGCCGTGTCAAGGGGGATCTTAGTCGATTGACTATGACTACGACGATTGACTGGGATCATTTATTTAATTTTGCAACTTCTAGACTTGTTGTTGGTGGTAGGACCTCTTGTGAGTCCGCACGGGTAGATACCCTGCCTATACCTGCCTATTTCTGCCTGCCTATTTCTGCCATGAAGCAGTAATGCGTTTCGGCTTGAAGGGTGGGGCAGCCGTTGTAACTTTTCTGAGACCTTAGAGCTTATATCTCAAGGTAGGTGGCGGCATTTACGTTGTTGATGTCTATGGGCTCCAGTAACCGCTTAACACCAGGTGGGCCGTGAGCTTATCCACAAACCTAAGGAATAAAAAAATTAAATAAAAAATAAAAACTTTAGTATATTCATCGGTTTTCGTGAGTCATCTACATACGTAATTAAAACTAGTTTTACGGCTTATTTCTCGTGTTTTATTGTGTACCAGATCAAAATCTCTCACCCCCTCTTTGCATAGCCCGCTAGGTTACCAGCTTAGGTAGGATTTTTTTTTTTATCAAATTCATAAATAATTTAACATACCAATGCCATCAGAAGCTGATGAAGCAGTTTCGGAGCCATTGTTCATTGGAGAAAAATAAACGGCTGTCTTCAATTATCCCTCAGAACACCAGCACATCAGGTACAACCCTCTGAAAGACGAATGGGTATTGGTGTCTCCGCATCGGTGTCTTCGACCTTGGAGCGGGCAGACGGAAGCGGCCCCGGAAGATCAGCCTCCAGACCCGAATAATCCGCTCAGAGCTGGTGGTTTACGGTCCAGTGGAAAGGTAAATTTTTCAGCCTAGTAGTTTCGGATGGTACACCACAAGTTTAAGGCGAAAAGGAATCTTGTGTATTACTGTCACTAGGGGCATTTGAACACGTCATCTCGGATCCTCCCGATCCACTAACGGTGCTTTTAGGTAATTCAAGCACCGGTCACCGTTCTCGTCGAACCCGTCGCTTGCGACGAAGGGCTCGACGAGTAAATTAACTCTCAGACACAGCCCACTGAGTTTCTCGCCGGATCTTCTCAGTGGGTCGCGTTTCCGATCCGGTGGTAGATTCTGCGAAGCACGACTCTTGCTAGGGTTCTTGTTAGCAACATCGTCAGGTTTGAGCCCCGTGAGCTCACCTACTAAAGTTAGGGTTACGCTGACATAGCCTCTCAAGGCTATCAGCTTAGGTAGGAAAAAAAAAAAAAGAAAAAAAGGGCATTTGCATTTCGCGCCATAAAAAACAAGATGGCGGACTCAACACAAAAACCCTAGTACCATTAATTAAGCAAATTCCAGAAACGTAACGGTTTGATATATTTTTTCCTTCATCGCAAAACGCTGAACTGGTGTTAAGTACGTGTTATCAAAATTTATTAACTGCCCGCGAGATTGGATCATCATAATCTCATCGCTTGATTGAGTACCCTGCACATCTGGTCCTTTAGCCATGAAAACAGTGAATAAGTAAAAAAAATCAATAAAATTTTGGTAAACAATAACGCTATTCGTTTTAAAACATCTTAATAATTAATATTTCATGGGACGAAAGAGATAATCTAAGAATTACGGTAATGGGTTAATGAATTCTCAATATTCTTCAATTTCCAGCGAAACCCAAACTATACATCCACATACGTGTTCCCGAACGACTTCCCAGCGCTTCTCGAGGATGTGCCAGAGCCTCCAGAACCGGAACACCCATTGTTCCAATCTGCACCGGCCAAAGGAACATGCAGGTATCTCAAGCACCAGTGGTGTAGCGAGGGGGAGCAATCAAGCATCATGCCCCACAAAGGGGCGCAGAATGGCCCACAAAACAAAAAATTGCTGAATATGTATATATTTTTAAGTGATTTCTGGAAAATGTTACGCTAAAAAGTTATTGTGCCCCGGGCGCGGATTAAGATCGCCACGTCACTGTCAATTACCTCCATAGATAATAACCACGGTCTATGTTAATAAAGCTTTTAACAAGCACGGTTTACCTTGGTGTTGTATCTTTAAAATAGAATCTTAGAACCAAAGCAATTTTGACAAACTTTCAAGATCTCCGATTAATTTAAAAATTTGCACTCGCATCAGAAACCGATGACACCACATTATACCACCACCATATATTATACCACCATCACATAACTTCAATCTAAGATCCTATTAAAATCAATGATTATTTATGTTTTCTATTTAAGCGCGTTTTTGCAGTTTTTCTCTACATCTTTTAATGGTTTGGCTTATATTAACTATGTATGTACCGGAATATTTGAACGTAGCTCTAACTAATTTCAGACGTCCGATTGACTTGAAAATGGCCGATGACAATACAATAGTTTTATTAATGTGGTTGAATATTGCGACCAGGAAAAGTAGGATAAAATAATCCATATTAATCGGTTTGCTATCAAAATGTTTTTTTTACCCTTAAAATTCCTTAAATTTGTTATCTATTGGCTTGATGTGCAAATACACAGTGTTTTCCCCTGTACTACCGGCTTATGCAAAAAAAATACAAATCTCGACAAATTGCCACATCCTTTTTTTTTTTTTTTTCCTTTTTTTTTTTCCTACCTAGGCTGATAGCCTTGAGAGGCTATGTCAGCGTAACCCTAACTTTAGTAGGTGAGCTCACGGGGCTCAACCTGACGATGTTGCTAACACGAACCCTAGCAAGAGCCGTGCTTCGCAGAATCTACCACCGGATCGGAAACGCGACCCACTGAGAAGATCCGGCGAGAAACTCAGTGGGCTGTGTCTGAGAGTTAGTTTACTCGTCAAGCCCTTCGTCGCAAGCGACGGGTTCGACGAGAACGGTGACCGGTGCTTGAATTACCTAAAAGCACCGTTAGTGGATCGGGAGGATCCGAGATGACGTGTTTTGGGCGACGTCGACTGCTTTCCATTCTGTCCGCAGGATCGGGAATGTAGTTACCGGCGGCCACGATGAGAGGGTTCTCGTGTCGTGCCGCTTTATCGAAGTGGCGCATGGACGCCGACTGCAGATACTTACTGGTGGACTCTAAGTCCAGGTCGTCATGGAGGTCGACGTTCCTGACGAACCACGGGGCTCCGACGGCTATCCTGCAAAAACGGGATTGAATGACTTGGAATGATTTCAAGGGTATGCGGGCCGCGTGAGCGAACACTACACTTGCATAGGTCATGACGGGGCGTATGCAAGTTTTGTAGAGTGTCACCTTATTTCTAAGGGACATTTTACTTCGCCTACATATCATCGGGTAGAGACGTCCTAGAATGAAGGCGGCACGATCGCGTACCGTCTTGATGTGGGGGCGGAATGTCATCCTACTGTCGAGGGTGACGCCTAAATATTTGACCTTCGGGGCCCACGGTATGGGCTGGTCGAACATCGTGGTCGGGCGAACGGCGGGGGCGGGGGTATTGACGCGCCTAGTCGGGAGGGGTGCCACATCCATGAACAACTGACGTTTATATACTCTTCGTACAAAATACGTCATGGGTCACATTTTTAATATTTATTTATTTTTTTCAGAGTTATGTGCTTTCATCCCGATTCGACAATGACCATACCTCTAATGAAAGTTGAAGAAATTCAAGAAGTCATCGAAGAGTGAGCGCCATATTTATTAAAATTCACTACATCATTTTATCAACAAAAAATTAATAACACAGTATTTTGTCGCAATCAACTTAGCAGTATGTAAACATTTTGGCGGGAAAGTGAGGAGCGTCGATCAAGGATGGCGTCGCCAGAAGCCAATTGCCATACTGAAAAATAATAACTCCCACGTTTTATGAAAAACTCCTTTCCAATTATCCCTATTTTCCATGTTAAGACCTACATTTTGTATTCACAGATGGATAAATCAACTGAACGAATTAGGTCAAAGATATACATGGGTACAAATATTTGAAAACAAGGGTGCCATTATGGGTTGTTCTAATCCGCATCCTCACTGCCAAATATGGGCGTCCAGCTTCTTACCGAACGAGCCCAGGATTAAGGATAGGTAACAATTTTTTTCGCACGTTAGCTTTTTCGCACGAAAACTGAAAAAAACCGCCTTCATGGCTCTACGTACTTTTAAAATCTCAATGTTTCCTCAGAGACGGCTCAAACGAAAACAGTATTTGTAGTTTAAAAACAGGGTTAAATATCAATTATACCAGAATTAAGAAAATACTCCTTCGGAAATTAACCATAAAATTGAGGTATATACTGTTTCTAACACAACTTTGTGAATATTTATTTCAGATGCCAAAGCGAATATTATGCAAAATACGGAAACTCTCTGCTTGTCGATTATTTGAAACAAGAATTAGAATTTAAGGTACGATTACACCATTGAGAGGCTTCATAAAAAACAAAACAGGTGTATTTTTTTTACGAACTGGCCATAGCTTGCATTCTTTTTTTTTCAATAAACGTCTACGCTGCTTATTCGATTTTTATCCAATTTTATTTTTTTATTTTTTCATTGAATTTTTTCAACACGTGCTCGTTCAATACACGCAAATACCTTTCAAATAACATAAGAATTCTGTTGAACTTTCAGGAGAGGATAGTGTTAAAAAATTCAGAATGGGTGGCGATAGTCCCGTACTGGGCGGTTTGGCCTTACGAAACGATGCTGTTGCCATTGAACGGTGCCCCACAGCGGCTGACCGACTTGAACCCCGCCCAGAAGAAAGGCTTAGCCGAAATCATGAAGCAATTGAACACGAAATACGATAATTTGTTCGAGTGCAGCTTCCCGTACAGCATGGGATGGCACGGTTAATATTTCGCAATCTAAAACGTGTTTATTGGCTGTATGTTTTATTTATCAAATGTTTGAAGACTTTATCTTGTTGAGCAAAGGATTCATTGTGTTATACATAGAACATAACGTGACTTAAAATTATGAGATTTAAGTCTCAGTTCTCTAATACAAGAGCCGCCCTATCATTCAAACCGGAAAGCATTCCTGCTTCATGGCAGAATAAGGGCAGGGTGGTGGTACATTTTATTTAGTTTTTGCCACGACGAGCTCACGGACCACCTCATTTTAAGTGGTTACCGGAGCCCATAGACATCTACAACGTAAATGCCACAACTCACCTTGAAATATGAGTTTATAGGTCTCAGTTTTTACAGTATAACGGCTCCTCCACTTTTCAAACCGAAACGCATTACCGCTTCACGGCAGAAAAGGATGGTGGTACCTACCCGTGTGGGCTCACAAGACGCCTTACCACTAGACCGTTATGAGGGTGTTGCTTTACGGACCGCAGGTCCTCACATTGTAATTAATAAATAATATTTTTTTCTCCTACCTATTCTACTAACCTCAAGGAGTTAATCTAGATTCACCGAGTTACTAAGTGAGCTAACGGAGCTCAAACCTGACGACGTTGCTAACACTAACCCTAGCAAGAGCTGTGCTTCGCCGAATCTTCCACCGGATCAGAAACGCAACCCACTGAGAAGATCCGACAGGACACTCAGTGGGCTCACAAATACATTGAATACTTTCTACTTACGTACATACAGCAGCAGAATATTACGTGCGATATCGATCAGCTAGGAACTTTGAGTGGCACATATCACACTAATATAATTCTAATTGTCGTGCAAAACAGGAGCTCCAACGGGCCCGGGAACGACTCCTGGTGATTCAGCGCACTGGCTACTTCACGCTCTGTACCTGCCGCCATTGCTACGATCGGCCACCATCAAAAAGTTCATGGTCGGCTTCGAGATGCTAGCGCAAACGCAACGGGACCTAACCCCCGAACAAGCCGCCAAGAGATTGAGAGATTGCGATCATTTAATACATTACAAAAACAGACAGTGATGTATGACTCTAAGCGCTTTATTCAATTAATAAATAAAAATATTGACCGAGTCTGTTTTCTTTCTATTGTTTTTTGTTTCATAACGCAACTTACTACCGTACATAAAATATGGGCTTCAAGTAAAGATGTTAAAATTTCTGTTGTTTAAAACCTTTTTTTTGCGTCCTATCCCCGCTCTAGTTAGGGTCTGGGAGAGATTGGGGGAAGCTAGTTATATGTATCTTAAATACTATTAAACACAGTTAACCTCTTTTTTTGAAGTAAAAAATGTTTTGCTCCTTTTCTGCGTGCTTATTTACATATATAATATAATACCTACCCAAATATAATTATCTTTACCAGCCCGGTTCTTTTTATATCGTTTAGGAGCATGTGTGATTTATTTTTCTTGTGATCTATTTATTTATTGAAATTCAGCATAGTAGTCACCAAAATCTATTTAAAAAGTGATACAGATACAGGATACAGGACTACGAACGAAATTGTGTTAATTTAAAATACTTCATTAGTTAAATTAGAGGTCATTGCCTGACAGCACGACATAGAATTCCACTGTCAAAAAAAATTAATTCTTATTTCCATTTAAATCGAGAAGAACATATTCTGCAAATTATTTTATCAAATAAGGCTCTTGTTGCTTGTTGCTTCTTTATTACAATATTCGACGTCAAAAAGAGTTAACGCAGCAGTGTGATGAAGGAGTAAAGTAATGGCCATAAGCTTAAGAGATAGATAGATAGATAGAGTAAAGTAATGACAGGAAAAACGGCGGCATAGACTATATCCATTTTACAGGCGCAATTGAAAGGTGAATGAAGTTAGCCCCTAAAAAAATTTTTTTTTCCCTATTTTATACTTATTTTCTATTAATACGTTTGTTCATCATTTGTTCATGATTGTTCACTGCTAATAATTGTTTGTTCTGCATTTATTTATTTAAAAAAAATATTTAAAAATATACCTACAAGTTAGCCCCTCTAATGCAATTTTTAAAATTTTTTCATCCTTAATGACTCGTAAATATTCATTTTCGATTGTTCTTATATAAAACACGTTTGTTCTCTTTCGAAATTACTCGTTTTTTGTTTAATTTACTATTTTTATTAGTTGAATAAATGTATGCAAAATATGTGTACTGCGCATGCGTCAACTATAATGCCTAAACTTTCTACGCGGTTTTAATCGTGAAAAAAAAAACAAATATAAATCCTGAAGGAGCAATTAATTGGTATACAGTTTAATTAAAAAAATTCAAAAATAAATAAATGAAATAATGTGCATTGGCGTTAAGTTAGACCAAATACATTTTTTCCATCCTCCTACTTATCATTATGAAGGTATAATAAAGATAGGGTGTTCACATAGGTAATATAAACAAATAAGTAAATATGTTCATTATTTATCTTTCAAGAGATAATGTAGGTATACATTATAATAACTTTTTTACACAGTCGAAATTATATTCCTAACATTAGTAAAATAACATTTTAATACGATAGGTAAGAGGATGGAAAAAATGTATTTGGTCTAACTTTACGCGAATGCACATTATGTCATTTATTTATTTTTAAATTTTTTTAATTAAACTGTATACCAATTAATTGATCCTTCAGGATTTTTAATTGTTTTTTTTTTCACGATTAAAACCGCGTAGAAAGTTGAGGCATTATAGTTGACGCATGCGCAGTACACATATTTTGCATACATTTATTCAACTAATACAAATAGTTAATTAAACAAAAAATGAGTAATTTCGAAAGAGAACAAACGTATTTTATATAAGAACAATCTAAAATGAATATTTACGAGTCATTAAGGACGAAAAAATATTAAAAATTGCAATCGGGGGGCTAACTTGTACATATATTTTTAATATTTTTTTTTAAATAAATAAATGCAGAACAAACAATTATTAACAGTGAACAATCAAGAACAAATGATGAACAAACGAATTAATAGAAAATAAGTAGAAAACAGGAAAGAAAAGTTTTTTTGAGGGGCTAACTTCAGTCACCTGCAATTGAATGTCAAATTGAAAAAAAATCTATCAAAATGGCCAAGAAAAAGCTGTGAAGCTTCCATTGTTTTGAAAAATATTTATTAATTTTTTGTAAAAAGAAAAAGCCCAAACGAAAATGAAAGAAATTAATATTAACATAGAAGGTTACAATGTAAATGGTATCTGCGTCGGTTGTTTGAACTACAATCGCAGGATGTTCTGTTGCAACGATGTTAAGGAATGCTATAAACTATTAGGAAATATCGACGTAAGTACTGTAATTCAATACAATTATCACTAATCTATCTACATTAAGACTTTTAAAGGATATCTTGGTCAGTTCGCCTACTCTTTTAGTCATAAATCAAGAGTTTTTTTAATAATAAACAAGAACAGAATTCATTGGATACGACATTTTTCTTAAAAAAAATGTTTTTTTAAAGCAGTTTTTCTTGAGCGCATTATTGTCGATAAGCCATGAGTTAAAAGTAATAACTGAATCCGCGAATAAAATTCAATGGCGGGATTGCTTTGCATTGCCTTTAGTGTAAAAAAAAACAAGCTTTTGACTACATAATAAGGTTTGAGGTTCATGAAATTTACTCATGTCTCAAAGTATGAGACTTCGTCATGTGTGTTGTCATTCACTGTGTCAACAATCACTAACAACAGTATTAGCAACTGCTCAAATAAACCTGAAATTTAGAAAGAGGTCCTTGAAATTAGATTGTAAAAAAATTAAACATACTTTTTTCTGTATATCCTTCCGGGATGACAATGATTCTATGAAGTAGTTAGAAGCTCCAACTTGCTTCTTCTAATAGGACCTCACAAAACTGAAATATCTGATTTATCTTGTAAATGTGACAATGTTGTTTTAACATATAATCTCTCCATTAACTAAGAATGAAACAGTCACTACCACTGACCTGACTTCACACTGAGTAACCCATGATCTGTCTTCCAATCTAAAGCAATAATATACATAAAAAATTAAGTTGCATAAAAAAACCTCAAAAAACTGAAATAGGAAACAGAATAGACTGAATAGGAACCAATAGGATTGGAATTTTTTTTGTATGAGAGATTACTGGTTGCCCAGAGGCCATTCCAGTTTTACCAAGCTAAAGATTTCTTTATTTGCAGATCTAATCGGTATAAACACATTGTAAATGCGTCATTGTTACTCAATATTATCAAACACTTCAATTAAACAATTTTTTTTATATATGTGCATATTTTTTATTTTATCATGTACGAAATGTATCCCCTATGTATAATATAATCCCATATATTTAAATTCCCATTGCTTATACACGGTTTCCGTATTCGTATATTAATGGAACATATACCCCACGAATAAAGAGTTTTTACTATACCATCAATGTATGGTTGCATTAAAATGTGTATGATTCACCAAAAATTTAATAAAATCAAACTTTTAGGTACCAGACGGTTTAACAGTTCAAGTATGCTGGGAGTGCTTTGCTGCCATCAGAACTATAAAAAGATTTCAAGAACAAATTTTAAAATCCTACGATATCCTCTATGATTATTCTAAAAAGGTAAAAAAAAACTATTGTTATAATTTGATAAAAAAATTATTATAATAACAATTATAGTTTCCTAATATATAGTATTCATTAAGATGCATCTGACGCACAGAAACTTAATTATTTTTACTGTATTAATTAAGATTGTCAACTTATATTTTTACTAGTCAAATCGGACTTGCTTTGCTGGCTGATCTTTGATCAAATAGCTACTGATTTTCACAGGATCACTGGCTAGGTCAATCTGAAGATTCCCTGAAAATTTCATCAAAATCAACCCAGTTATTCCTTAATCTCTAAGGAATATACATACACATACTGAAGTATATATACTTAACAGATATAAAAATAAGTTAGTTGTAATTATTGCTGCTTAATGTTCATAAAAAAAAGTTTGATTAAAAATAATTAAGTCTGTATGTGTAAATAATAAAGCAGAAATTAGTACCGTTTCAATTGTGTGCATTTAGAAGTGGAAAACTTAGTCAGCAATCTACCGAAACCGGGCTGTAATCAATTATCATAAGAATTTATGTTTTGGTTAAGGTTGACTTTAATTAGTACCATTCGTATTGTTACTTTTCTGATAAGTTATCTGAAATAAAGAAAAAAAGGTACAAAGACCTAATCAATATTGTTAACTATAAAATGTGAAAAAACCCTTGAAGTTTGTTTGTTGTACTATCAAATGATTCAGTATCAGTCGTAAGTGTAGGCAACCGATTTCTAGAATGGTTAAACGTAAAGATGCACTGGGATTTTCCTGGTAAAAACCTTCCTGTTCGCATTCATAACAGATTTCTGGATGTAGCCCATTGAATGTTGCCATTAATACTAACTGTATTTTAACATGAGCAGTAAAGTGCAGCCATATAAAGAAATTTTTACCATTGTTTGTTATTACAGTACATGTTTCTAAATTCACCGAAGGATTTAACAAAACATGCGACTTCGCGACTGGTTATGACCCCAATGGAGCTCACAACAATACAAGACAATGAAAGTAATCTGTCGAATGAAGTTCAAGTGAAAATTGAACGTGAGAATGGTGATGCATTTGTTGGTAAGACTTTCTTAATGTGATAAAATATTTTTAAAATGATTTTAGGGACAATCTTAGTTTTTTCCATTAAAATCTAATAGGCATCCCTAGTAATTTTATTTTTATTTATTTTTTATTATGGGTGGACGAGCTCACAGCACACCTGGTGTTAAGTGGTTACTGGAGATCATAGACATCTACAACGTAAATGCGCCACCCACCTTGAGATATACGTTCTAAGGTCTCAATATAGTTACAACGGTTCAAACCGAAACGCATTACTGCTTTACGGCAGAAATCGGCAGGGTGGTGGTACCTACCCGTGCGGACTCACAAGACGTCCTACCACCACCAGTAAATACGCAAATTATAATTTTGCGGGATTGATTTTTATTACACGATGTTATTCACTGTGGAAATCAATCGTGAACATTTGTTGAGTACGTATTTCATTAGAAAAATTGGTACCCGCCTGCGGGATACGAATGCATCAGACGTCTTATCCTTTAGGCCACGACGACTTCAAATTACTGATTAAATCACTATTAGGCATTGTTGAGACCATAACCTTTTTCAGACCCCAATATTTTTGCTTTCTCTTTTGTTTTTATATAATAATATTCTGTAATTTATAGGAGTAAACTTATATTATTAATTGTTTTTTGAACAGCTTTCGGTAGCTTAGTACTCACCAGACCCTATAGACGTCATGATGTGAAATATTATGTTCACCATACCCATATCAAGATGTCTACTTGAAGTCTCTTCATGTGTTATTATGTGTTGAGTTTTTCAAAAGACAACATTCATTGCTTTATAGTAAAAGGTGGCACGATGGTAGTTCCTATCTTTATTCTTTCCTGCTGTTCCTACTTACCTTGTGATCAGTAACGACACATTAATTTCGTGGATATCACTGCTTATTTTGAGCTAGTTCTACTTAAGGCCTCTTTGAATGATGTCCGCTCTGAGATGTAAAGGACAAACCCGAAATCCATACAAACTTGGGCCTGGCGTTACAGTGCTAGAATTTGGGCACAAGTTACAATACCTAAGAAGGTTTCATGAGCCCAATTTTCAGGTCTCCCAGCAATGGCCAAATTGGTAAAATCAGACAATGTTTACATTTTAGGTTATGTTTATTGTTCGAGATATTTTAATAAAAACGATATTTTTGAGGCTGTTTCCTACTAAAGATGAGTATTTTTTTACGAAACCTGTTGCAGCAACAGGTTGCTTTAAAATAAAAATGGAACCTGTTACGAGAAATCGCGCGTTAGGTTGTTTACGAAAACGAACGAAAGCCAAAAATTAAAAACAACTTAATGCGAAACGCGCTGCGCACGAAATGATTTTTTTAAGGGATTTTATGACCTGGTAACTAAGACCTTTAGGTCAGTCTTGTTTTAATTTTAATGAAAACTTTTTTATATGAAAAACTATATTTATATCATAACTTTTTTATATAAAATATAAATCATTACGTGCTCCCATATTATCTCATCACATTTCATTTCATTTTATTTCATGCCTTTTTTATTTTTATTTTTTATTGCTTAGATACCCATCGACGAGCTCACAGCCCACCTGATGTTAAGTGGTTACTGGAGCTCATAGACATCTACGACGTATATGCGCCACCCACCTTGAGATATAAGTTCTAAGGTCTCAGTATAGTTACAACGGCTGCCCCGCCCCTCAAACCGAAACGCATTACTGCTTTACGGCAAAAATAGGCGGGCGGGAGGCGCGGACTCACAAGAGATCCTACCACCAGTAAAATTATTAATGTAACTACACCATAGAAAAACTCAAAGTACCAAATCGACTTTTTCATGTTATATTTAAGATTGCCAGTTGAAAATATTTTGAATTGCCGCAGTTGCCGATATGATTTCGTGTCATAGCTAAATGGCACAGTTATTTATTTCTTTTAACGATTTTTGTTAGTAGATTTTGGAGCTTTACGTTACGTTATTCAATGAGATTAAGTTTATAGTCTGGCCAGCGAATCATGGCACAACTAAATAGCGGCAATCCAAAATATCTTCAGTTGGCAACATTAAAGATAACATAACACTATTTGATACATTTGTGTTTTTCTATGGCATAGTCATATTAATAAAAAAATGGAAAACTACCCTTTCATGCTATATTTAATGTTGTCAGTTGTAGATATTTTGAATTGCCGTCATTGTAAGTAGTTGTGTCACGATTCTATGGTCATACTCTATTTACATTGATTAAAATACCTATAAAAACAGTCATTTATCCTAAAGCAAAAGAGTATTAATTATTTTTTACACTCGATTTCCACTAAATCGATCCTATTTTATGGATGCTCTAATTCTAATCCGCACGTTTGTGGAGCTAGTTACGTATATTGAAATAAGTGTTGCAGATGTTTACAAAGATTGTTTAAAACAAAAAATTGAATTCAACTTATTTTCTACACTTGGCCATTGTCAATGAAGCTAAGATTTCAATAGGTTAATCAAGCAAAATAGACGAATTTTTTGGCACATATTCCATTCGTGTAACGCTTAGGCCCAAAATGGGGTTTCTCCTTTTGGCAACATATTTGGCTTTTCTATCTGTACAACAAAAATTTCAGAACCTGATGCATTGCTGAACGAAGAATTGAAAGTGGAAAAAGATCAAGAGGAAGATTATGCAGATGATTTTCAATCTCAAGACGCTGGAGTCTCGTCCGAGGAAGACGTCAATCTTTTGTTGTTAAAAGAGGAGAAGGAAAAGCAGGAAAAGAAAAAGAGAAAGAAGAATAGAAAAATGGCAAAAGTGAGTTTTATCATAAAATGTATGTAGTTGCAATGATGATATTGTGGGCTGATGATGGATTCACCGAGCTAGTGAAATTGAGGTGAGGCTAGGTACGCTCACGGGGCTCAAACTGGGAGTGTTGCTAACACTGGCCCTAGCAAGAGCAGTGCTTCGCAGAATCTACCACCGGATCGGAAACGCGACCCACTGAGAAGATCCGGCGAGAAACTCAGTGGGCTATGATGATCATGACTGTTTGATAGTGTGAGACAGTTAGAGAATATTATTCAAATTTACTTACACAAATTGTTCAATTTTTAACATTATCGATATGTAGTCCTGTGAAACATTCATTGTTAGTCCACAAATCAGTGTGCAGCTTAGAATCCATCTAGATCTGCATTCAAAGATTTCTCTTATGATTTCAGCCTGAGAAAAAAGAAAAAATATCCCGCAAATTGAAGAATCTACCCGTGAACCAAGTTGAACTGTGTCACATGCAAGAAAGCGAAATGTGGGTAGTGAGAAAAAATGATGTCGAGAACGAATACTTTCAATCGTTGAAGTATAAGTGCTCTGACTGTCTAATCGGCTTCAACACGGCGAGACTCATGTGTGATCATATGGAAGGAAAGCACAGACCTGTGAGTGTATATAAGCATAAAAGCTAAAACTTTCAGTTGAGTCATTTTAAACAGTGCGATAATGCCAGATTAACCTGTATTTATCTATGTAAGGGAATCTTTGAATGTCATTATTTTTTAATTCTCTGGTAGTCTAAGGGGCTATTTATTGTGATGATCAGGTGAGTTCACGGGCTCAACCTAAGAGAATTGCTAACACTGGTCCTATATAATGAGGTCACAGGGGTCAGCTACCATTATCTTCGTGGCCTCTAAGATAAGACGTCCGGTGCATTCGTATGTAGCGATGCACCGGTGTTCGAATCCCGCAGGCGGGTACCAATTTTTCTAATGAAATACGTACTTAACAAATGTTCACGATTGACTTCCACAGTGAAGGAATAACATCGTGTAGTAAAAATCAAACCCGCAAAATTGAAATTTGCGTAATTACTGGTGGTAGGACCTCTTGTGAGTTCACACGAATAGGTACCACCGCCCTGTTATTTCTGCCGTGAAGCAGTAATGCGTTTCTGTTTGAAGGGTGGGGCAGCCGTTCTAACTATACTGAGACCTAAGATCTCAAATCTCAAGGTGGGTGGCGTTATTTACGTTGTAGATGTCTATGGGCTCTGGTAACCACTTAACACCAGATGGGCCGTGAGCTACAACGGAAAAAATCCTGCATCTTGCCCTTGTCCCACACAATCATGTGTGTTTGACATGGTCGGCACAGCATATACTCTCATTATTGTTACGCGCAGTAGTTCGGGATAAATAAAAATGTTCCACCAAAGTACAACTTAAAACTGTATTCAACACTTAGAACACTTAAACACTTCACGAACACTTTAAAACTCTCAATTCGCTTGTTCCGCTTCGCTTCAGGTGATCCGTTCGCTGTTTCGCTTCGAGTAGTTCCGATTACTGACTGACTTCGTGCCATCCCTACAACGCTTTTATAGTCGATACGACATCCCTAGAATCAACTCCGGTCACCGTCCTCGTCGAACCCGTCGCTTGCGACGAAGGGCTCGACGAGCGAACTAACCCATAGACACAGCCCACTGAGTTTCTCGCCGGATCTTCTCAGTGGGTCGCGTTTCCGATCCGGTGGTAGATTCTGCGAAGCACTGCTCTTGCTAGGGTCAGTGTTAGCAACTCTCCGGTTGAGCCCCGCGAGCTCACCTACAAACGTTAGGGCGAAGCTGAAATAGCCTGTCAAGGCTATCAGCATAGGTAGGAAAAAAAAAAAAAAACTAGAATCATCGAGAATATTCTACACATCTCTAGCCGTAGTTTCCGATATCTGTCAATAGATGGCGTTGTAATTCTCGAGCATTCTGAATCTTTCGATATTCGTTCGACTATTCGGCGATAGATGGCGTTACTCATACCGGCGTAACATTATGCTGCATCCCTGTACGGTCTCCACTTGACATGGCTTGATGGTGGTGATGTACCACCGTCCTGCCTATTTCTGCTATGAAACTATTGAAATCAACGTCCAGTAACGGCTCGTTAATTTCAGAAGGGCGCCGGCAGCCACAAGTGCGACGTGTGCAACGTTTATCTGCTCACGAAGGATAATTTACTGCTGCACAGGTCCTTGCACCAGATCGCGTATATGTGTGTTAAGTGCGCCTACAAAACAACCGTCAAGAAGATTATGTCGAAGCATCTTTATACCCACAACGAGGGTATGAAAGAAGAATACGTCTGTTCGATTTGTGGCAGTGAATTCGGGTGAGAAATTAGTTAGTTAGCTAGTTAGATTTATTTTTTAATTTATATTATACTAGCTGACTCGGCAAACGTTGTTTTGCCATATATAAGATTTCTAGGGAATTTCTAGTGTAGAAAAAAAAACTAACTTATTGTAAGTGTGTAAGGATGTGGTAAATGAGTGAAAGAGGCGCTGTGAATGATGAGGGAATATGAAAATAACAAAACCTCATTCAACCATATAATGCCCCATCATAACAAACAAAAAAATGTCCAAAATATAAAAAAAAAAATTTAGGGGTGGACAACCTTTATCACTTAGAGGTATAAAAAATAAATAGTAGCCGATTCTCAGACCTACTGAATATGCATATAAAATTTAATAAAAATCGGTCAAACCGTTTCAGAGGAGGTAACTAACATTGTGACACGAGAATTTTATATATAAGACTAGCGACCCGCCCTCGCTTCGCTTCGAAAACTGTAATTTATTATTGATTTAATCACTATTTAATGGATTTTATTATACATATAAACCTTCCTCTCCAATCACTCTATCTATTAAAAAAATCCGCATTAAAATCCATTATGCTATTAATTCTTTTATACCTATAATCAATTTATTTTGGTAACATACCATAGAGGAACGAAGGAAACCGAAACTGTTTAAATATACGTTATTTTATAAAATTAAATTAAGTTACAAATGGGATCATATTATAATTAAAATTATTTATTCAATTTAATTTAAAGAGGGGTCCTCACATAATTTGAATAAATTTTTTTTAAACTATTTTTTTTATTATTATCTTTTTATTTTAATTTTCAAACATCGATGCTTTAGTGTCACAAGAGTTTAACTATTATTACCTGTGCTTAGTTGGCTCCAAACTAAACATCTGTGCTTTAGTGTCACACGAGCTTAACTATTATTAGCTGTGCTTAGTTGGCTCCAAACTAAACATCGATGCTTTAGTGTCACACGAGTTTAACTATTATTACCTGTGCTTAGTTGGCTCCAAACTAAACATCGATGCTTTAGTGTCACACGAGTTTAACTATTATTACCTGTGCTTAGTTAGCTCGAAACTAAACATCGATGCTTTAGTGTCACACGGGCTTAACTATTATTATCTGTGCTTAGTTGGCTCCAAACTAAACATCGATGCTTTAGTGTCACGCGTGTTTAACTATTATTACCTGTGCTTAGTTGGCTCCAAACTAAACATCGATGCTTTAGTGTCACAAGAGTTTAACTATTATTACCTGTGCTTAGTTGGCTCCAAACTAAACATCGATGCTTTATTGTCACACGAGCTTAACTATTATTACCTGTGCTTAGTTGGCTCCAAACTAAATATCGATGCTTTAGTGTCACACGAGTTTAACTATTATTACCTGTGCTTAGTTGGCTCCAAACTAAACATCGATGCTTTAGTGTCACACGAGCTTAACTATTATTACCTGTGCTTGGTTGGCTCCGAACTATGTAACACTCGATGAAGTTGCTTTCGAAGAATACAGAATCCTAGTTCAGTAGAAATCCAGTTAATATATTTATTTCTGTTTAGGACAAAATCGAAATTGAATTACCACAAAGCGGCTTGGCATCAGGAGAAGCCACAGTGCGACTGCTGCGGTAAAGTCTTCGCCAGTAAGATGACATTAAAATATCATTTAAGGTGAGTATACTTTTTGAGTGCAAATATTAGCATAGACGGTGTTCAGTGGTCACCGGAACGCGTAGATATGTGTAGACTTAGCTTCTACAGCCAGGAAATGAATATGTTGAGTCTTTATATCGGGCAAGGATTAATAAGACACGTGTTCAGTTAAGTGAGTAACGTATATTATTACCTAACCTAACGTGCTATCGACAGCCCGAAAATCCCGAGACTGACGTAGCATCATTGCAATATAATTACCGCTAACACATACATATAATTGTTAGTTGCTATGGGGACATTTGTGGTGCCTATAAATACACAGATTGTAGTGATAGTTCGCTTAATTATGCATTGCTTTATTTGTAATTCCACTTGTACAATCTTTAGATATCTGCTCGCTACAGAATACACTGCTTTTTCTTCCTTTTTTTTAGACTACCGCCTTTTTTATTATGTCACGTCGCCATTACTGCCATTGCTTAATTTATTTACGGCCAATGGTTACAAGACCTTATAGCAACTGCCATTGCTCTCACCAACAGTGTTGCTATTTGGCAATCCGAAAATTGCCTTAACTTTAAAATGATAAATTAATTATTTTACAACAAACCTTACATATGAATGTTGCCACCGCCAGACTTGAGATAGAACTCTTAATACTATGTATTATATTTATATTGTGGAAATAGCTCTTACCGGCGGCTTCACTCCCTTGTTCAAGGCGAAGTGTCAGTGTAGTTATCGGTTGAAAATCCGGTCACCGTCCTCGTCGAACCCGTCGCGACGAAGGGCTCGACGAGTAAATTAACCCACAGACACAGCCCACTGAGTTTTTCGCCGGATCTTCTCAGTGGGTCGCGTTTCCGATCCGGTGGTAGATTTTGCAAAGCACGGCTCTTGCTAGGGTTAGTGTTAGCAACGTCGTCAGGTTTGAGCCCCGTGAGCTCATCTACTAGTTAAGGCGACGCTGAAATGGTCTCTCAAGACCATCATCTTAGGTAAAAAAATTATTAATAATATATTTATAAATACTCGTTTATAAATATGGACAAAATAATGATAATTTTGCTACTTTGATCAAACAAACCTGCACACTGCACGAATGTTTCCTAATGTGGGAATCGAACCCACGACCCTAGCAGCGGTACCACTGCACCGGCCAGTTAGTCGATGCGGGCAAAGCAACATCGCCTAGCTTTGTTCACACAATGTATATTTTGTTTTACATTTAAAATAGTTAATTATTCAATTGATCATCAACAAAATTATAAATGATTAAAATTGTTTCAGAGTAGTGCCTCAAAATAAAGAGGAGAAGCCGAAGGAGAAACTGTATATACCGTGCAAGGGATGCAGCAAAGTGTTCCACTCGAAGAAAAGCTACAGGGCTCACGCGTGGGTACCTACCATATCCAAGCATTTATGTATAGTTAATGGTAGTAGGACCTCTTGTGAGTCCGCACGGGTAGGTACCACCACCCTGCCTATTTCAGTCGTGAAGCAGTAATGCATTTCGGTTTGAAGGGCGGGGCAGCCGTTGTAACTATACTGAGACCTTATATCTCAAGGTGGGTGGCGCATTTACGTTATAGATGTTTATGAGCTCCAGTAACCACTTAACACCAGGTGGTCTGTGAGCTCGTCCACCCATCTGAGCAATATTTTTATTGATAAAAAATGACGGAGTGGCTGGTTCCATGGTGTTTTTAAAATGTTAACCTCCAGGTTGCTGACCCATTCTCTTTATCATTATCCATTGACTTCCATAGTGACAGTAATTAAGACTCACATTCCCAATAAATTCCTTTTATTACATTCCAAGTGTACAATTATAACAACAGAGAGCTCCATAGATAATACACATAAAAGAGAGCTCCACACCGTTCTGCTGCTCGAGCCGAAAGAGGGCCCTGAAACTGCGATACATGGCATTGCTGCAGTCCATGGGCGACGGTAACCACTCAACCACTCACCATCAGGTGGGCCGTATGCTCGTCTGCCTACAAGGGCAATAAAAAAAATCTATAAGACATATATTTTTTGTATGGAAACTAGCGACATCTTGTAGCAAATGCCCCTAAACTTATAAGGCATTTAATTAATTGTAATTGTTGTATAACTAAACACGGAAAATAAAATTATAAATATAAATGTATTTATTTGTTATAGACAAATTGATTAAATTTTATCAATTTATGGTTTCTGAAAATTTATAAAATCCTTCATTAAAAATAAAATATAGGATAGGTAATATGTTACTGCCATCTACAGGAGCAATGAGAAACTAATCGAAGCGAAGCCATCTAGTGGTCGACGTCCGTAAACATTTTTGTTGAGTGCTTGAGTTATAACTAATTTATGTGTATTATCTATGAGCCGAAATGTGTTGTGCGATTAAATTATACTTGTAACTACTTTAAGTAGAACAATGGGGGTAGTTTCATTAATTTTCTTGAATACCGTCTTAACCAATTGATGACTTGCGTTGGACTTCTAACAGTTAACCAACAATTTTAGCACTGAGGAAACAGTTAACTCTAACTAATCTTAGTTAACTAAATAGCAGGATTCGCCTTGCGGTAGAAATTGACATAATTAGTTCAGTGTGCCACTTTTTTTTTTATTTTATTTTTATTGCCCTTGTAGGCGGACACGCATACGGCCTACCTGATGGTGAGTGGTTACCGTCGCCCATGGACTTCAGCAATGCCAGGGGCAGAGCCAAGCCGCTGCCTAAATATAATCATGTGCCGCGTAGGTCACACGGCAATCATAAGGTTAATGAATTCCTCTCACCCGCTCACGCGACGTTCCAGGGTGGTGCATTCGGGGATGACGTATCCGTGCCCGATATGCGGGAAGCTGTTCCAGTGGAAGCGGAACCTGGCCCGCCACACGAGGAACCACCGCGAGAAGGACACGGGCGCCGTGTACGAGTGCCGGGAGTGCAACAAGACCTTCGCCAGCCGTGACTGCTACGCCAACCATCTTAGGCTGAGCAAGAAGCACGCCCCGCCAGATTCCTACGTGTAACGTTTTTTTTTTTTTTTCGATTGTACCAGTTTGGCTGGCAAAAGGAACGTAGCCCATACAGCCAGGATCGTTGAATAAAATCACTGAAAACAGGTAGCATATCGAGGCGTGAAAGCGAAATTGTTGCTTAATACGCGACATTTATCTTTGCAATTAAAGGTGCAAAAGGTTTTATTTGGTATTAGTAACTCGATGTTTTTAATTGAACTTCAAGTATGTTTCCTCAAATAGCAGAAGCTTTTTTTTTTTCCAAATTTTAAACTTTAAATGATTCTCCTGTAAACTTGTAAACATGTCGCTTAAACCAAATAGCCCCTCGATATGATATTAGTCAAGTGAGAGAGAGACCAAGCAATGGCTGGACTTAGGGCCAGTGTTAGCAACACTCCCGGTTTGAGCCCCGTGAGCTCACCTACTAGCTCGGTGAATCTAGATGAACCCCTTGACGTTACCAGAATAGGTAGAAAAAAAAACCACAGGTCCAGCGCAGATGTGGTCGTAACTTAATTTATCCACTTTTTTCTGTTTTCAGTCACGAATGCAGTTTCTGCGGTAAGAAGTTTGCAACTAAATGGTGTATGGTCGACCACGTGGACTGGGAACATTTGAAGATCATAAAATATCAGTGCAGCGTTTGTTTTAAGGTAAACAACAAACATATTATACTATATGTATGTATGTGACGGGGTTGATGACTTTTTTTTTATTGCTTAGGTGGATGGACGAGCTCACAGCCCACCTGGTGTTAAGTGGTTACTGGAGCCCATAGACATCTACAACGTAAATGCGCCACCCACCTTGAGATATAAGTTCTAAGGTCTCAAGTATAGTTACAACGGCTGCCCCACCCTTCAAACCGAAACGCATTACTGCTTCACGGCAGAAATAGGCAGGGTGGTGGTACAATAAAAAGTCTGTATGAAATAATGAAACGATTCATTAAATGAGAATTAAAACAGGTGTTGCCGATGAATTTCTGGAATATTAGTTACAAAAGAATAATTATCACTATTTAATACACGTCATTTTGGATCCTCCCGATCCACTAACGGTGCTTTTAGGTACCTCAAGCACCGGTCACGAACCCGCGAGTAAATTGATCCATAGACACAGCCCACTGAGTTTCTCGCCGGTTCTTCTCAGTGGGTCGCGTTTCCGATGCGGTGGTAGATTCTGCGAAGCACTGCTCTTAGCAGGGCTGGTGTTAGCAACGTCGTCAGGTATGAGCCCCGTGAGCTCACCTACTAGTTAAGGCGACGCTGTTATAGCCTCTCAAGGCTATCAGCTTAGGTAAGAAAAAAAAAACGATTTAATTATTTAATCATACCGAGCAACATAACTAATTAATAATAATGAATAGCCTTTGCAACAGGCACTTGGGAAAGACTCAAAAAAAATTGCAATAATTAGTCAGATAGTAATGTGTTAGGTTTTTAAGATACTACTAACATAGATTATAAATAATACTTACTAAAAATATATAGGGTTTCTTTACTGAAATAAAGATTTAAAAATAGCGATAACTTTGATTATTGGAGTGTCTGTTTGTAATATTGAAATAGCCTCTTTTTACTACATACATATGAATATATGTATATACGCTACATACACTAAAATAATATTTTTAACAATTTTTGTCTGTCTGTTTGTTCCGGCTAATCTCTGGAACGGCTGGACCGATTTGACGGGACTTTCACTGAGAGGTAGCTGATGATATAAGGAGTAACTTAGGCTACTTTTTTTAGACTAGCTTCGCCCCGCGGCGTCACCCGCAGTTATTGTCATACCGCGCGCAACATTGCGGGCTTCGCCTATCAATAATCAAATTTAATGTTTCCGAAGCGAAGCGAGGGCGGGTCGCTAGTTATAAATTATAAATATATTATAAAATAAATTGCATATTTCCAAAACTGAGGGTAAGTTGAATCGATAGAAGAAAAGTTTAAGTTTCCCTCATGATCGGGGAGTGCCTCAAAAACTACTGCAAAAATATTTCAGTGTTTTAATGTCGTTTCTCATTGTTACACGTATCTCAGTCTACATTGCGTGTTTTGTTTGCAGGCTTTCAAAACTTCAAAAATATTAGTGGCCCACGTCAATAATATTCACGGCGGCAAAAAGAAGGAGGAGGAAAGCGAACGTCTCTGTGATATCTGCGGGAAGTCTTATAAGGTAGGTCTGTGCATATTTAACGCAGGTATGTTGCCAGTGCTTGACACGCTTAACATTGCGATACGGACTACGGTAAACACTTTATACCAGCTGGAGCGTGGCCTAGTTCAGGTTGATGGACGAGCTCTGGGCTAACCTGATGATAAGTGGTTACCGGAGCCCATAGACATCATCATTCTCCTGCCCTTCTCCCAGTCGCCTAGTGTCGACGCAACATACTTTCTCCTTCCATACTCCTCTATCACACACCATCTCTCCGCTCACTCCCTTCTGACACATATCGTCTTTCACGCAATCCATATCTTTTTCTTAGGTCTACCTCTTCTTCTAAAGCCTTACACATTCACAGTTAAAACTCTCTTAACAACCTCAATGTCATAGACAGAACCCATAGACATTTACAACCTAAATTCCGCCACCTACCTTGAGATATGAGTTCTAACTGTTCTCAGGTTTTACAGTACAACTATACACTGTAATGTGTTTTTTTTCAAACAAAGCGAATTAATTTTAACTAGTGGTTCCGCAGTAGTCGAAATTCGACTATAATTAATTGAAATTATAAGTTTAAACATTATTATGGTTCTATTGTCAAACACTATTATAATTCGATAATATAAACACAGTATTCGCCAAAACTGTACTATAGATAAATAATATTAAAGACAAACATTATTAATCTAATCTCAATTCGATCACAGACTTTAAACAATAATAAAAGTTTCACAATTGACTCGTCAGTCGACAATATCATAATATAGCTTGACAGTTCCGTCTGTGTGAAACGTAACACAAAAAAATAATTATTTTAACTTAATGATAAAATCATAATTCAATACGTTGTAAAATATAAGAATATAATATGCCTAGTTATTTAACTGTACAAGATATTGATATAATTTTTGTGATGATTGAGTCTAAAAACTCATGCATGAGTAATCTAAGTAGAGAGAACGAAACTCCATGTCATGACTTTAATACGGAAATGATGCGAACAATTGTTGATTTACTATTAATCTTAAAACCACAATTACGGTCCTGTACAAAACATTTCTGTAGTGAAATAGATTGTAACAAATGAAAAAACTATTTCGATGTTATTTTGATTCTGCAACATGCAACTTTGCTAGACGACTTTTGGTCATTCTCCTTTCATACTCCTCCGTCCGCGCAATTTTCGTAAAAAAGGGGTACAAAGTTTTTGCTTCACGTATTAATATATAGATTTTTTTATTTAAGACAGAGAAACGACTCAAAGGCCACGTTTGGGCGATGCACACGAAGAGGTCGACGGCGAAGAGCTTCAAATGCAAACTCTGCCCGGCCACGTTCACTTGGCAGACCTCTATATACAAGCACATGAAGATGATGCACGACAGCAAGAGGAACAAGGTGAGGTCGTAATGCAACAAGAGAGCGGTGGCCAGCGGCTTGGCTCTGCCCCTGGCGTTGCTGTAGTCCATGGGCGACGATAACCACGCACCATCAGATGGGCCGTATGCTCGTCTGCCTACAAGGCCAATAAAAAAAAGTTACATATGAACTAATGTAAACACTCACTAAATTCAATAGTAGGCTATAACGATGGATAACCACTGGAAATTTTTATAAAAAAAATGTAGTCAAAGACATTCCGTTTTAACGTCATGCCCAAAAATTTAAACTGTTTTCCTCCTAATTCTATGAATCCCTAGAAGCTACTAGAATAGGTCGGAAAAAAGTGTTCCTTTCATGTGGACCATGAGCATTGTTGCCATGTCCTAAAAAGTAATAGATGCTCTATGAGAGCGATTTGGATAAATAGGGGAAATTGAGAAATTGTCTCTGACATATTTCTGTATAGGAGCTATCACTATTCACTGGTAATCCAATGTTTTGACTATTTTTTCCACTAACTACTCTTGCGCTCTAATTTGTCTGGAGAATGGGAGAAGAATATATTTCAGATTTTGACATCATGTCTCAAGGTACTAGAACACTATAACGTGAATGCTCATATTGTGATGTACATATATATTGGTGTTAAATAAGGCTTGCTATGTTGAAAAATAAAATTCTTTTTTTTTTCAGCAAACAAGGTCTCAACCAGTTAAGAAGGAGGATCCGTATCCGGGTATCGAACTGGCGAACCGCGATCACTATTTCCAACAAAATATTAATTTAATGCAGAACATTGTACAGTCGGTACACGTGCAACCCTTGGAGGTAGTTCACAATTTAGGTTAAAAAAGTTTAGGTATTTTTCCTCTGAAAGACTTTAGTGTCTCTTCCCAGTGACCGTCTTTTGTTAAATTAGATGTGTCTACAAATGTTCCAAACTAATCAACACAAGTCACGCTCTGTTGTGACCATGTAAACATATGAAATAAACATTTTTATAAGAATAATTATAATGGATCCTAAACACTATTTAAAACTTCGACTTTAAATGACTCCGATATTTAATTATTGTGAATACCGTAATTTTGTATTGTCGGGGTGAATCTTCAAGTTGCAGTGGCACCACCCAAATCGTAATAGGAAGAGGGAGTCAGATTCATCAGTCCTCAGTCTATCAGTAACCATGAGGTTTGCAGCAGTGCCAAATTACCAGGAAAATATTACACATTACTGGGACTATATTTTACTTTTACTCGTACTTGTCTCGCATTTGTTATTGTTTTCATTGGCTCAATACTTTACGGTTTTCATTGGCTTGAACGACCCACCATATTAAATCGTAAAAGCAGTCTTAATAGATATAATGATTGAAATGTTTACTAAACTATCACATGTATGCACTGCACTGTACCTGTTAAAAACATTCCCCAGAAAAGTATACAAAAATTCAATTTTTTATTGCCTATTTATTGATTAATTATTACAAGATTTTCATTGACTATCCATTGAAAAAAAGGAATCAAATTAAAATTAATAAGTTGTTATTAGTACCCACATTTTATGATGAAATATTTTATTGATGTTAAAAGATAAACTGTTGAACATTCTACAAGAGGAATAATTTTAATATAATCATTTATCTCTTCAATATGTACTCCTCAAATGATTATGTTATCTTTGAAACAAATTTTTAGATGTTTTGGGTTACTGATGTAGGGGCTGCAAATAATTCAAAATAGTATTTCTTATTGTGAACAGCAATATGAATATTTAACTTTAAATTAAATTTTCAATATTTAGAAGACATTACGAAAAACGTAATGAGGTATTAAGTTTAACAATGATATGGTTACAATTAGACAACTCTGATGAGATAGTCTGATGGTCTGTCAACTGTGATAATCAGGATCAACATCCTGACTATGGAACTCCTCATCTCTTAGCAGCTTAGAAATTAAATAAGTGTTCCATTCAAATGTGATAACTATCTGTATCAAGTTTCAAGGATCATCATTAAAATATTGCTTTTAAACTGTTTTTTTTTACTCTGTTTATTACCATTTCATTAAATAATGGGTATTGCCATATTATACTATAGTATTATTACTTTAAGTGTTTTTGTAATTAAATGATTTCAGTATACTTTGATTTTTTATATATATTGACACGAATTGAATAGTGTGAAAACCAATTAAAGATATAAAAAAAAAGTATTTTCTTAAAATATCAAGAAATTATAAAGTTGTATCCCATTTTAGATTTTACAGAGATATGGGTAGCTCAAATATTTTATATTAATGGATTGATGAATTTATAACTACCTGTGCATCTGCAGTTTCCAAATTACTTGGATATTATTGACTTTCAATTAATTCTGCATCAGAATTATGGCTAATAACTAATCTTGGATTTGGTCAAATATATGGCTACTTTGTACCAGTATGTACGGAGGAATATTGAACCTTAAATGAAACAAAACTATTCCTTAGCCAAATAACTTAATTTATTAAAAAACTTATCTTACATTTTATTTTTATTTTTGTTCTGTGGTCGCGGGTTCCCGCCGCCACGCGCTAGTGGAGGTGCTCTGCCACGGTTACCGAATGCGCCTCGGCTACCACCACGGCCACCAGTCCTCATGTTTTGCCCGCGTCCCTTGGAAACCTCGTTACGACCGCGCGCTTTCACCTGTGTCTCCTCCTTCACCATGTCGATGACCTCGTCCGGTATTCTCAAGTATTTGATCGTACTACCACGTATATAACATTCCGGCATCCTCCAGAACTTGTCGCCGTCTCTCGACGTGCAAATAACTTCACGTAAATTAATGTTCATCCAATTATCGCAGCTTACGAGATGACCATTGTAAGTTTCGCCATTTTTCAATTCGACAAGCATTGGGTGGTTCTGCGCTGTCCGTAACAAAGACAGCGGCAACATTTTGATGTAATGATCAACTTCGTTTCGAAGTTTATTATTTATTTGTATTAGAAGTTTATTTTCCTACTTTCGCGTTGTTTGGTGTATTGTCAACTTCTTGTTTTTTTAGGTTACTTTAGGTTGACACTGACAGTGCTCAGTTCTCAGAAGACGCACAGATAATACACTTAATATTTGAGAAGAAGTGAAAATTGCTTCAATGGTAATGTAATGAAGTTTGTGAACAAGAATTTACAAGTAGACGAGTCTAACTCGAGAGTTAAGGGACAGTTCTAGTAGTAGTGAATCTTGTGATGATGACGAATAATAATAAAACAATTTACGTTGCACACCATTGTATTAGTAATAAATAATTAGAAATCTCATTCCTTGTTTCAATTCATTCTAAAGGTGAACCCGTCTACAAAAATTGCATTGAATAGGATAAATGATGAAAAAAAAAGAACGTATCGAAACTGGTGTTGAAGGGTTTTGTTGCTGAACATAATAGTTAAATGTAATGTAACTTTTTTGTTTTAATTTGACCATATAGCTTACTGTCCATGCAACTATCAATTTCTAGTTCCATGAGAATAAATCTATGTTCGATAATCCAAAGTCAATGATTTTAGCATCCTAACTGTGAGCTGTCAAAATTATCATTTACTTTTTGGCGGGAACGCGAGGAGTGAAGTTGTGTGATTTGTTTTATTTTGTCTATTTAGTGTTTCTTCAGGTTTAAATGTGTAATAACGGTAGCTTATTAACTGTATAATATCTGTGAAAGTGCACAAATGTGGGAAATTAAAAGAAATCCGCTAGACGTAGCTTGTTGGGATCGTCCAAAGAGCCCATTGAAAAGTCTCAGTAAATGACCACCATTTTACTGAGATTATATTTCATCCTATATCATCTCATCTCATTTCATTTAATTTCATCTCACTTCATTTCATCTTCATTTCATTTCACTCTATATTATCATTTTTCGTAAAAATAAGAATTAAATAAATTAAAATAAGACTTGACCTAAAGGTTTTAGTTACTAGGTCATAAAATCCCTTAAAAACTATCCTAAATTTGAAAAAAAAACAAAGTTCAATGCCTTTATTGCTTTATTTTGTCGGTCAGCTGTCAATTGACAATCCTGTGAAAAAAATGTTTATGATTATTAGCCGGTCGGTAGAATAATTTTCATATTCACACGAAAATCAATTAAATAGGTACGAAGATAATAAGCTCACGCCCTTCAGTGAGAAATTAGGAATAGATTGCTTGTTTTGAGTCTAACGTAAGTTTGAAACTTTCTGTACAATCATAATATTCCAAGGAGACCTCGTGTTCCAAATTTTAGTTTTTCTCTTTATTAATTAGTTAAGTTTATTAATTCTTGATTTAATTACGGCTAAAAATCGGTTACGGTTTTTGAAAATCAGATTCTTAATCGTTTAATACGATCAATAATACATTACCCAGTACCAATTTTTTTTTTTAAACTTTCACATGTAAGCGTTACTTTTGTATCTTCAAATCTGGTCATCAGAGCGAGAAAAAGTATAATGATAAAATACTATGACGTTATATTATTCAATAAAAGAATTAAAATACCTAGAAAAATATTAAAACAGTTGTAAAGATGATTACTTCTTATTAACATTGTCCACAATTAACAGAGTTACTCGTCATGCCCCAAGCACGTCGGAAGACCCCGTTCAGCGGGAAGGCCAAAAAACAACAACTGCAGTCTAAGAAGCAGAACAAGGTTTTACTTATGCCTAGTACGTATTATCACATATTCGTCCTGAATTTATACAAAATTGAATTAGCTACTACCACAGAAGTAACTGGCCTTTTTGGGGGTTCCAAGTCCATATATCTTAAAAAAGTGAAAGTGTGTTTGTTTAACTTAAAACTTTGAAGCAAAGCAACAGATTGGGATATTTTTTTAAAGAGATAGTTTTAGATCAGGAGGCCGACATTAAACTTTAAAACATTCTAAATGACATTCCAATTTTACTCTAGGTTAGCTGGATTCAAGATTTTGTCTTAGCACTTTATTGATGGGTCATTGCTGAGAACGTCATTCAGTAAGGACTGATTTAGTCACTTGAGCATTTTGTTGTAACTTATAAAGAAATGGAGAGGTTAGTTTTAAAGATAATGATGATGTGCGAAAACGCAAAGCTAATGCTAAGAGTCAAGCTGATTTATAGGCTATTGTTTAATGAACTGCTAAATAGTTGCTTATAAATTAATTTTATATCATTATTAATACAGAAAAAACGATTTTATTTTGTTTGACAAATGATGAATAGTGATTTTAGGTTAAACAGAAAAGTGGAGGGTTTCTGCCATGTCTTATTATTAGTGTAATTACCCTGTTGTGGCATATTATGAGAGATCTTAATGGTGCACAGTGATCCCTATCTATTGCTCCAAAGCCATTATGATGTTTGCTTAGATTTACACAACTAGGAAAATAAGATTAAGTATATACTTTCAAGGCTGATTCTCAAGATGAGTTTCAGCAATTGTGAATTAGGATAGCTCTGAGAATGGTATTTACGTTGTAGATGTCTATGGGCTCCAGTAACCACTTAACACCAGGTAGGCGGTGAGCTCGTCCACCCAGCTAAGCAAAAAAAAACAATTTAACACCAGATGCCACATCATATAGCGTTCAGCAATTGTTTCCCCTTTATTTCAGCATCGACAGGAACAAATGCATACGATGTGGTCTCCGTCAACTACCAGCCAAGTCGTGGACGCGGAGGACGGGACACAAACAGATATGCACTAAAGTTCTACCGTGAAACTGAAGATGAGCTTAAAATTAAAAAGGAAGATGCTCTGTGAGTTCAGTGAAAATGAATAAAATAGAGAATTTTTTCAGTTTTTGTATAACAATTGAGGCTATTTCTGTTAAATTCAAATTGTTTGTACTTTAAAATTTACATGTAAGTGTTGGGACACCAATTTGGGTGTAACGATAATCTTCTACCAAGCAGGCTAGATTTGTCGGTAGACCAATGGTTCGAATGTTATTGTTCAGAATTTGTATGTAAAGGTCATTAGTGCGATTCAGGCAATTGTCAAATATCTTTGTATTACCGCGTCTGTAACTACCTCTACTAAAAACGTATTAAGTATTGTAGACAGCTAATCTACATAGGTTAACTGTTACAATACCATCGATAAGGTAGAATATAATATGCCTAATTTCTTTTGTTAGGTAGTATTTTAAGACTCCACGGATAGGTACAATCATCCTGCTTATTTCTGCCACGACGCTGTCATGAATTCTGGTTTGAAGGCTGGCTAATTATTTCAGGAGAGCTCTGAGTCCTGTTCCAGAGAAAGAAACGGAGATTAACTCCTTAGATTATTTTCCTGTCGACTTGTCCTTCCCTAGAAGACCACCGTGGGACTTCAATATGACAGCGGCACAATTAGATGCACAAGAGCATAGATATTTCAAGGTGACTTATTCTTTATTAATAAGTAAATTGACACTAATAATGAACATTTATTCATTAAAATCTCTATAACACAGTTGTTTATGGTATTACTTGTAAAAAAAAAGGGTGCGTGTACTTATGTACGCACGTAAGAAGTTATACTTTATTTTTATTAAATTTAATTCTTTTTTTTTTAAATATTAAATAATTAATAATAAATATTTAACGTTAATAATTTAATAATATTTAGTATGAATTATATTAAATAATAATTTTGTCATTTATATTACTAAAAAATGAATGCTAATAACACTTTTTTATACGAGTGTACATGTGCGAAAGTTCACCTGAGGCCAGACTCGCCAAGTTACGTCGGTCGTATTGTTATGAGCGATTTAGTGGGCATCTTCATTCTGTTATTTTTGTGTCACGATGCGCGCGCATCGTAAAATTTCACTCTCATCAATTTTTCATAACGCGCCTAAAGAAGTTTAACTTCAAAAATTTTGTGGAACTCTAACTTTTTCTTACAGAACTACATAGATAAACTGCAAGCCTCGGAACATTGGAAGGACATTTCCTATTTTGAAATGAATCTGGAGACATGGCGTCAATTGTGGAGGGTTCTAGAAATGTGTGACATTCTCCTTTTGATCGTCGATGTTAGATATGCTGTAAGAATATTTTTATTATATTGTGTTTTATTATTTACTTAACTGTAAGGAGAATAGATACCCTCACTAAAGATCATTGTTAGCTAATGGTATGTTGGAAGTAAAGCACTGCTTATTTAATGGTTCACTTCCAGTGGCTCTCAACCACAATGTTGTAAGTCAAGTATCATGTGTCACAGGATTAAAAAACAGCATATTTTTAATTAAGCTGACATGCGGTAATAGCTTCTTTAGGGTCCATATGCGATAAATATATAACTGTTTGCTAGGTATGAGTTGTATAACAATTTTTAATGGTGGATAGTATAATAAATGTAACTCTATAACTATATTCACTTCAGCTATAAAAAATTTGCATGTGAGTATAATATAAGATAGTATATGTATATATATATAAGGTTGTCGTGAATTTGTAGAGTATGTTAGTCGCGTCACTGAGTAAAAAATGGTTGAGAACCGCTGGCCTAGTATTAGGACTTCCACCTTACAATACAATTAAAAGCACAAGCTTGTATGTATCAAGGTATTAACATTGTGAAATTTATGAGGTGACTGGTGGCCTATAAAGACATACTAGAGGTCCCGCAGTAGTCGAAATTCGACTATAACTAATTGGAATTGTAAGTTTGTACTCTGTTATGATTGTATTTTATACTTCTATCAAGAACAAAAGTTTGACAATAAATAGTATGCATGCGTGTGTGCATCAAATACATGGTATGTAGTTTGTGTAATGTTTTCTTTATTGATTTAATGTATCTTTTATGCATTATTTAAAAAACATATTAGCATTGTGCGCTTCTTATCTATATTCTCTATAAGTGTGGAAAACCTCATACTCCTCCGTCCGCGCAATTTTCGTAAAAAGGGATACAAAGTTTTTGCTTCACGTAATAATATATAGATTATCTGGATTTTAAGCTTCGCTCACAATGAAATTAAAGGACAATGCCCATTTTCTATGGGCGTTTGGGCCCCTAAAAAAAGTTGTCGGGTGATGATGATTTTAACTTAATTTGATAGACAAAGAAATATCGTTTCATATTCAGAAAACGATTTTTATATTCTCACCCAGGTTTAAGAGAAATCTGTTTTTTTCTGCAGCTAAAATTAAGTTGTTAATTGTTTTCTTCGAAATCAATTATTATATTATTATATCATTTTATTATTATTATATCCTCATCTATACTAATATTATAAAGAGGAAAGATTTGTTTGTTTGTTTGTTTCGAATAGGCTCCAAAACTACTGGACCGATTTGAAAAATTCTTTTTCCATTAGAAGCCGACATTGTCCCTGATGAACATAGGCTACTTTTTTTTTTTTTGTTTTTTTTTTTTTTTTTGCTTTCATGTGTGCTTTAATGTTTCCGAAGCGAAGCGGGGGCGGGTCGCTAGTAATAATAATAAAATGAAATCCGGAAGCCGGCAACGATATTGTTGTTGTTGTTTTTAAATTCCCCAACAAGCAGGCAAAGAGCGTAGCCTATACAGCCTAGTCTGTCATAGTTATATTTTTTATGTTAATAAAAATCCGGTGTATTTCTTTTTATTGCTTTTTGGGAGTATTGACGTCAACTTGATGAATAGCACATTGAGTGAGCGTGAATTTCCGCAGACCTTTTATCTTGAAAAAACAAAACAGTTACTGCTATGTTAGCCACAGTTTTATTCTAATGCCTCAATAATCGTGAACAACGATTATTGACATTTAATACACAAAACAACACCCAATTTGTATATTATACATCACAATAAGCTATTAAAATAACATAAAATAAAACTTCAAGTGACGCTTCACTCGGGTTGCTGCCAAAACTCTCTGATCATATATAATAAGAATAGAGTAATGGTAGGCCATTGAGATTTTTACTAATGGAATCATTAATATCTAAAAATATTAAATAATTCATGGTTTTAAGTAATAATTATTATTACAATACATAAATATTGAATTGAACAACAATAAACTAAAAAGTCTGTGAAATATAACCATTAGCAATTTTTTTAATTTGTTGTTCAAGTCACAGACAACTCTTTCGTTTGTTAGCATATAAGTTTACTATAAGGCTGTATGGGCTAATTTTCCCTTTGTCTATTGGCGAATTTAAAAACTATGGCACTCAGTTTTGGGATGTTATCAAATAAGTAATTTATTTTTTTGTAAAACAATGCCAGGGTGAAAGAAATGTTGATACATAAACTAAACAACATGAAAAAATAAGGCATAGTTTTTCAAGTACAAATAGTTTTGTCATGAAGTTGGCCCACTTTTGGGCATTGTCCTTTGAATAAGTCTTTTTTTTTCAATATCGTTTTAGGGCATGATGTTCCCGCCGTCTCTATACGAATACATAGTGAAAGATCAACACAAGAATATGATAGTCGTAATGAATAAGATAGACTTGGTGCCGGCCGGCGTGGTCGCAGCCTGGAAGGAGTATTTCGTGGAGAAATATCCTGGATTGAGGGTAGTTTACTTCACTTCGTGCCCCAGTTACAATCTGAGGGGAGCGTCAAGCGATAAAGCAGGTATTTTCTGTCAATTTAACTGTTTTTGAAGTGAAACTTCTTTAGAAACGTTGTGATTTCAAACTCTATGAAACGAAAAAATAAGTCCATAGAGACACAAACACATGAATGTATAGGATTCAGCCGGCGAGAGAATGAGATAGAACACATTAGATGTTTTCAGTGTAGTGTTTTTTTTTTTAATACAGCGCCATCTATGAGATTTTTTAATACTAAAGTGTGTATGAAACCTCTTGTAGTGAATTTTAATTTAGGATTATACATGAAGTTAAAATATCAATTCACAGAGGGCGCTACCTCATACTATAAAAGATGATTTACAATAATTATTTACTAATGACAAAATTTTACATATTTTATATTTAGGATAGGACATTTAGGATAATTAAATTTTTGAAGGTTTCACTTTACCACGTGTGAATTGGTGAACACATGTATTTTTTTATTTTTTATTCCGTTAAAATCTACAATTGCCATAGGGCTCTGTGTAGATACATACAGCTTGCTGAACTATATCTGAACTTGACACGTTTCTTTGTTGTTTCCTATACAAGAGCCTGTAAAGAATTATCTCTAAGTCTAAATCTAATAAAGTCTAGTAAAATCTAATAAAGTGTACCATACATACCGTATTTGGCACAAATTATCTTTTTATTTATTTTTATTGCTAATATTGGTGGACGAGTTCACGGGCCCACCTGGTGTTAAGCGTTCACCGAAAGGATCCATCTTGAGAAATTAGTTAGCTAGAAATTAGAAAGTTTCAGTTTTACAGTACAACGGCTATACCCCGCCCTTCAAACCGAAACGCATTACTGCTTCACGGCAGAAATAGGCAGGGTGGTGGTACCTACCCGTGCGGACTCATAACACGTCCTACTACCAGTAAACGGATGTAAATAATCTATTAATCAGATGTTAATTTTATTCAGGTCTACAGGTCCGTCGTCGTAAAGGGAGACAGAGAATGTGTTCGGAAGGGGCCACGAAGATTCTAGAAGCATGCAAGGACATAGTCAACGGAGAAGTGGATCTTTCATCGTGGGAGAAGAAGATACGGGACGAGACGGAAATCGACTTTGACGAGGATGAAAAAGAGATTGGTGAGCTTTTCACGGTGCTAAAGATGGACGTACACGCGGCCCATCTGATGTTAAGTAGTCCGATAGATATCATATCGTGAATGCCGCCACCCGTCATGAGTCTCAATTGAGGTCTGTGTCTCACCTATTAAACTAGAATATATGATAGCGTCGCGATAGTAATAAGCGGGATTGTGTGCAGTGAAATTTCTTACCTTGTGTGATTGACTCGGTGGTGCAGTGGGGCAGTGGTCCCGAGGGTCGTGGGTTCGATACTCACCTTGGGCAAACATTCGTGTGATGAACAGATTTGTTTGCTCTTTGTCCGGGTGTTTATTATCTATATAATAATATTTATATGCTTAAACGTATATAAGTATGTATGTCAGTCTCTGGACCTGAGTTTCTCGCCGGATCTTCTCAGTGGGTCGCGTTTCCGATCTGGCAAGCACTGCTCTTGCTAGGGCCAGTGCTAGCAACATTCCGGCTTGATTGCGTCCACCTTAATATACCAAAGGAATATGTTAACATATTGTTACGCGCTGGATTTCGGGATAAATTCTACCGAAGTGTAAATTAAAACTATTAACGCTTAAAACACTTCACAAACACCTAACGAACACTTTAAGATTCTCAATTCACTTCTTCCGCTTCGCTTCAGGTGATCCGTTCATTGTTTCGATTCAAGTAGAGCCGATTACTGACTGACTGCGTGCCCTCTCTGCAACGCTTTTATAGTCGATACATCTCTAGAATTGTCGAGAACATTCCTCACAAGTCGAGTATTTTCGATGTGTGTTTCCGCTATCTGACAATAGATGGCGTTGTACTTATCGATCGTTCTAGATGTTACTAGATCCTTTGATATCCGTTTCGGCTATTCGGCGATAGATGGCGTTACTCTTACCGGCGTAACAATATGCATGACCCAACCATTAAACGCTCGGATCTTGTTTCCGCCTGATAAATGGCTTTTAAGACCTTTATAAGACGACCAAAGATCTCTATACGATTTTTTCATTTTATTATATTTATTTAAAATCTTATTAATTACACAATATTTTTTTAAAAATATATTAAAAATACAATTTTTTAAAAACACTGTATAGAAATAGATTGCTGCTGATGGTGGTGTCTACGACACAAGCCACCAGTGGTTAGGACTCCAGAGTGAGAAATCTCACAATACGTGCAGTATTATTATTGTTATTATAAAGGTGAAGCGATAATCCAGAAGGCCGACACCACGTACTTTGCTCACGAGCGGTACAGGAACGGCACGCTGACCGTCGGCTGCGTGGGCCAGCCCAACGTCGGCAAGTCCTCGCTCATGAACTCCGTGATGGGCCGCAAGGTGGTCTCCGTGTCGCGGACCCCGGGCCACACCAAGCACTTCCAGACCGTGTACCTGACGCCGCAGGTGCGTGCCCAGTGTTTTTTTTTTTTTTTTTTTTTTTTATTGCTTAGCTGTGTGGACGAGCTCACAGCCCACCTGATGTTAAGTGGTTACTAGAGCCCATAGACATCTACAACGTAAATGCGCCACACACCTTGAGATATAGTTCTAAGGTCTCAGTATAGTCACAACGGCTGCCCCACCCTTCAAACCGAAACGCATTACTGCTTCACGGCAGAAAATAGGCGGGGCGGTGGTACCTACCCGTGCGGACTCACAAGAGGTCCTACCACCAGTAATTACGCAAATTATAATTTTGCGGGTTTCATTTTTATTACACGATGTTATTCCTTCACCGTGGAAGTCAATCGTGAACATTTGTTGAGTACGTATTTCATTAGAAAAATTGGTACCCGCCCGCGGGATTCGAACACCGGCGCATCGCTTCAACACGAATGCACCGGACGTCTTTATCCGTTAGGCCACGACGACAGTGTAGGTATACGATAAAGGGAAAATCTTCCACTGAGCTGTTTGAAAGCTAATTGCTCGGTAGACCGACAGTCCGAATGTTGTTGTTCGGAAATTGTATATATTTCGAAGTGAAACTTCTAATACGATTTCCAACTACTGCAACTACATACACTTTAGACAAATAATATTAATCTATTCTCAATTTGATCACAGATTATAAGCAATAAGAAAAGTTTCACATTAAACAAATACTATGCATGCGTGTCAAATACGTGGTAGTGTGTGTAATGTTTTTATTATTGTTTAATGTATTATTAATGCATAATTTAAAAAAAATATTAACATTCTGCACTCCTTCTCTATATTCTCTATAAGTGTGGGGGATTTCATACTCCTCCGTCCGCGCCATTTTCGTAAAAATGGGTACAAAGGTTTTGCTTCACGTATTAATATATTATATAGATAAGCATCAACAATTCAGTGTTTTTAATTGAACTTTTTTATTTATTTATGATATTTTTTCTAATGCTTAAACTTTAAATGGCTCTCCTGTAAAGTTGCAAAAAGTTCGCTTAACCCCAAATAGTCTTTCATCCCTCTTTATGTATTTTGTTGAAGGTACGTCTCTGCGACTGTCCCGGGCTGGTGTTTCCGTCGAAGGTGCCTAGGCCCATACAGATCCTGATGGGTTCATATCCCATAGCCCAGCTCAGGGAGCCGTACACCGCCATAAGGTAAGCCAGCCCCAGCCGCTCGATGCTGAAGTCGTCGTGGCCTAAAGGATAAGACGTCCGGTGCCTCGTGTGTAGCGATGCACCGGTGTTCGAACCCCGCTGGCAAGTACCAATTTTTCTATTGAAATACGTACTTACAAATGTTCACGACTGACTTCCACGCCGAAGGAATAACATCGTGTAATAAAAATCAAAGCCGCAAAATTATGATTTGCGTAATTACTGGTGGTAGGACTTCTTGTGAGTGCGCGCGGGTAGGTACCACCGCCTTGCTTATTTCTGCCGTGAAGCAGTAATGCGTTTCGCCTTGAATAGAAGGGTTGGGCAGCCGTTGTAACTATATTGATGTAACTATACTGAGACCTTTGAACTTATATCTCAAGGTCCAGTAACCACTTAACAACAGTTGGTCTCCTGAATAACTGACACTAGCCCGGCCTGTTTGCAGGTACTTGGGTGAGAGGCTAAATCTACCGCAGCTGTTGCGCATCGAGCACCCGGACAACGACGACACGTGGTCGCCCAGGGACATCTGCGATGGCTGGGCGAAGAAACGCAGTTATCTGACAGCGAAATCTGCCAGGTAATGAGAACTCGGGTGTTCGTAAAGCAAAGAGTATTGTAGCGTAATTTAACTTTAATTAAAGAAATTATAACGTGAAACTTGGTACACGTGAAAGAAGTGAAACTTCTTTTGCGGTGTTTTACAGTATTGTGGTTGTCTTCATTTTTATCATTAAATGAAATTGCTCTTGTAACAGCGAATGCTGCGTATAAGAGAAACGACCTCTTCACCATTTATAATATATTGCTTGAAATCCTTCATCACTACATAGTATAAAACAAAGTCGCTTTCTCTGTCCCTATATCCCGATGTATGCTTAAATCTTTAAAACTACCCAACGGATTTTGATGCGGTTTTTTTTTAATTGATAGAGTGATTGAAGAGGAAGTTTTGTATGTATAATAACATCCATTAAGTAGTGGAGAAATCAATAATAAATTACAGTTTCGCGGCGGGTCGCTAGTAAAAAATAAAATATAAGATATTTAATGTGTTACTGACATTTACAGGGGCAATGAGAAACTAATAACAAGAGATCTAGCGGTCGACGTTCGAATAGTTCTGCTACTGACGTTATCACATAAAACTATCGTCTGTAGATCGACTTTACAATCAATTGATTTATTTATTTGTGCCTTTCTCGCTTCAACTTTGAATATTGTCGACTAGTGATCAAGAAATATAATTAACACTTGTTACAGATTGGACACGTACAGAGCAGCGAACAGCCTGCTCAGGATGGCGCTGGACGGTAGAATATGCCTTTGGCTGCGGCCTCCCGGCTACACTGAAAAAAAAGGTAACTTTTCTTTTGTTAATTTCTCATTTATAGTTTTACTTCTGATATTTTATTTTTCTCCTACCTACGCCAAAAGTTCGGTTTTCGTCCCGCTGTACAGGGAAGAAAGTGTAACTTTTCGTCCCTGGGTACTGAAAAGTGCGCATGCGCGTTAGTGTCTACGTCTGCTCTCACGCACCTAAAATTCTCCGCCATGGTTGTTCTCGGGTAATTTGCAATATTGTGTTTAGTGTAAAAGTGAAATAAACAAAAGGCAATACAATTTTATAGTGAAGTATTAAACAAAGATGTGTTCATCAGACAGTTCTTATTCAATTAGAAGTAATTTATTTAAAAATTAAAAAACAGTTAAATTGTTTTTTTTATGAGTGGGGGTTCCGCCCCCCCAAACGCCCGTCAGACCTCTCGCCCTTGGACCCCAATGGGGCTACATCCCTGAGCCCCAGCACGGTACTCCACGGGTGCTAAGTTTTTTAAAATGTCGAAAGGGGAAGGGGAAGGGGAAGGGGAAGGGACAGGGACAGGGACAGGGAAACTGGGTGGGGACGAAGAGAGAGAGAGAGAGAGTACACTTTATTGCACACCAAAACAACATTTACCATTTAAAAACACTCAAAAAAGGAGATAGATTTGTACAATAGGTGGATTGTGGATTGATACTGATTGTGATCGTCATTTACAGAATATTTCGAGAAGTGCGATGAGATAAAATACGTGAAGTGGGTCCAATCGTTGAGCGAAGGGGACGCTGGCGAGTCGTCGCCCGTGGTCAGCAGCGACGCCGGCAGCGATCATGACGACACAGATGACAACGATGATGACGATGACGACGATGATGACGACGACAGCGCTGAGACGGCGGTGATGGCGAACAAGTTCTCTGCCCTCATTCAAGATTGAATAAAGCAATAAATAAATATTACTGAGATTTCATTTGATACATCACTATTATGAATAATTAATATACTCTGAGCACAATATTGTTGATTTAGCGGTACAAACTTACAAAGTCGTTGTGGGTCGCTATAAACATTTTTAAGCTATTGCATAGCTTTTATCGCGGGCTTTGAGCGCGACGACCGAATCAAGAAATTCCGTAACGAAAATAAAACCTAGCATCCCACACTCCGCCTACCATGTAGCTCTGTTTCAACACATACACACGTTGCGCTTGTGTAGTGTTTGTAAACAAGAGTGCGGTGTGACGTCGCACTGCATGCGCATCATGAAAAGTCTATCCATCTCTCTCTCTCGCGCGGTCTAGCTTATTAGTGAAGAAGATAGTTAATGTCTTGCTTTTGTTCATGTTTATAAATATAGCGTGGTCTTATCTTATTATTGTTTTAATATTAAATTATTATTGTCTAATTATAATTGCATAAGCTGATAAAAAGTATTATGCAATAGCTTTACCGCGGCAGTCCCCGAGTGCCACACGTGTTTTTTTTAATAAAAAAGCAGCACCCTATATAAGAGGGTTGTTTCATCATCATCATCAGCCCACAGTCGTCCTGTAGAAACAAGCCTCTTCCAATCCACACCACTGAGCCCGGTCTTCAGTCTCCTCCCCGTTAGATAGGGTCACTTGTGAAGTTGAAACCTTATGTTTGACTGTTTACAGTCGCACGTATATTGTTAGTCTTTATTCTAAGATGTTATTTATATAGGTAAACAAATAAAACATATGTATGTATTTTGGAATTGTAGTTTCATTTTGGGGGTGATGTTTTTGCGTCGAAACATTTTTTGCTGCGGAACGAAATTTATGGCTACATTATGGCTAACAGTGTGCTTAGTGCGAGTTTTTCTAACGTTCTCGATAGCGTAAAAGTTAACTCAAATTTGTGTGCAGTTGGAACAGCGTTCCTAGCGGCAAACATAGGCAAACGTTCCAACTCCATACAAATTTGAGTTAACTTTTACGCTATCGAGAACGTTAAAAAACTCGCACTAAGCACACAGGTCAAGGGGGAATTGCGTTCGTCGTATGGTTAATGTTCGCTGTCCTTTGAGACATGAGGTCGTAGTCTCAAATATATTAGAATGGCGGTTCGAAATCGTACGGTACCTAACGCCTTTTTTCTCGCCTAACGTTTTTTTCTCTACCCATTCGCTGGTAGCCTAAGGGGCTATTCCAGCTACGTCCAGACGGTTAGGTGAACTCACTGAATCAACCTGAGAGAGTTTGCTAACACTGGCCCCTAGCAAGAGCAGTACTTCGCAGAATCTACTACCGGATAAAAATCCCGACCCACCGAGAAGATCCGGGGATAAACTTGTGGGCTGTCGTCTGCTACTACGACAATTGTTAATTATTCGTAACGTTGGCAATAATGTAATGACTTCCTGACTCCAGAACACTGAAATAGATGATGTCACTTTAGGCCACATTTATTTATAGAATCGAAAGATAATGCTCAGTGTGTTTACAGAAAATAAAGCCTTCGTATAAAGTTTGTATGACATACGGCAAGTCGATAATCCTATTCTCATGGTTCGTTTGGAATCTCTGGGTCTGCGGAGGGACTTCAGTTCATTCTGCATTTTGTACTGTATGTTCCATGGGGAGAGCTCTGAGGAATTTCTTGAGATGATACCATCATCTCGTTTTTACCATTGCATCGTCTGCTACCGGAGTAGAGTTCATCCGTACTACCTGGAGCCACTGTGTTCACCTACAGTGCGTTTCCAGAGATCTTTTTTGCCACGTAACATCTGGCTTTGGAATGAGCTCCCCTCCACGGGGTTTCCCGAGCGCTATGACATGTCCTTTTTCAAATGAGGCTTGTGGAGTGTGTTAAGCGGTAGGCAGCGGCCTGGCTCTGCCCTTGACATTGTTGAAGTCTATGGGCAACCGTAACTACTCACCATCAGGCGGGTCGTAAACTTGTCTGCAAACAAGGACGATAATAGAAAACGTGAGAATTGATGTACTTGCTCTAAAGACTTTTCATTGTGGCCTAAAGGATAAGGCGCCCGACGCATTGGTATCGAGCAATGCGACAGTGCAGGTGTTCGGAACCGAACCGGAATGATTTGCGCAATCACTGGTCGAGCACCTTGTGAGGCAGCACGGAGAGGTGCCACCACCCTGCCTAAGTAGGCAGAGAATAGAGAGAAGAGAGAATAGAGAAATCTCTCGCGAGACAGTTGTGTCTAAGCAGCTTAGAGGGTAGGAGATCTGCCTGTAGAACTGAAACTCATGTGTCAAAATGGGTGGCGGTATTTATGCTGTTGATGTCTATCGGCTCCGGTAACTAATAAACATCAGGTGTGCCGCGAGCTCGTTCGCACGTCTCTGTGTCTAGTTATCTATTTGGAAAAAAATATGTGTGGTGTCGTGGGATACCAGATAGAAACGAAGTTTCTTATTATAAAAACATTAATTTTAAGTTCTATTCGAGGTATAAAGAAAATAAAACTGGAAGTTTCGCAACAACCCACGGTCATTCGGTAACGTGCGAACTTATTGTGGTACACTTCATTCACGCTTGTTTGCATAAGAGTATGGTACACGGCAGTATTGTGCAAATAGACTTTACGCTCTGAGATCGTGGTCAATGAATGATAAAAAATATAATATGTTATTTTTTGTACGTTATTACAAAGTTAAGTCGTACACTGTGTGCATTACTAATAAAACTCTTACGTTACGGACGTTTTTTCCCGGTTAGGGTACCCCTCCGCATCGTCCCATAAGGAACTTCGTTCCAAAAAACCATATTATTTTAAGTAGTATTTAAAGTAGTAAATGTTGGATACATATTTAATTCTGTTATGAATCTATTATTTAAGGATTTGCGTTTTGGCAAAGTCGCATCTCTGATATGAGATTCAGATCAATTCGACCTTATACTCAGGTACTGTTGTAATCCAAAGAAGTCGTTTTCGGGAAAGCAATTTAACTTTGGTTAAAACTGACCCGTGTGACGTAATAGCCGGTTAATTTGAACGGTAACCCTCGCCCTTTCCTAAGGACCAGTTTAATGTTACATTAATGTAAAATAGTACATGATTTAAAGGTTAACAATATTTTTGCTAATAGGTATTTATATCTTACTAGAGGTCCCGCAGTAGTCGAAATTCGACTATAATTAATTGGAATTGTAAGTTTGTACACTATTATGATTTTATTTTATACTTCTATAATCACAAATTCCGCCAAGACTACACTATAAAAAATATTAACAAAGACAAACAATATTTAATCTTAATTTAACAACAGACGTCAAGAACAAAAGTTTGATAATAAATAGTATGCATGCGTGTGTGCGTCAAATACATGGTATGTAGTGTGTGTAATGTTTTCTTTATTGTTTTAATATATCTTATTATGTATTATTTTAAAAAAAATATTAGGATTGTGCATTTCTTCTCTACATTCTCTATAAGTGTGGAAAAACTCATACTCCTCCGTCCGCGCAATTTTCGTAAAAACGGATACAAAGTTTTTGCTTCACGTATTAATATAAAGATAGCTATAAATACTGAGTATAGAAATACTTTAGTGATGGTTCATTGTGTCGAAAATCATAGGTTTTTTTAAGTATTCACGGATTATCAGCTAGTACTATGACATAAGCCTTCACTAGACGGTCAATTACAATGGTTAATTCTACTAATATTATAAACCCGAAAGTTTGTAAGAGTGTATGTATGGTATTGTTACTATTTCACGCAAAAACTACTGGATGGATTTTGATGAAGCTTTACATTAGCATAGCCGACATATCAAAAAATCACATAGACTATAATTTATAAAGATATAGTGTGAATTAGCCAAAATATAACGAGAAATGTCAAGTAAGTAGGCATAAAATCTGCCATCTGCGAGAGAATCTTGTGTGCGCCCCAATAACCGTTGGATACGTGTAGTTTAAAATGTATTTAGGAAATGTTTTTCTTAAGTAGTCCTAGAAAAAAGCCCGCGACAGCATATATCTATTTTTCATGTCTAAGTAATTATCTCAAAATTAGCGAACCATGAATATAAGAGAATTTTTTTACTGGTGTAAGGATCTCTTGTGAGTCCGCACGGGTAGGTACCACCGCCCTGCCGATTTCTGTCGTGAAGCAGTAATGCGTTTCGGTTTGAAGGGTGGGGCAGCCGTTGTGACTATGCTGAGACCTTAGAACTCATATCTCAAGGTGGATCGCGGCATTTACTTTGTAGATGTCTGTGGGCTCCGGTAACCACTTAACACCAGGTGGGCTGTGAGCTCGTCCACCCATCTATGCAATAAAATAAATATATCACTAATGGGATCCCATTGGGACCGCAACGTGAACGCACCCTTATTCAAGTCAGACCGCGAAGCAGACAGTGTAATGAGTTCAATTTACCCTACCCTGCTTCATTGTAGCTTCATTTAGGACCTTCGAAGAGTTATTGATGTCTTTAAACGAGCAATTCTTGTTTAACTAAATATATAAATAGACTAGCCGTACTCGCCCGCTTCGCTGAGCATTTAAAATGAACATTATTATTTATTGTCATTATTATTAGGGAGTCCAACACTCATATACATATTAGCCTATCCATTAAGTACATGTATTTTCTACATGGATACCAAGTTTCAAATCAATCGGATGCATGGTTCAGTAGTTATAACGGAACATCCGTAAAAACCACTGTAGATTTATTTATACTAGAGGCCCCGCAGTAGTCGAAATTCGACTATAATTAATTGGAATTGTAAGTTTGTACACTGTTATGATTGTAATTTATACTTCTATAATCACAAATTTCGCCAAGGCTACACTATAAAAAAATATTAATAAAGACAAACAATATTTAATCTATTCTCAATTTTGTCCACAGACGTCAAGAACAAAAGTTTGACAATAAATAGAATACTTGCGTGTGTGCGTCAAATACATGGTATGTAGTGTATGTAATGTTTTCTTTATTGATTTATTGTATCTTTTATGCATTATATAAAAAAAATATTAGCATTGTGCACTTCTTCTCTATATTCTCTATAAGTGTGGAAAATTTCATACTCCTCCGTCCGCGCAATTTTCGTAAAAAGGGATACAAAGTTTTTGCTTCACGTATTAATATATAGATAAGTATAGATATAGATTTCGTGCATTTCGGGAACGGCCGTGATTTGAATGTTTTGTATTTAAATAAATTTTTGTTTAGTTGAGACGTTGGCGTATAAAACTCTTAAGTTGTCCAATCTAGATTGAGTACTTGGGAAAGCATTGATGCTGCACACATCAGTGGTCTATTATCATGTTAGGTCTTACTTATGTACGATTGATTACGATACTTACGATTTAGTTTAAATAAACACATTAGTCTTTTAATTTGATAAATATTTTTGTATGTTTTTATCTGTAGTTTTTTTTTTGTTTCTTTTTTGTTTTATGTTATCTTATTATCGATATTTTTATCTTATTCACAGCCGCTCTTATGCAAGATGTTTTCACACCCAGAAGAGTGAATTCTATAATTAATAATTTTTTTGGAACGAAGTTCCTTACGGCAGGCTTGGAGGGGATAGGGATTTTGCTGCGCGACCGAACTGAAAGAAATGTGATAGTAAATCCGTAAGAAAAACTCCGTGAAAAAATCCGTGGAAAAAAGTGCGTGGAATAAAACCGTTAAATGAGACGTGCGCAGGCGCGACAGTCGCATACACAAGCGAGTAGTGTATAATACCTTTCTCTTTCTCCCTCTTTCTTTTCGTTCTCTCATCCATTCTCTTTCTATTTTACGTAATTTATTATTTCCTAAAATACTGAATTTCCTAAATACTTTCCTATACTTAAATAAAAACTAATCAGCAAAATTTAAGAGAAAAATCAAGAAAATCTACATAAAATTGAGCACGATTTTTTTTTTGCAAATTGTGTCGATTCTACATTAGCCGAAGGAACTTCGTTCCTACCTGGTGTCCCACGACACCACATCTTTTTTCTATATAATTTCAATGTTTATGTGTGCAGATTTGGTCCAGCTATGAGAAACTAATAAAAAAAATTATAATATTATTCGTCAATACTTTTTACCGTCCCAATTTGACGTAAATGGAGCAAAATTGTTTTGATGCCAAGGTTGACAGTTGGTGCTATTTCAGCGGTAGATTGATTATCGTCAGCCTCCACTATCGACCTTTAATTCGCCGTTGTTGACTTTTATTTTACGGCGACAACGGAGTAAATTTTTTAGATCAAAATTTCCATAGCGGAAGCGTTCAAGTTAACAATGAGTCGTGCGTTCTTTTGTTCACATTGCAATCGCGACATAACTCGTAATCCTTATTTACTCGTTTTTACCTTAATTACATTTTTATTGTGTCCGTTTCATTTTGGGATATAAATTTCGATATCTCCCGATAACTAGCCCGGTAACCGCGCGACTCGATCTATGCGCGAGACTTACGTGTTTAATCTTTAGGCGCTACCAACTGAAGGCGACACTAGGACTTTTTGGCGGGAACGCGAGGAGTGAAGTTGTGTGATTTGTTTTATTTTGTCTTTTTTTTGTCTTTTTAGTGTTTCTTCAGGTTTAAATGTGTAATTACGGCGGTTTATTAACTGTTTAATATCTGTGAAAGTGCACAAATATGGAAAAATGAAACAAAGCCGCTGGATGTAAGTTCTCAGGATCCTCCAAAAAGTCAACTGAAAAAATCTCAGTAAATTACTAGGTACCATTTTACTGAGATTATATTTCATCCCATATCATCTCATCTCATCTCATTTCATTTAATTTCATCCTAGTTAATTAATGTCTCAAATTAATCATCTTCATTTAATTTCACTCCATACCAGGCCATAAAAACACTAGCGCCACGCATCGACGCAGCTTGTGCAACATTCGAAAAAGTGAGTCACGAAATCATTAGCAGTTGGCGGCAAGGCGGCATTTTTTTAAACTTTAAAATTCAATAAAACACAGCTAAAATACATTTATGATCAAATCGGCCCGATTATACCCGTTACGAAATCAAATATGAGTGATTCAGTGTAAATTTAAAACGTAAATTATTATAAAAACAGTTCGTACAAAAAATAAAAATTCGTACCGGCTTCGCGCGTAATTGTGAATTAATACAGTTTTGTGTTTTACAGTAAAGGATTTCATAGAATAATTCATAATATACACGTACGTTCAGGCATTTAGTAATCTTTTCGTTGCAATATTAAAAATAATTTCGAATTTGTTGGAAATATACACAGCGTAATTTCGTGTCTACCTAATTACCGCCATTACTCTAAGTTCAACTATTAACAAAAAATAACCTTAATATCTTTGTTACTGATAATTCTTATTACTAGTTAAATTAAATGTTAGGATTTCATCTTTTGTCAATTTTATCAACGGTATTATTATTATCCTCTGAATAAAGAAAATATTAATATAGCTTTGTGTTCTACAATTTTACTTAGTATTTTTACTAGATTTCTCCAACTTAGATTACGAATATTAGCTTTTTTTCACGTTAATTTAGAAAATTAGTTTTTATTTAGAGATACTTTCATTAGATTAGTAAATTCTAATAGTGGTGTAGTCTATATTGGAAAAGTTAAGTTTTTTTTGGCCGCGAGCTATCCCGCATTCACCATCGCAAAATTAATGCCGCTAACAGCAACAAATTAAATTATCGTGTTTATTTGTTTAGTTACACAAGTTTGGAAACGAGAGGTCGCTAGCAGACAATAATGATTTTTTTTCCCTACCTATGCTCATAGCCTTGAGAGGCTATTTTAGCTTCACCCTAACGTGTGTAGGTGAGCTCACGGGGCTCAAACTGGCTAACACTGATCCTAGCAAGAGCAGTGCTTCGCAGAATCTACCACCGGATCGGAAACGCGACCCACTGAGAAGATCCGGCGAGAAACTCAGTGGGCTGTGTCTATGGGTTAATTCGCTCGTCGGGCCCTTCGTCGCAAGCGATGGTTTCGACGAGGACGTTGACATCTTTTATCTATATATATAAAAATGAATTGCTGTTCGTTAGTCTCGCTAAAACTCTAAAGCGGCTGGACCGATTTGGCTAATTTTGATCTTGAATTATTCGTGGAAGTCCAGAGAAGGTTTAAAAGGTGAATAAATATGAAAATGCTCAGAATTATATAAAAACAAACAGTTTTCCTTTGATGTGTCCCCCGTCGGACGGACTCCTTTTGTTTGTTTTAAATTTATTTTATACAAAACTTTAGGTCTTTTGTTTATCGATTGAGGCATTACGAAGTCTGCCGGGTCAGCTAGTTTCTATATAAATACGGCCCTCTGTAAAACCGTATCGAAAACACGTTAATTTTTATTGGTATCGTAACGGGAGATTCGGGTGGATTTCGATGGGTGGAATTTTCAATTCTGTGGTTTGTATTTTGTAATCTCTCGCCAAGCAGTCCGGTGACCGCGCGACCAACTGAGCGCCATACTAGCGCTACGCGTTATCGCGGTGTGTGCGTCATTTGAAAAATTAGAGGTAAAAGGCTTATTACACTTGGCTAAATTTAGTCGACTGAATTCAGAAGCAAATTTAGAAATAAGTTAGAACCTTTTGATTACACTGTTCTTAATTCAGTTACTGAAGCAATTGCCAGCTTAAACGCGACGAAGTTGGACGTGTCGTGCGTGTAAGAGGATGGCCCCAGTATTGTTTAGAAAAAGTCAACAAAAAATTGATCTTGGCGTAGTCCTCGCTGTCTACTCAATTGAAATAAAATAAATAATAGTTTAATAAACTAACAAAATACGCTTTTATAGAAAATCCAACTAAAAAATAGAAAATAAATTTTAATAGATTTGAATTAAAAAGAATGTAAGAAAAAATTATTTTATTGTAAAAAAAAAGCGTGTAAACAGCAAGTTATTGTTGGAAGATTCAGCGAAATAGCGCTAGTGTAATGTGAATTTAGATTTTTTTATATTGCATCAATAGGTGGACGGGCTCACAGCCCACCTGGTGCTAAGTGGTTACCGGAGCCCATAGACAGCTGCAACGTAAATGCCGCCATCCACCTTGAGATATGAGTTCTAAGGACTCAGTATAGTTACAACGGCTGTCCTACCATTAAAACCGCATTACTGCTTCACGGCAGAAATAGGCAGGGTGGTGGTGCCTACCCGTGCGGACTCACAAGAGGTCTTACAACCCGGGTCCAGCCGGGTCAGTCAGAACGAAACTGTCGGCTTACCCTGTCGTTGTGAAAACTATATTTTGAGAGAATCAATAATTATTATTCAAAAGGTTTCATTGACTTTTATTGCAATAAACGGAGTTCTGCCGAATACGAATGATGACGGAACTGACGCTCAACCATTCCTGGCGCCGTCATATTATTATATATTTATTTAATGTAATATATTTTTACCTTCGGTTGACCATGCCTGGGACATTAAGCCCGCCAATGTATACAATAACATAAAGTGTAATTAAATAGAACTAATTATACATATGTGGTCCCGGGGTAGTCGAAATTCGGCTATAATTTATTGAAATTATAAGTTTGAACATTACTATGGTTCTAGTTACAGATTACACCAAAACCACACCGTAGACAAATAATATTAAAGATAAACAATATTAACTTAATCTTATTTTGAACACAGACATCTTTAATCAAGCAATAACAAAAGTTTGACAATAAACAAAGAGTATATACTTAGTGTGGCCATAAATACTGTAACAATTAAAAATAAACAAAATATTACATTTGAATTTGAAATCTGTCATTTTTATATGATTGCTCATTGAGTTTCCTCATTTTGGCGCCAATACATTGTACAATATTTTGCGATATTAAAATGGAGTGGGGTGATAAAGAGAACCGAATCGCTGTAATTGCATTACACAAAGTAGGTATGGAGCCAAATGCAATTTTCAAAACTATACGCTTGGTATTAGTAAAATGTTTGTGTACCGGGCTATTAATAGGTGCAATGAGACCTCCTCTGCTTGTGACAGAAAAAGATCTGGCCGTCTAAGTAGTGTTCGTACGAAAAAGGTGGTCAAAGCAGTAAGGGAAGGAATTCGAAGAAATCCTGTCCGAAAGCAAAACATTTTATCTCGGGAGATGAAGATAGCACCAGAACCATGTCGCGTATTTTAAAAGATGACTTAGGACTTGCAGCCTATAAGAGACGTATTGGTCATTTCTTAACTGATAATTTAAAAGAGAATAGGGTGGTCAAATCGAAACAACTACTGAAGTGGTACCCAAAGGGAGGTCATAGAAATATTTTGTTTACGGATGAGAAATTTTTACAATTGAGCAACATTTTAACAAACAAAATGACCGTATTTATGTTCAAAGCTCTAAGGAAGCTTCTCAATTAGTCGACAGAGTGTAACGTGGGCATTATCCGACTTCAGTGATGGTTTGGTGGGGTTTAACTGGTGGTAGGACCTCTTATGAGTCCGCACGGGTAGGTACCACCACCCCGCCTATTTCTGCCGTGAAGCAGCAATGCGTTTCGGCTTGAAGGGTGGGGCAGCTGTTGTAACTATACTGAGACCTTAGAACTTATATCTCAAGGTGGGTGGCGCATTTACGTTGTAGATGTCTATGGGCTCATTAACCACTTAACACCATTTGGGCTGTGAGCTCGTCCACCCATCTAAGCAATAAATAAAATAAATAAATAAATAGTATTAGCTATGAAGGAGTGACTGGGCCATACTTTTGTGAAAAAGGTATCAAAACATCGGCACAAGTGTATCAAGATACCATTCTTGAGAAGGTAGTGAACCACACCATGTTCAATAATCAAGAATGGTCCTTCTAGCAAGACTCGGCGCCAGGTCATAAAGCTCGGTCTACGCAGTCTTGGTTGGAAACGAACGTTTCGGACTTCATTAGAGCTGAAGACTGGCCGTCGTCTAGTCCCGATCTTAATCCGCTGGATTATGATTTATGGTCAGTTTTAGAGAGTACGGTTTGCTCTAAACGCCATGATAATTTGGAGTCCCTAAAACAATCCGTACGATTGGCAGTGAAAAATTTTCCCATGGAAAGAGTGCGTGCTTCTATTGATAACTGGCCTCAACGTTTAAAGGAATGTATTGCAGCCAATGGAGAGCACTTCGAATAAGCTTTTTATACTTTAAATTGTTTTATATTTATGTATTAAACTAACACACTGTAAAAGTAATAAATGTTATTTGCCATATTGCCATTGTATATTGCCATTTTTTTTTGTTTTCCTTTGTAACAGTATTTATGGCCAGACTGAGTATGTATGTATGGCTGTGTCAAATACATGGTAGTGTGTGTAATGTTTTGTTTATTGATTTAATGTATTACAAATGCATAATTTAAAAAAAAATATTAGTATTCTGCACTCCTTCTCTATATTGTCTATAAGTGTGGGTTATTTCATACTTCTCCGTCCGCGCAATTTTCGTAAAAAGGGATACAAAATTTTCGCTTCACGTATTAATATATAAATAGTCAAATGTAGTGTCGCTTATGCGTGTCGATTTTAAAGATTAATCGAGGTTTGCATTAATGCAATTGAACTCTCAACTCATCTTAATTTGTACAATTGCGCTCACATCTTTGGAGCTTCGGTAACCACTTAACATCAGGCGAGCGAAAAATGTTAAAGTCTGCTTTTTTTTTGTTTTATACTTTTGTCTGTCTCAACGGCCATTTTCTATAGTCTAGACACTAAAATATATTAGGAAAATGAATACGCTGGGCGTGGTCTGAAACTCCTCCTTTAAGACCACTCCCCTTATTCCTATTTTCTTTAGTGAAAAGCTGAACGTCGAGACGCTCACACGCCCGCGAAAAGCTCCCGGAGATTTTTCAATCAAAACTAATAACTTATCACTTAATGCTCACGCGAAATTAACTCAAAAATGCGTACGACCTCATCTGTTGACGACACTCAAAGTTTCACTGTGAATATTCTATAATAATACTGATGTTGTTTGTGAATTTTGTTTGTTTGTAAACATGACCGCTATTCGAGGTCAAATAAGTTCAATCCTTTTGTAAACATTGTGATGGAGAAACTTTTGATACGAAATAGCCATGTTATTTGGTGAAGTATAATTGTGACGATATAATGGATTCACTAATTTACAGTGTGCAACGTAAATCAGTGAGTTTATAACTTGAAATCGAAGATTGAAAATTTTAAACCGTTTGTATAATAACGATATATTTCGTGATCAAGTGAAAAACGTTAAGAGGGACATTTGTTTTAATTAAAAATGCGACAATAAACAATTAACCTACTGACATTAAAAATTAAATTATTTGTTAAACTTTAAGAGTTGATGAATTGGCGACATTAGCTTGGATTTTACACAAAAACTGTCAAATTGGCTGCGAACAATCAATCGAACGGGCCCCTGTTAGGGGCCTCAGGGTTACTTCAAAAGTCAACAAAAACCTTATTAGTCCATCCGTTTACTTGTCAAAGAAACGATAAAAACAACAAGTATCTTTTGGAAACTCCGACTATAAAGAGGAAAGCGCCGCTTCTGGAAATACCCAAAGACTTCGCTAAGAAACCTAAACTGTACGAACCAAAGAATTCCAGAGATGAAAATGATCCGAATATACCAGAAGCCGGTGAAATGGTAAAACTTGTAGCGTCCAACGACTGCAAAAGCACTGTGAATTGCCACCACTGCTGCTGTCGTGCAGAAAGCTCCTGTCACAGTAAAACTACCCAGCAAACCTGTTCCAAAGCAGATATTGTCGTAAATAAACGTCAAACCGCTATGCCATCCTGTGATTGTTCGAACAAACAAAGCGATGTGCCAGAATGCGCTTGTCAAAGTAAATCTATCGAGAACGGCGTACGCGACAACGTGACCGAACGCAAAATTGAAAAACCAAAGTGCCCGTGCGAAAGTGTCGGTGACCAACCAAAGTGCTCTAGTAAAGTGAAGTGCGACTGTCAAAGTCAGCCCGTCAAAGTGATATTCGCACCAGCAATGATGCCTTCTATTTACGGCCCTGTTCCTGGCATACCTTACTTAATTAAGCCTTCCGTCAAAGTCACCGATTCGGTAAGCTTTATTTATTAATTATTCTTTTGAACACGCCTGTATTAGTTTCGTTTTTTTCCCCCTACTTATTCGCTGGTAGCATAAGAGGCTATTTCAGCTACGCCCTGACAGGTAGGTGAGCCTACAGGCTCACCCTTAGAGGATTTGCTAACAGCAGCCCTAGCAAGAGCACTGCTTCGCAGAACCTACCATAGGATCGGAATTGCGACCCACTGAGAAGATTCGGCGAGAAACTCAGTAGGGTGGAGCTTGGTATGTTTGTATGTATGTAACGAAATCATTGAAAGTCATTTTCACCGACTTCAAGAAGTCCGATTAATTCGAAAATTTGCATTATCACCAAAATGAATAAAAAAACATATGAAGTCAATTAGTCAGTCAATAGTTCGGTTTGCTATTTGTGTTTTTTAAGTTTTTAAGTTTTTAAACTATACATACTTTCTTTTCTGTAGGTCATTCCTTAGCTCTTTCCAGTACCGACAAAGTTGATTTACAACTGCTAAAGCAATTTTCTTCTAGAACGTGTTTGTCTCGAACGTGTGACCAGACCAAAGTATAGAACCAAAGGAGATATATTGTCGTAATCTTTAATTATTTTTTTATGCTTAGATGGATGGCTAGCTTACTGCCCACCTGGTGTTAAGTGGTTAGTGGAGCCCATAGACACGTACAACGTAAAATGCGCCACTCACCTTGAAAATAAGTTCTGAGGTCTCAGTATAGTTACAACATCTGCTCTACCCTTCAAACCGAAACGCATTACTGCTTCACGACCGAAATAGGCAGGGCGGTGGTACCTACCCGTGCGGATGCACAAGAGATCCTACCACCAGTTAAATAGGATACACAGTACACAAAAAACATTAAATAAACACAAAATACCTGCCATTTGAAACCAGCCTACAAATGTTAAAGGCATTCACACCTACAAAGAACCGTCTTTGGCCTCCGCTTTAGTTTATTTGGATAAATAAATCACTACATACAAGTCCGTGTTATCCGGGAGAAACCGGATAACGGCACTTTCGCTCGGCTCGCTATAAATCCTTCATCCGGTATAGATACTTCATCCGGTTTTAAGATAAGTGTTTTTTAGAGTGACGTGTGTTTTTGGAAGTATCATCGGCACGTATTGGTTAGTTGGTTCACACCCGCTCACGAAAACCGTACAGTATTTAAAACGCCCGAAATAGTATACCTAGTCAGGTCATAAATTCTGTCACATGTTTAATGTAAAATAATTGAAACAAGTTTATTCATTATGTAACCATTTATATACCAAAATGAACTTAACGAAACATAGATTCTTATGACACTAAAGTTTATTCAAAATGACCTCCGTGATTTTGAATACAGGCCTTCAATCTGCGCGGCCAGTCGTCTATCGCAGCACGAACGAGGTCCATGTCAATATCGGCGGCTGCCTTAATCAAGGATGTCTTGAGTGACTCCAAATTGGGATGAGGCTTTGAGCACGCCTTTTCCTCCAAGTGTTGCCATATCTTGTAATCTAACGGATTCAAATCTGGACTGGAGGAGGGCCAGTCTTCGTGCCGGATGAAGTCGATTTCACGCGCCGCCAGCCAGTCTTGTGTGCTCTTCGCTCTATGAGCTGGCGCCGAATCTTGTTGGAATACCCAGTGCCTGTTTTTGAACATGGTATGAGAAACAGGTTCCACAAGGTTCGTCAGGACTGTATTTTGATATACAACTGCATTCGTTTTTACACGTTTCTCACAAAAATGTACCTCTGTTAAGCCCCAATAAGAAACTCCCAACCATACCATGAGCGAGGATGGAAAATGACCTCGTTGGACACGCGGAATACGGTTGCTCGCTTCTTCACTACTGTGTGCGTACACCTTATCATTTTGTTTGTTGTAGCTCTCTTCTACGGTAAAAATTTTTTCATCCGAAAAAAGAATTTCCCGATATTTTTTTCCGGCGTACCGCTTCAACAAAGCGCGGCATCTCTTCAGTCTCAGGTCCATTAGACGAGCATTCAAACGATGTCCTGTTTTTCTTCGATATGCCCGAAGCCCTAAGTCTTCATTTAACACCCTTTTCACCGTGGTTCTGCTTAACCCCATCTGAAGGGCCAACAGTTTCTGCTTACGTTTGGGATTTCTTTGAATTCGCGCCTTCACAGCTTTTATCACTGCTGGAGTCCTAACAGACCGAGGGCGACCACTTCTTGACCTGTCATCTACACTAGAGTCTTCATTGTATCGTTTGATGGTACGATAAACGAATCTTTTGGTTACATTCAAATTTTTCAGTATGTTAAAAATTTGAATTGACGCGTAACCGCAACGATGCAACGCAATAACTGCAACACGGTCTTCTTTAAGCGTCCACTCCATATTTAAAAATGAGTAAAATTCTATAAAGTATACATTTTTATTTTCATGAACAATTCTAAATTCGAATTCAATAAACTGTTTTGTGGCCAGCATTCTAAAAGAAAAGTTTTTACTGTGTGACAATACTTATGACCTGACTAGGTAATGACAATAAAAATGAGAGATTAAAACGTAAAAATAAAATTTTAATTGTCTGTGGCTTGCGAAAACTGAAAAAAATTATTAATAAGTGTCATGAAGGTAACGCTTACAATTTATTTCTTCGTTTGTCCTTTTTCCTAGAACTTAAACAACACTCACGAGGTATAGTTATTAAATTATGTATATAATTATTATGTCATGGTAGACAGCGGCTTGGCTCTGCCCCTGGCATTGCTGAAGTCCACGGGCGACGGTAACCACTCACCATCAGGTGGTATGCTCGTTTGCCTACAAGGGTAATAAAAAAAAACAAATATGGTAGACCGATCTAATTAAAACTGCAGTGGGAGGTCCCCTAAATGAGTGCAGTAGAATGGCCTCGAGCAGGGAGAGATGGCGGGACATCGTGAGATGCATCAAGTCTGCCCCTTCCAATACTACACGACGATCATGGCCACTCTGTCTAGAGTGGCACGATTCAAAAGAAGAAGTAGAAGTTATTTCACAACATTGAAAGAAAGAAAGAAAGAAACCTGTTATTCACCAAGCATATTATGTAGTGAAAATCTGTTATTACATAAATTAAAAGAAGCGTGTATGCTTTGATTTGACATGCGAATTTTAGTTCAGTGCAAGATATTATGATATTATATAGGTATATTCTATATTAATATAAATCTAGTGGTTTTTACGGATGCTCCGATATAACTACTGAACCATGGATCCGATTAACTTGAAACTTGGTATCCATGTAGAAAATACATGTACTTAATGGGTAGGCTAATCTTTATATTTGTATTGGCCTCCCTAATAATAATGACTATAGATAATAATGTTAATTTTAAATGCACAGCGAAGCGAGCGAGTACGGCTAGTATTAACATATTTCCAAAGTTTCCGCGTCGTCCGCGATCACGAAATCTGTAAAGTATTCTAAACTTTGAAAGCAATATTGTGATGTCAATAAAGAACGCGTTCCTAAAACTTAAAAGTAATTTTAATTATAAACAGTTCTGATTTTGTAAATAGTTCACCATCTAATGACTATTTAAGGAGTGAAACTAATGAAAATACACAATTTAACGATTTAGTTTTGAAACATGCGAATTCAAAGTTTATTTACTTCTTATTGTTGTTTTTTAAATTTTCTTTTAAATACATTCAATTGTCGCAACCAGCACACAATATGTATAAGTATTTCGGAAACAAAATAGAACGGGGCGTAGAGAAAGCTATGAATAAAATTTGAGTGGATTAAAATTTATGAAGCATGGGAAATGTATGGGGTTGTTACGTATAATAATATGTGTGTATACAGATATCTCACGATTCATAGTCGTCAGTGGATAGGGGAAGTAGATACTGGAGAATTTTCTAGAAAACAAATCCAGAAGTCGTCGCGGCCTAAAGCTTAAGACGGCCGGTGCATTCGTATCGAGCGATGCACCTGTGTCAGTTTTTTCCCCCTAGTCCTTAGTTTTTGGTAGCCTAGAGGCTATTCCACTTACGCCCGGACGGGTAGGTGAGCTCACGGGCTCAACCTGACAGAATTGATAACACAAGCCCTAGCAAGAGCAGCGCTTCGCTGAATCTACTACCGGATCGGAATCGCGATCCACTGAGAAGATCCGGCGAGAAATTCAGTGGGTTACTGTGCCGGTATTCAAATCCCGCAGGCAGGTATCAATTGTTCTAATTACATACGTACTACACATATTCACAAATGACTTCTTCGATGAAGAAGCTTTTACGATCGTGCAATAAAAATCAATTACGAAAGGTCTAAATGTAATTGTCGTCAAGACATCCGATTAACATGGAAACATGCGATGCATCAATGATCTGACCATTGTATCCTGGTCCGCGATCACAAGAATAAAAACACTATTAGTGGTGGTAGAACGTTTTATGAGTCCGCATGGTTAAGTACCATCGCTCTGCCTATTTTAGTCGTGAAGCAGTAATGCCTATCGGTTCGAATGGCATGGTAGCCGTTTTACCGTAAAAAATGTAAGAGAGAAAGTATGTATGTTTCAAGGTGGATGAGAGCATTTACTTTGTTGATAGTTGTCTATGAGCTCGTCCACCTGTCTAAGCAATAAATTGTTTAGATCTGATGCAGTTCATCGACAAGAAGATGGGCAAACGGTTTGAGCGGTCGCTCAGAGCAGGGCCAGGATCGCATCGCGGAGAAAAGCAAATAAAAAAAATATGTGTGGCGTCGTGAGACACCGGATAGGAACGAAGTTCCTTATTATAAAAATATTAATTTTAAGTACTATTCGAGGTATAAAGAAAATAAAACTGGAGGTTTCGCAACAATCCACGGTCATTCGATAACGTGCGAACTTATTGTGGTACACTTTATTCACGGTTGTTTGCATAAGAGTTAGTGTATTGCGCAAACGAACGCTCTGAGATCGTGGTCAATGAATGATAAAAAAAGACGTCTGGCACTCGGAGACTGCCGCGGTAAAGCTATTGCATAGCATTTTTTATCAACTTATGCAATTATATATCGACAATAATAATTTAATATTAAAACAACAATAAAATAAGATCCGGCGAGAAACTCTGTGGGCTAACTTTCAATCAATCTGCTACATTGTGAGTATTGGGATGGGATAGAGACACGCCTTTGGATACTAGTTCTAACTCTCATTCGCCCAGAATCAACGGTTTGGCTAGTTTATTTTTAATGCCACTCCAATCACTGAATGAGTAGTAGGAGTAGTAATAAAATTTTCGACTAAGCGATAGAAAATGGCACGCCAAACGCATTGTAATGTGTTATTACAAAGTTAAGTCGTACACTGTGTGCGTTACTAATTTGTACGTTATTACAAAGTTAAGTCGTACACTGTGTGCATTACTAATAAAAATCTTACGTTACGGACGTTTTTTCCCGGTTGGGGTAACCCTCCGCATCGTCCCATAAGGAACTTCGTTCCAAAAAACCGTCCATCCAAAACAACAAAACCTAAAATCCGTATACGTATTGAAAATTCGATCGGAGAAGCGTCGCCGGCTCCGTATATATTGTAAAACTTGAATGTATTACAAAGAATAAAAACGGCAGGTAGAAATGAATAAATAATGTTGCCAGCCGAGAAAGAGTCACGTAAGTGTAATAAAGCGAGTCACGAGTGGTTTTATAACGTCTTTTGAGTTGGCAACATCGTGTAATACAGCGTGTCACTTATAGGTAGCTTACTTAATATTTCGTTGAATTCGAGCTATTGTCCCGGAGCTTATTTGTTAGTTACAGTTAGATATGCGTGCACTGTTGGAAAGTCCGTCCAGCTTATTCCTGTAAGCTTAAAGTGAAACATTTGTTATTTCAATGAACTGAACTGAACACTGAAAACAAAACAAAAAAAAAAGAATTTTAACTCTTAACACGTTGACTGCCGTGTAGGTCACCGGTGCACTACGCGGCACATCTGGCTGGTATTAAAAATTCATTCAACTGTATTTAAAATACGTCTCTGTCGCACAGCAGCACACCACAACACAACCCGGTACGATGTATCGCGTCAACGCGACACGTACCTTCGCTCGCTAATGTAGCCCCAGCATTACTCTTATCTCGATGTAACCTTCCCCACGCGAATAGGCCGATAGGGAACTAGTATGTCCAAAATACACTAGACAAAGTCGTAAAACTATTTCGACGGGTGAAAGATAATTTGGTTTAAGCGAAATTTTTCAACTTTACAGAAGACCCGCTTAAAATTTAAAATTTGGAAAAAATATTATGACAAACAAAATCTTCTTCAGCTAATTGAATGCGGTAAACATAATTGAAGGTTGCCAATGCGAGGGACCGAGTTTGTTGTTGTGAGCAGTAGAGACCAAAGCAGAGAAATTATCGTAATCTTTCTTTTTGCTTTTGAAAGCAGAACAGCATTAAGAGCCAACGGTAAGTGGCTCGAGAAACCCAAAAAGCCTGGGCCGCACCTAAACCGTTATCTCTTACAAAGGACACTTCAAACTTTGAACATGGAGACGTTATAGCCTTGCGAAATTATGTATGTAACTTAACTATAGATAGAGTTAAGATCTATGAGAATTGACAGAAGCTCACGAATGACTTCCATGATAAAGGAATATAGCATCGTGTAATAAGTAAGGAAATTACTCCATGGAGCGCTTTATCGTTAAGGGCAAAACAGAAGGCACCAGACCGCGTGGAAGGTTGCCCATGCGATGAACCGATCAAGTCAAGTCGGGAGTTGGCGGTTGTTTGCATGAGTGTACCAGACTCACCACAAACCGGGAGAAGTGGCGATTGCTCGTGAAGCAAAGATATTGAATGACGACCACGAACTCTCCGACCAGAGTTATACGATAAAGGATAGAAAAACATAATTGGAGTTCATTTAAAAACATCGAATTGTTGATACTAATCTATATATTAATACGCGAAGCAAAAACTTTGTATCCCTTTTTACGAAAATTGCGCGGACGGAGGGGTATGAAATTTTCCACACTTGTAGAGAATATAGAGAAGAAGTGCACAATGCTAATATTTTTTTTAAATAATGCATAAAAGTTACATTAAATCAATAAAGAAAACATTACCCACACTACATACCATGTAATTAAAGCACACATGCATGCATACTATTTACTGTCAAACTTTTGTTCTTGACGTCTGTGGTCAAATTGAGAATAGAATAAATATTGTTTGTCTTTATTAATATTTTTTTATAGTGTAGCCTTGGCGAAATTTGTAATTATAGGAAGTAAAAAATACAATCATAATAGTGTACAAACTTATTATACAATTCCAATTAATTATGTTGAATTTCGACTACTGCGGGACCTCTAGTACCAATAAAAACGAACTTTTAATTGCAAAAGTAAACGTTTACTAGTCTACTAGTCTTTCACACCTCGATTTATAATTACACTAGCTTTTGCCCGCGACTCCAACCGCGTGGAATAGTTACTTTGGCATAACGCAAAATTTAACCCCCCCATTTCATTTAAGTAGAAAGTAAAGATATTTTTGAATTATAGAATGTGAAGGAGCTATTTAAACCCCTATTTTGAAAATTCTTTATTGGTGCTCCACTTGTATTGGTCTTACCGTGATGTTATAATATAGCCTATAGCCTTTCTCAATAAACGGGCTAGCTATAACGGAAAAAAAATTTCAAATTGGACCAGTAATTCCTGAGATTAGCGCGTTCAAAAAAACTCCTCAGCTTTACAATATTAGTATAGATTCAGGGCTCGGCGAAATCGAATCAAAAGTAACAAAATTACTATGACACGTCAGTTTGTTCATTTCGATTTTCACGTTCATAAATGAGAAGAAAACGAGCCTCCTGTATATACGGGGTGTGTGGATTTGGGCACGCTTTATGCACTCCTAAATTTCGTGCCGCGAATGTGTTACAGCTTTATTATGATGAGAGTTTTTGAAAACACCAGAACGCTCGGTCTGAGCTCAGAATACGAGCCGTGGTGTCTCATCAGGGGCGTGCGAGAGGGAGAGCTTATACGTAATTTTTGTTTATAGTTTAGATGTTTGGGCCCAGCCCGTGAGCTGATGTATTCAGTGGCTGCCGGATCAACAATGTAAATTCAGCGGTATATCCTGAGTCCTGAGTTATAAGTCTCAGTTTTTACAGTACAACGGCTGCCCCGCCCTTCAGACGGAAATGTATTACTGCTTCGCGGCTGAAATAGGCAGGACGGTACCTACTCTTGTGGACTCACCAGACTTCCTTCCATCAGTATTATATGACACACCAAAACATAATTAGCATTGGTAATTCGTTAATAAGTAGGATACTAAATGGGCATTCTTAGGTAAAATTATTTTCATATTATCGTTATGTAATTGCTGATTTTTTTAATCTTTACCATTTACGTTTTTCTATAGGTACACACGGACGACCTTAGTCGCGAGATAAAACCGTGAAAGTAATTTTATTTACCGAATGTAACACTATTAATCTTTAACAAATTAAAAAAATTAACATTTTCTTATCGGTTCGTTGATACGTTTTCGAATTTTCTAGACGATCAAATGTTTTGAGGTTTGTGAAAATTAAACTAGATTCCTCTACAGGTTCATCTAACAGAAGCGTTCTAAATACTTTTTGATGTGAATTCAAGATGGCGGAATGGCGGGCTGTGACCCCGTCAGGAACAGGTGTCCCTTGTATTATTACAACCCTTATCTGCGGTCAAGCAGGCCCTTTGACGAAACATCGAAGGGTGTAGGTACAGACGCGCACAGTGCTTTTTATTGAAATTATTACTGGTGTTACGGCCTCTTGTGAGTCCGCACGGGTAGGTGCCATCACCCTGCCTATTTCTGCCGTGAAGCAGTAATGCGTTTCGGTTTGAAGGGTGGGGCAGCCGTTGTAAATATACTGAGACCTTAAAACTCATATCTCAAGATGGGTAGCGGCATCTACATTGTAGACGTCTATGAGCTCCGGTAACCAGCAAACACCAGGTGGGCCGTGAGCTCGTTGACCCAACTAAGCAATAAAAAAAAAACTAAGTTTTTTTTAATACTTTTTCGAACTTACTAGCCGTACTCACCCCCTCCGCTGGGCATTTAAAATTAACATTATTATTTATTGTCATTATTTTTAGGGAGTCCAACACTCATATAAATATTATCCTATCCATTAAGTACATGTATTTTCTACATGGATACCAAATTTCAAGTCAATCGGATGCATGGTCCAGCAGTTATAAGTGTTTTAACGGAACACCCTTTACGGGTATATAAATCTACAGTGGCTTTTACAGCCACTGTAGATTTATATAGGTATATTAGTATATATGTAGCTTTAAATATATGACGGCGTGACTGGCGTCATCAGAGAGGGCCGCTTCGTTCAACTGCTGGAGTCGAAATGTATTGTGCGTTTTTTTCCTTTTTTTCCTACCTATGCTGATAGCCTTGAGAGACTATTTCAGTTTCACTCTAACGTGTAGGTGAGCTCACGGGGCTCAAACCGAGAGGGTTGCTAACACTGGCCCTAGCAAGAGCAGTGCTTCGCAGAATCTACCACCGGATCGGAAACGCGACCCACTGAGAAGATCCGGCGAGAAACTCAGTAGGCTAAAATTGTACGACAATAGTCACTTACCAATTGTATGACCAATTGTACTTAGATATTGTGTAAAATAGTATGTTAATAATTTGGAATGCAAAATATGGCGGCACCCAAAGAAAAAAAAATTGGAATGTTTAATGTTTTCGTTCTCGACTGTACCGATACAATAGGATCAAAGTGACCGCTATCACTCGACTGCAGACAAAGTGAAGAAAATATTATTTTTACGAACCCACTTCTTTTGGGGGATATAAGCTTTTTTTTTGACAAAAAAAAGTGCGTGTTCAAAAGGCTTTTGTGGTTTTATCTCGTGCTTACGTAATTTTACTTAGTTTCAAAATACAATTATCCCATTAACTGTTAGTGAATTTTAGATTGGAACGTGACCGGTGCTTTTAGAAAAAAATACAGACTATCTTGGATTTTTAAGGTTATTTTATTATAAAGTTTACGTTAAAACATTCCTCAAATAAAAATAAAAATAAATAATTAAACTTAAGCATGTGTGCATAGTTCAAAGGATTGCGACGTTGACGTGGCAGTGGGCAGGGTCCATTGCTTTCAGGCCGTTGGGGCTGAAAAGTTCTTGTGTGGCAACCGTGTACCGGAAGACCGATGAACTATTGAGGTTCGCGAGTATCCGTTGTATACAAGCAGTTCAGGACCGATCTTTAGCCCTAGATACGTCGTTACGGATCCATCAGATCCAATAACCCTTGCATTAGACACCTTTAGCTCTAACCCTAGGAGTAGGGACCCCGGTAACCGTACTCGTCGAACTCGGCAAAGAGTTCGACGTGCAACCTAACCTAAACATCAGCACGCTGAGTTTCTCGCCGGATCTTCTCAGCGGGTCCCGATTCTGATCCGGTAGTAGATTCATTCGCGAAGTAGCTACTCTTGAGGTGTTAGGTCTCCTTTGGAGGCGCTCGGGTAGCTGTTAGCAAATCCTACCCTTCATGGCTGAGCCCTTGCTCGCCCACTTGCTCTGGTAAAACTGGAAAGGCCTCTGGGCCACCAATAATCACTCAAACGTAAAAAAAGACCGGTCTTTGTGGCGAGGCTTGTGGGAGGCCTATGTCCAGCAGTGGACCTCCGTGGGCTGATAGAATATAATAGAATAGAAGGTGTGTACCTATGTATTTTCATGTTTTTAATTTATTTATTAATGTATTTACTGTATTTATTAGCTGGTAAAGAATAACTTAAGTCTTTAGTCTTTTGATGCTCTGTGGTCTAGCTCGAGGAGGTCAGCAAAGCCTTGGCCACGCACAGTTGAGCCGTTCTCTATCGCTAAAGTTAGTTTTAAATCCTGCTGATATTATAAACGCGAAATTTTGTAAGAATGTATGGATGTATGTTTGTTACAAGTAGTAATACTCACAATACGTGTAGTAAAGTATGTAATGTAAAATAGAAATGTTTATTTTAAATAGTCCTAATAAAAGTCTGCGACAGTATAAAATATATCTATCTTTTATGTTTTTTTTTATTTATTGCTTAGATCGATGGATGAGCTCACAGCCCACCTGGTGTTAAGTGGTTACCGGAGCCCACAGACATCTACAACGTAAATGCCGCCACCCACCTTGAGACATGAGTTGTAAGGTCTCACTTTTAACAATACAACGGCTTCCCCGCCCTTCAAACCGAAACGCATTACCGCTTCACGGCAGAGATAGGCAGGTTGGTGGTACCAACCCGTGCGGACTCACAAGACGTCCTACCACCAGTAAAAAGTATATTTTTTATTTATTTATTTTTTATTGCTCAGATAGGTGGGCGAGCTCACAGTCCATCTGGCGTTAAGCGGTTACTGGAGCCCATAGACATCTACAACGTAAATGCACCACTCACTTTGAGATATAAGTTCTAAAATCTCAGTATATTTACAACGGCTGCCCTACCACCCTTCAGACCGATACGCATTACTGCTTCACGGCAATGTGTAAACCATGTGTGTAAACCATGAATATAATGAAGAGGAAAGATTAGATTTTTTGTTCGTTACGTTCTTTTTTTGTGTTTGTTACTGTCAGGACCAGATTTATGTAAAAGAAATTATAATAAGATAAACAATTATTACAGCTCCTTGTTACGAACGAAAATAACAGTATATTGATCTGTTTTTCTCAGATTTTAACTGAGCTATTCCCGGACTTTATAAGCTGAGGCTGTTAAAATAGATATTTAAGTAGGTACGCGCCTGTATTTGTAACGCCCTGCCTCTGTCTACCCCTAAGAACAGTGATTAGCTTGAAGTTTGTAAAGGGCTCCATTTGTATGCTTATTAGCGATCCTCCGGACACTTGACAAAAGTTCCCCCGTTTAAAATACGGCCCAAGCTATAAGAGTTGATTAGCAATTTGTTAAACATTATTTGTTTAACGCGGCGGAGTTTTTGCCTGAGGTGGGCCTTTGCCCTGGGTCAACCAAGGGTCGTATGGAAGGTGCTTCCTTTGTAGGTGCAATGCTTTCAACATCATCATCATCAGCGTATAGCAGTCCACTGCTGGACATAGGCCTCTCCTATTTTTTTTATCCTACCTAAGCTGATAGCCTTGAGAGGCTATGTCAGCGTAACCGGGCAAGTAGGTGAGTTCACTGGGCTCAAACCTGACGCTGTCCCTAGCAAGCCGTGCTTCGCAGAATCTACTACCGGATCGGAAAGGCGACCCACTGAGAAGATCCGGCGGTCGCAAGCGACGGGTTCGACGGAACGATGAGTGGTGCTTGATGTACCTAAAAGCACCGTTAGTGGATCGGGAGGATCCGAAATAACGTGTTTTGGGCGACGTCGACTGTTTACCATTTGGTCTGCAGGATCGGGAATGAGCCTCTACAATTGCACGCCACTGAGCACAATCCTTGGCTTCTCTCGTCTAGCTTTTGTCAGCCACCCTTCATAGATCATCACTCCTTCGAGCCTGAGGGCGTCCTGCACCACGTTTGCCAATTCACAGTCTACTCAAGAGCAAGCTTACTCCAACGGCTATCGGTTTTCCGGCTAACATGGCCAGCCTATTACTCAGCTTATTTATCAACTGTCTCATGTCGATATATTTGGTTCTTTGTCGGATCACCTCGTTCCGGATCCGAACCTTCAGAGAAACTCTAAACCCTCTCCAGAGCTCGCTGAGCGTCTTTAGACTTGTGGGCCAGTCCAATCATGAGTGTCCACGTTTCGGCTCCATATGTCATGATTGGCAGGATGCTCTGATTGAAGAGTTTAATCTTTAGACTCTATAGAATAGACGACGAAAATACGCGACGTATTTTTCCCAAGTGCTATAACGTATTAGTTATATTCATTGGTTTTTGATTTGTACCAAACGCCAAAGCTTTAAGGAAGAAAAAAAGCGATAAAACCTAATTACTAAGAACATTTTATAGCTTCTGAAATATCTTTGTAACGAGGAACGTTTTGTTTGAGATCGCGTGCAAAAAAGGAAATACTCATCTATTCGGGCATATAAGTGGAACTGTACAGGGTAATAATTGCGTCAATATTCATAGCGACGCTCGCACTAGTTGAACTTGTAGTTCTAGCTTATTTAGTATTATTATAATTTATTTACTATTATAGTATGTAGTGTTTTGAAGTCATCGTGGCCTAAATGAAAAGACGTCCGGTGCATTCGTATCTTTTTTTTATTTTTTTTATTGCCCTCGTAGGCAGACGAGCATACGGCCCACCTGATGGTGAGTGATTACCGTCGCTCATGGACTTCAGCAATGCCACGGGCAGAGCCAAGCCGCTGCCTACAAGCGATGCAACGGTGTTCGAATCCCGCAGGCGGTACTAATACTTGTAGAATTAGTTTATGTATAATTCAAACTTCTTTTACGGTTTAATCTCGCGATTTTTATTGTCCTAATAACAGACTTTTTGAATATTTTAAAGTTTTAAAAGTGATCGCGGACGTCCGTAGGTCCTGTGGAGTTTTAAACGTGTTATTTTTAAAATTGTTTATATAGTAAAATAACAATAAAGATTACGTAAATGATGATGTTAGTGTAAGTCAAAGTTATACAGTTTTTTGGTGAATTAAAAATTAGGTGATTTTGTTTTTCATTCACAATGTAAATACCGCCACACAGAGACATTAGTTCTTAGTGTCAGTTCTACAATGCAACCATGGTACCTAATCGTGCGGACTCACAAGACGTTCTACCACCAATGATTACGCAAACTAAGCAATGTATATAAATGTGCATGAAATGTAATAATATCTTTCAATCGTCTAAATTATGATTCGTTTAAAACTTATTAGCAACGTTGTCCTTATACAAGTACTATCAGTCATGTACTATCTGAAATGAAACAGCTAACATAGAGGGTCATTAACCTCGAGCGCCGCGGCGCTGTCAGCGTAGTTGATGTTGCATTACCGTTTCACAAAGAAACTGACGAAAACTACGAATCTGATACAAGTGTTTAATTTGTAAATTAACATTCATTTCTCTATTCTTCTTGTTTCTGTTTTTATCTCTTAACGTATTCAATCAATAGACGGGTAAATGAGCTCGCGTGGCAAAACTACCCTCTTTTATTTATTTTTTATTTATTGATTAGATGGGTGGACGAGCTCACAAGCCACCTGGTGTTAAATGTTTATTGGAGCCCATAGACATCTAGAACGTAAATGCCGCCACCTACCTTTAGATATGAGTTTTAAGGTCTCAGTGTAGTGACAACCGCTGCCCCATCCTTCAAACCGAAACGCAGTTACTGCTTCACGGTAGAAATAGGCAGGGCGGTGGTACCTACCCATGTGGACTCACGCATGGTCTTACCACCAGTAAAACCAACTTTTTTACTGTCTTTACTTTTTGGGAGGTTTAACGACCAATAGAAGATCTTCCATCGAACGAGTGAAATTGCTCGATAGACCGACGGTCCAAATGTTGTTCGGAACTTTATCTAAGCAAGCTTATCATGAAAATGTCGTAAGCAAGATTCAGGCAGCTCTCAAATAACATGTGTTCTCTAATGGCTACCGCCACAACATCTATCAACGCACGCAACGCAGCTATGTAAATAGTAAATAAATATTGCGTTAAAACAGCCTTCACCTAAAATTATACGTAATTATTCGCTATAGAGCACTGTACGTAGTACATTACAATATTTCGATACTCGTTCCGCTCGCGTTCTTCACGAATAAAAACCAACACGGAATCACACGCAAGGACGAACACAATTTCACAGATCAGACGTAAGGTGCACGAAGGTATAATGTGGATGTTCCAATTTTATTAAAGTGAAAACTTCTCTAGCCGCGCTGAGCATTTTTTAGTCGGGGGAAATCTTATAGGCTCGCGTTACCGACACACATTTTTACATATAAACGTATTGGAATATACCTGACCGTGGACGGTTTTTGGATGGGTTAAATCTTGTGAGTTCGCGTCACCGACATACATAATAGCAATGTATCTGGGGCTATACAGGTGACGTATTTACGTGCAACATTTGTGAGTTAGTGTATTGCGCAAACGAACGCTCTGAGATCGTGGTCAATGAATGATAAAAAATATGTAATTTTTTTGTACGTTATTACAAAGTTAAGTCATATACTGTGTGCATTACTAATAAAAATCTTACGTTACGGACATTTTTTCCCGTTTAGGGTACCCCTCCGCATCGTCGTTCCAAAATTCGTAGTATTTCGGTTGTGATCGGATAATAATAGGCCAAATAACATGTTATTGTGGTTTTTTTTTAATTCTTCTTAGTAATAAGATATTACCTTAGTAAACATACGAGCATATGACCCGCCTGATGGTGAGTGGTTGCCATCGTTTATGGACTTCAGCAATGCCAGGGGCAGAGCCAAGCCGCTGCCTACCGTTAAGTACTCTCCACAAGTCTCGTTTGAATAAGGATATGTTATAGAGCTCGGGAAACACCACAAAGGGGAGCTCTTTCCAAAGCTGGAGGGTACGGGGCAAAAAATATCTGGAAGCAGGTTCAGGTAGTATGGATGAATTCTACTCCGGTGGCGGACGTTGCGATGGTAAAAATGAGATGATAGTATCATCTCAAACAATTCCTCAGAACCCTCCTCATGGAACATACATATTATTGTTGGAATTATTGGTCGTGCATACTTTCTGAGCCCTCATAGAACGATCGAAATATCTACGTCTTGTTTAAATACAAAATTCGTAATTTATGCTATCCACGTTTCGCTCAACGCACAAAATAAAATAAAAAAGTTAAACTGTAAGAATGATTCAATCTTGTATATTTAAGACGCTCCCCTTCGAAATGCAAATTCGGATCTGAACATAGAAGTACCCTATTATTTTTATTTCTGTTCAATCTGTTTAAAATGTAAAGAATTCTCATTTTAGTGCATTTTATTACATCAGAGCAGCTCCGGGTAGATGCGGGGTGCCAGACGCGGCTGAAACGCAAAATAATGGACAACATTATTGACCAGGTACCTAAAGGTTATATCAATAGAAAAACACTATGTTTAAGTGTACAAGTGTGGAAAATGAAGTAAAATCGGACATGGCTTCTCGGGTCTTCCCGAATAATCCACAGAAGTGTCAGAAGGTTATAATATTGAGACTCTTTCATTTCATCTCCTCTAGTTTAACTTCATCCCATTTAATTATACTCCAACTTAAAAATTCATGTGTTATGTATTCATTGGTGGCGGTATTCAATTCTGATGTCTCCGGTAACAATATTAGAGATATTGTTGATTCGTTCACCTTGTAATGTTAGCGATTACACGTCATTAAGGATCCTCCCGATCCATTAACGGTGCTTTTAGGTACCACAAGCACCGGTCACCGTCTTCATCGAACCCATCGCTTGCGATGAAGGGCTCGACGAGGGAATTAACCCATAGACTCAGCCCACTGAGTTTCTCGTCGGATCTTCTCAGTGGGTCGCCTTTCTGATCCGGTGGTAGATTCTGCGAAGCAATGCTCTTGCTAGGGCCAGTGCTAGCGACACTCACAGTTTGAGCTCCGTGAGCTCACCTACACATTAGGGCGAAGCCGAAATAGCCTATCAAGGCTATCAGCATAGGTAGGAAAAAAAAATGTCTGTTGGCCTCAGCGAATCGCTGAAAAAGAGAATAGATTGTTTTTCCGGTACTTTCATTACAGAATACTATACTTTTATTACTATTTTCACACTTATCAATTTATTTTCTTCACATAAATCTAGCTTCTAACGATTTCTCGTTTTCGCATATGAATTGTCAATGCAAGGGGACGAACCTTAATATGAAGAATACGAAATGAATATATCATATCGAGTCACATGTGCTGTGGGGAGAAATATTCCCCGTATTCCTAATATCATTTACATATACATACATATTATGTATATCGTTTAACTTATGTTTTGGGAATTACATTATATAAAAAAAGAAAAACGTTTCATTAAATAAATACAGTTTTTTTTATTGCTTAGATGGGTGGACGAGCTCACAGCTTACATCGTGTTAAGTGGTTACTGGAGCCCATAGACATCTAGAACGTAAATGCGCCACCGACCTTGAGATATAAGTTCAAATCGAAACGCATTACTGCTTCACGGCAGAAATAAGCGGGGTGGTGGTACCTACCCATGCGGACTCACAAGAGGTCCTACCACCAGTAAGATACGATATATTCCGGCCAGCTCAGATGAGATTGTTACCATTGGCCAATAACATTGCTGTTAGAAGCTTTTTAGTCGAAATTCATTTTCTGTCAAAATTCATAAATTCACGGCGAATGTGTTAGTGCAATTTTGTTGTTAAATTTAAATAACCTCCGCCTGTCCACTGTCAACAGCGGAACTGGGCCTCTCCAACTGATCTCCAGTGCGGCCGGTCCGTTGCCACTTGCATCCAACGTGACCCAGCGATTCTCACCAGGTCGTCGGTTCATCTGGTAGGTGGCTGTACCACACTGCACTTGCCAGTACGCGGTCTTCACTTGAGGATCCTTCTGCGCTATCGGCCGTCCGATCTTCGCGCTATGTGGTCTGCCCACTGCCACATCTGCTTGCTAATCCTACAGGCACGTCAACAACTTTGGTTCTTCTACGGATCTCCTCATTTCTGATTTAGTCTCGTAGAGAGATACTAAAAATAACCCTCTCCATAGCTCGCAGCATGACACTAAGTTTCCTAAAAAGATCCACACATTGGTTGTAAACCTTTGTCTGTAAGGCACTTGTAAGGCACTGAGGGATTTTGTACGAGAACACATTTTTTTATTTATATGAGAGGAAGTGTGAAAGTAGCCCCGATAATTAATTAATTAAAGAGTGGAGGGTTTGCGTGGTATGGATATGTGATGCGTAGAGAGGAGATGCATGTGACTAGCAGATGTATGTAAATGGTAATGCAAGGTGGAAGGGGAAGAGGTCGACCGAAGAAAACGTGCATGGAGTGTGTGAATAACCATATGAGAGAGAAAGGAGTGGGTGTTGAGATGTCGGTTGATAAAAGGAAAATTCGCTGTGCCGACCCCACTTAGTGGGATAATGTGGAGAAAAAGAAGAAGAACACATTTTTTAATTTACTGGACGCTGCTCAGCCCAGTTGGATCCGCCTACTGGCCTCTCTCGAAGTTGGACTTACCTAATCGAACTGCCTATCCCAGGGGTATATATTTGTCTACGACTTCAAGAGTAGAGTTCCCAAAATTTACTGCGGTAGGCTTAACATGGACATTGAACACACGACCCCGGCACTGTTGCATCGCTCGATACGAATGCACCGGCCGATTTATCCTTTAAGCCACGACGACTTACAATAAAGAAATAATCGATTGTAGTTAAATTGCCTAACGATCGTATAATATACGCAATAACGCATTGGTTCAGACTATTTTTTCCCTCGTCGGTTCCGCACTGCGACGAAGCGACATCTGGCGTTAAAACGATGAAAAAATTACAACGTCGAGACCGTAGTGATGGGAAAGTGTTTTTTTTTTAAGTTTTATCGATGACTAACCAAACCGAGTTTTGGTTTGATGGACGATCTTTGATTCTGATCGCTGCCAAACTTCACAGGCCATCTGAAGGTATCGTGAATATTTCTTCGACACCGGTCCAGCCTTTTCGGAGGGGTGAAAAACTATTTGATATAAGCGATATTTATCCATGTAAATTAAAGTTCGTTTTATTTGGTATCAGCATTAACAGTTCGATGTTCATAATTGAACTTCAATTCTGCTTACCGCATTCAAATAGCTGAAGAAGTTTTTTTTTGTCTGCATATTTTTTCCAAATTTTAAACTTTAAATGGCTCTCCTGTAAAGTTGCACATATTATTATGACGCTTAAATAAAATAGCATTTTACCCGTCGATGTGTATATTCAATAATAATTGTGAATGAAGTCGTAAGATTTGATATACGCTCGGTGTTTCGACTATGCCTAAATTAAATTATCGTAAATAATTACGAATTTTCGTAAAAAAAAGTACGTGATGAAGGAATAATATCGTGTAATAAAAATTAAATCCGCAATATTTTTTAAATTATGGTAATTTAATATACCTAATAAGGTGGTGGTATCACGAGCGAAATACGGGGCGAAATTAAAAAAAAGAATAATAAACCGATAAGAAAATAATTTATTGCCTTTCACACAATCTTAGGACTTATATCTCTAGGTCAGTTAACCGCATTCACGTTGTTGATGTCCATTCGCTCCGGTAACTGCTTAACAACGTTTGGGCCGTGAAAGGTGGCAATCTGTGCATTTGGACAAGAAAATGTTATTGATACGTTAATACAGATTGATTTGAATATAATCGTCTCCTTCAAAGAATACGGTTCAAAAACTGCATTAAATAAAGGTTAATACTTAACCTGTTATTTATCTAAGATGTCGTTCAGAAGAGTTTTGTGACTGCCAATGGAATACAAGTCAATAATTCGTTTTTCTGATTTACCAATAATTGTCCAAAAGTCACATTGCCGGCTTTGATAATAGTCGACTCATATACCGTGCCACCAGCTAAAGCCTTTGGTATTTGACTAAAGATTCCGCGAGATCTGTTCAATGTCTGCTTGACCAGTGTGCTCAGTGCGAACTTTTTAACGTTCTCGATAGCGTAAAAGTTAACTCAAATTTGTATGGAGTTGGAACAGCGCCCCTAGCGGCAAACGAAGGGAAGCTGTTCCAACTCCATACAAATTTGAGTTAACTTTGCGCACTGTACTTAAGTTTATCGATAACTCAACACGGATCAATTGTCCCCTCGCTTAACCAGAACGTCAGTTGTCAAATTGTGTGTCTGGACAATGTCTCCGTATCAAATTAGGGGAGCGGGAGAAGTGTTTCTTTGATGTTTTTTCACTTCTTTCGTATATTTACGTTGATGTTACAATTAGTAGAGGCTGCTCTCGAGGTCGCCGCGACGAAGAACCGTGACGTCATTCAGGTCTGTCAACTTGCGGGCAACAAGACAGGACCATACAGTATACGGTCGATAGTCGAAGCATTTCTTTATTAGGCCACAATTTATTTTCATTTCAAGGAATCTTTAACTAATTCGTTGATTTCCCAAAACCATTCATAAATGTTAAAAAAAAAAACTAATCTTTATTCGGCTCTAATTAATTAAATTAGTGGTCCTTCGGTAGTCGAAATTCGACTATAATTAATTGAAGTTATAAGTTTGAACATTATTATGGTTCTATTGTCAAAGACTATTAATATACTTCTATATTCACAGATTTTGCCAAGATTACACTATAGACAAATAATATTAAAGACAAACAATAATAATCTATTCTTAATTTGACCAAAGACGAAGAAAAGTTTGACGGTAAACCAATAGTATGTATGCGTGTGTGTGTCAAGTACATGGTAGTGTATCTCGCAGAAGGAGGCGGCGGGGCGAGTGAGGCAAAGCTCTCCTCACTACGCAGAAACCCGCCGTCGCCGAGCAGGGGGTCGGGACCGGGGTCGTATCCGTGACCTGGCCCCCTAAGAGCTAGGGATCCCACCCGTTTTGTGCGGGGAGAGACCCAGACGTGGGGTGGCGTGCTTTGCACGCTCACCTGCAGTAGGAAGCCGGGTGATGGTAGACCGCGTTCCCCCGACCGCTCTGGGGGAAGGTGTAACGCGGCGCCATCAAGGCGAGCTCTCGGCCCGCTGAACGAGGGAACGGTGGTCGTGTCGCTGGCGGCCGCCGCGCCGGTCCGGCGTCCGTGGGACGGTGGGATGGATGTAATGTGCTCTGCGTCAACCCTGTCCCGCCGTCTCAATAGCCACGACTGGGCTCCGGCCCGGCCCGAGGTAGGGCGTCGGTTATGAGCGGCAGGAGTTTTTAGTGAGGTTCAACTCCCACATACCCCCACTGCCGCGCGGGTGGGGATCCGGCGATTTTCTCCTATGGAAAAAAAAAAAAATTCATGGTAGTGTGTGTAATGATTTTTTTATTATTTTAATGTATTTTTTATGCATAATTTCATAAAATATTAACATTCTGCACTCCTTCTCTATATTCTCTATAAGTGTGGGAAATTTCATACTCCTCCGCCCGCGCAATTTTCGTTAAAAAGGGGACAAAGTTTTTGCTTCACGTATTTATCAGGTAAAAAAAACTCGAGATTAAACCATAAAATTATTTTTAATTATTTATGTATTTTATTTAAAAGCTTCTATTTAAATACCACCAATTAATACTTAATAACTTCGAGTAATTGACTTGTAGAATTTCGTGCGCGCCAATCCTAAGAGACTTTTTATCGTCGACAGCTCACTTCGAGGCAGTCAGTATGCCCGACCCACGGATCGTGTACTGCCCGCAACCTACCCTTGTAATTCCGAAGGGGTTGAATGTGTCAATTAACCCCGTCGAGTCGGCACGTGAAAAATGCAAGTCCGCCCTCGACGGGGGTCGGGATTTTGAATGTTTCGTTAAAAAGGAATTTTTAATTAAAAAAGAAGAAAAAAAAAACCTCTTTTTTCTACGTTCATATTAAATGCGTTTAAGATTTCATTTATACGAGAGAAACACGTTATGTTGTAAAAAATGTATGCTTTTGTTATGAGAATAAAATATTTTATCATTAATTAAAATATTCATCGAAAAGTTATCCTGTTATTATAACTGTTTTAGTATCAGTAGGTAACGGCTCTGCATTTCTTATATTCACGGGCGTTGGTACTTACAATCGGTCGGGCTGTGTACTCTTCTGTCTAAATCTTCTATATATATAAAAACTAGTTGACCCGGCAAACGTTGTTTTGTCATATATAAGATTTATAGGGAATTTCTAGTGTAGGAAAAAAGTAACTTATTGTAAGTGTGTAAGGATGTGGTAAATGAGTGAAAGAGGCATGTAGCGCTGTGAACGATTAGGGAGTATAAAAATAACAAAACCTCATTCAACAACATACCTTTTTTTTTTTTTTTTTTTTTTTTTTTTTTTTTTTTTTTTTTTTTTTTTTTTTTTTTTTTTTTTTTTTTTTTTTTTTGTCAGGAGGAAATCGCCGGACTTCCGCCCTTCACTGGGGATGAAGGGCGGGGCATGTCGGAGTCGAACCGACTAAAACCTCCTGTCTCTCAACAACCAACGTCCAAACCTCGCATGAGACAAAACTCATGAAAAGGCAAAGGGGGGAAAGTGAAGCGTTTAGTGCGGAGCACATCTCTCCCATCACCCAGGTAATGCCTCATTATAACAAAAAAAATGTCAAAAAATAAAAATAAATTTTAGGGGTGGACAACCCTTATCACTTAGGGGTATGAAAAATAGATAGTAGCCGATTCTCAGACCTACTGAACATGCATATAATAAAAATTGGTCAAACCGTTTCAGAGGAGTATGGTAACTAGCATTGTGAAATGAGAATTTTATATATAAGATGAATTGCTGTTCGTTAGTCTCGCTAAAACTTGAGAACGGCTGGACCGATTTGGCTAATTTTGGTCTTAAATTATTTGTGGAAGTCCAGAGAAGGTTTAAAAGGTATTTATATATGAAAATTCTCGGAATTAAATAAAAATAACAATTTTGTTTGTCCTTGATGTCACCCCGTCCGACAGATTCCTTTTGTTTATTTTATGTTCATTTTATACAAAAGTTTAGGTCTTTTAATTATTGATTGAGGCACTACGAAGTTTGCCGGGTCAGCTAGTCGACAATAAAAAAGCGAACAAATACGCGCAGTCAAAGCTCTTCAAATCAATAATGAAGACACAATCAGCAATATTACTTTGTGATTAAGATACAATCTGTTCACGGCGTAATTAAAGGTCAGTGAATGGGAAAAATATCGCTATGGACAGAATCGGAGCCTCCCGCCTCCCACGCTCAGCTCCTCTGTGGTTTTTTCACATCTGCCAGTTAATAGGAAATCGGGGATTTCAACGCCATTTGCGACTGTATTTAACGTTTCAATATGTTTTGTGAAATAATGACAAAGAGAGCAGATCTCCGATGACAGGTTCTTTGAACGTTGATGCGCATGTGGTTCATCGGGTCGGAGGAATGGTCACTGCAGCGCTAAGTAATGTTTTCAAAATTCATCGAAATAAGGACGTGTTTTTTTATTGCTTAGATGGGTGAATGAACTCACAGTCCACCTGGTGTTAAATGGTTAATAGAGCCCATAGACATCTACAACAGCTGCTATACAATTTACATTTACATGTTTTCGTCTAGTATGAAGTTCAGTGAAAAGTGAATGTGGTGTCAATTGTTTATAGCAACGATAATTGCGATAATTGAAAAATGAAACCATTCATTCCATCAGTATTTTCTTATGACGTTGTCACGTTCAACTATCGTCAGTAAGCCGACTTTACAGACAACCGATTTTTTTTTTTAATTTCCGACAGCACGATCGATCTATGCGGTATCACGCTGGTATCAGGGAGCAAGCCTCCAATATGTAATAACTGCTGCCTCTATGAACATGACTGTGAAACGAGAACAAAGCTATAGCGCCAGCCGCGGCTCCACAATCGACCCTTTGTCCTACTCGATTAATATTTAAACAAGAAGCAAATAGGGATGTGGTAGTGTCGATGTTTTTTTTTTTGGTATCTCGGAAACCTCGGTAGCTTAAAATCTTTTGGTGTGACTTTGGAAGAGGTTTTGAAGTGCCCTGGGTAATTAATTAAGGTGACCCCATTCTGATCATCGCGAATAGTCATATGCATAAACTTAACTTAAGAACGGGCTCTAAGATTATGTTTTTTCAAATAGTAAGATTATTTTCAGATTCGGTTCACAGTAGAATATAGAGCATCTTTCCTTTTTGATGTAAGCTAAAAACTACCCTAGTCTCTCTCCTCCTTCTTTTTCGTTTTTCTGCTTCCCTTTCTGAGAGGAAGAAAGGGAAGGCCTTTCTTCCCCTCAGTATCGCATTGATTGTTGTCGGTTATAATTATAATTATGGAATTTTATTGTATGTTTGTTCGCGGTGCATTTACGAGCCAATCGTGATGAAATACGTTAGAGCTGTTATTTAAACTTGAACAATGGTTGAAGTAATGTTCGTTTGGTATAATGAGAGGAGCTTAAATAAATAGGTGTGTCTATACTTTTTCGTACCTTAAGTCGGACTGCTCGCCACCAGAGCAGAGTTCGTCCATACTACCTAAAATCACTGCGTTCATCCACAGTGCGTTTACAGACATCTTTCTTTTCGGCGCGTCACCCGGCACTGTAAGGAACCTACCCGAATCGGTTATTCCCGAGCACTATGACATGTCCTTTTTCAAACGAGGCTTGTGGAGAGTACTCAACAATAGGCAGCCACTCGGCTGTCCCCCGGGCATTTCTAACGTCCGTGAGCGACGATATAGCCCCAAAAAAATATATATCGACAATTCTATGCATAATTCGATCTACCCTTAGACCGCCGCAGGCGTCGGTGCGTTCCAATTAGCCAACGCAAACACACAGACGTACGTGCGGTGTTTTCTTTGCTAATACCGGATCCGTTTGAGGTTAACCGGCTGTTACCAGGTAGAAATTCAATCGAATGTTTCTTGAAATGATTCCTAGAGCATTTCGTTTGTTTTAGTCTTTATGATAAAGAGATTAATATAATTTAAAAAAGCACGCAAATTTAGAACGCTGAAGTGGAGATGGATATGTTACACCTTACCACCACCTTACACCACACCACTGCCTTACCTATTTCTACCGTGAAGCAGTAATGTGTTTCGGTCTGAAGGGTAGGGCAACCGTTGTAATTATACTGAGATCTTAGAACTTATATATCGAGGTGGATGGCGCATTTACGTTGTAGATGTCTATGGGCTCCAGTAACCACTTAACACCAGGTGGGCTGTGGGCTGTGAGCTCGTCCATCCATCCAAGTAATAAAACTTATCCTATTTAACCTTATTAATTTAAACTTATCCTATGCTTGGTCGCTTAAGAATTTAGAAAAAACAGCCATTCCTCATGCTACAAGTGAATAGAAACTTTAATGTCAAGAAATATGTATTTTTTATTGAAAATCAGACGGTAGTTGGCACTCGGCACTATATTCAAATATCAACGGATAACGCGTTTGGACGTCCGCGATCACGTAACTGCAAACTAATCGAAACTTTCTAAATACAGCAACAATAAACGGGAGGTTAAGCCGTTGAAGCAGCTTTAATTATGCCCACGGGACCCGCGAAAGCCGAGGAAAATATTTCAATATTAAGTGTTAATTCATTAAGGATGAGCTAGCTCCGTTCGAAAAACCGTAACCACGTTTTATACGTACGAGAATACATTCGCCACGCTATTCAAAATTTAATGTGGTAAAATGTACTACTTAATTTAGTAGAGTAATTTAGTATTTAGTAGAGTTCATCCATACTACAGTAGAGTTCATCCATACTACCTGGAGCCACTGCGTTCATCCACAGTGCGCTTCCAGAGATTTTTTTTGCCACGTACCGGCCGGCTTTGGAATGAGTTCCCCTCCATGGTGTTTCCCGAGCACTATGACATATCCTTCTGCAAACGAGGCTTGTGGAGAGTACTTAATTGTAAGCAGCGGCTTGGCTTTGCCCCTGGCGATGGTAACCACTTACCATCAGGTGAGCCGTACGGTCGTCTGCCTACATGGGCAATAAAAAAAAAGTAGACTCTGTCATCGGCATGCGGGTTGGTAAGTAAGCATCCCAAAATGAAAAGGCAGCCGTAAAATCAATTAAGACTTGAATCGTTTAGGCGGCTCGCGAAATCCTTAAACACTCTACATACGAACATCAAAGAACCCGCACTTTCACTGTTCACACAACAGCCGATATCAACCGTGAAGATACGATAAGGTAATAGACAAAGATGACTGACGGAATTACTGGCGGCCCTCCCCAAGATATCTCTTGTAATTACTTTGTATTCTCAACGGAACCGCACGCTCGGGTGGATTTCAATCGTTCGACAAATTGCATGTTATTTTTAATTAAGGTCTAATTACAGGGCTGCTTCAGGCAGGGGTAGCAACACAGTCGACGATAAAGAATATGTGGTTTGTAGAGACGTGTGTGAGAGAGTCAGTGCGGACAAGGCACACAGTGAGCACGTCACCGAAGTGTGTCTGCTGTGCTCGCGTGTAGCGATGTGTGTGAGAGAGCCAGTGTCGACAAGGCACACAGTGAGCACGTCACCGAAGTGTGTCTGCTGTGCTCGCGTGTAGCGACGTGTGTGAGAGAGTCAGTGTCGATAAGGCACACAGTGAGCACGTCACCGAAGTGTGTCTGCTGTGCTCGCGTGTAGCGATGTGTGTGAGAGAGTCAGTGTCGACAAGGCATACAGTGAGCACGTCACCGAAGTGTGTCTGCTGTGCTCGCGTGTAGCGATGTGTGTGAGAGAGCCAGTGTCGACAAGGCACACAGTGAGCACGTCACCGAAGTGTGTCTGCTGTGCTCGCGTGTAGCGATGTGTGTGAGAGAGCCAGTGTCGACAAGGCACACAGTGAGCACGTCATCGACGTGTGTCTACTGTGCTCGCGTGTAGCGACGTGTGGGAGAGGGTCAATGTCGATAAGGCACACAGTGAGCACGTCACCGAATTGTGTCTAATGTTCTCGCGTGTAGCGATGTGTGTGAGAGAGTCAGTGTCGACAAGGCACATAGTGAGCACGTCACCGAAGTGTGTCTGCTGTGCTCGCGTGTAGCGACGTGTGTGAGAGAGTCAGTGTCGATAAGGCACACAGTGAGCACGTCACCGAAGTGTGTCTGCTGTGCTCGCGTGTAGCGATGTGTGTGAGAGAGTCAGTGTCGACAAGGCACACAGTGAGCACGTCACCGAAGTGTGTCTGCTGTGCTCGCGTGTAGCGATGTGTGTGAGAGAGCCAGTGTCGACAAGGCACACAGTGAGCACGTCACCGAAGTGTGTCTGCTGTGCTCGCGTGTAGCGATGTGTGTGAGAGAGCCAGTGTCGACAAGGCACACAGTGAGCACGTCATCGACGTGTGTCTACTGTGCTCGCGTGTAGCGACGTGTGGGAGAGGGTCAATGTCGATAAGGCACACAGTGAGCACGTCACCGAATTGTGTCTAATGTTCTCGTGTGTAGCGATGTGTGTGAGAGAGTCAGTGTCGACAAGGCACATAGTGAGCACGTCATCGACGTGTGTCTACTGTGCTCGCGTGTAGCGACGTGTGGGAGAGGGTCAATGTCGATAAGGCACACAGTGAGCACGTCACCGAATTGTGTCTAATGTGCTCGCGTGTAGCGATGTGTGTGAGAGAGTCAGTGTCGACAAGGCACACAGTGAGCACGTCATCGACGTATGTCTACTGTGCTCGCGTGTAGCGACGTGTGTGAGAGAGTCAGTGTCGACAAGGCACACAGTGAGCACGTCATCGACGTGTGTCTACTGTGCTCGCGTGTAGCGACGTGTGGGAGAGGGTCAATGTCGATAAGGCACACAGTGAGCACGTCACCGAATTGTGTTTAATGTGCTCGCGTGTAGCGACGTGTGTGAGAAAGCCAGTGTCGACAAGGCACACAGTGAGCACGTCACCGAAGTGGGTCTGCTGTGCTCGCGTGTAGCGACGTGTGTGAGAGAGTCAATGTCGATAAGGCACACGGTGAGCACCTCACCGAATTGTGTCTAATGTGCTCGCGTGTAGCGATGTGTGTGAGAGAGTCAGTGTCGACAAGGCACATAGTGAGCACGTCATCGACGTGTGTCTACTGTGCTCGCGTGTAGCGACGTGTGGGAGAGGGTCAATGTTGATAAGGCACACAGTGAGCACGTCACCGAATTGTGTCTAATGTGCTCGCGTGTAGCGATGTGTGTGAGAGAGTCAGTGTCGACAAGGCACACAGTGAGCACGTCATCGACGTGTGTCTACTGTGCTCGCGTGTAGCGACGTGTGGGAGAGGGTCAATGTCGATAAGGCACACAGTGAGCACGTCACCGAATTGTGTCTAATGTGCTCGCGTGTAGCGACGTGTGGGAGAGAGTCAGTGTCGACAAGGCACATAGTGGCAAATGAAATTTATATGCACAACAAGTAAAACGAACGCTATTATTCTTATATCTTTTGTCGAAAATTAGTCATAAAATATGTAAAGCAGTAGAACAATATCTTATGAATACTGTAATGGGTGTTGGCAGCCCTGAAGGGTAAAGTTTTTAATTAAATATTTAAATTCATGCTACAGCCCGAGATAAGAAAGCAGCGGCCCTCGCGGATGTCGATACTACAACTAAATTGTTTTGATACTTGCTAATTCAATTCTAATATTAATAATAGTATTTGTGTGTTTAAATTATATCCTAATTGATACAATTCAAAATGGACACAATTTAAAAACACTATTGCAGTAAATACAGCAATGCCAGGGGCAGAGCCAAGCCGCTGCCTACCGTTGAGTACTCTCCCCAAGCCTCGTTTGAAGAAGGATATGTTATAGCGCTGTAAAGAGGAGCTCTTTCCAAAGTAGGATGGTACTTCGCAAAAAAAGATATCTGGAAACGCACTTTAGATGAACGCAGTGGTTCCAGATAGTATGGATGAAGTCTACTCCGATAGCGGGCGGTACGATGGTAAAAACGAGATGATTGTATCATCTCAAAGAATTCCTCAGAGCACCCTCCCTTTAAGACACTCGTTTTTTTTTGTTGCCTTTGTATGCAGACGAGCGTACAGCCCATCTCATGGTGAGTGGTTACCGTCGTTGATGGACTTCAGCAATGCCAGAGGCAGAGCCAAGCCGCTGTATACCGTTACCTACGTGGCAAACAATATCTGGAAGCGCGCTGTCGACAAACTCAGTGGCTCCAGGTAGTATGAATGAACTCTACTCTGGTAGCAGGCGGTGCGATGGTAAAAATGAGATGTTGGTATTATCTTAAACGATTCCTCAGAGCACTCCCCGTCTTTCAAGACACTCGCTCACTCAGAGCCGTACACGAATCGGTACATGTTCACGCGATACAAATACGAAGCCACACTAAATCTGTTAAAGTATCAAAGCGAGTTCGTCCGCTCTCGTTCCGGGATCGGACCGCGTCACGTCTCGTCGCCAAGTCTCGGAGAATTACCAGCTCAACCGTGAACTGTTCTGCACGGTACACCGCCAGGGCGGGCAGCGATGTTATGAATTATTGATAATTCAACATTTAGATAAAGAAGTAGGTAGTGCTAGCTTACTAGCTATTTTTAACCGGAAATTCAATAATAATAAAAATTATATGTGTTTTTTTATGTTTTTGGAACGAAGTTCCTTATGGGGCGATGCGAAGGGGTACCCTAACCGGAAAAAACGTCCGTAACGTAAGATTTTTATTAGTAATGCACACAGGGTACGACTTAACTTGGTAATAACGTACAAAAAATAACATATATTTTTATCATTCATTGACCACGATCTGAGAGCGTTCGTTTGCGCAATACACTAACTCTTATGCAAACAACCGTGAATGAAGTGTACCACAATAAGTTCGCACGTTACCGAATGACGTTGTTGCGAAACCTCCAGTCTTATTTTCTTTATACCTCGAATATAACTTAAAATTAATATTTTTATATTAAGGAACTTTGTTTTTATCCGGTGTCCCACGACACCACACATCTTTTTTTATTGCCTTTAAGCGTGCGACCCACCTGATGGTAAGTGGTTACCGTCGCTCGTGGACATCTGCCAGGGGCACAGCCAAGCCGCTGCCTACCATTGCGTACTCTCCGCAAATTATGACCCCAGATAAGCCCAGTTCAGGCTTCGTCCAGACTCTTCCAGGGTCATTGACCAGGAGACCCCAGCCTTTTATTTTGAATATTTTCATAATCTCTAATTTGTGTGTGGATATGGAGACTTCTTTGCTTATAGTCCCTTTCACATCGTCACTCGCTTCTTCTCAGTATTTCCGCAAATATATTATGTCCAAAAATATTCATACAATGATAAAAACGAAATTGTCGCATCAATTGAGCTTTCGACGCTCCGCCTCAAGCTTCAAACCTCACGGCCAAGTAAAACAGAGAAAAAAATGAATAAAAAAAATAATAATTACTCAAACATCGAACCACAGGCCAAACTTCCCTTGAACCGATTATTTCAAAGCACACAGTTTTTCCATCTTGCGTCTGACATATTTAATTCGCTCATATGATTTAGGGCCACTTACCGTGGGTGGTTTTAGACCGAAATACGAAATTTATGGTTCCAAGCCCTCCCCTAGGGCTGGAACCCTTTGTGTTTTAAAATCGATATTGGATTCAACTGACATATCCTATTGAATACTATCATCAACCCTAATCTAATCGTCACAATTCAGAGTTTTTTTTTAATTAATAACTAGCTGACCCGGCAGACTTCGTAGTGCCTCAATCGATAATGTATAAAATAAACTTAAAACAAACAAAAGGAATCCGTCCGACGGGAGACACATCAAAGGAAAAACAAAATTGTTATTTTTATTTAACTCCGAGTATTTTCATATTTATCTACCTTTTAAACCTTCTGTGGACTTCCACAAATAATTCAAGACCAAAATTAGCCAAATCGGTCCAGCCGTTCTCGAGTTTTAGCGAGACTAACGAACAGCAATTCATTTATATATATATATAGATAATTCCTGCTCGTTAATGTAATTTGGTGTACTTAGTGCTTAAAGTATTATCTACCAGACAACCAAGGATGATATAGAAAATATTGCAGCAACAATTAGTTTGTTAAACCTACTATATATTATATGGTAAATAAAATGAGTTTTTCCTACTTATGCTGCTAATCTAGGAGGCTATGCCAGCGTAGCCGGGCGAGTAGGTGAGCTCACGGGGCTCTAACCATAGCTAGCTACGTTGCTAACACTAGCCCTAGCCAGAGCAGGGCTTCGCTGAATGTACCAGCGGATCGGAAACGCGATCTGTGGGGTATAGACGACTGAAGAAGATCTTCCACCGAGCGGGTGTAATTGTTCGGTAGACCGACGGTCCGAACGTTGTTATTCGGAACTTGTACATATGCAAGCTTATTTTGGATGTCGTAAGCGAGATTAAGGCATCTGTCAAATATCTTGTGTTGTATGATGGCTAACGCCACGCGACCCACTGAGAAGATCTGACCAGAAACTCAGTGGGCTGTGTCTGAGGGTATTTCAGGTGTAACCAGATAAATGAGTTATATATTGATAGGGTTGGTAGGATTCCTGAGTCTACGCCGATAGGTACCACAATCTTGGAAGTCAATAGTATATTTCGGTGTAAAAGAACAGCTAAGGTAGGTTTAACTCTGTCCCTGGACCCTGGCATTGCTGACGTCCATGAGCGATGGTAACCACTCACCATCAGGTGAGTGGTAACCACTCACCATCAGGTGAGCCTTATGCCTATAAGGACAACATGAAAGAAAATACATCATGCACACATTATCTTGTGACATGGTACTCCTTCCATCAATTTCACTCCTTCATTTAATCTCTATAATATCTATTTTTTATATGAACTAAGCACAATATCTCTGAAACCACGTTCGCATTGTTATATACCGTAATAGTAGACAAGTATTAGAAATGTTCAAGCCATGACTGCCTTTATGCTTTGAGTTGAATTTAGAAAAGGGTTTTAAGGTTATCAATAAATTAATAACAATATTGCGTCGTGCAGAATATAATAAAATCATGATTAATCATTCTTTTGTCCTTCTCTCAGTCACCTGGGGTCGGCGCAACATTATTTCTCGTTCCATACTCCTCTGATTTTATGATCCTCGGATTTTATGACCTGGTAACTAAGACCTTTAAGTCATATCTTATTTTAGTTTATATTCTTATTTTTATGAAAAATGATAAAATGGAGTGAATGAAATGAAATGAAGATGATTAGTTTGAGACATTAATCAACTGGGATGAAATTAAATGAAATGAGATGAGATGATATGGGATGAAATATAATCTCAGTAAAATGGTGGTCATTTACTGAGACTTTTTCACTGAACTTTTTGGAGGATCCCGAGAAGTTACGTTCAGCGGCTTTGTTTGATTTTCCCACATTTTTGCACTTTCACATATACTAAACAGTTAATAAACCACCGTTATTAGAAATTTAAGCCTGAAGAAACACTAAATAGACAAAATAAAACAAATCACACAATATCACTCCTCGCGTTCCCGCCTAAAATCTCAGTATATACTTATGTACATATATAAAAGATACAGGTTAAAGTTCTGTTTCAATGAAGCCAACGATGATGTCGTTTGTGGGAATTCTTTGGTGTTTGATTAAAAGTAATGGTAATAAACCTATTTCGCGAAATTGTTTTTCAATCATCAATCAATAAATAAAAATGGTCAATGCCCATTCTTCGATGCAAGTTTCGAGGTTTTATTTTATTTTATGAAGGAAGGATTAGACAGGTGGGCTAGCAAAGGTTCAGCTAGGATGGAAAGTCTCCAGGTGTGTCGTGAACTTCGCATTGAGATGTTTATGGGCTCTGGAACCAATAAATATCGAGCAAGACATGAGCTGGTCCACCTTCTTCTTCTTTTTCCTAGTCTTATCCCGATCTAGTGCCAGGGACTGCTTTCTTATTTAAACTCCTCCACTTTGCCCGGTCTTCGGTATTCTTCTGGGTGAGGTCATTCTCCTCTATATCCGCTTTTACCTTTAATCTACCTACTAGCTTCAAATCGACACGGCAAAATTTTGAAGTGGTTTAAACGCAAGATGAGAAAGTGAGGTGGCAGTCGGCTGGCTTTATATGCTGTAGCACGGATAATCGCTGGAGCAGACGAGTTCTTGAGTGGAGACCGCGCAACGGAAAACGTAGCGTGGGATGACCCCTGGCTAGGTGATGCAATGACCTCCGAACGGTGACCGGCAAGAGGTTGATGAGGCAAGTGAAAAACCAAGACCAGTGGTGTGGATTGGGAGAGGCCAATGTCCAGCAGAGGACAACTGTGGGCTGATGATGATTTTTTTTTAATTTTTTTTTATTGCCCTTGTAGGCAGACGAGCCTACGGCCCACCTGATGGTAAGTGGTTACCGTCGCCCATGGACTTCAGCAATGCCAGGAGCAGAGCCAAGCCGCTGCTTACCGTTAAATGATGATGAAACGCAAGATTAACTTACTTGTACATTAAACACGTATTGATCGCGTAAAGCTCTGAAAATGAATAGGATTTTTCTGTTTGTTAATAATAATCATACTTAGTGGTGGTTCAGACGGATGGCCGCAGTGTAAATATAAATCAAACGGCAGACCGTTTGGTGTCTTGCCAAGATCGTAACTAGACTGTTGAGGTGTTGAACTGCTAAAAATGTTACGATACACAGTGCTTGTCAAACTGGACAACTTTGAGAATAATGTTTGGACGCGTAACATCTGTTCGTGGGAAAAATCACTCGTATGTCGTGACGAGATGAAGCTAGGGCACAGCTGATTACGCTAGGGTTGTGTAGCGCGTAATATACTTTGTGAGTTTGGCGTTTCTATATGACGATTGATATACTAGCCGCCCTCACCGCATTCGTACGTGTCTCTTCTTCAATTCGTGTTCCAACCAATGAGAGTAGGTCTCTTTAAATGTACTTCTAAAAGTCTGTGCATGAAGGCTTTAAGACGTAAGAGTCAATAATAGTCGTGTGATGGTGCGAGGTCTACTGGTAGTAGGACCTCTTGTGAGTCCGCACGGGTAGGTACCACCATCCTGCCTATTTCTGCCGTGAAGCAATAATACGTTTCGGTTTGAAGCGTCGGGCAGCCGTTGTAACTATGCTGAGGCCTTAGAACTTATATCTCAAGGTGGGTGGCGGCATTTACGTTGTAGATGTATATGGGCTCCAGTAACCACTTAACACCAGACGGGCTCTGAGCTCGTCCACCCATCTAAGCAATAAAAATAAAAATTGCGTTTCAAACTACATATTATGTTGTTGAAGGAAGAATAAATAATGCTTACCTTTCTTGTTCGGAATGTGTAGTCAAAACTTCAAAAAAAAACCAGACTTGTTGGCAGCTAATAATCTCATCTTTCGTAAGTGATAATATGATGTTAAATGTTCTAATTTAAATATCGTAATTGTTAAATATTGTGTTTCAATGCTAATTTATCAAATGACGATTACAATGTCACTCGATGACTGACTTCGTGTTGTAGTAGTAGTTAGCGGGTTCGATTCCCGCATTGGGCAAGCATTCGTGTGATGAACAGGTTTATTTGTTCTTTGTCATGGTGTTTATTAACTAAAAATGTATATCCTCTTCCTCCTCGCGTCGTTTTTCTCATTACTGAGGGTCGTAAATCCCCCGCTGCATCAGTTTCACCCCTACTATTCCACTCCATCTGCTGCGGTCCTTAGCTTCATGAAGGGCATTGTGGAAGTTGATATTTAGAGAAGATCGTATTTGGTCCGACCATCTCGTGGGACTGCGTCCTCTGGGACGTTTACCATCTACCTTTCCTGTCACTATCTGCTGCTCTAGATTGTGACCCTCTTTACGAGCAATATTTCCGAAGAATTCCAGCACCCTACGAAGGCATATAGTGGAAAGTCTAGTTTTGATATGAACATGTATATATTTAAGTGGAAAGTTGCCCATGCGGTGGACCGACTAAGTCAACTCGGCAGGCGGTTGTTTGCATGTACCAGGCTCACCAAAAGTCAGAAAAAGTGGCGGTTACTCGCGACGCGCATAACATCTGCCCACAGCAATGTTACTGAATGACGACCACGACCGCTCTGACAAGAGTGATACGATAAGGAAGAAGATATATTTAAATATACTAGTGGTCCTGCAGTAGTCGAAATTCGATTATAATTAATCGAAATTATAAGTTTGAACATCTATATATTAATACGTGAAGCAAAAACTTTGTATCCCTTTTTACGAAAATTGTGCGGACGGAGGAGTATGAAATTTTCTACACTTACAGAGAATACAGAGAAGAAGTGCACAATGCTAATATTTTTTTTAAAATAATGCATAAAAGATACATTAAATCAATAAAGAAAACATTACACACACTACATACCCTGTATTTGACGCACACACGCATGCATGATATTTATTATTATAGTTTTACTATCAAAGACTATTATACTTCTATAGTCACAGATTTCGCCAAGATTACACTATAGACAAAAAATATTATAGATAAACAATATTAACCTATTCTCAATTTGACCACATACTTTAAGCAACAACAAAAGTTTGACAATAATCAAAGAGTATATAATACGTGTGTGTGTGTGTGTGTGTGTGTGTCAAATACATGGTAGTGTGTGTAATGTTTTCTTTATTGATTTAATGTATTTTAATGTATTATTTTTTAAAAATTATAACATTCTGCACTCCTCTATGTTCTTTATAAGTGTGGGAAATTTCATACTCCTCCGTCCGCGCAATTTTCGTAAAAAGGGATACAAAGTTTTTGCTTCACGTAATAATATATAGATACTATAAGTATGTAAACCAGTTTCTGGTACCCAATCCTAATTTGGAGTCGGATGACTGTGCGTGATTTGTTCCAAAAATAAAAATGTCAATATGACTTAATTAGAATTTACCGTCTCAATCCTCTTGTGTAATGGTTGCCCCATCGTATAATCTATCTACTGCTTCGCGGTACAATAATAGCGTGAGCTACCCTCATAAAATATCCTGCGACCAGCTAATTCCGAAAATTAATTAGTTAAATGCCTCTCATTACTCACAACGCTATTTGATTAGTTAAAGTCATTCATAAAGTACGTATTAGTACTTATTTTTGTTTATTTACACAAAATCCAGTGTCTTTGCTATGAAAACATTTTAAATAATTCTGTCTGCCCATAGAAACGTCAGTAGTGAACTAACACAGTGCCGGCATAAGCTGAACACAAAAACTCCGCTTCCTAAAGCTACTAACGAGATGTTAGAATATTCATGACGTAATGAATATTTAATGGATTAAACATCATTTATTCTCTATTATCTTTTCCGAGGCTTAAAAGGGAAAAAGTTCTTTGTTAAACTAAAAGGGACTGTCTGTTTTTGTACAATTCGATAACTTATTCTCTTTGTGTCTCCCACACCCGAGGCTACACGCAAGCACGGCAATTCGTTGACGTGCTAACTATATGCCTTGTCGACACTGGTTCTCTCACACACGCCGCTACACGCGAGCACAGCAGATACACTTCGGTGACGTGCTCACTGTGTGCCTTGTCGACACTGGCTCTCTCACACACGTCGCTACACGCGAGCACAGCAGACACACTTCGGTGACGTGCTCACTGTGTGCCTTGTCGGCACTGACTCTCTCACACACGGCGCTACACGCGAGCACAGCAGACACACTTCGGGGACGTGCTCACTATATGCCTTGTCGACACTGACTCTCTCACACACGTCGCTACACGCGAGCACAGCAAACACACTTGGGGGACGTGCTTACTATATGCCTTGTCGACACTGACTCTCTCACACACGTCGCTACACGCGAGCACAGCAAACACACTTCGGTGACGTGCTCACTATATGCCTTGTCGACACTGACTCTCTCACACACGTCGCTACACGCGAGCACAGCAAACACACTTCGGTGACGTGCTCACTATGTGCCTTGTCGACACTGACTCTCTCACACACGTCGCTACACGCGAGCACAGCAAACACACTTCGGGGACGTGCTCACTATATGCCTTGTCGACACTGGCTCTTTCACACACGGCGCTACACGCGAGCACAGCAGACACACTTCGGGGACGTGCTCACTATATGCCTTGTCGACACTGACTCTCTCACACACGTCGCTACACGCGAGCACAGCAAACACACTTCGGTGACGTGCTCACTGTGTGCCTTCTCGGCACTGACTCTCTCACACACGTCGCTACACGCGAGCACAGCAGACACACTTCAGTGACGTGCTCACTGTGTGCCTTGTCGGCACTGACTCTCTCACACACGACGCTACACGCGAGCACAGCAGACACACTTCAGGGACGTGCTCACTGTGTGCCTTGTCGACACTGGCTCTCTCACACACGTCGCTACACGCGAGCACAGCAGACACACTTCGGTGACGTGCTCACTATGTGCTTTGTCGACACTGGCTCTGCCACACACGTCGCTACACGCGAGCACAGTAGACACACTTCGATGACGTGCTCACTGTGTGCCTTGTCGGCACTGACTCTCTCACACATGTCGCTACACGCGAGCACAGCAGACACACTTCGGGGATGTGCTCACTGTGTGCCTTGTCGACACTGACTCTCACACACGTCGCTACACGCGAGCACAGCAGACACACTTCGGGGACGTGCTCACTATATGCCTTGTCGACACTGACTCTCTCACACACGTCGCTACACGCGAGCACAGCAAACACACTTCGGTGACGTGCTCACTGTGTGCCTTGTCGGCACTGACTCTCTCACACACGTCGCTACACGCGAGCACAGCAGACACACTTCGGTGACGTGCTCACTGTGTGCCTTGTCGCCACTGGCTCTGCCACACACGTCGCTACACGCGAGCACAGTAGACACACTTCGATGACGTGCTCACTGTGTGCCTTGTCGGCACTGACTCTCTCACACATGTCGCTACACGCGAGCACAGCAGACACACTTCGGGGATGTGCTCACTGTGTGCCTTGTCGACACTGACTCTCACACACGTCGCTACACGCGAGCACAGCAGACACACTTCGGTGACGTGCTCACTGTGTGCCTTGTCGGCACTGACTCTCTCACACACGTCGCTACACGCGAGCACAGCAGACACACTTCGGGGATGTGCTCACTGTGTGCCTTGTCGGCACTGACTCTCTCACACACGTCGCTACACGCGAGCACAGCAGACACACTTCGGGGATGTGCTCACTGTGTGCCTTGTCGGCACTGACTCTCTCACACACGTCGCTACACGCGAGCACAGCAGACACACTTCGGTGACGTGCTCACTGTGTGCCTTGTCGGCACTGACTCTCTCACACACGTCGCTACACGCGAGCACAGCAGACACACTTCGGTGACGTGCTCACTGTGTGCCTTGTCGGCACTGACTCTCTCACACACGACGCTACACGCGAGCACAGCAGACACACTTCGGTGACGTGCTCACTATGTGCCTTGTCGGCACTGACTCTCTCATACACGTCGCTACACGCGAGCACAGCAGACACACTTCGGTGACGTGCTCACTGTGTGCCTTGTCGGCACTGACTCTCTCACACACGACGCTACACGCGAGCACAGCAGACACACTTCGGTGACGTGCTCACTGTGTGCCTTGTCGGCACTGACTCTCTCACACACGTCGCTACACGCGAGCACAGCAGACACACTTCGGGGATGTGCTCACTGTGTGCCTTGTCGACACTGACTCTCACACACGTCGCTACACGCGAGCACAGCAGACACACTTCGGTGACGTGCTCACTGTGTGCCTTGTCGGCACTGACTCTCTCACACACGTCGCTACACGCGAGCACAGCAGACACACTTCGGGGATGTGCTCACTGTGTGCCTTGTCGGCACTGACTCTCTCACACACGTCGCTACACGCGAGCACAGCAGACACACTTCGGGGATGTGCTCACTGTGTGCCTTGTCGACACTGACTCTCACACACGTCGCTACACGCGAGCACAGCAGACACACTTCGGTGACGTGCTCACTGTGTGCCTTGTCGGCACTGACTCTCTCACACACGACGCTACACGCGAGCACAGCAGACACACTTCGGTGACGTGCTCACTGTGTGCCTTGTCGGCACTGACTCTCTCACACACGTCGCTACACGCGAGCACAGCAGACACACTTCGGTGACGTTCTCACTGTGTGCCTTGTCGACACTGACTCTCTCACACACGTCGCTACACGCGAGCACAGCAGACAGGTTGCTGCCTACTTAATTCACCGTGCCCTCAAATCGAATGCAAGTCCTTTATCTTTAACACCTTCAACAAAATTTACATTCCTTTATCTCCGAAAACCCCGGCTTTAGTGGGTGTAATCCCGGGTAATTGGAATTTAAGATCCCGTTAAAACAAAGTTAATTACATCTAGTCTGCAAAAGGGGCTTCGCAGAACAGGCTGCATTATACATTTCCGCACTATATTGTTGTTTTAATGCTTATTCACTACTGGATGAGGCTTATTTATTTAGAAAACCTATAGATATGACATTCGTGCGTTTCAAGGTCCTTGTTGCTTACGGATGCTGAGGATGCATAGCTCTTGATTACGATTTGGAAGTGATTTTTGGTATACCTGCCTTCAAATTGTTTGCCTATAGCAGCTTAGCCAAAACGAATTTGTTTTGTTCAATGATTTTGTACATATATATCATCGTATTACTGGTGGTAGGACATCTTGTCAGTCCGCGCGGGTAGGTACCACCGCCCTGCCTATTTCTGCCGTGAAGCAGTAATGCGTTTCGGTTTGAAGGGTGGGGCAGCCGTTGTAACTACACTTGAGACTTTAGAACTTATATCTCAAGGTTGGTGGCGCATCTACGTTGTAGATGTACTACCACAAATTTCAAAAATTCACATGTATGATACTACTACCACAAATTTTCGTTAGTAGTCGTAGATGTCTATGGGCTCCAGTAACCACTTAACACCAGGTGGGTTGTGAGCTCGTCTACCCATCTAAGCAATAAAAAGAAAGTATATCGCAGCTTAGCTCCTAACAATTAGCGATTTCTCTCATCGATCGTGTGATCTTATGAACTGATGTATTATTATGTATAATATTATTGCCCGTATGTACTGAAGTGGAGTACAGACAAGAACATACTAATTAACGCGCTGGACTATGTACCAATCGTTCGTTCGACTCGTTCCAAATATGGTATGGTTTTTTAATGTCGGTACGAATAACGCCATCTGTCGTCAAATAGCTAAAACGGATGTTCGAATGTTCTATTTCTATCGGGAATGTTCTGGAAAATTATAGACAGTCGAAACGACCATAAAGACGTGAGTTACGCGAAGCAGTTCGATTCGAAGCAACGAATAGATCCCCTCAAGATAGCGGAAAAATGAATTTTAATAGTATAGCCTAATTTTATTGTCGTAATAAATAAAATGGATTTTAATTAGTATTTCGGTGAAGAATTTTCATTTATCCCGAGCCCAACGTCGTAACAGTGTGTTTTGATAGTAAAAAAATATATTAAATTGTGTTTATTTTTAAGGAAAATCTAGATTTATTTCTTTATTTATTACACTTCATGTAAATTTTACATTGGCGGACTTAATGCCTAAGGCATTCTCTACCAGTCAACCAAAGGTAGTGCAGAGTAAATAGTGGTAGGTAATGAAATTTATATTAAGTTACGAATACATACACAAAAAATATATATACACAATCACATATACATACATGCATACATAGATAGATAGAGATTTAGGTTTAGTCTAAATATTTGGCACTCTACCGAGTCCATAGGTCTTGCTAAAAGCCTGTCGAAGAGACTTAGGCTTAGATCGCAGCTTTTAATTTTGAAAGGGTTCTGTGCGCCATGTTCAAAATGTGTCTTGTTTTATTAGTACGAAATTTTAAGGTCTTGTCTATAAGCCAGCCAATGGTGAATGGTTAGCATCGTTAAGCGCCCTTAACTATTTGGGTGAAGGTCGTAGCTTAAATTCCTAATTCGTGCGATGTACAGCTTTGTTTTCTCTATGTCTAAATATTTGATATATGTATTTATTTATTAAAACTGATATAAGTATGCATAATAGTCTCTGGATCTCACAGAACAAGGAATATTAGTTTAGGGGCAGATTGCCGTGTATGACTTGTTCCCAGATTAGATTAGCCTTGCTAGTTTAAAACTCCTAGCAGATATATTCGCGACGGGCTCGAACATTAATACTAATTCACTAATTCAAACAGAACTTTAAAATCAACTCAAAACCAGTCTTCCTTTATTGTCAACAATGCCAACTCTCTGCATCCAGTTTACGAAAGCTCGGTTCTGCTGTAGGTCAGCTTTCTTGCCGCCAACGCATTCGGAGAGAGGTCGCATGTACCAGGCTGAAATAATTACGTTTTATTTGTAGACCAATCTGATCTTGTTACCCAGAGTAACAGACTAGACTAGACCTGTAGTCACAACTAAGAAACGAGGTTGAAGACCTCGAAGTCTAATTGTATACGAACGTATAACCAGCAGCTTACGTATTCAGGGTGCTTGTACCTATACATGTGGGCCTTACAATACAAAGCATTGTGTAGGGGAATTCTGTTCTTCACGTCTTCTTTACTTTATCATACAGAAATATCAGTGACGTAACAGGCACAATAATGAGCAAGTATCGAGTGATAAGATCTTACCAGACTTCGAAACCTTCTGAGTCAGAAAATCAGAAAAGACACCCCCAAGGAAATAATATTACTATGTACAAAATAAATACGCTGTCCATCAACTTGCGTACAAGTAGCATCATTATCTTGAAAAGGTCTGCTACGAACAGACGTTGTTTTATAAACATGACTTCGATCTAAAGACTTGAGGTTTTTATAAGTATCTGTGACCTTTTGTAACTTCTTAAAATCAAATTGACAATGCAGGACAGGGCAGGTCCGCAAAATCGGCTACAAGGAATAAACTTACCAACACCGTACAAACAGGAATTGTAGTCCATTTTGCAGTGGTTTGCGAATACCTTCTTCTGCCCAGTTTGGGATACAGCGCATTGAGGATCATAGGAATCCGGGCATGATGCCGGACAAGTGTGCGTGCAATATCGCCCATTTATGCCCATGCTTAATGACCTGGAAGATATAACAGAGTTGGATTCGCTCCGAAGTCATGGGGACCGTAAATGTAGGTGTTCAAATTCTGCAAATATTTGAATAGAAATATTGATTATAACAAGGGACAAGGTCGTGTGATGAAAAGCTATTAACCGGTATTGGAAGATATAGAGAGCCCACTCGGATCGGTATAACAATCCTATCTATTTTTGTCCGAGGGGTTGAGCTGGTACACGTACATACAATACCAACCTAATATCAATAAAATCGCAGACTAGGCAGTCTCTGATGTAAGCAGATTATTATTTAAATTTGCTTAGAAGACTCTTTCTAATTTGTATAATATAATTTCTTTTAAATTTCAATTTATGTGAAATAAGTGTCAATTTAAAATTTCCTTTTTTAAAAGAGCTGCTTGACTGTCCCCGTAATAGAACCTCCTATGAGGCTCCCGCGCTGTGTGGGATTTGGTGGGCGAAGATGCTAAGGCAGAGTAGAAGATAACAGAGGTCCACCCACTAAAGGACTCCACGGCACTCACGCCAGTCGCCCATCCGGGAAAAGTAGGGTAATATTCACTAGCTCGTTCACTCAAGGGGGAATTTAAAAGCAGTTAACATCTCTGTTAAGAGATATATAAACATCGTAGTAAAAAAGATCGCAGAAACTCTATATTTGCGTAATTAGCGGCGGATGGACGTATTGGGCACATGGGTATGTCCGGGTGGGGCAGCCGTTATATAGCAATATAACAGAGTTTTCCAGGTGGACCACGGTTTTGCTTGGGTGTGCTTATCCCATACGTATTCCTGAAACCCATAACACAAGAGAAAATAAAAAAACCCATATACCGTCTCGACCCAAATCTTCTTGTATTATTCCAGTTGGCCACATCCGATCTCACAGGAATCGGTTTGAGTGGTAACGGTCTTTCATTATATCGTGCGGCTGTATTGTTGCATTTCTCCAAATCGACCTGTTGATATCCTGATAAATGATGTTTATAATAATTGTAACTTGATCATTTTACTAATTACCAATAGTCGGTGCGTTGCGATAAACCTGCGTCTGTTAAATAATTACTGTTTCGGAAATTGGTTGTTCGGTTGTTAATCTTAAAAAAAAGTGTGTGTGTCCGCTCCGACGCACGACTGGAGTTTACTGGATATAAAAAATTAAACGAAACAATACGAGAAATAGTTCTATATTACGACAACACGATACACTACAGATTATTAACAAATTAACGAGACACAAAACAAACGACTAACAAATATATGAAAATACAATAATGAGAGAAACGCGCGATCAGTACGAGGCTTTGTGGCGGACTGCCGGCGCAGCAGCCCGGCGCGCATTTCGTGTGACATGCGCATAACGCATTTCGTGTGACATGCTAGTACGATTTTGGTCCCCATAATTTTCATACCCCGGGCCTATATATGTAAATCGATTCTAAAGGAGTAAACTCCAATAAATAAATAATCTGGGACAAATCATGTGCATAAATGGTCACAAAATAGAACAATCTTGTACGATAGCAACCAGGGATAGACTGCAGTACCCTGCGACAAATATTGCCATCGCCCTTTGGAAATAGACGATCGGCTAGTTTTTGCTTCCTAAAGCGTTATCTCTGAGTGAATTTTAATTTATGTATAATGAGTAAGAACGGCACGTATGGCAATAGCCATACTCTGCTCAACCGAGCGTTAAGGTACGGGTGAGAGAAAATTGTAAGGAAGGGATAAATATAGTAATAAATTGTTGGATGCTTGGGTTTCTTCAATAAGACTTCCACAATCGATTTTGTGCTTGTATTTCCTTTATACAGGTTTTTGTTATTTTTTTACGTTGCGAACAAGTCAGCTTGGCGCGGCCATTAATAATTAGAGTGTTTTAAAATTGTGTCGGTGAACATAAATAAAAATTTCAATATTGCTCAGTAAAATTTTGTAGGCGTTAACATAAATAGAAAGCAGAGATAAGAAGGAAACACCACGATCCCAATTCTACCTTTGAAGTGAGTGAGTATAGTTTGAAGGGTCCCTGCCCGTGACGTAAGTCCGTAAGTCCGGAGGGACAAGGACTACGCCGTTCGGCCGGCATTGGACCGGCCTGATAAAAGCTCCGAAGAGGGCGCCCCGCGGGTACATGATGGACAAATATGACCCGAATACTTAAAGAGGCCCAGCTTGTCAGTGTGACAATTAGAATTGAAATTTCTGGTTGGACTGGACTAGCTTGTCGGAAAACAAAAAATCTAGACTCATAATAGCTTGCTGGTCGAAAAGGGGTGATTGTGCAAATTCAGGTACTGTTATAGAATACTATTGCCACAAATTTGATCGTAATAGGAATTAAGGGACGGGGTGGGGGATCGGCCTTTATTGCCAAGTGTGACAGACAAATTTGCGGTCTTCCTGAAGGGGAGTAAGCCATCAGCGATGCGTAAGGCCCAGCTTGTCAGTGTGACAATTCAGAATAGAAATTCCTGGTTCAGATGAATTAGGAGAGCCGATCCCACCTAAAGTGGGATAAGGAAAAGATAAAAGAAGAAGACTAGTTTTTCAGAGAACAGTATTCAAGACAGACAATGTCCTTTAAAAATGAAGATAGTGACTTGAAAGGAAAATATATTTTTCAGACTTTTCGAAGGAAAAAAAAAAAGGTATAAAACATTATTGAAAACTCACTGTTGATTTCGTGTTTAAAGCCACAATTGACTTTACGAAAATAGCATTCGTTTAAAAATAGTCTGTATTTCAACTGCTTATGCTCGAATTTGCTGCCGCACACCGAATCTTGTGTGTTATTGCAGTCCAGCTCCGCACAGTTCAAGGATTTGATTTTGAGTTTTCTCGTATCAGTGCCATGTCTTCTGGTTTCCGCTTTGGTTGTTTTTTCAATGTCTTCATTGTTTTTCGCCTTTATAAACAATACATCTTTTGGTGCTTCTGTTAAAGAAAAATTTTCAATTTTCAATAATAATAATACAGTTTTCAACTAATTGGTATAACAAATGATAATTTCTTGAATGTATTCATTATTAAAGATAACTAAAAACTACTGGTCGGATCTTGATAAAAGCCCTAACCAGCTTTCGGATATAACAAGCATCATCGAAATCGTTTGACCAAGAGAAAAGTTTTGAGGTATAACACACATAAAAAATCAGTCAAATTCAGAACCTAAAAGTACATGTAATGCCCTATGCTTGGTTATATTCGTACTAAGTTGTTACGTGTTTCGCTTCGAAGGACGGGACTTTGGAGCAATGCGTCTCAAAGCAGGTACTCCATTTTAATAAGACTAGAGGTCCCGCAGTAGTCGAAATTCGACTATAGTTTGGAATTGTAAGTTTGTACACTATTATGATTGTATTTTATACTTCTATAATCACAAATTTCGCCAAGGCTACATTATAAAAAAATATTATTAAAGACAAACAATATTTAATCTATTCTCAATTTGACCACAGACGTCAAGAACAAAAGTTTGACAATAAATAGTATGCATGCGTGTGTGCGTCAAATACATGGTATGTAGTGTATGTAATGTTTTCTTTATTGATTTAATGTATCTTTTATGCATTATTTAAAAAATATATTAGCATTGTGCACTTCGTCTCTATGTCCTCTATAAGTGTGGAAAATTTCATACTCCTTGGTCCGCGCAATTTTCGTAAAAAGGGATACAAAGTTTTTCCTTCACGTATTAATATATAGATACCTTAGATATGTATTCGTCTCTTTCCTACACCAAATCAAATTAGAACAACAGCCTGCGCAGGACAGAGAAATCTGGTTTTTCTTAGATTCTTTCTTAGACCTCCTTAGATTGGTCGTAAATAAGGAACAGACTAAAAAACTACACTATCCACAGCTTCATTACGCGTGACTTTGTTTGTTGCAAAAATTAACAAAGATTCAACTTCGGTATGCAGAGATTTGGCTATGCGTTCATTAACGAAGTTCATTCATTAAATCATTAAAGTTCAATAAAGTTTATTCAATCAAATTCACTAAAGTAATTTTGCTGTGAATTTAGCATTGATTTTGTAGTTTTAAGTAAAAAAAATATGCAAGGTATTATTATTATTATTAATATTTTCAAAATTGCTTAGCATTTTATGTAAAACATTTTTTTTTATTGCTTAGATGGATGGACGAGCTCACAGCCCACTTGATGTTAAGTGGTTACTGGAGCCCATAGACATTTACAACGTAAATGCGACACCCACCTCGAGATATAAGTTCTAAGGTCTCAGTATGAAAATAGAAAATAAACTCAGCATAAAAAAGGTTAAACTTCCACACAGTAATAACGCTAACACTCACCAGTTTCAAAATTAACATTCTGACGCTCCAAGAAATCGCCGATCGTTTTTTTCGTTATAATTTCATCGATGTTAAATCTATCGACATTCCGCTCAGCACTGTTCGGCACGAATATTACGTCATCTGTCACTTTTGGCGCGTCAGTAGCGTCTCCGACGTTTGGTGTCAGTTTGACGTCTGTCATTGCTTTCTCGTTGACCTCGGCGTGCCCCTCATACGTGACGAAGACATCGGAGTTGTTCTTTGGGATGTGGCACCGCGAGTCCAATATAAAGAACGGTATGAAAACTATTGTAGGTATCAAAACAAATTTGTAGTACATTTTACATTCTTTTTGTAGAATTGTGTAATGCTATAGAATTGTTTTATAGGTTTGGGTACTTAAGCTTTCAGCAAGACTCTGTTTATAGGTCGCGAATTGTGAACAATGCTAGCGCGTAGCGTGCTAACGGTGTTGCCATTAAAACGACATGAAATTCAGAAAACAAAAAATCTAGACTCGTAATAGCTTGCTCGTCGAAATGTGGTAATTGTACAAATTCAGGTGCGGTTATAGAATACTACTACCACAAATTTTCGTTATAGGGATTAAAGCTAGGGGTTGAAGATTGGTCTTTTATTGCCAACTGTGACAGATGAATTTGCGGTAACCCCGAAGGAGAGTAAGCTGTCAGCGGTGTCTAAACAAATAAATGAGGCTTATAAAATCAAAGGCAGCTAAACGCCTTAATGTAGTAAAATGGATTAACTATAGTGCCATATTGCTTAGTTAGTTGGACACGCTTTAGTATTTTCATATTATAACAAATGCAGCTAAATCTCTAGCAATTCAGTTCAAAAATTTTATCTTGACTCTATACTCAAATATAAACGAAGTTTTATCATTCAAAATTCAGATTATTAGTAATATTGTCATTCTTTATAAATCTGCTTTAAAATAAAGAATATTGTAGCTACCCGAACAAAGTTATTTCTGCTTCTCAAACCGGGAGTGTTGCTAACACTGGCCCTAGCAAGAGCATTACTTTGATAGGTCAGGAGGATCCGTAATGACGTGCTTAGGGCCGATTTTTGTTCTTTACCTGAATAATTGACAGAATTGGATTTAGCTGCCTTTGATTTTATAGGCCTCAAATAATACTTTAAAAAAATAACAAATACGCAAAAAAAAGTATCGATCTGTTTCGTAATGAAAATAAAAATTTACTCACTAAAAAGTAATTGAAATTAATTTTTTAAAGCTTTTAAGATGGCAACATTACTGCTATAATTGTTCACAGACGATTTATAAACATTTACCACAAAAGAGTTACGGCTTAAAATCAACTAATTTCAAATAAACACTAATGACGCACTTTAATTTTACATTTCCTTTTTTTTGTTAATAGGGTGGACAAGCTCACAGCCCACCTGGTGTTAAGTGGTTACTGGAGCCCATAGACGTCGACAATGTAAATGCCGCCACCCACCTTGAGATATGAGTTCTAAGGTATCACTACGTCATGTTATGTTATGACATGTCCTTCTTCAAACGAGGCTTGTGGAGAGTATTAAGCGGTAGGCAGCGGCTTGGCTCTGCCCCTGGCATTGCTGAAGTCCATGGGCGACGGTAACCACTTACCATCAGGTGGGCTGTATGCCCATCTGCCTACAAAGGCAATAAAAAAAAAAAAAAAAGTTACATTGTAAAACTGATGAGATCCACCATGATGTCTACATATCTCATGTTTGGTACTGGCATCCATGTTGTTGATGTATATGGGCTCCGGTAACTATTCAACATTAGGTAGGCCGTGATTTCATTCTCAATATAGGAATTAAAAAAAAAATTGTATGATTTGGATGCTCTGATAAGATTCGAAACTATTTTTAAGGTTACAAATTGTTTTTCAGAACCTTAAATGACGGTTTTAAGATACTTGTCATACTGAATTTTCGTTTCGAGCACCCAATTATATTTTTGGAAAGTAGCGCCATCTCTTATCGATTCTCAGAACTAGTAAGTCTAAAACTGTTCGTGATCATAATTTAAAAGCTCGCTTTCTTATCTTACGTCCATCTGCGTCGTGAAAAAATCGATAGATGGCGTTATTTCTAATAGAATAAAAGTCGTGGCTTAATTTTTAACAAGCTTTTATCTGCTCGGTATGTTTGTTTGTAACAGAATCTTTAAATGTAATTTTCACTGCACACGTATCAAGGACCCGTGACGATGCAATAATTTTATAGCATTGCTCTAACATTCCTGACCGGTATCTATACGATATAAAAATAAGTGGTGGTCCGGCATTAGTCGAAATTCGACATAATGGTTTGAACATTATTAAGGTTCTATTGTCAAAGACTATTAAACTTCTATAATCAAAGATTTCGCCAAGGCTACACTATTTACAAATAATATTAAAGATAAACAGTATTAACCTATTCTCAATTTGACCACAGACTTCAGACATTAAACAAAAATTTGATAATAAACATAGAGTATAAATTATTATATACATGTGTGTGTCAAATACAGGGTAGTGTGTGTAATGTTTCTTTTAGTGATTTAATGTATTATTATCGCCTAAATTTCATTTAAAGACATTAGCATTCTGCACTCCTTCTCTATATTTTTTATAAGTGTAGGACATTTCATACTCCTCCGTCCGCGCAATTTTCGTAAAAAGGGGTACAAAGTTTTTGCTTCACGTATTAATATGTAGATGAAATAATTTTTTAGTAGATACATAATTCATATTGCTTTCTGATACTGCACTACGCCGTCGTTTAGAATTAAAGGCTGCTTAATTTTAGTAGATTAACTGGTCTAATCACCCAGAAGATTTTTTTAAATTTCTGATGGATTAAAGTTACCTTTTTTCCCTACCTTATTCGTTGGTAGCCTAAGGGGCTATTTCAACTAATCACGGACCGTTAGTGGAGTCCATACACGCAGCCTGAGATAATGGCGAACACTGATCCTAGCAAGAGCGGTGCTTTGCAGAATCTACCACCAGAACGCAATCACGAGCCACTAATTTCGGAGAGAAACTCAGTGAATTGAATTAATAATACAAACTCTATGACGGCAAGCATTTCCAGTCTCCATGGGTGATGAACAAACAATTCACTTGCACTAATTTAGGTTTTTTTTTATTATCTTCGAAGTTAAACGAACATAAATCCTATGAGATAGATGCTCCTGACGATGACCTGGGTTACGGCTGATCCCAGGAGTCCTTTTTTATTACTAAGCTGGACGAGCTCACGGCCCACCTGGTGTCAAGTGGTCATCGGTGCTCGTGGGCATTAACAACATTAATATCACCATCTATTTTGAGACTTCGGTTTATAAGTTTCAGGAAGGTGTCCATAACGTTGCCAAGTCGCCATGTCACTAGTAAATCATTTGAAGAAGGACATTCGTTTGAAATTAAAATTGTTTTAGCATCGTTGTGATTCGCAAGTCGATGAAACGAAAAAGCGACAGTAAAAAGAGACAGACACATAAATCCATAAGATTTAACGTGAGAGAAAATGAGATAGGAAGCTTGTACAGTGTTCTTCAGTGTTGTTCAGTGTCCTATATTCGTGGTTCTCTTTGTGCTCTACTTCGTACCTAATATTCGTATTGAATACATTCTGAATAAATCTATGTAATATATGCGAATAGAATGTTAAATAATTATCAAAGTTTGTATCACTATGATCATTACTAAAGCCTACAATAATAATTAACTTCTTCCCTAAATTTTACATTCGTCTTATCATCTTGAAGATCAAATTTTTGAAGGTTGAAACCTTCTACCAAGTGTGAATTGCACACATGTATTTTGAAGTGAAAACTTCTTCAGAATCGTTGTGATTTCAAACCGGATGAACAACAGGTAAGAGACACAAATACAAAAATGTGTAGGATGAAGCCAGCAAAGAATGAGACAGAAACATACATACTATTTAATACAGCGCCATCTGTGAGATTTTTTAATACTAACGTGTGTATGAAAGCTCTTGTAGTGAATTTTAATTTAGGATTATACGTGAAATTAAAATATCAATTCACAGAGGGCGCTACCTTACAATTATTTACTAATGACAAAATTTTACATATACTTAAGACGTTTAGGATAATTGTATTTTAATTTTGGAAGATTTCACTTCTACCACGTGTGAATTGCACACATTTTGTTTTTTTTATATTTTTCCTACCTATTCATTAGTTAGAAAATTTCAGTATGCACTATGAACACACAATTTGGGGATAATCAAAATTTTTCTGCTTATTTTTTATATATTTTTTTGCTTATATGGGTGGACGAGCTCACAGCCCACCTGGTGTTAAGTGGTTAATGGAGCCCATAGACATCTACAACGTAAATGTGCCACCCACCTTGAGATATAAGTTCTAAGATCTCAGTATAGTTACAACGGCTGCCCTACCCTTCAGACCGAAACGCATTACTGCTTCACGGCAGAAATAGGTAAGGCGGTGGTACCTACCCGCGTGGACTCACAAGAGGTCCTACCACCAGTAAATATAATAGGTAATGAAATACAAACAGGCATAGTTGAGATGTTTCATTCAGACAAATCACTCTCCTTTTTGTACTGGCTTCTAGTCTCATCAAGTCTCATATAACACGATTTTTCACAACACGAGACTTTGTAGGAAGGTATCCTACGTGTTATAGGAGGGTTACACGTACTGTACTAATAACTTTAAGTTATAACTATTATAAGTATATTTAAAATGTCAGAAAGGATGTCATAATTAAAAAAAAACTTGAATTTATACCTTAAAATTACTATTAATTATAACTACGACTCACAAAAAACGTAGAAAATACTATACTTATACCTAGTCAGGTCATAAAATTAAATTCTGTCACATGTTTAATGTAAAATAATTGAAACAAGTTTATTCATTATGTAACCATTCATATACCAAAATGAACTTAACAAAACATAGATTCTTATGACACTAAAGTTTATTCAAAATGACCTCCGTGATTTAGAATACAGCCTTCAATCTGCGCGGCCAGTCGTCTATCGCAGCACGAACGAGGTCCATGTCAATATCGGCGGCTGCCTTAATCAAGGATGTCTTGAGTGACTCCAAATTGGGATGAGGCTTTGAGCACGCCTTTTCCTCCAAGTGTTGCCATATCTTGTAATCTAACGGATTCAAATCTGGACTGGAGGAGGGCCAGTCTTCGTGCCGGATGAAGTCGATTTCACGCGCCGCCAGCCAGTCTTGTATGCTCTTCGCTCTATGAGCTGGCGCCGAATCTTGTTGGAATACCCAGTGCCTGTTATTGAACATGGTATGAGAAACAGGTTCCACAAGGTTCGTCAGGACTGTATTTTGATACACAACTGCATTCGTTTTTACACCTTTCTCACAAAAATGTACCTCTGTTAAGCCCCAATAAGAAACTCCCAACCATACCATGAGCGAGGATGGAAAATGACCTCGTTGGACACGCGGAATACGGTTGCTCGCTTCTTCACTACTGTGTGCGTACACCTTATCATTTTGTTTGTTGTAGCTCTCTTGTACGGTAAAAATTTTTTCATCCGAAAAAAGAATTTCCCGATATTTTTTTCCTGCGTACCGCTTCAACAAAGCGCGGCATCTCTTCAGTCTCAGGTCCATTAGACGAGCATTCAAACGATGTCCTGTTTTTCTTCGATATGCCCGAAGCCCTAAGTCTTCATTTAACACCCTTTTCACCGTGGTTCTGCTTAACCCCATCTGAAGGGCCAACAGTTTCTGCTTATGTTTGGGATTTCTTTGAATTCGCGCCTTCACAGAAAGCACTGCTGGAGTCCTAACAGACCGAGCGCGACCACTTCTTGACCTGTCATCTACACTAGAGTCTTCATTGTATCGTTTGATGGTACGATAAACGAATCTTTTAATTTGGTTATATTCAAAATTTGCAGTATGTTAAAAATTTGAATTGGCGCGTAACCGCAACCATGCAACGCAATAACTGCAACACGGTCTTCTTTAAGCGTCCACTCCATATTTGAAAATGAGTAAAATTCTAAAAGTATACATTTTTATTTTCATGAACAATTCGAAATTCGAATTCAATAAACTTTTTTGTGGCCAGCATTCTAAAAGAAAAGTTTTTACTGTGTGACAATACTTATGACCTGACTAGTTATATTACATAACAGACGTCAAGCGCTTTTAACCGAAAAAAATTTAGTGTCTTAAAGATTCTGTTGTTTGAAAGTAATTAATTATTATTTTTATGAAAATGACCGGGTAGATTTAGAATTTTCCGCGAAAACTTCAGAACCACAAAGGCTGCAGGGATTTTCTTATAACAATAATAGGTAATGTAATAAACGGGGATGGCCCTGGGGCGGGCGCGCGTGTCCAACGTACCACGTTAACTAGGTTTTGTCGTTTTGTACACGAGAGTCGGTTATAGACCACGTCCGCGTGCTAACACTTGTCGAACAACTTATTCAATTCCTTGAATTCCTTTCAACTCGATTATTAATTCCTTGAATATACCTTGAATCCATTATTTTTATAACGAAAATAGAATATTACAAAAATAATAATTGGTTGTCTGTAAAGTCGGCTTACGGTCGATAGTTTTACGTGATAGCGTCAGTAGCAGAACTATTCGAACTGCTAGTCTGACGACACGCGAGAAGAGAGATAAATGTGTCACAAGCCAACGCTTGGGCCGATCGTGCCTCTCTATCGCTTGTTCCGCGCTCTCGCTCGCACGCTCAGGTTCAGGCGGAACGTGACACTTTTTCGTGCGTGTAGCGGTGTTCATCGATTTATAAGACGTTATAACGTCGAAAACTGAGACTGATATCAACTTGATATGGTATGATCTAGATTCACATGTTGATCGTGTTAGCATTAAATAATCGACACCACAATAATCGACGACAATGCGGACCGCATCGCAGACCGCAGCCGCAGACGCTTCGTCCCGTCCTCCTGGTGCCAGCGCGGTAGTGACGGTAGCATGCGGAGAAGCCTCAATCCCGTCAGGTCGCCCCATGACCATCACCGGGAGGAGACTGCCTACCGCTTAAGTGAATGCCGCAACCCACCATTAGATGTGAATTCGAAATCTCAGTTGTTCAGTATATTTTTATTTTTATTTTATTTTATTTATTGGGTACCAACATGTTATACATCAGCACAGAACATTACAGGTATCATATTATACATTGAATTCACACTAAATGCTAACACAATTACAGGTACCGACTGCATGCATACAAAAAAAGCGGTTCATTATATAAAAAACAAAGAAAAACTATATATAACATTACATGAAGACCTTACATTATTACACATTTACTACCAAATACGGGCTGTAGAATTCTCGGTGCCAGCAAAAACGTCCAGAGAATACTTGTTATGCAAATTATTTAATTCCCCAACTAGTTTGCTGAGAGGCGCATTCTTGCCAAGGTTGGTGTACAATCTGGGAACCCTAAACACCATCAACTTCGAAGCCCTTGTCGACGTCAGTGGCACGTTAAAGTTCAGAGTATAACAGCTTTCGCACCTTCGAAGCCTGAATGAAATCATTACAGAAATGGGCGAATCACGATGACTACTCAACAATCACGGATTATTTAATGCTAACACGATCAACATATGAATCTATCATACCACATCTTATCGTACCATATCAAGTTGATATCGGTCTCGGTTTTCGACGTGATAATGTCGTATAAATCGATGAACACCGGCTGCACGCACGAAAATGTGTCACGTTCCGCCTGAGCCTGAGCATGCAAGCGAGAGCGCGGAACAAGCGATAGAGAAGCACGATCGGCCCAAGCGTTGGCTTGTGTCACATTTATCTCTCTTCTCGCGTGACGTCAGAGCTAGCAGTTGGAATAGTTCTGCTACTGACGTTATCATGTAAAACTATCATCCGCTAGCCAATCATTTCTTTCTCTTATCGTCTGTAACAACGAAAACGTGCCCAGTACCGTTGGTTGTACCGCCCGTGTAGTCTAATTAGTTATCTGGTAGCCTAAGGGATAGTCCTGTACGATGTTAAGCTACTTGCCTTTCGTTTGTACAAAATGATCTACGCGGCGAAGCTACGCTATGCTTTAATATATAGTATAAACTAAAAGTGACTATTAGTATTCTAGTATATTGTTATTAGTACACATAGAATATTGTGAAATTGATATTTTTTTAGTATAATAATGTTCTTAAATTGTTTGTCGAAAATAAGACAAAACTTCTGCGTTTCGATATAGGTAGTTAGTTCTATATTTTAACTGGTAATCATGTTATGTGCGATCGTTAATATTAAAAAATATCCTCTCCATATATTTTGTCCTAGCTTTGTTCGTTAATCTATGTTCTACAAATAATTTAAAGTAGGTACTTAGTTACGGCTTAACCTCGCATTGATTGTTTTATTAAAATAAATAAATAAATAAACAACACGCTAAGTATCACAATGTTCGAATTTCTATGAATTATATATAATAATAATAATAATAATAATGTTTTTATTTCAAGTATCCATGATTCATATAAATTGTTAATAAGACTTAGACCTATGTTAGTAGTTATATTTACATCACAATGAATTACTGTGGTAACATCCCATGGGAGATGGCACCACAGCGACCCATGTATATACAGTCCAGCCTGCTTGCGATCATGCTCAGGATACTGTTGGAGCTGGCCCTCACTCTGTTTACCAGAGATGCACACCTCTTACGCATGGTAGCGTAAAAACTATCTATGTGCGCGTCTGCAAACATCCCTGATGCGCTACAAAAGCGGGGCAGCACCACCAGCACCCTAAACGCGTTATTGTATTGAACACGGAGAGCATTGTACGATCTTTGAGTATATCCAGCCCACAAGCTGCACGTGTAAAAGTTAGTACAGTAGGCCCTAAAGAGGTATATATAATAATATGTTTCTACCTATTCGTTGGTAGCTTGAAGGCCTATTCCAGTTACGCACGGACGATTAGTTGAGGCCAACCTAGGTTCAACCTGAGAGAATTTGCTAACACTGGCCCTAGCAAGAGCACCGCTTCACTGAATCTACTACCGGATTGGAAACGCGACTCACCGAAAAGATCCGGTGACAAACTCAGTTGGCTAAATAATGATATTTCAATCGTCCGCGACCATTATGATTAAAGTATTTGTAACATCAACAATAATGTAATGAGATGATAATAAATTCAGGATTAAAACGTAAAAGCTAAATTTCAGTTATTTTTACGACTCTGGGATATTATACTAGCTTCATTCTCTGTTCCTCTGTGCTTGTACAAAAGTGACGATAAGCTGTAAGCGTTCATAATCTCTACCGGCTTGGGACCACGCGCTGAACGTTTCAAACTGTAACATAATAAGACTCGTCTTCAAAAAATGGTAGGCACTGGTTATGATCTACAAAACTGTGTATGATCCATCGTCTATTACCGATAAACTGTAGCTCAGCGTAGCTTCGTCGAGTGGGACGACAAAATTAATTCCTTAACAAAAATAATCGGTTTTTCTTGTAATTTCTCGTTGTAATTAAAAATTCTAAGAAAACTTTATAACGTTGTACCTGCAGTTTTTGGAGTTTACTCCTTTAGAATCGATTTACATATATAGGCCCGGGGTATGAAAATTATGGGGACCAAAATCGTACTAGCATGTCACACGAAATGCGTTATGCGCCTGATTGGCTCCTGATTGCGTGATGCGTGCGCGCGCCAATCAAAATCGTACTAGCATGTCACACGAAATGCGTTATGCGCCTGATTGGCTCCTGATTGCGTGATGCGTGCGCGCGCCAATCAAAATCGTACTAGCATGTCACACGAAATGCGTTATGCGCCTGATTGGCTCCTGATTGCGTGATGCGTGCGCGCGCCAATCAAAATCGTACTAGCATGTCACACGAAATGCGTTATGCGCCTGATTGGCTCCTGATTGCGTGATGCGTGCGCGCGCCAATCAGGAGCCAACGCGCGGCCGCGTTATCGCAGGTGACGCCGGGCTGCTGCGCCGGCAGTCCGCCACAAAGCCTCGTACTGATCGCGCGTTTCTCTCATTATTGTATTTTCATATATTTGTTAGTCGTTTGTTTTGTGTCTCGTTAATTTGTTAATAATCTGTAGTGTATCGTGTTGTCGTAATATAGAACTATTTCTCGTATTGTTTCGTTTAATTTTTTATATCCAGTAAACTCCAGTCGTGCGTCGGAGCGGACACACACACTTTTTTTCTGTTTTCTTTTACTCAAGACTATGGCATTACGTCGATAATGAATAAAATCGTGTTACTAGTGTGCGAAGGTCGTTTTTTGTTTGTATTAGTTAATTCAATCTTAAATGGTGGTAGGACCGCTTGTGAGTCCGCACTGGCAGGTACAACCACCCTGCCTATTTCTGCCGTGAAGCAGTAATGCGTTTCGGTTTGAAGGGCGGGGCGGCCACTGTAACCTTAGACCTTAGAATTCATATCTCAAGATGGGTGGCGGATTTACGTTATAAATTGCTATGGTATCCAGAAACCACCTAACACCAGGTGGGCTGTGTTTTTTTTTTATTTTTTTTTATTGCCCTTGTAGGCAGACGAGCATACGGCCCACCTGATGGTGAGTGGTTACCGTCGCCCATGGACTTCAGCAATGCCAGGGGCAGAGCCAAGCCGCTGCCTACCGCTGAATGTGTGCTCATCCACCTATCTATGCAATAAATAAACAAACGCTGCGAGTTTCTGTACGTTTCTATGCAAAATAAAATATAAAACAAATATATAAATAACAATAAAAAAAACTATGTGTGCAGGTATGTGAGTGTGCTGTTTAATGGCTTGTAGACAGACGCATACGCCACACCTGATGGAAAGTAGACATTGTCGCTTATGGACGTCAGCAATGTCAGCTATTCCACTTTCTCGGACTTGGTTTGAAGAAAGACACGTGTGAACTTTATTTTTTACTGTTAGAACTTGGACATGCAGATATATGAGAACATGCTTTTTTCGTTTGTTTCAGACACCATGCTCGATAGCGCCAGTTGGAGCGTCTCAAATGAAAGGTAAGGTTTTGCGTCCCCCACCTTGAGACATGAGGTTGAGGTCTTTTACTGGGGTTGGGCGTTTTGTGAGCCCACACAGGTAGATAGATCAACGCCCTGCCTATTTCGGCCGTGAAACAGTAATATATTCGGTTTGAAGAGTAGAGCCTTGGATTATAATAAAACTGACACTGAAAACATGTCTTAAGGTGGGTAGCAGTGTTCACGATGTTGATCTCTATGGGCTATGGTACACCAGGTGAGCCGTGAGCGCGTGTACCCTAGTAAGCAAAAAAAGACTCAACCGTGACGGGTAGCAACAGTTATTTTATATCCCTGGTCTCTGGTAACCACTTAACAACAAAAAAGCCGTGAGCTCATCTGCCTAGCTTAGCTCGATCAAATTTCATTTGCTCCACGAATCACCGTGTCTACGCCGTAGGCGCTACGTCGTAGCAGCCAAAGCTCTACGAATTTTCTTGTATCTTTTTGCACTAATATTACTTTAATTAGAAGTTTTTTTGTTAAATGTTGAACTAATTGATTATGTTCATGTGGGATTTGAGATAATACGGTTAGTATATTATGTATTATATGCCTTGTTTTCCTTACATAATCGTTGGTAGTCTAAGGGGCTATTTATTTCACTTCGCGCAGACGTGTAGATGAGCTCACGGGGTCAACCCGAGAGAATTGCTTCCACTGGCCTTAGCAAGAGCAGTTCGCTGAATCTACTATTGGGTCGGAAACGCGACCCACTGAGAAGACTCGACGAGAGATTAAGTGGGCTGTGTCTATGGGATATAATATTCTGTTCAGTTATTTCTTGGAACGTCTCATAGTAATTTACATCTACAGTGAGTTTTATTGAAACGAAGTTCCTTACGGCACAGGCTTGGAGGAGATAGGGATTTTGCTGCGCGACCGAACTGAATAAAATGTGATAGTAAAACCGTAAGAAAAACTCCGTGGAATAAAACCGTTAAATAAGACGTGCGCAGGCGCGGCAGTCGTATACACAAGCGAGTAGTGTATAATACTTTTCTCTTTCTCCTTCTTTCTTTTCGTTCTCTCATCCCTTCTCTCTCTATTTTGTAATTATTTCTATTTCTATGTAATTTTATGTTGTCAAACAAAAATAAAGAGACATATTTTGTTATTTTAATTGATAATTTGAATTACGATTTTTTTTTATTTTATTTAATTTATTATTTCCTAAAATACTGAATTTCCTAAATACTTTCCTGTACTTAAATAAAAACTAATCAGCAAAATTTAAGAGAAAAATCAAGAAAACCTACATAAAATTGAGCACGATTTTTTTTTGCAAATTGTGTCGATTCTACATTAGCCGAAGGAACTTCGTTCCTACCTGGTGTCCCACGACACCACGTCTTTTTTTTATTTTGTTCATATACTAACAAAAACCCGAATTTCTAGAACAGTTAAATCACATCGGCTTCGTCACGTAAGCAAAAGTGTTTTTGGTTATGCTCGTTGTTTTAGCAAACAGTCCAGGCAAGCTCCTTTATAGGGTTCGGTTAAGCATCAGGTAACCGGGGAGAGTTCGAAGTAAGCTACACGCATAAGTAACTACGAAACTATCACGGTAAGATTAATGTAGACGTTGGGTTGAACGAAAACTTTAAACGGTCGATTTGAACTTTAACCGTTCGTTTGGTTCAAGCGTTGATAAGCCGTGATTATATCCGTAAGAAAGATTGGGAGTGTGTGTTTCAGGTAGTTAATCGCAGTTATAGTAGATATATACATGATATTGAAAAGGTATTTCGAACGAGACAAAACAGCAGTTTACCAAAGTAAGGAGACACAGTATTACCACACAGTACCTTAGAGAATAGATATTAGATCTTACAATAAAAGATGAAGATGTCACTGGACATCGGACTCTGTTTATACCAGCGGTCGGGGAACAGGGGCAAATTACCCCAAATGGGGTAAAATGAAATTTTGGGGGGTAAAAATGAAACTTTTGTGAGTAAAAGGTATATTGAAGTGAAACTTCTTTAGAATCGTTGTGATTTCAAACTCGATGAAACGAAATGAAACGAAATAAGAAAGAGGAGAAATAAGTCCATAGAGACAGACATTCAGCCGGCGAGAGAATGAGATAGAACACATTAATTAATTATTGAATAAATTATGTTTAAATAATTTTTTTAGCTATTGTTTTCTTTTCAAAATTATCATGGAGGCTATAATATGAAAGATACTAAAAAGAAGCGATTTTGGCTTTTTTTTGTTCTTCGCCATGGGGGTTCATCGCCATCAACTTACACAAAAATATTTTGAGGTAATAATTAAAAATGTTCCCCGACCGCTGGTTTATACAATTAATAAGATGAAAATTAGCCAAAGGCTGAAGGCAAATGGCTCATTGTTAGTTGAAAAAGATCGCTACGTAACATTAAACCAAAAAAGAAAATATGTTTGTTGATGATACCGCTTGAGAGATATCGTACCGTCGTTACTGTGTTGGTGGCTTTGGAAGATGATGCTTGATACAGGGTATCTAGCACACTTAGGCAGCTAGATGTCAAAGAGCTCTAGTTCTACTCAAGTGAAAATTGGAAGCTAAACGAATTAGAATAGTTAACATTTAATCAATGTTTAGGCTCTTTCGTTTCGTAGTCACCGGTTTTCAGCTCATGAACTATTAATTACTATGTTAGCCAGGCATCCGGGTTGAATATTTAACTACTCGATTAAAATCATGCACTCACAGAGCGATCTGAGTAACAGAGATGTTTGATAGTGGCCGATACGATAGTAAAGATATCGCGAAATTTTTTGGCACTACGCAATGTATTACGATCAAATATAATTGACCTTGAAGATATATATCTACTTTTTATGATACATTGCTGGTTCAAAAATCTCACATAAATGACCAGTAATATTCATACGCATTACTACGATACGTGTATCGAATTATTTTCTAAAAAAACATTAGATACCTTTTTACTAGTGAAGGGTCCGTGGCCAAACGTGTAGGACACTCATTGTTGGATCGAGTCCTATGACTTTGCTCACGGAGAACATCCACGATGAGGTATCTAAAATTATGCAATCTAAACCTTAAAATTATAATATAAGTTTGCGTTATTAGATTAGGTTGGTTAGATTGAAACACTGATAAGTGCATTCCAGTTTAAGGGGTCGGGCGCTTGTTCAGAACTATCGTGGTTATTGTTGAGTCAATAAAACTGTTTTTGTGCGCTCATACTAATGATCTTAGGAAAATGTTAAGAGCAAGTGTGGTCCACGCGAGAGAAACTGCAGAAGAGTAACTGGAATAGGACATACACTCTCTAAAGATGCTCTCTCTAAAGACCCGTAATATAAATTAATCTATAAGTCGGATGTTATTCCAAGACGCATTTCAAGATGATGTTAATCCTAATGTAATATATTTAAAATTCAGACTTTTTTTTCGGAGATAATCTTTTAAAAGTGAACTAAACTCACAAAAGACACCGGCTTCCGTATCCGGTGTGGCACTTTTTAAAAACTATTAAGATTAAGAATCGAACGATTAAAACCTAGAGCTACCTGTGGCCCTTTTAGTTATAAAGTAATTCGCCACTGCGTCCATGAATTTTACAAAGACCGAGGGCTCGACGCTGCGCGGTCGGTGGCGTGGTCCAATACACGAGATAAGTGCGGGCTCATACAACAATCTTTATAATAATTAATTTGAATTTAAATAGAAAAATGATCATTAACTCGTATTTTTATATTTGTAAATATATTATTTTTTCAACCGATAAGTACACTGCGCTTAATTTATTTGCTGTTGTGATTCTTGTCCACTTGGTGGGTTTCTGGAAGAGATCGCTCTTAGCGATAACACCGCGCATTGTACTTTCGTAACAAATGTTTTTTATTTGCGTTTATTTTGGTGTACAATAAAGCATTTTCTACCTCTCTATGTATATTTCTTTCTCCTTCTCTCTCTCCTTCTCCCTCTCTCTCCTTATTCGTCAAATGTTTTTGGTTGCTTTCAAATCATACGAGCATGAATATGAACGAATATGAATTGATGATGAATCTGATGATGTCAGCAAAGTAACTGATTTACCATAAATTGTTCATGCAATTCTAAATCTTTTTGACCGCCTGTATTAATTTCATATTAAATTTTTAAATATTTAATTACGTGTGCTCATTTAAATTCTAACACCTTCATTTCCAATTGAATATCCGTCTAACATAGTGATTTGAATGTCAAAGTCGAAATTTGAAGTGGTCGTGGTCTAACAGATAAATTACCTATTTTATATTCTTATCGAGCGACATGTGTTCAAATCCCGCGGAAAAGTTCTGATTTTTTGATTTAATTAAGTATTCAATACGTGTTGACGTATGAGTTTTATGAAAAGAATAGCGTCGTGAAGTAAATATGTAGGTCGGTAGAGTATTGTGAGCCGACTTGGATAGGCATCACCAGCTCACCTATTTCTGACGTGAAGCATTCACGTATCCTAGTTTGAAGGGTAGAACTAAATGAAACTTTGAGTTCATTTCTCAACTTAGTACTCAGGAGCTAAGGTATCGGATTAATATGTTGAAAGCTATCAGTCGTAACCGTCTGCAGCAGAAAAAATTACAACGAAATAAGTTATTTGTTTATAGAACTGTGACGTCATAAGTGTTCGAAAGGAGCGAGACTTTTGCGCGTTTACACGTTTTTCTTGGTGCAAGTATTTTATTTAAATCCTCAATTCAAAATAGAAAAGTGTATCCGCACAGTTTTATTAATTAAACACGATAAAAACGCTTCAGTTTATAGAATGAGACAGACAGCCATGTCCGTGTATAGACGCGTGTGGTTGTGTGCACTTATGTGCTGTGTGTACACACACCTTGATTTCCCAAATGAATAGCCCACGGCGTAACTTTGGCGAACCGTTTTGTAAATACTGTACGGAACCAACAACTAAGACTCTAATTTTATAACAAAGGAGCAACGACGAGTAAGTACATGGTGAGCACGTCACCGAAGTGTGTCTGCTGTGCTCGCGTGTAGCGACGTGTGTGAGAGAGTCATACCCGTATCTTTAGACGTTGCGTCAAATATTCCTCAACTCTTAACTCATCCGATGCCGCTCGAGCATTTCTCCGAAACTTACTCGAGTTTGGTATTTTTAGTCGACCATTACACTATTCCTCAACTCTACTCGAGTGAGGTAGAGCCGTGGTATTGCGTCACCACGACGTCATCAGTTTGAGGAAAATTTTATCAAGCTGGCATCAAGCCCTGGCTTAAAGTTGGCATAAAGTTCTGTAGTCTATGATCATTGTTTAATGTCAAAGTCAAGCTGCCACTGTCTGTTTGACACTAGAAGCATTGAACTTGTTTGATGTTTTAGTTGTTGAGTTATTCGTTGTTGGATGCTTAGGTCTCTTCAATAAAACTTCCACAATCGATTTTGTGCTTGTATTTTCTTTATACAGGTTTTTGTTAAATTTTACGTTGCGAACAAGTTAGCTTGGCACGGCCATTAATTGAAGTGTGTAAAAATTGTGTCGGTGAACATAAATAAAAATTTAATATTGCTCAGTAAAACTTCGTAGGCGTTAACATCCTCCCCCCGTTGAAAGTCGATTCTTCGGGTTTCAACCCTCTAGTTCTTCTGCAGTAGGCAAAGCACACAGACGAACCAACGGGCGGCGCACGCAGCCTCTAGAAGTATTGACGTCAGCGACTCGAGGTACTCCATCATTTGGACCATAAAATAGTCTGGATATGCGTCCAAGTCTCCAGCAGAGAGGAGGAACATCATCTTCTTGCAACAGTACCAAATCTCCTACATTTGGTTTTGAAGAATTGGTCTTCCACTTGTGGCGTTGTTGAAGCTCAGCAATATATTCACGCTGCCAGCGCTGCCAAAAATGTTGATATATTTGCTGTAATCGAGCGTAGCGTTGCAAATTATTGTAGTTGCAGTTTTCCAGCACAGGCGAAGGAAGAGCAGTGAGAGCCCGGCCAATGAGAAAGCTCCCGGGAGTCAGGCAAAGGAGGTCATCAGGAGAGGGTGACATAGGACATAATGGACGGCTATTCAATATAGCCTCTACTTGTGCGAAAAGAGTAGATATTTCTTCGAATGTTAAGTGTGAATTACCCATAACGCGCTTAATATGAAATTTTGCGGATTTTATTCCGGCCTCAAAGATTCCGCCAAAGTGAGGAGCGTAAGTTAGTGGAAATACAAATTTTATTCCATCCTCACTTGCAGAATCAGATAAAGATTTAGAGTTTATTTTGAAAAAAAATATTAAGTTCTTTAGAACCTGCTACAAAATTGCGTCCGTTATCACAGAAAACCTCAGTTGGCCAGCCCCGGCGTGACACGAATCTGCCAAATGTCATGAGGACAGCGACTTTCTAAATTCAATAATCGTAATTTGGCTAAGTTGTATGACTGTCCAAGACAGTCGGGTGATTCCTTTACAGGTTAACTCACTGCGAATCTACCGGACTCTAAGCGAAAAGTGTGGGATAGAAAATGAGATTCACATGCCTTCTCACTTTCACTCAATTTGGATCTTAGTGGAACTTCTTCAAGTTCCCAGAATTTAGTTAGGTCATTGTGAATTTTAGTATTGTCATCATTAAGTCTGTTTGATATTATGGAATGGTTACATTGTACTGTTTTGTTTTTGTGTGATGTAGTGATTGTAGTCATAGGACCCGAAATAATCCAACCAAACTGAGAGCTTCTTAACTTTGGATTATTAGGACCGAGAGAGTGAGTCTCGCGGCCAAGAATCTCCCAGAAAAGATCGGCACCGATGAGTATTTCAATCGGCGCTGGTTGGTGATAGTTAGGATCTGCTAATTGGATGCCATTAGGTATTTGTATTTGTGTAGTGTCTATAGGTAATTTAGGTATGTGACCTGTTATTTGTGGTAATACTAAAAAGCCTGATGTGACGTTGAACTGGTTGACTAATGACCTCAATTGCGCCACACAGGTCTCTGTGACCTTACCGGTATGATTATCGCCTATGCCCATAAGGTTGACATGGCAGTTTGAGTTTGACGGTAAACACAGCTTCTGTTTAAGTGTCTCCGTTATGAATGAAGACTGGCTTCCACAATCTAATAGGGCCCGAACTCTTTCTGTTTGGTTCGTCCGTGGATTAGCCACCTCGATTAAGGCTGTAGTTAACAAAACTTGATTTGTATTTTGTTTAGAAAAAATTACAATAGTATCGTCAGTGCTGTGTGGCACGGACAAGGCACTGGAAGTGAGTATATTGTTAGATACAGTATCTACTGGTTTATGTATGAGAGTATTGTGTCTTCCTTTGCACTTAAGACACGGACCGAGACGACAAGTTTGTACCTTGTGACCTAGCCTCAAACAATTAGTGCATAGTTTTAATTTGTGTACTTCGGCTATACGCTCTTCTACGTTCTTACTAATGAAGGTAGGGCAGTCGTAGATTCGATGACCTTGGTGACACACTATACACGATATAAGATTTGCAGGAGCAGTGGTTTCATTGCTAGTGCAAGCAAAAGATTTTGTATATGGCTTATCTTGCTTATTATTAATATTAGAAGTAGTGAATTTAGAATGCATTGATTTATACGAATTACGATTTATAGACTCAAGGACGTCAGCACGATTAATTAAAAATTTATAAAATTGTTCCAAATTCGGTACATCATCCAACGCGCCACGACACTCCTCCCATTTCAAAAGAGTGTGGCTGTCTAGCTTTGAGCTCATTATGTGAATTATGAGGACATCCCATTTGTCGGTAGGTTGACCTAGGCTAGACAATGCCCTTAAATTCTTAGTGATGTGATCTACCATAAATCTTAAAGATCTATCAGACTCACGAAATGTCTGTTGAATATTTAATAATGAATTTAAATGATGATTTATCAATTGACGCTTATTATCATAACGACTGCATAATAATTGCCAAGCACTTTTATAGTTGGAACTAGAAACTTCGAAGTTAGTAATAACGCGTGCTGCATCACCCGTTAAGTATGACATTAAATAATGAAACTTATGAATTGGAGCAATTCGCTCATTGTTATGAATTAAACTCAGAAACGTGTCACGGAACTCAAGCCAACGGAAATATGATCCGTCAAACTTAGCAATTTGTATTTGGGGCAATTTAAATCCTAAAACATCATGATGATCGATATTAGATTGAGCTGATGACTGACTAGAGTTAAGGTCTTTGTAATTACTTTCGTCATGTTTACTTGCATGATGTTGTTTAATAATGCTTTGAGCGGAAACGATGTTTGTAATAAATAACTGCTCAATGTCATCTCGCTCATCAACCTCGTTTGTCAAATCACTACGATTCAAAACCTCTATCTGAGTCTGCAAGTCGTCAAATCGATTTGACAGTGACTCAAATTTGCTAAGCTTAAGTGTCAATTCAGCAAGTTCAAGAGAAGTTAGTGTTTCTTTTGAGCTTGTTTGAGTTAAATAGTTCCGAAATTTAGTTATTTGCCCCTTTATGGAGCTACGTTTAACAAAAAGATCCAGCAAATCTTGAGAGTCTTTTGCACTAGTTTCACCTCCCATGATAAATAAAAATTGTAAGTTTCTAATATATTAAGTAAAAAGTTTGTAAATTAATTTAATATAATTATTCTATGTAACTGGTAAAAGAAGCAATAAGAACAGCAAAGTCTAGTACTACAGATAATGAAATGAATGCAAAAATAGAATAAAATCTGTTTAGTTAATTAATAAATTAAAAATATTAAAGTTATCTCACGCTCCTCGACTAGACGTGACCTGCACTGGAGTCCAGCCCTGCTGCACTCTCACTCGGAACCCTGGGACACACCGGGGCTGAACTTGTTTATCGCAGCCAGTAAGTAACGTGCGAAGGCGCACCGTTTGTCTGGAATGTTCGGCTAAATTGTGTGAATTGATTGCAAAAACAACAATGAAAGAAGGGATAAAAAAATAATTAATTAGGCACAGTGGGTATTCAGTTATTTAAAGAACTATCTAGCAAAATTTGTAACTAGCGACAGTACCCGCTTATTGTTGGGTGGCCGTCCGCTTGTCTTCCTTTGTTAGCAATATAAATATCATTACTCAATGCAGAAAATAATAACGAAAATTAAGAAACACTTTTTTGGTTTGGATATTTTTATGATGTGGGTAAGACTCACTATGATAAAAACTAAAATGAATTGAAATTATATTGAAAAGATAAAAAACACTGTATAAAGACAATTAGCACAAGTAAAGACTAATCGATTTGGGTAAATAAGAAAAATGATATTGGAATTTAGGTTGGTGTGATTATATAGACGGGAAAGTAATGGGAAGGGCACTTAGCTGCATTGGCCTGGGCTGCGGCTCGATGCTGATTGCTGATCGATGACCGGCGATGGCTGCAATGGCTTGAGCTCCAAGATCCCGTGGATACAGTTGAGGACGGCAGCTGGTTTCGGCGAATACGTTTCTGACCGATACTATGACTTGACCATCCGATTGAAAAAATGTTCTTTTCCGAAGAATTTTGAAGGTTCTTTTGACGGTCGCCAGATGTTGGATGCTTAGGTCTCTTCAATAAAACTTCCACAATCGATTTTGTGCTTGTATTTTCTTTATACAGGTTTTTGTTAAATTTTACGTTGCGAACAAGTTAGCTTGGCACGGCCATTAATTGAAGTGTGTAAAAATTGTGTCGGTGAACATAAATAAAAATTTAATATTGCTCAGTAAAACTTCGTAGGCGTTAACATTCGTAAATATGTGTGCGTGCGGTAAATTTGAAAGTGTATTATTTATTTTCTAACCCATTATTATTTTAGATTTCGGACCCGGCTTTGTATTTTTATTCGCCGTTTTTGTGTGATTTTGATTGCATCGTGTTGTTGAAGTGCTTTTCCACAGCCACCAGTTTATTATTATTTAAATAAAATTGATAATCGCATTGACTTTATTTATAAGGTAGTAAGCAAAATATGACTCTTGTGTAGGTAAATAAAATAAGGAGCTTCAAATGTCTAACCGCGATCCTAAACAAGTGTTTAACCACGAACTATTTACTTTATTAAAAAAAATTACCAAAATTAAACAAAATATGCGCGAATCATGCACAGATCCAGGCCATTGCACAACTATATCATATATTTCCATTTGCGGTCCACATAGTATTTGGACATGGATAGAAAACCAGCCTTGAGGAACGTTCACGGTACGTCGCGACGTACCTTGACTTGACAGTCCATTTACTCCACTCCGGTGAGGAAAAATTTCCAAGGACGTTTGAGTGGAGTTTATTTTTACGACCAAGCATACCAAAACGCGCGTTGGAGGTTGATTCGAGTCGAGTTAAGCTCGTGTGAACGACTAAAGATACGGGGGTCAATGTCAATAAAATATACAGTGAGTTTGTTTGTTTGCTGTTGTTGTACAGAAGTGTGTCTGTTGGGTTTGCTTGTAAAGAAATAAAATCATTAAATTCTTGGTTCTCTTTCGCTAGTTCTGAAACATAAATACAACACGCCACAAAGGCAAATTACTTTAGATTCTCATCTTTTAAACTGGATCCCAACATTTCGGTGTTAGACTTTTAAACATTGTATGACATTAATGCTGATTTGTCTGATTTGTTATTTTTACTGGATTTATTGTGCCCCACGCTGACAGTTAACATCATCTATATATTAATACGTGAAGCAAAAACTTTGTACCCCTTTTTACGAAAATTTCGCGGACGGAGGAGTATGAAATTTTCCACACTTATAGATAATATAGAGAAGCAGTGCACAATGCTAATATTTTTTAAAAATAATGCATAAAATATACATCAATAAAGAAAACGTTACACACACTACCATGTATTTGACACACACACATGCATACTATTTATTTAATTTCAAACTTTTGTTCTTGACGGTCAAATTAAGAAAAGATTAAATATTGTTTGTCTTTTTTCTTTTTATAGTTTAGTCTTGGTGAAATTTGTGATTATAGAAGTATAAAGTCTTTGAAATTAGAATCATAATAGTGTAGAAACTTACAATTTCAATTAATTATAGTCGAATTTCGACTACTGCGGGATCACTAGTAACTGTAATATACCAACATGTTGCCTAAGGTCACGTTGTGGTCCGTGTCCTTGACTACTAAGCACGAGCCATAAGGCGTGAGCTGGTTGGCCCACACATAGCCAGTTTGCCCATAAATAGCAATAAGAAACCATTTTATTTCTCCCCCAACATCTCCGCGCGCTTCCACAATATTTGGCTGAGTGTGTATTATTAAATAAGAACAGATCCGGCTCGAGCTCGCCACATAACTATACGGAGCTTCGGTTAAGCTTAGAAGCTTCTCAAGACTTAGGGAAAAGCTGTAGTGATAGATATTTTAAAGGATTTCCATTTCGAAAAATGATTTCAACATTTCGACTGGGTATTTCTCAACGACTTAGACAAATTTTTAAGATTATATTATAGTTTGTATTTTTTTTTGAGTGGTGGTTTTTAACACCTGATATTTAAGTGGTTACCGGAACCCATAGACGTCTACAACGTAAATGCCGCCACCCTCCTTGAGATTTGAGTTCTAAGATGTCCGTATAGTTGCAACAGCTACCCTACCCTTCAAACCGATACGCATTACTGCTTCACGGCAGAAATAGGCAGGGCGGCTACCCGTGCAGACTCACAAAAGGTCTTACCACCAGTAAGAGTGTGTATGGATAAGACGTGCAGTGCGTCAGCCTGAAACTAGCAAGAGCCATTATCCCAGATGTTCTAACTAAAATTTCGTATATTTCAAGAGGCTCTAAAAGCTTAACATAAAGTAGGGAAACGTTTCGCCACGTTAGGAAAATCATCCCCCGGTGAGCTTACACTTGACAAGTCAAAAAAATTACTCGCATATAATACTAAATGGATAAATGCATAAAGTACTTTAATGTAAAAAATTTAAAACTCTACAGACCTCTCCAATGACAATCATTGAATTTACCGGAGCGATTGCATGGAGGTCTGTCAGGAGATGTACATAATATTAAAATTTGGGTTAATGCAATCACTCGAGAGACAGCTACTTTCAATTTATCGGGGGGACATGTGTCACTATAACGGGGGGACATATTTTTCTATCAAGGATTCGATAAAATTAGATGGGTTTCAATTATGTTACGAAAGCTGCCATTGATCATTCTTGAATTTATTAAATCAAAGTAGACTGATTAAGGTAGATTCTACCGTTTTGACTATTTCTACCGCTAAGTCAGGCGTCACTGTTTGAAAGGTTTTTGACAAGTGTTATAAAATCAATGACTTCGATCTTATATTTGAGGGAGGTGGAGGTAATTCATGTTGTTATTTACAGGCCCTGGTTGTTACTCTACTTCAGGTAGACCGTGTAATCACAATACCTTTACAAGAGGTTGGAATTAGGGGAAAGAGTAATACGTCAAACAGACTGAGGGTATCTTTAATAATAGTGGAATCTTCTGTCATGAGACCGAAGCTTACTTCTTTTAAATACAGAACCCAGCGGAACAAAACTTCATGGAGCTTTATATCGCGCGGGAGGAATCAGTGGTCACTAGTGGGAAGATAAGAGTCTTGTCATGGCTACATACCAATTTCATCAGAGTCATACGAGCTTAAAACGTAACCAACAGAGTGAATTTCGTATTTAAAATAATTATATGATTACTGAATAAAACTCAATTAAATTTCCACTACGCTCATAGTAGACTTCAATATCACAATTCGCTTTTTTTTAGCTTCGCTTCGAATAGAACAGATTGTTAACTGCCATCATGTCGTCCTTGTAACGCTTGTACAGTCGTTACGGCATGTCTACAATTTTCCAGAACATTTCCGGCTATACCCCTTCTTGCGTCGATAATCCTCAATGCTAAGGGTCGTGGCCTCATGAGGCTTTCTTAATACACATGGTGGGTACCCGCGTCCTCCCACGGCAGTGCTTTTGGAAGAGATTTAGTTCTTCGAGGCCGCTGAAGCCTTATTTGGATTCGGCTAATCAACCGCCGCCAGACATTCGGAGTTGACTGTTTTACGGTAGAAAGGTCGAGCTCCAAGTCAACCATCCTCTTTTCTCATCCGGGCTTGGGATCAGCATTGATAGTAGTAGTTAGTAGTCGTTTGGAAATCCGTTTTCGCTTTTGAACGACAGACGGAGTTACTCGCACCGGCATAACAATACAAATGTTTCTAGTAAAAATAACATACTCATTTCACATAGAAGAATATTTATCTTTTAATATTTTTGTAGTATATCTTATAATAATAATATGAATCTGTTTGACAATGACAAACGGATGTTTATTTGATTTCACTGAAGCATTTTCTCCTTTTGCGGGTCTTCTTCGATTCTGAAATACTGAAAAATATCTAAAATAATATTTCGTTTCAATGTTAAAATCACATACGTCAGAGAGCTCTGGTAATTTCGATTCGCATTTCGTTGTAGCTGCCACTGATATAACCTAAAATAGATAATACACATAAATTAGTTAGATAAGCAACTCAAGCATTCAACAAAAATGTTTACGGCGTCGGCCATTAGATGGCTTCGCTTCGATTAGTTTCTTACTGCTCCTGTAGATGGCAGTAACAAATTAACTATCCTATATTTTATTTTTAATGAAGGATTTCGTAAATTTTTAGAAACAACAAGTTAATCAATTTGCCTATAACAAATAAAGACTTGTATGATTTTTTTATTTTTTTTATTTTCTGTGCTTGGTTATATAATAATTAAATACCTTAACTTTAACAACATACAAGTTTAGGGGCATCCGCTGCAAGATGTTGCTAGTTTCGATACAATTTTTTTTGTCTTAAAGTATAGCAGTTTCAGGGTCCTGATAACCTGAAATAACTTAATTTGATTGATATAGCCGACCCGCGCTATGTTTTCATCTTGATCATCACCACCCATTCTAAAGAATGGATAAATCCACAACTGAACATGTTGTTCTTCATATGTCCGAATGGTCGCCTCACTGCTTAACACAAACACGACTGGCCCCCTCTGGTAATGGTAGCTGGCAACTGGAAACTCTAAATATTAGTTTAATAATAGTAAAATGCATATCATAAAACCAAGAACGGATGAAGTTAATGAAACACCAAATGAAGAAACAGCGAAATTCCCCACTAATCGCACTGTTCCGAGGATTTATTTATTAGAAAGGATTTTAAAAAAAAGAAGGTTATTTAATTTTAATAATTAAAATATTTGAAACTAGCATTTGAAATTAATTGGGGCAAGTGTCACCGGGAGTGCGGTTAGAATTGAACTGTGCGATCTATCGGCAACCTAACTAACTATCCTGCCTTACGTTATGCACCTTAAGTTGCATTTTTAGGTAGATTAATACTGGTAGGACCACTTGTGAGTCCGCACGGGTAGGTACCACCGCCCTGCCTATTTCTGTCGTGAAGCAGTAATGCGTTTCGGTTTGAAGAGTGGAGCAGCCGTTGTAACTATACTGTTACCTTAGAACTCATATCTCAAGGTGGGCGCATTTACGTTGTAGATGTCTATGGGTTCCAGTAACCACTTACCACCAGGTGGGCTGTGAGCTCGTCCACCTGTCATGCAGCGTGATGAGAGGACATGCAGATGATGATGTGGTCTCTGGAATTTAAGATCTAAACTGGCTTTCAGATTAGAAATAGCACCTTAATTATTCCATTGCAATTATGGATTTAGACCACATGTAACCAAAATGGGTGGTGACACCCACTTTCTGGTGTCAAAAAACGTAATCAATGTTGCCCTTTATAGAAATAATAATGGCAGAGCGTCTGATCGCTTACTATCATAAGATAGATAGATCTGTCCAGTAAAACCTCAAATAAATAACAAACAATCAATCAAAAATATAATTTTCCAATATTTGAGAACCGCCAAACCTCCGCGTAGCGAAATTTTGTCGGTACCAACGACCGGGCTGTAGTGTGAGTGAAATAGACTATACGTGCGTTAGAAAGAGAGGTCGGCTGTCAGTGAGCTACGCCCAATCAATGCATACAGCCTTCTATGCCTGCAGACATTTCAGTATACCGTGGCTCTCACCAAGAACGGTTGTGTCCACGTTCGTTAGATAGAAAAAAAAAATTAACCAAAAAAAAAAGACAACAAAATCCAAATTGTAAATAGCAGCTAACGTTGTTTATAACGTTATTAATATAAACGTAAAAATAGCATATTCAATTTATTCGTTATATAGGGTTTTGTAAAATTGAAAATCGAACGCGTCGGGACGACGGTGAACAAAAGAACGCGCGCGGGTGTGAGGCTTTTTGCAAATTATTTAACGTAAATTCCGGGAATAGGGTGTGCTGAATCAATGTGTCGGCTTAATTAACAAAAAAAGAGAAAGCGTTATCCGAACGCTATATTCGAATTACGTACGCATATTGTGTATTTAAATATTTTAAAAATAATTAAACGTAGCAAAGTGTTATTTGCAATTTATAACGTGTGTTTTTTAAATAGCGCGCTAAAATAGCGTTTAAACGATTTTTTCCCCGTGAAAAGGGGGGAGGAGCTGGTATGGCCTGTATCCTTTGTTCCCGACTGCAGTTTGTATCAGACGTGACCGGCGCAATGGAAAGAGGTAACAAGTACTATAATTTTGCAATGTAGATATGTTGCTTCGTATTATTTTGTGCATGGATTTCCGTGTTTTTTTTTTAACCGTTTAATGATGTAATTTAAAGAGTGGACTATTTATACCCAATTATCGAAGCTTGTGGAAAGTATTAAGCGGTAAGCTGGCCTGGCATTGCTGACGTCCATGGGCGACGGTGACTGTTGAACATTTAATCGGTTTGCTATTGCGACGATCACCGCTTGCCATCAAGTGGGTCGTATGCTTGTCTGTCGTCATGGAAAATAAAAAATAAAAATAAAATACAGTATAGAAACAAATAGCATAATGATTATTTTTGAATAAAAAAATGTTTTTTTTTTTTAAATGTTTTTTATAGAGTACCTGCAGCATTATCGTCAACTGTAAGCTTATCGTATTACTGAAATATGCGTTTTCGTTTATAAATTATGTTTTATTACGTGTGTGTATGGTTTTTAGGAACCATTGTTTTTCAAATGCTATGTTTACAGTCGTGATGAAATACAACGATATTTGTTTGCTTTAGAAGACAGGCGAGCGTACGGGCCGCTTGGTGATAAGCGGCGACCGTCGTAATACCAATAGCAAACTCAAAAAACAGTTTGTTTCATATTTTATTATCCTGTTGATGTCAGGATATTAGAGCGAACTTATAAATATGTATTGTCATCCTTGACGCATGTGCAAATATGGTTAAAATGACTTCGAAAAATTCCAAAAACATCCAAACATACAAACTTACCTATAAATCGTGTTAAAAAAGAGTTTATTAACCCATTGCTATTTATGTATTTTATAGACATTTAGATTTAGAGACACACATCTACACACATACATCCTGATTTCTACTCTGGATACTCTGTGTCTACAGAAGATCCAAACTGCAATTCCGCTGTGGTGATATTTATTTATTTTATTTTATATTATTTATTATGCTAGATGAACCTTAATGTACGCTGGTCTTCTAAAGCATTCTCTATCGGTCAATCCAGAGAGATGCAGAAAAAAGTATGTATTAGTTGAATAATTAAAGGAAATAGATGCTATACTTTATAATATAATGGTCATGCTTAGTAAACATAACCTAAATAAACCCTAATAGATATGTATGTAAATATTTTATATTAGATAGAAATATACTGGTGGTAGGACCTCTTGTGAGTCCGCGCGGGTGGGTACCACCACCCTGCCTATTTCTGCCGTGAAGCAGTAATGCGTTTCGGTTTGAAGGGTGGGGCAGCAGTCGTAACTATACTTGAGACCTTAGAACTTATATCTCAAAGTGGGTGGCGCATTTACGTCGTAAATGTCTATGGGCTCCAGTAACCACTTAACACCATTTGGGCTGTGAGCTCGTCCACTCATCTAGCAATAAAAAAAATATATATAAAAAATAAAAAATAATATTTTATTTTATTACCTACCTACTCAGATATGAACTTTGATACAGTAAAAGCTCTTTAGTCGCGCTTCCTTCATTCGCGTTTCAGATTAAAGAAATGGGATCCAATTCATATATACGCGACAAAAGATTTCTTTATTATGAAATCTAATCGATACGTTAGTACATACACATCGATAAAAAGGATTCCAATATGTAGGTATCCAACCGAATATCCTTTGTAAACGCACTTTTGTATGTATTCGTGAAATATTTACGAAGCATATGCCCTGCGAATATAGAGTTTTTACTTTGTTTATATATTACTATTATTAAATTATTATTACTGGTAGGTAGGACGTCTTGTGAGTCCGCACGGGTAGGTACCACCGCCCTGCCTATTTCTGCCGTGAAGCAGTAATGCGTTTCGATTTGAAGGGTGGGGCAGCCGTTGTAACTTTACTCAAACCTTAGAACTAATATCTCAAGGTGGGTGGCGGCATTTACGTTGTAGATGTCTGTGCTCCGGTAACCACTTACCACACCAGGTGGTCTGTGATCTCGTCGACCCATCTATGCAATAAAAAAAAGTCCATCAATTCTCGAGCCGAGTCACTCAAATCATTGGAAATATCGTTTTATCTAGTAGATTGGTAATGATGGTACCGCATTTTGAGTTAAATAGCACCATATTACCTGATTCTGTTGCGAAGCAATCACAGGTTCCGCTTTGAAGGGCGGGGCAGCCGTTGTAACTATACTCTTACCTTAGAACTAATATCTCAAGGTGGGTGGCAGGATTTACGTTGTAGATGTCTATGGGCTCCAGTAACCACTTAATACCAGGTGGGCTGTGATCTCGTCCACCTAACTATACAATAAAAAAAACTCCATCAATTCTCGAGGCGAATCATTTAATTCATTGGAAATATCGGTGTCTCTGGTAGATTGATAATGATGGTACCGCGTTTTGAACCCACTCTAACCGGCGCCATCTAGGCGGGCTTCGGACAGTCTGCCGACCGAGAGGGCTGGTGGTCGTGGCGCCGACGACCGCCAGTCCGGCGTCCCGAGGGGGAGGGTGATGGGAGAGATGTGCTCCGCACTAAACGCTTCACTTTCCCCCCTTTGCCTTGTCATGAGTTCTGTCTCATGCGAGGTTTGGACGTTGGTTGTTGAGCGACAGGAGGTTTTAGTCAGTTCGACTCTGACATACCCCGCCCAGTATCCCCAGAAAAGGGCGGAAGTCCGGCGATTTCCTCCTGACCAAAAAAAAAAAAAACCGCATTTTGAGTTAAATAGCACCATATTACCTAATTCTGTTGGGAAGCAATCACAAGTTCCGCTTTGAAGGGACATTATACGAAACATTTGATCTTGTACATACACACACACATAATAATATGTCTCAAGGTAATTAGTATCAACTTGTATTATCCATTGCTCGCTTAACAACAATGAGTGAGTGCATTTGCTGCCTGTCAAGAAAAATGAAAATTAAATAACAAATTAAAACACAAGTTCCATTTTATTCTTTTCAAAAGCTACACAGGATTGTTAAAAAGCTTTATTTCACTCGTTTGAAGTTCACAAAACGTAGACGAAGAGCTGCACAAAGGCTGCAGCTTTCAGAAACCTTAGCTTTATTTATTTTGAACTTATAAAAGCACATTAATACGGTTGTTGTCCAAAGCGAGTTTAAAAATTGTATTTTAAATGCAGGATCGAAATTGCTTTTGATGTAGATTATATTGTCTTTCAATTATGAGGTAGAATTTGAGGATTATTAAACCCACTTAAAAAAATATATTAATAATGATCCTGATTGTTGTTGTTCAACTCTTTTTATAACAACTAGTGGTCCCTCCCTCTGTAATCAAAATTCGACTATAATAAATTTCGATTATAAGTTCGACTATAAGAAATTTTAAGTTTGAACATTATTATGGTTCTATTGTTAAAGACTATTATACTTCTACTAGCTGACCCGGCAAACATTGTTTTGCCATATATAAGATTTCTAGGGAATTTCTAGTGTAGAAAAAAAACTAACTTATTGTAAGTGTGTAAGGATGTGGTAAATGAGTGAAAGAGGTATGTAGTGCTGTGAACGATGAGGGAATATATAATAAAAATAACAAAACTTCATTCAACCACATAATACCTCATTATAACAAAAAAAAGAAGTCCAAATAAAAAAAAATGTTAGAGGTGGACAACCCTAACCACTTAGGGTATGAAAAATAGATAGTAGCTGATTCTCAGGCTTACTGAATATGCATAAAAAATTTCATGAGAATCGGCCAAGCGGTTTCGGAGGAGTATGGGAACGAACATTGTGACACGAGAATTTTATATATTAGATACTCACAGATTTCGTCAAGACTTTAGACAAACAATATTATTCTATTCTCAATTTGACCACAGACTTTCAACAATAACAAAAGTTTTACAATAAACACAGAGTATATGTGTGTACATGTGTTGTGTCAAATACAGGGTAGTGTGTGTAATGTTTTCTTTATTGATTTAAAAAATATTTTAGGCATAATTAAAAAAAATATTAACATTCAGCACTCCTTCTCTATATTCTCTATAAGTGAGGAAAATTTCATACTCCTCCGTCCGCGCAATTTTCGTAAAAATGTGTACAAAGTTTCTGCTTCAGGTATTAATATATACTACTGATTTCGACTATTTATCATATTATACATACGTATAATATATAATCCTTTTTTATAACAAAAATAAACAAATAGTTACATCTTATCTTATACCTTTAAACGAGCAATTCTTGTATATCAATATATATATAATCTGAATCTCGGAAACGGCTCCAACGATTTTTATAAAATTTAGTATACAGGGAATTTTGGGGGCGATAAATCGATCTAGCTACGATTTATTTTTAGAAAATGTTGTTTTATTCGTGTTTTCAATAATCAACTTTATCGATAATCAACTTTATGACACTTTCCGACATCTATTGGTGAATAATAATACTATTAAGCTATTTCAGCAGATGGCGTTGTTTTCATATAAAAAAATAATAATAATAACGAGCAAAGCTCGGTCATCGTCTAGTAGTTATTATACAGTGAATATTTAAAGGTACGAAGAACACTTAGTCTAAGCTAAAATAAAACTAGTCTCATGATTGAATCTCTCGTTGGTTCGTTCACATTTATTATAATTTCGGCAATTTCCATATTCTTTAGAGCAGTGATTCTCAAACTTTATTTGTCGCGGCACACTCGTAACGATAAAATTTGACGGCACAAAAAGAAAAGAAAAACTATGAAGTTGTTTACTTACCATATCTTAATTAATGCAACGTTTGAAATAGTTCTAGATGATATTTTTTAATCTATACTATTAATATTATAAAGAGGAAAGATTTGTTTGTTTGTTTGTATTGAATAGGCTCCGAAGCTACTGATCCGATTTGAAAAATTCTTTCACTGTTTGGAAGCTACACTATTCCTGAGTGATATAGGCTATAATATTTTTTGAAAAAATTAGGGATCCTTACTAAAACTCCAATAATGTAACCCAAGGTGTAAAAAAATTATCTAAAATATTCTTTACATCGCGTACCCTGCGAAAACTATTGATGATAGAATAAAATAATGTACTACGACTTTGTAGAACACATTATTATTTACAAAAAGTGTCGCGACAGCATTTGTCTAACTATTATAGTTATGCCGCAATAAGTGTTCTTCTATTTAAAACAACGTCAAATATCGTTAAATTTTTTGTTAAAGACCCGAGCGCAGCCGGAGCGGGCCGCTAGTGTAAAATATAACAAAAACATTTGAACACAAAAGGTAATTTTCTTTAATTTAAACTTAATAAAAAAGCATTATTTAAAATACATTATAATGGTTGGGGAAAAAGTCTTTTCGCATTATAGAATGTATGAACTTGTAATAAAATCTCTTTGGCTATACTATGTATTTGTATCTGGGTGGTTTTGGTATCATTAAAAGTTTAAATTTTAAAGAGGATAATTCCAAATTCAAATTAGGAAACTGTGTGATTTTGGAACAAAGTTCCTTATGGAACGATGCGGAGGGGTACCCTAACCGTGAAAAAACGTCCGTAACGTAAGATTTTTATTAGTAATGCACACAGTGTACGACTTAACTTTGTAATAACGTAAAAAAAATACATATTTTTTTACCATTCATTGACCACGATCTCAGAGCGTTCGTTTGCGCAATACACTAACTCTTATGCAAATAACCGTGAATGAAGTGTACCACAATAAGTTCGCACGTTACCGAATGACCGTGGGTTGTTGCGAAACCTAAATTTTCTTTATACCTCGAATAGAACTTAAAATTAATATTTTTATAGTAAGGAACTTCGTTCCTATCCGGTGTCCCACGACACCACACTTTTTTTTATGCCCTTGTAGGCAGACGATCATACGGCCCATCTAAAGGTGAGTGGTTACCGTCGCCCATGGACTTCAGCAATGCCAGGGGCAGAGTCAAGCCGCTGCCTACCGCTATACATGCATCCATAAATTCTTACAACCTTTCGCGTTTATTATAGTAGTATTTATTAGTTAGTAGGATCTTTTTTCTTTCACCGAGGGAAGTAACGAAGGTTGTGAACACATTGTGTCCTCTGCGTGTATTCCCTTTGAGAAATTGGTACCTGCCCACGGGACTCGAACCCCGGCATCGATCGATACGAGGACACCGGCTGTTCCGCTCTTTAGACCGTTATGAATTTTTAACCGATTCCAAAAAGAGAAGTTGCACAATTCGCCTGTTTTTTTTTAATATGACGTGTTTGTTACCTCAAAATTTTTTTCGTGGTCGACCAATTTTTTGTTTTTTTATATGCAAGTCTATGCTTCTTGTGCGGCTTCATTAAAATTTTATCAAGATCTGACTTCTACTACATTGATGGTACCTTTTATTTTGTTGAAAGTGGTTTTGAATAATTTTGTAAAACTCTTGTGTGTACTATATCCACATTAATAAGGTGATTGTTTTGTTAATGTCTTTGAAGCGAAAGAAACGACAAGCTATACATCTATCATCTCGGGTGAACCAGCTCATATGGTGTTAAGCGACCTTACACTGAGACATGAAGTCGAATATGACGTGCTACCACAATTTTTTGATGTGAAACATCTATAGCCGCACGTAAAACCCATTTCTGGCGTGGCGACGCATGCCGTGGCGACGCATCGCCATGCGCAATCGACTATGCGATTCTCTCCCACTCGATCCGGCTTTAAGCCATCTCTCTCGCTACACTGAGCTCGAATACCTATAGTGTATACCCAGTAGTGTATACAGTGTTGTTTACTACAGTACACATAACCTCTGTTTTACTTGAAAACATTTTTTTTTTCGTAATTTTTTATTTTATCATTATAACATATTTAGTTCCTATCACAATCTGTTCTTTTCTGCATATTAATTTACAAAATAATGTCGATGTTTCACATCTGCCAGGCGTCCCGTGACGGCACACATTTTTTTTTCTTGTTCAACCGATTTTGTTTTTTTTATATGCAAGCCTGTTCTTCTTGCGCGGTTCCATTAAAATTTTATCAAGATCTGACTGTTGCATTGATGATATTCCCATATTAATATTGTTTAAAGCGATTTTCAATTATTTTTTAAAGTTTTTGCACCAAATCCACATTAATAAGGTGATTATTTTGTTAATGCGCTTGAAGCAAACGAAGCGACAAATTATGCATCTATCGTCACGGGTGATCCAGCTTATGTGCTGTTAAGCGACCTCACATTGAGACACGAGGTCGAAGCCTCAATTATATCGTATAATGCTCTCCCGCTCTTCAAACCGTTACGCATCATAGCTTCGCAGCAAAAACCGGCAGGAATATGATACCTACCCTTGCGAGTTTCCAAACGCCCTACCACCAGTCGAAACAAAAAGTCGTGTTACATTTCTCACTATGAAATCGCAACAAAAGGGATCTATAAGCCTTTAATTAAGCAATCCCTTATATTCCTTTCATTAAGTAATCCTTTATATTCCAAGATAAAAAGATGCATGAATCCATAATATAGTAATTATTGATTTATACATTTTTTCAACCGCCTCAACGTTCTGGTTAAAACCGATTTTCGCATGTCGACTTTCGTCTTCTTAAATTACCTTAAATTGCTCAACGTCCTTCTTATCAGCCCACAGACGTCCACCACCGGACGGTACCATCGCCCTGCCTATTTCTGCCGTGAAGCAGTAATGTGTTTCGATTTGAAGGAACTGTTGTAACTATACTAAGACCTTAGAACTCATATCTCAAGGTGAGTGGCGGAATTTACGTTGTAGATGTCTATTGGCTCCAGTAACCACTTAACAGCAGGTGGGCTGTGAGCTCGGTTGCAAGAGAACAAATAATCTTATAAGGATTGTTAATATGTACGGTAGATGGAAAAGTTCATTGAATAAATGTCTCGTTGAAAAAATCTGGGAAACTTTCTTTTTTTTTGAGTGCTCCAAAAGCACATTTGCATTGCAAAAGTCGATTGAAAAGTTTATGTTATGGCGTAAGAGGTACTTTTTTAAGTTCGATTGAGTGTTCCGTAATGGTGTCTTTTTGGGTACGTACTGCCATTGGTTATTTGACCTTTGAATATTTTTGTTTATTAAAAAAATATACTAGTTGTGGAGAGATATACGACAAATGGAAGATCTTCCACCGAACGGGTGATACGGCTCGGTAGGCCGACAGTCAAAATGTTGTTGTTCGGAACTTGTATATATGCTAGCTAATCTTGAGAATGTCGTAAGCGAAATTCAAGTATTTGTCAAATATCTTACGTTCTGTGACAGCTACCGCCACACTAGTTGACAGCGATAGTTGATAGGTTGTGTCCAGTGGCCTTCGAAAGATAATGTCTTCATCCGTCTTTATCCGTTTGAGGCTCGAAGTATCAACTATAGTCTATAGAACCTGCTCCATTTTTCAACATGAAATTTGCGATTATTTCGTTGTACAAAAAGGTTGATGGTGTTGTAATAATCTATAGTAAAAATATTGCCCAAATTCACTAAATCTTCAATAGAAGATTCTAAACCACTGGTGGTAGGACCTCTTGAGAGTCCGCACGAGTAGGTACTACCACCCTGCCTATTTCTGGCGTGAAGCAGTAATGCCTTTCGGTTTGAAGGGTGGGGCAGCCGTTGTAACTATACTTGAGACCTTCGAACTTATATCTCAAGGTGGGTGGCGCATTTACGTTGTAGATGTCTATGGGCTCCAGTAACTTAACACCAGGTGGACTGTGAGCTCGTCCACCCAATTAAGGAATAAAAAAAAAAAAAAGAAGCCATGTACGTGGTGCTGTTAAATTAAACAGCTTAAAAAAACTATCAATTTATTTACGACGCACAGGAAGCACTAGCACCACAAAAAAGAAGAGCGTGAAGATATATTTGGATGTTATGAAGTGTCAGAAAATACGTAATAGGTGTAATCTCGATTCGGTGGTAGATTCAGCGAAGCACTGCTCTTGCTAGGCTCAATTTTCGAAAATCAATTGAAATCGTCGTGTCCTAAGGTATAAGACGTCCGGTGCATACGTGTTGAGCGATGCACCGGTGTGCGAATCTCAGGCGGATACCAATTTTTCTAATGAAATACGTACTCAACAAATGTTCACGATTGACTTCCACGGTGAAGGAATAACATCGTGTAATAAAAATCAAACCCGCAAAATTATAATTTGCGTAATTACTGGTGGTATAGGACTTCTTGTGAGTCCGCGCGGGAAGGTACCACCACCCCGCCTATTTCTGCCGTGAAGCAGTAATGCCTTTCGGTTTGAAGGGTGTGGCAGCCGTTGTAACTATACTTGAGACTTTAGAACTTATATCTCAAGGTGGATGGCGCATTTAAGTTGTATATGTCTATGGGCTCCAGTAACTTAACACCAGGTGGACTGTGAGCTCGTCCACACATCTAAGCAATAAAAAAAAACTCTCAGGTTGAGCCCATGAGCTCACCTATCCGTCCGCGTTGGAATATCCCGTTAGGCAACTAATTAATGCTGTAAGCAATTATTTTAGATGTTTGTATGATTTCGACATTGATAACTATATACTTAAAAGTTGTATGCAATATGTTTTCGCAAAGTCATTTTGATGTACTTTAGGGCTGGTGGGTCGAGAAAGACATGTCACGCACTGGTGGAAATATCGCTGAGGGCGCGTTTCGACCCACCGCCACACCAATTGAAAGTTTATGATTTTACTTGCCGCAGCGAAGGTATCCTCTCAAAGACCAAACGTTTTGTTTTCCGCCATAATTATACGTTTCTATACGAAGGAACACTAAATTGGCGAACAATTATAAAACAAAATCACTTCGCACATCCCCCCCAAAAAGTCTTAATGAATTATGTAATTTGTGAGCTTTAAATGTGACCAGAAAATTGTTTATAATTTATGGATCTAGTCTATACTGTCTATACCAAAGTAGACAAGTCACCGCGACACGACCGTCGCAGGTATGTGTATACACAGAGAGTACGCCCTATACGTACTGACATAACGTATTCACGAGCACGGCCAGAATCTTCCCGAGCTTTTTCTGCACCATTATAATAATATAGCAAAGCTTCACTCAGAAGCCAGTGAAAACATTAAAAAAACGCTACGCAATTATTATCAATGTTTTCCGCATGAAAAAGCGAACAGAATACTGGTGATTCGATGTGGCTTCGTTTTTTGTGTGAACGCTGCCAAATGATCGCGAAAAATTGTGTCAACTGCGTTTTTCCATTAGGAGACACAGGGCGCCGATGGCTTTACTTCCTTTTCGTTACACGTGTATAGAAAAAGTTCTGTCATTTAGCAATAGACGCTTCATACGTCCTTACCTACGAAGTTGCGCTTCAGAATACTGACCATATGAAAATTGAAAAGTGGCTTATGCATGGTTTGCAATAGCTACTAAAATGAAATGAATTTTATTAAAAAAATATAGAAATCGATTTTCTGATCGAGTCCCTTGTTTATTCAATTAGTGTTGCGTCTGTTTCTTAGAGGTATCTTGGGGTGACCAAGAAAATAAATAAATCCGTTTACTTCCTCAAATATTAATTATATTGCTTTTAATTATTTTAAAAACATAGGTAAATTTACATGTGCGTCAATATTTTTTTTTTCGTGTAATAATAAAAATTTGACAATTGATGCCACTGTTGCATTTCCTGATTTCTCATTGGTTCGTGCGATATTACGTCACCGCTGGCCAATCACAGCAATTAATGTATGACGCGACGTTGATCCGTTAACTTTTAGTGTTTTAATCTTATTACACACTAGTTGCCCCGGCGAACTTTGTACTGCCTTAGAGGCAATAAATAAACAGACTTGATTTTACTAAGGTCAATTTTTTATTTGGATAATTAATGTAAATTAAAAAAGCAAGCATTTTAATGATTCTTTATTGGCCATGTATTTTTGTTGTCATTATTAATATTATCTTCAGTCCCTTCACTCGCAATGTCTCGAATCCTAGTTGCATTACGGCTTCGTCGGGAAAGATTTGATCGTATTGGTCGCGCCATGACTTTCTCAATGATTAATCATCTCGGCACAATAAGCTAATAGAAACTCGAAACAAACACATCAACCGGTCAACTTCAAAATTGTATTATAATTAACCATAGACTACACTACGTTTAGCTGTCAGTTGCGTTTTATTATTCCATATCAGTTCCATTTTGTTATACCACGTTTTATGTCACGTCCTACGGGAACGTGATAAAAAGTATCCTATGTCCTTCTTCTGGTTCTAAGCTACCTCCCCACCAATTCTCATCCTAATCAGTTCAGCCGTTCTTGAGTTATAAATGGTGTAACTAACACGACTTTCTTTTATATATACCTATATATAGATTTTATATTTTGTATGTTTTTCACAAATATGGAAGCGATTAAAAATACGAGTGATTATGGAACACGAGTTCCGTTGCGGTAGCAATGTCATGCAAACAGCTTCCAACATCAATGCCGTGTACGGAGTTAAGACTACATCTGAATGCACGACTCATTATTTGTTTGAATGCACCCGACATCGAAATTTTAATTTAAAAAATTAACTCCGTTGTCGCCCGAAAAATTTATGTCAACAATGACGAATTAAAGGCGACAGTGGAAGCTGAAGATATTCAATCTACCGCTGATTTAGCAGTAGTTTTCAACGTTATATAATATCATAATATCTTGCACTGCACTAAAATTCGCATGTCAACTAATGACAAAGCATACAGGCTGCTTTTAACTTATGTAATAACTCATTTTCACTATGCTTGGCGAATAAATTATTTCTTTCTTTCTTCCTTTCTTTCTTAGTGTCAAGCAATATCTGTCCATTTACGACAAATGGGCAATGAAAAAAACTTGATAAGTGGGTGCCGCACTAATTGAAAGGTCACCAGCGTGATGAACGCCTTAAGGCATGACTTGTGGTGCTTAACAGACGCAGAAACGAAGGGATATTGAACCGCATTGTCACTTGTTTGATAAATAATGAATTCATTTTGATAATTGTAAGCAGACGTCTTCTCTTCTTAGTCGAATACTTCATTGCTGAAGGTCGTGTCCCTGAAAGCCCTTCGTTGCTCTTTGTACCATCAGCTTCCATTTGCTTCGGTTTTCGGCTTCTCTCAGGGCGTTCGCAACAGAGTCCAGTGAGCGCAGTTATCTGATCCGACCAACGGTTTGGTGGCCGGCCGGCGGGTCTTTTCCCTTCTACCTGCCCACCACAATAAATCTTTCAAGGTTGTCTGGTGGCTGCCGAGCAATGTGACCAAAGTAACCAAGAACTTTCTGGTGGTTATTTTTTTTTTTTTTATTTCTTAGATGGGTGGACGAGCTCACAGTCCACCTGGTGTTAAGTGGTTACTGGAGCCCATAGACATCTATAACGTAAATGCGCCACCCATCTTGAGATATAAGTTCTAAGGTCTCAGTATAGTTACAACGGCTGCCCCACCCTTCAAACCGAAACGCAATACTGTAAGTCACGGTTACTGTCTTGTGGTCTAGTGCCGGTATTATGAATCACAGCTTCTTACCAAATGCCACCAGCATTACTGCTGATGTGTATTGTGAGGAAGAGATAGTGAATGGCCGGCCGACTTGGTTAATTGCTCCTACACGACATGGCTCGACCTTATACGACCTAACAGAAGGTCTCTAAGCAAAAAGAGCTATGGAAGTTTTGCGTCATTTTTTTATTTTTTTTATTTTTTTATTGCTTAGATGGGTGGACGAGCTCACAGCCCACCTGGTGTTAAGTGATTACTGGAGCCCATAGACATCTACAACGTAAATGCGCCATCCACCTTGAGATATATGTTCTAAGGTCTCAGTATAGTTACAACGGCTACCCCACCCTTCGAACCGAAACGCATTACTGCTTCATGGCGGAAATAGGCGGGGTGGTGGTACCTACCCGTGCGGACTCACAAGAGGTCCTACCACCAGTGAAAAAATCCACCGTAATCACCAGACTTTTCGCCAACAAGATTCTACTTTTTCCAAAGTTGGGGCATCGGATCGTTTGGAACCTTTGGGTCTGTGGAGGGACTTCGGCTTCCTCTGTTTTTTGTACCGTATGTTCCATGGGGAGGGCTCTGAGGAATTGTTTGAGATGATACCATTATCTCGTTTATACTGTCGCACCGCCCGCCATCGGAGTATCGTTCATCCATACTACCTGGAGCCACAGCGGTCATCCACAGTGCGTTTCCAGAGATCTTTTTTGTCACCTATCATTCGGCTTTGGAATGAGAGGGGACTCCACGGAGTTTCTCGAGCGTCGTAACAATGACGTCGTAGCAATGATGTAGCTCCCGGAGCTACGCCGTAGCTTTATATAGTCGTAAACCGATTACAATAAATTTTCTTAAGTTGTTGTGATATATTTTTTAGCTAACGAGAGCTAGCGAGAGGGCTTTAAACAAAGACTGAAGCCAGGAGAAGTTCTATTTCCGGCCTCCATCTCAGCGGTGACAGATCAGTGTGAAGAGAGATACGCTCTCTCTCTCTCTCTCTCTCTCTCTCTCTCATTCTGTCGCCTGATGATAAACTCACAAAAGTCGAGCATCAAACTCTAAGACCCATCGAATCCACAGTGGTAGCACTCTGTCGACGATTCTCTTCCTTGACTATGCTATTGATATTGCTAATATACCAGACCGACGGTGACCGTGTATTTTCCATTTTTACTAAGTAATATTTTATCATCGAAGCTTTTGTTTGAATGAAATCAAATTCGCGAATACATATTTAACAAAGTAATTGTTCTTGTTCAAACGGAATTTTCAATTACTTTCAGTACGGTTTAAATAGATTTAATTAGCGTATTATTTGCTATTCATTTAAACTAATGAACCCGAGCCGTCACTGTGTGATAATGAATTACATTCATAGGTATTGCGCCAACGGTTACTATCTCATAGTAATATCTCATCTCATACTGTTGTTTACTGGTGGGAGGACCTCTTGTGAGTCCGCACGGGTAGGTACCACCGCCTCGCCTATTTCTGCCGTGAAGCAGTAATGCGTTTCGGCTTGAAGGGTGGGGCAGTCGTTGTAACTATACTGAGACCTTAGAACTTATATCTCAAGGTGTGTGGCGCATTTACGTTGTAGATGTCTATGGGTTCCAGTAACCACTTAACACCAGGTGGGCTGTGAGCTCGTCCATACACCTAGGCAATAAAAAATATATATAAATGGTACTATCTCATAAGACGTCATAACTAAGTCGCAATATATACATATATATGTTGGATTAGGACTCAGACATTAGGAATGTAACTGTGGTATAGAACATAAGAATTTATGACTATTAACTAATCACTGATTGTAACCCAGTAATTTAAATCTATACTAATATATTAATCTACAGTGGTTTTTACAGATGTTCCGTTATAACTACTGAACCATGCATCCGATTGACTTGAAACTTGGTATCCATTTAGAAAATGCATGTACTTAATGGATAACCTAATAGTTATATGAGTGTTGGACTCCCTAATAATAATGAAAATAAATAATAATATTGTTAATTTGAAATGCCCAGCGAAGCTTGCGAGTACGGCTAGTGAACTATAAAAATGGACACTAAACTAATTAAGTCACAATCGTGAATGATATCGGTCACATAGGGCAGTACTATCTGTCGCGGACAGAGTTCCGTGCACCAACCGCCATAGGGGCAGTACTAATCGTCAAAGACAACGTTCCACATCCAATACTGTGCAGTACTAACTGTCGAAGACAGTAGTCCGCACACCAAGACGCATCTGCTCAAATGCGTGTAGAGCTTTTTTTTCCTACCTAAGCTGATAGCTTTGAGAGGCTATTCCAGCGTAACCTTAACTAGCAGTTGAGCTCAAACGAAACGCAACCCACTGAGAAGACCCGGTGAGAAACTCAGTTGGCTGTGTCTGTGGGTTAATTTACTAGTCGAGCCCTTCGTCGCAAGTGACGGGTTCGACGAGAACGATGACCGGTTAGTGGATCGAAAGGATCCGAAATGACGTGTTTAGGGTGATGTCGACTGTTTACCATTCGGTCCGCAGAATCGAGAATGTAGTTACCGGCGGCCACGGTTCTCGTGTCATGCCGCTTTTTTGAAATAATCACACATGAACCGGATGCGACGTATATTTATGTACCGTCGTGGCGCTAGTAGTGACATCATAGAACACAAGGTATTTGACACATCAAATCTCTCAAACAGGTTCCGAACAACCACATTCGGACCGTCGGTCCACCGAGCAATCTCATTCGCTCAGTGTAACATCTTAACTTTGTAGTTAACTCCCAAATCCTTTCATCTTTTTATAATTTTTTTGTAATGTTCTGCATTAAATTTGCAATTTTGAAGTCAAACTTCTAATGCGACTTCCAGCAAGGTTGCGTTAAACGTACTGGTGGTAGGACCTCTTGTGAGTCCGCGCGGGTGGGTACCACCACCCTGCCTATTTCTGCCGTGAAGCAGTAATGCGTTTCGGTTTGAAGGGTGGGGCAGCCGTTGTAACTATACTTGAGACCTTAGAACTTATATCTCAAGGTGGATGGCGCATTTACGTTGTGGATGTCTATGGGCTCCAGTAACCACTTGACACCAGGTGGGCTGTGAGCTCGTCCACCCACCTAAGCAATAAAAAAAAAAAAACGTTTAACGCTACTATGCTAGGAAGAGACAGAATCAGAGTGAATGCGTGGCACTCGAACGCATGCGCGTAGTATACCTGTTACAGCGCGAGCGTTAGCAACGAGTAGCGACCAAAAATATGTATAATATAAATGTTTAAGATGTCGCATCTCTTATACACAGCATTCTCTATTAAAAGAGCAATCTGATTTAGGATGAAAAATGAAGAAAACCACAATACTACACATCGAAAAAGAAGTTTCACTTCATCCACGTGGACCAAACTGCACGCACACTTTTTTTTACTTTTAAATCTTCACTTAACAATTCATTTCTTTTGACATCACCTTGACAACTTGTCGTATTAGTATAGGCGTATTAAAATGTCAACAATCAAATACGCAGAAGTCATACATTATTTGACCACGAAGCGTATCAACTGTGGACTTTTGGGTCCGTGCCAAACGTCGACAACACCTATCCAGGTGTACGTAATATACATTTATATTGAAATCAGTAAATGTTTTCGGGTTCTATCCTCGAAATTTTTTATGATGTCCCTGCTTCCCGGCAACGGTTTGATGAGCGAAAAATAAAAACCACCGTAACATGCACTGTACACCCTACAGGAAGCTTTTCTACTTCTTATTTTTCATCGTTCCCTCACTGTTGAGGATCGCTATATGACTTTCCTCCACAGTGCTCGATCATGGGTGGCATGGACCGTATTGTATAGACTACCACCAACCGCTTCCTTAACCAGATCTGACCATTTGGATGTTGTTCTGCCCACGGCAGATATGTATTTCATTGTTTTTAATCATTTTTTTATTTTTGTTTGGAATAAATGTTTATTATTATTATTGTTATACTATTTACGACGTTTCAAAGACTTCGCAGTTTTCTGGTCACGAAAGACTAAGGTTTTATCAGTCGACATTTGCTAACTACCGCCTCTTTAATTTCTAGATTTCACGTGTAATTTGACACAGATCGACCTAATGGTATTTTGAGGATTGACAGTTTGTTTAACTTAGGTTTTCATCTTCACGATATAAGGAACCCAGGTGTTAGAAAAGCGTCAGCCAATCGACAATATAATGACAATAATTATATCTTAGACTCGCGAACTTTTTGAAGTTATACTTCTTTAGGCGTGCTATGAAAAATTGATGAGAGTGAAATTTTACGATGCGCGCGCATCGTGACACAAAATTAACAGAATGAAGTTGCCCACTAAATCGCTCATTACAATACGACCGACGTACCTTGGCGAGTCTGAATATATCCGCAGGTGATCTTTCCGAACCGTACCGAGAATTGCCGAATTTATACGATGTCAAGAAAAGGGATGTCCAATATGCGTGTTTGAGGATGTTGTTTAATCGATTTTTTTTCAAATTGATTAGAATTTAAATAATAAAAAAAAGAAATAAATTTAATAAAAATAAAGTATAACTTCTTACGCGCGTACATAAGTACACGCACCCTTTTTTATTTACTAGATCTATATGTCGTGGATAACGACTTTTAGTTGCCGTGGATAACGACTTTTAGTAATATTAAGACAGTGGTTTTGATTATTATTTTAAATGATGAAATGTTGTTTTGATAAATATCACAAGATGAAGGGTAGACTCCGTAACGCCACAGCATAAAATGACGGTACGTGGACAGAGTCGTGGCATTCCGTGTCAGACAGTCATTCTGTCCGTCTCAGTCAGTGAGTCTCTGACAGTCAGTCAGTCAGTCAGTCGGTCTGTCGGTATGTGCAACCAAACACATGGGGTAGAAGTAAAACCTTCCAAAATTAAAATACAATTATCCTAAACGTCTTAAGTATATGTAAAATTTTGTCATTAGTAAATAATTGTAAGGTAGCGCCCTCTGTGAATTGATATTTTAATTTCACGTATAATCCTAAATTAAAATTCACTACAAGAGCTTTCATACACACGTTAGTATTAAAAAATCTTACAGATGGCGCTGTATTAAATAGTATGTATATTTCTGTCTCATTCTTTGCTGGCTTCATCCTACACATTTTTGTATTTGTGTCTCTTACCTGTCGTTTTTTCCGTTGCATCCGGTTTGAAATCACAACGATTCTAAAGATGTTTTCACTTCAAAACATTACACCCTCTACCATGTACCACACACACGCATATAATAAAATAATATAGTCTTTTGTTTATTGTTATACTCTATGGTCAAATTGAGAATAACTTAATATTGTTTATCTTTATTATTATTTATCTATAGTGTAGTGTTGGCGAAATTTGTTGTTATAGAAGTATAATAAGTCTTTAAAAATAGAACCATAATAATGTTCAACTTAAAATTTCACTTAATTATAGTCGAATTTCGACCGCGGGACCACTGGTAAGCTATTATTATATGACGTTAACATCATAAAATTGGCGACAGCATTTACGTGTCTTCTCCCTCCGTTATCATAAGAGCGGTTGGAGATAATGTCGCAATAAAGATGAAATCTCGAACCCACGCTCTCATATCCTAGCAGCCACAGAACAAAGACACCGATTCCAATTCCACACTAATCCCTCACGAAACTTTCGCGCTAAGAACAGTAAACTAATTTCCAAGTTGAAAAATTCCGACGCCGTTATCTTAGCAGCGGCGAGATCAAAGATCGGCGAGCACAAAGGAACGCGGCACATCAAAGCAATCGGGTATTTATACAGGCTGTGTACATTTTCAAGTGGCTACCGGACTCTAGGGGATCGTTTTGCCAGAATTCACACTTCCACTTAACAATGGACAAACGAGTTGACTTTCGATTAGTGAGTACTGCTTTATTGTCATTGTAATATGGATTAAATTTGAATCAAACCGTATTTGCAGCGTTGTTTGGCGCTTTGGAGGTATCGACAAAGAGAAGATTTGCGTCTATCCGCCGAGCGGGTGAAATTGCTTGGTAAACCGACGATCCAAACGGATTTTCCTACCTATTATAGTAACCTCAAGGGGCTATTCTGGATTCACCGAACTAGTAGGTGAGCTCACGGGGCTTAAACCGGATGTGTTGCTAACACTGGCCCTAGCAAGAGCAGTGCTTCGCATAATCTTACCGGTCACCGTTCTCGTCGATCCCGTCGCTTGCGACGAAGGCTCGGCGACTAAATTAACCCTCAGACACAGCCCACTGAGTTTCTCGCCGGATCTTCTCAGTGGGTCGCGTTTCCGATCTGGTGGTAGATTCTGCGAAGCACGGCTTTTGTTAGGTTTGGTGTTAGCAACGTCGTCAGGTCTGAGCTTCGTGAGCTCACCTATTAGTTAAGGTTCCGCTGAAATAACCTCTCAAGGCTATCAGCTTAGGTAGGGAAAAAAAAGCAGAATCTACCACCGTATCGGAAACCCGACCCACTGAGAAGATCCGACGAGAAACTCAGTGGGCTGTGCCTATGGGTTAATTTACTCGTCGAGCCCTTCGCAAGACGGGCTCGACGAGAACGATGACCGGACTCCGAATCTTATTGTTCGCAATTACTATATATGCAAATTTATCCTGAAAGCGTCGCTGGCGCGATTCAGATATCTGTCAAATATCCTCTGTTTTATAATATAGCTGTCGTTACAGTGCATTGACCTTGGTCACTGCCGCGTCTTTGTGAATGATATTTAATGTGATGATGACACCTGTTTTAGCTGTGTTGCGTCGATCTGGAACAGCGCCACCCTACTACCTCTGTGGGGGTTTTAAAGCCACTAATGGATGGTGGTAAGACGTATTATATTCCCTTCGATTCCCGGGAGTCTTAGACACAATTAATTCCACTTTTACGGCTTAATCTCGGGTTTTGTTGTTGTTATTTTATTGTTACCAACCGATTTTCTACTCGTTCAGTAGCCATTGGCGAAGCTTAGTGTAATCATGTTTTTATGGAATTTGTCATTCATTTCTTCTTCGAAACGTTCAGCGACAACCTATAATATAAAAATATTGGCTGTCTGTAAATTCGGTTTATGGATGATAGTTTTACGTGATAACGTCAGTAGCGGAACTATCCAAACTGCTAGATCTGACGTCACGCGAGAAAGAGATAAATGTGTCACTAGCTAATGCTTCGGCCGATCGTGCCTCTCTATCGCTGGTTCCGCGCTCTCGCTTGCACGCTCAGACTCGGGCGGAACGTGACACTTTTTCGTGCGTGCAGCCCGTGTTCATTTATAAGACGTTATCACGCCAAAATGAAATGCATGAATTAAACTAATCTAAATCTTGAGATGTCAGTCATTATGGTCGAATTTCAGTCATCGAACGATCTGTAGTATATTCAAATGAGCCAACAAAACGTTTGTCTTTACTGTGACAGGTCCTTCTTAATCCAAGATGCATCCATTAGTCCCTTACTTCAAAGGGATTAGAACAAAGAGATTACGTTAAGGGCTGTGTGTCCGTTGTAAGTAACCATAATGATATTACGGCCCGTTTATTGACAGTACCAGCTGACAGGTGACAACATACCTTGCCTATTTACTTACTGTATAATTTACGTGTTTAGTTTCGAAGCCGATATTTAAATATTTAATTTAATTAATTTCAGTTGAAATCTTACTGGTGGTAGGACCGCTTGTGAGTCCGCACGGGTAGGTACCACCACCCTGCCTATTTCTGCCGTGCAGCAGTAATGTGTTTCGGTTTGAAGGGTGGGGCAGCCGTTGTAACTATACTTAGACCTTAGAACTTATATCTCAAAGTGGGTTGTGCATTTAAGTTATAGATGTCTATGAGCTCTAGTAACCACTTAATACTAGGCGGGCTATGAGATCGTCCACATATCTAAGCAATAACAAAAAAAAAGTTCAGGTACATGTCGTCGAGTGAGCATCTCTCTTCATTTTATTGCGTATGCGTGAAAAAACTCGACCTTGCCCCTTGAGACATGAGGTCGAACTTTTGTATAATATAATTTCCCGTCTCGTCACTCAAACCGGAAGCCAGGACTGCTTTGGAACAGAAATAAGAAGGATGTTGGTGCATACACAGCTGAGGACACAATAGCATTGCCCGACACAGAATAGCATTGGTGCCACGTCCTTACGGATCCATCAGATCCAATAACTCTTGCATTAGATACCTTTAGCTCTAACACTAGGAGCGGGCTGAGGAATCCCGGTAACCGTGCTCGTCGAACTTGACAAAGAGGTCGACGTGCAACCTAACACATGCATGAGCCCGCTGAGTTTCTCGCCGAATCTTCTCAGTGGGTCGCGATTCCGATCCGGTAGTAGATTCATTCGCGAAGCAATTGCTCTTGAGTTTTTAGGTCTCCTTCGGAGGCGCTCGGGCAGTTGTTAGCAAATCCCACCCCTCCTGGCTGAGCCTTTACTCGCCCACCTGTTCTGGTGAAACTAGAAAGGCCTCCGGGCCACCAGTAATCTTTCAATCATAAAAAAAGCATTGGTGCAGTTTAGTTTAATTTTGAGCTCCAGTACAGCCGTGACATTCAAAATGATAACAAGAAAAGAATCGGTAAATTAATTATATGACATTTAAATTTATTGATGATACTCAAAACGGTCGCCCAATCACTGGTTTTGATACGATTTTATTGGAAATAGCGGTCCCCCGGTAGTCGAAATTCGACTATAATTCATTGAAATTATAAGTTTGAACATTATTATAGTTCTATTGTCAAAGACTATTTATTATATTTTTATAGTCACAGATTTCGCCAAGATTACACTATAGACAATTCGCCAAGATTACATATTTGTAGTCGTCGTGGCCTAACGGATAAGACGTCCGGTGCATTCGTGTTGAAGGCAACGGTGTTCGAATCCCGCAGGCGGGTATCAATTTTTCTAATGAAATACGTACTCAACAAATGTTCACGATTGACTTCCACGGTGAAAGAATAACATCGTGTAATAAAAATGAAACACGCAAAATTATAATTTGCGTAATTACTGGTGGTAGGACCTCTTGTAAGTCCGCGCGGGTGGGTACCACCACCCTGCCTATTTCTGCCGTGAAGCAGTAATGCGTTTCGGTTTGAAGGGTGGGGCAGCCGTTGTAACTATACTTGAGACCTTAGAACTTGTATCTCAAGGTGGGTGGCGCATTTACATTGTGGATGTCTATGGGCTCCAGTAACCACTTAACACCAGGTGGGCTGTGAGCTCGTCCACCCATCTAAGCAATAAAAAAAAACAAATACTCATTATATTAAAGATAAACAATATTAACCTATTCTCAAATTGACCACAGACTTTAATGACTATAAGCAATAACAAAAGTTTGACAATAAACAAATAGTATAGTATTTATGTGTATGTGTGTGTAATGTTTTTATTTATTGATTTAATGTTTTATAAATGCATAATTTAAAAAAATATTAGCATTCTGCACTCCTTCTCTATATTCTCTATGAGTGTGGGAAATTTCATACTCCTCCGTCAGCGCAATTTTCGTAAAAAGGGGTAAAAAGTTTTTGCTTCACGTATTAATATATAGATAATACATATTATGTATGTTTCTTTGTACGTAAGGGAATCTTTGAACGTTATTTTCACCGATTTCAAATGCTACAATTTGCCGACGCATCAATCGATGGCGGATTCAATAATTTTTTTACTTCGCTCTAACATCCTGACCAATATTTAAGATATATTTTTTTGAATTTTTGAACTACATATTATTATCTTTTAATGGTTTATAGTAAATCTATATATTTTCACTTGTCAAACTTAATGCTAAAAATGTGAAAATGTGTTTGTTTGTTCTTTTTTCACGTCAAAACGAAGCAACGGCTTGACATTATTTTCTTAAGTAATAGTATTAGGCCAGAAGAGTGACACAGGCTACCTTTTATCGTAAAAAAATATGTCATTCTCGCGGAAAACCACATTGACCCTTTTCCTTGACTACACGGGTGAAGTCAAATAGCTTATTTAAATATATATATTTTTATATCTCCGCCTCCATACAACTAGTACGAAGCGGAATGCGCATGTAATATAATTTGCATTTATATCATGATGGATATAATATGTATGTTCAAGTGTTACTCTATACAAAAACGGATAATGGTTAAATGAATAATAATTGTTATGTCGAGTGTTAAGAATAAATTAAGTTAATTGACTGAAATTATACGTCGGTTTTACGACATTTATGCTATTTGGGTGCGCAGTTACCGTTTTGGTGGGCAGCGGCTTGGCTCTGCCCCTGGCATTGCTGATGTCCATGGGCGACGGTAACCACTTACCATCAAGTGGGCCGTGTGCTCGTCTGCCTAAACGCCAATAAAAAAAAACGTCGCGATTTGTCTGTGCCCTTAGCATTGATGATCATTCACCTTTATTTAGGACGAATGCACGTGTCTGCCTACTGCTAGTAGTATTAATAGACAAAGATAAAAATGTTGCGCTAATTTACTTTAATGTTTTTCGGCTTATACTAATAATAATAACTAGAGGTCCCGCAGTAGTCGAAATTCGACTATAATTAATTGGAATTGTAAGTTTGTACACTATTATGATTGTATTTTATACTTCTATAATCACAAATTTCACCTAGACTACACTATAAAAAATATGAACAAAGACGAACAATATTTAATATCAATTTGACAACAGACGTCAAAAACAAAAGTTTGACAATAAATAGTATGCATGCGTGTGTGCGTCAAATACATGGTATGTAGTGTGTATAATATTTTCTTTATTGATTTAATGTATCTTTTATGCATTATTTAAAAAAAATATTAGCATTGTGCACTTCTTCTCTATATTCTCTATAAGTGTGGAAATTTTCATACTCCTCCGTCCGCGCAATTTTCGTAAAAAGGGATACAAAGTTTTTGCTTCACGTATTAATATATAGATAATAATAATATAACTCTTTATTTAACACCACATGCACAGAGTAAACATATAAAACAAATAATAGACGGTGACATAAATTGGCGGCCTTATCGCTGAAAGCCATCTCTTCCAGGCAACCTTGCAGGGAGAGGAATGAGCAAACTAGCATGGACGGTGCTATATCTTAATAAATTTACATAAAAATATATACTTATATACACATGTGAAAAATAATACTAATGTAATACAAAAATGTAGTAATCATTAAGCATTTACGCAAATAAAAAAAAAATTACATTCAAATAGTCCACATCCCTTTGTCTGAGTCACGCAGATTAAAAAAAAAATACAATTAAACCAAACCCTTTTTAGTGTTACGTGGTCAATAAAAAAAAAAAGTTACCCTATCAATTACTAAATGTGTCAAAAATTTTACTCGGCTGTTCGAATTATGCCATTCGGAAGGTGTGTGTATTTATTCAAACTCAAAATATTAAATTAGGGTTGCCACTAAGTATACAATTTATTTATTAACTTGTTTACAGTAACTTAGTAAGGATATTTTGTTCCCTACCTATGCTGATAGCCTTGAGAGGCTATATCAGCTTAACCCTAGCGTGTAGGTGAGCTCTCGGGGCTCAAACCAGGAGGTGTTGCTAACACTGGCCCTAGCAAGAGCAGTGTTTTGCAGAATCTACCACCGGATCGGAAACGCGACCCACTGAGAAGATCCGGCGAGAAACTCAGTGGGCTATGTTTTTTTTTATTTATTTTTTATTGCCTTTGTAGGCAGACGAGCATACGGCCCACCTGATGGTGAGTGGTTACCGTCGCCCATGGACTTCAGCAATGCCAAGGGCAGAGCCAAGCCGCTGCCTACCAAATGCCAACCTATGTTTATGGGTTATATGAGCATATTTTAAAGTGATAGTTTGAAAATAGTGACTTGAAACTTGATTAAATGAAAACGAGACGAGCATATCGAGGGGTGAAATACTATTTGGTTTGAGCGACATTTTGCTTAATACGCGACATTTATCAATTAGCTGACCCGGCAGACTTCGTAGTGCCTCAATCGATAAATAAAAGACACATCAAGGGGACACATCAAAGGAAAAACAAAATTGTTTGTTGTTATATAATTCCGAGCTTTTTTTTTATATTTTCTCACCTTTCAAACCTTCCCTGGACTTCCACGAATAATTCAAGACGGTCCAGCCGTTCTCGAGTTTTAGCGAGACTAACGAACAGCAATTCATCTTATATATAAAATTCTCATGTCACAATGTTAGTTACCATACTCCTCTGAAACGGTTTGACCGATTTTTATGAAATTTTATATGCATGTTCAGTAAGTCTGAGAATCGGCTACTATCTATTTTTCATACCCCTAAGTGATAAGGGTTGTCCACCCCTAACATTTATTTTTATTTTTGGACTTTTTTTTTTGTTATAATGAGGCATTACTTAGGTATGAGGTTGAATGAGGTTTTGTTATTTTTATACTCCCTAATCGTTCACAGCACTACATGCCCCTTTCACTCATTTACCACACACATCCTTACACACTTACAATAAGTTACTTTTTTTTCTACATTAGAAATTCCCTAGAAATCTTATATATGGCAAAACAACGTTTGCCGGGTCAGCTAGTTTTTATATATATATATAGATCAGTATCAAAATTCGATGTTTTTAATTGAACTTCAATTATGTTAACCCCATTCAAATAGTTGAAGAAGCTTTTTTAATGATATTTTTCCTTTTAAACTTTAATTGGCAAAGATCCTGTAAAGCAGCAAGAATGTCGCTTAGACCAAATAGCATTTCACTCAACTTCAGAAAGTTTCGCTTGCAAGACGTGTGAACTGTATTTGTCTGTATATTTTTTCAATTACAAATTTGTGTCTATATTTTTTTCAATTACCCTAAACATTCGTTTATCGAAAAGTGCTTAGTTTGAAAACAATAATTTTCCTTTGCTTTGCAACAATAATTATTAATAATAATAGAAAAGTTAAAACTTAAAGCACAAAATGGATATTAATGGATGTTAATGCATGAGTGATTAAGGGCGATCGCTTCGCAAACGCTACTCAACATAAAATATTGTCCAAATTATCTTTTCAGCGGAATTTATCTGCTTGTCTGTTTTTAAATCAGTACCCGCCTCCGCTTATCGCTTAGCACTGTGAGACACAGCTTTCGACTATGCCCCCTGTAGACTGAACCCTTTTGTTAATGTTATTCTCTTCGCTAATGAAACGTATGTCACATAATTTACTCATTAATTATCTAATGCGTTACGAATGTTTAACTAATTTTTTTTAGAAAGAGAGAGAGAGAGATAGAGAGAGTGATAAAGAGAGAGAGAGAGAGAGAGAGAGAAAGAGAGAGAGAGAGCGAGAAAACATACTTCGTTGCACACTAAAACAAATAACATTCAAAAACAGTTAACATGCAGGTATAATTGTACAATAGGCGGTTTTATCGCTATAAGTGATCTCCTTCTGACAACCGTTAATGTAAGAGATTATAATATCAAGTGTGTTGTATCGAGGTAGATCAAACCATTACGCACATTATTAAAGAAAATACATATATATCCACAGTTTACCTAAAAACATATATATATTATATAAAATATTACATATACTAAATATATCGCATGAAAATGGTAAATAATGAACAAAGAAACAACACTAAGCAGATAGGTTCTAAGGGAATGTTCTTTTATCATACTTTCAAAGCAGAGAACAAATTTAAGCAAAATTTTTTTAAGGGCCCTCAGATTTCTTGCAGCTTCACAATTCGCAATCTAATGTGATTCCGATATCCAAAAACGATGACTATTTACGATGAGAGTATGTAACTATAGTGGAAATTATTTCCTTCAGTTTCCGCGAATCATACACATCATTAAAATTATTTTTACGGTTTTAATCTAGATTTTTCTATTTTCATTACATTATTACAGACGTTTTGATTAGACTTAACATGCTTATAGTTTAAGGTCCGGAAATATTTTTCATAGGTAAATAGATGGTACTTAATTCTTCTTCGCAGTCGTTCACTTCGAGCGGAGTGGTCGTGGATATGTATTTAATCTTTGGAGCCCACAGATACAGCCCACTGAGTTTTCCCGCCGCATCATCTCAGTGGGTCGCGTTTCCGATCTCGTGGTAGATTCTGCGAAGCACTGCTTTTGCTAGAGCCAGTGTTAGCAACACCTCCGGTTTGAGGCCCGTGAGCTCACCTACACGCTAGGATAACGCTGACATAGCCTCTCAAGGCTATTAGCATAGGTTACAATCATTGGTTGCAGCTTTTGCGAGGCTTCTCTATCTCTCTCTATTTGTGGCGCTGCGTGTACATTCAATAAGGGAACACTTCGTAGATGACTTAATAAATTGCTGGTGGTAGGGCCTCTAGTGAGTCCGCATGGGTAGGTACCACCGCCCTGCCTGTTTCTGCCGTGAACACATAAATGCGTTTCGGTTTGAAGCGCAGGCGTTGTAACTATACTGAGACCTTAGAACTTATATCTCAAGGTGGGTGGCGCATTTACGTTGTAGATGTCTATGGGCTCCAGTAACCATTTAACACCAGGTGGGCTATGAGCTCGTCCACCCATCTAAGCAATAAAAAAAAATTGTATCTATTGCGGGTGATCGGCCGCGAGAGCGTTGACCGTCTAATCTTCCTCAAGCCATTAATCGTTTCAATGAGCTTTAGTTACGTATGATATGTCCAAGATAATAAGGATTCGTAATTGCACAATCGATGGAAGCCTTTGTTTGATATTTAACTGCAGCTTGCTAATCCTACGGGCTCTGTCAACAACTCTGGTTCTTCTACGGGTCTCCTCATACCAGATGGACTAATGATCTAGTGAAAACTGATGGGTCACGATGGATGCAGGGGGCAACGGACCATCCGCACTGCAGATCAATTGGGGAGACCTGTACTCAGCAGTGGACTATTACAAGCTGAGATAATGATTATGATGATGATATCTTATTATTATTAGTTTGAGATTAAGAAGTCTCCGCATAAAATATAAATATGTACATATTTATATGCGATCAAAAAAGATTACACTCCTTCCATTAAAAACGCTGGGTTTTGACGTTTTTTCTTAGGTGCTGTGTTAAATATGTCGACTTTTGTCATAAGCCACTTGGCGTTAAGTGGTTACCGGAGCCCACAGGGCTCAACAAGGTACTTTCCGCCACCCACCTTGAGACATGAGTTTTACTTCTGAGCTAGAACTGGAAGTCATTGCTGCTTCACGACAGACATACTCAGAAAGGTGGTACCTACCCGCGCGGGCTCACAAAACCCCCCCCAGCACCAGCTAAACTGTAATAAACCCCGTTTTATTTCAATAAACACATTCGAATCTTTCATCACAAAAAGCTCGAGTGCTACGAGCCTACAAAAGCTCGCACGCACGTAACAATAACCTCATTATAAATTAACAAAACCATGATTATGTATAGCGGGTTATCGTATAAATATGATGTATAATATCCAGCCAAACGTGACTGGGACACGCGACCACGCCTTCAGCACAGCCCTTAGTTTTAACACGGCTAGTTATACCTGTCGTACAACTAAAGCTACGCTGAGCACTGCGTTATGATGTAGAGAGAAATCATAAAGAGCCCTAAGTCTGCGGAAACGATATTTTTTTTAGTTTTGCGTGAATCTTATAGAAAGCGGTAGGCAGCGGCTTGGCTCTGCCCCTGGCATTGCTGAAGTCCATGGGCAACGGTAACCACTCACCATCAGGTGGGCCGTATGCTCGTCTGCCTACAAGGGCAATAAAAAAAAATAAAAAAAATATTTTTAATTTCTGATTAAAACTCCTTTTACGATTTGATTTCGCCTTTGTTAATGCCGTTAGAGTATTTTCGACATAACGAATAATTTCTAGATTTCGTGGTCACTGATGACTGAATTGTTTCTATTTGAATTTTTTTATAGAAAATCAGACTGTAGTTAACACAATTAAACGAATATAAATATGACTGTAAGAAAAGTTAGAAACAATATCATGACACGCGACAGAAAAGAACGTGGGATTAAACTGTGAGGATGCGTTTACAGGCACCTCTAACTCTGCACTCTGCACGCAATGTACAGTAGTCTGCAAAGCTATGTGATTAGTACATTAGTGCATTAAAATAACACTATAAACCTATGATTAGCGCCATCTGTTATTAAGGGGTTTAATCTATATTAATTAAAACTACTTTTGCGGTTCACGCGTTTTATTTTATTTTATTATGATATATTATTTCCAAAGTCTTTTGAATGTTATACAGTTCTCCTCCCCACGTCTCAAAATGTCAAAAATAAATAATATTGTGACAATAAAAAAGGCACAAAAGTATTCGCAGCGGGAATTTTGTTTTAATACGACACCTCAGATATATTTATCTCTCTCTCGTTCATTAAATCAAATCGAAGTTACGGCCTCTGCACGATAGAGAAGTCTGGATTTTTATTAGCTACAAGAAGATCCGGACGAGGCGTATTAAACCAAGGGCATGATCTTGAGGCTCACAGCTGTGAGTACAAATTGAGGCCGTCAGCGCAAAAGTGGCCTAATCCACCATTTTTCATATTCGTGATCATGTATTGCAATTTATTTATAAATAATATTAATTTTGATGCAAAACAGACCTATCCCTAGTTTCACCCATTGACAACATATAGATTTGTAAAGATTATTATTTTTGCCTACGAAGCAGTGTAAAAGTAAATTTAAACTATCTCCATAATGACTGGATAGTTTAGGTCACTTTTGTGCTGATGGCCCTAAATACACTCCAAGCCCACTTTATTCCTTTGTTACTAACCAACATCTAATATTAACGTCTCGCGTTGTTCTCCTATAAACACAGATACGAGGAAAATTAGATTAGCATTACGTCTTCTATTAGCAAATATGTTCCAGATACAACAATGGCCGGAGTAAATATTGAACGGTGACGTCACCGTTCTGTGTCTTGTTTTCGTCGCTAAAGACGATTGCTGACACTAAACATTCAGCCTATTGCCGCCTCGAATTAATTAAAGCTTGTACTGAGAGATAAGTTTTTTCTTCTCTGTGAATATGGATAAAAATAGCTGGGAACAAATCACGCGCGGTCATCCAGCTCCAAATTTGGATTTCCTCTATTATTGGTACCATAGTCTGACATACATATTTAGAAACGTTTAAAAATATACATATATAGATAATAAACACCCAGACAAAGAGCAAGCAAACCTGTTTATCACACGAATGTTTGCCTCCGATGTGGGAATCGAACTCATGACCCTTGATGCAACAGTCAGAAGAGCTAACTACTGCGTCACCGGTCAGTCATGTGTAAATTTTATGTTAAGTCTATGCGTGTACATATGCTGTATGTTTGTTTTTCAAGTAAGCAATGCACCTAGCATAGCTCTCTCTATATCTTTGTTGACTGATAGACAATGTCATAGGCATTAAGTTTGTACTCTTGCCATAAATACTGTGACAAAGGGAAAAAAAATTCTATTGCAAATAACATTTATTACTTTTACAGTGTGTTAGTTTAATACATAAATATAAAACAATTTAAAGTATAAAAAGCTTATTCGAAGTGCTCTCCATGGGCTGCAATACATTCCTTTAAACGTTGAGGCCAGTTATCAACAGAATCACGCACTCTTTCCATGGGAAAATTTTTCACTGCCAATCGTACGGATTGTTTTAGGGACTCCAAATTATCATGGCGTTTAGAGCAAGCCGTACTCTCTAAAACTGGCCATAAATCATAATCCAGCGGATTAAGATCGGGACTAGACGACGGCTAGTCTTCAGCTCTGATGAAGTCCGAAACGTTCGTTTCCAACTAAGACTGCGTAGACCGAGCTTTATGACCTGGCGCCGAGTCTTGCTGGAAGGACCATTCTTGATTTTTGAACATGGTGTTGTCAAGGGGCTTCACCACCTTCTCAAGAATGGTATCTTGATACACTTGTGGCGATGTTTTAATACCTTTTTCACAAAAGTATGGCTCAGTCATTTCTTGGAATTCTTTCCCTAACTGCTTTGACCACCTTTTTCGTACGAACAATACGTGGGCGACCAGATCTTTTTCTGTCACAAACAGAGGAGGTCTCATTGCACCTATTAATAGCCCGGTACACAAACATTTTACTAATACCAAGCGTATGGAGAGTTTTAAAAATTGCGTTTGGCTCCATACCTACTTTGTGTAATGCAATCACAGCGATTCGGTTCTCTTTATCACCCCACTCCATTTTAATATCGCAAAATATTGTACATTGTATTGGTGCCAAAATGAGAAAACTCAATGAGCAATCATATAAAAATGACAGATTCCAAATTCAAATGTAAAATTTTGTTTATTTTTAATTGTAACAGTATTTATGGCTATACTAAGTAGTACAAGTTCTTAAAAAAATGTTATCTAAAAAAAATTGGCTGTCTGTAAAGTCGGTTTACGGACGATAGTTTTACGTGATAGCGGCAGTAGCAGAAATATTCGAAATAGCTCTGACGCCACGCGAGAAGAGAGATAAATGTGTCACAAGCCAACGCTTGGGCCGATCGTGCCTCTCTATCGCTTGTTCCGCGCTCTCGCTTGGACGCTCAGGCTCAGGTGGAACATGACACTTTTTCGTGCGTGTAGCCGGGGCTCTTCGATTTATAAGACGTAATCACGTCAAAAGTTATTTATAGTTGTGTAAGTTTAATGAAGCTAGTAATGCTACGCCGTAACTAGACTACGCCGTAGACGAAATCGTAGCTCTAGATCATAATTATGTGTACACAAGGCAAGAGATACATTCTGCATCGTCATTGTAGACAAAATTTTGAACCGTATGCACTTGGTAATAAAGAAACAGTTTGATCAAGCCTGCGTCTTTGATTGAATAATTAATACTAGAGGTCCCGCAGTAGTCGAAATTCGACTATAATTAATTGGAATTGTAAGTTTGTACACTATTATGATTGTATTTTATACTTCTATAATCACAAATTTCGCCAAGACTACACTATAAAAAATATTAACAAAGACAAACAATATTTAATCTATTCTCAATTTGACAACAGACGTCAAGAACAAAAGTTTGACAATAAATAGTATGCATGCGTGTGTGCGTCAAATACATGGTATATAGTGTGTGTAATGTTTTCTTTATTGATTTAATGTATCTTTTATGCATTATTTTAAAAAAATATTAGCATTGTGCACTTCTTCTCTACATTCTCTATAAGTGTGAAAAATTTCATACTCCTCCGTCCGCGCAATTTTCGTAAAAAGGGATACAAAGTTTTTGCTTCACGTATTAATATATAGATAAACGTTATACATTACGATTCTACGACATGTCGCGTGATAAGCGGCTGTCACACCATTCGCCGTAGCTTAGCATAGCTCGCAGTGTACAGCTTCCCTTAAGCAGCGTAATTGCGTGATGTCCTTATCAAATACGTGAAGAAAAAAAAAGAAGTTAAATATAACGTTATTTGACTTGAGCGGTTTTTTAACAATATTTATCAAGTACTTATGTTTGGTATGTACGAGGAAAGAGGCATAATGAAAAGAGTATTATTAAGTAATCGAACATTGTCGTGTTAACTTATTGTCTGGAGTAGTTGTCGCTGAACATCGACATTGAAGTCGTCGTGGCCTAAAGGATAAGACGTCCGGTGCAATCGTATCTAGCGATGCAACGGTGTTCGAATCCCGCTGGCAAGTACCAATTTTTCTAATGAAATACGTACTTAACAAATGTTCACGATTGATTTCCACGGTGAAGGAATAACATAACATCGTGTAATAAAAATGAAACCCGCAAAATTATAATTTGCGTAATTACTGGTGGTAGGACCTCTTGTGAGTCCGCACGGATAGGTACCACCACCCTGCCTATTTCTGCCGTGAAGCAGTAATGCGTTTCGGTTTGAAGGGTGAGGCAGCCGTTGTAACTATAATTGAGACCTTAGAACTTATATCTCAAGGTGGGTGGCGCATTTACGTTGTAGATGTCTATGGGCTCCAGTAACAGTAACCACTTAACACCAGGTGGGCTGTGAGCTCGTCCACTCATCTAAGCAATAAAAAAAAAAAAAAAAATCTAATGAAATACGTACTTAACAAATGTTCACGATTGACTTCCACGGTGAAGGAATAACAACGTGTAATAAAAATCGAAACCGCAAAATTATAATTTGCGTAATTACTGGTGGAAGGACCTCTTGTGAGTCCGCACGGATAGGTACCATCACCCTGCCTCTTTCTGTCGTGAAGCAGTAGTGCGTTTCGGTTTGAAGGATGGGGCAGCCGTTGTAACTTACTTATACTGAGACTTTAGAACTCATATCTCAAGGTGGGTGGCGCATTTACTTTGTAGATGTCTATGGGCTTCAGTAACCACTTAACACCAGGTGAACTGCGAGCTCGTCCACCTATCTAAGCAATAAAAAAAACATATTGTGGAAGAGCAACCCAGTCGGCTGTTCTGAACCAGCTAGGTATCCCGGAACACCAGCGGCACCGCCCGGCCTGACGGGCTTCCGTGGGCGCGGGGACCTCGTAGGAGGCTCGGAAGTCGAGCCAAAAAAAAAAAAAAATTGTTGTGTTGTCGTGGGACACCGAATAGGAACGAAGTTTATGATTATAAAAATATTAATTTTAATTTCTATTCGAGATATAAAGAAAATGATTATTTGGGTATACATTTTTTATTATGATTTGTTTATTGATAAAAAAAAAAAATTACTACTTTACAAAGTTATCAACTTTATTTTATTCACAATGATTTATAAAAATTATTTAATAAAAATATACAAATAAACAGCTGTTTATTATATATGAATAATAATAGCCATCACACTAAGACTATAAATAAATAATAAAAATCTTACGTAACGGACGTTTTTTCCCGGTTAGGGTCCCCTCCGCATCGTTCCATAAGGAACTTCGTTCCAAAAACCTCCAGTGTAGGGTTGATCGAATGTTGTATTAAAATATATATTTCGGATAGACTAAAGTTCGTCTCTACATACAGACCTATTACATACACACTCCAGCTATTTCAGAAATTTATTCTAAACTAATACAGATTTGTAAAATTTATCTGTGCTTTGCTTTGTAATTTAAATCCTTAAAAGAGAAAAATAAATCTTATTGTTATGCTACATTTATTCAAATCTTAAAAATACACAATGTTTAAAAAAAGGATTAAAAACACACATTTTTTTTAAACATTACGGGTGGCGGTGTCGACGTCACAATCCACCGTTGTTAGAATAGTCGAAGTAAATTAAATATGCATTATTAAGGACAACTCAAATACCACGGGTCGGATCTTGATAAAATTTTAATTGGACCACACAAATAAAAATTATAAAAATTGGTTCTTCATAAAAAATAGTTCTGTGTGTTTTTTAACGTTCTCGATAACGTTAAAGTTAACTCAAATTTGTATGCAGTTGGAACAGCGCCCCTAGCGGCAAACGTAGGCAAATGTTTCACCTTAATGCATTAAGCACATTGAGGTAACGCAGACAAAAATACAGTCGAATTAAGACCCTCCTCCTTTTTCTGGCGTCGGTTAACATGAAGAATCCGTTGTTGCAATCATTGTCAACATTACGTAATTCCAACATGGCCGTTTCCCTCTCGCAAAATGGCGGGTCGTGTAACTTTGCAGCTTTATTGCGAATCCATTGAGTAAGTTAAATAAACGTTCCTAAGTTCCTCTAAGTTTGAATAAAGTTGGCTAAGTGCGGCACGGCCGTATACGTACTATTGTGTTGGACAGTTTTGATGTCAATGTTGGTAGCGATGTCACTTTTGAATAATTGCCGAGGAGTATAATCTGTGAACATTGTTTTGGTATTTTTATGAATAATAAAAAAAAAATGAATGATATTGTCATATTTATTTATGTACACACAAAAAAGAAGACATAGAACAGAGTAATAGGAAAATTATGTACAAAGGCACTGCTTATTTCTTTAAGAAATCTTTTCCAGCAGACCTGCGAGAGGATTATGAGAATCTATATATTAATACGTGAAGCAAAAAATTTGTATCCCTTTTTACGAAAATTGCGCGGACGGAGGAGTATGAAATTTTCCACACTTATAGAGAATACAGAGAAGAAGTGCACAATGCTAATATTTTTTTTAAATAATGCATAAAAGATACATTAAATCAATAAAGAAAACATTACACACACTATATACCATGTATTTGACGCACACACGCGTGCGTAATATTTATTGTCAAACTTTTGTTCTTGACGTCTGTTGTCAAATTGAGAATAGATTAAATATTGTTTGTCTTTGTTAATATTTTTTATAGTGTAGTCTTGGCGAAATTTGTGATTATAGAAGTATAAAATACAATCATAATAGTGTACAAACTTACAATTGCAATTAATTATAGTCGAATTTCGACTACTGCGGGACCTCTAGTAGAATCAAAAGTGATGAGTGTGTGTAGAATAGCTAAAATAACAAATACAACATGAGAATTATAGTAAGGCACATACACATAGCAAATATTGTTAAACTTGAATACAATATATTATAAGTAACACAGTATATACGAAGGGTAAAGAACAATGATATTTATATATTTCGTATTTAAAATCTAAATTTTAGCGTAAGTGCTTGTGATATATAAATAATAAAATGCAAAACGTAGAATCAAAAACTGATGAAGTAATAGAAACGCTAAGAGAAGTAACGGAAGAGTCAATCCCTAAGGCACGTTGCCATGGATATACTACTGGAGATATAACCTGAGGGTTCATATCCGGGAGCCGATCGAATAACTCATGCCAAATCCCTATGCAGCATGAGAACAGGACATGCTGCACCCACCCCACATAATCTATATATTAATACGTGAAGCAAAAACTTTGTACCCCTTTTTACGAAAATTGCGCGGACGGAGGACTATGAAATTTCCCGCGCTTTTAAAGAATATAGAGAAGGAGTGTATATTGTATATATATATATGTATATATATACAATATTTTATTCTTGTAAATTATGCATTAATAATACATGAAATCAATAAAAAAACATTGCACACATTACATGTATTTGACACACACAAATATATATACTCTTTGTTTATTGTCAAACTTTTTTATTTATTGAAGTCTGTAGTCAAATTGTGTAGACGGAATGAAAATGAGGTTGTTAAGAGAGTGTTAACTATGAATGTGGAAGGATTTAGAGGAAGAGGTAGACCTAAGAATAAATGGATGGATTGTTTGAAAGACGATATGGGTAGGAGGGGAGTGAGCGAAGAAATGGTATATGATAGAAGAGTATGGAAGGAGAAAACATGTTGCGCCGACCCCAGGTGACTGGGAGAAGGGCAGGATAATGATGATGATGGTGTAATCAAATTGAGAATAGGTTAATATTGTTTGTCTTTAATGTTGTTTGTCAATAGTGTAACCTTAGCGAAACATATGATTATAGAAGTATAATAGTATTTGACAATAGACCCATAATAATGTTCAAACTTATAATTTTAATTATAATAATTATAGTTGAATTTCGACTGGGGGACCACTAGTATTATTAAATGCACTAACCATTCACAATTCTTTAATAAAATTAATTTTGCTAAAATAAATATTCATTATTGTACCTTCTATGGCTGTATAGCCTTGAAAAGTACAATTATGAATAATTCAAAATACTTACTAATAAATTAAAGATAGTATAAAACAAAGTCGCTTTCTCTGTCCCCATATCCTTATGTATGCCTAAATCTTTAAAACTACGCAACGGATTTTGATGCGGTTTTTTTTATAGATAGAGTGATTGAAGAGTCAGGTTTATATGTATAATAACATCCATTAAATAGTGGAGAAATCAATAATAAATTACAGTTTCCGAAGCGAAGCGAGGGCGGGTCGCTAGTAATTGAATAATACTGAAAAATTAGGTACGTTAACAATATTATTTTACCTGTTGAATCAAAATGGCGCTCTAACAAAATGGACGTCCGCCTTTTTGACATTTGACAAATGCACGCTTAACCCCACGACCGCCGAGCGCTGGCCTCTTACGGAATGTTATTTCCGTATATTTTCCTGAATACTCAAACGGTTGCAGAGTTCAACCGGTCGCGGTGATGCTTCGATGTCAATTGTTTCGGATATTCTGTGATCGATTTGAAAGGGGTAATTTAACGAGCTAAATGAGATTGGCTATAATTTATGCGGAAAAAAAAAACATGATAATTAAATACTTAAGAAAAAAATTATAATTAAATACTTCCGAAATAGAACACATTACCGTCTGTCGCATCTAGCGTGCTAATAATAAAAAGTAATATTTATTAGTAATTTTAAAATTATTTTGAGACTTAAATAGCTATTTTTTTGTTTATGTAATATATAAAAATAAGTATGTTTGTATTTTGTAATATGTATATATTATTATATGTAATGTTTACTGTATGCACTAGGTATGTGTTCCTAATTCTTCTTTCCTTCGGCGGGCCTACTGGAAGAGATTTCAATATGAAATAAGTAGTGCCCTTGTACTCTGTATCCTTATTGTCGTGTTTCTTCTAACAGCTGTGTGTACAAAATATATTAAATAAATAAATATATCAAACCGAATATTTTCTGTTTGGCTTTTAATCAATTAGTTTCGGTCCAAATCGCTTCGGGTTCGAAGCCTAAATAAAATGATATTTACTTCAATCTTGTTTAATAAAACCACTCATTCAAAACGCCTTCCTAAAGATCGCGGCGTATAATCTAGCCGTAGAATAAAATTTCGGTGTATTCAGAGTGAACGGAGATGAGGTTTGGACGAAAGTACTAGGCTATAGACGATGATAGACCGCCATGAATCAAACAACGTTATCTATCAGAGCGTATCCTTGTCTGCTCCAGCTGATAATAGAATCAAGGCCAGAAACCGAAGCTGTGTTATCGCGCACAAAAACATCCTAACCCTCAATGAAATATTCAACGTCAAAAAACCTCGCGCATATCTTATTAAATGTTATTAAATACACATTGAAATTTATGAATAAGTTCGTCCCCTTCTGACTTGAGGGGGGGTATTAGCTTCGACCGATTTGTCGTCTCTGTCGTCGCGCGCATGCGCTCTGCGAGTTTCTTTGTCTGCTTTATATGTAGGTGTGTATGTTAGATGAAATCGTATGAGGGTTCAATGATCCTAAATATGCGAATATCTGCGACCCGAAGATTTAAGAGAAACGCGTTGAGTAAATTCTGTATAATGTATACAGAAATACATTTTGTATGTACATTGTACGTACGTACATATGTAAATTGAAAAGGGATTGCATCGGATGAGCTTTTAAATGTAACGTTTGCGATGCTCAGTAAAGCTCTCGGGACTGTAATAGCTTTTATGTAGAGAAATTAATTGTTAAATTTAGAATGCATTTCGTTAGTGCTAAATTAGCCATGTTTCACAAACCACAAAATGATCTATGAGCTATATCTGTTTTATTATATCCTTGCCAGGATATTATGTCGGCGTAAGGAAATGATTGTGGTATCGTCGGTATACGTGTGTCAAGGTTACCAAATATTTTGAAGTCGATGAAAATCATATTGAAAGATTTCGTTCCATAGATAGATAAAAGCATGAAAATAAAAAAGCGAAAAGGACGTGTTAACAATTATAAGTTGTTATTGTTATAGATAGGCTAACTTTATTTTTCTTACCTATGCTGATAGCCTTGAGAGGCTATATCAGTGTTATCCTAGCGTGTAGGTGAGCTCTCTGGGCTCTAACCAGGAGGTGTTGCTGGCACTTGACTAGAACTAACACAACAATAAATAGTACATGCATATATATTTTTGTTGATAAAAAAAACGAATCTATTTATTCTTATTTATGTAGTGTTTTTTATAACAAATTAGATAATATACATAAACGGTATTATTAGTTATGTAAAAAATGAAAACAATTAAACATTTATTTACAGCACTCACTTGTACTAGACTCTAGTGGATCCTAGAAGTTTGAGATGATGATACCATCGCACCGCCCGCCACCGGAGTAGACTTCATCCATACTACCAAGAACCACTGCGTTCACTGACAATGCGTTGCCAGAGATCTTTTTTGTCACCACGTACCATCCAACCTCTAGGTTTTTTCCCGAGCGCTATGACATGTCCTTCTTCAAACGGGGCTTGTGGAGAGTACCTAACGGTAGGCAGCAGCTCTGCATTGCTGGGCGATGGTAACCACTCACCATCAGGTAGGCCGTATATTGGTCTGCCTACAGAGGCAATAAAAAAAGAAATTGGTAAAGTGAATAAGAAGGTGGGTATGATGAGGAATTGAGAGAGAGAGAAGGAGAGAGAGAGAGAGAGTATTCTTTATTGTACACCAAAAAATAAATAAACAATGCGATAGATACATTAAATACAAAAAAAGTACAATTGGCGGTCTCATCGCTAAAAGCGATCTCTTCCAGACAACCATCAGGTGGACAAGAATCTTTTGGAAACAAATTACGCGCGGTGTACCAATCCAGTGAAATGTATATATATATATATACTTATAAATATACATACAAATACACAATGTAATATAATAATAATTATTATTAAAAATTGCTTTGTTTCTTTCCCGAAACGCTGACATCTATAATTTGTATTGCGCTTTTGAACTTTGACGTCACTTTACAAAGTAGGGCCCTGTCTAATATCAAATTAATTTCTTAATTCTCGTCGATTTATTGTTATTAGTCAACGTTTATTGACGGCAAAATTATCTCTAAGCTTTTAGCTTTTCACTTCCGCAAAAAAAGCTTTTTGAAAGCTTAAAAGGAACAGGTGTCGCCCAAATTTTCTTATCGTCAAACGTAATGGAAAACCCAAAGTTTTAACTTGAAAATGAAACTTTTAGGTTATGAAGTGTGCTTGGGACTGCGGTGAGTTTTTAAGTGACGTCGTGCTTTCAGGGCCGAAGCTTGAGTACCCCTTTAGCGGAAGTCTCTTGTGACATGTCCGAGATATGTCCCCGGACACGTTGAGGATCTGAAGGGCAAAACGTCTGAGTACATTTTTTTTATCTGTTTATTTTTGATGATAAGTATCGCATTTGAATTTTTTTTTTTTATTGTTTAGATAGGTGGACGACCTCACAGCCCGCCTGGTGTTAAGTAGTTACTGAAGCCCATAGACATCTACAACGTAAATGCGCTACCCAGCTTGAGATGTAAGTTCTAAGGTCTCAGTACAGTAACGGCGGCTGCCCCACCCTTCAAACCGAAACGCATTACTGCTTCACGGCAGAAATAGGCCGGGTGTTGGTACCTACCCGTGCGGACTCGCAATACGTCGCAATAGGTAATAGTTGGAATTTCGATAAATTAACGCTTGGGCCGATCGTGCCTCTCTATCGCTTGTTCCGCGCTCTCGCTCGCACGCTCGGGTTCAGGTGGAACGTGACACTTTTTCGTGCGTGCAGCCGGTGTTGGTCAACTTAAAAGACGTTATCACGCATCTCAAGCAAAGTTACGAAGTAATTTACTAAAATTCTCATTAAAAACTATAATATTAGGTCGCGGGGCTCCACTGCCGAAGTACTTCGAGACGGTTCCTTCGGTACCTTATCTTGATTAACTCTCGTTTGTTTTGTTCCAGATTGCTGCCCGGTTTCAAAAGGGAACAAGGATACAGGTCTTGATTTTTAAATTTTGAATTTTATATCCTCCCATTACAACGTGCTTTATATAATATACAACTTTCTTCAACGTATTCGCATAGTAGAATTCACATGATTCTTCTTCACTGACCTCTAACGAATAGCTCTTTGAATTTTCCGATTCGCTTGTTTTATAAAACTGTTAGTGTTTGAGATAACCTTACAAAGAAATCGTTTCAATTTCTATTTATTGTTAGGATTGAATATTTTATTTTTAGATACATATTTTGGGAGACGGATTTCATAGTTCAGCACTATGAATAGAATTCTTTCTGTTTTCTATATTGCGTAGGTAGTGTGTGTTTTTATCTCGCAAATTTTGGCATAGCCTTCGTCTTTCTATCTGCCGCGAAGTATTCATGTGCTCCGATTTCCAGAAATTTCTAATGGGTCTCTTATATAAAATATGACTGTGATTTCTAAGCTCGCGCTACTTCGATGAAGCGGCACGGCCACGATGAGAACCCTCTCATCGTGGCCGCCGGTAACTACGTTCCCGATCCTGCGAACAGAATGGAAAGCAGTCGACGTTGCCCAAAACACGTCATTTCGGATCTTTCCGATCCACTAACGGGGCTTTTAGGTACCTCAAGCACCGGTCATCGTTCTCGTCGAACCCGTCGCTTGCGACGAAAGGCTCGACGAGTAAATTAACCCACAGACACAGCCCACTGAGTTTCTTGCCGGATCTTCTCAGTGGATCGCGTTTCCGATCCGGTGGTAGATTCTGTGAAGCACGGCTCTTGCTAGGATTCGTGTTAGCAACGTCGTCAGGTTTGAGCTCCGTGAGCTCACCTACTAGTTAATGTTACGCTGAAATAGCCTCTAAAGGCTCAATAAAAAAAATCCTAGCTCGTATATGAAACTTGTCAATAATTATGTTATCAATAACGGAGTAGGTCCTCTACGGCGTAGGCCATCTACGGCGTAAGCGTAGAAATGTTTCAGTATCTGAATGATGGATTTATTTTATGGTATTAATAAGTGAAGCAAAAACTTTGTCCCCCTTTTTACGAAAATTGCGCGGACGGGCGAGTATGAAGTTTTCCACACTTATAGAGAATATAGAGAAGGAGTGCAGAATCTTATTATTTTTTATTAATTAAATACATTAAACCAATAAAAAAAACATTACACACACCACCATGTATTTGAAACACACTCGCATATACACTGTTTTCTTTATTTTTATTATCAAACTTTTGTTATTATTTAAAGTCTGTGGTCAAATTGACAACAGATTATTAATGTTTGCCTATAATATTTCTTGTCAGATTTTGTAAGATTTTTTTTATTTAGTTTGTTATCAACAGATGTTGCTGCACGTAAATTCAACAATTCCTGAATCGCGGTGACGAGATGTTACACAGTTGATAGACGTTCTCGTATTTCTCTATCATACTTACCTGGCGTAGGGATACCGTGATCATGCAGGCAGTTCCCCCAGGGCGAGACAGCTCCATTGCACTGCGGAGTGGTTGACGCTTACGATTATTTTTATCAATAAAAAATGTATACCCGAATAATTATTTTCTTTATACCTCGATTTAAAATTAATATTTTTATAATATGGAACTTCGTTCCTATCCGGTGTCCCACGATATGTACCACACATATTTTTTTTTTGGTTCAACACGCGTTTTAATCCTTAAATCGTTAAAAACTCGCAATCATCCTCAGACTTTTGTTTTAGTTCGGTTTTTATACGGAACATAAACTTACTAATGCAAACGTTTACGGTTACTTTAGTAAGTTGTCCGGATTGTCTGACCACGGCCCAAACGTAGTTCCCTCACTCGTTCAACAGAACCAAAGACGTGACTGGAATCTGAGCCCTGCAGTGGCGGCGTTTGACCAAAGAATCCGCTAGAAGTATTCACTTGGTTAGGTTGCTCTCATTATATATATTTTTTTTATTGTTTAGATTGGTAGACGAGCTTACAGCCCACCTGGTGTTAAGTGGTCACCGGAGCCCATAGACATCTACGACGTAAATGCTGCCATCCACCTTGAGGTATAAGTTCTAAGGTCTCAAGTATAGTTACAACGGCTGCCCCACCCTTCAAACCGAAACGCATTACTGCTTCACGGCAGAAGTAGGCGGGGTGGTGGTACCTACCCGTGCGGACTCACAAAAGGTCCTACCACCAGTAAATTTGGATTCGGAATGTAGTTTCGCAAATTTTCCTAGTCATAGACGATTGAGAAGGTTTCTTCGTATCGTCTACTGTTAAAATTATCTAAAAGCCGGAAATAATCTAATAACAATAAACAGAGCGAGATTAAATCGAAAACTTCTTTTAATTGTGTTTACAGATCGCGGAAACCAAAAAGAATACAGTATTCGTTATGTTGTTCCTCTTGACAATGTCAAATTGACAATTTAAAAAACAAATAATAATATATATCTACAAAAGATTAAGGCTGTATAGTATGACACCTTTGCCTTTCCAGTTGGAAAAATAAAACTACCACTACATAAGTAATGTTGCCATGACTGCGACAAACATGATCAATGTTGTCAGCAATTAAGTTGAGTAACAATTTAAGTTTTCTCGTAGCTTCGTATACCGTCCACGCGCTAGGGTATTGTATTCAGAATTTCATTACAGCCTACCATGTCAACTTGGTAATTAGTTACCCTAAGGGGCATTAAGGACGAGAAATTTCGAGAAACGTTATCGATAATAATATTAACACGTGCAATATGCGGATGTGTCGAATTAGAATGTTAAAAAGTAATTTAAAGTTCGCATTGGTGCCCCAACGAAATAGCTGGAGTCTTAATTAGCTTGAGTATTTTATGTGGATCACTGTAAATCTTGTTTTTGTTTTTTCTCAAAAAGGCCTAATGCCTGCTTAGCCCATTAGAGATGTTCGATTTAAATTATGATTAGTTTAAAGATAGAGAGAGAGAGAGAGAGAAAGAAAGAGAGAGAGAGAGAGAGAGTGCTTTATTGTACACAAAAAAAAATGTAAAACGGAATGTATTCGACAAACGGAAGATCTTCCACCGAGTGGGTGATATTGCTCGGTAGACCGACGATCCGAATGTTGTTGTTCGGAACTTGTATATATGCAAGGTTATCTTGAAAATGTCGTAAGCGAGATTAAGGCATCTGTCAAATAACTTGTGTTGTATGATGGCTACCCGGCACATCAAAGAAAGTAAGGAGAGGGGAGTTCGTAAAGTCAATGCATTTCTAAAAATTGATCATAAAGAAAGCCTTGGTATAATATATTTTATTAGTTTTAAAGGCTTTGTACCAAGAATTAACTATCTATTTATTGGAACGAAGTTCCTTATCGCGCGTTGTGAAAGGGGGCTAGACGGAAAAAATTCTTACGAAAAGTTGTCACGACACTTTTGTCGATAAGGAAAAGACGCAGGCAGTGAGTGCTACGCCAAACAAACAATTAATATTGGTGTAGAGCACTAAGTAGACGAGCAGCGTAGCGGCGTAGCAGCCGACGTAGCGCAGCCGCCGGTCGCCACAAGGAGACATTGTGTGAAGGATCGCGTGTTGTAAAGTGACAATTCGGGGCTTTTCGGAAGCTTAATAAGCCTCAATATCCTTAATATAACTCAAGTGGAGAAGGGTATTGTATCCAACTATATGTAGATATAATTATAATTATTTTACAAATAGAACTGCACGACCCGACAGTGGCGTGACTGTTGTTTACATTGAATTGTAATAAAATAAATTTTTTAATAAAATAAAGTTTTATTACAATTCCTTCACTGATTAATCGAAAGGAACTTCGTTCCATCCGGGTGTCCCTTGACAACTCTCAAGTTTTTGTTTTTTTTCTGGTATGCTAAATAATATTCTATTACGATGCATACAGTAGGGATTATTAAAAATGATACGTTAATATTTTCTTTGGGTTATCGCGAGCCGTCAACGTAATTAACACGTCAGTATTCAAAATCGATCGATAACTTGTTAACCCATCACTAGTAACCTACGAATATTCAACTGAATATTTTGTCGGTAGTTTACACAGTTTGACAAACACTGGACCTTTCCCTTTTAAATAAACGTTCATTAATTACTCAAACAGAGTACACGCTTTGACACCAGTTTCTCTACTTGTTCTAGAATTTCGAACGCAATCTTTATTAACATGAACGTTTTCCTTTATCCGGTCATGTGAAGTTTAAAAGTAGTTGATTATAGGGCGGATGGCGGGCAGCCATTATAGAACATAAGATATTTGACAGATACCTGAATCTCACTAGCGACATTTTCAAGATAAGCTTACATATATTATATACAAGTTCTGCACAACAAATTTTATCTCTTCTTCACTCGTTCGGAAGTTTTTTTTGTTTTTTTATTACGTAGATACGTGGACGAGCTCACAGCCCACCTGGTGTTAAGTGGTTACCGGAGGCATAGAGCTCTATAACGTAAATGCGCCACCCACCTTGAGATATAAGTTCTAAGGTCTCAATATAGTTACATCCTTCAAACCGAAACGCATTCCTGTTTCACGGCAGAAATAGGCAGGGTGGTGGTACCTACAAGTGCGGACTCACAAGAGGTCCTACCACTACCACCTATCAACTTGTATATTTGCAAACTAATCGATGCTATTTTTTATTAATGTTATTCTACTCTATGACGGCTATCGATAAATATTAATTAAAAAATAAACATTGTCTGAAAGAAATTATGCAAATGATGAAAACGTCCATGGCACTTTTGTATATTTGATGTCTTCATTTCTTTGTGCACAATAAAATTGAATATTTTATCTTTGATTGACTCGGTGGTGCAGAAGTTAGCGCCCCTGACTATTGTACCGAGGGCGCGGGATTCGATTCTCAGATCGGGAAAATATTCATGTAACGAATAGGTTTGTTTGGTCTTTTTCTAGGTCGGCGCAACGTCACTGTTTAGTTAATTAAAAATATTCGTAGTTAAAGTTAACTGTTTAAGCTTTACCTAAATAATTACTATTTTTCTCAATTTGACTATAGACGTCAAGAACAAAGGTTTGACAATAAACTGTTTCTTTAATGTAACGCATATCAACAACTGCTTAAGACGGTAGTCAAGAAAATTCATGACTAAGCTATCCCCCCTATTCTACCATAAATACGAGTGACTATTGTTTGCCCACTGAGTGTCTCGCCGGATCTACTCAGTGGGTCGCGTTTCCGATCCAGTGGTAGATTTTGCGAAGCACTGCTCTTGCTAGGGCCAGTGTTAGCAACACTTCCGGTTTGAGCCCCACGAGCTCACCTACATATTAGGGCGAAGCTGAAATAGCCTCACAAGGCTATCAGCAAAGGCAGGAAAAAAAAACCGCACAGAGCATTCCGACTCGAGCAGCCGACTGAGGCGGAGCTCTCTGTTGCTATCGTTGTACACTTGAAATCTAATAAAGGGAATTCATTGGAAAAGTGGGTCTTAGTTACTGTCACTGTGGAAAGCAATGATAATAATGAAAAGAATGGCACCAATAATTACCACCTACCACCTACACTTACATATAAATATATACGTTTAAATAATAAAACCAAGAAAATAATGTATAACAGCAATTCACGTTTTTATTTTAATTTAAATAACAAATTCACTGTTTTTTTTTCCCTCGGATCGCTTCATTTATTTGTTTTTGTCGATTTAAAACTCGCACAGCTGACTTCCTTTGCTGTAGCAGAAGCGCGACGAATATGTATTTTCCGAAATGAAAATACCGTTTTCATATATATGTTCGCTTTAGACGTAAAATTCAGGGTATTGTAGAATAGAGAACGAATGGAGACGCAATTACAATTACAATTATTGATCAAAATTACGTAAATAAATAAAACAGTTTCGATTTTGATTAATAATTAAAATCCATTATTTTTTTGAAGTTGTACTTCTTTAGGCGCGTCATGAAAAATTGATGAGAGTGAAATTTTACGATGCGCGCGCACCGTGACACAAAATTAACAGATATGAAGTTGCCCACAAGTGCTCCAATACAATTGAGGTTAACTATCCGTATGTATTAGGTATTTAGTAATGTAAATGACAAAATTATTATTAAATATAATTCATACTAAATATTATTCAATTATTAACGTTAAATATTTATTATTAACTATTTAATATTAAAAAAAATATATATAAAAATAAAGTATAACTTCTTACGCGCGTACATAAGTACACGCACCTTTTTTTTTAGGCTACGCGTAAGATGTTTTTCATCTCTCGTACATAGACGAAGATTTTTATTTCACGTGCATCATATCATAGATTTTGCTATTGAGAATTGAGTATTATGATATTAGCAGCACTACAGACGCTTGGGTGTCAGATACACATTTTGGATTTGCCGCAAAGCCCTAACCCGTGACATATTCAAGGGTAGTGTAGCTTTCTACTATTGGTGGTGCAGGATAATTCAGGACACAGTTATTAAGGGAGGCCACCAACCTAAGCATTGAGGACACTTATAGAGAATATAGAGAAGGAGTACTGCACTCCTGTGTTATTTTTTTTATAATGATTAAAAAAATAATTGATTCAATAAATAAAAAACATTAGACACACACACGCATACATACTCTTTTGTTTATTGTTAAAGTCTGTGCTCAAATTGAGGATAGATTAATATTGTATATTGAATAAAACATAAAAATGAATAAAGTAAATTCAAAGTACATGATAAACTAATAAAACATTTTCAATCTCAAAGAGTGGACATGCCGTGGCCAAATGAGACAGGTTTTTGAGGTAATTTCGTGACGTCACGAAATCTAAATTACCCACATCATGATTTGGAAATATTTATTTTCTATAAGCAATGGCACATTCCTAGTTTGCTCGGTAGACTGACAATCCGAATGTTACTGAAGCATGTATATGTGAATTCAACTTAAAAATATCGTTAGCGCGATTCAGGTACCTGTTAAAACATCTTCTATTCTATAATATCGGCTGCTACAACCTAGTATTAGTATTCGTGAGCGAAACTAACCATTTGCCAGAAGGGAATGTGTGAAAATACGCAAAAAATGTTAGAAGTCTTCGTGGCCTAAAGGATAAGACGTCCGGTGCATTCGTGTTGAAGCGATGCACCGGTGTTCGAATCCCGCAGGCGGGTACCAATTTTTCTAATGAAATACGTACTCGACAAATGTTCACGATTCACTTCCACGGTGAAGGAACAACATCGTGTAATAAAAATCGAGCCCGCAAAATTATAATTTGCGTAATCACTGGTGGTAGGACCACTTGTGAGTTCGCGCGGATAGATGCCACCGCCCTGCCTATTTCTGCCGTGAAGCAGTAATGCGTTTCGGTTTGAAGGGTGGGGCAGCCGTTGTAACTATACTGAGACTTTAGAACTTGTATCTCAAGGTGGGTGGCGCGTCTACGTTGTAGATGTATATGGGCTCCAGTAACCACTTAACACCAGGTGGGCTGTGAGCTCATCCACCCATCTAAGCAATAATAAAAAAAAACCAGTGAAATTAAGCCCTCACTTGAAAATACTGATGCTCTACAAATTCCTATCAGTATATTCCCTGTACATTTTGAAGCGAATGGAATACGTTTTAATGCAAAGCGGAACGTCATAGTATATTCTGTTTGTCTTTGACGCAGGCGGAGTTGGCTGTGTAGGTATTTGTTGTTTGCTGTTCCACGGTTAATAATTTTTCCTGCCTACGATAGTACGTATAGTTAAATATTTAGTTTGAACTTGTTCGTTCATAATTGAAGAAGCCTAGACGGAAATTACGTGGGGTTTCAATTTTCGCCAATGAAATTAGCATTATGCTCACAAATGCTCACAAATTTTGATGGTGAACGTACAAAATCGAATCGCAAATTTTGAGAATTGACACAAATATTGGCGACAGGGCGTATCATGTTATAAGCCCGTCCGGATAGTTTGCCTTATTCTAGTTAGTTCGGTAGTTAAGATAGACGAATCGACTCTTTTTAAAAACACTTAGTAAATAACAGAATCTTAGTATTTTCATCCGGCGTCTCAAGTTGTTAAAAACCGAAGGCTAATAAACTGCCAGACCTCATGATACTATTAGTTCGTTCTGTATGAAATGAGGCGTGGATTGGCTGGAATAGCACCTTAGGCTACCAGCGAATAGGTAGGGAAAAAAAGAGGCATGAAAAACCATGGAGTATTCTTTATAACAAACATTAAAGATTTTACAAAATCGATACTGGGAACTATGGCCTCGCATAAAGCCAATTACCGTACTGATAAAAACTATTAATCATTAATGAAGAGGTCTTTATAAATGCAAACTAGCACCTACGTTATGAGCTTCCATTTCACTTCTAATAATAAGGTTTTATTTATTCATATATTTAATATATATTCAACAGGGTACTATATATTAAATAAGGACCTTATTCAAGGTTTGTCGGAAACTGAAAGCAATACTTTACCGCTAATGTAGGAGAAGCGGTGTGTTTTAATAATGTTTTGTTTGTCAATGTGACTGTAATTCACTAAGTAAATACTAGAGCCATCTTCATGCTTTTTATTTTTTTTATTGCTTAGGTGGGTGGACGAGCTCACAGCCCACCTGGTGTTAAATAGTTACTGGAGCCCATAGACATCTATAACGTAAGATACGCCACCCACCTTGAGATATAAGTTTTAAGGTCTCAGTATAGTTAAAACGGCTGCTCCACCCTTCAAACCGAAACGCATTACTGCTTCACGGCAGAAATAGGCAGGGCGTGGTACCTACCCGTGCGGACTAACAAGAGGTCCTGTCACCAGGAATTACACAAATTATAATTTTGCGGGTTTGATTTTTACTACACGATATTATTCCTTCACCGTGGAAGTCAATCGTGAGCACTTGTTGAGTACGTATTTCATTAGAAAAATTGGTACCCGCCTGCGGGTTTCGAACACCCTTGCATCGCTAGATACGAATGCACCGGACGTCTTATCCTTTAGGCCACGACGACTCAGTCAATTAATCATAACTAGAGGTCCGCAGTAGTCGAAATTCGACTATAATTAATAGGAATTGTAAGTTTGTACACTACTATGATTGCATTTTATACTTCTATAATCACAAATTTCGCCTAGACTACACTATAAAAATATTAACAAAGACAAACAATATTTAATCTATTCTCAATTTGACAACAGACGTCAAGAACAAAAGTTTGACAATAAATAGTATGTATGCGTGTGTGCGTCAAATATAATGGTATGTAGTGTGTGTAATGTTTTCTTTATTGATTTAATGTATATTTTATGTATTATTTAAAAAAATTGCATTGTGCACTTCTTCTCTACATTCTCTATAAGTGTGGAAAATTTCATACTCCTCCGTCCGCGCAATTTTCGTAAAAAGGGATACAAAGTTTTTGCTTCACGTATTAATATATAGATGAAATTTTGCATACACGATGCTGACGTATTGAAAACGATATTGGTATTGTTCCGTGTAAGATACTTACTATATTTATTCTTATTTTTCATTTTCTCAGATAAACGTGTTATACATATATTTTTATGTTGTGTATGAGAATTTGCATATATCTGATATATGCATAAATTTTATATTATTTTTATCATATAGTAATATGTTCGTTGTTGTAAATATGTTAGATATATATAAAGTATAAATACCGTGTGTGTGTTTGTATATGTATATAATATTATAATTTTTCTTATTTCTCAAAATGGAATGCATATATCACAGGACTCTCTATACCGCCCTTTATAGATTGGTAGAGAATGCCTCAGGTATTAAATCTGCTATTGTACTTTTGTGCATAAAGCATAAATATATACAAGAACTAGCTGACCCGGCAGACTTCGTAGTGCCTCAATCGATAAATAAAATACCTAAACTTTTGTATAAAATAAACTTAAAACAAACAAAAGGAATCCATCCGACGGGGGACACATGACAAAGGAAAAACAAAATTGGTATTTTTATTTAACTCCGAGCATTTTCATATTTATCTACCTTTTAAACCTTCTCTAGACTTCCGCAAATAACTCAAAATCAAAATTAGCCAAATCGGTCCAGCCGTTCTCGAGTTTTAGCGAGACTAACGAACAGCAATTCATTTTTATCTATACCTATATATTAATACGTGAAGCAAAAACTTTGTGCCCCTTTTTACGAAAATTACGCGGACGGAGGAGTATGAAATTTCCCACACTTATAGAGAATATAGAGAAGGAGTGCACAATGCTAATATTTTTTGAAAATAATGCATAAAATATACATTAAATCAATAAAGAAAACATTGCACACACTACCATGTATTTGAAACACACACACGCATGCATATTATTTATTTATTGTCATACTTTTCTTATTGCATAAAGTCTATGGTCAAATTGAGAATAGATTAAATATTGTTTGTCTTTGTTAATATTTGTCTAAAGTGTAGTCTTGGCGAAATCTGTGATCATAATAGAAGTATAATAAAAAGTATTTGACTATAGAACCATAATAATGCTCAAACTTATAATTTCAATTAATTATAGTCGAATTTCGACTACTGCGGGACCACTAGTATATATAGATAGATAACGCGCGAGCACAACCTCGAATAACAGCGTAAAGAAAACTTCATTAAGTCCCGCTGTATTTTCGATTGAAGCGTAACAAATACAAAAAAAAAACCCGACACATACATATTATATGTAGTATATATTTTTTGAGTTCGTTTCGGGAGTCACAAAAGAGCAAGTTCTGAGGCCGGCGGCGATCGCTTTGAACGTTGCCGACGTGTTTACATTTCATTTACCGGCCGCGGAACCTTGTTTCACTTACAGCGGTTTTTGATTTATTAAAAAATAATATTTGTTAAAGTTACGGACGCCGATAGGACCCAAGTCTAGAAGAAATGGAATTACGTACCTTCCTTTATACTCATCTTTGTAGTTACGTACCTAATCAGGTTCCTACGAATGTACCTTTAGCTACTTATATACCGACAATTTAAGTAACGAATGGCTATAGTACCAAAGTCTATAAGAAGTGGCACTACGTACCATAATGCTCACCTAGTTACGTACCTACCCACGTTCCTGAGAATGTACTTAGCTATTTAGAAACCGATTAAAAGTTAAAGTTACGAACAGCGATAGGTCTGAAGTCTATAAAAAGGGTGCGTGTACTTATGTACGCGCGTAAGAAGTTATACTTTATTTTTATTAAATTTATTTCTTTTATTTTTAATTTAAATTTTAATCAATTTGAAAAAAAATCGATTAAACAACATCCTCAAACACGCATATTGGACATACCTTTTCTTGACATCGTATAAATTCGGTAATTCTCGGTACGGTTCGGAAAGTTCACCTGCGGCTATATTCAGACTCGCCAAATTACGTCGGTCGTATTTTAATGAGCGATTTAGTGGGCAACTTCATTCTGTTAACTTTGTGTCACGGTGCGCGCGCATCGTAAAATTTCACTCTCATCAATTTTTCATAACGCGCCTAAAGAAGTATGGCACTACGTACCTTACTTAAAGCTTACCTAGTTACGTACCTACCCACATACCTGCGAATGTACTTAGCTACTTAGATACATTTTTCATTATTTAAATGCGACCACCCACCCTGAGATGCAAGGCGATAATATCAACAATATTTTACTGCTCCTCAAACTAGAGTCCCTGAGTGTTCGCTGAAGTGAAATTATAAGTTTGAACATTGTTATGCTTCTATTGTCAAAGACTATTATTTCTATAATAACAGATTTCGCCAAGACTAAAGACAAATAATTTTAAAGACAAACAATAATAATCTATTCTCAATTTGACCACAGACTCTTTTTCTTTTCTTTTTATTTGCTTAGATGGGTGGACGAGCTCACAACCCACCTGGTGTTAAGTGGTTACTGGAGTCCATAGACATCCACAACGTAAATGCGCCACCCACCTTGAGATATAAGTTCTAAGGTCTGAAGTATAGTTACAACGGCTGCCCCACCCTTGAAACCGAAACGCATTACTGCTTCACGGCAGTAATAGGCAGGGTGGTGGTACCCACCCGCGTGGACTCACAAGAGGTCCTACCACCAGTAAACCAGACTTTAAACAATAACAAAAGTTTGACAATAAACACAATAGATTTATTCATATGTGTGTTTTGTCAAATATGTGGCAGTGTATGTAATAATTTTTTTTCATTGATTTAATGTATTTTGTTATGCATTTTTTTTTTTAAATTATCATTCTGCACTCCTTCTCTATATTCTCTACAAGTGTAGGAAATTTCATACTCTTCAGTCCGCGCAATTATCGTAAAAAGGGGTAATATATAGATATCGGTCCGTGGGAGCTAAACCGCCTGTTGGATGCTGCTTCCAGCTGTGCTTACCCGACCATCTCTTTGCTGTTCTGTCATTGACTCGCTTCCCCTCCACCTATACACGTATGTTTATCTGTCTCTGGTAATTATAACACTTCTTCTTCTCAGTCGTGTGCGCTCTTGGCAGAGTGGTCGTCGCCTTCACAAGACGTCGCCATTTCTTGTGCACTCGTTGACGGAAGCATTCAGAGCAGCCTTTGGTTGAGTAATGATTGGTTTTTTACTGGTGGTAGGACCTCTTGTGAGTTCGCACGGGTAGGTACCACCATCCTGCCTCTTTCTGCCGTGAAGCAGTAATGCATTTCGATTTGAAGGGCGGGGCAGCCGTTGTAACTATACTAAGACCTTAGAATTCATATCTCATTCATGTCTATGGTCTCCAGTGACCAATCAACACCGGGTGAGCTATGAGCTAAAAACAAGAAGTCTCCTAAATTGGGTCCGGATGACCGTGCGTGATTTGTGTCCAGTTAATATTATTGACAGGTAGTCTCTATTCGCAAGCAGCCTCACTAGAGACTCCTCGGATCTCTCCAGGCCCTTTCGTCACTCTGAAACACTCGTCAAAGGGTTAATGCGACGGTTTTTAATGTCCACTGCGGAATTTATTTCACTGAACCGCCCCGTTTTAACGTACCGTCGTCAAAAAAGAAACGGGAAAAATTATAGAAAAAATTAAATGTTTTTGACACACGTTTCAATGGTTTTGTGTGAATCACTTCAAAAGGTTTTCATAATTTTTGTGGCCCAATTATTTTATTTTTTATTATTTTTTTCACTAAACGAGCTTTGAAATATAATATTATAATAAAAAATTTCGTTATTTTGTTAATACATACTATGCAAAATCGAGATTAGAACTGTTGAAGCATGGATTCAGAAATAAAATTTAGAGCTTTTTTTAGTGGCCGCGGGCCATTTGACTTAGAAAAGACATGACAAACTAATTAGTGACAATGTGCCTCTGTTTTATATTTACTTAAATTTATATTTCTGCCGCAAAGCAGTAATGCGTTCCCGTTTCAAGGGTGGGGCAACGTTGCACTATAGAACTGAGACACAAAATACATCTTATAGCGGGTGGCGGCATTTACGCTGATGATGTCTATGGGCTCCGGTAACCACTTAACACCAGGTGGGCCGTGAGCTCGTTCCGCATAAAGCATTAAAAAAGCCCGTTTTTCAGCTTCACCAATGTAACGGCACTTACGAACAAATGCACTTTCGGTATAGACAGCTTTTTGAAGAAGCTTTGATAATTTAACATAACCAATGCGTTTTACAAAATTATATGTTGATTTTATATGATGTTTGTTTTACTGTCAGTAATGTAGAGTAGCGCAGATGTCATACTACACAAAAAGGGTACCCTCTCGCATTAAGCTCTACAAAATCGACCGCGCCCTGCTACGGAGCTACGACGTAGCATCCACGTAGCCTCTACTGCGTAGCTACGAAATATTACGAATTATCACATCTTAACGCGATTAACTGGTGGCGTAGAAGCCTTGTACATGAGAGAAAGAAAGAGAGAGAGAATATACTTTATTGCACACCAAAACACAATTAACATTTAGTCAACAAGCAGAGTTGTACAATTAGCGGTCTTATCACTAAAAGCGATCTCTTCCAGACAACCGTTTTATTTACAGATATTCTGAAAAGTTAAAGATACAGCAGGTATGTTGCGGTGTATTATTAATATGTATTATTAACGAAAATACATACCTACAATAAATAGATATATACCATTTACATATAATATAAAATCACTATATGGTTTATGTACCAATACACGTACTTACATACACATAATAAATCAACAGCACCAACATACAAACAAACAATACTAAGCGGATAAGTAATGCTCCTTCATCATCCTTTTAAAGTAGGTTAAAGTTGGAGTGTATGTTGTGTTCATATCCATCCAGTGTGCTTTGTAAAATTGACCTCATAAAAGTCCTCGTTGTTATTAATTTCTCTTACGTCCGAACCGCACTTCAATCTTTTTGACACTGGTCACCTGGGTTATACGAGCAAAGTTATAGAAAGCCTACATTATCAACAACATTTAAGCTTAGGGGCTTCTGCTACAAGATGTCGCTAGTTTCCATACAAAAAAATATTTGTCTTAAAGTACTGAGACTAGAATGAATTAATGATTTTGCAAAAAGCCTATACCCAATCGCATTCACCTCCGATTTCAGCAAGACAATGAACATTGTACACACTATTAGTTGACGGGCTCTCAACACAGATAAGTTCGCGATATTTCGACGCTAATTACAGCGCCATGCATAGATAGTTGTAGATAAGCAACTCAAGCACTCAACAAAAATGTTTACGGGTGTCGGCTACTGGATGGCTTCGCTTCGATTAGTTTCGCATTGCTCCTGTTACTGTAGATGGCAGTAACATACTACTTATCCTATATTTTATTATTAATGAAGAAATTTATAAATTTTCAGAAATCACAAATTGATTAAGCTTCGTCAATTTGTCTATAACAAATAAAGGCTTGTATGATTTATTAATTTTTTATTTGCCGTCTTTAATTGTTCAATAATTAAATGCCTTAATTTTAACAACATATAAATTTAGGGGAATTCGCTACAAGATGTCGTTAGTTTCCCTACAAAAAAATATTTGTCTTAAAGTACAGCAGTTTCAGGGCCCTGGTGCCATGGTCAACTACAGACTGAGACTGCCAGTTGGAGGTTGAGAGCAAAAAAATCTGCCTACCCTCTTTCTAGTTCATATTTGGATGCCACCACTCACCACATACCCGACGACTCGCCCTGACAAAATACACTAACGCTATCCAGAATTTATCTCTCAAACTTTGAGAACCAATCGTTTGCTTACTAAACTTAATACCGTATTCGATCCAATTGCTAAACTTCTAGTTTAGAACCATTTACGAGCATATAGTAGTGTGTACAATGTAGACGCCGGCGAAAATTGAAAACGTCTCAAGACAATGATCGTTTAAAGCAAAATTGACGGTTACATTGACAGTGTTAATTTATTAGGGTAAACTGCACGATAATTGGCACGTCTCTAACGTATCTTGATTTATTTCTATTACACGCTCTCGAGTGTAACACTATTCTAACAAAACGTCTATATTTCATTATTTAATTAATACTTAGCATTGTCCTCTGTAAATGTTTTTAGTCAAAACGACTTTAATTATTTTAAAAATATATTATTCCGGAAATTACTAGTGGTAGGACCTCTTTGTGAGTCCGCGTGGGTGGGTACCACCGCCCTGCCTGTTTCTGCCGTGAAGCAGTAATGCGTTTCGGTTTGAAGGGTGGGGCAGCCGTTGTAGCCTATACTGAGATCTTAGATCTTATATCGCAAGGTGGGTGGCGCATTTACGTTGTAGATGTCTATGGACTCCAGTAACCACTTAACACCAGGTGGGCTGTGAGCTCGTCCACCCATCTAAGCAATAAAAAAAAAAAAAAACAAATTCCATATATTATTCTGATCCTTACAGTTATGTAGTCACAAATGACTGAGATATATTAATTGCTAATAATATAAGGATATAAAAAAAGCGACGACATTAAACCGTAAAAGCATTTTTAAATGTATCTGCGACTCGTGAAAACCAAAGAATATACTAGAAGTATCCTTCTGATTTTTATATTAAGTTACTGATGACATCCCTCCACTAACTTATTTTTAATAAGCTAGTATCCGACATCCGTGTAAATGGATCCGTGGCAATCATATTAATATGCGCATTCAAAATGAGAGAGACAATCTTGTTTTTACAAAAAAAAAACTGCATCAATAGCATATTCGTGTTTCGGCTCTATAGATTTGTGTCCGTAATAAAGAATAATTTTTATTATTTATTTGCGTTGATAAATAATGAAATTGTAATGTGGTTTACCCTAAAGTTGTTTACGAATTATTGATTACGCTCACAAAATAAAACCGTTAATCTTGCTTCAAATTTCAATAGAGACATTTCAATAACTAACTTAACGCATCATTTTCAGTTAAAATAAACCGCTAAGAGACAAAAAAACAAAACGTAAGCTATAATAATATGTGACCATATAAAATATCGATTAGAACAATAAGATGATTTAAACGGGATATAAAATCGAGAAAATCGAAATAAAAAAAAGCGCAAAATTTTGAAATACGCGAGATGAAATCGGCTTGAACAGTCGCGAAGCTGTGAATTAAAATGTTTTAAATTCGTACGTACGTATATCAACTGTGTTGTGTTTGCAAAATGCTAACAATGTCCGCGCTAATGATGCCCACACCCACAATGACGACGATGACGAACGCCGGCCCGATCCCCGTAGCCACCACGGCCAAGCTGGAGCCGGCCAAGCTATTGCAGCTGCCGCACCCAGCTCTGATGCAGCAGCTCCCACAGCAATCCCAGCACCACCACCAAACCCAGCACCCTAATAACAAACTCGGTAAGTACACGGAAAGCATCTTCAATCGAAATGTATATATTATAAGGCCATAAATTCCAAATATATTGCTAATCAGAAATCTTCAGGATATTTTCTTAGTTTTTATATTTTTATTTTCTGACAATTACATTACTATAGTATCCATGTTTAAAATAATTCTTTAACTTCACTGTCGGGTGTGTGTTTTAGCAGAAATATTCAGAATGGAAATTCTCTCAATGACATAATTTCCTGAAAATTGCCACAGGATAGAACGTTATCAAAGTCATTAAATTACTTATTAATTGAATACAATCAGCAAGCAAGAAACAACACAAGCAAAGGAGGAATACACCAGACTAATTTTAATGTACACTTATATTATAAACTAGCCGTACTCGCCCGCTTCTCTGGGCATTTAAAATTAACATTATTATTTATTGTCATTATTATTATGGAGTCCAACACTCATATAAAGCCTATCCATTAAGTACATGTATTTTCTACATGGATACCAAGTTTCAAGTCAATCGGATGCATGGTTCAATAGTTATAACGGAACATCTGTAAAAACCGCTGTAGATTTATATATTAGTATAGATGTCACAAATTAATAAAAACTAGTGGTCCCGCAGTAGTCGAAATTCGACTATAATTAATTGAAATTGTAAGTTTGTACACTATTATGATTCTATTTTATACTTCTATAATCACAAATTTCGCCAAGGCTACACTATAAAAAAATATTAATAAAGACCAACCAATATTTAATCTATTCTCAATTTGACAACAGACGTCAAGAACAAAAGTTTGACAATAAATAGTATGCATGCGTGTGTGCGTCAAATACATGGTATGTAGTGTGTGTAATGTTTTCTTTATTGATTTAATGTATCTTTTATGCAATTTTTTTAAAAAAATATTAGCATTGTGCACTTCTTCTCTATATTCTCTATAAGTGTGGAAAATTTCATACTCCTCCGTCCGCGCAATTTTCGTAAAAAGGGATACAAAGTTTTTGCTTCACGTATTATTAATAAAAATCAGTTGTGCTACACATCACCGGCACATGGCCCCGCACCATTTTTAAATTACACACAACTTTAACCAATCAGCTCGTTCGGATATCTATCCACTTAAAATATATTGTACATCATATCACCCCTAATTTCGTACTTCAGTTAAACACATATTCGAGTTACCAATACCATCTCCTTCGTATATTATATCACTATAATAACATCAATTAAAATAAATATTATATATAACATGATAATTACGTTATGAATTTTGTACTTAGTTATTTGAACGTTATTCACATATTGTAGTAACACGAGAAATTAATTAACCCATCATTAATTGTCGAAGCCTGAATTTTGCCAGCGGTAGTTTTTTTAGCAATGTTATTTTAGATTTTAAAATATTTTTGATTACGGTTAGCGGTTTTTTTTATGTAAGGATATCAGATCCGTCGATCAGCATAGACAAAGAGTTGAAATATGTCAGCAATTAATTAAAATCATGTGTAATTCTTTACGAATAAATTCTTTACATAAACTTTAAGTTACCGAATACAAAAGCAACGGTAGGAACGTCGTGAATCATTTTACTGCCTACAATAACTGTTCATCATTTTCCCCCATGAAAGCTTAAACAATTGAGACATAAACCATAAAAATAAAGGTATTATAATCCATTGGATTCTTAAAAAAGTGTATTCGTTGCGCGTTGCAGCAATCGCTCATGTGTCTGTTACAATAAAATGGCCCATAAAAATATTATTATACTATATATATTAGAACCGTTGCTTGTCGGCTATCTCTATACCATACGAAAAATTCTCATAGAAGTGGTTTTTCACGAGATACTCGTGAGATTGTGAGACTCGTGAGATAGTGAGAAGTTGCAAATGCTATTAAGATGCAATTGTCTTATTTGTTAATGACGACTGTATTTATAGTATATTTGGACAATGTACTGACTGCGTGCTTTTTTTTTTTGCTTGAGTCTATATCAGCGTCGCCTTAACTAGTAGGTGAGCTCACAGGGCTCAAACCTGATGACGTTGCTAACACGAACCCTAGCAAGAGCCGTGCTTCGCAGAATCTACCACCGGATCGGAAACGCGACCCACTGAGAAGAGCCGGCAAGAAACTCAGTGGGCTGTGTCTGAGGGTTAATTTACTCTTCGAGCCCTTCGTCGCAAGCGACGGGTTCGACGACAACGGTGACCGGTGCTTGAAGTACCTAAAAGCACCGTTAGTGGATCGAGAGGATCCGAAATGACGTGTTTGGGGCGACGTCGACTGCTTTCCATTCTGTCCGCAGAACCGGGAATGTAGTTACCGGCGGCCCCGATGAGAGGGTTCTCGTGTCGTGCCGCTTTATCGAAATGGCGCATTGATGCCGACTGCAGATACTTACTGATGGACTCTAAGTCCAGGTCGTCATGGAGGTCGACGTTCCTGACGAACCACGGAGCTTCGACGGCTATCCTGCAAAAACGGGATTCAATAACTTGGAATGATTTTAAGCGAGTGCGGGCTGCGTGAGCGAACACTACACTTGCATAGGTCATGACGGGGCGTATGCAAGTTTTGTAGAGTGTCACCTTATTTCTAAGGAATAATTTACTTCGAATGCATATCATCGAGTAAAGGCGTCCTAGTATGAAGGCGGCGCGGTCGCGTACCGTCTTTATGTGGGGGCGGAATGTCATCCCTCTGTCAGGGGTGACGCCTAAGTATTTGACCTTCGGGGCCCACGGTATGGGTTGGTCGTACATGATGATTGGGCGAATGGCGGAGGCGAAGGTGTTGACGCGCCTAGTCGGGAGTGGGATGCTCAATGTGGTGTTCGCCGGGCGACCCCTTTTGAAGAGCACCGCTGTGCTTCTCGTGGGGTTGGTGTCGATGCGCCACTTCCGGAACCACTATCCCATGGTGGTAGCTACGGTCTGGAGTCGCCGATGTAACAATGACTTCTTCCTACACGAGTAGTAGATAGCCGTGTTATCGGCGAAGAGCGCCAGATGGGTCTCCGGAGACCGGGGTATATCACTGATATACAAACTGAACAGTAACGGGGAGAGAGCGGAGCCTTGCGGGACTCCGGCTGCTATGTGATGGGGGCGAGAGCGCGTTCCCTCGACTCGATATCGGAACGAACGGTTCGACAAGTAGTCTCGTATGATGAGCACGAGTCTATCTGGCACTCCCATCTGGCATTATACAGTTTGTATATCAAACCGCTGTGCCAGACTTTGTCGAACGCCTTCGCTATATCGAAGAAGAGGGCTCCTGTCGGGATGGGTTTCCGCCTATTCAGCCCTAATAAGATGTGCTCCGTGAGGTGGTGCACTTGATGGACGCACGAGTGTTTGGCGCGGAATCCAAACTGCTCGTCGATCAATATTTTGTTGGACGCGATGAAGTCCCAGAGGCGTTTACGAAGGAGTCGTTGGTATAGTTTGCTTATAGCCGGGAGGAGGCTGATGGGGCGGTAACTCGCGGTTTGGTTCTTCGGTTTGCCCGGCTTGTGTATGCCGATAACGTCAGCTTCTTTCCACGCCACGGGAAAGATGCAGTTCGTCATAGCAGCATTTAAAATGGTGGCCAACATTGTTATTAGTTGGACTGGTAACATTTTTAGCGCGCTATTGCGGATGCCGTCGGAGTCGGGAGCTTTCCGTGGTTGCAGGTTAGCAATCGCCTCCTTAGTAACCTCGGAAGTGGTAATGGGGGTAACGCGTCCGAGGGCGGTAGGGAAGCTCTGCGCTCGAACTCCCTGTCGACTAACTCGGTGTGTTCGGGGTCCGCATATTGAGTACTGGTGATCGGCCAGCAGCTCTGCCTTGTCATCGTCATCGTAAGCCAGTGGTTGGCCTGAGGGGCGTACTAGAGGAGGCATAGTGACGATAGTATCGGACTTGAGGGTCCTAGCTAATCGCCAGTATGCTTGATGAGTGGGCGCGAGTTCTTCTAAGTAACTATCCCATTTTTTATTTCGGGCGTCGCTTAGGCGAGATTGACTTCCCACTGTAGACGACGCATCCGAATCCGGTTTGATTCCGTGGGATCGATCGTGGGCCCGGATTGCCGCGTTCCTGACTCTTAAGATATCCCTAAGTCTGATGAGGTGGAAGCGATCCTCCACATCGACTTGTTTGGAAGACCTTATGATCGCGGAAGAGACATGCTCGGTAAATATGTTTATGGATTCGACTGTGTCATCGTGGGAGGGAGTTAAATCCGGGAGAGGGGAGGGTTAGTGGAGCGGCAACAGCTAATCAGTGCCCAGCTTCTTCCAATCCACAACTGTGTGCCTTGTCGACACTGACTCTCTCACACACGTCGCTACACGCGAGCACAGCAGACACACTTCGGTGACGTGCTCACTGTGTGCCTTTTTTTTTGCTTAGTCGGGTGGACGAGCTCACAGTCCACCTTTTTTTTTTCGGGCCAGGGGCCGAACCTCCTACGAGGTCCCCGCGCATAAGGGGCGCGCAGGGTATGTGAGACTCAACGATCTACTGGTGTTGAGAGCAGATCGGGAGCCATAGATTTTAGGGCCCACCCACTAAACGACTCCCCTGCACTCTTACACCCGACGTCCGATCCTCTCCGAGGTCAGAACCCGGATGAGGTAGGGGGTTACCGCAGTCAGCACTACAACCAGACAGCGCGGCTCACCCCAAGGACGCCCAGCCGACGGTGACTTCGAGGTGAATCGAAGGCTCTGAAACGTCAGCCGTCTCGGTAAGGCAGCCCGTCAGGCCGCCCAGACGGTGCAGCTGGTGTCCCGGAATACCCCGCTGGACCAGAACTAGCCTGCTGGGTCGGGACGCAATACACCGCCAACCGGTCGCTCTTTCGTAACTCTTTGGCAGCACGCTAGAGTGCTGGTAGCGCGCCGCGCCGCCGCTACCCCCTCAGGTCGCCCTTGACCTTCACCGGGGGGAAGCCGCCATCTACAGGGGCCAGAGGCGGGCAAAACGCCCTTCTCCGGCCCCCGGCTCGGCGGCGACGGATAGCTGCGGAGAGGGATGAGCTCTTCCTCTCTCGTTCCGCCGCCTCCTTCTGCGAGATGGTGTACTCGCAGAAGTTGAGCATCGCGTTCCAGGACTCATCGCTGCCGAGCATCGTGGCCACGACGGTCGGCAGCGACAAGTTCGGTCATATTTGCGAGACAAGGACACGGCGTTGCTCCAGCCATGTGGGGCAATGTGCGAGCGTATGCTCGACCGTGTCCTCGTCGCAGTCACAGTGGTGACACTCCATCGATGGACATCTACAACGTAAATGCGCCACCCACCTTGAGATATAAGTTTTAAGATCTCAATATAGTTACTACGGCTGCCCCACCCTTCAAACCGAAACGCATTACTGCTTTACGGCTGAAATAGGCAAGGCAGTGGTACCTACCCGCGCGGACTCCCAAGAGGTCCTACCACCAGTAAAAAAGTGCCTTGTCGACACTGGCTCTCTCACACACAAATAACCCACACGCGAACAAATTGAACGAAACACAAAAATGTCCGTCCTTAATACCACATTACAGTTAGCACACGTTCTTTTTTAAGTTATTACGTTGAAAAATCTAACGGCCCTCCCTCGGCCACCCCTAGGGAGGGGCACATAATAAATTTTGCTAATTATATCAGACTCGACCTACATTGAGGTAAACCGGTGGGGTTATTCAGTAAATAGTTTTAACAAAGTAAGTTTTAAGAATTCCGTTGAATCTCATGTGAATTGTTTCTCGAAATTAATTTGAAATATTTTGTAACGAATTTCATTAATGTTTTTTTTCTTTTTTTATTGCTTAGATGGGTGGACGAGCTCACAGCCCACATGATGTTAAGTGTTCACTGGAGCCCATAGACATCTACAACGTAAATGCGCCACCCACCTTGAGATAAGTTCTAAGGTCTCAGTATAGTTACAACGGCTGTCCCACCCTTCAAACCGAAACGCATTACTTTCTATGGTTTTTCATACTTGTTATTGCGCAAGAACATTCTGATATTGATGATAATTTTGAAGTATATCGCGAACGTATAGCAATAGGTCTGCATACTTCTTATTTCTGTTGCCAAGTAATCCAGGTACTAAATTGAAAACCGTTTGACGGAATTTCTTGAAGATACTCCAGAGGTAACGGAGGATATATGATGTAAATTATAGAGAATATACTATAAAGCCAAGGAAACGATGATCTCGGTAACAAGTTATTGTATGAGTTAAAGAATTCAAATAATTTTTTTTTATGTACAATAGAGAATAAAACAAATAATTAATTCATAGATGCAAAAAAAAAAAACGAAAATGGAACAGCGGGTCCGCCCAACAAACGCCTTAAAAGCGATGATCCAACAAAAATATTAACAAACTAAATACGTTTATGAATGTATGTATTAATTAATGAGACTGAGAATAACCCTCGCGTCGCTTGTAAAAATTAAAAAGGCGACGCGGGTGCGGCAGCGTGCCCCAAACATATTAACGTTAAAATTTGAGTTGGGACACATAAATATGACATGTCTGTATATTCTTCTGTTAATTTGGTTACCAATTCAAAAATCGTATTTTAAGCCATTGCATAGCTTTTATAGCGGGCTTTGAGCGCGGCGACCGAATCAAGAAATTCCGTAACGAAAATAAAACCTAACACCCCACTCCGCCTACCATGTAGCTCGCGTTCAACACATTCGCACGTTGCGCTTGTGTAGTGTTTGTGAATAAGCGCGCGGCGTGACGTCGCACTGCATGCGCATCATGAAAAGTCTGCTTATCTTTCGCGCGGTCTAGCTTATGAGTGTGAAGGGGACAGTTAATATTTTGCTTTTGTTAATGTTTATAAATATAGCGTGGTCTTATTTTATTATTTATTTTATTTATTTCTTTATTACACTTCATGTAAAAATTACATTGGCGGATTTAATGCCTAAGGCATGTAGTGCAGAGTAAAAGTGAACTGTGATGGTGAAGTCTATCTTAATTTTCATAATAATTTGAGCTTTAATCAGTATTTCGGTGTTCGAGTTTTGTTTATAGGTTATACTCGTAGTTTTTGTTTTTAGTACAATTTAGAATGGTAGTTTATATCCGTTAAAACTTTAAGGTCTTTCAACACGCTGTATCTGATAATTATTTTCCATATCATTCCCTCACTGCTGAGGATCGCGACTACATGTGACGCTTCTCCACTGTGTCCGATCATGGGTGGCATGGACCGCATGGTACAATCTACCACCGAATGCTTCTCTTACTGGATCTGACCATCTGGCTGGTGTTCTGCCCACGGCGCGCTTGCCCTCTATGCGACCCGCAGTTATGAGCTTCTCTAATTCATGTCTGGGAGACCGCATGATGTGTCCGATGCAGCTCATAACACGTTCCTGGCAGATGGAAGAAAGTATCTTATAATAACAAAAACAAATTTAAACTGACGCAGATACGTAATTTTTTTTTTTGCAACATCGTTCGTTATGAGACGATGCGGAGGAGTACACTAACCGGTAAAAAATGTCCGTAACGTAAGATTTTTATTAGTAATGCATACAGTGTACGACTTAACTTTGTAATACCATACAAAAAATAACATATATTTTTATTATAATTATATTTTTTATAAATCATTGTGAATAAATTAAGGTTGATAAGTTTGTAAAGTAGTTTTTTATTTTTTTATTTTTCAATAAAAAAATAATAATAAAAAATGTATACCCGAATAATTATTTTCTTTATACCTCGAATAGAACTTAAAATTAATAATTTTATAATAAGGAACTTCGTCCCTATCCGGTGCCCCACGACACCACACATCTTTTTTTATTGCTTAGATGGGTGGACGAGTTCATAGTCCACCTGGTGTTAAGTGGTTACTGGAGCCCATAGATATCTACGATGTAAATGCGCCACCCACCTTGAGATGTAAGTTCTAAGGTCTCAAGTACAGTTACAACGGCTGCCCCACCCTTCAAACCGAAACGCATTACTGCTTCACGGCAGAAATAGGCGGGGTGGTGGTACATAGCCGCGCGGACTCACAAGACGTCCTACCACCAGTACAGAACTATTTACATTCAAATTAACAAGAAAATTAACTGTAATTATTTTTTTTTGTTTATTTTTGATAGTAAAAATCGCGCTGTGTAACCGAACAGGCTATGTATGTAAATTATAGAGAGCCGCCTCTCGGTTCGTTAACCGATGCTTTTACGTTGAAATAACACGCTGTCCAAATCACAAGCGGTCGCGGTAAATGGATAATTTTGAGTTGGACGTTTCAAACAATCTAAAATTAAGTTATCTATATGTATATTAAATACGTGAAGCGAAAACTTTGTACCCCTTTTTATTAAATTGCGTGGACGGAGGAGTATGAAATTTCCCATACTAATAAAGAATATAGAGAAGGAGTTCAGAATGAAAAAAATATTTTTTTTTATATTATGCATAAAAATATATTAAATCAATTAAAAAAACATTACACACCTTATTACCATGTATAATGTTTGACACAAACGCATGCATAATATTTGTTTATTGTCAAACTTTTCTTATTGCTTATAGTCTGTGGTCAAATTGATAAGATTAAAAATTGTTTGTCTTTATTGATATTTGTCTAAATTGAAGCCTTGGCGAAATCTGTGATCTTTGAAAGTATAATCATAATAATGTACAAACTTATAATTTCAATTAAATATAGTCAGATTTCGACTACTGCGAGACTACTAGTGTTACTAAAAATATCAACTAAACAGTGATTATTGTACCCTGCAATACGGTTTCGTATACAGTTAGGATTTGAAAGGTTACAACCATCAGTCATCTGGCTAAGTACTTGGATTCGTAATTTTACTATAGGAACCAGAGATTTGTATTTATATATACGTTCCAATAAATACATAATGCAGTTAGAACAGCGCCTCTGGCAGCGAGCGTAGATAGATATATTCATCCATACAAACTCGAGTTAACTTTTACGCGATAGAGAAGCAAATAAAACACGCACTTAGCACACAGACCTGAGGTATCAGTTATAAATCCCACAACTTTAAGAGCCTACAATTCGTAACAGAATTAGATATAAATGTTTCGGTATTTAAAAAAACCAATGTTTACAAATGTAATATTGAGATCAGAAATAATTTTCAACATTATCGTATCGTAAATAATTTTAAAATTATCAGTTTAAGTTTAAGTTATAAAGGACTCACAACTTGAGCTACTTGTAAGGTTATCTATAAAATTTTACTAAGATCGCTAGCCGACTATAACTCGGACCGAGCCTCAAGTCAGTAAGGCCTTTTCACACGAGTGACTTCGGCCCTTACGCTTAAAGCTCTCGCACGTTTACACTCGGTGTGAAACCGCCACTAAAGGATATAAATGTACCAGTAAATATTTACTTGATGATGCGAAAGAGGGCAATATTTTCACAAAGTCGCCTCCGCTTTGAATCTGTGTCACTAAGAGAGGAATGTTCGGCTATTTCCTACTGTGGTATTCACGTGTAACGACGTGTGTGAGAGAGTCAGTGCGGACAAGGCACAAAGTGAGCACGTCACCGAAGTGTGTCTGCTGTGCTCGCGTGTAGCGACGTGTGTGAGAGAGCCAGTGTCGATAAGCACACAGTGAGCACGTCACCGAAGTGTGTCTGCTGTGCTCGCGTGTAGCGACGTGTGTGAGAGAGCCAGTGTCGATAAGCACACAGTGAGCACGTCACCGAAGTGTGTCTGCTGTGCTCGCGTGTAGCGACGTGTGTGAGAGAGTCAGTGTCGACAAGGCACAAAGTGAGCACGTCACCGAAGTGTGTCTGCTGTGCTCGCGTGTAGCGACGTGTGTGAGAGAGTCAGTGTCGACAAGGCACACAGTGAGCACGTCACCGAAGTGTGTCTGCTGTGCTCGCGTGTAGCGACGTGTGTGAGAGAGTCAGTGTCGACAAGGCACACAGTGAGCACGTCACCGAAGTGTGTCTGCTGTGCTCGCGTGTAGCGACGTATATGAGAGAGCCAGTGTCGACAAGGCACACAGTGAGCACGTCACCGAAGTGTGTCTGCTGTGCTCACGTGTAGCGACGTGTGTGAGAGAGTCAGTGTCGACAAGGCACACAGTGAGCACGTCACCGAAGTGTGTCTGCTGTGCTCGCGTGTAGCGACGTGTGTGAGAGAGTCAGTGTCGACAAGGCACATAGTGAGCACGTCACCGAAGTGTGTCTGCTGTGCTCACGTGTAGCGACGTGTGTGAGAGAGTCAGTGTCGACAAGGCACACAGTGAGCACGTCACCGAAGTGTGTCTGCTGTGCTCGCGTGTAGCGACGTGTGTGAGAGAGTCAGTGTCGACAAGGCACACAGTGAGCACGTCACCGAAGTGTGTCTGCTGTGCTCGCGTGTAGCGACGTGTGTGAGAGAGTCAGTGTCGACAAGGCACACAGTGAGCACGTCACCGAAGTGTGTCTGCTGTGCTCGCGTGTAGCGACGTGTATGAGAGAGCCAGTGTCGACAAGGCACACAGTGAGCACGTCACCGAAGTGTGTCTGCTGTGCTCACGTGTAGCGACGTGTGTGAGAGAGTCAGTGTCGACAAGGCACACAGTGAGCACGTCACCGAAGTGTGTCTGCTGTGCTCGCGTGTAGCGACGTGTGTGAGAGAGTCAGTGTCGACAAGGCACATAGTGAGCACGTCACCGAAGTGTGTCTGCTGTGCTCACGTGTAGCGACGTGTGTGAGAGAGTCAGTGTCGACAAGGCACACAGTGAGCACGTCACCGAAGTGTGTCTGCTGTGCTCGCGTGTAGCGACGTGTGTGAGAGAGTCAGTGTCGACAAGGCACACAGTGAGCACGTCACCGAAGTGTGTCTGCTGTGCTCGCGTGTAGCGACGTGTGTGAGAGAGTCAGTGTCGACAAGGCACACAGTGAGCACGTAAGCCGAAGTGTGTCTGCTGTGCTCGCGTGTAGCGACGTGTGTGAGAGAGTCAGTGTCGACAAGGCACACAGTGAGCACGTCACCGAAGTGTGTCTGCTGTGCTCGCGTGTAGCGACGTGTGTGAGAGAGTCAGTGTCGACAAGGCACACAGTGAGCACGTCACCGAAGTGTGTCTGCTGTGCTCGCGTGTAGCGACGTGTGTGAGAGAGTCAGTGTCGACAAGGCACACAGTGAGCACGTCACCGAAGTGTGTCTGCTGTGCTCGCGTGTAGCGACATCTGTGAGAGAGACAGTGTGGTCAAGACATTTTAATACTCGTTATGTAGTTATGTCAGTGAGAAACTCTACCAAGTTGAAAAATTCCATTTGTAAAACAAGCAGTGTATACAAGACACGTAATCGAATAGATGGAAAGTTTTTTTTTTAATAAAACGAACAGTGAACTTTCGCTGTGTACTAATCTTTCTGCACAAGGTCAACGATTTTATCGAGTTTAATGAAATATGAACTCAAACGCGTCTAGGAAAGAGTGAATTCTGTTTGAATAAAGTTGGACTTGAATGTTTTGTTTTGTAAATTTCGTATCTAAGCTGTCGTGCCAAAAACATAAAATGTTTGAAGAATTATTTTGTGACGGAGCTAGAGGTCCTTTCTGCATTGCGGTCTATTTAATAATTCTAATAAAATTTTATTAGCTCTTCAATAAAAATGCAATACTTTTTACCAGTGGCTGTGAGCTCGCACGGGTCACTATCCCGCCTATTTCGACAGCAAAACATTAATGCCTTTTAGTTCCGAAGATAAGGCAGCCGTTTTTTCTTCCTACCTATGCTGATAGCATTGGGAGGCTATTTCAGTTTCTCCTTGACGTGTAGGTGAGGGTCTCAAATCCAGAGTGTTGGTAGCACTGGCCCTAGCAAGAGCAGTGCTTCGCAGAATCTGCCACCGGATCGGAAATGCGATCCACTGCGATGATCCAGCAAGAAACTCAGTGGGCTGTGTCTATGGGTTAATTTACTCGTCGAGCCCTCCGTCGCAAGCGACGGGTTCTGTGAGGACGGTGGCCAGTGCTTGAGGTTCCTAAAAGCACTGTTAATGGATCGGGAGGATTCGTAATTACATGTATAAGGCGGCAGCCGTTGTGGCTAGCCGAAGGCTTTCATATTGTGATACCTAATCTTAACATCAGATGGGCCGTCAGCTAGTCCAACCGTCTAAGCAATAAATAAATATAAAACTCCAGGATCGGATATCAGTAGATTCCCTTCTTTTATTTTTCCTGTTTCTATAGAGAAGCCTTATTAAATATAATAAAGGTATGTATCAAAACTATCTGGCCTTTCGGTTTGTAGCGTGGCAGCCATGATACAATATAATTAAGACGTTCACTTTGTTCTGTCTATAGACTGCAGTGACCACTTAATAGAAGGTGAACTCTATCGAACGTATGGTTGAATTAATAAAAAATCATGTTATTTTATTATATGCAGTTAGATTTTTTTTTATTGCTTAGATAGGTGGACGAGCTCACAGCCCACCTGGTGTTAAGTGGTTACTGGAGTCCATAGACATCCACAACGTAAATGCGCCACCCACCCACTTGAGATACAAGTTCTAAGGTCACATGTATAGTTACAACGGCTGCCCCACCCTTCAAACCGAAACGCATTACTGCTTCACGGCAGAAATAGGCAGGGTGGTGGCACCCACCTGCGCGGACTCACAAGAGGTTCTACCACCAGTAATTACGCAAATTATAATTTTGCGGGTTTCATTTTTATTACACGATGTTATTCCTTCACCGTGGAAGTCAATCGTGAACATTGGTTGAGTACGTATTTCATTAGAAAAATTGGTACCCGCCTGCGGGATTCGAACACCGTTGCATCGCTTCAACACGAATGCACCGGACGTCTTATCCGTTAGGCCACGACGACTTATATAAGATCTTTTGACTTAAGCGGACATATTTTATCATTCAGTGCAAGTGTAAACAGACATTTATGAATATATGCACTATGTTTACTTGTTTTCGAATAGAGCTTTAAAAGTTCGTAAGTTCAAGAGACTTTATAACATTCCTGATATTAAAGCTTTGTTACACGTCAGATATTTCAATTGTATTCTTTTATTCGAATCGCTATCTCCGAGTGTTCTTGGGACAAGCGGCCCAGTCCAATGTACAAGCGACAAGCGGTGACACCGTTCATATCTACCTTTGAAAAACTGTAGTTGCTGAATGAATGAATGCTTTGTATAAGAGAAACAACGTGTCTCGCTTTGGCTTTTCACTTTGTCCACGGTCGAATGGTTCGGGAGACGCTCTATCTATTTTGTAAGTCTCGCTCTTCTTGCTCTAATACCACTATAATAGGTTGGAAGAGAATGTCCTCGTTTTCCATTCAGGCCTATCATACGTCATCTCTGCATCCACACCAATCTCCCGCAAAATCCCTTTCATACAGTCCATCCAAGTCGATTTAGGACGCCCACTGCTATCACCATTTTATTAAATTACCATCTACTTTCATACCCAGGGTCTTGGCTACTTGACCATCTTCTCTTCGAAAAACAAACATTGCATGTTCCGAAAAAAAAACTATAAAAAGGACAAAGTCGAAAGCAGTCATCGTTTTTATTATGAGTAAATCCCAACTTCTAGAAATATCACTGTTGTTTATCAGCATCACAAAACAACCAAGCCAAGACGATGGCTACCACGGACGGCACTATTTCAAGCCTTGAGCACAATAAGTTTCTTGTCGGATCTTGTTAGTGGATCGCGTTTCCGATCTGGTAGTAGATTCAGCGAAGAACTGCTCTTACTAGGGCAAGTGTTAGCAAAGTCTCCCAGGCTGATCCCCGTTAGCTTGCCTACACGATCGGTGAAGCTAGCATAACCCCTCTAGGTTGCTAGCAATAGGTAGGGAAAAAGTCAGATTGATGTCAGTCTTATATTCATAATCTTCAAAACATTAAATTAACTGATACATATGTTCACGTATCAAGGACTGATAACAATACAATTATTTTTTAACAATTTTAATAATAAGCACATCGCGCCCGCCATAGCGATATCTGGAACTATGGTACTACAATTTAAATAAAGCTCTTTTCACTTGGGCCACACTCTGAAACAGACTAAGGGTTCTTATTTGCCTTTTTTAACTGCTTTTGTTTTTTTAATGCTTCTGAATTCTTTTCCTTTGTAAGAACGACAGCTCTGCGCGTCAGAAAGGGACCGAGTGTAATGTAGCGAAAAATCTAAGCTGCGTGAGCGAGACGGGAGAGCAGCTATTAATTCGGGCGCCCTGTTTGCTTGTATTATTTATCCGTCTTGTTAATTTTAACGTCGCGAAGTGGATTTGCGGGGGATGCGAGCATTATATTTGAAAATAATATATATGCGACCTTATTTTCAGAACACGTGCGTGTTGTTTGACGTACTCTCAAAAAAAAAAGATGTGTGGTGTCGTGGGACACCGGATAGTAACGAAGTTCCTTATTATAAATATATTACTTTTAAGTTCTATTCGAGGTATCAAGATAACAAAACTGGAGGTTTCGCAACAACCCACGGTCATTCGGTAACGTGCGAATTTGTTGTGGTGCACTTCAAGCACGGTTGTTTGCATAAGAGTTAGTGTATTGCGCAAACGAACGCTCTGAGATCGTGGTCAATGAATGATAAAAAAATATGTTATTTTTTGTACGTTATTACAAAGTTAAGTCGTACACTGTGTGCATTACTAATAAAAATCTTACGTTACGGACGTTTTTTCCTGGTTAGGGTACCCCTCCGCATCGTCCCATAAGGAACTTCGTTCCAAAAAGCGTCATATTCGCTAGTTGTTTGAGCTGTTGTCAAATGAGCATACAGGCTCTTGGAAGTTGACTACGCTTACCATCCCTCATGGAGGTCAGCAATGCTTAAGGCACAGCCAAGTCGCTGCGCAAATACAGCAAGAGAGAGAGAGAGAGAGAGAGAGAGAGAGAGAGAGAGAGAGAGAGAGAGAGAAAGAAAGAGTGTGCTTTGTTCTACACAAAATAAATAAATAATGCGAAAATTTTAATACGAAAAGTACAATTGACGGTCTTCTAAGAGCGTGCTCTTCCAGACAACCACAGGTAGACAAGAATGACTAGAAAACAAATTACACGCGGCGTACCTATCGATTGAAATATACACATAGATACACAAATACATAATTATACACTCGAACTAATACAAATATAACTACCATCCATCCATACCATCGTCACGACGTCAATTCGGATCCTGCCGATCCACTATCGCTACTTTTAGGCACTCCAAGCACTGATCACCGTTCTCGTAGAGCCCTTCAAATGCGACGAAGGGTATGGCGAGCTAATTAGCCCTCGGACACAGCCCACTGAGTTTCTCGCCGGATCTTCACAGTGGGTCGCATTCCCGATCCGGTGGTAGATTCCGCGAAACACTAGTGTTAGGAAATTCACTCAGCTTAGCCCCATAAGCAACTCGCTCGGTGAATCTAGTATAACCCCTCGAGGTTATTCAAATAGGTAGGAAATAAAAATAGCTATACTGTTTTTTCATTATGATTATCTAAGCAACGAATATCAAATCAAATTTATGTTATAGCTAAAAGACGTACTGAAAAAATAATCGTATTTCTGGGAGAGTTTACGATTGTTCAATCAGAAATATGCTACTTAAAATAATACGCACATAATATTATGTTCCAATTGTAATATTTTCCTGTGAAATAATACATCATATTTTTTGTTTAAGTTCACTCTTATTGAAGTGTAACTACTCGTAATATATAATGTAATACTGGTTAGGTAAAATGAGTGCTAAGACCATCGCTCTGAAGCACCTTCGGAAGGTAGAAGGTGGGGAAAGAGAGACGCGTTGTAACAGAGTCTTCTCTGCTCCAAGTTTCCGTAGAACTACTTGACATTTAGAGTGAGTGTAGTTTCAGCTGTAACGATTACCATTTCGATAAGAATATTTCAAAGACAAGCTGATAAGATGGTGAGTGGTTACCGTCGCTCATGGATGTCAGCAATGCCAGGGGCAGAGCCAAGCCACTGGCTACCGTTAAGTACTCTCCAGAAGCCACGTGTGAAGGAGGACATGTTGTAGCGCTCGGGAAGCACCGTGGAGGGAAGCTCATTCCAAAGCCGGGTGGTACGTGGAAAAAATGATCTCTGGAAACGCTCTGGATGAACGTAGTGGTTCTAGGTAGTATGGATGAACTCTACTCCGGTGACGGGCGGTGTAATGATAAAAACGAGATGATGGAATCATCATACGGAACAATTACATACGGTACAAAATACAGAGGGAAACGAAGTCCCTCCGCAGATCCAGAGGTTCCAAACGATCCGTGAGAATGGGAGTATCGACAATCTGAACGGCTCTCTTCTGTATGGATATACATATATACAAGTTCCGAGTAAGGTGGTTTCGATCCGATGGTATATTCAGCGAAGGACTGCTCTTGCTAGGGCAGATGTTACCAGTCTCCCACGCCGAGAGCCAGGTAAGATCGCCTACTCGCTCGGTGAATCTAGTATAGCTCCTCAAGGTCAAGAGCTTGTTGTAGTTGTAGAAAAAAAGACTTAATCCTTTCTTTGATAAGACAAAACCCTATTTTAAAAACCTCAAATCCTCTTTTGTATACGTAGAAAAAGTTCGTACAAATACGCCAGAGAAAACTGGATAGAGCTTATTTAAAATCTTGACAGATGGCGCGTGACGATACCTGATTTTCAGTACTATTGAATTACAGACAATCCACGACTAAACATCTTCTATAGTACTCTCACTGTTTCTCTTCGCCAAGGTGCTTTTAGGTATCTCAAACACCGGTCACCATCCTCGCCAAACCCATCGCTTGCGACGAAGGGCTCGACGAGTTAATTAACCCATAGACACAGCCCACTGAGTTTCTCGCCGGATCTTCTCAGTGGGTCGCGTTTCCGATCCGGTGATAAGTTCTGCGAAGCACTGCTTTTGCTAGGGCCAGTGTTACAAACACTACAGGCTTGAGCCCCGTGAGCTCACCTACACATTAGGGCGAAGCTGAAATAGTTTCTCAAGGCTATCAGCATAGGCAGGGAAAAAAATATTCACCTATTCCTATCTTTTACCTGGTCGAGAACTTTATGGACCGACATCTCTGGCTGCTGGCCCTGTTCGGACCACCGCTTTAGGCTGTTGCCTTCTACATGTTTTAGGGGCAAAAATGAGCCTTTTCAGGCTTTTTGCCAAGGAAACATTATATTGTTACCAATTTGACCACGAGAGGTTATAGCATCTCTTCGACGTCGCACTGGGTACCATGAAAAAATCCTAACGTACAATAAGCTTAGACGTAATAAAATCGTAACGAATTCCATTTTCGAATCCGCACCGCCGAGCGAACGACCAATCAGTTGATTGTATCTGTTCGAATGTTTCCGCCGGATTCCATTTTCGAATAATCGAAAGAGAAAAAAAACGATTTTTAGAACGCTCGTGTAACGTCTTATTATAGGTGGAGGAGGAATGCATTAGATTTCAAGAGCTTCGGAGCAAGAGAGTCGCGTTCGGTTAATCCAGTGCGATTGTTTGAATTTATTGTCTGCGTAATATGAGGATTTCGTCTTTTGAAACATATAGTGAAGTATGAAGCAGGAAAGCAGAGCTGCAATGGACCGTGTCTATAGTAGTATGGTATAGGATCCTCGGCTAGATGTAGGTCGGATCTGTGTCTGTTTGTGTACGAGAAGAGGTCGGGATCAGTACAGAACTGTAGAGGACTGTGTCTATAATAGTGTGTTATAGGATCCTCGGCTAGATGTAGGTCGAATCTGTGTCTGTTTGTGTAAGAGAAGAGGTCGGGATCAGTACAGAACTGTAGAGGACTGTGTCTATAGTAGTGTGTTATAGGATCCTCGGCTAGATGTAGGTCGGATCTGTGTCTGTTTGTGTACGAGAAGAGGTCGGGATCAGTACAGAACTGTAGAGGACTGTGTCTATAGTAGTGTGGTATAGGACCCTCGGCTAGATGTAGGTCGGATCTGTGTCTGTTTGTGTACGAGAAGAGCTCGGGATCAGTACAGAGCTGCAGAGGACTGTGTCTATAGTAGTGTGTTATAGGACTTTCGGTTGCATATAGGTAGGATCTGTGTCTGTTTCTGTATGAGAAGAACTCAGCATCAGTACAGAGCTGCAGAGGAATGTGTCTATAGTAGTGTTGTATAAGACTAGAGAATAAGCCTAGGTCGGATATATATTTGTTTTTTGTGTACCAGAAGAGCTCAGGATCAGTACTGTAGAGAGCTGTGTCTGTCGTATACTATAGTACAGGAATTTATCTTAATAAATGAGACAGTATTTTTTTCTACGTCAGCGGATTTGAAAGCCTCATTAGATGGGTCGGGGATCGTTACGTCGTTTCACACGTTTTTTTTTTTAGATTTATGTGGACGTGCGTTTTTTTATTCCGTAAGGAAAAGTTTTTTGATGAAACCTTCTTGTTCGTGTCTAAAACATTTAGTTTAGAAAATACAAGCTTGGTCAGTTCTGTTGGCGCGATTACGTCTTATTAATCGATGAATACCGGCTGCACGCACGAAAAAGTGTCACGTTCTGCTTGAGCCTGAGCGTGCAAGCGAGAGCATGGGACAAGCGATAGAGAGGCATGATCTGCCCAAGCGTTGGCTTGTGACACATTTATCTCTCTTCTCGCGTGACGTCAGAGCTAGCAGTTCGAATAGTTCTGCGACTGACGCTATCACGTAAAACTATCGTCCGTAAACTGACTTTACAAACAACCAATTTTTTTTGTTATTAGTATAATCGGGAGAGCTATTTCATGGGTCTTCTGTTCTTAAATATCTATTGGAGTCTGGAACACACGTTAATGTGGCATTGAGGCACGAAGCAGAAGTTTTAATTTTGTTAAATAAAGGCAGCTTCGTCGTGACTCAGACGATCGCTCTGAACGACATGTATTCCAATCGTAAGAATTTATATGTGAGCATACGGACTTGTATATATGTATATGTGTGAATCTTATATTGTTTTATGATATCACAACATGTACGGCGCCGCATGTTACGTGCAAGCATGTATGCTGTGTGTGTTTTCTGCTCTACCCTTTGAAAATTTGGTACAGAAGGGTAGAGCAGCCGTTGTAACTATACTGAGACCTTAGAACTCATATCTCAAGGTGGGTGGCGCATTTACGTTGTAGATGTCCATGGGCTCCAGTAACCACTTAACACCAGGTGGGCTGAGAGCTCGTCCACCCATCCAACCAATAAAACAAAAATGCCTTAGTAAGTCTTCGACTGTATTCTTACAACATGGTGGTACTCATCATCATTCTCCTGCCCTTCAGTCACCTGGGGTCGGCGCAAAATATTTTCTCCTCCTATACTACTCTATCACATACCATTTCTTCGCTCACTCCCCTCTTACACTGGTAATACTACAAAATCAAATTAACAAAGCCATTCTCTGTTTTTATTGACCTACTTCTTTACAACACAAAGAGCGCAGCATGACATTATCCCTACATGACATCTCCATTACGATATTGGCACGTTTCCTGAAGCCAATATATTTTGTAATTAAATTTACTCTCATACAAGACGTATTTCGTTCATAGTGCGCCTGCTGCGAATATATTATTGTTCTTACAGTGGAAACGCTGGCTCTACTTTCGTCCATTCTTATGCCCTGGGTACGTACCACAATCGCTACCATTTCTACCGCGAAGTTTTTATTTATTACTTAAATGGGTGGATGAGCTCACGGCGCACCCGTGTTCAGTGATCACCGGAGCCCATAGACATCTACAACGTAAATGCCGCCACTTGCCTTGAGCTTTGAGTTCTAAGCAGTCCAATAATAATAGGGTGCGGCAGCCATTGTACTATAGGTCTGAGGCTTCAACTCATGTATCTAGGTCGATGTGGTTAAATACGTTATTCGTGTCTATAGGTTCCCTTCCACAGTCTTTCTTACTGGTAGTAGGACCTCTTGTGAGTCCGCACGGGTGGGTACCACCGCCCCACCTATTTCTGCCGTGAAGCAGTAATGCGTTTTGGTTTGAAGGGTGGGACAGCCGTTGTAACTATACTGAGACCTTAGAACTCATATCTCAAGGTGGGTGGCGCCATTTACTTTGTAGAGGTCTATGGGTTTCAGTAACCACTTAACACCAGATGGGCTGTGAGCTCGTCCACCAATCTAAGCAATAAATAAAAAATAAAAAAAACTCTGAACACTAGGTAAGCGGTAAACTTATTTACCAGTAAAAGCAAATAATTGCAAGGTCAGCTGAAGAATCTTTTGAGGTCTTGTTTGAGAACTTATTAAGCTCTAGTGGAATCCAAGTCCAAAGCCGGACGTCACGTTGGTGAAATGATTTAAGAAAGAAGCAAGGCACTTTAGACTATCGGTTATTAATCTGAACCCTTTAAATTCATAGTAAATTCGCGCCATAAAATGATTAGCAAAATAAATTCATAAAATAAAAGCTCGATTTTATATTTTGCGCTAGCCTCGATAATTTCGAGGTTAAATTTTTATCGACACAATCCCGTTTCTACCCGCATAAAACTTAACCGGGCCTCGTGAACTTTGCGTTAAATATCTCTCCCGACCGATCTTTTTAAATGACCGGATAAAATTTACGTCCGGGTCATAAGTTGGTCTCCGTACTAGGAACTTAACAGTTTTCAAGTAAACTAAGTTTAATGATAATTAACCAAGATTTTCTAGGTACTAGTTGGTTTTATTTTTATTCAGCAGAGAACTAGAGTCTAGATCTTACAATGCCGCTGAGACAGTTGACTACATATCATCATCATTATCTCCTACCCTTCTCCCAGTCACCTGGGGTCGGCGCAACATGTTTTCTCCTTCCATACTCCTCTATCATATACCATTTCTTCGCTCACTCCCCTCTTACACATATCGACTTTCACGCAATCCATCAATTTATTCTTAGGTCTACCTCTTCCTCTATATCAGCCTTTCCCAAAGTGGGCGATAACGCCCCCTTGTGGGCGCTGCAGGCCTAAAGGGGGGCGGTAAGAGACCCAGAAAAAAAATGGAGGCGCCGTGTAAAGGCTTGGGAGGCGATTTGTAATTTTGTCAGTCTAAGAGGACTCTTAGACTGAGCTCTCGCTATAGTGGTTTTTAAGAAAGTGAAAAAATGGGGGCGCTAAAAAATAATTTATTCTCAAAGTGGGCAGTAGACAAAATAAGTTTGGGAACCCCTGCTCTATATCCTTCCACATTCATAGCTAACACTCTCTTACCAACCTCATTTTCATTTCGTCTCATCAAATGTCCATACCATCCCAAACACGCACTTCTCAGCTTCTTTGGCACAAATGTCACTTTCAGACTTCCTTTACCATATTCATTCCGTATTCTCTCCATTCTCGTTACTCCACACATCCATCGCAACATTCACATCTCTGCTGCAAGCAATCGTTGAGTGATGCAATCATTGAGTATATATTTCTTTAAAAAAATGCACCGGCTGTGTGGCATATTCTAGAATACCACGGGTCTGAAGAGCGAGCGTCTTCCTATGAATTAAGATTTAGAAATTATGTCTGCCGTTGTACTGTAAAAACTGGGACCTTAGAACTCATGTCTCAATGTAGGTCTCAACTTGTAGAACTCATAGCTGCATTCACATTGTAGATGTCTATGGGCTCTGGAAACCACTTAACACCAAGTGGGCCGTGAGCTCGTCCAACCATCTAAGCAATAAAAAATAGGGATTAATTTTTTCATACATTTATATAGAATTCCAGCTTAAACCTTGAAGATAAATAGTCAAGTATGCATAATTTTTACAACGAAATTAGATTTTAATTTTCACAACCGCAATTTCACGTAACAAAACTTTTATCGTTTTGTAACAAAATAAATTAAAAAAAAATACTCACCAGTTTTGTAATCTTTTCGCGCTAAATTAATCTAACCGTATTAGTCATTTATGCAGGTAAACTAGGTATTTTTCGTAATAAAACCATTGAGGTTTTTAATAACTTTAAAAATCACATTAGAAAAACACCACAATTATGATTTATTGACGTGCACTCAAAGAAATAAAACCGGGAAAAGGTTTTAAGCTATTGCATAGCTTTTATCGCGGGCCTTGAGCGCGGCGACCGAATCATGAAATTCCGTAACGGAAAAAACCTTACAGCCACCTACCATGTAGCTCGCGTTCAACTCATTCACACGTTGCGCTTGTGTAGTGTTTGTGAATAAGCGCGTGGCGTGACGTCACACTGCATGCGCATCATGAAAAGTCTGCCCATCTCTCTCTCGCGCGGTCTAGCTTAGGAGTGTGAAGGGGACAGTTAATGTTTTGCTTTTATTAATGTTTAATATAGTGTGGTCTTGTTTTATTGTTGTTTTAATATTAAATTATCATTGTCTAATTATAATTGCATAAGTTGATAAAAAATGCTATGCAATAGCTTTACCGCGGCTGTTCACGAGTGCCACACGTTTTTTAAAGCCGGAACGCGCTAATGATTCGCGGTAGGAATAGTCAGGGAGGTGGCGCCAACCCGTTCAGACTTCAGACAAGAAAACAGTCTTCGAACTCTCAAGAGGGCTTTGCATTTTCCTTGTGAGGCCCATGGACTCCGGTAATTTTACACTAGACTGGCTAACACTCAATGGTAGGCAGCGATTTGGCTATGCCCCTGGCATGACTGACGTCGATAAGCGACGGCCACCACTTACCATCAGCTGGGCCGTATGCTTGTATGCCTACAAAGGCAATAAAGTAATAGGTAGCTTATTTACCCATCTACAACAATTTGATTTATTTCTCATAGGCATTTATGTAAATTTTGTAAATCTATTATTCATTTCATAAATGTAAAGTAGCAATATTATCATCATAGTGATGATATTTATATAACTATAAATATATTCTTTATTCAATACATAAGTAAATCGCGGTTAATTTATTTCTTGAAATAATTTAAAAAATTTGAACTTATTACTATATTATTATTGAATTCATATTTTGCTTTTATGTTTATTTCGGTGTGCAATAAAGCATTCTCTACTCGAGTGGCGCTCAAACTAGGGTTCACCACCCCTGTGGGTACCGCTAGAAGATTATTAGGGGTCGCCAATTTTTTTTAACTATTTTTTTAACCACTCGTAATAAACTACTAACTCCCTAACCAGGGGTCATCAAATTTTTCCTCTCTACTGCAGGGGTCGTAGTCGAGAAATGTTTATTCACCGCAATTCTACTCTACCCAATACTAACACCCAAAGAGATGGTCTAAGAAGGTGACTCGGCAGCTAGAAATGGTGGTGAACAATCTTCCTCGGGAGTTTTTATTGCTTTGACGGGTGGACTAGCTCACGGCCCACCTAATGTTAAGCGGTTACCGGAGCCCATAGACATCTGTAACGTTAATGCGCCACCCACCTTGAGATATGAGTTCTAAGGTCTCAGTATAGTTACAACGGCTGCCCCACCCTTCAAACCGAAACGCATTACTGCTTCAGGGGAGAAATGGGCGGGGTGATGGTACCTACCCGTGCGGACTCACAAGAGGTCCTACCACCAGTAGAAAATAGGAATAGTAGGAGAGAAACAGTGAGAAGACTACAGGAGAGACACGAGGCATTTAACTATGAGCGAAGATTTTAACAATAATGTTCTACTGTAACATTCAAACTCAGCATCGGGCCGTTCGTCTTTCGAACACGAAAGATCAGAATAATTTTGCATTAAATTTTTTTAATGTTATTTCCTTATTTGCTTCGGGCAGCAAACGGAATGCCTCAAGGGAAATATTTCGTTTCCGTGAACAATTACGTATTGTTTGTTTGGGCGCGTGTCTGTTGGGAATCCGTGGTCTGCGCTTAGAGCCGAAGCTAATGTGGCAATTCGGGTTTGTCCGCCTGACCTAAGCTAAGAGGCGAAAGAAAATATTTCGTCTCACAGTTGGAGACATGAGCGGATGAAGGGGATAAGGGGATGTTAATTTTGAGACAACGGGCAACATACTTTTGTTAGTTGTAGTTTTTCTTCGTACATAACTTCTTTATCACATGCAATTTCTAAAAACTAATATGGGGTTTTTAGGCACATAACACTTTCATTCTTTTTTTTATTGCCCTTGTAGGCAGACGACCATACGGCCCACCTGATGGTGAGCGGTTACCGTCGCCCATAGACTTCAACTATGCCAGCGGCAGAGCCAAGCCGCTACCTACCGCTTAATACTGTCCACAAGCCTCTTTTAAAGAAGGACATGTCATAGCGCTCGGGAAGCACCGTGGAGGGGAGCTCATTCCATAGCCGGATGTTACGTGGCAAAAAATACCTCTGGAAACGCACTGTCGAAATTCATTCAATATAAAAAGTCAAAAACCTTAAAATTGGTACTTATCCCCTTATCTTATCATGTCTTCCGTTCAAATGGAAGCAATCTGTTCGAAATCAACGGGCGATCGAAATTTTTGTTTAACTCAATAGTGTCTGTTCACGAGAAACTTTTACGATTTAACCAATAGTGTAATCTAACCCGGATTTTTTTATGAACTAAAGTGTATTAGGCGTTCTGTAATGCTTATATTTGCCGAGAAGCTTGCGATATTATTTCAAGGCCAAACCGTAACGTTATATGTAGGACGCAATTTGCGTTTAGACCTTACGCTAACTGCGTTTCAATCAAGCTTTTGTTTCAGAGCTTTCATTATATTAACACAGAATAGACAACTATAAAAAACCTAAGTTAATAAAGAGGCTTTGCTACGAGCTTCTTCTACGAAATTCTTATGAAGCTACCGACGAAATACCTATATTTTTTTTGTTTTATTAATATTTTAGTACACAGCAGCTAGTTTAAATAGAGCTTATAAACGCTGTCTAGATACTTCTTATACACATTCCAAGGTTCGCTCAGATTGCCCTTGAGGAATAAATTTTAATGTATTGTGATGATTTGCGATATTACTGCTCTTCCTTCTCCTTGGGTGGTGTTCCTCAATCCTGAGGGTCGTGACCTTTACGGAACACTTTTGTTTTGATTAAGTTCCTCCATTCCTTGCTGTCCTCTGCGATGTGGATAGCGACATTGATGCTGGAGTCGGATGTCGTCTTAATTTGATCGGACCAGCGCAGGGACTACGTCCCTAGACCTTTTTTCTTCCACTTTGGCGGTGATGAGTAGTTTTTCGAGATTGTCACCTTTTTTCCTGGCAACTTGATCGAAAAACTCGATTCTATCTACATATCTTCTTCGTCTTTTTCCTAGCGCTTTTCCGGTCTAGAACCAGAGCCTGCTTTCCTACTTAAACTCCACTTGCCCTGTTTTCGGCATCCTTCTGGGTAAGGATATTCTCCTCCATGTTCGCCTTTAGCACATCCAACCAGGATATATATTTTTTCTATGTACATAAATATACCTTAATATATAATATACCTAGTCAGGTCATAAATTCTGTCACATGTTTAATGTAAAATACTTGAAACATGTTTATTCATTATGTAACCATTCATATACCAAAATGAACTTAACAAAACATAGATTCTTATGACACTAAAGTTTATTCAAAATGACCTCCGTGATTTTGAATACAGGCCTTCAATCTGCGCGGCCAGTCGTCTATCGCAGCACGAACGAGGTCCATGTCAATATCGGCGGCTGCCTTAATCAAGGATGTCTTGAGTGACTCCAAATTGGGATGAGGCTTTGAGCACGCCTTTTCCTCCAAGTGTTGCCATATCTTGTAATCTAACGGATTCAAATCTGGACTGGAGGAGGGCCAGTCTTCGTGCCGGATGAAGTCGATTTCACGCGCCGCCAGCCAGTTTTGTGTGCTCTTCGCCCTATGAGCTGGCGCCGAATCTTGTTGGAATACCCAGTGCCTGTTATTGAACATGGTATGAGAAACAGGTTCCACAAGGTTCGTCAGGACTGTATTTTGATACACAACTGCATTCGTTTTTACACCTTTCTCACAAAAATGTACCTCTGTTAAGCCCCAATAAGAAACTCCCAACCATACAATGAGCGAGGATGGAAAATGACCTCGTTGGACACGCGGAATACGGTTGCTCGCTTCTTCACTACTGTGTGCGTACACCTTATCATTTTGTTTGTTGTAGCTCTCTTCTACGGTAAAAATTTTTACATCCGAAAAAAGAATTTCCCGATATTTTTTTCCCGCGTACCGCTTCAACAAAGCGCGGCATCTCTTCAGTCTCAGGTCCATTAGACGAGCATTCAAACGATGTCCTGTTTTTCTTCGATATGCCCGAAGCCCTAAGTCTTCATTTAACACCCTTTTCACCGTGGTTCTGCTTAACCCCATCTGAAGGGCCAACAGTTTCTGCTTACGTTTGGGATTTCTTTGAATACGCACCTTCACAGCTTTTATCACTGCTGGAGTCCTAACAGACCGAGGGCGCCCACTTCTTGACCTGTCATCTACACTGGAGTCTTCATTGTATCGTTTGATGGTACGATAAACGAATCTTTTGTTTATTTTCAAATTTTTCAGAATGTTAAAAAATTTTATTGGCGCGTAACCGCAATGATGCAACGCAATAACTGCAACACGGTCTTCTTTAAGCGTCCACTCCATATTTAAAAATGAGTAAAATTCTAAAAGTATACATTTTTATTTTCATGAACAATTCGAAATTCGAATTCAAGAAACTTTTTTGTGGCCAGCATTCTAAAAGAAAAGTTTTTACTGTGTGACAATACTTATGACCTGACTAGGTAATTCTTCTGTCCGTGTAGGTATGTTAGTGGCAATATTGAAGGAAATGTTTTTTTGTGTTTCTTCCAGTGGATTCGAGAATGGTTTATGGTCACAATTCGGTATTGTAATAACTTTCTTTTATTAATTTCTGCAGAACCATCCAGACTGTTACAAATTATTCAAAAAGATTTGTAATTTTCCAGATATAAGATAATTGTTTAAGACATTAACGTCTGTCTGGTCCGCTAGGATATCTATATAAAAGAATGTATGTATGTGTGTATGATCACCTAAAACTCGAGAGCTGTTACCCCAATTGATATGAAATTTTTGCACACATTTAAAGGATGAGATGACATAGTTAGGTATGTTGGCGACGGATTGGTGACGCTAAAGTCTTTTGAAACACACGTCGAATCGATTTAAAATGTTGTATACAAATATTAATGACGCAACATTAAAACACTACCTACTATGGTTAGACCGGTAACAGATATATATTATAAAAAAATATTTTATTTTTTAGTTACTAATAAAAAATTGTAGATTTTTTTTGAGTGAAGCGAATATTAAATAAATAAACATTTACTAACAATCACGCCACGTTAACTGGTCCCGTGTTAAGTTCGTAAAGAACTTGTATTACAGGTACCAGATAACGGAAATAAATGTAAGATTTTTATTATACGCATATATATATTTAATATACGTCCATAACCCTGGAAAAGACATTTTGTATTTATCATACAAATATCTTTCCTTGGCGGGATTCGAACCCGCGACCCCCTTGTGTAGTGACCATGTCATTTACCACTACACCAGACGGCCGAAGCGAAACCTCGGCCTCTGCTAGTATATATATGTACATAAAAGTTCCCATGGACTCCGAAACAGCTGGGCCGATTTGGATGAATGAAGGAAATATAGGGATGGGTCTAAGGGGCTGACCCTATTTGGTAGCGATCGGATCGAAGTCAAATCAAAGATCGGGCCGGATTTGACTACCTAGTAATCCCTATATTAATACGTGAAGCAAAAACTTTGTACCCCTTTTTACGAAAATTGCGCGGACGGAGGAGTATGAAATTTCACACACTTTTAGAGAATATAGAGAAGGAGTGCAGAATGTTAATATTTTTTTAAATTATGCATAAAAAATGCATTAAATCAATAAAAACAAAACATTACACATACTACCGTGTATTTGACACGCACACGCATGCATACTATTTGTTTATTGCTGAAGTCTGTGGTCTAATTGAGAATAGATTAATATTGTTTGTCTTTCATATTATTTGTCTATAGTAGTAGTTTTAGGCGAGGCGAAATCTGAGTATAATAATAGTCTTTGACAATAGAACCATAATAGTGTTCAAACTTATAATTTCAATTAATTGTAGTCGAATTTCGACCATCGGTAGTAGGACCACTAGTATGTATAACTACAACAAAACAATACAGCATACGTATCCGTACATGGAAGGAAGATAAAAAATATATATAGAAAGGACGTAAGTAGAGCGATAAATAAAATAGTCTGTCTTTTTGTTCACACATCTCGAACACTATTAAATGGATTTTTTTGTAGTGCGTACAATTAGACCAAAATATTTTAGAGCAGAATGTAGACTTTATTAAGTTTTACTATGCTGATAGCCTTGAGAGGCTATTTCAGCTTCACCCTTCGTCGTCGTCGTGGCCTAAAGGATAAGACGTCCGGTTCATTCGTATCTAGCGATGCACCGGCGTTCGAATCCCGCAGGCGGGTACCAATTTTTCTAATGAAATTCGTACTTAACAAAATGTTCACGATTGACTTCCACGGTGAAGGAGTAACATCGTGTAATAAAAATCAAAACCCGCAAAATTATAATTTGCGTAATTACTGGTGGTAGGACCTCTTGTGAATCCGCACGGATAGGTACCACCGCCCCGCCTATTTCTGTCGTGAAGCAATAATGCGTTTCGGTTTGAAGGGTGGGGCAGCCGTTGTAACTATACTGAGATCTTAGAACTTATATCTCAAGGTGTGTGGCGCATTTACGCTGTAGATGTCTATGGGCTCCAGTAACCACTTAACACCAGGTGGGCTGTGAGCTCGTCCACACACCGAACCAATAAAAAAAAAACCCTAACGTGTAGGTGAGCTGTGAGCTCACGGGGCTCAAACCGGGAGTGTTGCTAGCACTGGCCCTAGCAAGAGGAGTGCTTCGCAGGGTTAATTTACTCACTGAGCCCTTCCTCATAAGCGACGGGTTCGGCGAGGACAGTGACCGGTGCTTGAAGTAAAGTTAATGGATCGAGAGGATCCGTAATGACGTATTTAGGGCGATGAAGTCTGATTAACTGTCATTTGACTGACTCGGTGGTGCCATAATTAGCGCTCCATACTGTTGCGCTGATTGTCGTCGGTTCGATTCTGATATCGGACAAACATTCGTGTGATGAACAGGTTTGCTTCCTTTTTGTCTGTACTTACGCGCTTATTATGTATTTATGTGTATATTTAAATATATATAAGTACGTTAGTCAATCTCTGGTGCCTATAACAAAGGTAATCCTAATTTGGGGCCGGAAGACCGTGCGTACTTTATTCCCAGCTATTTAATCATTATTAATTATTAAAATCGGACAAATTGAACGATGGTTTTAGAATTTACTTTTACACTATTAGCATTTATGTGGCAAATAATGTTGTTAATACGAATGTAACTCATCTCGACTCGATTTAGACGGAATTCGGTATGGATATCGTCTGTGTCGTGGAAAAGAATATAGATTAGCTTTAATTCCACTGCCGAGAGAGAAAGAGAGAGTGAAAAGTATATAGCACACGAAAATAAACCCAATTATAACATTGAAAATCAGTCAACAGACAGCCTACCGTTTTCATCTACATGGTTTCTGAAAAATATACAATAAACATGTTGCGGTGTTGCTAAGCACAGCTTCCAAAAGGCACTGCTGGCGAAAAGCTACTCTGCACTGCATTAACTTAGAGCAGTGATTATCAAACTTATTTCTTTTACCGCCCCCTTTGAAAATCAATTCTTTTTCAGCGCCCCCCATTTTTTATACACCGGTAAAACTTTAAAACCACAATTTCATTAATTTAATTAATAAATTTTGTATTAATTTTAGTAAATGTAGTACCACGTAGTACATACTATATATTTGTAGATGCTGTTATTGTTTCTTCATATTATTATATGTCCGTACATTGCTACAGAGCGTGTATTTACAAATTTGCAAAGTAAAAATGAATTCTTCTCATCAATATGTTTGTTTAAATTCAGAATTACCAAAATAAATTGCTAGTTCACTGTACTATTACTATGCTAATTTATTAGAACGAAACTATTTTTGTTGAATATGTTTCTCATTAATATAAGATTCTCATCATAAGATAATTAAAAATTTATATTTCGACTAGTAAATAATACTACTAACTTATTAAACTACGAATAAGCTAAACCTGGAAGTCGTAGAGGATTTCATTTATCTGAGCTCCGTCATAGCTAGTAATGGATCCTCCGAAAAGGACCTCAGAAGGCGAATCAGTATGGCAAAGAGAGCTATGTCCCAAATGGACCGTGTTTGGTCGGACAGAAACATCTCGAGGAATACCAAAAAGCAGCTCGTCACCTCCCTCGTTTTTCCATTTTTCTCTACGGGGCAGAGACTTGGACCCTCAAGAAAGCCGACCGCCTACGCATCGACGCGTTTGAGATGTGGTGCTGGAGGAAAATGCTCTGGATTCGTTGGACAGAACACAGAACCAATGAATCCATTCTTACCGAGCTCAAGATTCCAATGCGCCTCAGCACTACATGCGCGCGGAGGAGTTTCGAGATCTTTGGACATATCGCCAGAAAGAGAGGTGACAATCTGGAAAAGCTACTGGTAACAGGCAAGGTATGCGGGAGAAGGCACAGAGGCAGAAATCCAATGCGCTGGTCGGACCAAATACGCTCCACTCTCAATACCTCAGTCCACGTTGCTATTCACACAGCCGAGGACAGGCAGTAATGGCGCAAGATAATACAGGAGAAAGTTATTAGAGGAGGCCACAACCCTCAGCACTGAGGATTATCGACGCAAGAAGGAAGGAAACTACGAAAAATAAATTAATGTATTTCGTATTATATAAATATGGGTAATTTTTCATAGAATTTTAGTTTATAATTTAGAACTGGTTCAAATAAAAACCGCCGCCTAAGTCAGCGTTTTTATTATTTGTAATAATTAATATTATCGCACCATCTCTTTCGAGGCGGTGTGTGTACTGGCTGGGACGCCACCTTTGGTTTTGGAGGCGGAGGCGCTCGCCACTGACTATCAGTGGCGGGCTAACCTTCGTGCCCGGGGCGTGGCGCGTCCCAGCCCCAGTGTGGTCAGAGCGCGGAGGGCCCAATCTCGGCGGTCCGTGCTGGAGTCATGGTCCAGGCGGCTGGCCGATCCTTCGGCTGGTCGTAGGACCATCGAGGCGATTCGCCCGGTTCTTGTGAATTGGATGAATCGTGACAGAGGACGCCTCACTTTCCGGCTCACGCAGGTACTCACTGGGCATGGTTGCTTCGGTGAGTTCCTGTCCTGTCTCCTTCATATGTCGGCCTGGGGACCGGCGAAGGGGGCCTGAGAAGATGACGTGCAAGCTACTCTCCACACGTTTTACGCATGAGCATCCGGGTGATGGAAGGCCGGCTATCCTCAACCCACGCTGGTTCCCCAGCGGGGTATTTCGTAGGATAGATAATTCTAACCGGCGCCATCTAGGCGGGTTTCGGACAGCCTGCTGACCGAGAGGGCTGGTGGTCGTGGCGCCGACGACCGCCAGTCCGGCGTCCCGAGGGGGAGTGTGATGGAGAGATGTGCTCCGCACTAAACGCTTTTCTTTCCCCCCTTTGCCTTTTCATGAGCTCTGTCTCATGCGAGGTTTGGATGCTGGTTGTTGAGCGACAGGAGGCTTTAGTCGTTTCGACTCCGACATGCCCCGCCTTCCATCCTCAGTGAAGGTGAAGTGAATCCCCAGGAAGTCCGGCGATTTCCTCCTGACAAAAAAAAACCGTGTGGCACTCGGGAACTGCGGCGGTAAAGCTATTACATAGCATTTTTTATCAACTTATGACATAATTAGACAATAATAATTTAATATTAAAACAATAATAATTTAATATTAAAACAATAATAAAACAAAACCACGCTATATTAAACCTTAATAAAGGCAAAACCTTAACTGTCCCCTTCACACTCATAAGCTAAACCGGGCGAGAGAGAGATGGGCAGAATTTTCATGACGCGCATGCAGTTGGACGTCACGCCACGCGCTTATTCAGAAACACTACACAAACGCAACGTGAATGTATTGTACACGAGCTACATGGTAGGCGGAGTGAGGGATGTTAGGTTTTTTTCGTTACGGAATTTCATGATTCGGTCGCCGCGCTCAAGGCCCGCGATAAAAGCTATGCAATAGCTTAAAAATGTATGAACTTGTAATAAAATCTCTTTGGCTATACTATTTCTATCTGGTTGGTTTTGGTATTATTAAAAGTTGAAATTCGAAAGAAGATAATTCCAAATTAAAATTAGGAAGATGTGTGATTTTTATTTATTTTTCGTACTGTCAAGACGAGTGAATCTAATGAAGGTATTTGATACATTTTAAAATTTTACTACAAAAAAGGTAAAATAGCAACGCAAGCCGTGAAGAAAAATTGCGATGTTTATGGACCTAGTGCAGTGTCTGTGAGAGTAGCACAAATTTGGTTTAAGCGTTTTCAATCCAGAAATTTTGATGTCAAAAATGCACGTCGCTCTGGTCGCCCTATTACGGATAAAATCGATGCCATTTTTGAAAAAGTGGGGCAAGATCGGCATATCAGTAGTTTCGACGTAACTGAAGAACTGGGAATTGACCACAAAATGGTTATGGCGCATTTAAAAAAAACTGGGTACACAAAAAAACTCACTGAAAGAAACCTAATGAACCGTGTACTCATTTGTGATTCTTTATTACGACGTAATGAAACCGAACCATTTTTGAAGAAGCTGATAGCTGGTGATGAAAAGTGGATCACGTACGACAAGAACGTACGAGAAAGGTTGTGGTCAAAGGCCGGTCAGGCTTCACAGCCTCTGGCGAAACCCGGGTTAACTCACAACAAGGTGATGCTGTGTGTGTTGTGGGATTGGAAGGGCATTATACATTATGAGCTGTTACCACCAGGCAGGACCATCGATTCTGAACTCTACTGCGAACAACTGATGAGATTAAAGCAAGAAGTTGAGTGAAAGCGGCCGGAATTAATCAACAGAAGGGTGTGGTTTTTCATCACGATAACGCTAGACCTCACACATCTTTAGCCACTCAGCAAAAATTAAGAGAGCTTGGCTGGGAGGTGTTAATGCATCCGCCGTATAGTCCTGACCTTGCATTTTCAGATTTCTACCTGTTTCGGTCTCTTCAGAATTCTTTAGGCAGTGTCAGGTTAACATCACGAGAGGACTGCCAAAACCAATTGTCGCAGTATTTTGATTAGAAGCCCCAAAATTTCTATAGCAATGAGATCATGTCCCTATCTACAAGATGGCAAAAAGTTATCGAACAAAATGGTACTGACATACTTTAGTTAAATGTGAATAAACTATATTTAAAAATGTTGTGAATTTTCTTTAAAAATGCGAAGAAACTTTTTCCCCAACCTATTATTATATAGAAATAAAATAGTAAACAATGTTTGCAATAAGTAAGCTGTTTAGGCTTACTATACTATTTGACATTGGACGGTAATGAGTAAATTGTAAAAAATAATAATCTAAGACAAGTTTTGAACAATAATTATATACGCATTTCCATTTTATATAAAAATTATGATTCTTAAATCAGTAATTTCTTATAAAATGCTAGGAAAATGCTGTAAAATGCCCTTATGTTAAAAACAAGAAAGAAAATAAAGAAAACCTTATTTGTGTTCGTTTACATATGTGTAATATTTTAAAACTCTGCATCGTAGTTGTTTTTCTAATGTTTAAAATAATTTCTGGTGCAATGTAATTAAGGTAAAATTGCTCTAATTTTTTAACTATCATCGATCATGTTCCGCAGAAACTTGTTACAACTTGATTGCGTACGGTGTGTGGGCTATCCTACGAAATCTATGTTAATTATTTTAAGTTTTTATAACATCATACAGGGTAGAAATATAAACTAATTATTCGTTATTGTGTAGTAGGTGAGTTTTAATTTTAGTGAAATTTAAAATACTATAAAGTAAATGAAATTAAAAATTTTACAGCGCCCCCCTAACCCACATCAACGCCCCCCATTTTTTCCTGGGCCCCTTAACGCCCCCCTCTAGGTTTCAAACGCCCCCAAGGGGGCGTTATCGCCCACTTTGAGAAAGACTGACTTAGAGTGACAAATATCATTTAATAATTAAAAAAATACTATTTATTGCATTTTACACCCAAAAGATAACTGAATTTTCGGTGATAAATTATAGTCAATAATAGTTTATAACAAAAACTAAGAAAAACACGCTGTTATAGAAAATCCAACGAAACAATAGAAAATAAATTTATTTGAAAAAAAAGTGTGTGTGTCCGCTCCGACGCACGACTGGAGTTTACTGGATATAAAAAATTAAACGAAACAATACGAGAAATAGTTCTATATTACGACAACACGATACACTACAGATTATTAACAAATTAACGAGACACAAAACAAACGACTAACAAATATATGAAAATACAATAATGAGAGAAACGCGCGATCAGTACGAGGCTTTGTGGCGGACTGCCGGCGCATGTACTAGCATGTCACACGAAATGCGCATAACGCATTTCGTGTGACATGCTAGTACGATTTTGGTCCCCATAATTTTCATACCCCGGGCCTATATATGTAAATCGATTCTAAAGGAGTAAACTCCAAAAAGCGTGGGGTGTTTTATGAAATATTATTTATTGGAGTTTACTCCTTTAGAATCGATTTACATATATAGGCCCGGGGTATGAAAATTATGGGGACCAAAATCGTACTAGCATGTCACACGAAATGCGTTATGCGCATGTCACACGAAATGCGCGCCGGGCTGCTGCGCCGGCAGTCCGCCACAAAGCCTCGTACTGATCGCGCGTTTCTCTCATTTTGTATTTTCATATATTTGTTAGTCGTTTGTTTTGTGTCTCGTTAATTTGTTAATAATCTGTAGTGTATCGTGTTGTCGTAATATAGAACTATTTCTCGTATTGTTTCGTTTAATTTTTTATATCCAGTAAACTCCAGTCGTGCGTCGGAGCGGACACACACACTTTTTTTTATTTTAAGTAGCATTATGTATCATAATTTTTTTGGAGTTTACTCCTTTAGAATCGATTTACATATATAGGCCCGGGGTATGAAAATTATGGGGACCAAAATCGTACTAGCATGTCACACGAAATGCGTTATGCGCATTTCGTGTGACATGCTAGTACATGCGCCGGCAGTCCGCCACAAAGCCTCGTACTGATCGCGCGTTTCTCTCATTATTGTATTTTCATATATTTGTTAGTCGTTTGTTTTGTGTCTCGTTAATTTGTTAATAATCTGTAGTGTATCGTGTTGTCGTAATATAGAACTATTTCTCGTATTGTTTCGTTTAATTTTTTATATCCAGTAAACTCCAGTCGTGCGTCGGAGCGGACACACACACTTTTTTTTTTTTTTTTTTGGAGTTTACTCCTTTAGAATCGATTTACATATATAGGCCCGGGGTATGAAAATTATGGGGACCAAAATCGTACTAGCATGTCACACGAAATGCGTTATGCGCATGTCACACGAAATGCGCGCCGGGCTGCTGCGCCGGCAGTCCGCCACAAAGCCTCGTACTGATCGCGCGTTTCTCTCATTATTGTATTTTCATATATTTGTTAGTCGTTTGTTTTGTGTCTCGTTAATTTGTTAATAATCTGTAGTGTATCGTGTTGTCGTAATATAGAACTATTTCTCGTATTGTTTCGTTTAATTTTTTATATCCAGTAAACTCCAGTCGTGCGTCGGAGCGGACACACACACTTTTTTTGGAGTTTACTCCTTTAGAATCGATTTACATATATAGGCCCGGGGTATGAAAATTATGGGGACCAAAATCGTACTAGCATGTCACACGAAATGCGTTATGCGCATGTCACACGAAATGCGCGCCGGGCTGCTGCGCCGGCAGTCCGCCACAAAGCCTCGTACTGATCGCGCGTTTCTCTCATTATTGTATTTTCATATATTTGTTAGTCGTTTGTTTTGTGTCTCGTTAATTTGTTAATAATCTGTAGTGTATCGTGTTGTCGTAATATAGAACTATTTCTCGTATTGTTTCGTTTAATTTTTTATATCCAGTAAACTCCAGTCGTGCGTCGGAGCGGACACACACACTTTTTTTATTGCTTAGCTGTGTGGACGAGCTCACAGCCCACATGATGTTAAGTGGTTACTGAAGCCCATAGACATCTACAACGTAAATGCGCCACACACCTTGAGATATAGTTCTAAGGTCTCAGTATAGTCACAACGGCTGCCCCACCCTTCAAACCGAAACGCATTACTGCTTCACGGCAGAAATAGGCGGGGCGGTGGTACCTACCCGTGCGGACTCACAAGAGATCCTACCACCAGTAATTACGCAAATTATAATTTTGCGGGTTTCATTTTTATTACACGATGTTATTCCTTCCTAACATGGGACTAGCAATTAACAAAAGCAAGACCAAGCTGCTAGTCGTAGACCGCTTCTCATCCACTCAGCGTACGGACCTTTTGGCAGAATACGAGGCCGTGGACCAGTTTGTCTACCTTGGTTCTGTGATCACGGATAAGGGGAGCTGTGAGCCTGAAATACGCCGACGAATTGGAATGGCTAAAACACCTATGACGCAGTTGAGCAAAGTTTGGAAAGATCGTAATATTTCGAATAGGACCAAAATACATCTTGTGCACTCACTGGTCTTTCCAATCGCTCTCTATGGAGCAGAAACATGGACCATAAAAGCAGCTGACCGAAACAGAGTTGATGCTTTTGAAATGTGGTGCTGGCGCCGCCTATTAAGGATTCCATGGACAGCCCACCGCACGAACATCTCGGTCCTACATCAGCTTAAAATGGAGAACGCTCAACGCCTGTCTGCCACCTGTCTGCAACGCATAATGCGCTACTTTGGCCACGTTGCCCGCAGAGGTGTAGACAACTTGGAACGTCTGATGGTCACTGGGAAAGTAGAAGGAAAACGTCCTAGAGGCCGGAGCCCCAAACGTTGGTCCGACCAGATCTCCGAGCAAACCAGCGGACCACTTAGCGCTGCACTACACCAGGCAACTGACCGGAACCGATGGAGGCTGACAGTAGACAGGCTAAAACGGAGTCACGATCCTCAGCAATGAGGGAGCGATGGAGAAGAAGAAGAAGATTCCTTCACCGTGGAAGTCAATCGTGAACATTTGTTGAGTACGTATTTCATTAGAAAAATTGGTACCCGCCTGCGGGATTCGAACACCGGTGCATCGCTTCAACACGAATGCACCGGACGTCTTATCCGTTAGGCCACGACGACCACTAAATTCATTAATGTATTAAACATTGAAGCAAATACAACAGATTCCAATTTGCTAAGTGAAAAAAAGAAGGCGCTCTAATGTATTTGTTGTTTTGGCTGCCGAAGTAAATAACGGGCCTTACTCTTTAAAATATTGAATTGTCATCGGTCGTTGATAAGTATGTCAAATTTCGAGTTAATCCGACGTTTTGAAGGGAGTCAAATTCATGTTCAAAGATTCCGTTACATACTTTTTTTTCCTACCTAAGCTGTTAGTTAGCCTTGAGGGGCTATGTCAGCGTAACCGAGCGAGTAGGTGAGCTCGCGCACTAACATAGATACTAACATACGTATGAAGCTAATAAAAGCGTATTAAAACATGAGCCATCGCTGGAAGGCTGACAGATGTGAAACATTGATATTATGTATTTGGTACAGTGATAGATGCATAAAAGCTTACAGGAAATTCATTTGGCCTAATGAAAAATAAAATATTAATATTATGTAATAGTCACATAACATACTAATACATACAGACTGTACATATGTCTGCTATAACTAGTGGTCGCCTAGTGATCGAAATACGACCATAATAAATAGAAGTGATTACTTTGAACATTATTAGGTTCTATTTTCATATCATTATTATCTTGTAGCATTTGTTAATGACAATTACGTCTCATTATTTATCCTCTCTTCCACACAATAGTTCTCTTTTATTATATAATTTTAGGTTTATTTTAATTTTTTTAATAAAAGAAAATTGAAGTCGTCATGGCCTAACGGATAAGACATCCGGTGCATTCGTGTTGAGCGATGCACCGATGTTCGAATCCCAGGCGGGTACCAAATTTTCTAATAAAATACGTACTCAACAAATGTTCACGATTGACTTCCACGGTGAAGGAATAACATCGTGTAATAAAAATGAAACCCGCAAAATTATAATTTGCGTAATTACTGGTGGTAGGTTATGTGAGCCCTCTTGTGAATCCGCGCGGGTGGGTACCACCATCCTGCCTATTTCTGCCGTAAAGCAGTAATGCGTTTCGGTTTGAAGGGTGGAGCAGCCGTTGTAACTATACTTGAGACCTTAGAACTTATATCTCAAGGTGGGTGGTGCATTTATGTTGTGGATGTCTATGGGCTCCAGTAATCACTTAACACCAGGTGGGCTCTGAGCTCGTCCACCCATGTAAGCAATAAAAAAAAAATAAAAAAAATTATACTACTTATTTGCATACTGAACTACATTGTTTCATGAAATTTCAAGAAACGTCATTGGTAGATCGCAGTGTTTCGTCAGTAGACAGTAGATCTTGGCACTAACTGGCACTAAATAAGGCACAAGCTGGCCACTCCTGCTATACACAAATAATATTAAAGACAAACATTATTTACGGCCGTCTGGTGTAGTGGTAAGTGACATGGTCACTACACAAGGGGGTCGCGGGTTCGAATCCCGCCAAGGGAAGATATTTGTATGATAAATATAAATGTCTTTTCCAGGGTTATGGATGTCTATTAAATATATGTATGTGTATAATAAAAATATTACATTTATTTCCGTTATCTGGTACCTGTAACACAAGTTCTTTACGAACTTACCACGGGACCTGTTAACGTGGCGTGATTGTTAGTAAATATAAAAAAAAAATATATAAAAAAAAAAAACAATAATAATCTATTCTCAATTAGACCATAGACTTTGACAATAAAGAAAAGAGCATATTATATGCGAGTGTGTGTGTGTGTGTAAAATACATGGAAGTGGGTGTCATGTTTTTTTTATTGATTTAATCTACTTTTTATGTAAAATTTAATAAAAATATTAACATTCTGCACATATACTCTCGTTCGGTGTAAGATCTTCCCTTCGCCGTCATAGAACCTACACACGTATGCGCACACTTAAAAATGAAAAAACATACATGAATTTACGCAATTTTTATTGTTACGCATAGCCCGGCCGATTTGTTTTACGAGTAAGTCGATAATGTAATTAAGATTTGGAATTCGCGTTTGAAGATGGGTTGCGACAATTTAGTGATGATTAAGCTGTGGACTGCAGTAAACGGTTCAGAGCTCTCGCACAAAAACCTCAGCTAAATAATTGGCTTATCCAAACACGACTTGCCAGTCATCAGATTTCGTTCATATTACCTAGAACACCAGCGTTCTTCCACAGTGCGTTTCCAAAAATCTCTTCTGCTACGTACCACCGGCTTTGGTATTAACTTACCTCCTTGGTGTTTCCGGAAGGCTGAGAAGTCTTACTTCAAACGAAAGCGTTCAGCGGTAACCACTCACCATCGCATAGACCGTATGCTCATCTCCCTGTCATGACAATAAAAAATCATTAAAGTTATACTTTTTTCTTCCTTACAAGGATTTAAGACCACGATTCAAGTCCGCGCCTAACCCGATGAGTTGGGATTACCGTTTTGCACGTCCCAAGGTAAAATGAACCTTGTGCTTCAAAGAATAAAGTTATGTAGAAACACGCCGAATCTCCGCCCCTATTAACGGCGGTTAGCATTTTTTTCATTATCTCCCCTTAAGGATTATGTAATTGAAAAACATTGATAAATCCTGTATTTTATTTTGCTTGTCGTAAGGACTGTTCTTTGTTTTAGACAAAGTTCCCCCAGTGTTAATGTTTGTCTGTAGGATACAGAACTATTGAAGTGATAACTTCTTATGGGAGAGTAGATCGCTTCGTTACGCAACGCGTTACGGTGCCAGTCTGTCTGGCTTCTCTTTCTCTCACGCACAGGGCTGCGGTAATAAGGACGTATGTAACTCCTAACTATTTATATAAATTTTTCAAATTACGTTACAATTTTCCCTACATTATCATAGTAATATACATAATATATATAAAATTTAAGTAATAACCTAAGCTTTTCTCAAGTTAAACAATTTCCATATTAAATAGTTCAACTTAGATTAGTTTAAGTTATTACTTCTGTCGGGCGTCCCAAGACACACTTGTAAAAAATATATGCAAATATTAATTTTTAACGGGTTCTTAAGGCGATTTTTAGGTCTTCATTATTTACCGATATTTCGGTGGTGTTATAAGCGCCATTATCACGGGTGGAGTTAAGAATGCGGGGTATAGTAACCGGCAAACTTCGTGAGCAAATGACCTTGACTGCGCAGAACCGAATTTTAGATCACTTTGGTGGTGAGGGTGAGGCGCGACGGCAGGGGAAATCGTATCGAGCGCGTTATTGGTAGATCAGTCGAACCTTGCGTCCCGCACCGCGCCCTCGTTCCGCTTGCTCCCAAAAGTACGCTTGCGTACAGTGAAAAGTCTATTAATATTAATCGTTGAAGTTATTTGTTATAATTATTATTGTTTGTTGATTTTGTTGTTATTGCTATTTGTTGAGTGTTTCTTGATTTTTTATAAAAAATATACTATGCCACGTCAAACTGGTGTAGTATTAAAAAGACAAGCTAGAAAAATGGTGTACGACGTATATTGCTTTCTTAAAAAGCAGGGAAATAATGATATGGAAACGGTAAAAGAGACTTCAGAGGCAACAAAAACATCAGTCAGTACTGTTAGGCGTATTATTAATGAAGCGAAGGGCTCTAACTTGCTCGCCGTGTTTCGTACTCCAGGCAAAAAAAGATCAGGGAAGAAGAAAGTTACCGGAATTGATAGTTTCGACCAATCTGCAATAAAAAGATGTATTCATAATTATCACATAACAAACTGCGAACTTCCTACCGTCGAAAGACTTCGTAAAAAATTGAAAGAAGATATAAATTTTAATGGCTCGGAACGAAGTTTACGACGAATTATGAAAGAGCTAGGCTTCAGATGGAAAAGAACAGAAAATAATCGGAAGCTATTAATTGAAAAAAGTAATATTCGACTACCAAGGATCGAATATCTCCAAAAAATAATTAAATATAGGCAAGAAGGAAGACCGACAGTGTACACCGATGAGTCCTATGTCGACTCATCACATGCAAGTGGTATGTCGTGGTCAGATGGATCAACTGGGGGTTTAAAAAAACCAATTTCGAAAGGACCGTGTAGTAATAGTGCATGCTGGCTCCGAAGATGGATTTGTTCCCAATGCCCTTCTTTTGTTTAAAGCTGGCACAAAATCTGGTGACTACCACGATAACATGAACTATTTGAACTACGAAAAATGGCTGCGTTGTCAATTGCTACCAAATCTGCCACCAAATTCCGTTGTAGTAGTCGACAATGCGTCATATCACAATAAACAGTCTGACCCCGCCCCAACTGCCAATGCCAAAAAAGTCTATATGAAGAAATGGTTACAAGAAAAAGAAATTCCATACGATGAAAACATGTTGAAACCCCAGCTTTTTAGCTTGATTAAAGCACATAAGGAACAACACAAAACATACAGCATTGATAAAATTTTATCAAACCACAACCATTCAGTGCTTCGCTTACCTCCATACCATCCAGACCTCAACCCAATTGAAATGGCTTGGGCAGCTATTAAAGGGTATGTCAGTAGCAAAAATGTCAACTGGAGCACTGGCAAAGTAATAGAGCTAGTGAAGGAAAAGGTCGCGGCGATGGGTGCTCCGGAATGGGGTAGATTATGTCAAAAGATAAAAGAGATTGAGGCGGAGTATGTAAAAAGTGATCATGTGGTAGATTTAGTCACTGATGAGTTTGTAATTTTTGCTGACGATGATTGCGACACGGATGAAGAAAGTAGTGATGATGATGATGGTCATGATTATGATAGCGAAAAAACAATTACAAATACCAGCTCAGCTTCAGCTGATCCAAGACCTGGCACCAGCTCTAGTTTTGACCTAATGGAAGGAATATCTATTTTACCCCTAGATTAAATTACTACAATTATTAACCTGTATTTTTTGTTCATGTACTAATAAATATATAAATAAATACATATTATGTTGTTTTTAATAACTTAATAACATTTTTGTACGTAATTGTACGATGCGCGAACTTACCCCCACTACGTCAACTAATGCTCAAGAAGTTTGCCGAGTATTATACCCCTCATTCTAGAAGTAACATCAAAGAATCGAGCTGCTATCAAGGCGACTTAAAAGAGGGTAGACAGATTTTTCTGCTCCCAACATTTAATTTAATCTGATCAGGGGTCGTTTTTTATAGATTGTTATTTATTTTCAACCGACTCCAAAAAAGGAGGAGGTTCTCAATTCGACTGAACGGTTTTTTTTTTATGTTTGTTACCTCATAACTTTTGACGCGATTTTGATGATTATTTTTTATTAGAAAGCTGACGTTTCCCGTGTGGTCTCATTTCAATTTGGTCCAGTTCTGATAATGGCATCCATGAGAAAAACAATATATAAGTCTTAAATTTGCATTAAGTACGTGCGCTACAAATATATGAATAACTCAATATCACGCCAACCGATTTCGATGATTATTGTTTTTAGTGTATATGAATTTGTGTTGGAATATCTGTTTTCTTCTATTTGAAGCCGATTTTTGTTAAAGAATGTCTATTTACATTTTTTGCTTAGACATTTGGCCAACCTATCAATCCATCTGACGAGCCCGTAGGCCTCACCAGCGTGAATACAGCCCTAAACCTTGAAACATTAGTTCTATACGTCTAAATTGTGTATAGTAATTATGCAAATTAAATTTGTTTGCGAGTGTTTAATTTATTACACGTTGCTCCTTCATTGTGGAAGTCTACCGCGAATATTACTGGAATTTTACTGGTGGTAGGCCCTCTGAGTCCACGAGAGTAGGTACCATCACCCAACCTATTTCTGCCGTGAAGCAGGTATGCGTTTCGGTTTGAAGGGTGGGGCAGCCGTTGTAACTATACTTGAGACCTTAGAACTGATATCTCAAGGTGGGTGGCGCATTTACGTTGCAGATGTCTATGGGCTCCGGTAACCACTTAACATCAGGTGGGCCGTGAGCTAGTCCACCTATCAAAGCCATAACAAAAATAAATAAAAAAGACCTAACTATGTATTTCATTACCAAAATTGGTACCTGATTCTGGTATGTCAACGCTGGCACAGTCGCTTTTTTCTCCTTACTTATTCCTTGGTAGCCTAAGAGCCTATTCTAGTCACACGCAAACGAGTAGGTGGTGAGCTCACGGACTCAACCTGAGAGAATTAGCTAACATTAATTCTAGCAAGAGCAGTGCTGCATCTGCCACCGGATCGGAATCGCGACCCACTGAGAAGATCTGGCGAGAAAGTCAGTGGTAGATAGGTAGGTAGCTTACAAGGACCCAGCTTGAGAAAATATACTATTACGCGCTGAGGTTCGGAATAAACAAAAATTCTACCGAAGTACAGATTAAAATTGTATTAAGATTCTCAATTCACTTCTTTAGCTTCGCTTCAGGTGATCCGTTTGCTGTTTCGCTTCGAGTAGATCCGATTACTGACTGACTTCGTGCCATCTCTGCAACGCTTTTATAGTCGATACGACATTCCTAGAATGGTCAAGAACATTCTGGGCAAGTCGAGTAGCTTCGATGTGTATTTCCGCTGTCAGAACAGAACAATATTATTATATTAAAATTTGTCAGAACAATAGATGGAGTTGTACTTCTCAAGCGTTCTCGATGTTACTAATTCCTTTGATATTCGTTACTGCTATTCTGAGATAGATGGCGTTACTTTTACCAGCGTAACAATACTAACGTCTGCTCTTCTATATGTCAATGCTTTGCTGAAATTACCACCTTTTTTATGTTTGAGAGATTACTCGTGGCCCGAAGGCCTTTTATGTTTTACCAGGGTAGGTGGGCGAGCAAGGGCTCAGCCAGGAGGATTGGGATTTGCTAACAGCTACCCAAGCGCCTCCAAAGGACACCTAACAACTCAAGGGCAGCTGCTTCGCAAATCTACTACCGGATGATCCAGCGAGAAATTTAGCGGGCTGATGTTTAGGTTAGGTAGTGCGGTTACCGCGGTCCCTACTCCTAGTGTAAGAGCTAACGGTGAGCTAAAGGGTTATTGGATCTGATGGATCCGTAAGGGCGTGCTAATCTAACACCTTGTGTATGTTGATTCATATACCACATACCGCGATTAATTCTATATGAGATAATGAAAAACACAGAGACGCCTCGTTAGTCGCCGACATGCAAATTCGTTCTAATGTTTTATGTATCACACTTCCCATCAGGTGGGGCGACCCAAATACATAAATTACAAACTTAATGAGACGAACATTATTTAACGTGCGAAGAATTGCGCCATTGTCGTACGTAATGTTTGGTTTTGAAATATCTGTTACTTTTTCAACTTGAGACTAGTGATTGCTCTTGCTAGGGCAGGTCTTGGCGAACCCTTTTACGGCGAGCTTTTTGAGCTCGTCCACAAGCCAAATTGAAGACCCTTGACGCTAAGGACGTAGGTAGGCTAACCAGAATGATATTATTTATCGCAAAAAACGTATATTAGTATATCTGATGAGAAGTAGTCATCGTCGTGCGTGAATGTCAGCCAGAGATACCACAGAGCTTAAGGTTTTGAGTCTGAGTAATAAATATAATACATAATGAGTAATAAAATAATTGAAACTGGACTAAATTGAAATGGGACCACAGGGTATACGTCAGCTTTCTAATAAAACAGTTATGAGGTAACAAACATAAAAAAAGCCGTACAGTCCAATTGAGAACCTCCTCCTTTTTTGAAGTCAGAAACCTTCGATCCAATCCTTTCAACGCCGAAATAATACAAGCGTTTTGAATAAACGAAAATGACTTTCCGAATTCTTTTTACATTTACACAACACACTGACGGACCATTTCAAACGCTACTTTTAATTTATCAAGAGAGCTTTTCATTAAATACTAGTGGTCCCGCAGTAGTCGAAATTCGACTATAATTAATTGAAATTATATTTTTGAACATTATTATGGTTCTATTCTCAAAGACTATTATACTTCTGATCACAGATTACGCCGAGGCTACACTATAGACAAAATATTATTAATCTATTTAACCACAGGCTTTACAATAAACAAAAGAATAAATAAATTATATATACATGTGTGTGTCAAATACATCTTAGTGTGTGTAATGTATTTTCTTTATTGAGTTAATTTATTTTTTGTGCATAATTTTTTTTTTTTTTTTTTTATTTCTTAGATGGGTAGACGAGCAGTCCACCTGGTGTTAAGTGGTTACTGGAGACCATGAACATCTACAACGTAAATGCGCCACCCACCTTGAGATATAAGTTCTAGGATCTCAGTATAGTTACAACGGCTGCCCTACCCTTCAAACCGAAACACATTACTGCTTCACGGCAGAAATAGGCAGGGCGGTGGTACCTACCCGCGCGGACTCACAAGAGGTCCTACCACCAGTAATTACGCAAATTATAATTTTGCGGGTTTCACTTTTATTACACGATGTTATTCCTTCACCGTGGAAGTCAATCGTGAACATTTGTTGAGTACGTAATTCATTAGAAAAATTGGTACCCGCCTGGGATTCGAACACCGGTGCATCGCTCAACACGATTGCCCCGGACATCTTATCTCTTAGGCCACGACGACTTTTTAATTTATTAATTTAAAAAAAATACTAGCAGTCTTCACTCCTTGTCTATATTCTATTCATTAAGTGTGGGAAATTTCATACTCCTCCGTCCGCGCAATTTTCGTAAAAAGGGATACAAAGTTTTTGCTTCACGTATTAATATGTAGATCTAGTAAATAAAAAGTTGACGAGAATAAGCTAGACCGCGCGAGAGGGAGATGGGCAGGCTTTTCACGATGCGCATACAGTGCGACGTCACGCCGCGCGCATATTCACAAACACTACACAAGCGCAACGTGCGAATGTGTTGAACGCGAACTACATGGTAGGCGGAGTGGGTGTTAGGTTTTATTTTCGTTACGGAATTTCTTGATTCGGTCGCCGCGCTCGCGATAAAAGCTATTCAATAGTTTAAAAAAAAAACACAGTTAATTTATCTTGTTATTATTTTAATAGTCGGTAAATTATTCTGTAATTTTGATATCAATTAATCGGTTAAAAGAAATATTACTGTATGATGACCTTTGATTGACTGTCTATTTCCTCATTGTTATTATATTATGTTAAATGTCTTCGTTGAAATAAACGAATGTATTTTTTTCTTGATTGTTTCAGAGCACTATCACATTTTCGTCGGCGACCTGAGTCCGGAAATTGAAACGCAGAGCTTAAGAGATGCCTTCGCGCCGTTCGGTGAAATATCGTGAGTATTACTATTGATTGTCTTTCCAATCAATGTTCTGGGAGGTAAACAAAGCGAGCGTTTTGATTGGGGGCCCCTACTGGCCGACAAATAAGCGCTCACCGCTACATTTAACTCTGAAATTGGCGAGGCGTGGCTGTTAATTCGAAAAATATGCCGTGGGGGTGTATTTTTTTTATTGCTAGATGGGTGGACGATCTCACAGCCTACCTGGTGTTAAGTGGTTACTGGAGCCCATAGACATCTACAACGTAAAATGTCGCCACCCACTTTGAGATATGAGTTCTAAAGTCTCAGTATAGTTACAACGGCTGCCCCACCCTTCACACCGAAACGCATTACTGCTTCACGGCAGAAATAGGCAGGGTGGTGGTACCTACCCGTGCGGACTCACAAGAGGTCCTATTACGCAAATTATAATTTTGCGGGTTTGATTTTTATTACACGATGTTATTCCTTTACCATGGAAGTCAATCGTGAATATTTGTTAAGTACGTATTTCATCACAAAAATTGGTACCCGCCTGCGGGATTCGAACAACATTTTAGGAAATGTTGAAATAAGCAGACATTAGTGTTGACTTTGCATTATTTTAATAATACACACCGTCAAATTCCTAAAACAATTAGAGATGACAAATGTAATTAGTGATTTGGAGTTAATGGGTTTGTGAATGATCACCGCGTCCGCCATGACAGACGCAACTTCTAGTGTTACCAGCTCTGAATTAAAATTATCATACAATAAATAGTCGTATACAAATAGATTAATCGATATCAAAATGATATTATTATAATAATTTCCAGACTATTAAATTAATAGCAAGATAATAATAATAATAATTAACTAGGGGATTTTAATTATTTCAAAATGTCACATTCTGTTTTTTTTATTGTTGTGTTGTCGTTTTGAGCAGAATCAGCAAAAAAAGTTCTCCCATCTTTAAAGGTCGTTTTCAATATTCAGGCAATTGTAAAACATCTTGTGTTCTCTGATGACTATAGCCACAGCTAATTAATTAACTCAAAACATTAGCTGGATATGCATATATGCGCAGGCATTACTGACAAATGACGTAGAATCAACTAGGGCATTGCAAAACATATTCTGTTGCACTATAAAATATTGGCCACAATAAACTACATGGAGGATCTTGTCTAGTTGGATCGCCGCCAATACTCCGCGGTCTCATTGCGAGCGTTTCATGTACTGCTCTAGTTTTGTATAACGCCGTCCTCAATTTAAATTGTTTGTTTACAAAAGAAACGCTGGCTTTCAATTCATTCTTGTGTTTGTCTACATTTTGAGAATCCATTGATATTTTTTCATTATTCTATAGTATGCTTAAAGGTTTGATCTATTTTAAGGAGATAATTCTGAATATTAAAAATTGTAGACGGGAACATATAATCCCTAAGTCTCTCAGAATTTCCCTGGCTGAAAACGTTAGTCTGGGAGTTTATTGAAACCCGTCACGAGGTCGTATTATTCGCTGATGATACATCATTATTGTTTAAAATTAAACGACATTTGGAAGATTATGACGATGTGAATGATGCTATCTCGCGCGTGGTACATTGGTTTAGTGTTAATAATCTGTTATTAAATAACAAAAAAACAAAATGTATAAAATTTACCACACCTAATGTTAGACAAGTTGACACTAATATTACTGTAAGTGGAGAGACACTGGAGCTTGTGGATTCGACAGTTTTTCTTGGTATAACAGTTGATTCTAAGCTGCAGTGGGGTCCTCACATATGCAAGTTAGCGAGTAGGCTTAGTTCTGCAGCGTTTGCGGTAAAAAAAATACGAATGTATATTAATAAAGATATGGCACGCTTGGTTTATTTTAGTTATTTTCATAGTGTTATGTCCTATGGCATTTTGCTATGGGGCAATGCTGCCGATGTCGAAACGATTTTCATCCTGCAGAAGAGGGCTATTCGTGCTATTTATAATATGCATCCGAGGGAATCCTTGAGGGACAAGTTTAAGGAAATCAAAATTCTAACTTTAGCGTCCCAATACATTTTTGAAAATTTACTGTACGTGCGTAAAAACATTGAAGAATTCCCCAGAGTCTGCGATTTGCACAATGTGAACACTAGGAACAAACATAGGCTTGCGTTGCCGGCGGCTCGAATTAAGAAAATAAGCAACTCTTTTAGGGGGCTGGGTGTACAGCTTTTCAACAAGATCCCACTAAACGTTCAACTACTACCTGTTCATAGATTTAAGAAAACTGTTAAGGAACGTTTGTGCAACAAGGCATATTATAAAGTTAAGGATTATTTACTAGATGGCACTACGTGGGAATGAGGCGCTCGCTCCTGGCCTTTTCATTTTTCATTATTATTATTATTTTTTTAGACTTGTTTTTTCTTTTATTGTGAATATTTCTATTTATTTAAAAAAAAGAAAATATTTGAGAAAAAACAAAAAGAAAAAAAAAGCCCGCTGAGTTTGTTTCGCCGGTTCTTCTCAGGACTGTGGCTTTTTTTGGAACCGGTGGTAGAGTTAACATTGTTATTTGTATTTCGACATTCAACAAGTGTGTCATACTGACATCTAAGTTGAAATAAATGATTTTGAATTTGAATTTGAATTTTGAATTTGAATTTGAGACATATTTTTTAGCCGTTGTACTGTAAAACTGAGAATTAGAACTGGTGTCCGGTGTTAGATGGTTGCCGGCATTAACGTTGTCGATATCTATGGCTCCCGATAACTACTTAACACTAGATGAGCCGTGAGCCCAGCCAACCGTCCAGACAACAAAAATATGGCTATAAAACTTCTTATCGTATTTAACTTGTTATCGTTCATTTCGCGTTTTATATTGTCATTATATTATTTCTGAAGTTTTTGGATATTTAAGATATTTCGTGGACAGTAGCCCGGCTCAAACGTAAAAGTAGTCTTAGCTGGTCGTAGGATCTCTTGAGTTCGTAGGGGTAGGTACCACCACCCCGCCTAATTCTGCCGTAAAGCAGTAATGCGTTTCGGTTTAAAAGGTGGGGCAGCCGTTGTAACTATACTGAGACCTTAGAACTTATATCTCAAGGTGGTTGGCGCATCTACGTTGTAAATGTCTATGGGTTCTGGTAACCACTTTACACCAGGTGGGCTGTGAGCTCGTCCACCCATCTAAGCAATAAATAAAATGGCAAAAACTCATCAGAAAATAAGCTTTTTCCTTAAGTCATTGTGACGTCAAGGCGTTGATAGCAATTCTCGATTCTTTGTTCGGTACCCCACGCTACTGTTTGTGAAATAATACCGCGATATCACAGACGTACTCTACAATTATATTATATTTTCTTTTATTGCTTAGATTAGTCCATAATGGCCCACCTGGTGTTAAGTGGTTTCTGGAGCCCATAGACATCTATAACGTAAATGCCGCCCTGAGATACGAGTTCTAAGGTCTCAGTATAGTTACAACAGCTACCCAACCCTTTAAACCGAAACGCATTTCTGCTTCACGGCAAAAATAAGCAGAGCGTTGGTACTCATCCGTGTGGACTCGCAAGAGGTCCTACTACCAGTAAAAATGTTATCTGTGTCGATTCTAAGAATATCTAATGGAGGGTAGACGTAAGGAGCACCACCTCAGTGTATTAAAAAGTGTCTGTTGAAAAGGAGCCAATTAAGGTGCTGCTATAATAGCAAGTGGAAAGATTGAAAAAACCGCTCAACAGACTACCGCAGGTAAACTTTCCGAACCGTACCGAGAATTACCGAATTTATACGACGTCAAGAAAAGGGATGTCCAATATGCGTGGTTTGAGGATGTTGTTTAATCGATTTTTTTTTCAAATTGATTAAAATTTAAATAAAAAAAAAGAAATAAATTTAATAACAATAAAGTATAACTTCTTACGCGCGTACATAAGTACACGCACCCTTTTTTTTCAACTTATCACCAATACAAGATGGTGCTCCTTAGTTCTATCCTCCAAAGAACATCAAGATAAATCCAAGGTCCGTTCGCTTTCGGGTTCGAAACGTTGCCCATATTTTCCGCCGACATAACGAATATTATCGAAAACTTGTTATGGGTCCTCGTAAAATTTTATGAAGCTACATTAAAACTCTATCAAGGCATAATGAAACCGGTAATTCTTAGGAAATTTCATATAACGTCTACAAATGACGGCTTTTATTCAATTAATAGAATTAATTACATGGAAATTGAGGGATCAGGTCCTGTTTTTCGTAGTTCGAAGCATTTTATTATAATAATTATTATATTCATTTCATTGACTTAGATAGATGGTTCATACTATATATCCTGATAGATGGTTCATGGTTCTATACTCTTCGCATATACGAGTCTTACTGTGTTACTTATAATATTTGCTATGTGTATGTGCTATAATTCTCATGTTGTATTTGTTATTTTAGTTATGTGTTATTTGTTCTACACACACTCATCACTTTTTATTATTATTCTCATTATCCTCTCGCAGGTCTGCTGGAAGAGATTTCTCAAAGAAATAAGCAGTGCCTTTGTACATAATTTTCCTATTACTCTGTACTGTGTCTTGTTTTCTGTGTGTACATAAATAAATAAATAAATAAATAAATAAATAGATGATCCCAGCACACAAATTAAGCAAATTAAATTTCGGCAAAATATACGGAACTGCACGTATTTCTGGTAGTAGAGTATGAGTCCGCACGGTTGCTACCTATTTCCACCATGAAGCAGTAATGCGTTTCGATTTGAAGGGCGGTACAGCCCTTATACTGTAAAACTGAGACTCACAACTCATGACTCAGGACCGGTAACGGCATTTGCGTTGCTGATGCCTATAGGCCCCGGTACAACGTCGACATCAAATGGGCCGTGAGCTAGTCCACCCATCCAGACAATAAAAAACGAACAGCAGATCCAGTATCAACTTCATCTTTCTATCAACACATTGAATCTACCACTGCCTTACTCCTATTGCAAAATTAATCCCACTTGCAGTTTAACTCGGAAGGTTTATCAAAATGAAGGGTGGTGGCGTCTTGGCTTTGCCCCTGACATTGTCAACGTCTATGCGCGTCGTTAATTACTTACCATATCATACGGACCGAAAACCAAAACATTCCCAGTTGAAGTTCTAAAATAGAACTGTCCGAATAATGGAAACGAAAACTATTGATAAGCCCTGGCTACCAAGTAAAGAAATCATCAGAAGAAGAGAATATCATTAACAGCTCACAATCATCCACTGCTGGACATAGGTCCAATGGTCGGTCCCGACATATCTTTGGCCCCAGTATCCAGCTCTATCGATTCTACCTGCTATGTAATCTGTCCGCTGCTATTTCAAACTTGTAATCATTCCAAACAATTGTTATTAAATACTAATCAATTATCTTATTACAGCGACTGCCGGGTGGTTCGCGATCCACAGACCCTCAAATCGAAAGGATACGGCTTCGTCTCATATTTGAAAAAATCCGTAAGTTTTAATCTGTTACATTATAATTATCTAAGATGCTCTGAACCTGTTAGTCCTTGGGACATAGAATAATAACTTTAATAATGACCTTGACACACAAAACTGAAGTCTAAAATACGAATAGATGCTATAGTACTTCTTCATCCCATTCCCTGGATTGATGGGCGATAAAGAATTTTACTAGAGAACGAACAGTAGTATTTTGAGCAGCATTCTCTGAGGATACCAACGTACGGTGCCAATATAAGGCTGCAATTTTTTTTAAAGCCCTTGAAAGCAGACGAGCATACGGCCCACCTGATGGTGAGTGGTCACCGTCGCCCATGGACTTCAGCAATGCCAGTGGCAGAGCCAAGCCGCTGCCTACCACAAAGCTCTGCCACCTATGAATACAACAAGCATTATGCATCACCATTCAGATATCAACCTTCGAGACGAGAGCGACTAATCTTTAATCTGTAATCTCTCTGGGCTCCCGTAACCACTTAAGACCAGGCGAGCCGCGAACGCTTCCATCGATTTCAAGCATTAAGTAATGATTAAAGACTCAAGAAAAAATAAAAATAATTGGTCATTAGGTAAAAATTGTGATGTTTTAGTACCAGGTCTTACCTACATGGTAGAAGTGGAAACGACATGTCAATCAACTTCTTGAATGTAACGAAAGCTTAGGATGTGATTACCTATGTTTTTCTTTATTGTCACTTAATTATTGTCACTTTTCGTTATTGTCGTTTAGTTAAGTTTTATTTTCTTTCTTTTTTTTTTGTTGCTTAGATGGGTGGACGAGCTCACAGCCCACCTGGTGTTAAGTGGTTACTGGAGCCCATAGACATCTACAATGTAAATGCGCCACTCACCTTGAGATATAAGTTCTGAGGTCTCAGTATAGTTACAACGGCTACCCCACCCTTCAAACCGAAACGCATTACTGCTTCACCGCAGAAATAGGCGGGGTGGTGGTACCTACCCGTTCGGACTCACAAGAGGTCCTACCACCAGTATAAGTAAAGTAGGTAGGTCTTTTAGTGTTGCATACATACATATATAGTATAAATTAGTGCATATATTTATATTAGTGTAAGTTATATTATTGTAGATGGCAACAGAATCACGGCTCAGAAGCAATTATTGTTTTTGAGTTTAGGGGCTTTCTTCGACTTGGATTCTGATCTGTGAATTAAGCGCGCGTTATACAAGAAATATTGTATTAATTAATTAATCACATCTTTGATCTTACTAATTAACTAACATATAACAATAAATATCTAATAATATTCAGTAATTATACCACGTTATACCACGTTGACAAATAATATATCGTTTAAATAGCATTTATCGATAAATATTTTTTTAAGAGATATTATGACCTGGTAACTAAGACCTTTAAGTCATGTCTTATTTTAATTTATATCCTTATTTTTATGAAAAATGATAATATGGAGTGAAATGAAATGAAGATGATTAATTTGAGACATTAATCAACTGGGATGAAATTAAATGAAATGAAATGAGATGATATGGGATGAAATAATTAATCTCAGTAAAATGGTGGTCATTTACTAAGATTTTTTCAGTGGACTTTTTGGAGGATCCCGAGAAGTTACGTCCAGCGGCTTTGTTTCATTTTCCCACATTTGTGCACTTTCGCAGATATTAAACAGTTAATAAACTACCGTTATTACACATTTAAACCTGAAGAAACACTAAATAGACAAAATAAAACAAATCACACAACTTCACTCCTCGCGTTCCCGCCAAAAAGTCGAATTATCGATAAAGTTTTTTTTGTATCAAACTACCCGCGTCTCACCAAACCGTTTGACCTAGTTAATGCGGTTCACATCCAGGTAGTGAAATCGACAGGACCCGAAAATTGCTAACAAGTCTACAGTTCTGCCAAAACTTTAGTACTACGCTCTGAGGCAGAGAGAACAGTGTTTTAGGGCAGTAAAAATATCATATCGAGGAGTGAAAGGCCATTTAGTTTGAGCAACATTTATGCAACATTACAGAGGAGTCATTTAAAGTTAAAATTTTGCGAAAAATCTATATATTAATACGTGAAGCAAAAACTTTGTATCCCTTTTTACGAAAATTGCGCGGACGGAGGAGTATGAAATTTTCCACACTTTTACAGAACATAGAGAAGAAGTGCACAATGCTAATATTTTTTTAAAATAATGCATAAAAGATACATTAAATCAATAAAGAAAACATTACACACACTACATACCATGTATTTGATGCACACACGCATGCATACTATTTATTGTCAAACTTTTGTTCTTGGCGTCTGTTGTCAAATTGAGAATAGATTAAATATTGTTTGCCTTTGTTAATATTTTTTATAGTGTAGTCTTGGCGAAATTTGTGATTATAGAAGTATAAAATACAATCATAATAGTGTACAAACCTACAACTCCAAATAATTATAGTCGAATTTCGATTACTGCGGGAACTCTAGTATTATTAAAAAGAACAGCGCGCGTGCCAACGTGAACGAAGTGAAACTTCTTTTGCGTAGTGTGTAGCATTGTGGTTTTCTTCATTTATCATCCTTAAATCATTTTTTTTCTTGTAATAGGGAATGCTGTGTATAGGAGAAATAACCCATCTCGCTTTGTCCTTTCCCTCTCGTCACGGTCGAGTGGTTGGCGAGACACTGTCTATTTTCTCACTCTCGCTCTTCCTAAATTGCATCTTTTCTCTCTAGCCGTAACGAAACTGTCGCGAGTTACATTTTACTCTCAATGCGCCTAAAGGAGTTTCACTTCAAAAACATCCTCAGCTATTTCAAAGGGGGAAACCTAATTGAAGTTCAATTAAAAACATCAAATTGTTGATGCTGATAACAAATAAAAAGGATCTTTAATCCACAAAGATAAATGTCGCGTCAGTATTAAGCGAAATATCACTTAAGCCACTTAAGCCTTTCACCCCTTTTCTAAGTTTTAATACATATTATTTGAAGAAAACCTTATATCGGTCCACACGGATACAACTTATCAATTTCTATCGCGAAGCAGTACGCCCTGTCGCCAAACAGCTGTTAACATTAAAATGCACGTCGCTAATTATACAAGACTTAGTTTATTTAAACAAAAAACAATAGGGCTTTTTCATGAGACCTTTTGCACGTGTTCGCGTAACCGCATTGATATTAAACTTTCACGAGGAAAGCGCGGAGCCGTTGCAGTTTCCCATGCCTTGCGGCGAGCTTTCAAATTAAACAATTTGTGGTTCGTTGATTAAAGAAACATAATTAATAATTAGACTTTGTTTACGTAAGAAATACATACATACGTCTTTGCTCTATTATTATAACTAGAGTTATTAAATTTGTAATACAATAAGACTGGATTCAGAAGTACTACTGGCCTTTTAAACAAGACCCCGCAAAAGGTTCGATTACTAACTCTTTATAGATCCAGGAATCGTTCAAAGAATGGTTTTGCAATATGAAATATTATAATACCAACGACAATCCGATGGTCAATCGTAGTAAACTGCTGTAATACTTAAAGAACGCTGCTCTTCATCTCGGGTAAATGCCAAGGTCGCCTCACGACACCAACGGAAAAATGCTCCTGAAATATCTTCTCTTTCTTCACAAATTCTCTCTACCTTACTAGTGTACTTTTACTTACTTTGAAGAGGTCCGCATGTTCAGTCTGCGTGGGTGATACCACATTCATTATGGTTTCCTCCGTTAAGCCTACTTCATGTCTCGATATGGACTAATTAGGCTTCACCAAGAAGACGATAGCCAAATGTGAGAGACTAATTGAAACTCATCTGCTGCAGGAGGCGGAATCAGCGATCACATCCATGAACGGGCAGTGGCTCGGCTCCAGGTCCATCCGCACCAACTGGGCCACAAGAAAACCACCGGCTCCGAAGAATGAACGTAAGCTATCCACTCTTCATTCGCTACTAAAGGGGCCAAGAATCGAACATGACACTTGTTGCAAGAGGAGCCTTGTGATTTGGTCGTCCATGTTAATATTGCCCTATATACAACCCGAGCGGGACTTTCCCCCTTTCTACCCTCATACGCGCTAAGGTACGTTGAGTTTTCCCCCCCACTTATCTTTAAAGCTCTGAAGCCGCATCACTTTCTAAGCGCTGCGACATTACCACATTCAAACTAGCCTAAGGAAAGTGTTTTTCAGTAGGTAGCGGCTTGGCTGTGCCCCTGGCTATGCCGATGTCAATGTGCGGCGGTGACCACTTACCATCAGGTGGACTGCATGCTCGTCTGCCGATGGCAATTAAAAAAGGTTTGCTCGGTTTGTGAGATGTTTAGCATGCTGTGGTGTAAAAATTAGAAAGAAACGCTTTTTAACGATTCCGAGTCATGTAATCCGGAAGTGGAAACAGAAGACTGGTTCTTTACTCTATCGCTTCAGCAGATCTATCGATTGCGGTAGCCTACCGCAGTAATGAATGTTTCATCATTGATATCATTTAGTGACAAACATTTTATGGCTGCGTACTTCTTTTTTTTTGTACTCCCTAAGCTGATGATCTTGTAAGGCGATTTCAGCGTAACCCTAACAAGTAGGTGGGCTCACGGAGCTCAAACCTGACGACGTTGCTAACACTGACCCTAGCAAGAGCAGTGCTTTGCAGAATCTACCACCGGATCGGAAACGCGACCCACTGAAAAGACCCGGCGAGAAACTCAGGGGGCTGTGTCTGTGGGTTAGTTTACCCGCCGAGCCCTTCGTCGCAAGCGACGGGTTCGACGAGGACGATGACGGGCTGCGTACTTAAATAATTAATTTAAACCACTGAAGATTGACTGATTGGTGTTGTGTTTTAAAAAAATTAAAAAAATTCGTAACGTATGTCGAAGAAACGAATGATATGGGCTGCGAGAGTTATTCAAATATACGATTTGAATGCGCACTAAATGCTATGTGGGTTACTTGTTAATATTATATTATCTTATACCTTTAAACGAGCAATTCTTGTATATTAATATATATATAATCTGAATCTCGGAAACGGCTCCAACGATTTACATAAAATTTAGTATACAGCGGATTTCGGGGGCGATAAATCGATCTAGCTATGATTTATTTTCAGAAAATGTTGTTTTATTCGTGTTTTCAATAATCAACTCTTCCCGACATCTATTGGCGAATAATAATACTGTTTTTCTTGATTGAGGGCAACTGACCGCTTTAAAGACACAAAAAGACGGCGATATCAAAAAAAAAAACGAGCTCGGTCATCATCTAGTAATATAAATGTGGGCAACACTTCTACATATTTACGATTCTTGCAACGAGCAAACATTCGTGTGATAAACAGGTTTGCTTGCTCTTTGTCTGAGTGTTTATTATCTACATATGTATATATTTTAACGTAGGTATATAAGTATGAATGTATGTATGTCTCTGGTACGCATAGCATATGTAATCCTAAAATTGGGCGCGGATGACCATGCATGATTGCAACCTAACCCATACATCAGCCTGCTGAGTTTCTCGCCGGATCTTCTCAGCGGGTCGCTGTCCCGATCCGGTTGTAGATTCATTCGCGAAGCAATGGCCTTTTTTTATTATTCCTTAAGTGCGTGTACGAGCCACAAGCCCATAGGCCAATACCGCCACCTAGCTTGAGATAGGTAATAGTTTAAAGGTCTCCATTTTTACAGAACAACGCCGGCCCCACCCTTCAAATCGAAACGCATTACTGCTTCACGGCAAAAATAGACAGGGCGGTGATACCTACCCGTGCAGACTCACAAGACGTCCAGCAGTTATTACCCAAATATAATTTTGCGGATTTGATTTTTATTACACGATGTTATTCCTTCACCGTGGAAGTCAACCGTGAACATTTGATAAGTACGTATTTCATTAGAAAAATTGATACCCGCCAGCGGGATTCGTAAAACCGGTGCGTCGCTATATTCGAATGCACCGGACGTCTTATTCTAATCCTTTAAGCTACGACGATTTTTTAACGGCCTTTGGTAGGTATCTGATGATATAAGGAATAACTTGGGCTACTTTTTTTAGTATATGGGGCGAAGCCCACAGCTCATCGTGGCCGCCGGTAACTACATTCCCGATCCTGCGGAAAGAATGGAAAGCAGTCGACGTCGCCCCAAACACGTCATTTCGGATCCTCCCGATCCACTAACGGTGCTTTTAGGTACCTCAAGCACTGGTCACCGTTCTCGTCGAACCCGTCGTTTGCGACGAAGGGCTCGACGAGTAAATTAACCCACAGACACAGCCATTGAGTTTCTCGCCGGATCTTCTCAGTGGGTCGCGTTTCCGATCCGGTGGTAGATTCTGCGAAGGACTGCTCTTGCTAGGGTTCGTGTTAGCAACGTCGTCAGGTTTGAGCCCAGTGAGCTCACCTACTAGTTAAGGTTACGCTAGAATAGCCTCTCAAGGCTACCAGCTTAGGTAGGATAAAAAAAAAGCATAATCCGCGGTACGAAAATAGCCGCGAGTAGCATCGCGGGACTCAGCTATCATCAATAATAAAATTTAATGTTTCCGAAGCGAAGCGAGGGCGGGTCGCTAGTCTTCAATAAAAATGAAATACCATCTATCTAACTTTGAAATTCACATCAAAGCGAATAGCGCACACTTAAGACACTTGAACTGGCTAAATCAACAAACGTATAAATAAATTATGATTTTGAGCGAAACCTTTGATTCCTTTAGAGTAAGTAATAAGGCTTCCGCGTCCATTCGGTTTTAGGTGGAATTATATTTTCATTAGGCGAACTTTTATAAGGGAATCCTTAATGGGAATTCACAAAGAAGCACGTTTAAAGCTGGATTAACTAAACAAGGATACGCCGACAGGAATCGAAGTTAAACAAAATATTAATTATCACTACATAGTAGAGAACAAAGTCGCTTTCTCTGTCTCTATATATATATAAATATATATATATATATATATATATATATATATTTTTTTTTATTGCTTAGATAGATGGACGAGCTCACAGCCCACCTGGTGTTAAGTGGTTACTGAAGCCCATAGACATCTACAACGTAAATGCGCCACCCACCTCGAGATATAAGTTCTAAGGTCTCAGTATAGTTACAACGGCTACCCCACCCTTCGAACCGAAACGCATTACTGCTTCACGACGGAAATAAGCTATATCCTATGCAACTTCGCCAGGTTTGAGCCCCGTGAGCTCACCTACTCGGCTGGTTCCCCTGATATAGCCCCTCAAGGCTATCTATCGGCTTAGGTAAGAAAAAAAAGGAATGTCGACAAGGCGTGTAAACAGTAATTTACAAACAGATTTTTTTAGAATAAAGTTTTTTTTATATGTTGCTCTTGTAGGCAGACAAGCATACGGCCCACCTGATGGTGAATGGTAACCGTCGCCCATGGACTTCAGCAATGCCAGGGGCAGAGCCAAACAATAAAGAATCATACTAGAATATTCCTTTAACGAAAGCCAGCTCTTTAGTCGGACTAATTATTAAATAACAGATTATTCAGCAGTTAATTGTTTTCCCTTTGAAGTCGGCTTCGTAATTTTGATGAGATCAAAGCACTCTTAGTACATCACATTGAGCTGCTTATTTAAAGATGTCAAGGAACGACAAATAATTGTTAATAAACTAAAATAAATTAAATTTGTATTTTTTTTTTATTGTACATACGCGTGAACGAGCCACCCGGCTCATCTGAACTTAAGTTGGTTCTTCACTTAGAAGATCTGGCGAGAAACTCAATGGGCTATCGCCAGGAGTACAATGAAGCCTGTGTTTCCACTAAATCGTCCAGTTTTACTTACAATTTTTCTTCAGGCCTTTATCCTACTGGACTAGTAGATCTTACGATAGTGAACAGGAAATTTAACGATAGGCGTAGCTCCCTCACTTCCTTGGTGTACTTCTTCTTTTTAATCTCTTCACTATTAAGAGAGTGGTCGTGATATTTATCTTAAGAGAAAATTTGACGCGTCTTCCGATGCCTCGCCGTGTCTTACTCATTGTGGACATTCTGGTGTACTCATTTAAGTGGCCTCTCGCTGTAGTCCTGATTTTGTTGTTTCACCTCATTGGGAAGGTCGCGCGCGGTCTTCCGCCGCCCACGCTTTCTTCAACGACGAAGCGTCTATAGACTGGTTATCTCTTCGTGAAACGTGTCTAAAGAAAAAAAGAACGCTACCATCGGAGACTGTAGCACAGAAAACAGGCGCTCTATAGAGAGTTCTTGATTTATCGAGATATTCGTGAGGAACCCTGTCCACGAATCCCCAAGTATTATACCTTCAACCCCGCATCGCCAGAGTGTCATTCTCTTCTTTTACACTTCTCACACAGTCCACGTCTCAGCACCGCATAAAATATCAAGAAGATAAGCAATAAAAAAGGACATAAGCAGAATAGGAGCTACGGCAGTTTTGATTCTCTTTACTAGAGCGGAAGAAGGTGATCTTCTATTATAAGATGGAGGGAGAGAAGAGAGGTTCATGGTTAATATTTGAACTATACATACATACATAAACAAGCTTTTTAGCAGCGGGGATATATCTCGCACAACCAATATTCCAATCGTCATTGAAATGAATAATATTTGAAAACATTTTGTAACATCTCTATATAGTTCCGTTAGTGAAACGATAATTTCCGAATCGTTATAAACACATTTCCGTTTCGGTCAAGATTACGTGCTTCCGTCGTTTCATGACCGATAAAAATCGATATCAACAACTACTACTACATATTATTATATATGTATACGCATTCTTGAACTGTCACACAAACATGCTTTATATGGGTAAGTTTAATAGCATATTTCTTTCGTGAAGCTGTCGTGACATCTCATTTGGAGAGTTACACAATACTTCCAGATGACTTCTACTACGTTTGTTCAGCAGCAAATGGATCGTAATCTTGTCTAATTATTAATGAATTCGCCACATCTCACACTCAGTCGAAAACCGAACTTTGACTCGGCTGGCGTAGCTTTTTCATGTTTGGTCTGTTAAACTATGATCGGAACGCGATGCGGTAGGGCCCTAAAAACGTTCTTGGATCCGCGGTCTGCTCCCAACATCTGCAGACCTTTTCTTTTTTTTTCCGGGCCGGGGGCCGAACCTCCTACGACGTCCCCGCGCCTAGGGGGCGCGCGGGGTATGTGGGACTCAACGATCTGCAGGTGTTGAGAGCAGACCGCGGGCCCAAGGAATTTTAGGGCCCACCCACTAAACGACTCCCCTGCACTCTTCGCCCAAGCGTCCGATCCCCTCCGAGGTCAGAACCCAGATGAGCTAGGGGGGTTACCGCGGTCAACACTACAACCAGACGGCGCGGCTCACCCCAAGGACGCCCAACCGACGGAGCCTTCGAGGCGAATCGAAGGCTCTGAAATGTCGGCCGTCTCAGTATGGCAGCCCGTCAGGCCGCCCTGACGATGCCGCTGGTGTCCTGGAATACCCCGCTGGACCAGAACTAGCCTGCCGGGTCAACATTCAAGTCCCAGTTACCCCGCGTGTGCCCTAGACGCCGACACCTCGTAGAGGTTCGGCCCCCACCCGAATGGTTGGAACACGATGGAACTTTGGCCTTATTGACAGACCAGAACTTAGTGAACCAAGAACGACTCAGCGCTAGCCAACTCACGCATCAGACGTTCACGACACGAATCATGCCGTAACATACACCGTTCATTATTGTGCATGATGTGTGTGTAATAAATGTTTATATGTTATTAATTGATGCGGTGTGACCTACTATTTGCATTGTTCGATATGGTTGGTCGGCAGTGATGGATTTACGCCTAGGCCCGTGAGCTTCGTGAGAATTTGTGTAAAGAATTGTTCGTCAAAGTGTCTGATATCTAGAAAGTTCCATTGAAAAAGCGAATAACCCATAAATGCTCCCTTCCAGTGAACTCCAAGCCTCTGACTTTCGACGAGGTCTACAATCAGAGCTCCGCCAGCAATTGCACAGTGTACTGTGGAGGTCTGACCACCGGCCTCACCGAAGAACTCATGCAGAAGACCTTCCAGCCATTCGGAACTATTCAGGAGATCAGAGTCTTCAAGGACAAAGGATATGCTTTCATCAGGTATTGATTTATCTTCAAATCTCAATAGTATAACGGCCTTCCCACACCATAAACAGAAAAATCTGCACAATATTCTTCAGTGAAAACTTATCAGTTACAATTCTCCTCAGATTCTCGACAAAGGAAAGTGCCACCCACGCAATCGTTGCTGTCCACAACACGGATATCAACGGTCAACCAGTCAAATGCTCTTGGGGCAAGGAGTCTGGTGACCCTAACAACTCGCAGGCTCAAGGACAGGTACGCTAAATTTAATATCCTTCGAAGCTCAGTAAAGTTGAGGATAATCAACCAACGGCTCAGATGTGGCGTTCCAGATATCTATGAGCATCCGTGATCAGTCACCGCCAAGATAACCGTATTCTCGTCTATCTATTTAGGTAACAAAATATAGACTATACCTTCCCGGAAATCTTTTCCAAATTCCATGTAGCGATGCTTTGAAGATATAGAGACCGAAACAGAATTTACGTCCACCGTCAGCATGCTTAATAATAGTAGTCAGTAGTTTTGTAACCACGTTCCACCTTACTGAAGACCAAGCGTGAACTGGCCAAGGTTTGTTCGAACATGACTTCTTTAAACCAGGCTTAAAGTCCTCAGCGATTGGTCATGATTCGGTTGTACCTGATAACATAATATAGCCCGCGTTCCAATTCCTGAGTACCTCGCCGGTTCTTCTTAGCGGGTAGCTATTTCGATCCTGTAGTACAGTAATTCGCAAAGCACCGGCCCTCAATATGTTAGGTCTTCTTCGGAGGCACTCGGGCGTCTGTCTGCAAATCCACCACTTCTGGCCGAGCTCGTGCTCGCGCATCGATTCTGGTGAAGATAGAAAGTTCACCGGCCAATACTAAGCCTTTCTACCAAAAAATAATACTTTAGGTCACTTTTTTTTATTGCTTAGATTGGTGGACGAGCTCACAGCCCACCTGGTGCTAAGTGGTTACTGGAACCCGTAGACATCTACAACGTAAATGCGCCACCCACCTTGAGATATAAGTTGTAAGGTCTCAAGTATAGTTAGAACGGCTGCCCAACCCTTCAAACCGAAACGCATTACTGCTTCACGGCAGAAATAGGCAGGATGGTGGTCCTACTCGTGCGGACTCACAAGAGATCCTATCACCAGTTTTGTGCGACGCTCACTCGAAAAGTGTTCATGTTACATTAATTTTGAGGTGATTCGTTATATAAATTTATTGCTTTTTTCGAGATATCGACAAAGAGAAGATAGTCCACCGAGCTGGTGAGATTGCTCGGTAGATCACCAGTCTGAATGTTATTGTTTGGAACTTGTATATATCCAATCTTGAAATCAAATCAAATATCTTGTATTGCGTTTTAGCTACGTAAACTAAATTGTCTTTCGATGTGTAATTAATGGTTCGTGTTTGGTGTGGATTCTAGCTGGGCGGCACAGCTTACAGTCCGTTCGGGACAGCTTACACCGCTAGCGGGGTGCCCCCTGCTTCATACTGGTACAACACGTACCCTCAGCAGATCGGTGGCTTCCTGCAGGGCGTCCAAGGCGTGCAGGGGTACACTTACGCTGGACAGTTTGGATATCAACAGCAGTACATGGGGTGAGTAGGAAACTGCAGTCTAGTTTTAATGGTAACAGGAAACTTGGATGTATCAATTGTGTTATGGATCCAAATTGTATTTTTTTTTATTTGAGTTCAGTACGTATTTCATTAGAACAAGTATTTTTCTTCTTCTTCTCCATCGCTTCCTCATTACTGTGGATCTTGACTCCGTCTCAGCTTGTCGACTGCCAGCCTTCATCGGTTCCGGTCAGTTACCTGGTGTAGTGCAGGACTAAGTGGTCCGTTGGTTTGCTCGGAGACATGGTCGGACCAATGTTTGGGGCTCCAGCCTTTAGGACGTTTTCCTTCTACTTTTCCAGCGACCATCAGACGTTCCAAGTTATCTACACCTCTGCAGGCAACGTGGCCAAAGTAGTGGTTCATTACTGCTGGTAGCAGGGTGCAGCTAACCTCTATTTTCAATGCCTCCTCCTTGCGTCGATAATCCTCAATGCTGAGGGTCGTGGCCTCTAACAACTTTCCTTTATTATCTTGCGCCATTCCTGCCTATACTCGGCTGTGTGGATAGCAACGTGGGCTGAAGTATTGAGAGTGGAGCGTATCTGGTCGAGTAGCGCATTTTACTTCTGCCTCTGGGTCTTCTTTTTTTTTATTACCTGTAGGAAGACGAGCATACAGCCCACCCAGTGAGTGGTTACCGTTGCCCATAGACTTCAGCAATACCAGGTGCAGAGCCATGCCGCTGCCTACCACATACCTTCTTCCGCATACCTAGCCTGCTACCAGCAGCTTTTCCAAATTGTCACCTCTCTTTCTGGCGGTGTGTCCAAAGAACTCAAAACTCCTCCGCGCGCATATAATACTGAGGCGCATCGGAATCTTGAGCTCGGTAAGAATGGTAATTTTCAATGCTGTCCAGCCTCAAAGGATTGTTTGAATTGAATTGAAATATATCCTTGGGGAGCAACATTTAACCACATGCACTTAAATGAAACGTGTTCTACCAGGATGGGTGGAGTCCAGATCCCGTGGGCGCTGGGCGGTGGCGTGGGCGGGGTGGGTGGCGTCGGCGGCGTGGCTGCCATGTCGCAGCCGCCGCAGGTGCTCCACTACCCCGTGCAGCACTTCCAAGTTCAGCCCGTAAGTAATAAAGATTTTTCATATCTGATTCTGTTTTGACAATTTCGCGCACGGAGCAGTCTTATGTTTAACATAGCTAATTTTATAAACCTTATTGTTTGATGTACTCTTACAACAATATCGAAGGGTGAAAGGCCATTAGATTTAGGCGACATTTCGCTTAATACGCGACATTTATCATTCTAATTAAAGGTTCATTTTATTTGGTATCAGCATCAACAGCTCGATGTTTTAATTGAACTTTAATTAAGTTTACCCCATTCTAATAGCTGAAGAAGTTTTTTTGTTACGATATTTTTTCCAAATGTTTAAAACTTCAAATTTCTTTCCTGTAGAGTTGCAAAAATGTCGCTTAACTCCAAATAGTCTTTCGCTCCTCGATATTAAGTTTTAATGAGATCTTGACTCTTCGGCGCTTTTTTTTGCCTACGTACTCTAGTAACCTCTAGGAATTATACTAGATTCACCGAGCGAATAGGCAAGCTAAAACTAGTCCTAACAAGAGCAGTGCTTTGCTGAATCTACCACCGGATCGGAAACGTGACCCACTGAGAAGATCCGCCGAGAAACTCAATGGGTCTTCCGGCGCATTGTCCATCTGTCGATACCAGAATTGTTTATTGTCGGGCCGAGACATCAAGTGTATTTGTTTTATTGCTTAGGTACGTGAACGAGCATATGACCCATCTGGTTGTGAGTGGTTGCCGGAGTCCATCATCCCACATCAAGAACGTAAATGTCACCACCCACCTTGAGACATGAGTTTTAAGTCTTAGTTTTACAGTATAACGGATGCCCCGTCATTCAAACCGAAACGCACAACTGCTTTACGGCAGAAATAGCAGTGTGGTGGTACCTACCCGTACGTGCTCACAGAATGCCCTACTGCAAGTGGACAAGTTTCAATGGCAACACTCAAAATTTGTCTGCTCCTAACATTCTACCCTCAGGAATCAATCAAAACACTATAAGAACCAGTTAAATCCACCAGTTAGTCCATAACCGTGAACGCTTAAAACGTTTACGGTGGGCAGCGGTTTGACTGTGCCCTGAACATTGCTGACGTCCATGGGCGACATTAACTACTCACCATCAGATGCGAATGGGACCGTATGCTCGTCCACAAAGGGCAATAAAGAAAACCGTAGCTTAAGTTTCTATACAAAAGCGCAGAAAACTTTATTTGATAAATATTGTCTTGTTGCAATACGTACTGAGTCCTGATATGTTATTCACAGATTGGAGAGGACGAATGGCTGGCCCCAAGTCTCCTTGTCTGAGAGCAGCGCCCAGCACCCACCGAGCCTGCCCAATGCTACTACCCAGAGGAATAACCGCCCCATTTCCGAAACGTCTCTTCAAAAACTACTGTCGTATCCTTGAAGCTTAAAGTTTCCCGCGTCTGTGAAGTTCTAGCTTTGTGCTTCTGACTTACCTGTAAGGTTTTTCGTTTGGCAGGCATAGGTGAGTGCGATCGTAATGATTACGGCTACGAGCCAACATTTAACCGGCCCTCAAAGTGGAGGAGTTTGGGGGAAATGTGAGTCATACTTCCTTAATTTTAACCGCCGCTTGCGAATAACGCGTCAAATAATAAAAAGCTACATATATTAGCGTAAGTTAAGTAGGTTTAAGCCGATATTAAACACACGGGCCAATGAAGGTTGCGATTTCGTTTAAGGAAACAGAGAGATGAATCTCTGAGGAGCTCGCTTCTCTGTCGTGTACGCGAGTTGATTTCCCGAGATCTTGGAACGTACCAAACTCGAGCACAAGCATAGCCATAAGTTTAGATGGAATATAAATTTAGATTTTTTGAAAACCTTTAATAGAATGTTAAATGAAGTTTAAGGGGCAACATTTAGGATTGTGAGTGAGAAAGATATTGAAAATAAATAAATAATAATAATGATGATGATGATTAAAAGCAAAACTTTTTTTAACGCGCTACGACTCTAGTCAAATCGGAAGCCACGATACAAACCGACTAGTCATTATGTTTTTCGTAAAGTTCGAAAGCTCTTGAATTACGTTAGTTTATTCATAATAATAATTAAGGGCCTTTTCAATGCCAAATACAGAGAAAGTAAAATTGATTAAACTGATACTGTTACGAGAAAGAAGGTTGTGTCTTAAATAATAACAAAAAAAAATAAGATACGTGAAAAACGAAAAAAAAAACTTCGAAAATATTAATTTATAAAAAAAAAAAAGAATAAGTCACACAGAAACTTAGCGAAAATAGATTTATTTATTGTATAGGTAATCTTAAAGTTAAGGGAAAGAAAAAAATATTTATTAATATTCGTAATCTTAAGGGGCATTTAATCATTTTACTGTAGATTTGTAGAACCAGATGAAGAGAGAGTGAATTTTTTTCTCTATTTCCAAAGATAAATACGATAAAACTCGTGACGACACGATACCATTTCATTTTGTGGCTCGTTTTCTATTATTAGTATTTTTTTTGATGAAATTAAACAGGCTCACTACAAATATAATAATATCTAATATGTTTCCAAAGAATAAATACGAGTTTGGTCATTTATTGGAAACTTATCTGGACGTATTGTGGGAAGACGCTAAAGAAATATGAGAGACATCATTCTCGTTGAGTATTTATAACGGACGTAGAGGAGAAAGTGTAGCGCCCGGAACGAAATAACGTGTCGTGAATTTAACTTCAAAATGCGGGTATGGAATGAGCTGACGAAACGCACAAATTCTGTTACGTGTGTCAGCCTCGGCTTCACTATCGTTCATCGAAACGCTACGCCGACCTTGTTTAAATATGTGGTATATTGTAGAAAGAAAAAAAAAAACGTAGAATCATCTTTTTTGATATCTTTTTGACAGCGCACGTGTCTGTCCACGGCGCCTATTGATAATATAATATTTTATAAAAGATGTATTTTATACATTATATTCAATGTTATCGGATGTTTCGGTACTATCCGTCATTTTATGTCGTCATAATACATTAAAATAGCAGGCGGATTTAGGCGTGTACAATGTTTTTTATTTACATAAAAATACATGTAGCAAATACACGTACTAGTTCGTTACTGCAGCGCTCCGGACGTGCGTTCAAGGGCGCGTCCAAGCATCAACTGATCGCAATCGACAAAATGGCGGATATACTGATGCATCTATATCTTTTGACTGTCTTTTATTTTATCCATTCTGCTTTCGTTTCGCGTAGATGAAAACTCGATAAAACATATCGCTAGTTATTATTAATAAGGTAATATTATTATTATATATGTATTATAATATATTGGAAGTAGACGTAAATATTTTTTTTCCGGTTCAAAAATACGAATCACATTGTCAATTTGGGAGATATGGTCAATGAACGTGAATTGAAACCAAGGTATATTTTGTATTGTGCCATGACGGAAACTGTCGGAACGACATTGGCTATTGTGTGCCATAAAAAAAAAATTCGAGTAAATTAATTCAATTAAAAAACTCGTTCACGTAAACGACGCGTTCTCTCGCGGCTCGAATGAAAACTAAAAATAATTGAATTGAGTTTTTTAATTGAATCCCCTGAGTGTGCGTTTAAAAATGCTTATACAATACAAATTGTATCTTTAAATCGACGTCGAGGTACGATCTCTTTGAAACATAAATATATCAGATATTTGAATTCATAAAAATAATATTGACGAAATACATAATAATATTTAGATAGACAAATTTAGATGTATAGTTGTCGAATAACGCTAGAGTTTTAGGTGAGAAAATCATTAATGCCTATATCTGCTTGAATAATGTAAACATTAAACATTATTGGATTAGTAGTTTATATAAGCGAAAATTTCTAATTTAAGATCGAGTGTTTTCCTTCCTCTTAATTGTATTTTTATCTCAAAATAAATGTGCGCGTCGAGTTTGGCATCCCGGAAATAATATCAAACGAAAATTAATTATCATAAACATGTAAAGAAAAGCAATCGGTGATATATTTTCAAGGATAAAACATACGTTGTCTTTCAATAAAAAGGCAGGGTCGTCATAAAATCGAATTTTTTTAAAATTCATAGAATTCCACATTACACATTTGAATTGTTTAGATACGCAACGAATGTATCCTACAAATTATAAAATTATTTCAACGTAATTTTAAAGATAAATAATAATTTGAATACAGAGAGCGATTCATCATCATTCAATTCATCATTCAATTCATCATCCCCCTGAGTCAGGGGGCTTTGTAAGTTCAGCTTTCAAAGTTTTTTTTTTTTTGGTTAAGTATGTGGACGAGCTCACGGCCCACCTGGTTTTAAATGGAGCCCATAGACAACTACATCGTAAATGCCGTCACCCACCTTGAGAATTGACTTCCATGTCTCAGTTTTTACAGTACAACGACTTACTCGCTCTACAAACCGAATCGCATTACTGCTTCACGGCAGAAATAGGCAGGGTGGGGGTGCCTACCCGTGCGGACTCAGAAGACGTCCTAACACCAATAATAGCATTGGCATTTATCAAAATTATGACATCTCCCACTTTGTTTCTTAAAAGTTACTCTACAGGGCCGGATTTAGGGGAGGGAAACTAAGGCGAAAGCTCCGAAGCCTCCACAAACGGAGGGCTCCCACAATAGAGACTTTAGAAAAAAATCTTTCAAATTCCGACAAGTAAACACTGGTAAACATCTTCTCCTTCTCCTTCGATATTCTCTTTTCGCTGTTTTACTTAACGCTAACACTAAAATTTACTGGTGGTAGGACGTTTTGGGAGTCCGCACGCGTAGGTACCACCACCCTGCCTATTTCTGCCGTGAAGCAGTAATGCGTTTCGGTTTGAAGGGTGGGGCAGCCGTTGTAATTATACTGAGACCTTAGAACTTACATCTCAAGGTAGGAGGCGCATTTACGTTGTAGATGTCTATGGGCTCCAGTAACCACTTAACAGCAATAAAAACGCAATAAAAAAATAAATAAATAAAACATCAGGTAGGTTGTCAGCTCTTTTACTAACCTAAGCAATAAAAAATAAATTCAGATAATTCTTGTCTCCGATTATATTTATGTACGTTTGATAAATACTAAGAGAATCTACATGGTTTCACATTAAATTATTTATTGGAAAACTCGACTGAAAAAAGTCGTTCTTTTTATTTGGAAAATAATTTGGGGCCATAGGGCCTTCGTTCCTCTGTTGCTACGAGGCCTCCAGACCTCTAAATGCGGCCCTGCCACTCTATAGTACGCAGCACTAATATTACCAGCCTGAATTCGGTTCTGATAAAGAAGGATCCAGAACTAATCATATCGCACGTAGCTCCTTCATCGAAATTCGAGAACAGATAAAAATACGATTAAAAAAAGTCTGTCGATCACATTACTGCCTTCACCTTGCTATAAAACTCCTTCAGAGTCTAAGAACATTAGTTAAGATTGTATATTAATAATAATAAAATGAATACATATTGCTTCGCTATCTTGTAGGTTAACATCCGAAATGGATTTAGCTAGGCGAAAAATATAATATATACATAATAATATATATATATATATATTAAAAAAAAAAAACAAAAATTAAAAATATTAATCGTTTAGATAGGCTATTGAAATTTTCCGTTTTTCGTGAAACATTTTTTCTTTTTTTTTTTAAATTAGTTTTCGTAACGATTTCCTTTTTATGAACTTTTTTCAATTGAATAAACATCCAAAATTGTATATATATAATTTAAGTCCCAACTTATAACACCAATGTTTTTTATATACCAAAAAAAAAATGATATATTTAAGGATCGCGACGTGAATTTAAAGTAATTTCTTTGATCCGAATTCGCGATGTGGCACTGCTTCGACTAACTCAGGATTAACTCTATGTTATATTTGTGCAAAATTAAATATGTTAATGACAATAATGTGATTTGTTTCGTCTTAAGGCGAAGATAAACCATTTTAAGAATATATTTTTATCTAGAATCTTTACAGGACAAGAATGTTCGTATAAATTTTGCGACACTATACCAACGGGAGCTACTAAATATCTCCGTGAATAAAATATGTTCTCACTTAATACATACATCGAAAAGTGTAAGGATATTTGGTTTAGGCGACATTTATCTTTGCAATTAAAGGTCCGTTTTGAAGTGACAACGTCTTATAATTCGATGGAGCCGGCTGCACGCACGAAAAAACATTACTCATGCGGCGTTACCTCGCTCTGAGGCGTTCCATTTAAGGCTTGATGTGCAAGCGAGAGCGCGCAACGAGCGACAAAGAGGCACAATCGGCCTCCGCGTTCGGCAGGGTTCGACATCTGTCTCTTTCCTACTTGAGTGAGAGATGCATCCTCGTGGACAGCTGCTATACAAAAATGAAACCATTCCATCAATGTTTTCTTATGACGTTGTCACGTTCAACTATCGTCAGTAAACCGACTTTACAGACAACCGTTTTTTTTTTTTAATTGAACTTAAATTAAGTTTACTTCATTCAAATAACTGAAAAAGTTTTTTTAATTATGGTATTTTTCCAAAATTTTACGTTTAAATGGCCCTCCTGTAAAGTTGCAAAAATGCCGCTTAAATCAAACACCCTTCACCCCTCGATATAATAGAGTACCCGACGACAAACAACGCACTTCGACCTTCGAGAAAGAGACAATCGGCTCATTCCGGCTTCGTATAGCGCTGTCGTATAGCTCTGTCACACAAATCACTAACTAAAGTCCGATATTTGTTAGGATCGCGATTTATTGAACTTGAATGACGATTGAGATCCATCATCTAAGTAAAGAAAAGTGATTTGAAGTCACACACTTAGCTTGACGATATTATAATTCGCGTCGATCGCAGGCCAAGCAATTATGAAGGGTCAATAATTATTTCAAATTCACGTCCGACATTGATCGTAGTCATCCTCTCGATTCTACATTAACTCGATGCCTTATGTATCTTATATGACCTGTGTATCTCATGTTTCGTAGTGAATGCGTCACAGAATATAAAGAATGGTATTGCAATGATTGGTAATGTGTATTAGAGACAATAGTCATTATATTACAAATTTGAGAAGCACCACGATTTTACGTTAAACTGTCTTTTTAAAATTACAGCGAATGCGAAGTTCGTGAACCCACGTATGACGTCATTTGTTAGGTCACGTTCGCACTAGAATGTTGAATAATTAAAACAGAAACGTGGTTGGGTTATTTAAAATATTTTTAGTTGTAAATATTTCATGGCATTCATTGTGGAGCATTTCCAGAGGGCACCTTTTCTTACCTATTATTCCTACTTACTCTATTTTTCCTACCTATGCTGATAGCCTTGAGAGACTATATCAGGTTTACCTTAGCATGCAGATGAGCTCTCGGGGCTCAAACCGGTGGTGTTGCCAACACTGGCCCTAGCAAGAGCAGTCCTTTCAGAATCTATCATAGGAACATCTAGCTGCAGCTAAGCTGCGATAAAACAATAAACGCAAGATTAAATCATTATCCAGATAAACCTTTGGAATCCTTTGCAATACCATTCTCAATATGAAAAGTGCCAAACGTATTGTTTTTTTGTTATAACAGAATCGAAAATCCATTCTCCCCCTACTTAAAATTGATAACACCAATTTCTCAGACTTATTTAAAAAAAAATTGTATCCTTAAAGGACGATTCTAAATTGAACTTCTTCGAGCTCTGTATGCGTTTGAAATATCTAGAGTGAAAAAAAATCAACGTTCCCAAGTTTGGAATTTAATTAGAAAGTTCTAGATGTTTCTAGAATCAAGAAGAATCTGTTTTTTACTTCTTAAATGACCCCGAGTGACGATACCGGGAGATTTCTGTCACTCCACGTGTCAGTCTGTGTTTTTTATGTCTGGCAAATAATAATAAAATACAGAGCTCTGAAGAATGTAGGTATTAGACGTGATTAGATAATACTCTGTGTTCTTTTGTTCTTATGTGTTGAGGCTCCTTGGAATGCACATGTCTATTTCAAAAATAACTTAAATGACAGCTGTCAGGTTAGACAGCTGTCAATCAAACGGGCATTCTCGAGGTTAGCACGTCGCGATGAAATATCCTTCAACAAACGTGGTTTGAAAAGGGTTTTTTGTTGTGCCCCCCACCATTGTCTATGACTTTAGCCACTCTATATAATTTTAGGCCAAATCAAACAGAAATGTGCAGGATTTCGTCGATATGTGTATTCCATTGAATCTCTTGTAGTAATTTCATATTTCGTCTTAGAGTATGCTAGATTTTTTTGTTGTTTCGTAGTTCGGATTGTACAATGACGGTCGCGTGCTTGAATAAATACCGCGTTATATCACCTTGAAAAAAAAAACTTTTAAAGAATATGACCATCGTGATAGTGAAAAACGTGATAATATTTTTTGAAATATATAAAAATCGATGTACGGATATTTTAGTCCCCATTTTAGTTTTTTTTTCTTTCTTTCTTATTTCTTTCGTCTCTTTCTGATTGGAGTCGGTTGTTTTTAAATTTCATAAACGAATCCACGGCACACATTGGTGTTGTTATAAAAGGCAATAACCATGTATAAGGAATATCTTTGTGTCTGCTGATAAAATCGATGACGATGACTGTCCATAAATTAATTAATTTACAATAAAGATCGTTCTAAAGATTATTTAATTCAAAATTAAAATCACTCCCAAAATGATAAAAATTATTCGAATTAGTACTAATGTAAATGGCCGGACCAAAATCATGATTGAAAAAAATTCTGCCAGTAATCATACCTACAAGATCTAGTGATTACTATAAATACTATTAATTAACTGATTCTTGCCACGATTTTTAGTTTTAATGTGTTCCCGATATTTGGGACGTGTTTCGCGCGCCACAGTCGCGGGCAAACTGCGGATCTGAGGATGTAAGGAGCAGACAAATCTGACTACCCTCTTCCTACTGACTGGAACTCGATGACTCGACCCAACAATTTAGATTTACGGTATTAGTTTTTTTTTTTTTGAGAAAACTTTGAGAGTCTGGTTTTTAGACTAAAACTAATATCGGATTCGATTCACTTGATAATTCGAAGCAATGACAATACGAATCAATTAAATCATAGTGTCTATAATGACAAGTTTTTTTTTTAAAAACAAATTTCAACATTTAGCGTTTGGCATATTTCACTTGGTGACTTCAAAACCAGGTTTCGAGATTATGACTTGTCCGAAGATGCTATAAGTTTGGATCACTGAGTAATGACGTCGTAATGTGACAAATTATTTTGACAAATAAAGCGAATTTTCAAGTCGATTTATCTGTTGCAATATATATGTAATAAAATTATTGAAAACTAAAAGCACAAAATGCCTCAATCGCTTTCTTTGCTCGGACAATGGGATATTTGACGTGTTAATATTTTGACATGTGTCACATCTGTCAAAAATAAAACTTAATTGAAAAACATAACCGGCTCCAATCGATTAGTAGGTTTTTCGATGTCTGTCTGTTCGTGATTAAATGTTTAGATTTTCTTTTATTAGTGGATATTGTATTGTATAGTTTTTCATTTGTGAACAACAATGCGATGTGGTCTATAATTATATTATAGAGTTCATTAAATAGTTACTGAATCTGCGTTGAACACCACCCGTTCCCTGAAAGCTGAACACGGAACTTTTAAAGCTATAAATTGACAGCGTTATTATTATTAACAGGCGGAGGAGTCATCGGCCCACCCGGCAGTGAATGCTTAGCGTCACCGCTAAAATATGTTCTTTTTGACGTGATAACGTCTTATTAATCGATGTACACCGGCCGCACGCATGAAAAAGTGTCACGTTCTGCCTAAGCGTGCAAGCGAGAGCGCGAAACAAGCGTTAGCTTGTGACACATTTCTCTCTTCTCGCGTGACGTCACTTTTTGACGACAATTTTTTTTTCTTGTTAATAACTGGAATCGTCATATACCCTGCATCGTAAATGCGATCCTGTGTCTAAAGTATTGAGGTATATTTTTAATTATATTCCCCTTTGTACCTACTTATTTAAATGCAGACGTCTTCGCGGCTCTGTGTACAGCGTGGTTAATGCCTATAACACGGCAGCGACATTACTATTACGAGGCAATTTCATTCGATTCAACTTCGAATGCCTATCCACTAACTAAAATGGCGTCGATATTTCGAAAATAAGATAAAATCGCTTTTAAAGATTGCCTTTTTTTTCCTTCGAAATACCCGCGCAGTGAGTTGAATTAAATTCATATTCAATCATCGCATTGCAAACGGTGACGGAAGTCGAGATGGTGGTGTGCCCGCAATGGAAAACGTACAACAATATTTAATACAACAACAAACAAGTGTTTTATGTGCCACAGGACGCATGTCGTATTGGTGTCCACAATATCGTGTAAACAATGTAACGTCAGCAATAATTAATACGCAATAGTCGTGTGGTGTGTCTTTATTTTACGTACTGCTAGTTCGGAGTTTTTGAATCATTTTTTTGTTTTCTACCCGCGGAGTTAATTTTTTGTCAAACATCTCCATGGTGAGCTTTTAGAATGGTAAAATGAGACATGAAGGTGATTGTTTTGTTTATTAAGCATTTTATTGTGGAATATGGTGGATTACGTGACAATGACGGTAGTTTGATATTCGAAGTTGAATGTTACTACAGTCGCAAAGCATTTAAGTCCTTTTGCTTGACTAGCATAATATAAAGCCGGGTAGGCACTCACGTAAACATCTAAGAAGTTAGACTTCGTTGACGCAATTGAATTGTTCACGAACTTTTACAAAATCCATTCGTCGCAATACAATTTTACTCATAAAAATCTTTATACACTGTTCTAACAATATAATCATTTGTGATGTTCATTTTGAATCGTTTCCCTAAGCGCGCCGGAAAAAAAATGTAGTTCAGTTAATGACCGGACATTTTTCAAGGACAATCTATCGAATAAATAAACTATAGTTAAAGTTAATATTTGACTTGGATTCGTAAGCTACCAAAATTCACATGAACACATGTTAGACCAATCTGTATACATTCTAGAAAATTCAACGCAATCTTTCCTGTCGTTTCGGAGTATATAGGGAACATACACAGACACTCATCAACTTTTGAAGTGATAACTGCTTGTGGGAGGGTAGATCGCTTCGTTACGTAACGCGTTACGGCGTCAGTCTGTCTGGCTTCTCTTTCTCTCTCGCTCACGGTAGCGATGAGAGAAAGAGAAGATGAAAACGGATGTAACTCCTAACGATTTATATACCTTGATCAATTTATATTACAATTTTCTTAACATTACCATATTAATATAGCATAACATACCATATAAAGCTTAACTAATAACCTAAGCTTCTCTCAAGTTAAACAATTTCAATATTAAATAGTTCAACTTAGATTATTTTAAGTTATCACTTCTGTCGGGCGTCCCGATACGCACTTTTTTTTTTATATACACAGTAGATGTTATAATAACCGGCAAACTTCTTGAGCATTTGTCGACGTAGTGGGGGTAAGTTTGCGCATGGTACACTCACGTGCAAAAACATTACTTACTCTGCGTCGTAATGCTATTAAATTATTAAAATCAACATATGTATTTATTTATATATTTATTAGAACATCAACAAAACATATAGGTTAATAATTGTAATAATTTAATCTTGGGGTAAAATAGATATTCCTTCTATTAAGTCAAAACTAGAGCTGTTGCCAGATCTTGGTTCAGTTGAAGCGAAGCTGGTATTTGTAATTTTTTTTTTCGTTATCATAATCTTGACCATCATCATCACTATTTTTATCACCCGAGTTGCTATCATCGTGATGAGTCGACATAGGGATCATCGGTGTAGTTTACAACTCGGTCGGTTCGGTCTACTTTTTTGTCTATAATGAATTATTTTTTTGAAGATATTCGATTCGTAGTAATCGAATGTAACTTTTTTCAATTACCAGCTTCCGATTATTTTCTGTTTTTTTCCATCTGAAGGCTAGCTCTTTCATAATTCGTCGTAAACTTCATACCGAGCCATTAAAATTTATATCTTCTTTAAATTTTTCGAAGCCTTTCTACGGTACGGAGTTTCGCTGCTTGTTATGTAGTTATTATGATTACATCTTTTTATTACAGATTGAACGAAACTATCCATTCCGGTAACTTTCTTCTTCCCTGATCTTTTCTTACCCGGAGTCCGAAACACGGCGAGCAAGCCAGAGCCTTTAGCTTCGTTAATAATGCACCTAACAGTACTCACTAATGTTTTTATTGCTTCCGAAGTCTGTTTTAATTTTTCCATATCATTCTTCCCATGTTTTATAAAGAAGCAATATACGTCGTACACAAATTTTCTACCCTTTCTTTTAAGTACTACACCAGTTTGTCACGGCATAGTGTATGTTTTATAAAAAATCAACAAACACTCAACAAATAGCAATGGCAACAAAGTCCACAAGTAATTATAACAAATAACTTAACGATTAATAACGATAGACTTTCCACTGTACGCAAGCGTACTTTTGGGAGCAAGCGGAATGAGGGCGCAGTGCGGGACGCAGGGTTCGACTGATCTACCAATAACGCGCTCGATACGATTTCCCCTGCCGTCGCGCCTCACCCTCACCACCAAAGTGATCTAAAATTCGGTTCTGCGCAGTCAAGGTCATTTGCTCACGAAGTTTGCCGATTACTATACCAGCTCGTTCAAGGGAAAGTGCCGATTTGCGGAGCGGTTGTGCTGGTAATAAACAATTCGTGAGCATGACAAAAGCATCAATGAAGATGAACGTCGTGTGAACAAGAACCAAAGAGTTAATAACCTTTGAATTTAAACTAACCAAAACCATTCTTATATGTTATTTTACGTCCTGAATGGACCGGCTCATTTCTGTCATTAGCTCGTAAAGAGAATTAGTAGCATTCGATTAATATGCCCAAGGAGAAGTTTGACAATTGCTTCGCTCAATCTTTTGAACGGAAACTTAATTAGGCAGGTTTGCGTTCAAAATGGGTGCTATGAGTGACATGTATCTTTAAATTTAACTTAAAACTAATTAGGGGTTGCGGCGTGTAAATTTAAGATCGTTACTATAACTGTTTGCTTTTGTAGATAACTTTCGGAACGCTGTGTCTAGTTGTTGAGCTGACTGAAGTGTACTAAGTTTTATAATAGTAATAAATGACTGGGAACAAATTACTCACGATCATACAGCTTCAATTAAAATTTCCTCTATTATAGGTACCAGAAACCATCATACATACTTATAAACGCATAAATGAGTCGTCTTTTATCAAAGGCGGCAATCTGTACATTTGGACAAATTTTTTTTATTGATATGTCAATACAGATTTATTTGAATATAATCGTCTCCTTCAAAGAATACGGTTCAAAACCTGCATTAAATAAAGGTTAATAGTTAACCTGTTATTTATCTAAGATGTCGTTCCGAAGAGTTTTGTGACTGCCAATGGAATACAAAGTCAATAATTCGTTTTTCTGATTTACCAATCATTGTCCAAAAGTCAGATTGCCGCCTTTGATAATAGTCGACTCAAATATAGACATATATAGATAATGGACGCTCAAACAAAGAGCAAATTAGCCTGATTATCATACAAAAGTTTGCCCGATGTGGGAATCGAACTTACGACCCTCAGCGCAACAGTTAGAGTCGCTAACTCACCACCGAGTCAGTCATCAAAGTTTCATTGTTTTATAAGTTCAAGTTCATTGTTTTATGTCGAAAGTGAGTGCTCTGAGGAATTTTTTGAGATAATACCATCATCACGTTTTTACCATTGCACCGCCCACCACCGGAGTAGAGTTCATCCATACTACCTGGAGACACTGTGTTCATCCACAGTGCGCTTCCAGAGATATTTTTTGCTACGTACCATCCCGCTTTGGAATGAGCTCCCCTCCACGGTGTTTCCCGAGCTCTATGACATATCCTTCTCCTAACGCTGAAGTCCGTGGGCGACGGTAACCACTCACCATCAGGTTGGCCGTATGCTCGTCTGCCTACACGGGCAATAAAAAAAAACCATAAAAACGAAATTTCTTGATTTTAATACGACTTTTTTCAATTAAATTTACGTATTTCAATACAAGCCTTTCGAACTAGAATCAGGCATAGAATCCTCTACTTTTGACAAGTTGATCTTTAAGTCGGCTAAATTTAACTCAAGCTAATAGAACGTGTAGTAAGTTTCACGATTCATAATACGCCATCTGAAGGTTTCACTTTCGTAGTGTTGCAAAAATTATAATCAAATTCATCAATGCAAATCGATTTTAAATTTACGCGATCCAACCCTAGGTCTTGATCTAGAAAAAAAAAACGTATTGAATCTTTTTTCATTCTTACGAATATTATATTTATATTTTCTACCGTCCATAATGTTGTGTTGTATTAATTAGTTCGAAGCGAAAAAATCCTCTAAGCGCGTCTCAGCCCCATTCAAATTCAATGTTATGTTACGAAACAAACTTTAAAGACCAGAACTTTAAAGAATTTCAAACGCGCGAGATTAAACCGTAAAACTAATTTTAATTAAAAGAACGCGTCAGTGATTTTTAACCTAAAATCGTATACGTAGTTAAAAGTAAATTTACGGTTTAATCTCGCATTTTAAATAACATTAGTAGAATTTCCGGCGTTTCGTTCGATTTTGTGCTAATAGAACCTTCAAATGTCTATGAGTCGCCTGTGGCCACGAAATCTGTGGGAATCTCGAAGCGTCGGAAATAATTTAATGACAGTAAAAAAAAAAAGCGAAATTAAACCGTAAAATTAGTTCTAATCGCGTCAAATAAAACGCGTGTACCGAAGTGAAATACCTTATCCCGTTTTCTTCATCCTAGTCTGACTACATAAATGTACATACAACTATCTGTATTTATAATATATGTTTTTTTATAGTATGTGTCTTTATATATTTTATTCATAATTTTTTATTCAATAAAACCCCTTTTTATTTATTTATTATTACGAAACAATTTAGTGGAAAACTAGAATTATAAAAAAAAAAGAAGAAAACATAGAATTTTAAGTATTTAAAAGTAAGTCTTTGACTATGTTACGTTATGTTTTTTTTGTTTGTTGCTTTCTTTGTTCGTTATACGAGGTGCGAGGGAGAAAAAAAATTCGTTATGCTCTTGAAGAATGCGGTAGCAAAAAAATTTTATTCGTCAAAATTAAAACTCGAAATCCTTCGTACCTCGATTGTTATTAATTTAAGAACAATGTTACGTTGATAATTCTATCTTTTTCAAAGATTGTATTTATTACTAGGCAGTATATTATTATATTATTATACTATGTAGTTACGCATCTACATATTATTATTGTAAACAAAATAGTTATATGATACCTATGACGTTAGTGTATAAGGAAATAAATAATAAATAAACAATTTTGTGTTTTTTTTAGACGAATCATAGGACTTTTTTAAATCGTCATTTTTAAGAAATAACTGTTACTAACATTTACATGGATTATTATCTGAAATAAAGAATTTAATAATAATAATAATAGGATCTTATCTACTATATGGTTATATGTCTCTAGATGTGCGCCGTCATTGACACTGTCAAGCCTAAGCTAGTGGTGAGCAAGCTTGACATTCACAAGAATCATTCATATCGAGGAGTGGAAGACTAAGTTTTAAGCGACATTTCGCTTAACACGCAACATCTATTTTTGTAATTAAAGACGCATTTTATTTGGTATCAAGTTATTATTCATATATTTAGTTTTTAATGGAACTTCAATTAAGTTTAGCCAATTCAGATAGCTGAATAAGTTTTTTTGGAGTTTACTCCTTTAGAATCGATTTACATATATAGGCCCGGGGTATGAAAATTATGGGGACCAAAATCGTACTAGCATGTCACACGAAATGCGTTATGCGCCTGATTGGCTCCTGATTGCGTGATGCGTTCGCGCGCCAATCAAAATCGTACTAGCATGTCACACGAAATGCGTTATGCGCCTGATTGGCTCCTGATTGCGTGATGCGTGCGCGCGCCAATCAAAATCGTACTAGCATGTCACACGAAATGCGTTATGCGCCTGATTGGCTACTGATTGCGTGATGCGTGCGCGCGCCAATCAGGAGCCAACGCGCGGCCGCGTTATCGCAGGTGACGCCGGGCTGCTGCGCCGGCAGTCCGCCACAAAGCCTCGTACTGATCGCGCGTTTCTCTCATTATTGTATTTTCATATATTTGTTAGTCGTTTGTTTTGTGTCTCGTTAATTTGTTAATAATCTGTAGTGTATCGTGTTGTCGTAATATAGAACTATTTCTCGTATTGTTTCGTTTAATTTTTTATATCCAGTAAACTCCAGTCGTGCGTCGGAGCGGACACACACACTTTTTTTCGGTTTTTTTGTTATGATATTCTTTCCAAATTTTAAACTTTATATTTAAACTAGCGACCCGCCCTCGCTTCGCTTCGGAAACATTAAAACACACATGAAACCAAAAAAATAAAATAAAATAAAAATTAAAAAAAGTAGCCTATGTTCATCAGGGACAATGTCGGCTTCTAATGGAAAAATAATTTTTCAAATCGGTCCAGTAGTTTCGGAGCCTATTCGAAATAAACAAACAAACAAATCTTTCCTCTTTATAATATTAGTATAGATTTAATAGCTGCCCTGTAAAATTTGGCTTAAGCCCAATAGCTTTTCAGCTTATTTGAATATATCAATATACTTTTAGTATCTTCCTATTCAAATAGATAAAATTCCTATATACTCAGAGAACTCGTGGACATGTCACATTGCAGTTTTCTTTAAAGTCTTTATTTTCATTTTTGTATCCAATTTTTCAGTTTTTCTTTTTGTTTTTATCATTTTTAAAATTAATTGTTTGCATTTTTTCTATATTTGTAAAAATTTAGGTAAAATTAAATAAATTTGAATTTTGCAAATTCTGACACGTCTGCTGTTGTAGACGGTTTTCTTATTACTAGAGGTCCCGCAGTAGTCGAAATTCGACTATAATTAATTGGAAATGTTAGTTTGTACACTATTATGATTGTATTTTATACTTCTATAATCACAAATTTCGCCAAGACTACACTATAAAAAAAATTAACAAAGGCAAACAATATTTAATCTATTCTCAATTTGACAACAGGCGTCGAGAACAAAATAAATAGCATGCATGCATGTGTGCGTCAAATACATTGTATGTAGTGTGTGTAATGTTTTCTTTATTGATTTAATGTATCTTTTATGCATTATTTTAAAAAAATATTAGCATTGTGCACTTCTTCTCTATATTCTCTATAAGTGTGGAAAATTTCATACTCCTCCGTCCGCGCAATTTTCGTAAAAAGGGATACAATGTTTTTGCTTCACGTATTAATATATAGATTATTATTATGTTTTCTCGCGAGTTCTTGACTCGGTTTAGTTCCTAGCTCCCGCCCTGAAACCTTCAGGGAAGAGGAGGTTCGGATTCCCTTGAATTTATGAAGACTGTATTACCCAAAACTATACTTATTATTGTTCATGTGTGTATATAAGTATGGCTGCTTGTTTTTTATTATGTATACGTGCCTATACATACAAATATGATTACCTCGTCTCTTGCAAGGCAAGGCAATGAGTAATATTTCGTGTCTGGACTAAGCATTACGCGGAAGAATCGTATTCGGAGAGTCAGAGAGCCACCGGCTTCCGCCTACTGGTCCAGACCGCGAGTCGGTTCGTAAATTGAAAGTAAAATAAAAATTAATCTATAATGCACATGTGAGACAAGAAGTTTCTCTTTATTTATTAAAACTGTTTGTTTAGCTTTTCTTTGTTCGTATAAATATACCTGCCAACAGCTGTGCATACAAATAGGCTTGCATAAAACACAACCTCTAACAAGGTTGAAATATTTAATCTACAATAAAAAACTTTACAATCAATTCAAGGAGGAATAGATAATATATCAGACTTGTGTGTTTTCTGTTTTGCTCTGAAACTTTGCATTCGATTTATTATGTTGTATATTCGGTACCTATGTACACAGAATGGATGATAATAAATTATGAATATTTTATATTATTATAAAATTTATAATATCTATATATATAATATTATAAATAATTTTAAAGCAATGTAATGCAAAGCCATTCTGGGGTATTTCGAAGCCTCAATTGAAATATAACCAAATTTTATTACCTAGTCTCTGTGAGAATGTGTTCCAACGTTTTTTTTCCATTCATATTCGCTGGTAGCCTAATGTGCTATTACAGCTACGCTCTGACTTGTAGGCAAGCTCACAGACTTAGTGTAAGAGAGTTTGTTTATATTTGGTGGCAAGAGCCGTGCGACCCACTCAAGTTTTTTTATTTATCTTTGCCCTTGTTGGCCGACTAACCTACCTTCCATGTGATGGTGAATGGTTGCCGTCACTGGACGCCATCAATACCAGCCGCTATCTGCTATAAAGAAGGACATGTCATCGCGCTCGAGAAGCAGCGTAGAGGGGTGCTCATTTCAAAACCGTATGGTATATGGCAGACTCTCTGGAAACGAACTGTGGATGAAGGCAGTATGGATCAACTCTACTCTGGTGGCCACAACCCGTGCGATGGTAAAAACGATATTATAGAATCCGATGAAATAAGATGATCAGATCCGGCGAGAAACTCATGTTTCATCATGGTCAAGTTAAGCTTTACATGGCGTTGAAATTGCAATAAATCAGTTTTTTTTTCTTCATTTGCTACCTTATTATCGAATTGCTTTTAGGACGCAAATAATTTTTTTATGAATATTGTAAGTTTTGACCGTATTTTTATGACGGCCGTAAAATATTTAGGTGGCGCATTTACATTGTAGATATCTATGGGCTCCAGTAACCACTTAACACCAGGTGGGCTGTGAGCTCGTCCACCCATCTAAGCAATAAAAAAAAAAATTCTCAGTGAGGTACTTTATTGTGAAGATGATATTATTATGAAGAAATAGAGAGTGTTAACTATGGATGTGGAAGGTTATAGAGGAAGATATAGACCTAAGAAGAAATGGCTGGATTGCATGAAATACGATATGTGTAAGAGTGAGTGAAGAAATGATATGATAGACGATTACGGAAAGAGAGAACATGTTGCGCCGACCCCAGGTGACTGTCAGAAGGGCAGGAGAATGAGCATAGGAAGAAGAAAGAGTTAATAAAAAATTGGACGGACAACAAAATTTTTGCGACAGTTTTCGAATTCAATATAACGAATTTCAAAGTAAATACAACCTCAGATATGAGGGTGAGATCTGCCACTCGATTTGAAAAAGAGTTGTCTTGTAGGAAAATTGTAATCTATAATCAGACTTAAATGCAGACAAGCGCATCAGAAACTGTCAGAATAATATCCCTTAATGTAAGTGCGGTTTTTTTTTATTGGTTATATGGGTGGACGAGCTCACAGCCCGCCTGGTTTTAAGTGGTTACTAGAGCCCATAGACATCTACAACGTAAATGCGGCACCCACCTTCAGATATAAGTTCTAAGATCTTAGTATAGTTACAACGGCTGCCCCACCCTTCAAACCGAAACGTATTACTGCTTCACGGCAGAAATAGGCGGGGTGGTGGTACCTACCCGTGCGGACTAACAAGAAGTCCTACCACCAGTAAAACTCATATTACTCTTAATACGTTTTTCACTTAGACTGTAACATAAATGCTTTGAAAGTTACTATCCCTAAATTACAGGTGCCAGAACAGAATTGGATTTAGACTTTATTTGGTTTTCCTTTTAATCTTGTCATTAAATCATAATATTGTTTGTTCACAATGTGTTTATTTCACACCATAATGTTGTTCACAAATCCTTGCATTAGTCCTCTTAAAGGGGGAACCGGGGCTGCAGTGGGGCGTGCAACTACGGGCACAGGAACTGAGGCACCGGGTGCAGCGGTGGTTGAGGCAACGGGTGCAGCTGTGGTTATTGCACCGGGTGCGGCTGCGGTGGAGGCACCAGGTGCAGCTGTGGTAGACGCACCGGGCGCGGCTGTGGTCGAAGCATCTTGTGCAGCAGCGGTTGGGGCACCCGGTGCAGCTGTGGTTGAAGCACCTGGTGCAGCTGTGGTAGAGGCACCGGGTGCGGCAGTAGTTGAAACACCTGTTGCAGCTGTGGTTGAAGCACCTGGTGCAGCTGTGGTCGAAGCATCTGCTGCAGCAGCGGTTGGGGCACCTGGTGCAGCTGTGGTTGTAGCGGCAGGTGCAGCTGTGGTTATTGCACCGGGTGCAGCTGTGGTGGAGGCACCAGGTGCAGCTGTGGTAGACGCACCGGGCGCGGCTGTGGTAGACGCACCGGGCGCGGCTGTGGTCGAAGCATCTTGTGCAGCAGCGGTTGGGGCACCCGGTGCAGCTGTTGTTGAAGCACCTGGTGCAGCTGTGGTAGAGGCACCGGGTGCGGCAATAGTTGAAACACCTGTTGCAGCTGTGGTTGAAGCACCTGGTGCAGCTGTGGTCGAAGCATCTGCTGCAGCAGCGGTTGGGGCACCTGGTGCAGCTGTAATTGGAGCACTAGGTGCAGTCGAAGGTGAGGCGCCGGATGCAGCAGGAACTGTAGTAACGGGCGCAACAGGGATTGTAGGAGCTGTCTGAAGAAGCGCTGAAATTGGGGTAGCCATACCGCTCAACGCCTGGCCCAGCGACGCTATAATAAAAAAATAGCAACTTGTCACTGAAGAGTTTTGTGGGTCAATAAAAAATTAAATTGAATAAACAAATCCATTTTATCTTATATTTAAGAATGAAATGATACGAACCAGTAAAACACGCCGAAAGACAGAGAGGTATCTGCAAAATAAATTCTATTCAATTGGTGCTTAACAACAACAAATATTCCGAAGCTTATAACTACACTTTTATTTACACGTGACAAGGCACACAGTGAGCACCGAAGTGTGTCTGCTGTGCTCGCGTGTAGCGACGTGTGTGAGAGAGCTAGTGTCAACAAGGCACACAGTGAGCACGTCACCGAAGTGTGTCTGCTGTGCTCGCGTGTAGCGACGTGTGTGAGAGAGTCAATGTCGACAAGGCACACAGTGAGCACGTCATCGAAGTGTATCTGCTGTGCTCGCGTGTAGCGACGTGTATGAGAGAGCCCGTGTCGACAAGGCACACAGTGAGCACGTCACCGAAGTGTGTCTGCTGTGCTCGCATTTAGCGACGTGTACGAGAGAGCCAGTGTCGACAAGGCACACAGTGATCACGTCACCCAAGTGTGTCTGCTGTGCTCGCGTGTAGCGACGTGTATGAGAGAGCCCGTGTCGACAAGGCACACAGTGATCACGTCACCGAAGTGTGTCTGCTGTGCTCGCGTGTAGCGACGTGTATGAGAGAGCCAGTGTCGACAAGGCACACAGTGTGCACGTCACCGAAGTGTGTCTGCTGTGCTCGCGTGTAGCGACGTGTGTGAGAGAGCCAGTGTCGACAAGGCACACAGTGAGCACGTCACCGAAGTGTGTCTGCTGTGCTCGCGTGTAGCGACGTGTATGAGAGAGCCAGTGTCGACAAGGCACACAGTGAGCACGTCATCGCAGTGTGTCTGCTGTGCTCGCGTGTAGCGACGTGTGTGAGAGAGCCCGTGTCGACAAGGCACACAGTGATCACGTCACCGAAGTGTGTCTGCTGTGCTCGCGTGTAGCGACGTGTATGAGAGAGCCAGTGTCGACAAGGCACACAGTGAGCACGTCACCGAAGTGTGTCTGCTGTGCTCGCGTGTAGCGACGTGTATGAGAGAGCCAGTGTCGACAAGGCACACAGTGAGCACGTCACCGAAGTGTGTCTGCTGTGCTCGCGTGTAGCGACGTGTATGAGAGAGTCAGTGTCGACAAGGCACACAGTGAGCACGTCACCGAAGTGTGTCTGCTGTGCTCGCGTGTAGCGACGTGTATGAGAGAGCCAGTGTCGACAAGGCACACAGTGAGCACGTCATCGCAGTGTGTCTGCTGTGCTCGCGTGTAGCGACGTGTGTGAGAGAGCCCGTGTCGACAAGGCACACAGTGATCACGTCACCGAAGTGTGTCTGCTGTGCTCGCGTGTAGCGACGTGTATGAGAGAGCCAGTGTCGACAAGGCACACAGTGAGCACGTCACCGAAGTGTGTCTGCTGTGCTCGCGTGTAGCGACGTGTATGAGAGAGCCAGTGTCCACAAGGCACACAGTGAGCACGTCACCGAAGTGTGTCTGCTGTGCTCGCGTGTAGCGACGTGTATGAGAGAGTCAGTGTCGACAAGGCACACAGTGAGCACGTCACCGAAGTGTGTCTGCTGTGCTCGCGTGTAGCGACGTGTATGAGAGAGTCAGTGTCGACAAGGCACACAGTGAGCACGTCACCGAAGTGTGTCTGCTGTGCTCGCGTGTAGCGACGTGTATGAGAGAGCCAGTGTCGACAAGGCACACAGTGAGCACGTCACCGAAGTGTGTCTGCTGTGTTCGCGTGTACTGACGTGTATGAGAGAGCCAGTGTCGACAAGGCACACAGTGAGCACGTCATCGAAGTGTCCATAGACATGTACAACGTAAACGCCACCATCTTGAGACATGAGTTCTAAGGTCTCCGTTTTTGCAGTACAACGACTGCTTCACCCTTCAAACTGAAAAGCATTACTGCTTCATGGCAGAAATAGGCAGAATGTGGGTACCTACTCGTGCGGACTCACAAGACGCTCTATGACCAATAACTCAATTTCAATTACCTTGAACGACTCCGTTACATAGATATTTAATCTAATCAGCTTTTTAGAAACGTAAAGCAAATGAACTATACATGCGAATATGAATTCTAAAGGAAAGCTATAAGATCTGATTTCGTTTCGCTGCTATCAGTGTAGACTTGACATAATTTAGACATTCGACAATTTCGATTAGATATAACAAGTTTTGCTTGAATGTTGTTGATACGATATATATAAATGGTGGTAGGACCTCTTGTGAGTCCGTGCGGGTAGGTACCACCACCCTGCCTATTTCTGCCGTGAAGCAGTAAGTTTCGTAAGGGTGGGGCAGCTGCTGTAACTAAACTTGAGACCTTAAAATTTATATCTCCAGGTGGGTGACGTCGTAGATGTCTATGGGCTCCTATAACCACTTAACACCTTAATAAATAAATAAAATAAAAAATTAAGATATTTACCAAACATTTCGCTTTTAAGGACATGTTCTCTCACTTTTATTGCTCACGTATTTATCGGTTTAGACTACAATCTACTGTAAATGGCACACCATACGTTTATGAATTATTTTATTATATTTAAATAATATTATTAACATAACAATACGTTATTATTCGTATTGTTTACAGAATATGTTTCAATAATTAGCTGTTACAGAGTTAAAAGTGTTTTTCCCGAATCGTGAATTCGATTTGCGATAAGCCGTGTGAATCTTTAAAAAATATCACAATCACTATTGACTTCTTCCTTCTGATATGTCTTTTGATATGAAACAGTTTTTGGCCAGGTATATAATAGTATAGATGTACATAATAATATCTAGTGTGTATTTATCAGTATAATTTTTTTAGTTATCTACTTAAACGCTAGTAGTTTATCGGACTATTCCAGGACTATTCATCAATTGGTAGGTGAGCTCAAAGGCTTAACCTGAGACAGTTTGTTAAAACTGGTCCTAGCAAGAGCACTGTTTTGCTGAAATAACCACCGGATCGAAATCGCGGCCCACTTAAGCCATTTATTTCCTGTCGCAAACTATATTTTTGGAACGAAGTTCCTTATCGCGCGTTGTGAAAGGGGGCTAAACGGAAAAAATTCTTACGAAAAGTTGTCACGACACTTTTTAGATCCGTCATTCTGACAAATCAACGTGTAGGCGCTTATCGCGTGACATTGCTTGTATCCGATTGGTCCGCGTAATGAGTACAGTTTCTCGAGATAGCGTTTCAACAATAGTAATTTAGTTCATAGTATTGTCTTTTTCTTCTTCATAATGCCGTAATTTATTATTATATCTTAAAAAAAAAAAACAATTCCTTCACTAATTAATCGAAAGGAACTTCGTTCCATCCGGGTGTCCCTTGACACCTCTGAAGTTTTTATGCGTACTACATGTACAAAATAGTTTCGATTTTCCATATCTGCCAGCCGCAATACAATCTGCTTTGGAGGTATCTTTAACTTTATAGATTGACTAAGCCAGGGAGTCCGGACTGCAATCATCAAAAGAGGCATGGTTCAGACTGCAGTGTCAATTGGTCACCGATTATATGATGACTAACTGACTTGGTGGTGCAATAGCTAAGGCCCCTAGCTGTTGTGTCCACAGTCTTGGGTTCGATTCCCGCATCGGGCAAACATTCGTGTGCTCTTTGTCTAAGTGTTTATTATTTATATATTTAAACGTATATAAGTAGGTGTGTCAGTCTCTGGTACCAATAATGCAAGGAATCCGAATTTGGGGCCAGATGACCATTCGCGATTTGTTCCCAAATATATTTATTCCCAGTTAAATACAACAAAAACATTACATAATAAATCGAAAAAATTAAAATATTTTGAACTGAACCCTTTAAAGGATTTACAATTCGTCCATTACATTTATTGCTTGCATTGTAAAACACGTACATATACATATTTTAATTACTTTTATAAAACGCACATTGTAATTATTGAAGACATAGGAATTCATAAAAGGTTTTTGTACGTACAAGTGGCATTGGATTGGTCACATATTGAGAAAGCCCGATACTCGCATATCAAAGAGAGTACTGACCTGGAAAGTGTCTGGTAAAAGGAAAAGAGGCCACCCCAGAACAACTTGGCGTCGCTCGGTGGAGCAGGAGCTAGGTGTCTTGGGCATGACGTGGCAGAAGCTAAAACAGACTGCCCAAGACCGATATAAATGGAAGAATTTGATTCGAGCCCTAAACCCCAGCAGAGGGTTATAGTAAAGAATGATGATGATGATGGAGCAAATGCGTGCGCGTCATATCCGAGCCAAGCGATGGAGCAACTTTTTTTTCTTCCTACCTATTCTAGTAACCTCGAGGGGTTATCCTAGATTCACCAAACTATTAGGCGAGCTCACGGGGCTCAAATATGTCTTTGTTGCTAACACTAACCCTAGCAAGAGCAGTGCTTCGCAGAATCTATCACCGGATCGGAATCGCGATCCACTGAGAAGATCCGTTGAGAAACTCAATGGGTTGTCTCTGTGGGCTAATTTGCTCGCCAAGCCCTTCGTCGCAAACGACGGGTTCGACGAGAACGCTTACCGGTGCTTGGGGTATCTAAAAGCACCGTTAGTGGATCGGAATGACGTGTTTTGGGCGACGTTGACGGTTTACCATTCGGTCTGCAAGATTGGGAATGAACACAACATAGTCCATATGAACTCAACATAGTCCTCGAGAGAATTTGAACTCATTCGATTCTGTAGGCGTATCTGTCAATGGGGCAACACAAAGCCGTCCTCACCCGAAACAGGTCTTATCGGATCCCCCGGGTTCACTCTCGGTGCTTTTAGGCCCCTCCAGCACCGGTCACCATCTTCGTCGAATAAGTCGATTACGAATAAGAAATCGACCAACGAGACCAACTAATCCATAGAAGAAGAAGTCACTGAGTTTCTTATCGGATCTTCTCAGTGGGTCGCGATTACGATCCGGTGGTAGACTGCGAAGCACCGCTCTTGCTTGGGCTAGCAGGTTCTCTCAGGTTGAGCCCATGGGCTCACCTCCCCGTTCGTGCGTAGCTGCAATAGCCCCTTAGGCTACTAGCGAATTGGTAAGGAAAAAAGCATGCCCTATGTATTTTATGGCCAAAAGACATCGTAACGTAATTGCATTTTGAATTTTCATCAAAAGGACTTTGACACCAGAAGCTCCGCACATGACCGAGACACGCTGCCACACTCAATACGGGAAAGTAGGGGTGATCCAGAAAATTACTGTTTACGTTTAGCAGCAGACATTAATCGGACATAAGCGAACTCCAGTATATGTGACGTACCGCCATGCCCAATTTAGAGTTTCACCAACCGGCACGACAATTTTATCATCCTATAAGCGACAGCAGTTGTTCAAGCCGGACACTTGGCTGTTTCGGGATAGAACTACGCAGAAAACTGCTTTTCTTTCTGGGTCGGGAGCCGAAACTATTACCATGTCCCCGGTATGTGGGATTGGGCGATCCGCAGATGTTGAGAGCAAGCCCAAGGATGGTATTTAGGGCCCTACCCACTAAACGACTCCCCCACACTCTGGTCCGATCCCCTGAGGTCAGAACCCGGGTCGGGTAAGGGGGTTACCGTGTTCAGCACTACAACCAGACGCACAGCTCACCCCAAATCTACAAACAAGGTATTATCAAAATCGTTTTTTTTTTACTTTGACTGTAACATGATTACTAAAATTTCTTACCTCAAATGATACTTTAACTCTGGTCTTGAATTACGCATAACACATCAATTGTATTAAACATTTGTAACGGACGTGACGTCAGCTGTCATGCCCTGCCGCCAGCCAAGCCGCCAAGCCATGTTAACACGCCCCCTTCCGCCACTGCCGCTAGCCAAAGTCAACGAAGGGGGGATAGTGTTAATAAAACAAGCCATGCCAGCCATTTCTACCTGCTTTCTGCTTTCTCGCACAAATAAAAGAACTTGTCGTTACGCTGCTGGTTTTTTTTGTCACATCATTTGCAACACATTATTTATTTCACATAAATCTTGATATTGTCTACATTGTATTCATTTCGCACCAACGCGTCTGATGAGCTCTTGTACCCCTCCTCTAGGGGCTGGAGTTGTAGCAGCAAGTGGTACAGAGGTTGGAGCGGAGGTTAGAGCAGCAGTTGTGGCACTGGGGTCTGCGGGGTTAGAAGCAGAAGGGGCTGCCGTAGTCGAAGCAGATCTGGAAAAGGTAGTCGTGGATGACTTCGATCCTGTAGTGGATGTTAAAATTAGTGTTTTTCCAATCGACATAAACGTTGTAAATTTGGTAATATCCGTTGGCGCGGCACTTAAAGAATTTGTTCTAGAAGTAATGCTTGGACACTTTGTGCTCGTCAAAGGTTTTTTTGTTGAAAGATTTTTTTTGCTGGAGCCAGTGGACATAACAAAGCGAATGTCGCCAGCCAATTTCAGGCTCGAGGTCTAAGTCCGAATTTCGCAGTAATTAAGCAAATTGTAATTTTTGCGGGCTTGATTTTTATTGCCCGTTGTAGATCCTTTGTCCTGAAAATAATTCGTGTTTAACTCAAACAAATATTCCATTAGGAAAATCGATTCGAAGACTGGCCTCGCTCGATACGTCTAGGCCGCGATGACTTTTAAAGGAGAAACCCCATTTTGGGCCTAAGCGTTACACGAATGGGATATTTACCAAAAAATTCGTCTATTTTGCTTGATTAACCTATTGAAATCTTAGTGTAGGGGAATGATGCCCCGCCCCGCTTCGCTTACTATGCAGTTATTGTGCATACAGCCAGTGGTTAAAGTGCAGCGATCCACCGCGGTCGCTGCGCGAATAAACATATAATTTATACTTTATACTTAGTGTTTTATTGACCACTCTGATGAGGTTTCCTGAGTAGAACGTATAATAAACCCACAACACCAATAAACCTCACACTGGTGACCCCGACGTGATCCCTTACGTTGAAATCGCTCCATGTTCCTCATGCGGATGCTCAACTTTGCTATCTCAGTTAATATATCCTTATTACCACTCGTTTGAGCTGGTACTTTGGCTTCGACGACCGATAACTGCGACGGCTGTAACGTCTCCATTACCTTGTCTGCAGCGGCAGCTAATTTCTCCATGTCCTTAGTCTCAGTAACCGCCAGGACGGTTCTTATAGCTGCGGGCAGATGGCCTTGCCATAAAACTCGGAGTGTGTCATTAGGTATTTTGTCCCTGGCGAGGTCACGCATACGGCGAAGAAGCTGTGAGGGCCTTTGTCGCCGAGCTCCATCTCACCAATCAGTTTCTGCACCTGACGATTCTCAGATTCCTCATAAATATCTAACAAGCGTGCTTTTAAAGTTTCATACCTTCCAGTATCAGGCGGCCTGCAGAGTATATCTGTGACTTGTTGTATAGGGGCCTTTCCCAATTTTGAAATAAGTACTTGGAATTTGGCATCATCACTGCATTTTTGTAGATTTAGGACGGATTCACGAGTGTGTTTCACTTGTGCTGCGCGCGCTTAGTTTTAGACAAAAAAATGCTTTGAGCCAACACGCTGTCGCATACATTTATAATTTATTACTTGAATGTAAATATTTGCATTAAAACGCATTCAAGATTGATTTATTGCTTATTGGTATGCATGGTGCCAACTGGCTTTAGAGATAAATTATTGTGTTGCTCACAATCATTATTGTGTTGCACTGAAAAGATCCGACGAGAAACTCAGTGGGCTGTATCTGAGGGCTAATTTGCTCGCTAAATCCTTCGTCGCAAGTGTCGGGTTCGTCGAGAACACTGACTGGTGCTTGTAGTACCTAAAAGCACCGATAGTGGATCGAGGGGATCCAATATGACGTGAAGATTATCTGCCCAGGCTACGACGTCCAATACGAGGTCTCCACTTGAATACTTTTGCTAATGTGTATCTCTTTGAATAGCGACGCAAAAATGTGTGTGTGTGTGTGTGCAAGTCACACAGGATAGAAGTGAAACTTATAAAAAATAAGAATAATCGCAAGGGTCAACCACCAACCATTCCACAGTGCAATGGAGCAGCCTCACTCTGGGGGAACCGCCTGCATGATCACAGTATTCATACGCCAGGTAAATATGATTTAGCAAGAGAAATACGAGAACGTCTATCAACTGTGTAACATACGTCATCGCGATTCAGGAATTGTTGAATTTACGTGCAGCGACATCTGTTGATAACAAACTAAATAGAAATAATTGTAATTTATAGTATGAGGTAGCGCCCTCTTTGAATTGATATTTTAACTTCACGTTGAATTTTTTCGTTTCATCGAGTTTGAAATCACATCACAACGATTCTAAAGAAGTTTCACTTCGCAAAGTAAGGTTATTTATGGTTCAATAAAACAATAAACATAATCACATGTTTATTCGCGTCAGTGACTGCGTTGAATCGCTGCACGTTAACCACTAACTAACGTTGTCACGGTGCCGCATTTCCAAGAAGTATCCCTGCAATCTTCCACGGGTATCGAAATACTTGGGGTCGACATTTCGAGCGATATCCAATTTCGGAGTCAGTTGGAGGGCAATGCCAAGTTGGCGTCCAATGCTGGGAGTTCTCAACAGAGCGAAGCGATACTTCAAGGATGGACAAAGACTTTTGCTTTTGCTTTTTTTTAAAGCACAAGTCCCGCAGAGTACTGCTCCCACCTCTGACCCGGGGCTCCCAAATAGCAGCTACTTCCCTTTCGACTCGATAATCCCATTCTCGCGGATCGTTTGGAGCCTCTGGGTCTGCAGAGGGACTTCGCTTCTCTCTGTATTTTGTACCGTATGATCCATGGGGATGAGGAACTATGAATGTGGAAGGATATAGAGGAAGAGGTAGACCTATTACTATTATTATATACTATTAGACTTATTACTAAAAACGCTATGTCTAGGGGCTTTGGTAAGCACTTAACACATTACATATATATTCTTTTTCTTTTGATGTGAAACATCTATAGCCGCACGTAAAACCGATTTCTGGCGTGGCGACGCGTCACCAGGGTATGCGTATATGATGGTATATATTATATACAGTCTATATGCAGTAGTGAGTACAGTGTGGCGACGCGTCGCAATGCGCAATCGACTGTGCGATTCTCTCCCACTCGATCCGGCGTTAAGCCATCTCTCTCGCTACACTGAGCTCGGATACCTATAGTCTATACTCCGTAGTGTATACAGTGTTGTTTACTACAGTACACATAACCTGTGTTTTACTTGAAAACAAATTATTTTTTCGTAATATTTTATTTTATCATTATGACATATTTAGTTCCTATCACAATCTGTTCTTTTCTGCATATTACTTTTACAAAATAATGTCGATGTTTCACATCTGCCAGGCGTCCCGTGACGGCTCACATTTTTTTCTTTCCTCTCTAGCCTCTGCTGGGGTATAGGATTCGAATCAAAATCTTCCATCTGCATCGATCTTGGGCAGTCTGTTCCACCTCCTCCCATGTCACGCCCCAGACATCTAGCTCCTGCTCTACTTAGCGACGCAAAGTTATTCTGGGATAGCCTCTTTGCCTTTTGCCATACAAATGTAAACTGTAAGTATATTTTATACCGAAACTTATTGTTTTAAAAAAATAAAAATATGACTGATTACATTGTTGATACAAGTAAGCAGTTCGTTAAGGACATTACAGAGTACATTAAATAGTAGATGATAAATGTTTAAAAAAGTGCATGTGAGTCATTTGGAACGGACAAATCAATAAAATTAAGTCAGAAATAAAGGGTTCTTTAGCCATTTTTTGTGGCCATGTATTATTTACATTGATCGACTTAATGCCTAAGGCATTCTCTACCAGTTAACCAAAGGTAGTGTAGAGGGAATAATGGTAGGTGCATTGAAATATAAATTAAATTATAAATACATACATATGTAATAGCTAAAATATAACTTATACTATTGTATACTAATGGAATATATTATATTAACAAAAATTTAATATGTTTATGACGATGCATTTGTGAGTAGATGAAGATTTGATCGTGATGCTCATGCTCAATCCCAAGCACGCCCAAATCGCTCTCTACCCCGATACAAATCTAAACATGTTTGTAATTCATTTATTAATGAAATGAGATATATTTCAAAAACATTTATTCTCATCTACCAAATCGCTCTCCCCCTGATACAAATCTAAACATGTTTGTAATTCATTTATTAATGAAATGAGATATATTTCAAAAACATTTATTCTCATCTACATAAATGTCAATGACAATATCAACAAGTCAAATACACTAAACTATTTATATCACTAAAATAATATAATATTATTATAATTAAGTTTAATTTAATTCTAAGGAAGCGTTGATACATGTGTGCTTTTATTTTACCCCCTTTCGGGCAGAAACTCCCAATTTCCCTCCTCGGTGGATGCTTACAACAGAAAATACCTCTGCCAATATCTCAAGTTTGTAGTCCCGACAGATCTGCCTTGAGAAATTCGGTTCTTACATAAAATATCATAACAAAAAACTTATTCAGCCTATTTGAATGGAGTAAGCTTAATTGAAGTCAACTGTTGACGTTGATATCAAGAAAGGAAATATGGTGTCGTGGGACACCAGGTAGGAACGAAGTTCCTTCGGATAATGTAGAATCGACACAATTTGCAAAAAAAACAGCAAGAAAGATAATCTAGAAAACCTTACAAAGATTTTAGTATGTACACATTGTGTGTAATGTAATGTATACAATTAACCAATGTAAAATATTTTATATTTATAAAAGAAAGAGAATGGATGAGAGAACGAAAACAAAGAGGGAGAAAGAGAAAGGTATTATACACTACTCGCTTGTTTATGCGACTGTCACGCCTGCACACGTCTCATTTAACGGTTTTATTCCACGCACTTTTTTCCACGGATTTTTTCTTACGGTTTTACTATCACATTTTTTTCAGTTCGGTCGCGCAGCAAAATCCCTATCCCCTCCAAGCCTGCCGTAAGGAACTTCGTTCCAATAAAACGCGCCTTTAATCACAAAGATAAATGTCGCGCATTAAGCGAATTTCCTCTGGTTAGAGCCTATGAGCTCACTTACTCGTTCTGCGAATCCAGCATAACCCCTTGAGGTTACTAGAATACCACCCAGCCAAAAAGTGTTTAACGCGCAGAGTACTCGGTCGGGTATACACGAAGTCGTCGTGGCCTAAAGGATAAGACGTCCGGTGCATTCGTATGTAGCGATGCACCGGTTTTCGAATCCCGCAGGCGGGTACCAATTTGTCTAATGAAATACGTACTTAACAAATGTTCACGATTGACTTCCACGGTGAAGGAATAACATCGTGTAATAAAAAAAATCTGATGGTAAGCTTCTTGTGAGCCCACACGGGTGGATAAAATATACCCCTACTGCCTGATTCTACCGCGAAGCAGAGGGTAGTCAACAGTTACTATTGAGGCTATATGTTTCAAGATTAGTGCCGGACTTCACAACAAATAAAAATAAAAACCGTAGCATCAATGTAGTTGAAACCATCAATGGTTAATACATCGTCAAATTTCGAGAGGCCATTCACCTTTTTTTTTTTTATTGCCTTTGTACGCAGACGAGCATACGGTCCACCTGATGGTGAGTGGTTACCGTCGCCCATGGACTTCAGCAATGCCAGGGGCAGAGCCAAGCCGCTGCCTACCACTCACCTTGCGAAACATCAAACGAATAAAACCGCCGAGCTGGTACCGAACTGCTTCGACTTCCAGTACCAACCCCCTCTCCCACAAACCAGTTAATATAGTCAGTACGGTGGCGACAAGCGCAAACGCAGCACTACATTACACTCCTACTAATTAAACATACGTAATCAAATCAATTCCAGTTTGCAATCCGAAAATCTTCTCGACTATACCCTCTGTTATAATCAAGTCGATCGCTATCTCTCAATCTCTTATTATCCTTTACGTATTCCTGATTTCTGTGATCAGACCTTTGTTCGGTATATCTGTTGCTTTGACTTCCGTAATCCGATGTTCGTGTAGCGTCGCGATCGTTTTGATTGTTATAATCAGAATATTGATTGTTATAATCAGTCCTTTGATTGTTATAATCGTTTCTAGGACGATCGTGTTCAGGTGGTTGCGTTACGTATGAGCCTTGATTGTTTTGATAATTCTCTTCAGCATGTATCCTGTCATTTTGGAAATTAAAATTCTCAGTCCTTGGAGGGCCTTTTACGTAGACATTGTTAATGTGGTGTCGATTATCAGTAACCTCTGGACGTCTTACATCCTGTTGGTACTGATCGTTATACTGATTATCCTGGCTGCTGTAATGATCCTGAGCATCATAACTCGGAGCATTATAATGATCTTGATTAAATAAAACTTGATTATTACTGTTCTGGGTGTGCTTGTTTTGATTGTTGACGTTTTGATTGTAATATTGATTCCGATCGTCGATTGTTTGACCATTAAAATTGCTGTTGCCGTTAAAACCGAAATTATTATTAAAGTGTTGATTGTTGGGACGATTTCGGTTTTCCTGCTGATCGTCGTAGCGATTTGGGTTTGTCTGTCTGTCATTGTTATTGTGATTTTGGTTCGTCTGATGATCGTTTTGATTATACGACGGCTGGTTGCCGAATATTTGTGCGATTATAAACGGTATTTGTAATTTGGAGTATAGCGCTGGAGTCTGCGGAGCGGCGCAGGACCTCCCGATCGAGGTGACGGCCACGACGCGCCACACGCAGCCGTCTTCCACCTGGGCTGGCCCCCCGGAGTCCCCCTGATAGAAAAAAAAAATGTCTAAAATTCACGCGTGGTAGAAGTGAAACCTTCAAAATTTTTGTCTTTAAGATAATGAGACGAATATGAAATTTCGGGACGAAATAATGATAAAGCTTGATAGTTATTTTACTTTTTATTCGTATATATTACATAGATTTATTCAGAATGTATTAAGTACGAATATTAGGTACTGTTATATATCCCTACCGAACCCTAAACTGCTGACACCCTCGAACCGCTGACTAGACCGTCTGAGGTAGAGACTTGATAGGAGACCGGAGAACGGTCAGTAGTCAGTGAACGGTGTTAGAGTACGGGTGCGGCTGCCGGGGTTACTCTGAGAGTCATTATCCATATTGTTCAAAATCCAATAAATAGTTCTATCCTGAGAGTTTTCCTTTTTTAAAACGACCTCAGAGAGAATTCCCATAACAGTACGAAGCAGAGCACAAAGAGAACCATGAATATAAGAAGCATTGTATAATACTTCCTATTTCATTTTCTCCCACGTTAAATCATATGAATTCATGTGTCTATCTCTTTTTACTGTCGCTTTTTCGTTTCGTCGACTTTCAAATCACAATGATGCTAAAGAAGTTTTCACTTCAAAAAAATGTATCCAAACTTGTAAACACACATTCTTATTGAACATTGTTAGTAATAATACCAAAAACGACATGTTAGTAACTGTATAGATCAACCGAATATTAAGATTTCGATGAAAATAAACAAGAGTAATGGTATTAGGGGTGAGTGGTGGATATTTAACGAATTTTAACTTCAATAATTGGGTGTTTTGTAATCCTAAACGGGTGAGCACCACCATCTCGCATATTTTTTGCCGCGAAGCAGTAATGTGTTCCGACTTTAATGGTCAGACAGCCAGTTAGCAATACTAGAACTTTGTTTTTGCCTCTATTTGGGTAGCGATATCCACGTCACGTCAGCAGCTTTAACCTATTTGAAATCGGGCGAGGCGTGGACTAGCTTATCTGTAGTTGTAAAATCAAAATGGGCCTAACACAATTTGTCTTCAACCATATGTCTATATACCATACGGGTCTAATTGCTTCAACATGTCTCCATCAAATTTCCTAGGTACCAATTTGGTCTTATTGATGAGTGTCAGAGCTGTCCACTATGACGCTCCGACATAAGTATTGGCGTAATGCAATCTACCTGACATGTGTCCTTGCCCCCTTTCCTCTCACCAGCGCAGACATGGCTCTCGGGCGTGGGTCCGTTTGGAAGCTTCAACGAGGTGCCCCATGTCTCCCTGCACTCTTGCATATTCCAGATTTCAACGGAGACGCTCCGAAGGTCCGCGGATGTGTCTCCACCTGGAGCATTTACGAGGTTCTGTGTGGTAGCAATCGTGGAATCCTGGAGCTTCATGCATTTTAACCTTGTCAACCCCGATAAACTATGGACGTCTATGAGTGATAATGGGGCAGTATTCATGACATTTAAAGAGGAAAATCATAGTGAGATTAATTCGTATAAATATTTTCTTATTATATTTATTTATTTATATTTATATTATGCTTTCCATGGACAAGAGTTTAATTTTTGTCTAATTAATTTTCTATTTTTGTGTGTCTGAAGTAAAGCTATTATATTTTTTGTACGAGGAGCACTGCTGCTTGAGATACAGGTTTTATCGCCTACTTCAAGCACAGATGCAAATTATGATTGGTTTTGTACAACAATAAATAAACAAACAAACAAACAGACAAATAAATAAATACTTTTACCCTTTAAAATCCTTTATTTATTAATTTTTTTTGCTTAGATGTGTGGACGAGCTCACAGCCCACCTGATGTTAAGTGGTTACTGGAGCCCATAGACATCTACAACGTAAATGCGCCAACGACTTCGAGATATAAGTTCTAAGGTCTCAGTATAGTTACAACGGCTGCCCCACCCTTCAAACCGAAACGCATTACTGCTTTACGGCAGAAATAGGCGGGGCGGTGGTACCTACCCGTGCGGCCTCACAAGAGGTCCTACCACCAGTAATTACGCAAATTATAATTTTGCGGGTTTCATTTTTATTACAAGATGTTATTGCTTCACCGTGGAAGTCAATCGTGAACATTTGTCGAATACGTATTTTATTAGAAAAATTGGTACCCGCCTGCGGGATTCGAACACCGGTGCATCGCTTCAACACGAATGCACCGGACGTCTTATCCGTTAGGCCACGACGACCACAAATTTTACCCTTAAATCTCGCGTTCGTTGTCATATTTATTGTCATTGTCCGATGCTTCAAATACTTTACAGCTTCCGTGGTGGATACACAATGTATCGACCCTATGAAACTTTTATCGGAAAGATGTGTTTAGAATTGATTAGTTCTGCTATCAAAGGCCTATTTTCTTGACCTTCGAGGTAGACGAGCAAGAGAATTATCTGATGGTAAGCTGCCACGGTCACTCGTAGACCTCAGTAATGTCTACTGTAAAGCCTTTGACCACAAGTGTATATGTGAACCTTCCATTCTCCAATTGAGGAAGTATGCGGAAGGAGACTCGTGGCTGATGATATGGGTTATGAAGCGGGTCAGCGAGGTTCCTTAATCTAATTACCGAATTCGGTCCGTCCCCAGCCGCTGACGACGACTCTCTCCCCTTCTGCCGGTGGAACTCCTAGACAAGCCGGCCTGATCTGGTCCGAGAATCTGTGTATCAAGATCGGATTTTCAAATTCGTTAGACAATTTTAGACCCAGTGGCGCCATTGACTGACGGACCGAGGGTCGTGGCTTCGATTCCCACATCAGATAAACCAGTTTTGTTCGGTCGCATCTGTTTTTTATTTTCTTCCTTTCACCCTAGTCTCTAATTCAAGACTATGACTGTGGATCAATAATAGCAATATCCAACCTTATCTGGTTAACATTAAGCTTTATTTTCAGAAAGTAAAATAGAGTATAGTATGCTTTATCGTACACCAATTAGAATACAAAAGGATTCACTCAAAATCGCGCAATGTATCAGGTTTTGTTCGCGAAGTACATTCGCCTTACCTCACTTTGGAGACCAGCTTAACAAGAGCCAAGTCGTAGTAGGACCTCCTCTGTTTGTACTTCGGGTGTCGAATGACGGTGGAGATGCCGAGGATCAACGCGCGGCGGTCGTCCCGGCGCGCCGACCCGAGTTGAACAGCGCGGGGTGTTCCGCTATACACAAACATAAAACTGTATCTAAACATACCTTTAATTACCTAAAATCTTGAAAGAAATGTGTAATTCAGTTCAATCAGTGTTTGATAATAAGTTATTAATAAGTTCGGTTCACTTGAAAATTCGGACGCGCTCTTGAAGGAGTGATGACGACACAATCATCTTAAATGTCTTTGCTCTTATATCCTGCCTGAACAGTATCGAGGGGATACAAAAATTAATCTGCGAAATTAATTCCCTTTTTTATTCCTGCCTAAACGAATGATCTTGAAAGACCATTTTAGCGTAACCCTATCAAGTAGGTGACCTCACGGGGCTCAAACCTGACGACGTTGCTAAAACTAACCCTAGCAAGAGCAGTGCTTTGCAGAATCTACCACCGGATCGGAATCGTGACTTGCTGAGAAGATCCGGCGAGAAACTCAGTGGGCTGTGTCTGTGGGTTAATTTACTCGTCGAGCCCTTCGTCGCAAGCGACGGGTTCGACGAGAACAATGGCCGGTTAATTGCCAGTTCGATTTACTAATTATGTAGCAGTATGTGTTCTCCCCTACCTATTGGCTGGTAGTCTAAAGAGCTATTGTATCCACGCGTGGACGGATAGGTAAGCTCACGCGGTCAACCTAGGAGCATTTGCTAACACTAGCCCCAGTAAGAGCAGTGCTTCGCTGAATCTACCACCGAATACCGAATCGCAGCCCGCTGAGAAGATCCGACGGGAAACTAAGAATATCAATTCTTGCTTGTCCCCTAAAAGCGCAATCACTAACATAATCCCCAATCGTTCTATCGGATCCCCGCTCGAAGTCCGTCTCTCTGTGGAATATATCGGGTCCTGAGTGAACTCTATGAATGCGGAGGACATAATCACCTGATGACGCTGTAATCCTTTTCCTGGTACGTGCAATGACCGGCAGTCAGGACGTATTCGTCGCTGATAAGCGACCCTCCGCACTTCCAAGAATATCCATAGTCCTGGATCAATAATTCATGCTGGTAAACAACCCTTACAGAGTTATCTATCGAAGCTCTTACCACGATTTTCACATTTCATGACCTCCCGCCAATGACTAAGCACCGGTTCCAGTGCTAACTCCGGAGAATCGTCTAGAAAGATCGTAGACGGTTTGTCTGCCCCTAACATCAGGATACTCTTGAATGTTCTCAATGACGTGATAACGACTTTTAAATTAATGAACACGGGCTGCACGCACGAAAAAGTGTCACGTTCCGCCTGAGCCTGAGCGTGCAAGCGAGAGCGCGGATTAAGCGATAGAGAGACACGATTGGCCCAGGCGTTGGCCGTCTTGTGAGCCCGCATTAATAAGTACCATCGCTTCGCCTTAGATAGATAAACTGATATCGAAAGATGGGTGGCGGTATTTACATTATTGATATCTATGGGTGCCGATAACCATTTAACACCGGGTGGACCCTCGTTCATCCATCTAAGCAACAAAAATAAATCTACCCGCGCTCGAAGCTGTAAAAATCGTGGTAAGCCAAATAATGGTATGTGCAATGTAATAATATTTAGGGGTTAAAGATTAAAACTATGTTAGTGTACAATTAATTTATTACGATGTATATATAAAGCTAATGAAGTTATAAAGCCAGGTTCTGAGAAACTGCTCCGCGACTTCGAATCTCGGTTGCAAGGTTGTTAAAAATAATTTTAATATTTTAATAATTATTTTAACATTTAATGAAAAAAGGGGTACAAAGTTTTTGCTCGTGTCTTAAGTTATGTGACAGCATTAAGGTAATCTAGAGCTATGAAAACCCAAAAACAATAGAACCTGTGCATTCTTCCATCCTATTAGGGCCATGTGCGGGAACTCCTCGATCGTAGCGACCTGCCCTCCGATGATAAGCGGTATTTTTATGGGTGTACAATCTGAGACATTTACTTCGACGCCATGCGCCGACGGAAGCAGTGGGATGGCCACTATCTTTTTTGTGTTCAACGATTTGTATTTATCGCACACTGAAATTTATATATATGTCGTGGTTAACGACTTTTAGTAATATTAAGACGTTGTTTTGACTATTATTTTAAATGATGAAATGTTGTTTTGATAAATATAACAAAATGTAGGGTAGACTCCGTAACGCCACAGTATAAAATGGCGGTACGTGGACAGAGTCGTGGCATTCCGTGTCAGACAGTCATTCAGTCCGTATCGGACGATCCGTCCGTCTCAGTCAGTGAGTCTCTGGCAGTCAGTCTGTCGGTATGTGGAACGAAACTGTCGGTTTACCCCGTCATTGTGAAAGTTGTGTGTGTGTGTTGAGTTGAGTTTGTGAGTCCGCACGGGTAGGTACCACCGCCCTGCCTATTTCTGCCGTGACGTGGTAATGCGGTTCGGTTTGAAAGGTGGGGCAGCCGTTGTACTATAAAATTGAGACTTAGAATTCATGTCCCAAGTTGGTTGGCGGCACTTACATTGTTGATGTCTATGGGCTCAACAAATTGGCAAGGTGATAGCTACCCGTACGGACTCATACGCTCTAACACTAGTAAACTGAGTTCTACTTACTTCGCTCAGCAATTTCAAAGTATCGCCTCTTCTCCACCGAAGTCATGTCGTCTTCATCAGGACCTATCTCCAACGTCGGTTCATCTTCTTGAAAGCCATCGACAGGGCCAGGCGAATATGTGACTGGCCTATTTGTGATTGGCGGCTGATTCTCAACTATATTTGACGGCACAAAACCTGCGAGCAAAATTGTTATCATTATTCGGAGGATAAACATGATTTTGGACCTAAATGTTAAGCCGTCGTAGTATCATAGACATTGGGAAAACCATTACCCAACTTTGTATTTTTTGGACCGAAGCTGAGGTACAGCTTCAGGTCCAATGAGCTTGGAACTCTGTGACCGAAGATTATAACAACTAGTCCAAAAGATTTTGAAGGCCATAAAACGACTTTTTTTTTTTTTTTTTCCTACCTATGCTGATAGTGAGGTGAGCTCACGGGGCTCAAACCTCATGACGATTCTAACACGAACCCTAGCAAGAGCCGTGCTTCGCAAAATCTACCACCGGATCGGAAACGCGACCCACTGAGAAGATCCGGCGAGAAACTCAGTGGGCTGTGTCTGAGAGTTAATTTACTCGTCGAGTCCTTCGTCGCAGGCGACGGGTTCGACGAGAAGGGTTACCGGTGCTTGAAGTACCTAAAAGCACCGTTAGTGGATCGGGAGGATCCGAGATGACGTGTTTTGGGTGACGTCGACTGCTTTCCATTCTGTCCGCAGGATCGGGAATGTAGTTACCGGCGGCCACGATGAGAGGGTTCTCGTGCCGTGCCGCTTTATCGAAGTGGCGCATCGACGCCGACTGCAAATACTTACTGACGGACTCTAAGTCCAGGTCGTCATGGAGGTCGACGTTCCTGACGAACCACGGGGCTCCGACGGCTATCCTGCAAAAACGGGATTGAATAATCTGGAAGGATTTTAAGTGAGTGCGGGCCGCGTGAGCGAACACTACACTTGCATAGGTCATGACGGGGCGTATGCAAGTTTTGTAGAGTGTCACCTTATTTCTAAGGGACATTTTACTTCGCCTGCATATCATCGGGTAGATAAAACGACTCCACTTCACACTAGCTCGAGACCCGGTCCTGGCGCGAAAAACCAGATTTATCCGTGATCAACATTAACATTACCCGCCTTAAAACATCAGGTGACTGCATTTACTGGTGGTGGAACATTTTTTACTGGTGATAGGACGTTTTGTGAGTCCGCACGGGTAGGTACCATCACCCTGCCTAATTCTGCCGTAAAGCAGTAATGCGCTTCAGTTTGAAGGGCGGGCAGCCGTTGTAATTATGTCTATGGGCTCCAGTAATCACTTAACACCAGGTAGTCTGCCAGCTCATCCACCCATCTCAGCAATAAAAAAATTAAAAAAAGGTTGAAGTCTCAATTGTATGGTGTGACAGCTGTCCCCCTCGTCTAACGACGGCATGATTGCTTTGCGGCATAATATACAGCATGCCCCCTGTGGGGGTTCGCAATATCCTACTAATACAAGCCAGTTGGGAATTGTACTGGCATAATTTAATTAATATAGATGTAGGTCGGATCTGTGTCTGTTTGTGTACGAGAAGAGCTCGGGATCAGTACAGAGCTGCAGAGGACTGTATCTATAGTAGTGTGGTATAGGACCCTCGGCTAGATGTAGTTAAGGTCGGATTTGTGCCTGTTTTTGTACGAGAATGGCTCTAAGCTAGATCTAAATAATCTTTTTCCGAATGCAAACATTTCGACTATTCAATCTAACGGTATATACAGGCGGTCAGTCACCTTATATTAATAACAACTATAATTGTAAGCATCATAATATCAAGCGGCGTCACCATGACTCCAACCAATTAATTTTAGGAAAAACAAAATCATTTTACGACGCAAAAAACCCAACCACAAAAAAAATGTTTCATTTATCAAAAAAAAAAACAAAAACATATTTTTCATTGTTAGATTCGTTTATTTATATGTAAGTAACTATATAGTTGTCGGTAGTCGAAATTCGACTATAATTAATTAAAATTATAAGTTTGTTAACTATTATCATTCTATTGTCAAAGACTAGTTAGTATATTTCTATAATCATAGATTTCGCCAAGACTACAGTTTAGACAAATATCAATAAAGATAAACAAGAATTAATCTATTCTCAATTTGACAATTTGACCACAGACTTTAAGCAATAATAAAAGTTTGACAATAAATAAATTTATTTTTTATGCATAATTAAAAAAAAAAATAACATTCTGCACTCCCTCTCCCTCTATATTCTCTACAAAAATGTGTGAAATTTCATACTCCTCCGTTTTTGCTCCATTTTTTGCACCATTTCCTTCCATACATCTCCTAGTTACATGCATTTCTACACATCACATTTCCATACCACGCTAACCGTCCTCTCTGTAATTTATCAATCACCGAGGCTACTTTCACACTTCCTCTGATACAATCATTCCTTATCCTGTCCATCCTTGGCAATCTCCATATTCGCATCTCTGCCGGACGCACTCCTCTTTCATGCTTTAATATCGTCGCCATAACATTCTGATCCATATAGCACGACAAGTTCGTTTGACAATGATCGTTTTGTAAATTTTCCCCTTGAAATAAATATCTATAATACTTTACAGAATTTACAATGGGGAGTGTTCCGAGGAGTTGTTCAATTTAATAGAAGCCGCTGATTTTCGCAACCGATCGTCTCGCCGGAACTATCATCCGCACCATCTGGATGGTTGGCGTTCCACTACAATGCGTTTTAAAAACAGTTTTCTGCCACGCACAGTAAATCTCTGGAATTCGTTGCCATCAGCGGTCTTCCCCAACAACTGCGACATTGGGCTATTCAAGAAAAGAGCATATTCTTACCTGAAGGGTAGGCAACGCACTGGCGTAAACGCTGGTGACCGGGGGCGGCGGTGAATCACTTACCATCAGGTGACCCGTCTTGCTAGTTTGCCTCTCGTTGTTATAAAAAAAAAAAAAAAGAGATAATAATATAATATAAAATAAATATCCTGACACCTGAACATATATTCACATACATATTTATGCATGACATATCTTATACCTTTAAACGAGCAATTCTTCAATAATCTGAATCTCGGAAACGGCTCCAACGATTTTCATAAAATTTAGTATACAGGGGATTTCGGGGGCGATAAATCGATCTAGCTACGATTTATTTTCAGAAAATGTTATTTTTTTCGTGTTTTCAATAATCAACTTTATCGATAATAAACTTTATGACTATTCCCGACATCTATTGGCGAATAATAATACTATTTTTCTTAATTGAGAGAAACTAACTGCTTTAAAGACACAACAAGATGGTGTTATAAAAAAAAACCGAGTAAAGCTCGGTCATCATCTAGTTCTATTTTAATATTACCACATAAATAAGATCTTCCATTAAGCGAGTGAAATTGTTCGGTGGAATAACGGCTTGAAGGTTATTGCCCCGGAACTTGTTTAGATGCAAATATGGTACAGCCACTACTTATGCATCAGACATAAAAATATACTAAGCGTTTATTTCCTTTTTTAGCCCGGGTAAGTTCCTTGTGGGACGATGCGGAGGGGTACCCTAACCGGGAAAAAACATCCGTAACGTAAGATTTTTATTAGTAATGCACACAGTGTACGACTTAACTTTGTAATAACGTACAACTAACGTAACGTATAATTTCATACTCCTCCGTCCGTACAATTTTCGTAAAAAGGGGTAAAAAGTTTTTGCTTCACGTATTAATATTATATAGATAACAAATATATTATATACATTAATAATTAACATATACGGATTGTATACCTAAACCTTTATATGTCGTAAACATATTCATAATTTTAATATATAAATTTCATTGTTCCCTCCGTTTGTTTGTCATTGACCGCATAATGGGTCGATACTTAAGTATTTTTATATCTTTTTTTTGCGTTCGAATGCGTCTTTGGTTACTTTAAATTTAAAATTAGTTCCTATAGGTGACGCTGCAATTGGGGCCGTCTTTTCTTTTTTTACTTTATATACTCCGAAAAATATAATATCACCCTAACCAATATTGACTGACTCAGTGGTGCAATAGTTAGCGGCCCTAATTGTTAAAAATTGTTTAAAAAAAAAGAAAATATTTGAGAAAAAACTAAAAAAAAAAGCCCGCTGATTTTGTTTCGCCGGTTCTTCTCAGGACTGTGGCTTTTTTTGGAACCGGTGGTAGAGTTAACATTGTTATTTATATTTTGACATTCAACAAGTGTGTCATACTGACATCTAAGTTGAAATAAATGATTTTGAATTTGAATTTGAATTTGTTGCGCCAAGGGTCGCGGGTTCAATTCTCACATCGGGCAAACATTCGTGTGGTGAACAGGCTTGTTTGCTCTTTGTCGGGGTGTTCATTATGTACCTAGTCAGGTCATAAATTCTGTCACATGTTTAATGTAAAATAATTGAAACAAGTTTATTCATTATGTAACCATTCATATACCAAAATGAACTTAACAAAACATAGATTCTTATGACACTAAAATTTATTCAAAATGACCTCCGTGATTTTGAATACAGGCCTTCAATCTGCCCGGCCAGTCGTCTATCGCAGCACGAACGAGGTCCATGTCAATATCGGCGGCTGGCTTAATCAAGGATGTCTTGAGTGACTCCAAATTGGGATAAGGCTTTGAGCACGCCTTTTCCTCCAAGTGTTGCCATATCTTGTAATCTAACGGATTCAAATCTGGACTGGAGGAGGGCCAGTATTCGTGCCGGATGAAGTCGATTTCACGCGCCGCCAGCCAGTCTTGTGTGCTCCTCGCTCTATGAGCTAGCGCCGAATCTTGTTGGAATACCCAGTGCCTGTTATTGATCACGGTATGAGAAACAGGTTCCACAAGGGTCGTCAGGACTGTATTTTGATACACAACTCCATTCGTTTTTACACCTTTCTCACAAAAATGTACCTCTATTAAGCCCCAATAAGAAACTCCCAACCATACCATGAGCGAGGATGGAAAATGACCTCGTTGGACACGCGGAATACGGTTGCTCGCTTCTTCACTACTGTGTGCGTACACCTTATCATTTTGTTTGTTGTAGCTCTCTTCTACGGTAAAAATTTTTTCATCCGAAAAAAGAATTTCCCGATATTTTTTTCCCGCGTACCGCTTCAACAAAGCGCGGCATCTCTTCAGTCTTAGGTCCATTAGACGAGCATTCAAACGCTGTCCTGTTTTTCTTCGATATGCCCGAAGCCCTAAGTCTTTATTTAACACCCTTTTCACCGTGGTTCTGCTTAACCCCATCTGAAGGGCCAACAGTTTCTGCTTACGTTTGGGATTTCTTTGAATTCCCGCCTTCACAGCTTTTATCACTGCTGGAGTCCTAACAGACCGAGGGCGACCACTTCTTGACCTGTCATCTACACTAGTCTTCATTGTATCGTTTGATGGTACGATAAACGAATCTTTTGGTTATATTCGTAAATTCATAAATTGGCGCGTCACCGCAACGATGCAACGCAATAACTGCAACACGGTCTTCTTTAAGCGTCCACTCCATATTTAAAAATGAGTAAAATTCTAAAAGTATACATTTTTATTTTCATGAACAATTCGAAATTCGAATTCAATAAACTTTTTTGTGGCCAGCATTCTAAAAGAAAAGTTTTTACTGTGTGACAATACTTATGACCTGACTAGTTATATATGTATACATTTAAACGTATATTTAATAAGTATGTTTTTTTTTTTCCTACCTAAGCTGGTAGCCTTGAGAGGCTATTCCAGCGTAACCGTAACTAGTAGGTGAGCTCACGGGGCTCAAACCTGACGACGTTGCTAACACGAACCCTAGCAAGAGCCGTGCTTCGCAGAATCTACCACCGGATCGGAAACGCGACCCACTGAGAAGATCCGGCGAGAAACTCAGCGGGCTGTGTCTGGGAGTTAATTTACTCGTCGAGCCCGTCGCAAGCGACGGGTTCGACGAGAACGGTGACCGATGCTTGAAGTACCTAGAAGCACCGACAGTGGATCGGGGGGATCCGAGATGACGTCTTTTGGGCGACGTCGACTGCTTTCCATTCTTTCCACAGGATCGGGAATGTAAGTATGTATGTCAGTTGTCAATATTGTCATGTTGAGTCTTTGGTACTCATAACACAGGGAATCCTAAATTGGGGCCAGATAACCGTGCGCGATTTGTTCCCAGTTATTTATTATATTCCCAGCTATAAATATTTATTTATTTATAATAAAAACAGCCAATATCGTTGAGCACTAATTGAATTATATGTTGGATACCGTCGCGATGCCAAACAATTGTATAGTTATGATCATTGTTATTCTTACTTGTTCATTTAAAAATATTAATACGTGAAGCAAAAACTTTGTATCCCTTTTTACGAAAATTGCGTGGACGGGGGAGTATGAAATTTTCCACACTTATAGAGAATATAGAGAAGAAGTGCACAATGCCAATTTTTTTTTTTAAAAATGCATAAAAGATACATTAAATCAATAAAGAAAACATTACACACACTACATACCATGTATTTGACGCACACACATATACTCTTTGTTTATTGTCAAACTTTTGTTCTTGGCGTCTGTTGTCAAATTGAGATTAAATATTGTTTGTCTTTGTTAATATTTTTATAGTGTTGGTTTGGCGAAATTTGTGATTATAGAAGTATAAAATACAATCATAATAGTGTACAAACTTACAATTCCAATTAATTATAGTCGAATTTCGACTACTGCCGGACCTCTAGTTCATTTAAAAACACGAAAAGTTATTGTTAATAATCTCTTATAAGATAGAAACAATTTAAGTTTTTTCCCGTTCCTATTCGCTGGTAGCTTACGGGGCTATTCTAGCTACGCCCGGACGGGTAGGAGCTCATGGACTCAATCTGAGAGAATTTGTTAACACTGGCCCCTAACAAGAGCAGTGCTTCGCAGAATCTACCACCGGATCGGAGTCGCGACCCACTGAGAAGATCCGGCGTAAGAAATTCAATGGCACGTAATTTTGAGAAACGCCAAATCAATACGAGATCTGTTACGAGATAATTAGGAAATGACTTCAAAAAATCAGGGCTATTTTTCTAAAAAAAAAACTTTCAATTAAAGGAGCGTGTGCTGACATCTCCTCACCATTTCTATATTGTTATCTTCTAGAACGCATTTTTTGGAAAAGAAGTACTCTGAACATCAAGGCATCAAAAACGAAACGTAACGCTGTGATTCTAAAAAAATATACTACAAATATTTATTCTTCGATTTTAAAGAAACCTAAATTTATATAAAAGAAATTTTACGAATTAATTTATCTCAATTTCAAAGTAGTCAATACTTCCGAAATAATAATTTAATAATATTAAATACGAGATTAAACCGTAAAAAAAGTTTTAATCGTGCAAAATGTATTTCAGATCTTGTTTAAAGTCTTAGAGGGGCGTAGAAAAAATTAAAATTACTTTTAAGGCTTCATCTCGCTCAGTTTTAGAGTATTCGAAATGACCGTAATAATAATTCAATAATATTAAATACGAGATTAAACCGTAAAAAAAGTTTTAATTGTATTATTTGTATTGTTTATAAACTTTACGGTTTTCGCGAATCGTGTACATAATTAAAGCTATTTTTACGATTTAATCTCGCTCTTAGTTTAGCTTACAGTCTATTTAAAGCTATGTAACTAGCGATCTATCTATTTATTATTTATAACTTTATATACTTGACAGTATAAAGGCGGACTTAAGGCCATAGGCATTCTCTGACAGTCTACCTTAGGGGCGTGCAGAGAGGAATCTTGGTAGGTGTAGTGTTATAGAGATATTAGGTATTTAAACATATGTATATATATAACATAAATAATATTTATAGATACAAATACTCGTACTTAAATAAAGACATATACATAAATATATACACATAGAAATATATATTATAAATAAATATTATCAATTAGGTGACTATAACTCACCAACGAACTGGCTGCTGGTCAAAATCGTTAAGTTCCAGGCAAATAGAAATGTTAATATATAATTAACGTGCATCTTCACAACATATCTGAAACGAGATAAAAGGTAATTAAGTCCTGAAGGTGCATCGCTGTCTTATTCATAATTGACTCGAAGGAGCAGTTAATCAGTGACCCTAATTGTTGCAACAAGGGTCGTAGGTTCTATTCCCTCATCGGGCAAATTTTCATGTGATGAACATGTTTTTTTTTGTTTTTATTGCTTAGATGGATGGACGAGCTCACAGCCCACCTGGTGTTAAGTGGTTACTGGAGCACATAGACATCTACGACGTAAATGCCGCCACTCAACTTGAGATATAAGTTCTAAGTTTTCAAGTATAGTTACAACGGCTACCCCACCCTTCAAACCGAAACGCATTACTGCTTAACGGCAGAAATAAGCAGGGCGGTGGTACCTACCCGCACGGACTCACAAGACATCCTACCACCAGCGCGTTAAAGGTTATTTAATATTAGCAAAAACAGTTCGATGTTTTAAATTGAACTTCAATTAATTTTACTACATTCAAATAGCTGTGAGAAGTTCTTTTTGTTACGATAATTTTTCCAAATTACAAACTTTAACTGGTTCTCCTGTAAAGTTGCAAAAATGTTGCTTTGGCCAAATGGACTTTCATCTCTCGATTTTTATTTAATGGAATGTTTATAAATCACTCTTTGGCTCCTATAGTACAACACATACTACATTCAAATAGTTGAGGAAGTTTGTTAAGATCTTTTTCCCAGATGTTTAAGTTTTAAATGGCTCTCGACGTAATGTGTACAAAAAGAAAAGTGTGTGGGGACGGTTCGAAGACACATCGCAGTATTTCGGGGTGGTCTCATTCTAACTTGATGATGTAAAAGCACAACCAAGAGATGTCTGCAAATCACATACATAATATTTATTGTTTGTACTACTTATTTTATTCTTAGGGACTTTTTTGTATTAGACAGTTTTCTTTCTTTTTTGTTTTTGTCGAAATTGATTTTATGTTTTATTTGTTTTTGACATTTAAAAAAAAAACGAAAAATAATTAACAAAGTGCTCTAAAGTTCTGTAACGGACGCTAAGCAAAAGAAATAAGAAAAAAATCGGTTTGCTTCGATACAGAAGAGGATATTGTGGTCAACGCGATGCTACCCGCGGTTATTGTCGTACCGCAGGGCGAAGCTAGTCTAAAAAAAGTAGCCTAAGCTACTCCTTATATCATTAACTACCTATCAGTGAAAGAGCCGTCAAAATCGGTCCAGCCGTTCCAGATATTAGCCGGAACAAACAGACAAACAGACAGACAGACAAAATAAAAATAAAGTTATTTTGGTATATTTACTGTGTATACATACTTACGCATTTAGTAATAAGTGGTTATTTTATTATTACAAACAGACACTCCAATTTTATTTATTTGTATAGATTGATAAACAATTATCGGCTTTTTCCATTGCACTGCGTAAAAACCCGTTAATCGCATTTCCCGTATTATTACTAAAGATTACAATGAGTCACTAATGTTTATAACATATGTGGTCATTTAAAACTCACGTCTAATACGTAGTCGTATTTGTTATCTATTGGCTAGTAGTCTAAAGGCCTATTCCAGCTACGCCGGGACGGGTGGGTGAGCTCGTGGGCTCAACCTGAGAGAATTTGCTGACACTAGCCCTAGCAAGAGCAGTGCTTCGCTGAATCTACCAGCTAATCGGAAACGCGACCCACTGAGAAGATCCGGCGAGAAACTCAGTGGGCTGTGTCTGTGGGTTAGTTCGCTCGTCGAACTCTTCGTCGTATATCTTTTAGTGTCTCGAAATTAAGTACTGTTTTAATCGCAAAAACAAAAATTAAGATAATTTAAAAAAAATAATAAAGAATCGCCAAATTAAAAGAAGTGTTACAGTTTAATTGGAACGAAGTTCCTTATCGCGCGTTGTGAAAGGGGGCTAGACGGAAAAAATTCTTACGAAAAGTTGTCACGACACTTTTTAGATCCGTCATTCTGACCAATCAACGTGTAGGCGCTTATCGCGCGACATTGCTCGTATCCGATTGGTCCGCGCAATGAGTACAGTTTCTCGAGATAGCGTTTCAACAATAGTAATTTAGTTCATAGTATTGTTTTTTTCCTTCTTCATAATGCCGTAATTTATTATTATAACTTAAAAAAAAAAAATTACAATTCCTTCACTAATTAATCGAAAGGAACTTCGTTCCATCCGGGTGTCCCTTGACACCTCTGAAGTTTTTATTTATATTATATTGTTTCAGGCGTTTCGAATACTATATAATTTTCGTGATATCTGAATATTGTGTTGATGCCCACCGTCTGATTGCTGTTTAGACAATTTAGAAAATTCTAAATTTTTACTTCTAATTTCTGCGATGTTACAATAAAAAAAAACCTGAGATTAAACCGTAAAAATAGTTTAAAAAATGTGTCTAAAAACGGTCTAAGTGTCGCGGGAATTGAAGAAAAAAGGGTGCGTGTACTTATATGTACGCGCGTAAGAAGTTATACTTTATTTTTATTAAATTTATTTCTTTTTTATTTATTTAAATATTAAATAATTAATAATAAATATTTAACGTTAATAATTTAATAATATTTAGTATGAATTATTTAGTAATAAATAATGCAAACGAATAGTTAACCTCAATTGTATTGGAGCACTTAAAAAGGTTGATGAGCACAGTTTTTTCACTAATATTAATTAGTATTGATTTAAATATTCAATTTAAATCACTTCCGATTATAGTTCAGACGCACATATAAAATTCGCACATGTATAATGAAAACAAAATGAAAACACGTGTTTTAAATATAGAAACTCAAAGCATGTGGATAAATATTATAAATATAAATACACAGTGAACAGAGGCGGCGTGCGTGCCAACATGCGCCACTAACAGAGGTTCCATTTCTGTTTTGTTGGTAGCATTTTTTCCTCAACTTACAATACGACCGTGTACGTGCGCGAAAGTTCACCTGCGGCTATATTCAGACTCGCCAAGTTACGTCGGTCGTATTGTAATGAGCGATTTAGTGGGCAACTTCATTCTGTTAACTTTGTGTCACGGTGCGCGCGCATCGTAAAATTTCACTCTCATCAATTTTTCATAACGCGCCTAAAGAAGTATAACTTCAATTATTTTTTTTATTGACCCTATTGATACCGGTCAAAGTATTAGAGCGAAGTTATAAAATTAATGCATTGTCATTGGCCCTTGATACGCCTGCGAATTATCAATCGGACGTATTGAAATCTGTGAAAATGACGTATAAAGATGCACACATGCATGAGTTTTTGTCCGTTCACAACAAGGTGACACTCTACAAAACTTTCTTAAGTTCGATCATGACCTATGCCATTGAGTGTTCGCTCACGCGGCCCGTACACGTATCAACTCTTTCCAGGTCATACAATCCAGGATTAATTAATGCAGGATAGCCGTCGGAGCACCGTGGTATGTGAGGAATTTAGATCGTCACGACGACTAAATTTAGTAGCGATTCGTAAGTATCTTAAGGAAGCGTCTGAACTCTACTTCGATAAAGCAGTACGACACGAAAACTCTCTCATCGTGGCCGCCCCTAATTACTTTTTTTTATTGCTTAGATGGGTGGACGAGCTCACAGCTCACCTGGTGTTAAGTGGTTACTGGAGCCCATAGACATCTATAACGTAAATGCGCCACCTACCTTGAGATATAAGTTCTAAGGTCTCAAGTATAGTTACAACGGCTGCCCCACCCTTCAAACCGAAGCTCATTACTGCTTCACGGCAGAAATAGGTAGAGTGGTGTTAACTACCCGCGCGGACTTACACTAGTAATTACGCAAATTATAATTTTGCGGGTTTGATTTTTATTACACGAAGTTATTCCTTCACCGTGGAAGACAATCGTGAACATTTGTTGAGTATGTATTTCATCAGTAAAATTGGTACCCGCCTGCGGAATTCGAACACCGGTGCATCGCTCTACACGAATGCACCGGGCGTCTTATCCTTTAGGCCACTTTAGGCGTGTTTTATTCACAATACCCCCCATCGTTGACTTTGGCTGGTGGCGGTGGCGGAAGAGGCCGTGGCAGCGTTGTTGGCGGCAGCGCATGGCAGCTGACGTCACGTCCGTTATAATAGATATTTTTTTATGTGGGCTGACTCCACAATGAAACGCTATTGAGATAACGACATGATAACATCGGGAATTACAATTAAATGGCGTTAAATGGTGACTTTTTAATTTTAACTAGAGGTCCCGCAGTAGTCGAAATTCGACTATAATTAATTGGAATTGTAAGTTTGTAAGCTATTATGATTGTATTTCATACTTCTATAATCACAAATTTCGCCAAGACTACACTATAAAAAATATTAGTAAAGATAAACAATATTTAATCTATTCCCAATTTGACAACGGACGTCAAGAACAAAAGTATGCATGCGTGTGTGCGTCAATATTATATGTAGTGTGTGTAATGTTTTCTTTATTGATTTACTGTATCTTTTATGCATTATTTTAAAAAAATATTAGCATTGTGCACTTCTTCTCGATATTCTCTATAAGTGTGAAAAATTTCATACTCCTTCGTCCGCGCAATTTTTGTAAAAAGGGATACAAAGTTTTTGCTTCACGTATTAATATATAGATTATGTGTAACTTGATCCAGTTTTGCGGCGCACGCCAAAATAACTCGCAGATGGCAGATTTTTTATTACTTACTTGACACTTATCGTTATATTTTGGGTAATTCATACTACATCTTTATAAATTGTAGCCTATTTATTACTCTGATGTGTAAGCTGTATTATTGTAATGTTTTATCAGAATCCATTCACTAGTTTTTGCGTGAAAGAGTAACAAATAAAGGTCAATACGTACTCAACAAATGTTCACGATTGACTTCCACGGTGAAGGAATAACATCGTGTAATAAAAATGAAACCCGCAAAATTATAATTTGCGTAATTACTGGCGGTAGGACCTCTTGTGAGTCCGTGCGGGTGGGTACCACCGCCCTGCCTATTTCTGTCGTGAAGCAGTAACGCGTTTCGGTTTGAAGGGTGGGGCAGCCGTTGTAACTATACTAGAGACCTTAGAACTTATACCTCAAGGTGGGTGGCGCATTTACGTTTTGGATGTCTATGGGCTCCAGTAACCACTTAACACCAGGTGGGCTATGAGCTCGTCCACCCATCTAAGTAATAAAAAAAAAAAACATCCATACATTCTTTCTCATAGTAGGTTAAAGTATCATTTGGACCGTGCGAAGGCTACTTCGTTTCACGGAAGTCAATATAATTCTGCATAAATTAAACACATTTTTTTGTAGTACGAAGCCACGCATCACTGATACGATCTCTGAATGCAGCGAGTACGTTTGTTTTAATGACACGCGCGCCGTCTGTCGGCAAATGACGGTATTACGACAAAAACCTTTATCTACCCCGAAACGCCAGCAATTGAAGCAATTAAACAAAGCCCTTGATTTTCTAAGCTGATTAACACAGGATCCTTACGGAAAACTATCAAAACAGGTTTGAAGTTAAAAAAAAAAAAGCAAAAAAAACAAAACGACACACAACACTTACCTTCACAAGACAATATACAGAGCTGCGAAACACAAGTTCCACTACATTGTACTACTATCGATGAAAACACTAAACCGAAAGCTCTGGAGAACGAAATTTTCTTTAACTTAAAGCCCGCCCGCACTTTCGTACTTCGATTTCGAATATAAAAATCGAATTTGTTTTGAATGTATTTAAAAACAATATTGTATTCAGTTAACAAACACAAGGCGTCCGAGCTATTATAGTGTTGCGCGTCTGATGGTGGAAACTGGACTTACTCGTTACGTTCGTATTAAATCAGGGTCATCACGCACAAGTTTTTTTTTTCACTCTCGACGCCCCCGCGTTGTAACTGGCCATATTGAAGACGAGCGCTTAGTCCGTACACTTGCGGCCAAAAACAACTTGAATACATATAACTCAGTGATTTAATCAAGTCCGGCGGGTAGATACCAATTTCTTTATTTTTCCAAATGCAAAGGCAAAAGTGTCATACCAAACAGCGTAATCTTTTTATATATTTTTCTTTTACTATATGAAGGAAAATTGAATGAAGTTTATTAATATGGAACATGGCATGCAATGAGTTGAGATGAGATAATATGGAATGAAATATATTATAATCTCAGTAAAATGGTGGTCATTTACTGAGTCTTTTTCAGTAGACTTTTTGGAGGATCCCGAAAAGTTACGTCCAACAGGTTTGTTTTATTTTCCCACATTTGTTCCCACTTTCATAAATACTAAACAGTTAATAAACCACCGTTATTACGCATTTAAACCTGAAGAAACACTAAATAGACAAAATAAAACAAAACACACAACTTCACTCGTAGTGTTCTCGCCAAAAAGTCTTCTTTAAACACTTACCTGACACGTTAGCTCAGAAATGGATGGTTCCAATAATTCGTTTAGTGTAACACGCCGGGCAGTAGGAAAGGAATTAAGACCTTACTCCTGTATATCTAAGTTCGTTTTTCATTTTCTCAGTAAAACTAGCGTTTTCGGGTCTACAGACGGCAGCTGGCACCGTCATCCCTCCCATCACACTAACATACGTAAAGGGTGAGTGATTGAAAAGCAAAACCAGTCCTCCTAACAACTTTATAATAAGGTTGAATAATTACGTTAAACTGGCAGCCCTAATAGAACTGGGCGTCGTTAATGTCAGGTTTGCGGTATGTGCGGGCGCCGATACGTCAGAGGCAGCTCGCTTGGTTTAAATCACAGGCGACAGCGATTGAACCGAATGAACGTGACATTGTGCTTTTAGAGGTAAACTTGTTTGGTGCTAACGACAAAAGAAAGATCTTCCAGCGAGCTAGTGAGATTGGTCGGTAGATCGACAGTCCGAATGTTGTTGTACGGAACTTGCATATATGCAAGCTTATCTTGAAAATTTCTTAAGCGAGATTCAGGCATCAAATATGTTGTGTTGTATTATGGCTACCCAAAGCCCGAGTCTGACATACCGGGAAGGCTTCCGAGGTTGATGTGGCAGTGGGCAGGGCATAATGATCGAACAGATAGGCGCAGTGGCCAAACAGTTCTGGACTGACGACCTGCTATAGTTCGTGTAGTTCAATACTGATCTTTTTTTTATTGCTGGTGGTCTTAAGTGGTTACTGGAGCCCATAAACATCCACAACGTAAATGCGCCACCCACCTTGAGATATAAGTTCTAAGGTCTCAAGTATAGTTACAACGGCTGCCCCACCCTTCAAACCGAAAGGCATTACTGCTTCACGGCAGAAATAGGCAGGGTAGTAGTACCTACCCGTGCGAACTCATAAGGGGTCCTACCACCAGTAACATTATGTCTAAGCTTGGGTAAGCTAGTAGAACGTAGTGTAGCAAATCCGCCAGGCTGAGCCCCGTGAGCTTGCACGTTCGCTGAAGCAAGCACAACCCCTCGAGGTTAAGTAGAAAGTGGGGGTAGCTTAGTCATGAATTCTCTTGAATACCGTCTTAAGCAGTTGTTGGCATACGTAACATTAAAGAAACAGTTAATTTTAACTATTTTTAGTTAACTAAATAGTTACGTTGCGCCGACATATACATATATGTATAGAAAATAAGCACTCAGACAAAGACCAAATAAACCTGTACATCACACGAATGTGGGGATCGAATCCACGACCCTCGGTGCAACAGTCGGGGGTACTAACCTCTGCACAAGCGAGTCTGTCAATATAGAATGCTTTTACGCCAACATCTTCACAAGCGCGTCGCGCTCTCGGCTAACTTCTTATGACTCGCACCGCAAGCCCTTCTTCATATAATGAACTAAATCCATTGTGGTTTATTTCCTTGAATTAATTACTGAATTTCTTTTGAAAACAACATTAATGTATATGTAGGTAAAGTTCGCTTCTGATTTACTTAAATAAAAAAACATTATTAATAATATCGATGCAGAGAGACGATAAAATCACATATCGAGAGATGAAAGGATATTTGGTTTAAGCGTCATTTTTGCAACTTCACAGAAGAGCCATTCAAATTTTTTTTTGTTTATTGCTTGGACGTGTGGACGAGCTCACAGCCTACCTGGTTACTGGAGCCCATAGACATCTACAACGTAAATGCGCCACCTACCTTTAGATATAAGTTCTAAGGTCTCAGTATAGCCACAACGGCTGCCCCACTCTTCAAACCGAAACACATTACTGCTTCACGGCAGAAATAAGCGGGGCGGTGATACCTACCCGTGCGGACTCACAAAAGGTCCTACCACTAGTCAATCAAATTTCAAAAATTTGGAAAAAATATCATAACAAAAAAAACTTCTTCAGCTATTTCTATTTGAATGGAGTAATAGAGTAAACTTAATTGAAGTTCAATTAAAAACATCGAATAGTTGATGCTAACAGATACCAAATAAAAGGGACCTTTAATTACAATGATAAAGGTCGCGTGTTAAGCGAAATGTCGCTTAAAAAAACCAAACCAGTGTGCGTGTGTGTGTGTGTGTTTGCGTGCGTGTGTGTGTGTGTGTTTGTGTGTGTATTAAAAAAATCTATAATTAATATAATAAAAGAACATAATATAGTTTTGATTATATATATATGAATCGCAGAAACGAAAAGTAATAATATTACAAAAGTTAAAATTTTATATTCGACGCCATCTATCGGCAGGTTTTACAACTACAAATATTACTGGTGGTAGAACCTCTTGTGAGTCCGCGCGGGTAGGTACCACCACCCCGCCTATTTCTGTCGTAAAGTAGTAATGCGTTTCGGTTTGAAGGGCTGGGCAGCCGTTGTAACTATACTGAGACCTTCGAACTTATATCTCAAGGTGGGTGGCGCATTTACGTTGTAGATGTCTATGGGCTCCAGTAACCACTTAACACCAGGTGGGCTGCGAGCTCGTCCACCCCTCTAACCAAAAAAAAAAGAAAAATAGTTCCCGAACAAACCCTTTTCGATTTGATTGTACGATTAGTCATTTTGAAACTATTACTTACAATAAAATAGCCCACTGAGTTTCTCGCCGGATCTTCTCAGTGGGTCGCGTTTCCAATCCGGTGGTAGATTCTGCGAAGCACTGCTCTTGCTAGGGTCAGTGTTAGCAACTCTCCGGTTGAGCCCCGCGAGCTCACCTACTAACGTTAGGGCGAAGCTGAAATAGCCTCTCAAGGCTATCAGCATAGGTAGGAAAAAAAAAAAAAAAAAAAAAAAAAAAAAAAAAAAAAAAAAAAAAAAAAAAAAAAAAAAAAAAAACAATAAAATAGTAAAGCGTTTCAAATAATTTGAACAAATAAAAAAAATCAGTCACCGTGTCGAGCGTCTTATTAATGTCACGTATGGACAGCGGCAATGATAAATCTAAGGATTCATTTTTAATTCCATATCGTAAGTCTCATGATTATTATTTTTTAACTATGCTGATAGCCTTGAGAGGCTATTTCAGCTTCGCCCTAACATGTATGTGAGCGCACGGTGCTCAAGCCGGAGTGTTGCTAACACTGAATCCAGCAAGAGCAGTGCTTCATGCACGCACACATTATGTATCGTGGGCTTGGTGCTTTTAGTTGTTGTTTGACTTCAGGTTTGAGCCCCGTGAGCTCACTTACACGTTAGGGTGAAACTGAAATAGCCGTTCAAGGCTATCAGCATAGGCAGGAAAAAAAAAACAAAAAAAAACAACTGTCGACACAAAATAAAACGAAAATATTTTTTTAAAAATGTATATAATTTCATTAGGCAATAGCAATACAAAAACATTTGTGACTTCTATTTATTTGAAAGAAAAAAAAATGGATTTCCTGGGGCCAAGAACCAACGCTGTGAATGTTAGCCATGTTTTTTTTTTGACGGTATATTTATTCACATCCAAGTTATCTAAACACGTGAATTTTAGTTTAGAAACGACCACACATGTTTATGGTCCTTATTTTATTGTTACTAGTGGCCGCCAATTAATCGAAATTCGACTATAATTATTGATTTAAATTATAAGTTTGAACATTGTTAAGGTTCTATTGTCAAAGACTATACTTCTATGATCACAGATTTCGCCAAGGCTACACTATTGACAAATAATATTAATCTACTTAACCACACACTTTAACAATAAACAAAAAAGTATATATGCTTGTGTGTGTCAAATACATGTTAGTATGTGGTTTTTTTTTATTGATATAATGTATTTTTAATGCATAATTTAAAAAAAATTAGCATTCTGCACTCTTTTCTCTATATTCTCTATAAGTGTGGGAAATTTCATACTCCTCCGTCCGCGAAATTTTCGTAAAAAGGGGTACAAAGCTTTTGCTTCACGTATTAACATATAAATATAAAAATAAAGTATAATTTCTGTTAGACCCTTAAAATAGTACATTGTGCACCAAGAGAGAAAAGTAGGACATTTCCTCCCGCGTGTAAAATTAAATAAAACTCATAAAAAAAGTGTGTGTGTCCGCTCCGACGCACGACTGGAGTTTACTGGATATAAAAAATTAAACGAAACAATACGAGAAATAGTTCTATATTACGACAACACGATACACTACAGATTATTAACAAATTAACGAGACACAAAACAAACGACTAACAAATATATGAAAATACAATAATGAGAGAAACGCGCGATCAGTACGAGGCTTTGTGGCGGACTGCCGGCGCATGTACTAGCATGTCACACGAAATGCGCATAACGCATTTCGTGTGACATGCTAGTACGATTTTGGTCCCCATAATTTTCATACCCCGGGCCTATATATGTAAATCGATTCTAAAGGAGTAAACTCCAAAAAACAATTTGACTGTTTTTTAATTTTTAAATAAATTGCTACTACCTAGGCTGCACTAAAAGTATCGGGAATGGAATATTTCCACTGTTCCTGTCATATTAAAATCTTTTTAATTGAAAACTCCTTGGTTTTAAAAATCGAATACCATTTATTTATTTAAAAAAAGATTCTCGGTCTTGTCACGAGGTTTTGTCAAACTTGTTTAGTCGTTGAGAAAATGGAATTGACTCGAGAAAATTCAAGAGCGAAGATTTATTATTTCTTTTATTATTTATTATTTATGACTTTCGAAGTGGTTTAACACAAAAACAGTGTGTTGACCGGATGATCTCTGCATTTGGTGATGAAGCCCCATCCAAAACCACAATTTATCGCTGGTTTGCTGAGTTTCAACGTGGACGTGTCAAGCTCAGTGATGATCCCCGTCAAGGTCGTCCAAAAACTGCAGTCACCCAAGAAAACGTTGATGCTGTGCGTAAGCTGATTGAGGAAGATCGACATGTGACATACCGCGAAATTCAGGCAACTTTAGACATTGGCATGAGTCAAATACAAATAATTTTGCATGAACAATTAGGTGTAAAAAAGTTGTTTTCCCGATGGATACCGCATTCGCTCTGTGAAGAGCAAAAGGCGGCTCGCGTTACTTGGTGCGTCAGAACTCTCGAAAGATTCCACGCAGGATCCTCAAATGCTGTATACAACATTGTATCAGGTGACGAATCCTGGATATACGCGTACGAACCCGAAACAAAAAACCAGTCACGAGTTTGGGTGTTCGAAAATGAGTTAAAGCCAACAAAAATTGTTCGTTCACGGAGTGTTTAAAAAAAAATGGTGGCCACGTTTGTCTCCAAAACCGGCCATGTTACGACTATTCCTCTTGAGGGACAAAGAACGGTTAATACAGAATGGTATGCTAGCATTTGTTTGCCACAGGTCGTTTCTGAACTCCGTAAAGAGAACTGCAACCGCCGCATCATCCTCCATCACGACAATGCGAGTTCTCACACCGCGCACAGAATAAAAGAGTTTTTAGAGCAAGAAAACATAGAATTATTAGACCATCCGCCGTACAGCCCCGACCTAAACCCTAATGATTTCTATACTTTCCCTAAAATAAAGAATAAATTGCGTGGACAGAGATTTTCATCACCTGAAGAAGCTGTGGACGCCTACAAAACGGCCATTTTAGAGACCCCAAATTCCGAATGGAATGGTTGCTTCAATGATTGGTTCCATCGTATGGAAAAATGTGTCAAATTTCGCGGAGAATACTTCGAAAAGCAATAAATACATTTTTAAATAGTAATGTTGTGTCACTTCGTTAATTCCAGAAATTTTCAGTGCCGCCTCATAATTGAATAAGAACTATCTGAAGAACTCATCTTTGTTTAATACTTCACTATTAAATTTTATTGCATTTTGTTTATTTCACTTTTACACTAAACACAATATTGCAAATTACCCGAGCACAACAATGGCGGAGAATTTTATGTGCGTGAGAGCAGACGTAGACACTAACGCGCATGCGCACTTGTCAGTACCCAGGGACGAAAAGTTACAGTTTCTTCCCTGTACAGCGGGAGGAAGACCGAACTTTCGGCGTAGGTAGGAGAAAAAAAAAATTGCTGCAAATCTGCCGGCCCTAGGTTTCCGGCTTATTAAGCCAGACGGTAAATTCGCCACTGATACAACCCAATACGTTGTTATGAGGTCAATGTCCGTTCAAGTGTGGCCCCTGAACTTAACAATGCAAGCTTTACGACCCACCGGTGGGCCTGACTTACTATAACCATTCGGGCCAAACCAAAATCGGGGGAATCAGTAATTTTTATCAACTTAAGATTGTCATTCTAACAATTTATAAAATGCGATAATTATCACGGAAAATAAAAATCTGCCCTTTACTGTCTAATTTAGATGTTTTGAAAGGCTCGCCAGTGAACTTCATGACCCGCATGGTTCAGTAAGATAAGGCTCACCCGTGAGCGCCGTGGCCTGAATGAAAATACTCGGTTTGGTGTGGCTAACGCAACTTATCCTACCCTTAGGATCTTCTTATCGATAAGATTAAAACCCGTTTTTTTATTGCCCTTGTAGGCAGACGAGCATACGGCCCACCTGATGGTGAGCGGTTACCGTCGCCCATGGCCTTCAGCAATGCCAGGCCGCTGCCTACAGGTAAGTCAAACAAACAGCCAGACTTCGAGATACTGTTAGTTCGTTCAATATGAAATGAAGCGTGTCTAGATTTATTTTATAGGTATATAGATTTTAGTCAGCACAGTATTCAAATGTCGATTTATAGTCTTAGTTTCAATACAGCATTCGATATGACGAAAATAATATAAGGACAATAAAAAAAGTTGCGAAATCAAATCTTAAAACAAGTTTTAATTATATACAGACTTTTTTAAATTATAATTTAAAAAAATAAAATAACAATAATAATTTGGCTTGAATTTCTTCGATCAGTACATTTTTATACAACCACAATATCGATTTGATTTCAATTTATTTTAAACACTAAATTTTTGCTGCCACTCCAACTAGTTTTCAAATGTCATTTATGACGTTTAAATGTGTCAGATAAAAAAAAGGAAGCGAGCGTTTTCATTTCAGTCGGCAAAGGGATGGGGCTCTTAAGAGCCTCGTTTAACGCCATCTATCCACAATTCCTACAAACTACATGAAATAGCAAATACTAATTTCCATTTTACAATTACTTACACATACATACGTCCGACCTCTAACCATGAATGCGGCTAAACATATTTAAATTTTTTTTCATCCATACGCCATACGAATTGTGGATCAAAATCCACGCTGCCAGAAAGGAACCATTCCAGCGATCCACTCGCGACCCACACAGCTTCGCGATACAAATATTAAAATAAGACTTGACCTAAAAGTATTAGTTACCAGGTCATAAAATCCCTTGAAAAAAAAAAGCCTTAAAAATGGCTAGAGCGATGTTGCCACTAAACTTTCGAGGCACACATTACCCAAGCTTTGATACGAACGCAACTAATAATCACTCGGTACCTCCTAATTAATATGGCTTTTATTACCAATAAATATTTGTTCCATTTCATTAATTTAACCAACTAAATCTCTTCTCTGTCCAAACTAAATCACTAGCATGCACATACATCCTTTTTGCTTTTGCGTTTGTCTAGCTCTGTCAGCAGCAATCTGCTCTCCGTAACCGTCTTCATTACCTCCACGTCAGCAGCAAGGTCGTCGACAATCTTCTGGAAAAGTTCATCTGGAACACAAAACGGCTTGAATGAAATCTGCGACAAAATTTTCTGAGATAAGCCATATAATTAATCTTCTAGACCAGCCTTTCCCAAAGTGGGCGATAACGCCCCCTTGTGAGCGCTGCAAACTTAAAGGGCGGTAAGAGGCCCAGAAAAAAATGGGGGCGTTGTGTAGAGGCTTGGGAGGCGATTTGTAGTTTCTTTTAGAAGGGAGGACTCTTAGACACCGACTGAGCTCTCGCTATAGTGGTCTTTAAGTAGGTGAAGAAATAGGTAGGGTGGACGAGCTCACAGCCCACCTAGTGTTAAGTGGTTACCGGAGCCCATACAACAACAACATAAAATTCCGCCATCCACCTTAAAATATGAGTTCTAAGGTCTCAATATAGTTACAACGGCTGCCCCTTCCTTCAAACCGAAACAGTAGCTTCACGGCAGAAATAGGCAGAGTGGTGGTAACTGCCCGTGCGGACTCACAAGACGTCCTACAACCAGTATTTGTAATTTATACACGGGATAAATATTTACTGTTATTGTTATTATTTTAACGTAAGCTATTTAGTGTACTTACCGACGTTCTCACCGGTTTTGCTCGAAGTAAGGAAATGTCCGTTCAAATCTTGCGAGTAAGTATTCACAATCTCTTCGGCCACTTCCCTTTTCACGAACCCTCCGTCTAATAAATCCTTTTTTGTACCACATAAATACACTTTGCAACTCTGCAAGAAGAATTTCCAATGATGACATTCAAGTTATGTAATTATTTTTTTCCCTACCTAATATATAATATACGCTTTAGCCTAAGAGGGCTATTGAGGCTGTGCCAAGCTGGTGAGTGAACTCACAGGCTCAACCTTTTTATATAATAGTGGTATTACTGATAATTCTACTTACATACATTTGAATAAGTTTATTGAAAAGTGTTATTTTTCACATAGTTTTCTTGGTTTTGTATTAATTTTAATCGATTAATTTTATAATTTTTTTATTTCTATTTATATTTAGCTTGCTACTTGCAGCAAGCATGTATACTTTATATATAATTTAAGTAAGTAGTATGAATGCTGTTTTTTTAATTTTTTTTTATTTTTTTTATTGCTTATATATATATATTATATAATGAATGAATTCATAGCCCACCTGGTGTTAAGTGGTTACCGAAGCCCATAGACATAGGCAACGTAAAACCGCCACCCACCTTGAGGTATAAGTTATAAGGTCTCAAGTATAGTTACAACGGCTGCCTCACCCTTCAAACCGAAACGGATTACTGCTTCATGGCAGAAATAGGCAGGGTGGTGGTACCTACCCGTGTGGACTTACAAGAGGTCCTATAACCAGTAAATTTTTACACAAGCATGCCAAGGAACCTATTAGTAGAGCTTTTAACACTACTCATATTGAATTTTGTTGTGAAATCTAAATAACTGAATGTTAATAAATACTCACATCTTCTACTGTTCTCAGTTCGTGAAGCCAATGTCTGAGTCTCGTCCACGACTCATGAGATGATGGTTCGTAACAAATAATAGCAGCGTGTGCACCTCTGTAGTAAATCCTAGTCATCGCTTCATACCTGTAATTCATTTTAATCAGGTTTTTTTTTTTTTTTTATTGCTTTCGATAGGCAGACGAGCTTACGGCTCATCTGATGGGAAATTATAACCGTCGCCCATAGACATCCAAACAACATCAGTGACTCAGATGCGCTGCCTATCCTGGCCTGGATGGGCAGCCTTATGTATGTTACACCGGCTATCCTGTCGTTCAGACCGGAACACAGTATTACTGTTTTGCGGCAGAAATAGACAGGACGGTGGTACCAACCCGGGCGGGCTTCTACACAGAACCCTACCACCAGTACTAAATGTATGTATTCACAAACTACAATGAACTTGAATAGAACTGTGTTGGTCACATTGCACATTTATCTGACAATCAAAGGCCAATATCAACTACTATAGGGTGAAGAGTGTATTGTGGGAGAAGTTGAAAACCGCTTAGGCTAAGTCTTGAAAGACCAAGCACTCAGGGAGATTGGGCAGTATTGAATCTTATTATAGCTTTTATCCTTGGAAGGAGACATTTATGTAGTACTTAATTTAATTAAATTAATTGTTTTTTGAACACAATTCTTCAGTCCTACTAATATTTATATTTATAGACACCATTCTATAGACCCGGCAGACTTCGTAGTGCCTCAATCGATAAATAATTAAAGATAAAGATAAAAGTTCTCGAGTTTTAGCGAGACTAACGAACAGCAATTCATTTATATATATATAGATTATTCCATCAACTAGTTTCAGCACACATGCTTATTAATATGTTAGTTCGGTGATTTAATTTTGTGTTGTGGGTACTATTGAATTACACTAGAATTTTAAATACCACAGTTTGTCCACTTGTACAACAATTATAATAGCAAAGTTTGTAATAATGGATTGGTGTTAATTTATAAATTCATGTGAATACTACTGGATCATGTACATATTAATGAAACTTTCCAATGAAATAGCTTATTTGATTCATTTTATATTTAATAAATAGAAACATAATAAATTAATAAATATAATTATGATTCAAATCTTGACACCACTCTCTATTTATACTTCAGGTATTACTCTATTTCTTAGAACTTATTGAGTCATTCAGTATGGAATAGTTATTGTTGTCAAGTTAACTTTGTAATGTTTTTACTCATGTACTCTCATGCATGTATTTTTTTATTGCCCTTGTCAGCTGACGAGCATACGGCTCACCTGGCGGTGAGCGATTACTGTCGCCCATGGATGTCAGCAATGCCAGAATAGAGCCAAGCCGGTGCCTGGTATCTAAAATGCGCTTCACACTTACTATTACTCAAGTGTTAAATGAGACAGTCGGTCAAAGAGGTGACTTGTTGGAGGAACTGGTATGTTGTTTACAGTAAAATCTTATTGACATTAAAAGGCTCATACTCAGACCCAAAACTCTGGTAAACAACATCAATCATTTGTATGTCTATATAGAATGTACATAATTATTAATATACCTTTCGCTGCCCGCTGTATCCCAGATGCCAATACTGTAGTCTTTTTCTTTTGATCGCATAGCTTTAGCGCAAAATGCAGCACCGACGGTCTGTAAATTGACAAAAGACATTGCTAAATTGTATGAAATTAATTACAGAAATACACACTGTTCACACTATCAAAAAGTTCCCCTCGGGAGAACTCGCACAGAATCATCATTAATAAAAATGAAATAAACGAATAGAAATGGTCACTTGTAAGAGATTCGTTTATTGTGTTTCTAAAAGCAGTCTGAATGTTTGAAATTTTCCTGAGCATGTGAAATGAGAGGAATAGAATCGAATCTGCTCTACAATTTGCGAGAAAATTAAAAAATAACACTAGTCAAATGTCTTTTATATACTTATTCTTAGTCAAAAAATAATATAAATAAAAAATAATATCAAATAAAATAATCAAGCGTAATATATTATTATTAATGCATGCATGCTGTTTTTCGTAACATTTTCTTCATACTATCAATACAGATCATTATCGCTTGCACAAATTTAAGCAAATGTACGCAACAAAGGCAATTTTCGCACAAACTTTTACGCTATTTGAATCTTTATAGACCTCTGATTCTTTGTATTCTATCTATTGTACTTTATTTTTGTTTATACTCACATTCTGATATGGTATCTCAGCGTTGAACCTACAATTCACGAATCTTAAAACTAAACTCGTCTTTCCGACGTGTTCGCTGCCTAAAAGCACTATTTTAAAATCACATCGACTCATTTTAGTTTTTAATACAATACGTCTATTAATGTAGAATAGACTATGATAAGTAAAATACCATGTGGAATCTTCTAGATTAAATTCTAATTATAAATCAATCAGTTGATATCAAAATTTGTAATTACCTATTCTTATTACTAATTTGAAACAAACTTTTATCAGACGTAACAAAGACCATTTGTATTTGTTTATTTTGTAGTACCTATCATATATTAAGTGTATAATCTATGGTACCTATGTACTAGTATTTCCGCCTTGACAACTTCCGCTCTTGATTCGATTAATCGATAATTGACAATTTTCCATTCGAACTACGATTCTGTAAATGAGTTTAACACATATAATTTTAGAATCACTTCACAATTGATTGCTAATAGCTAATCAATTTTTCTTTGTGTTAATTCATGCCATTTAAATGTTAAGAAAATGTCCCTAGGGACTATTAGAAAAGAGTTTTATTTTAAATTATGAGACGAACATGTTTTGGCGATATTGTTAAAAATAAATTTTTTAATTATTTCTTAAGAGCATTCAGTTCTTCTTGAAAACCCCTAAAGGTTTTATTTCTTCTAATATACAATGATTGTGTAATGTGTATTGGCTGAGCCTGCAGAAAATAATCGCATATAGGATTTATTAAGCCGTTTAAATTTTATGAAAATCGATTTTCAAGTTATCGATCTTTATTTCTTGTCAATCATTGTCATCCCCCACTATTCAAGAACAAAAGCGAAGGCAAATGCCAAACAAGTCGCTCCTTTCCATACTTCTTAGTCATGGTTTTGTACAAATTGGTACAAATGCACATTCAGCATTCGATGAAATATTTACAATGTCAAATTCAGTCTCTGCACAATCTTAGGAAAAAAATCGTTAAATTGACACTTATCTACGGAGCCGCTGCTTTTGGTTTTATTGTTTACCTACTGTTACGGATTAATAGAATAAAATATTAAAAAAACATAGGTATACTAGTATAGTTTTTCTGGAGTCACTTTCAGTCTTATTAACAGACAAGATGTTTAAGTAGGTACTCATTTTATGTATAATTAGCGACCCGCCCTCGCTTCACTTCGGAAACATTAAATATCATAATTAATAGCCGAGTCTCGCGATGTGACCCACGGTTATTGTCGTACCGCGAGTGACGCCACGGGGCGAAGCTAGTCTAAAAAAAGCTTAGCCTAAGTTACTCCTTATATCATCAGCTACCTATCAGTGAAAGTCTCGTCAAAATCGGTTCAGCCGTTCCAGAGATTAGCCGGAACAAACAGACAGACAAAAATTGTAAAAAAATTTATTTTGGTGTATGTACCGTTTATATAATATTCATAATATGCATGTAGTAAAAAGCGGATATTTCAATATTACAAACAGACACTCCAATTTTATTTATGTGTATAGATAATGAATAAATAAAGTTGTCTCATAAAATTCATGATTCTTTATTTGTGTGGTTAAAATAGTGACAGTAAGTAGGTAGGATATATAAAGAACTTGAACTATTAAAGGACATATATCTTCTAGGACTGAAGCATTACTGGTGGCCCGGAGGCCTTTCCACTTTCATCAGCACGGCTGGGCGAGCAAAGGCTCAGCCAGGAGGGGAGGGATTCCCTAACAGCTGCCCAAGCGCCTCCGAAGAAGACCTAACAGCTTAAGTGTAGCTGTTTCGCGAAGGAATCTACTACCGGATCGGAATCGCGACCTGCTGAGAAGATTCGGCGAGAAACTCAGTGGGCTGCTGTGCGGGTTAAGTTGCACATCGAACTCTTTGCAGAGTTCGACGAGGACGGTCACCATGGTCCTTAAGCCTGCTCTAAGTGTTAAAGCTGAAGGCGTCAACAGTCAGTGGATCTGATGGATCCGTAAAGACGTGACATATATCTATCCAATTTCAACCCTGAATCGTTTAGGTTATTGCCAAATTCTCATTTTGATTCTTACTGGTGGTAGGACCTCCTGTGAGTCCGCACGGGTAGGTATCACCACCCTGCCTATTTCTACCGTGAAGCAATAATGCGTTTCGGTTTGAAGGGTGGGGTTGCCGTTGTAATTATACTTGAGACCTTAGAACTTATATCTCAAGTTGGATGGCGCATTTACGTTGTAGATGTCTACGGACTCCAGTAACCACTTAACACCAGATGGACTGTGAGCTCATACATCCATCTAAGCAATAAAAAAAAAAGATTCCTATGATTTTCAATAACATAAACCCCGTTATCAGCACATCAGCAGTTAAAATACTTCTTAGACTATCAAATTTCGCAACTATAAATGTACAAATAAGAGCTAAATATTGCCTAAAGGATTCCCGAACATTTGTTCCAACTATTTTGTGCCAAGACATGACCAACTCGTTTAACGCGATGCAGGAATTTTAGTTCGTCGAGATAACTTAAAATTTCTCACTATCGAACGAATAAGAAAAACTTGATCGAAAGGTAAAATAGAAATCAGAGACTAAAAGATTATAACTTTGTGAAGAAGGCTTTTTGTCTTGCTTCCTTGCACCTTTTTTTAATGTGGCAATTGGCCCCTTGTTTTGCCATTATTGCCAGTATCATTTTACATAAATCTTCAATTAATATTTGTAAACATAACGTCGTATGCGGCAGAATCGAATAAAGATGATTAGGTTTATTCCTATTCATACGCACTTGACAGAGTGGTCCTGGTCATGCATCAGTCAGATCCTGCGATACCGATGCTCTCGCGATGCGATGCCATACAGCACGGTGTTTCGCAGATTGAGAGCAATCATTTATGTTGCAGCGAGTCACAGATTTTATGAGGTCAGTCTGTCGTGTTGGAGATCGTCCGCGAGATCTTTTGCCCTCGAATTTCCTTTGTACCACCGACCGCGCAATGGAATCCCCATTACGAGTGATGTGCCCGAAGAACTTGAGGATTCGTATTTTGACTGTTGGCGATAGTCTCTCCTTGATGTTGAGCTCTTTCAGGATCGAATCGTTCCGGTTGGTTGGTGTTAACACTATCTACGATCATCATTTTGGTCTTATCACGATTGATTGCAAGTCCAAAATCCAACGCTGTGGTCTCCAGCCGGCGTAGAAGCACCTCGATTTCGTCTCTGGTTGACGCCAGGAGGGTAGTAGTAGTAGTTGATTAGGTAGTATCAACCTTAAATAGCGAAACGAACCAGGCCATACCATCTTTAAAAAAAAAGTAGTCTATAGGAGTATTCTGAAACTTTTTGACGGAAACGCAATGAACGAAGCTTTTTGGTTCTTCAGGTTTAAGCGCAATAATGAGTGTGTTATTAACCGGTTAATATCGCGTGAAAGTGAATGAGGGCGGGATAATGTCTTCTTCTTCTTCTTCTTACTAGTGTTTACCCGGTCCGCTTTCCTACTTTACCCGGTCTTCAACATCCTTCTAGGTGAGGTTATTCTCTAGATCACGACTGTCCAAGCTACATACCTTTGCGGGATAATTAAATTTACTACAAAAGCTGGAGGGCCGCAGAAAAATACATTTTCAACAAAAAGAGACTTTCCGGGAATTCCCCCAATAATACACAGTAAAAGATAGCTTCACTTTTAAACGATGTCATGGGAATGGAATGTTACAAGAATAAAGATAAATTATACCAAATTTTGATTTTATGTTTAGACAAAGAATTCTAAATCCAAACTATTTATATTTATATCATAACTATTTTGGCGGGCTGCATAAAATAAACCTTTGTCTGGACAACCATTCTCTAGATTTTGAATTCTCATAAATAGATATATATCTATTTATTGTATGTATGTATTTTCTTTAATAATGTATTATTAATAGTTTGAAGTCGTCGTGGCCTAAAGGATAAGACGTCCGGTGCATTCGTTGTTGCGATGCACCGGTGTTCGAATCCCGCAGGCGGGTACCAATTTTTCTAATGAAATACGTACTTAACAAATGTTCACGATTGACTTCCACGGTGAAGGAATAATATCGTGTAATAAAAGTCAAAAACCCGCAAAATTATAATTTGCGTAATCACTGGTGGTAGGACCTCTTGCGAGTCCGCACGGGTAGGTACCACCGCCATGCCTATTTCTGCCGTGAAGCAGTTAATGCGTTTCGGTTTGAAGGGTGGGGTAGCCGCTGTAACTATACTGAGACCTTAGAACTTATATCTCAAGATGGGTGGCGCATTTACGTTGTAGATGTCTATGGGCTCCAGTAACCACTTAACACCAGGTGGGCTGTGAGCTCGTCCACCCATCTAAGCAATAAAAAAATAAAAAAAAATTGTAGACTGCAACATAGCTGCTGTCTTTGTCTTTTCCAGAATTTCTGTAAATTAAACGGTTGTCTAGAAGAGATCGCTTTTAGCGATAAGACCGCCTATTGTACAAATGTATCAACTGCACTGCAACCGCTTCTTGACTGTTTTTTAATGTAAATTGTGTTTTGGTGTACAATAAAGTGTATTCTCTCTCTCCCTCTGATCACGAGAAATCATAGTTCTAATTAAAATCACTATGACGATTTAATCTCGATTTTTTTACGATCGCTATCTGTGGTAGTGGCATTAGCGGTGTTGGCTCAGAATGCGCTCTGTCGGTAATAGGGAGGGGGGGGGAGGTGGTTATATTGATCCGTCGAGTCTAGGTCAAAATACTATCGATTTCCCTGCTCTAGTTATGCTTTGTGTCACACAGCACATCTCTGTTTACACTAACAGAGATGGTGGACCTGCGATACAAATCAAATTATGTTTTACATATCCAAACATCTGGCAGGCGTCTTTTTTTTTAGTATTGAAGGTTTACTGGTGGCCCGAAGGCCTTTCTAATTTCACGACGACAGGTGGGCGAGCAAAGGCTCAGCCAGGAGGGATGGGATTTGACCTAACAACTCAAGAGCAGCTGCTTCGCGAATGAATCTACTCGACCCGTTGAGCAGATCCGGCGAGAAACTCAGCGGGCTGATGCATGGATTACGTTGCACATAGAACTCTTTGTCGGTACGGTTACCGGGGTCCCTAAGCCTGCTCCTAGAGTTAGAGCTGAGAAGGCGTCTAATGCAAAGGTTATTGGATCTGATGGATCGGTAAGGACGTGATTCAAGCCTCTATTGAATATAACGCAGCACTAATGGTTCCCATTCCAGAGCCGGATGGTGCTTGCTAAAAAAGGCAAACAGAACAGACAGAGAACTAAAGATATTTATGTTTATTAAACTACTTATTAAACTAACTAATTTGTATTTTTTTGTTGCTTAAATTGGGAGACGAATCTCACGGCCCATCTGGTGTTAAGTGGTATCATATAGGTACCGTTTCTTCACTCACTCCCCTCTTACACATGTCGTCTTTCACGCAATCCATTATTTTTTCTTAGGTTTACCTCTTCCTCTAGGGCCTTTCACATTCATAGTTAAAACTGGTGGTATTTACTGGTGGTAGGACCGCTTGTGAGTCCGGGTGGATAGGTACCACCGCCCTGCCTATTTCTGCCGTGAAGCAGTAATGCGTTTCGGTTTGAAGGGTGGGGCAGCCGTTGTAACTATACTGAGATCTTAGAACTTATATCTATCACAAGGTGGGTGGCGCATTTACGTTGTAGATGTCCATGGGCTCCAGTAACTACTTAACACCAGGTGGGTTGTGAGCTCGTCCACGCATATAAAAAAAAATAAAAAAATTCTTAACAGCCTCATTGTCATTTCGTCTGATCACATGTCCATACCATCTAAAACCTGCACTTCTCAACTTCTCTGTCACAAATGCCACTATCAGACTAATTCCTCTAACACATCTATACTATAATAATATTATAAAGAGGAAAGATTTGTTTGTTTGTTTGTTTGTTTCGAATAGGCTCCGAAACTACTGGACCGATTTGAAAAATTCTTTTTCCATTAGAAGCCGACATTGTCCCTGATGAACATAGGCTACTTTTTTTAATTTTTTGTTTATTTTTTTTTTGTTTCATGTGTGTTTTAATGTTTCCGAAGCGAAGCGAGGGCGGGTCGCTAGTTCAAAATAAATACAATGATGAAATTGGCGATGAACGAACTAATAAACCTTGAGCCCAGTCAGCGAGCTATCTAAAAATCAGTTAAAGATACAAAGAAGGTCAATATTATTTCAGTTTAAAGTCATACTGACAAACGTCGATTATTCCCAGTGCCATTAGTACACTGAAGTATGAAACCTCATTAGTAATAATGGCGTCATAAAATGTCAATCTTGTATGTCTTATATAATTAAGATTTTTGTTACCGTAACGTAATTAACTTTGAAAACGTGAATCCTTTATTGTTTAAGAGGTTAAATAAGTTTTTAATATTAAATCGATTAGTTGATAACCTTGGCGACCGCCGAATCATGAATTTCAAGGTTTTTTTTTTAAATCTGCCCCGTAATTTAGTTGGTACAACGGCTATAGTTTTTTGCCATTGAAGTTATGTTTGAGTTGTAATCATTTCAATACGGCGCCATAAAACAAACGAAGAAAATTGTGGGACTTAACAATGGGACGAACGCCCTGGGACTCCTAATTTTTAACACGCATTTATTAGTTTGATTGTTTTATATAATTTGTTTGTATGCAATAAAGGAAACTTTGAACATCATCTTCATAGACTTCAATACGTCCGATTAACTTGAAAATATGTACACATCCGCGAAGGACAGCAAATTTATAAATTTATATCTGCTTCAGCATCCTGACCGGTATCTTGAGAAGTCCGGGTCTTAAGAAGAAAATTAAAATGAAATGTTAATTTCAATTCGAATTGTTAATTTGGGTGGCTCCACTAACCACTTAACACCAGGTAGGCTGTGAGCTCGTCCATCCATCTAAGCAATAAAAAAATACCTTTTTTTTTTAAAACTATACATAGGTACCTATTACTTTTATTTTTACGCTTGAAATTTATTTTCTAATTTCGGATATAATGTTAATTATAATCGAAATTGACCGTATTTAATTGAATTTTTGTTTATACAATTTTTTGTTTAAATTACACTTATTTATGAAAGGATCTTACTTATTATAAATCTACCGACATCCCAGTCGATGTAAAACTATGCGAGATCAATGCTTATTTGCCACGGAAAAAAAAGGCTAATAAGTACTATTTAGACTATCAATAATTCAAAATGAACACGATTTTAAATTAAAACAAACCTAATGATTAATAGATTTCATAAATTAAATTCTCTACTAACAATTTACTCTGTATTACATACGAGAATAAAGAATGCGGCGAAATGTGTTATTAATCGAAAAACTAGTTTAAAATAATACCAAAAATACTCCCATAATTGTGTGAGGACACAATAAATACACGTCAGAGTGTCAAATGAATACGCGCGGCTTTGTCGATGCAAGGTGAACCGACGGGCTGCCTCGCCCGATAACAACCTGCGTCTTGATACTTTATCAACTCAAACATTGAAACGGCAAATATGCCAACTCGACTCGACCGCCCGCGACCTACCTATAACTATCTTCAACGCTGAGTGAGCAACTCACACCCAAATAATGTTGCTATCGAACAAAAGAATTCGATTTGAGTAAAATCGATACTCATTTATTTAAATGATAATAAATTCGTACAAAATCATAAGGTGGTCTTAATTTAATGGTTAAACGTTATTTTGATAATGCCTTTTGGATTTTCTTTTTTTTTCATTAGAATCCTGCCTCCTTTAATCGTCCTATGAGGACTGTCATGCAGTTGTCAATTTGATTTTGTTGTTCCGAAATACGTACTCGAACATCTTTATAGAAAGAAATATTGTTTTTACTAATTTTAAAACTTTTTTAATCTAACTGTAATAAAACAATTAATCCACTTGTTGTATTTAAATGTGAGAGTTTAGATAATCAAATGAAAAAAATATAAATTTGTAAGGAAAATCTACTTCATTTATATTAATCACTATGGTATCATTTCAAATTGCAATGATGGATTTCATAGAATAGAAGAAATAGAAAAAAAAAATCATACTCAACAAGGAAAACAAAACGAATTGATAAATTAATTAATTCACGCCCCTTTTTTGTCTCTTTCCTCCCCAAAAGCCAACTACAGCTCATCTGGGTTAGAAACTTCGGGCGTGGCAGCCGAATATCAAGTATTTAATCTACGGTGGCAGCTCTGTACTACTCGCGGTTCTGATGTTGAAGCTCATTCTTGAGTCTCGACTCACCGTAGACTTCGAGTACCTACCACTGGCATTTAGACGTCCAGCATAGACACTAAAATTATTTATAGCGAAGTCATGTAACAATGATAAAATAAGGATAATCCCGCAAAAACCTAAATCGAGCCTGTCATAGTATAGCACTAAGGCATATTGTTGGAAGTTAAATATAGAGTTAAAACAGTGAAAATAAAATAATATGTAGAAGTATATATTATGTATATTAAGTGAAAAATAATAGTTAATATGTAGATCCACTGCTTAATATCGGACCGTCAACCATCAAAGTTCGGAGGCATCGTTATTCGGTCGTGTACCTCTCAGTGCTGCCAGACAATAAAATATTTTTGTCTTTTTCGCACTTTTCGTAGGCAGTAATCACGCATCGTTCTTGCAAATGGACGTCGCACTTGTTATTAAATCTGTTCGTTGGTTTTTGTTTATATCGTCACGTTACGACGTCTAAAACTTTTCAAAATAGTTTAAAATTCAGTTTTAATACACTAGAATGTAGTGCGTGTATGTGAAACGGATTGCAAAAGCTTTTTCTATGTTGTTTGATGCCTTTTACATTTCGCCTCCTTGCGTTCAGGGTTTTAGTTGTTCTAAGTGTTTTTTTTTGGAACACAATATTCGAAATTTAGAGACAAAGATTTTTTTTAATTTCATGCAAACAACAGATTCGTGTTAAGTTTACAAGTGTTTCTAGTTAAATTTAATGATTCAAAAATATATAATGTTAATTTTATAAGTGTAAGTATGCTGTGTACTTTAAACATATTATTGTAAGTACTTGCTGAGAAGATAAGAGCAAACGATTGAATTTTATGGTATTTTCAAACAAGATCATTATTCGTCATGTTTGTTTATGACCTTGTGTGAAACGTTTATGTTTCGAAGAAATGAGGTCAACATTATTAAATACTTTTTTGTGGAATTTTTTAAGTTCGAAATTTGAAATTTAACTAAAATACCATGTACTTTTTAGAATTATTGAAAACAGATTTCAAAGTAGGTACATACTTGTTGAGTGATGAAAATGAGAATAAAGATTCATGACTGAATATATTTCTTGACTAGGAATAGAGAAAACATAATGTACAAACACTCTATATCACTTAAGCGATTTAAATACCCAATTTTAAATGTACCATGGTTATTTTGTAGATAAATTACATGAAAAGGGAAAATCTAAATCCTTAAAAATCATTAACTGTTTTAATAATTATCACATTCAACAATTTTATCAACATTATGTTACATGTTTGTTGGAAGAGAAAAGCATAACAGAAATTTATAATAATGTTTTAAAAATTAAAATTATCAGTACTGGAGAGAAAGTTAACATTCTTTTTAACCACCAAAATAACCTAACTCATAACTATGCATAATTTAATAAAAAACCAAGGATAAAACAAAGTACTATGTAAATGCATTCATCAGTTTTTAAGGGTTTTGTATTTGCAAGAAAAAGTTTGTTATTGTTTTAATCTGTTCATTACTATACAATTCTAAGAGTGGTCACTAATAAAAAACACATACAAATGTTTGAAGCACTAAAGTTCTAAATGCCTACTGAAACCTCGCTTGCCACCTTGAGACTTAACTTCTCAGTCTTGAACATGGTAATGCCAGTCGTCGACCCGTACCATATGACTCGTGCCTCAGAAATACACAGAATAGTGATCCTTATCTCTGTAGATCCATAACATGCTCTACCATAAACACTCATTTATGTATAACTATATATCTCATATTCTAAAACGAAGTAGACAAAATTGATTGAAGAATTCTGTTTTGAAACAGGTTGTTTATATTCTTGTTTTCAACCTGTTTATTCAATACTCACTGTTGTTGTACCATAGAATGTCAAGCAGTTCAAACGCATATGAATAGATGGCGCTTTCTTAAAATATTGCTCAGGCCAAGTATGGTAATTTGTTATGCGAGCAATTTTTATTATTATTGCAAAAACAAGCACCCTGAACTAATAAGTTTTATTAACTGACCAAAGTTGAATCTTGATAATTAATTTTTACGCTAGATCGCTCATAAGTTGAATGCCCTTACTTTGAATTTTGAAAAAGAAAAGAGACAGAAAGATGTTCAATACACCCAAGATTCACCAATAAATACTATGTAACCAGAATGTGTCATTTTAGAAGTTGCTCTTGTAATAAAATGTTATACTCAATAGAAAAATATTGGTAACTTTTGCCAGTATGTGAATAATGTAACAGACATCATAATACCTATACACATGCCTTCAATTGTTTGCTTATCTATCATGGTCAGTGGCTCTCAATCGTTTTTACCTCATCAATGCACTAACCTACTCTACATAATATGACATACAAACATTATTAGATGAATATCTTTAGGTTGTTGAATGTAAAGATACCAATACCTATAGGTACCTTATTAAATTATATACCATTAATATGCATGAATGACGAGTTTTGTTTTTATTGCCTAGATGAGTGGACGAGCTCACAGCCGACCTGGTGTTAAGTGGTTACTGGAGCATCAGGTCATATCAAAATCAAAATTTGTTATTGGTAAATCTCTCAACACTTATCAGGAGCTTACTACACATATGTCTCGTGACATGAAAATGCACCAACGTATGTAATAAAGAAAATAGAGAAGACATTCTTAACACACAGCTAGTTTACAAAATGTGATGTCAAAGCATTTCATAGATTTAGCATTTATGTTTAGTCTTTTCAATTCTAAAGGTTTGGTAATTTGTTTCAGTTATCTAGTTTTAATAGAAGATGGCCCTATGCGAGAGCCAGCTTGACTCTGGCCTGGGAAAGCTGAAAAGGGAAGGTAAATCTGCCGAAGTACCCAAGGACTCGCCAGAGAAGAGACTGAAAATGGATCATAATGGAATTTATAATTTGGATCAAGGTCAGTATCGATTCTAGTTTTTATGTTTTCATTTGTGTTCGTTTCAATCCAATACCATTATCATTACTTGAATGCCTTGACCATTAATCCACGAGGTCTCTAGTTCTTGGTAATAAAATCGGTGCAACTATCGTTTAAAACAGAAAACCTCAACAAGGGATGGACCCTGTACTGTATGTTCCATTAGGAGTGCTTCGGAGCAGGGAGGCATTATTTGGGATTATACCATGGTCTTGCTTTTACCATCACACTTCCTGCACAGCATTCATTGGCAGTGTCTTTCCATAGATATTTTTTGCAGTGTACCATCGACTTGAACTTCCCCCCATTTTATTCCCTGACTGCTAGGACATGCTCTTCAACTAACAAGCTTTATACCGTTACTCAGAGAAAACTGCCTATTACTCTTGTTACTTTTTTTTTCTTACCTAAGCTGATAGCCTTGAGGGACTATATCAGCGTTACCGAACGAGTAGATGAGCTCACGGGGCTCAAACCTGCCGAAGTTGCTAACACTGGCCCTAGCAAGAGCAGTGCTTCGCAGAATCTACCACCGGATCGGAAACGCGACCCACTGACAAGATTTTTTTTTTTTTTTTTTTTTTTTATTGCTTAGCTGTGTGGACGAGCTCACAGCCCACCTGATGTTAAGTGGTTACTGGAGCCCATAGACATCTACAACGTAAATGCGCCACACACCTTGAGATATAGTTCTAAGGTCTCAGTATAGTCACAACGGCTGCCCCACCCTTCAAACCGAAACGCATTACTGCTTCACGGCAGAAATAGGCGGGGCGGTGGTACCTACCAGTGCGGACTCACAAGAGGTCCTACCACCAGTAATTACGCAAATTATAATTTTGCGGGTTTCATTTTTATTACACGATGTTATTCCTTCACCGTGGAAGTCAATCATGAACATTTGTTGAGTACGTATTTCATTAGAAAAATTGGTACCCACCTGCGGGATTCGAACACCGGTGCATCGCTTCAACACGAATGCACCGGACGTCTTATCCGTTAGGCCACGACGACCACAAAGATCCGGTGAGACACTCAGTGGGCTGTGTCTGTGGGTTAGTTTACTCGTGGAGCCCTTCGTCGCAAGCGACGAGTTCGACGAGAACCACGCTCCTGTTACTATATCTGATATTGACTTGCACAACATTTCCGTTGTTGATTTCCAGTGCCTGCTGGTTTGCCGGGGGGTCTGCCGCTCAGTGTCGATTACCGATCGCCTGTCTCTCACTTCGTTCCGCCTGCTGTCGAGCTTTACGCGGCGAGGCACAAACAGGAAGCCATGCACGCACGTAAGTTTGCCGTACGTTACTGTACGGTCGACAGAATATCGACTTTTTGTTGTTAGTTTTAGGTTGATTCTGTTTTGACAAGGCACCATGGATGTTGGATGAAAACTGAATGAATAGTGTTGATAGTAGATGGAAAGTACTCTGAACTCTCCCAATCTTGTCTTTGTTTCGATACACAGCTATTATTAATTAACAAATAATATCGTTAACAAATGCCCTACGGTCATCTGACCTCAAACAAGGATTCTGTGTATCTACTATGGGAATCAGAGACTGATAAACAATCTATATAAGACCTAGGGTTCAGCATTGATTGGCCCTTGTGTGGACACCATTTTATGGTGACCATAAATTCTGACTGCACAATGTCCACATAATTTTCCTATTCGAAGTTGTACTTCGTTTAGGAAAATAAATCAAGAGTGTAATTTTAGTGAAATGTAACGCATAATTTTATTTCATTATAAAGATAATGTATTGAGTTTTGCTATTTTGACAAGGCGTTGATTGTGGAAGTAGGGTTCACGAGAAATACTATATTATATCGAAGTATAACTTCTCACTTGATAAGCACACACTGTTTTATTGTAAGCTTTTGTTAATTAAAAAACAGTGGTGTATCGACTAAGATTATTATACGTTATACAGATTTGTTTTTAGTCAATTGGAAAATGCCATCATTTAAATTCATTATCGAATAAATTCCAATCATTCAATGACCCACACTTGTCGACGCAAAGTTCTTTAAGTTCAACAGGAAATTATCTAACCGGCAAGGATCCATCAGCAAAGCTTTTTTTATTTAGTTAATTTCTTTTTTACTAATAATTTAGCGTAATAAATGTTAATTAAAAAATAGAAAGGTGCTTTTGAAACTTTGAAAACGTATTGTGTCTATGATGCAAGACTAGTGGCGGAATCTACGTTCTCGTGTCTATGGCTAGGACTGAGCACCGCAGCAATAACGCGGCAGAATTGAAAAAAGTTATAAACAAGAACAAAAATCACGTAACAGAGTCGAGTGTGACTACTACAACACCGATGAAAAGAAAACGCGGCAGACCGAGAATCGACAAATCAAGCCCGGAGTATTTAGCTAATTTAGCCGCGAGAAAGCAGGCTAGAGAAATGGGTACGTCAGCTCAATGAAGTCGATGCGTGGATGTTAGAAGTTACACTTCTTGGATGTTAATTAAAAAATGCACGCTTTTTTTCTCTACGAAATCACGTTTCGCTTACTGACGTTGCACGAAAATGTGCGTCATACAGACAGATACGTTAATAATAAACACTTAACAACCAATCCTAGCTTAAATAGTGTTTTGTCATAATAAATCGTGTTTGCATATGACTATCACCACTTTAAATAACTTGTCTACTTATTGCGACCCGCTTAAGAAACGACTTTAATTTTATTGTACAACCCGCACCTTCCTTTGACCAGAGAAGTGTAACTTCTATAGAGTGAAACGCTGTAAATAATTATTGCTGGTTAATGTTCACATTTGGCAGTCATTCGGCAGCTCAATGACGGTGTTAAAAGCATGGGTGATGGTTTCATTTCTTCATATACGCGTTCAAGGTTGTCACTGTGTGTTTTCTGTAAATTTAAAGTGCTAATATTAAGAATGCAAGAGATAAGAATGATTCAGTAACTTGCTTTGTGTACGGTACTGTTTAAAACAAATCAGAAAAAATTCAAATCAGTGATTGTACTATTGACTTTCGAAGGGTTCAGTTACAGTATTAGCTCAATGCTACCATATAAAGGTATCGTTACCGGAAATTGGCAAACGTGCGGGTTTCATGATTCCAGAACCACAAAATTAGTAAAAATCGAATTCATGGAGGAAGGGAAGATCTTCCACCGAGCGGGAGTCAGTGTTCAAATAGACCGCCACAATTCGAATGTTTTTCGGAATTTGCTTTTGCAAATTTCTTCGTTATGCCTTCTATGACAGCTGCCGCTACATAGATATATAGTTGTATACGATTGAATGTCTTAGAAAACTTTTAAAAGTGCGAAGCCTTCGTTGGTTAAGTGAGCTTTATAACTACAACTATTTCTGACCTAACGTTTACACCATTGCGATTGGAATGTCCTCGATTCTCCTCGATGACCACCAGTTAAATATGCTCCTTCCATCACACCATAATCTGACGGGATGATCTGGAACATAATATAAGTATTGCCACCTGTGGAGTACTGCTCTCATTTTTTGGACGACTCCCCTGACCTCAGCTTCCATTTGATACCACACACAGTGCGGATTACGGCCAATCCTTAGCTCAATGATCTTCTGGAACCTATGCATCTACGGAGACTGCAATCTGTGTTGTAAACGTCATCTCCCTTTTCCATCGTATCGCCTACCACTTGAGTCTTCATTTGTAACGGTTCGCCCGCACCGGCTTACTGCTTTCATGTTTGTCACGCATCACCCGCAAACCAATGAACTACCCACAACGGTGCTTCCCAAGCGCCACGAGTCTTTCCATAAACTAGGCTTGTAAAGCCCTCAGCTGGATTCCTCAGGCGTCCGTGGCTCGGCTAGGCCCCTATCAATACCGAAATCTGTCGGTGATCTATGAAAATACTCGAATTGTTCGTCCAAACACCAGTGACGGGATCTCTACTTAACCGAACTAATAACTAATACCGCTTTGAATGTTGATATCATACTAATTACTAACAAAAACTAAGATTTCTTAAAAAAATATTGGTATCGAGTCTGATAGGCGTAAATGAGTCTTCGAGCCATATCAATGGGATTTTTAGTTATAGCCATTCAGGCTAAGAGTATGAAAGAAAAATAACTAATCAAAATAAATCCACAATCGCAAAACATTAGCTGCTTTTGTCTTGTTGGGTACATAGGTATATACGGATGTATGTATATATGTACCTTTGACTATGGAACGTAAAACGACCAAGTCCGTAGACGATATAATAGTCTAAAGAACGAATGTTTTATAACAATACGATAATTTTGAAATAAATTCCATTACAGTTTATCACGAATTCAACAGTATTAATAGTAATAATATATTTAACATGTATCTTAAATAAATTTGAATAAATCACATGAAAATGTCGGGGCGCAATGTAAGACGTACAAAATTTAGGGGTCAACGACACCTCTCGGTCACCAATCGGTTAATCTTTGCTATCTATCCTATCACGAATCTTGTTTGCAGCATGTACTATCATAGCATTGATTCGGTATTTCTATGGTCTATATGAAGGAAGCCGAATTATTAATACGTTTTAAAACAAAAAAATATATAAATATATATAAAAAAAAACGCATCACAACAACACATTTTATAATCGCACAAATCATTATACTTTTTGTAAATAAACAAATACCGCACAATTTGTTTTCTTTTTTGTTTTTGTTGTTTTTGTTTTCGTTTTTTTGTTTTGTTTATTTTTATTATTCGTTTCCGCAATAGCCGCAATGATGAACAGCAGCCGTCAGCCTTCAGAGCCGGGCGAGAAACGGAAGCGGGGTCGGCCCAGAGTCGATAAGACCAGTCCCGAATATTTAGCCAGGAAAAGGGTTAGGGAACTGGGTGAGTTACACGTTTCGGTGCCTAGTGCTTCCTTGTGGTGGATATTTTGGATGCACCCCGCCGAACAAAAGTCAAAAATGCAAAGCAAACCCCCTTTTCAGAATTAGGAAGCCAGATGAAAAAGAGAGGGAGTATTTTAATGTGTCTGAGCCTTCAAATGGGATCACTAATGACGACGTTATCACACGAGTACGGTCTGCAAGAAAACAAATCGACTATAAGCTATCTAATTTGATTGATATGTCAGAGATTCTCGCTTTACGAGATTACTTCAGAGCCCCGCGTAGGGCACCGGTGACCTACATGGTAGTCAAAGGGCTAAATATAACATATGCTATTTCCCTTTCACTGTATTTTCCTTAGGTTTTAACGTATACATAATACGTTTTATTCTGTCGTCTTGGCCTAAGGTGTGGTTCTTTGACATCTCTTTGTTGCTAACTACCGTCTAAATTGAAAAAAAAAATTAATACATTTAGGTTTTTTTTTCTACAATTAAAGGTTAAGAAAAAATATGTAAATGCAAAAATATAGAGTAAATTTAATTATTTCAAGACCATTGATCTCATTAATGAGTTAAGCTGTTCTTGAAGGTATATACCGTTTTTTTTTGTTTAACTTAATTATTTATATGTGCACGTTAAAACTTTTTTAAATCACTCTCCACTGACAATGGCTACTTGTGGACTGCCATACTCGAAAAAAGAAGTGCCTGGAGGGCGTGGAGGGCTCAAAATAAACTCAAAAATCTATACTTGATATTAATATTTCTCATCCAACAGAAGCTCTCGATCGTAAAGCTAAAAAGGAGCACAAAAGACGCACCGGCGGCGCAGGTGAGCTTTTAAATACATTAATTCCTAATTGTATTCATTAAGTGAAACGAAAATCAGATAACATTTAAAACAAAACAAAAAATTCGTGGAAAGTTCAATGAAGTTTATTTATATTCGCATTTAAATTTCCGAAACTAAACCGATTATCTGACTGTTCGTTTTACTACGACACGCGTGGGCTTTTATTTGTGAATAATCAGAACTTATTAAAACCTTATGGGGTGTGGTGTTATGATTAGTTTATACTTGGCGTACTTGGAAACGTTCCCGATAGCAACTGAAATCGATGCGCGCAATGTAATCGAAAGACGACGCGCGGGGTCAACGATCTTTAGAGATCCGTTTGGTGTACATTGCGGTTAAATGTTGTCTTCTAGGGGCCTTTTTGTACGCCCTGTATACAATTCACTTGCTTTAGAGTTAAGCTCGAAATGTCTGTTTCATGAAAGGCAATCGATTAAATATATTAAAAAGATTAATGTGCCTAATCAAATGAGATATTGCTCAAACATATCCAAAATTTATTATAATTTGGGATTGTTAAATAATAGATCAATACACACTGCTAAGGAATAAGAGAAATTTTAGTTTTAACTAACCGCGCTCGGAAATGAGGCGGAAAAAGCGATCCTGATTTTTTAAAAAAACATGTTTTTAAAACGTTTTATTAGCATTATTTACGCTCTATTATGTTAGTACAGCTAAGTGAAACGATAGTTTCATAAAAAAAAAAACATTACTTCCTATAAAAAAAAACGAGCAATGAAAGACAAAATCAAAAACAGCTGATGCTCGGATCAACGAACGCCCGGGCGCGGCGCTAATACCGCGCTCCCCAAACTTTACAACTTTGTATTTACAAAATGTTCGTTTTCGGAAGCGGTCTCCTAACACCCAGCATAGGGAAGAATACAAAATATCACACATTGAAAATTCAAGCTCCAGTGAAACAGACCTTTCAGAGTTGGACCACTTCGCTTCGATCATTACTAACAAATCATTATGAATTACACTCACGAAAACGGCTGTGCACCTCGCTAACAAATACTTATTACAACCATATCAATTTCTGCGGTGAAGCAGTCTTGAATTCCGGTACAGTTATGATACCGTCGCGAGCCCTCTTCCCGCGAATGGGTGGCGGCAAGACCGTTGTCACACCGGATCTAGCGACCAGTCAATGCCCAGGGGAATCGTGAGTTCCTTCGTCCATCCATACCTAAGGTCGCTAGTGAAGGCGGTAGGTACGTATGCTTACTGGTGGTAGCAGGACAGGTAGTGGTGCAGGACTCACCTCATGTGAGCCCGCACGGGTAGGTAAGGACAACTGCCTCGCCTATTTCTGTCGTGAAGCAGTAATACGTTTCGTCTTGAAGGGCAGCCATTGTAACTATACTGAGACCTTAGAACTTATATCTCAAGGTGCGTGGTGCATTTACGTTGTACATGTCTATGGGCTCCAGTAACCGATCCAGGGCGATGATTTGAAACAAATAACCCGAATAGTTATGGAATTTTTTTCTCCCTACCTATTCTGTGGTAGCCTAAGGCACTATTCCAGCTACGCGCGGACGGGTAGGTAAGCTCACGGGCTCAACCTAAGAGAGATTGCTAATACTAGCAGGAGCAGTGATTCGCAGAATCTACCATCGCATCGGAATCGCGACCCACTTAGAAGATCCGGTGGGAAACTCAGTGGATAATAAATTTCGGTTCTACACACGGTACCAGACTAGAATATGACGTCACTCGCGCGAGTTGCACAGCTCAATCGTAGTGTTTTTATAATCAGAAAATTTTGGTTGAACATTAAATGAACACTTAAAAAAAATGTACACCAAAAACCCGGTACAGAGATAAACAGTAAAGCAATTCGTACTATACTTAAGAATGTGTACTAAGTTGACGAGATTTTACGGCTCGTATTACGTAATATGACCATACCAAGATTTTCGGCACACATATTATACCGAGAAATATGTGTAACACACTCCATTTTCACCGCTAGCGAAAAGTCTACCACGAAGCGTCAAAACTTCGACAAATCGCCTACCAAAAAACGTACAAAAAAACAACATGGCCGTCAGCGTTAGAAAACTGCAACAGAAACTGGTTAGAAAGATTGCCGATAAAAAGATTGTAATGCGGAGAAATTCGAAATATATGAAAAGAAAAGGTAATTTTTGGAATTCGGTACAATTTTTTTTTGCATGGTAGAAACTGGTTTTTACTTCTTTTTTTTGTATTCGTGGTAAAATTTTTGTTGGTATTATTCAGTTTTCGCCTACCCTCATCACCAAGAACTTTCTATAAGTCAGCTTTTATATAAATAGTATTGTATATAGTTTTTTGTAACATTACTAATATTTGTGTATATAAAAAAAATGTTAGTATCATGTTAGTATGATGTTAGTATGATACTGGTATTTTTTTATATTTTTTAATTTAACATTTTTTAAACGAGTTAAGTCCGATGTTCATTTTTAAGTTTTAAAATATATATAAAAATAAAATACAGGTGCATTGTATATATGTGCGTATAGTGACGCTTTTTTTTGTAAAATCACTCGTGGTAGGACGTCTTGTGAAACCGCACGGGTAGGTATCACCACGCCGCCTATTTGTGCCGTGAAGCAGTAATGCGTTTCGGTTTGAAGGGTGCGGCAGCCGCTGTAACTATACTTGAGATCTTAGAACTTATATCTCATAGTGGGTGGCGCATTTACATTGTAGATATCTATGGTAACCAGTAACCCAGGTGGGCTATGGGGAGTTCGTTCACCCATCTAAGCAATAAATAAATAAAAATTACATAATTTGCAAAAATGACGTTATCGCACCGTATATGCGATACAAGTTTACGGGCATCTGCTACAAGATGTCGCTAGTTTCCATACAAAAAATATTTGTCTTAGAGTATCGCAGTTTCAGGGTCCTAGCTTAAGCCGGAATGTGTTAGCCGACAATGGCCACTCATATTTATAGTAGAAAATCAGGGGTAATTTGTTCATGAATACTCTTGAATACTGTCTTAAACAATTGTTTACACGCGTCGGACTTATCTAACAATTTTAACATTAAGGAAACGGTCAATTTTAATTAATCTTAGTTAAGTAAATAGCAGTGTTACCCCGATATATATATTTGTTAACTTGGATATATTTATATTGTACTTTTGGTCGAAATTATAACCATTACAATCACCAATTTTAGGCAACGAAAGATCATAGTTTCACACATATTTTTTATTATCTTTATTTAAGGAGATTATTCACCTAGTGAATATGCCACTCCATTGTGCAACAAAAGAGAGTAACAAAATAATTATATAAACAAATAAAGGAAACTGTTATCGTCTCTGAAGGCCCACCAAAACTATTTTATAAAGTGACTTAGCCATTTCGGATTGCGGAAAGGCTAATACGTAATTTACACCTAAAAAACTTGTCGAAAATCTGTATATTTTGCAAAGAATTGTTGTCTCAAATCATCGTTCCGCGCACACTCCATCATAATGTGAAAAGCATCTTCCACTACATCACAAACTGAGTTTCACACAAAATAAGGGATGCTTATGGAACTATGCTCTTGTCGCATTTGTGTCTGCTCGAAACTCGAAAACGAAAACCCCGGCAGTAATCGGCAGTAATCTCACTTAGATTCGGCGACGTCTTCGTCCACGGGCGAGTTGATCCCGAAAGCGAAGCGCAAGTACACAAAGCGAACGCCCGACTCGAAGAAAGAATCCGTAAGTCTGCCGAAATGTGTTGCGAATTTTTTTTTCTTTGTCCCCACCTTATTCCACTGGGTGGGGTCGGCACAGCGAATTTTTTCATTCCATTCTCCCCATTCAACCGTCATCTCAACGCTCATTCCTCATTCCTCATTCTCTCATATCGTCATTCAAACACTTCATCCATGACTTCTTCGGTCGACCTCTTCCCTCTCTATCTTGCACTACCATTTCCATACATCTCCTAGTCACATGCATCACATGTCCACACCACGCTAACCGTCCGCTCTTTAATTTATCAATCACCGGGGCGCTACTTTCACACTTCCTCTGATACGCGTGTTGAGAAAACCGAATGAAGCAAAAGAAAAGTTTGTGTGTCCCCTAAAAACGGTCTTAGCCAAGCCACTGCAGCTTTTATTAAGACCGATTGAGACTTGACGTGAAAATTGAATCCGATTGACCTGCCTTCGTTTTAACACCATCAGCCGTCTGGCGTCTCGTTATATATAACCCATAGATCAATCACCCCCCACCACTACAATCAGAAGGCTCCAAACCGAATTAATTCTCTCCAAAGTTCATCTAGAACATTCGTAATTCGTTTTCGGCGACTACGCATTTAAACTCTGTTTATTTGTGTTTATCTTAATCGTTTTGTGCGTTCCTTACTTCTAGAACACAACGGATAAAGTGAAGGGAAAACGCGGAAGGCCGAGGAAAAGCGAGCAGGTGTCGGCAAATAACAAACAAATGCCACAAGCAAGTGAGTATACTGTAGCAGATTTACCCTCTAGTTGTATAGTTAAGACGCAGTCCTCTGCAGCTCTGTACTGATCCCGAGCTCTTCTCGTGCACAAACAGACACAGACCCGACCTACATCTAACTGAGGGTCCTATACCACACTACTATAGACACAGTCCTCTGCAGCTCTGTACTGATCCCGAGCTCTTCTCGTGCACAAACAGACACAGACCCGACCTACATCTAGCCGAGGGTCCTATACCACACTACTATAGACTAGACTTGCGCAAAACATCACTTCCCAATGTAATGTGATATGACATCACTTCTACAGACAGGTGATATTACTCGAAAACATTACACATCGCTCTTAACATTACTCGGCGCGTTCAATAGATACTGTGACGAATGCATTGTATCTATACACCCGAATCATTACCTAAGTGATGTGTTCATACTTTGTATTGTAATACACTGTTATATTACTTGACAGAGATTGACTTACTTAATATTATAATAATTTTATTTTTTACTTTATATAATTTATTGCGGGATGAACGGATTTCATATGGCGACTTAGACTGCAAATTGAGCTCAACGATAATGTTAATATACGAGAGCAGTAGACGCATTGTTTCGGCGCGGTCTCCTCAAAATGCATCCAAAGAGGACTGTACTTTCATTTAGACGCCATTCTTTCTTTCACTTATTAAACACGCATTAAAACAAATAATAAAACTATCTTCAAACAAGTGCTTAAGTAATTCAAACACAAAAAATAATATGAAATATTACTAAACAATTACGAGCGACTAGCGATTTTACAAAAGCTGCGAATAAAAAATTAAGTAACTACTTGCAGGGAACTACCGGCTGGCCGCATGAAAAATATAAATACAAATACCTATATTAAAATTCAGACGTACCATAGGTATAAAAATGTACCTAGCGGCCAGGGCATACGGTTCAAAATCACTAGGAATAATTCCGTGTCGCTTGCTCATTTATTTTGCGTAGATCGGTCTGTCTCGCTCGCTCGGTTCCGTTCGTGTATCAAGCAACATTACACGACAAAGAAAGAAACATGTTGGGTGATAGCTTCGCTAGAAGTAATAGTGTTCTGTGGGTGATAGTGTGATGTTTGTTTCCTTCGCGTAATGTGTGATGTTGCATTACATCGTAGAGTAATATTACCGGAGTAATATCACTCGCATTACTTACACATGTCTACTATAGACACAGTCCTCTGCGGCTCTGTACTGATCCCGAGCTCTTCTCGTGCACAAACAGACACAGACCCGACTTACATCTAGCCGAGGGTCCTATACCACACTACTATAGACACCGTCCTCTGCAGCTCTGTACTGATCCCGAGCTCTTCTCGTGCACAAACAGACACAGACCCGACCTACATCTAGCCGAGGGTCCTATACCACACTACTACAGACATAGTCCTCTGCAGCTCTGTACTGATCCCGAGCTCTTCTCGTGCACAAATAGACACATATCCGACCTACATCTAGCCGAGGGTCCTATACCACACTACTACAGACATAGTCCTCTGCAGCTCTGTACTGATCCCGAGCTCTTCTCGTGCACAAACAGACACATATCCGACCTACATCTAGCCGAGGGTCCTATACCAAACTACTATAGACACAGTCCTCTGCAGCTCTGTACTGATCCCGAGCTCTTCTCGTGCACAAACAGACACAGACCCGACCTACATCTAGCCGAGGGTCCTATACCACACTACTACAGACATAGTCCTCTGCAGCTCTGTACTCATCCCGAGCTCTTCTCGTGCACAAACAGACACATATCCGACCTACATCTAGCCGAGGGTCCCCAACCATACTACTGTAGACACAGTCCCACTGGTTTTACACTAGATTGTATACTTCTCTTGCAGAAATAAGAGTGAGGAGTAACCTCATGCCGGACAGCTCGGAACCCATCAATTTGGACAGCGACGAAGAGCCCGATCTGGGTATGAAGTACAATCAAATTATCGCCAACAATAAATCCTTATCATTTATCAAACTTTCAAACAAGATCGGTCCTTTGTTAATTGAGATTCTCTTCAGATTTAAACCTATAATAAAGCTGGTTTATTAACTGTTTAACCCACAGACACAGCCCGCTGAGTTTCTCGTCGGATCTTCTCAAGGTCTTCGTTTCCGATCCTCTGGTAGATTCTGCGAAGCACTGCTCTTTCTAGGGACAGTGCTAGCAGCGTTAGCAGGTTAGAGCCGAGTGAGCTCACCTAATCGTTTGGTGAATCTAGTATGACCCCTCGAGGTCACTAGGAAAACTATCGCAAAACTTTTTAGCATCTGTGATGTTGCACTAAAATGGGGAAAATGAAACAAAGCCCCCGGCCGAAGCCTTTCTTCGAAGGACTCATATCAGTAGCCAACCACCATTTTACTAAGACTTTATCCCACCTTACCTCGCTTCATGTAAATTCATCCCATTTGATCACAGCTTCAAATGGCCCAGATTAAAAAGATTTTTCTCCAACAGGATCACCGAGCCAAACCTCAGATTCCCTGAGTCTGGATGAGAATCTACGCGCCCTAAGGCACATACACGAGAAATACGCCAACATCGATAAGGTACGTTCCTATATATCGAAGGGATGAAAAGAGATTTCGACATTTATCTTTGTAATTAAATGTGCCTTTTATTTGGTACTAGCGACCCGCTCTCGCTTCGCTTCGGGAATATTTAATTTATTATTGACTAGCTGAGTCCCGCGGTACGAAAATAACCGCGGGTAACGCCGCAGGGCGAAGCTAGTCTAAAAAAAGTAGCCTAAGGTACTCCTTATATCATTAGCTACGTATCAGCGAAAGTCCCGTCAAAATCGGTCCAGCCGTTCCAGAGATTAGCCGGAACAAACAGACAGACAAAAATTGTAAAAAATGTTATTTTGGTGTATGTACCGTATATGTATATATTCATATGCATGTCGTGAAAAGCGGTTATATCAATATTACAAACATACACTCCAATTTTATTTATATGTATGTATAGATTATGAAAATAAGATGGCAGATTTTTTCCTACTTACTTTTTTTTTATTGCTTAGATTGGTGGATGAGCTCACAGCCCACCTGGTGTTTAGTGGTTACAGGAGCCCATAGACATCTACGACGTAAATGCGCCACCCACCTCGAGATATGAGTTCTAATGTCTCAGTATAGCCACAACGACTGCCCCGCCCTTCAAACCGAAACGGGTTACTGCGTCACGGCTCAAATAGGCAAGGCGGTGGTACCTACCCGTGCGGACTCACAAGAGGCCCTACCACCAGTAAAACTTGACACTTTTCGTTATATTTTGGGTAATATACACTATATTTTTATAAATTTGTTATATGTATAATATGTTGTACTGATGTGTAAGCTATATTATTGTAAACTTTCATCAAAATCCATCCAGTTCTTTTTGCGTGAAAGTGTAACAAACATACACTCTATACATTCTTACAAACTTTCACGTTTTTAATATTAGTAGTAGGATTAGCATCAACAGTCCATTAATTTTAAATGAACTTCAATTATGCTTACTCCATTCAAATAGTTAAGTTTTTTTTTTATGATATTTTTTTCAAATGTTTAACCTTTAAATGGCCCTCCCCCTGATATCTTATACCTTTAATCGAGCAATTCTTGTATATATATAATCTGAATCTCGGAAACGGCTCCCAACGATTTTCATAAAATTTAGTATACAGGGGATTTCGGGGGCGATAAATCGATCTAGCTACGATTTATTTTCAGAAAATTTTGTTTTTTTCGTGTCTTCAATAATCAACTTTATCGATAATCAACTTTATGACCCTTCCCGACATCTATTGGCGAATAATAATACTATTTTTCTTAATTGAGAGCAACTAACCGCTTTAAAGACAAAACAAGATGGCGTTATCATTAAAAAAAAAGAGCAAAGCTCGGTCATCATTTGGTATATAAAGGTATTAGTAAGTCGGTTCCTTGAAGCCGTTAGTGCAACAGAAACACATTGTTAAATAAACAAATTTATTTGTCCGTTTCTCTCATCAGGACGACCTGTACGAAGCACACTTGTTGGCGGCGAACTTTAAGAAACCTTCCCAGGACTCCGGTCAGAGGAATCGTGACGATGACGACGTGCTATCCATCAGGAGCTCAGACGGTAAGGAGTTACGGGTGGATCTTGGATCCAGGTCGTGTTATAATAACATGCGTCAACAAAAAGAGACAATAGACCTCAAGTCTCAAGGTGTGCAGCGGGATTCAAGTGTTGATATCCATAGATTCCGTAACCACTTAATACCAGGTAGGCCGTTATCTGGTACGCCCGTAGGCACAGTAAAAAATGTTAACTAAAGCTTATTTGAAATGAATGAAAACTTCACCAGTTCATCGGATTACCTTACGATAATGTAATTAAATAAATTGCGTAATTACTGGTGGTAGGACCTCTTGTGAGTCCACGCGGGTAGGTACCACCACCCTGCCTATTTCTGCCGTGAAGTCGTAATGCGTTTCGGCTTGAAGGGTGCTGCAGCCGTTGTAACTATACTGAGACCTTAGAACCCACATCTCAAGGTGGGTGGCGGCATTTACGTTGTAGCTGCCTATGGGTTCCGGTAACCATTTATCATCAGGTGGGCTGTGAGCTCGTCCACCCAATTATGCAATAAAAATAAAAATAATAAACGTTCAGACAAAGAGAAAATAATTGCTTGTTCGAAGTGAGCATCGAAGCTGCGATCCTTAATGTCGTGACGGACGCTAACCAGACTTTAAGGTTACGCTGAAATAGCCTCTCAAGGCTATCACTTAGTCAGGAAAAAAAAATTTTTTTTTTATTGCCCTTGTATGCAGACTAGCTTACGGCACACCTGATGGTGAGTGCTTACCGTCGCCCATGGACTTCAGCAATGCCAGGGGCAGAGCCAAGCTGCTGCCTACCGCTTTATACTCTCCACAAGCCTCTTTTGAAGAAGGAAATTCTACATAATTGTTTTTATTTCTTTACAAACTCCAGGGAACGGTTCCGTGAAGGACTTGGACTCGAGGGTCGAGAAGCTGGAGAACGGCTCCGACTCGGACACGGGCAGCACCAGCTCTGGCTCCGGTAAGTGCACCAAGTGCCACAAGATCCTATAGCAGCAACAAACACACTGCTTTATAACCCTTATTCCTATGTGACTAAGGTGCATCCTACGATTTACTGGTGGTAGCGCATCTTTTCATCCCGCACGTGTGGGGCAGTAAAAACTATAGAATTCACGCCTTAAGATGAGCAACGGTAGGCTTCTGTAATCACTTAACACCAGATGGGCCGTGAACTCGTCCATAGATCTTAAGTAATAATGATGTCTCATACGTGACGGCAGTTTCTATAAATTTGCTTTAGTTTCAGCATTTTCTCCTACCTTTCCATGACAAAAGTCGGTCAGTAAGTTCTCGAGAGTAGTTCCAAGTGGACCTCTCAAGTGTATCCCCTAGTGGACCCCTCAGTTGTGCCACCAAGCATACCCCGCAAGTGTATCTCAAGTGTACACCCTAAAAGTACCCCTCAAGTAGACCCCTAAGTTTACCCCTCAAGTGTACACACCAAGAGTACCCCTCAAGTGGACCCCTAAGTTTACCTCCCAAGCGTGAAACAGTAACAAACATACACTCATACATTCTTACGAACTCGCGTTTATACGATTTAATCATTACATATTACGCACCTAAAAAGGATATATCACAAAAGGAACTCCCTTCCAACCGGGTATCCTCAAGACACGTCTCTCTCTCTCTTTCTCTCTCTTATTTTTTAGGACACCCAGGTTTGGTCCCCTCACAATACGGACCTCATATTCTAGTTTCTCCCCTCGTTCTTCCAACATAATAAGGCCAATACCTGACATTTCCACCAGGCTCGTCAAGCTCCGGGTCCAGTTCGTCGTCGAGCTCCGGAAGCTCCAGCTCATCAGACAGCTCCGATTCGGACTCGGGGTCTGAAGACGAGAGGCCCAAAGAGGAGCAGCCTCCGATTGCCCACAACGAGGACGACAGGTGAGCGTAATTTATTAATTATTGCCCTTTAAGTCACCGTTGTTCATGGACATCAGCAATTTTTTATTTTATTGCTTTGGAGGGTGGACGAGATCACAGCCCTTCTGGTGTGAAATTGTTACTGGAGCCCATAGACATCTACAATATAAATGAAATATATATCGACGCTTGAAAGGCAAACGTGACTAAGCGATAATGCGTGAACTTTACAGTAGACTAATTTAAAGTTGAAATACCTGAAAAAAAATCTATTTTAACGAATCTAGCTGTATGATTGAAATGATTTTAATAGACCTAGAAATATATTTTTTTTGCGCATCGAATATGGTTATTGCCTATCATTTATGTATAAAGCAGTTATTGTCGCTTAGTCACGTTTGCCTTTCAAGTGTCGATATATATGAGCATTTCTCAAAATTATTGCACAATAGACTTTAGCCTCTGTCCCATTTTTTTTATATTTTGTTCCGGCTAATATATTAGTTCATTACTACTTTTTATAAATTGTGTAAGCAGTATAACTACTCTACTTATTAAAAAGGAAAAAAAAACAGATATAAATACAATGAGATTTTTTCATTAAAAATATATATGTATCATAAATCAGCTTCAACCAGTTGTATGAAAAGTGCAGTGTCCTAATCTCAATATCTTACCAAACCATCGATCTTTAGTTGAATGGGCATGGGCATTGTATAAATATAAAATATTATTTATTTATAGCCATAAGTCACAATTCATCCTAAAACATCCCTTTTAACATTACTTTATAATTAAATTTCTAATTAATGATTTTAACTTGTCCCGTAAAAAGTTCCACCTAGAAATTCCAGTTTTTGTTACCATAATTCTGAAGAAATATGAGAATCGATTAATGCAATTATATTTTAGAATAATGGTAGCATTAGCCGGCTTGGCATCCGTCTTGTTTTAATTTCGACTAGTTCTCTCTGGTGCCGGTACGAACGGTAAAAGTCAATATTTAAGCTAGCGGTCAGAAAAAAATTCCACCTTTGTTACTCAAAAAACATAGATATGTGCAGATTTTATTGTTATTTCACTTAACCTACTATTAAAGCTCCCATTCTTGATTTCGTTAATCAAATCGAAATAAGAGTAATCGTGTGAGTTGCATGTGTTTACAAATAAAATGACATTTTGTTCTTGATTTGTTACTTCTTTTTTTGTTACTTTTGTGTGGTAACGTATAAATGGAAAAGAGAGTAACAAAATAGGAAATCATTAGGCTGAGTATATATAATATATTATTATTATTATTTAACTTTCTGTTTAAAATAATTTTATAATAATTATTGCAATTACAACGGCGTCAATTTCTTTGTTTTTTTGTTGTACTATTACAGATTTGTACTATGAAATAGATTGGGAGTTTTTTGTTAGTATTTTTCTATCAGTTTGATTAGTTTATTTAAAAACAAATGCGGCTTTTAAATATCTGCTTGTTTTAATCTAAAAGTGCGATCATAGTAAAGAGAGAACTACTGCATGATATTCCTTCTGATGTGGTGAGCTAAATTTCAAAATATCTGTTGTTCTGGGTAACGTAAAAAAAGAGTTCTTTTACACTAACACTTTTTTTTTCCTACCTATGCTGATAGCTTTGAGAGGCTATTTCAGCTTCACCCTAACGTTTGTAGGTGAGCTCACGGGGCTCAACCGGAGAGTTGCTAACACTGACCCTAGCAAGAGCAGTGCTTCGCAGAACCTACCACTGGATCGGAAACGCGACCCACTGAGAAGATCCGGCGAGAAACTCAGTGGGCTGTGTCTATGTGTTAATTCGCTCGTCGAGCCCTTCGTCGCAAGCGACGGGTTCGACTCTAACCTCTGCTGAAAAAATGAGGCGCTACCGCGAAAGACTTAAAGAAAATCCACAAAAGATGGAGGAGCAGCGAATACGAAACATAGAAAGGATAAAATCTAAATATTTATATAAATCAGTAAGTGAGATGTCAGAAGACGAAAAAAATAAACAAAGACAAAAGTGGCGTGCCTGTGTTTACACCTTGGCCTATCATGGCCTTTTTCTTCGACACATTTTATCAAGGCATCCAGATTCGTCTAATAATCCGCTGCATTTTGTATCAAGTATGAACGCTGTAGAAATAAAAATATTATTACGTTGTCCATTTTTCTGGTGCCAAAGATGTGATTATGATTTATACGATCACTATCCAGCCGATGAATGTGATTATTGCTATTAAAGGTTTTTACTGAATTAGAAACCGTTAGGCCTCCTTTTCATTATGATTAAAAAAGAACTGAAACGATATTTTTGTTATAGTAACCGGCAAACATCTTGAGCAAATGACCTTGACTGCGCAGAACCGAATTTTAGATCACTTTGGTGGTGAGGGTGAGGCGCGACGGCAGGGGAAATCGTATCGAGCGCGTTATTGGTAGATCAGTCGAACCTTGCGCCCCGCACCGCGCCCTCGTTCCGCTTGCTCCCAAAAGTACGCTTGCGTACAGTGAAAAGTCTATCGTTATTAATCGTTAAGTTATTTGTTATAATTGCTTGTTGACTTTGTTGCCATTGCTATTTGTTGAGTGTTTGTTGATTTTTTATAAAAAATACACTATGCCGCGACAAACTGGTGTAGTATTCAAAAGAAAGGGTAGAAAAATTGTGTACGACGTATATTGCTTCATTATAAAACAGGGGGAAAATGATATGGAAAAAGTAAAACAGACTTCGGAAGCAACAAAATCATCAGTGAGTACTGTTACGTCCATTATTAACGAAGCTAAAGGCTCTGGCTTGCTCGCCGTGTTTGGGACTCCGGGTAAGAAAAGATCAGGGAAGAAGAAAGTTACCGGAACGGATAGTGTCGTTCAATCTGTAATAAAAAGATGTAATCATAATAACTACATAGCAAGCAGCGCAACTCCGTACCGTAGAAAGGCTTCGAAAAATTTAAAGAAAATATACATTTTAATGGCTCGGAATGAAGTTTACGACGAATTATGAAAGAGCTAGGCTTCAGATGAAAAAAAAAACAGAAAATAATCGGAAGCTGGTAATTAAAAAAAGTAACATTCGATTACTACGAATCGAATATCTTCAAAAAATAATTATCTATAGACAAAAAAGAAGATCGAACCGACCGAGTTGTAAACTACACCGATGAGCCCTATGTCGACTCATCACGATGATGGCGACTCGGGTGATGAAAACAGTGATGATGATGATGGTTAAGATTATGATAACGAAAAAAAAATTACAAATAGCAGCTTCGCTTCAACTGAACCAACACCTGGCAACAGCTCTAATTTTGACTTAATAGAAGGAATATCTATTTTACCCCAAGATTAAATTATTAAACAATTATTAACCTATATTTTTTGTTGAATGTTTAAATATATAAATAAATACATATGTTGATTTTAATAATTTAACTGCATTATGACGCAGAGTAAATAATGTTTTTGCACGTGAGTGTACCATGCGCAAACTTACCCCCACTACGTCAACAAATGCTCAAGAAGTTTGCCGGCTATTATACCTACTCGTAAATGTTCCTAAATATTTGAATAGGGTATTTTTTAAACGAAAAATGTTTAAATGTCCTTTGACAGCAGTTCATACTATAATCTACATATATAAATATAATTATAATTATTTTTAACACGGGTCAAAGTTTATTATAATTTGAACTACTTCGAAAACTAGCCTTATAAAATCCTAGTTTGTTACCAGTATTCCATTTTTGTTACTGTCCCATAAAAGCGGACACGTATTTCTTTTCAAATTTTTTATTTATTATCTTAAAACCTGCAATTTTTTTTAAAAAAGCAAAAGAAGTGTATTGTTATTTCATTTGTGAACGTATTTAAAAATAAAACAACATCAAAACTTCTTTACTGTGATTTTAAAACAAAGTTGTGGGCAAATGGTAACGTAAAGGATATATTACAACTTATATAAGTAACATTTTGCTATAAATGTTAACAGTTTTTTATAGACACGTAAAATGATGTTTATGTCACCCTATTGAAATGCATAAAAGTTGACGAAATTGATTTGGTGTTTTAATTAACGTAATTGATAGACGGTAACAAAATAAGAATATTTCTCCGCCCTTGGTATATTTCTACACATTTCTCTACTTTATTACATATTAAAAACCTCACAACAAACCTCATATTCAAAATCTTTAGACACCTATCTACAAATAAAAACAAAAAAATGCATTAGTTTAACATTTTTATTTTAGTACATTATTTTATTGGTGGTGCATTTATTTTGAGAAATGCTCATATGTATATGTTTCCAACTGTCCAGTTAATTGTATAGTTAAGTACAAACCCATCTTGTTTCCAGCCGGTCGTTCGGTGCGTGGTCGCACAGCGGGCCGGCGTCCGACTCGGACACGGATCCGGAGCGCGCGGCGGACGTGCCTCCCCCGCAGGAGAACGACGTCAGCGAGAGCGAGAACGAGTCGCCGGACAAGAGCTTCCAGTGCCACATATGCCGGAAGTGGTATTCCACGAAGGTCACGTTAAAGTAAGCATGCCGACTTTAGCAACCGCTCATCCGGTCAGTGCCACCACCTCTTGAGGCTTGAGGTATGACTCAATGTGTCGTAAAATGGCTGGGCTGTGGAAGAACCAGGTGGGAGATTGGTGCCTACCCGCGCGAACTTCCATACCCGTAAAAGGATTTTTTTTCTTCTTCCTATCTGCTCTAGTAACCTCGAGGGGTTATTCTAGATTCACTGAACTATTAGGTGAGCTCACGGGGCTCAAACTTGACGTTGCTAACATTAGCCCTAGCAAGAGCCGTGTTTCGCAGAATCTATGACCGAATCGGAAACGCGACTCACCGAGAAGATCCGGCGAGAAACTCAGTGGGCTGTGTCTGCGGGTTAATTTACTCGTCGAGCCTTTCGTCGAAAAATGTTTCGTCACAAAAAACAGGAATATATATAGCCACCGATGCAAATCTTTCGCTATTCAGAAATTTATTTTCTAAGGGAACAACGCCCTCTACTTAACATCGCATGAACTTACACATTACCCTAGATATAATAATTAATTTGGACTATTAAAATAATTAGAATTGGCTTAAAGGTTGAGTAAAATAGTTTTCTCTCTAACATAGTACCATCAAAGTACTGTAGATGGCGCGCGGGTGCTATTCCTACACTTCGTGGCAGTCAGAGCAGAACTAAGTTCCTCCGGTTTGATATAATGTATATGGTCCACAGAATACACAGACGCAGCCACCAGAACAGGGGAGGAGGAAATTCTAGGTCCAGGACTCGTTCCTCAGACAGATACGAGTGTGATTGCTGCAACGAGACGTTTAATAGACGCGAGAAACTATGGGAGCATAAGTGAGTGTCGGTCTACCGAATAGTAGACCATCGAAAATAAGCTAGTATTTCCTAACTTTCACAAAGATCTTTAGTAGACCTTATTCAATGAACTTCGGTCATAATAATACTTCTACAAAAAGATCGAGGTAGTAAACGACATTATATGAGTCGTCTATTATCAAAGGTGGCAATCTGTGCATTTGGACAAATTTTTTTTATTGATATGTCAATACAGATTTATTTGAATATAATCGTCTCCTTCAAAGAATACGGTTCAAAACCTGCATTAAATAAAGGTTAATAGTTAACCTGTTATTTATCTAAGATGTCGTTCCGAAGAGTTTTGTGACTGCCAATGGAATACAAAGTCAATAATTCGTTTTTCTGATTTACCAATCGTTGTCCAAAAGTCAGATTGCCGCCTTTGATAATAGTCGACTCATATGTACCTAGTAACACACTGTCTACAAAAAGGTCGAGGTAGTAAACGACATAATATGTTCCTAGTTACACATTGTCTACAAAAAGGTCGAGGTAGTAAACGACATAATATGTTATACCTAGTAACACACTGTCTACAAAAAGGTCGAGGTAGTAAACGACATAATATGTTGTACCTAGTAACACACTGTCTACCAAAAGGTCGAGGTAGTAAACGACATAATATGTTCCTAGTTACACACTGTCTACAAAAAGGTCGAGGTAGTAAACGACATAATATGTTGTACCTAGTAACACACTGTCTACAAAAAGGTCGAGTTAGTAAACGACATATTATGTACTTTGTAACACACTGTCTACAAAAAGATCGAGGTAGTAAACGAAATATGGACCTAGTAAAACACTGTCTACAAAAAGGTCGAGGTAGTAAACAACATATGTACCTAGTAACACACTGTTTAGAAGAAGGTCGAGGTATTAAACGACGTATGTACCTGGTAACGCACTGTCTACAAAAAGGTTGAGGGAGTAAACGACATATGTACCTACTAACGCATTGTTCACAAAAAGGTCGAGGTAGTAAACGACACATGTACTTAGTAACGCACTGTCCACAAAAATATCCAAGTAGTAAAGCACACAACTAGTAATATACTGTCTACAAAAATGTCGGGGTAGTAAACCACACACCTAATTACACACTACAAAAAGGTCAAAGTAGTAAACGTACCTAGTAACCTATCTAGTAACACACTGTCTACAAAAATGTATTTATATTAAACGGCATACCTAGAACACGCCATTCACAAACCAATAGAATTAGTACACAAATTAACGGATACAACAATCACTCTGAACACATCCGACGTTTTTTTTTTCTCTGCCCCCCCATCAAATGATACGCTTCCGCCATTATATCCCCCCCAATTATCGATTTATGCCATCGAACGTCTCCCTCGATCCGTTCAGTAGGCTTAAGATTAGATTCGTTCTGTCGCCAGGGCTGAAGCTCACCGCGGCTCCATGACGGTGCGCTGCGAGGTGTGCAGGAAGTGCTTCGAGGACGACTCCGAGCTGGCGGCCCACGACCGCACGCACACGGACGACGAGCGAGCCGGTGAGTGTACCGTCAGCACGACAGGCCGTATCAGGTACCGTCGTCAACACAAATATTTTATGTACCGTTGTCAGTACTGTTTGCGGACACCGTCCTCGCCGAACCTGTCACTTGCGACGAAGGACGAGTAAATTAACCCACAGACACAGCCCACTGGGCTTCTCGCCGGTTCTTCTCAGTGGTTCACGTTCCTGATCCGGTGGTAGAATCTGCGAAGCACTGCGAAGCACTGCGAAGCACTGCGAGTAGAACCGATTACCATCCTTCATGCCATCCCTGCAACGCTTTTATAGTCGATACGACATCTCTAGATTTATCGAGAACATTCTGGGCAAGTTGAGTAGCTTCGCTGTGTGTTTCCGCTAATAGATGGCGTTGTACTTCTTGAGCGTTCTCGATCTTACTATACAAACCTTTTATAATTCAAACTAGTGGTCCCTTAGTAGTCGAAATTCGAGAGACCTCTATGATCACATAATTCGCCAAGACTACACTATACACAAATGATGTTAAAGACAAACAATATTAATCTATTCTCAAAATTAGACCGCAGACAACAATAATACATGGTAGTGTGTGTAATGTTTTTTTTATTGATTTAATGTCGTTTTTATGGATAATTAAAAAAGATTAGCATTCTGCACTCCTTCTCTATATACTCTATAAGTGTGAGAAATGTCATTCTCTTCCGTTCGCGTAATTTTCGAAAAAAGTTAATATGTACATAGTTTTTGCTTCACGTATTAATATATAGATATATCACGTTCTTAATAAAGCTGCTGCTTAGCGGCGAGAATAGTTAGGTTTGTTAGTAGCGATGGCTGATCTGTCGCGTGACGGCACCGCAGGTAGGTGCGGGGAGTGCGGGGCCACGTTCCAGCGGTACGAGCAGCTGCGCCGGCACCGCTCGTGCGCGCACGGCGCCGCGCCCGACGGCATGCCGCACGCCTGCGCGCAGTGCGGCAAGCGGTTCTCGCACGCGCACTCGCTCACCCGCCACCTGCACAACCACGCCAAGCAACTGTACCGCTGCGTCGTGTGCAAGGTAACACAGACACAGTCCTCTGCGGCTCTACTGATCCCGAGCTCTTGTCTTGCACAAACAGACACAGATCCGACCTACATCTAGCCAAGGGTCCTATACCACACTACTATAGACACAGTCCTCTGCAGCTCTGTACTGTTTTTTTTTTTTTTTTATTGCTTAGGTAGATGGGCGAGCTCACAGCCCACCTGGTGTTAAGTGGTTACTGGAGCCCATAGACATCTACAACGTAAATGCGCCACCCACCTCGAGATATAAGTTCTAAGATCCCAGTATAGTTACAACGGCTACCCCACCCTTCGAACCGAAACGCATTACTGCTTCACGGCGGAAATAAGCGGGGTGGTGGTACATACCCGTGCGGACTCGTAAGAGGTCCTACCACCAGTGAAAACGACTTCTCACGTCCATTTCCTTGGCGCAGGCATCGTTCGCGCGAGCCGACCAGCTGGCGCAGCATCTCAACAGTCATTTGGCCAACTACAAGCGGTTGAAACCTTAAAGCACAGGGTCGGATCAAGGTGCAAAGGCCCTATGACACCGATCACAGGGCTGGACTCGGTCGGGGGTCACACGGACCCAGGGGGCTCGAATCATCTCACTTCACCGTTACGTGTTCTATAGAAGCGCATTGAATTTGTTGTTATTTTAATTGCGCGACGAAAAACAACTGGAATTATGTTTGAAATCATTTTTCGTGAATTCCTTTTTTTTTATGAAATTTTGATAGGAATTGTATGAATTGTTATAATTGTATAAATATTATGAATTTTAATTGCTCACGCCTGTTTTTATGTAGCAAATATTGGTTGTGCTCTGTACAAGACGGACCGCGATAGACTCGAAGCTATAAAAGATGTGTTTGTTCAGGAAGTGGAACTTCTTTTGGCACGGTGACGCCGCATTAGCTGTAGCGAAACGTATCCCGCCTGAAGAAGTTACACTTCTGTAACCCGGTATTCTTTGAAATGAATCTACAAATAATCCATTATGGACTGCTCGCCATATTGCGACGAAAACATTGCCTTTCTCCCGTGAGACGCGCCACACATATCAAGTCATGCAAGACCCTATTCGTTCAATTTGTAAATCCAACCCCTTTCATTAGGGGCTCGTTACCATCAATCGATCTAATCTAGTTCAATCCAATAGAAACTTTAATACATACACAAACGGTGGATTCATCTATAAACACTTTCAATTGCCTCTATTATTAATTATTATTAATTAATTAAAAAAAAAAAATTAAGCCCTCGCTTAACTACTAGAGCGAAAGGGCGCTTTTGAACAATGACGTCACCGTTCAAAAGCTCCTTTTCTGTACGAAGAGTAGACAAATGAGAATCATTTTACGGAGGCAATCGTAATTGCTATCAGATTACGAAGCATTGAGATCTTTTGAGGCTTCGAGCCTATTGAGACCTCCGTCTGGGCCGTTTTGGTACTTTCTGCTGCATGTGTTCAAAGAGGAACGCTATCATTTCTTATCCATCGCGTTAGAAGCACTGCTTCCATCCACATTGGTCTCCACAGATCTATTCTGAGTGTCAATGACGAACGGCCGAGAATTAGCAATGGTCACTTACCGTGAAACGGGCCTTACGTAACCGCGAAGTACGTCTTCGGGTCTATCCGTCGACATCCGTGTCCGCTTAACGTCGAATGAGACGTCCGCTCGCACCCCGAAATCCTTATCGACATACCCACATACCACGAAGACTTAAATAAAATTATACATCAATTTATATTATATACGTACACTTTTGTTTATTTTTTTTATATATATAGTAATACAATCTTCTCTGAAATCATGTATGAATTAATTTTATTGTGGTCTCTTATTGTTTACCGTCATAAGAAAAGGATGACGCGATTTTATCAATCAAATTGTTCTAATGATGACATGCGTATCAACATATGATATGATAAAATATGGAGGTTAGAATGATGTAAAAAGCACCGTCTCAGTGTATTAAAAAGAGATTAACTTCTTATGGGAAGGTAGATCGCTTCGTCACGTAACGCGTTACGGTGCCAGTCTGTCTGGCTTCTCTTTCTCTCACGCGCACGGCAGCGGTACTGAGAATGTATGTAACTCTCTAACTTTTCTTATATTCAATTTATGTTACAATTTTTCCTTACATTATCATATTAATATACATAAAGTTTAAGTAATAACCTAAGCTTTTCTCAAGTTAAACAATTTCAATATTAAATAGTTCAACTTAGATTAGTTTAAGTTATCACTTCTGTCGGGCGTCCCAAGACGCAATTTTCTTTTTATTTATTTTTTTATTTTTCCGTGTGTCATCTTCGCTTCATCCGGTTTCTGTCTTTGAATCTCTCGTATTTTCCGGGTGATTTTAAAAATATACAATATTTATATACTTGCATTTCCTAGGTTTAAGTGTAACATTGACGAGAATTTTGTTAGGTTGTGTTCAGCTTGTGCGAATAACAAAACTATTATAATAAGAGACGATATTTTCTTTAACACTAAATTGACTAATGGTTCTTTTAGGGAAGATTCTGTCGCTATTTGTCAAATTGACCGGTAATTTGTTAGACAAAAAATGCTGACCTTATATTGTAGTTCAATGCAAAAAATTGGTATTTTTAGAAAAGAGATAATATCAGTGTTAGTAAAAAGAAAAAAAAAACTATGAAATTACTTATAGAGAGAGCGAAAGGCTGTTTGGTTTAACATTTTTGCAACATTATAGGAGAGCCATTTAAAGTTTAAACATTTTGAAAAAATATCATCCTACCAAAGAAAAATCATAATAAAAATAAGACCACGCCATATTTATAAATATTAACAAAAGCAAAACATTAACTGTCCCCTTTAAGCTAGACCGTGCGAGAGAGAGATGGGCAGACTTTTCATGATGCGCATGCAGTGCGACGTCACGCCGCGCGCTTATTCACAAACACTACACAAGTGTAACGTGTGAGAATGTGTTGAACGCGAGCTGCATGGTAGGCGGAGTGGGGGATGTCAAGTTTTATTTTCGTTACGGAATTTCTTGTTTCGATCGCCGCTCTCAAAACCCGCGATAAAAGCTATGCAGTAGCATAATAACTAAATTAATTGGTAAGAAAAAGTTATGAAGTCAAATGTGCAAAATGCAATAAGATGATACGTGCATTTTCAATGCAAAAGTTCAAAATGAGTCATTTGACCCGTTATGTGGTATGTTTAGTGTCAAAGTCTCTTAAAAATAGATTCCTTCTCAGTATCGTTCGGATTCGTCTCTCACAAAGTCTACTGGATGTTCCGGCACCTTAGTAACAGAAATCGGTGTAATTACTTCAGTGCGCCGCGTAGGGCACCTGTGACCTACACGGCAGTCAACGGGTTAAAGTTAACCGCCATAGGTAGTCGTCGGAGGCAATAGGTCGGATCTAATTACCGTGAAATTACGTATTATAATATCGAATTCAATAAAATGTTTAGATGGTTTAAAATTTATTGTAAATAGACATGATTTAAAAAAACCGCCTTCAAATAGAAAAAATATATATATACCAAAACTAATTAATATACACTAAAAACAATAATCATCGAAATCGGTTGGCGTGATATTGAGTTATTCATCTATTTGTCGCGCACGTATTTAATGCTAATTTAAGACTTATATAGTTTTCTCATGGATACCATTATCAGAACTGGACTAAATTGAAATGGGACCGCACAGGAAGCTTCAGTTGTCTAATAAAAAAGAGTCATCAAAATAGATTCACCCAGTCAAAAGTTATGAGGTAAAGAACTTAAAAAAAAACCAAACCGTCGAATTGAGAACCTCCTCCTTTTTTTAAGTCAGTTAAAAAAGAAAATTTCATAAGCTTTCCCCGAGACGGGGAGACAACGTAAATTAAACCAGATAAATGTAGTTTTAATACAGTAAAAGCTCTTTGTTAGCTTAATTATGTTCCGTAAATATGCCGCAAATATAGAAACCATGTATCGAATAGTAATTTACATATGGAACTATATGGCATACGTTCCTAGGTAACCAAAAAACAAACTATAGTCACCGTTGTAACAAAGTTTATTTTACATTTTTATAAGTCGTTTGATGACACGCCTCCTACAAAGGATATTCGGTTAGACATTAGAATCATTTTTCATTAATGTGTATGACCATGTACCGATTAGATTTGAGAATAAAGAAATCTTTAGCCGCGAACATTGGAATCGCATATTTTTAATGTGGGAATCGTGAGAATTCGAGAAGCTTTTACTGTCTTATAAAATAAATTTTAATACTTAACATACTCATGTAAATCGTAAATAAACCAGAAAATTTAAGTATTCAATTTTGAAACTCATTTAAATATTGTTTGACATTCGACTTTATTCCTCTAGTTTCGAGTTGTGTACTAGCTAAATCGTTTTAAGGGTTGATTTTCATTGATTTAATGAATTTATCAATAAACGAATAATGTAGTTGTATTCACACCAATTTAGAAAACAATAGCATTATAAAACTTAGCGTGCAATGTATGACAACTTCATACCTTTTTCTTAATTTTTTTTAAGTGTGGCAATTGGCTTCTGACGGCTCCATTTTTGTCAGTGTTGAGTTTAAAAAAATCTTTATTTATTATAATAAATATACATAGATATTGTCATATGAAAAATTATATGAAACTAAATGAAATGAATTTGATTTATTTTAAATTACAATCAATTAGGATGAAATCAAATGTAACGAGATGAGGTGGGATGAAAAAATGTCTTAGTGAATTCTTTACTGAGACTTCAGCGGACTTTTTAGAGGAAAGCGAGCGAAACCATTTTCAGTGGCATTGTCTAATTTTTCTACATTATTGCACTTTCACGGATGCGAAACGATTAATAAATAAACCGTTATTACACTTTTAAACATTAAATTGGCAGAATCAAACAATTCCCCTGATATCGTTCCTCGCCTACCCGCCAAAAAGACCTATTATCAATAGACGAGTCCCGCCCGAGTTCGCGTTACATTGCAGGCTCACTTTCGAATTACGAGTGAACAGTAATATACCGTACCATGTAAGAAATTCATTACTGATTCGCCAGCGCTGTAGGCAATCATTAAATCAATTTAAATCTGTATTAATAAATAGCTGATTCGATATTTTTTCCAGTTAATCGTAAGCAAACACTTAAATGAATTGATAGACTTTCGATTCGACCCCCCCGCCCTCAGATGTGTATGTGTTAATGGGTCCCATGGCCCTCGGAGTCCGTCCCTGCCGTTACAATAATGAAGTGGGACCGTATCGGGAGAGTGCAAGTTGAATGAAGCAAGCATCTGATAAACACATTTTATTATATTATTATATTAAATATAGAGTTTTATTTAAAATGTTATTGTGTTTTATTTTTAACGAGATAAAATCATCCACAAGCTTAGCGAAGATGAATAAATACTGTTGTAAATGCTGTCGCTATAAGAAACGCATTTTTCTACTTAGTTATAGAAAGAGATTAATGTTCGTATTCGCATTGAAATGTACCTCTAGCTATGGTGCAAGGTGTGGGCACAGCGGCGTTAACGAGACGCCAGCCGACATCTATACTTATATATTATTATATATAATATTATAAAGCTGAAGAGTTTGTTTGTTTGAACGCGCTAATCTCAGGAACTACCTACTGGTTCGTTTTGAACAATTATTTCAGTGTTACATAGCTAATTTATCGACGAAAGCTATAGGCTAAATAACATCATATTCACATATTTATCTTAAATTAAAATGTGAAAGTATAAATTTGGTAAAATTTATAAGCAAGCCGTCATTGGATTACGGAAATTCGTACAATGTTTAAAGAAAACATCGTTTTGTTCTTGGTGAGTTCTATCTTTAATTTGCGTACTAAAAAAACGCATTCAGCTTACTTATGCTTTGATAATATCCTTATCTTGAGCCGCGTAGCTGGAATAGCCCCTTAGGCTACCAGAAAATAGTTAAGAGAAAAGTGTGTTGTTCGTCTTGACTCGTATGTAAGTCGAATTATTGTAAAAGTTAATAACTACATTTCGCAGATTGTGCTGTGTGCGTGGGCGCAATGTGCAACGATAGGTAAGTTTCTGTTTATCTATTTTTCTTAGATGACTGAACGGGCTTGGTCATGGTCATAGTCTTAATCCTGGTAAATTGTTACCACATTTTATAGATATTCCCAATACTGCTGTAATGTTGCTCCTTGAGACTTCTTGACACAGAGTTTCAATCCTATTTCCCGTTTGACCCAGCCTTCAAACCAGAACGCTTGACAACAGCACATACCAACCTCTCAGAATACGTGCTAGCACTGCCAGTAATAATAATAGTAATAATAATAAACCACGCACGGTATTCTCGCCCCAATTTAAGATTCCCTATGTTATGGGTGCCAGAGATGAAGATACTTATATGCGTGTTGGGACACACACGGACTAAACACGGACAAAAATCGCAATCTAAGAATTTATTGCCCCCGCTTGCCAGGCACTCCGCTAAAACCTTAAACAACAGACGAGTGCGCACACTCACTCCGCGATCACGGTTTCCAACACACAGGGAACAGAGACCGTACTTAAGGCTGCCAAAAATCACCATCAATTTCTTAGATCGGTGGACGAGCTCATAGCCCACCTGGTGTTAAGTGGCTACTGGAGCCCATAGACATCTACAATGTAAATATGTCACCCACCTTGAGATATAAGTTTTAAGGTCTCAATATAGTTACAACGGCTACCCCACCCTTCAAACCGAAACGCATTACTGCTTCACGGCAAAAATAGACGGGGTAGTGATAACTACCCATGCGGACTCACAAAAAGTCTTACCGCCAGTTCGAAAAATAAATATACGCCGCAGTTTGGTTCCACGAGTTTTGATTGAATACGCAATCACATCCTCAACTTTAGTATGAACATCGAATTATAATACCGACAGCTGATGAGACGCAGACAGCCAGTGGTGTAAATTAAGGAAACATTAACCTCACAATTTGAACTTTTACAACCGTTACTACGAATTACTCCACTGATCTGGGCATTCGATCATACTTATTTTGCTTTTTCCCGATTGTCAAAGTATACCCAGACAAAGTGACATTAATAAGTAGCATCTTCGCCAATAACTGCAGTTTTAAAGCAGAAATTCTTCGTTTCACTCTTCCCGAAATGGTCATGATGGTAATTTAGTATTAAAGGGCAAGATTTTCTTCCACAAACCCCAAGCACACTCTAACATTGACCATCACGATTTCAGAAAAGACCGATGGTCAAAAACAAACACTGGTATTTGTTAAATCAATAATATTAATAACCATTAGGTCAAACGTCTGAGAACGCCGGAGATTCGGTTGGTACAACTAAATCACCTAATGAGAACGCCGCATCTGGAAACGGCGGTGCTCAACCAGCTAACGTAGCGATCGCCCAAGTTGACCGTAGAACAGCACCTCCGCCTCGCACCACGCGGCCACCCGCGTCAACTCTAAGCGCCCTTGCTTGATACATAACATTGGACCATGTAGCTAAAATAAAGAATATGCATCAAGACTGTTGTTAGTTATTTCTAGATTTTGTTTTTGTAATTGAAACGTATTGTCGTAAAAATCACGTTCTTTTCATAGCTGATTGTTTTTTCTTTGAATATTTGTTGTTAGCCTTGAAATAATTGAGTTAGAAGGTGATGGTAGTGGGTCAGGTTGACGGGAGAAGATCACGAGGACGCTCACCCACCCGCTGTTTAGTGTGCTTAGTGAGAGTTTTTTAACGTTCTCGATAGCGTAAAAGTTAACTCATATTTGTATGCAGTTGGAACGTTTACCTACGTTTGCCGCTAGGGGCACTGCTCCAACTGCATACAAATTTGAGTTAACTTTTATGCTATCAAGAACATTAAAAAACTCGCACTAAGCACACTGATCTGGTAAAAACGCTCACCGGCCTGCCAATAACCGAGGCTGTAAAGGTCGCCGAGGACAGGAGACGTGAGAAAGTATAGTGCATCGAGTGGTCAGTATTTCAAACTAGACGCAACCTTTAGCAATAAAGAGGCCGACTCAGAAGAAGAAGAAGAACATCCTTGTATCCCACCCTCTTCGTTGGCCGCTTCGCCGACCGTGTTCAAAACTAACCCGCTCTCCTTTATTACATTTTATTGCTTAGACCAGTGAACGAGCTCACAGTCCACTTGTTGTTAAGTTACTAAGGCTCCTAGACATCAAAAACATAAATACCACAGTTCCCCTCGAGACTTCAGATATATCGTCACAAATATATAGCAATTACAGCGAATAAAATTATTTTCGAAATTGATTTTTATTACAGCATGTCATTAATAAAGTACCAACATAAATTGGCAAACATTAGAAGTCGAGGACTAAAGGATAAGACGTCCGGTGCATTCGTATTGAGCGATGCAGCGGTGTTCGAATCCCGCAGGCGGGTACCAATTTTTCAAATGAAAAATACAAAAGCCTAGGACTTTAATTTATCGATTGAGGCACTACGAAGTTTGCCGGGTCAGCTAGTCGTGTAATAAAAATCAAACCCGCAAAATTATAACTTGCGTAATTACTGGCGGTAGGACCTCCTCTGAATCCGCACGGGTAAGTACCACCACCCCGCCTATTTCTGCCGTGAAGCAGTAATGCGTTCCGGTTTGAAGGGTGGGGCAGCCGTTGTAACTATACTGAGACCTTAGAACTTATATCTCTCAAGGTGGGTGGCGCATTTACGTTGTAGATACCTATGGGCTCCAGTAACCACTTCATACCAGATGGGCTGTGAGCTCGTCCACCCATCTAAGCAATAAATAAAAACACTAAAGTACTTGGGGCCTTCGGTAATACTTATTAGTTACATGTTTTTCGCGTTTATACAAATACAATTATTATGTCTTTGACGCTTAATTAGCCAGCCATCTGTGTTCTTTTTCAGCGCAGTCATTAATATTCACCTTGAAGATGGAGACGAATTAACGCGCTGTTCGATTTTGATGCGTATTTTTTTAACATTAAATCATCGATATTATTTTTTATGATAAATTAGACTTCCGATGCACCTTTCCGTAGGTCGTGGAGATTAAACGATGGGAACATCTCAGATGCTGACATCTTCTATTTATATCCCCGCCTATTCGCTGGTAGCCTTAAAGGACTTTTCAGTTACGCACGAACGGGTAAGTGAGCTCACGGGGCTCAACCTGTGAAGACTTGCTAACACTGACCCTAGCGAGAGCAGTGTTACGCTGAATCTACCACCGAATTATAATCGCGACTCACTGAAGAGATTCACCTACCAAGTATTAGGTACGGAAAAAAGTATTGTACCGTTGACTACCCAAAGGTTTAAGGTTGATTTTCTTTTAAAAATATTAATTATGCTTAAAACACCCGGTCACACCGACGGCCGGCTGGTCTTAAGCTTTTAACAGAGTCCATCAGCATCGTTAACATAAATGCCTCCACCCACATTATGAGAGGGATAAATCTTTTGTAATGTACGACTCCTGATCCGCCCTCCAAATTTGAACCCGTGGTTTCTTCACGGACGAATTAAGCAGAGCGGTAGTTATTTGGCGAACGCTTTCTTGAACTATCCAGATATTTGAAAGTCGTCCATGCGATGGACCACACGTTGGTGGCCCACGATCGATGAGGCACAGAAGTACTAGAGTGGAGACCTCGTACTGGACGTCGTAACGTAGGCAGACAGCCAGCGAGGTGGACCGATGACCTGGTCAAATTGGTTGGTAGGGACCGGATGCGAAAAGCAAGAGACCGCGCGGGAAGGTCGCCAGTTGCCGGATATTGACATGACTGTACCAGGCTCATCACAAGCCGCGAGAAATGGTGATTGCTCGTGAGGCCTGAACTTTTGCCCACAGCAATAATAGTGAGTTACGACAATGACCGCTCCGACATTTTATTTTATTTTGTTTTATTGTACAGTTGGTTGGACGAGTTCGTGACCCACCTAATGTTAAGTGGTTACCGGAATCCATTGACATCTATAACGTAAATGCCACCATGAGATTATGAGTTGTAAGGTCTCCGTTTTTACAGTACAATGGCTGCCCCATCGTTCAAACTGAAAGGCATTACTGCTTCACGGCAGAAATGGGCAGGGCGTTGGTACCTACCCATGCAGACTCGCAAGACGTCCAACCACCATTGAAGTGAAACCACAAAGAAAAGAGAACAAAATTAGAATACGAACATATGTACCCCTTTCGCTGTTGCGAAGCTAATAAATACTAGACTAATTATTTTATTTTTAATATCTATTTAATGTAATAATAAAGCTATTTGTTTGTTTATTAATGTGTAAATATGTTTTTTTTTTTTTGTTAATATTATTTTATTTGAATATCTTGTAATAAGCGTTGATATTTGTCGATTAAGGACGTATGCGAACATGTTTTTATATATACAGGGTGTCTCTCGTGTCTAAATTCATGTCTCAAGTTTGATGGCGGTATTAAAGTTGTAGATGTCTATGAGCACCGGCGATTACTTAGCATCGGATGGGGCGTGAGCTTTTCCACCAAGAAAACTGATATTTCAAAGGGCTTTTTGGAGAAACCCGACAAGCCACTTTAATGGCCACTTTTCTTTCGATTCCCCCAACTTGTGCAGCTATAACACCAACAATATTACGCCTATAAACTTAAATAGATACTACATTGATAAGGCACAATTTCGCTCCGCACGTTCCCACCGATACCCCACTAAATACCTAAAGACAGACCAGGGATAGAATGATCGACCAAGGAAACCTAGATGAGTCGGTTAGATCTTGAATTGTGTCATCGACATGTAACTTAGCACCGGGTGAGCCGTGAGCTCATCCACCCATTTAAGCATTGTCTAGATTTTACAATCGCACGTGACGATCTCGAAATTGGAAACAAACAATTAATATTCATTATTTGACCTCTCTCTCTCTCCATCTCTCCCTTTCTCCCTCCCTCTCTCTCTCTCTCTCTCTCTCTCTTTCATTTCACTCTGTCTCCGACATCGTCGTCCAGTAATATTGCATTTACTCTTCTTTTTGAAGAATCAAACAATAAATCTTTCCATCTTGACTTGCATCTGATCTGATCTTTAAAGAGAATTAGGTATAATAAGATAATGATATCTAAAGGGCGGGCATAATATAGTGTTCCCTTAGTAATTTAAAATGGCTTACAAAACTAATGCAGTTTTTAATTAAATAATTTCAGTGAAAGTCATCGGCATGGCATCAGCTGGCATCATTTAGACAAGGCAACTGTACAAACAAAAACACGTGGAATTCTTCACAAATAAAAAGGGGTTGCAACCAAATAATTTTCTATTCATTTCGAAAAACTCAATGTTAGTTCATAACTTAAAATGAACATCGCTAGGAGTATAATATTTTCTGTTTATGTAAGTATCATTTTTTTTGTATTCAAACGTTTTTCAAACGTCCGCAACCTCATGTTCTATTTTGATGTCTACAGTAAAAGTTTCTGTATTCGCGGGGTATATAATTCGTAAATATGCCGCGAATACAGAAACTGTGGATTTGGAAGTTAAGGGCTACGTTCCTAGGTGAAAAAATGTTGTAATATGGTCTATTTTACTTTTTTGTTAGTCCATTTGACGACGCGCTTACGAAGGATATTCGGTTAGATAAATACATATTGGAATCCTTTTTATCAATTTGTATGTACCGATTAAATCCGCGAATAGCGAAAACACGAAGGAAGGTAAAACGAATAAGGAGCTTTTACTGTACTTTTAACAAGACACGCAACTATGATCAAATTCGGCAGACAGGCAAAATCTTCTAATCAACTTGAAATATAAATTAAACTTTTATTTTTTATGTGCGTTCTAGACATTTTTCTTGGTAAATCAATTTTAATTATATATTTTTTATTTGAAAGCTGGTGCTTCTCGTGTGGTCTCATTAAAATTTCATCAATTTTCAACCAGAATGTGTGCATATTTGAGTAACTTTGAATACATTGACGATATACTTATATCATTTTGTTGTTGCAATCAATTTAAGGAATCAAAAGTTTGGGAGATACCTTTTCTCGAATCAAATTTATATTAGCTTCTTGAATCAATTCGTAGCCGTACCACAGCCACAAAAGGAGATAGGGCAGTGCTACACCAGGCACCGCGCAACCAAGATACAGTATTTAGATTATGATTGATCACACAATACCATCGAGATGTAAAGCTAAAACCATACTACAAGAAACAAAATACACTTTGTACCTCAATGTGATTATGTATACAGTTTATTATTTTTTTCCTACCCATTCGCTGGTAGCCAGTGGCATATTGTAACTACGCCCAGACGGCAACCTCAGAAAATTTGCAAGCACTAGCCCTAGCAAGAGCAGTGATTCGCAGAATCTACCACCGGATCGGAATTGCGACCCACTGAGATGTTCCGGCAGGAAATTCAGTGGGCTGGGTCTATAAATTTCCATTTTTGTCTCGCTAGATCATCCTTCTAGTAGGACTCTCTCCGACGAGCGGATGTAAGCTTCCAAGGCACAAAATTAAATGGTTCTATCCGGGTGTCAAGGTAAGAACTCTATCTTTATTTATCGATTTACTATCGTTTATTTATCTATTTAGTAGTTTATTAGTGAATACAAAATAGTTCAATACTATTTTCTCTGGGCCTACGCCAGTTGTAGACAAAATTAAAGCAACTTTTACGGTTTAATTAAGCCTCCTTTTTGTTTTTGTTTTTTCTTTCATTACATTAAGTACCTTCGACTATTCTGTGATGTGCAATATTAAAATGTCGACGAACAACAAACAGTATCTAGAGTCGTCCTCGACCGCCTAAACTCTAACTTCTTCGATTTTCGCGACACAATTAAAACTAACATTAATCGCTAATCAAAAGCCTAGAATGAACTTATAGTGAATACGGAAAATCAAAGATGAAAATAATAGCCAAACCTCAAGATAACATTGTTGCGTTTTGTGTGAAACGAAATGTTCAGGTCAAAGAATTTTAATAAAAACAAAATGTACGGTAGTTCACATATAACATTAAAATGTCGACAAATCGTTAATAAAATGAAAATAATAAACGCCAGATTAAACAGTAAATGCAGTTTTAGTGTTAAAATAAAATAATCCAATACATAGCACAACAGAAACAGTATTTTTTAAAGATCAAGACGCACGTATAAACTAAGGCAGTAATACTATATGTATCTTCATAAAAAAAAGTAAGGTGACGTATGAGATAAGGTGGTATTCACGACGTACTATCAACATCAAGGAATGACATCTGATGACATCACGTAAAAAAAACTTTCAAAATTATCTAATGTCAATTGGAATTTGTATTTTTCAATTGTTTCACAGGGCAAAGGGATCCTGAGCTGTTTTGGTGAGAGCTTTGAAATTAATTTCGTACTAATCGCTCGCTGCTGTTTTTTTAATAATACATAAAAGTATACTATTATATATACTGGTCTTAAGGAGTTTTGTGAGTTAATACGGATAGGTGACCGCCACCCAGCGAATATCTACCGCTAAGCCCTAATGCGTTCCAATTTGAAAGCGAACAATAACCAATCGTGCGTTCGTCTGTAGTGTTCATTCCGAACACTTAATAATAATTAATTAATGTCAGCCGTTTTTGCGGTATTATCACCACGAATGAACTCATGTTTCTATCGTATCCATTTGATCGAAAAGATACAAATGTTAGTGAAAGCAAAACCACTAATCAATAAACAAATGACGGAATATAAAAAATCATATTTTTAAAATATATATTTTTTTATTCCCTTTTTAGGCAGACGATCATACGGCCCACCTGATGGTAAGTGGTCACCGTCGCTCATGGACGTCAGTAATGCCAGCCGCTGCCTACCATTAATTAATTAATAATTTATTTGTTTTAAAATTTTACTGTCGATCATATTATTATGTAAATTACTTAGCAAATGGCCAGTATTGTAAAAACGGCAACTTCATCGATAAATCTATTGGTCACTACATTTTGTTGTGAGATTTTATCCTTCAAACTGTTCCTTTTTTTCAGATTATTTCGCAAATGGAATAAACAGTAAGTTATAAATTTCAATACGCTAAAAAACATATTTTAATACACATAAATAAAATTAATTTCTAGTTTCCTATTAAAAAGATGTTTAATTATGAATTGTTAATTTCTCTTCCAGGAAAATGCGGTAATTCTTATAACATATTCACGGATATCGCGAAATTGAGTGAGTTTATTTTTGTACCCATCCATTGTTTCACACAAGCTCTTTGGAGATCAAATACAGGCGTGTACTTATAACAAAGCTATTAAAAGAACCATAGTAACCGACATAGCCTGAAGGTTAGCGAGGTTGAGGTGCCAATGGGTAGAGCATGAGACTTCGGTGTAATGTCTCAAGATCAACGACAGAATCTGAATTCTTTTTTTTTTCGCTTAGATGGGTAGACGAGCTCACAGCCCACCTGGTGTTAAGTGGTTACTGGAGCCCATAGACATCTACAACGTTAATGCGCCACCCATCTTGAGATATAAGTTCTAAGTCTAGTTCTAGTACCTACCCGCGCGGACTCACAAGAGGTCCTACCACCAGTAATAGAGTGGTCGCGGTGAAAATAATATCTGGAAATTAATTGAGCGTCCGCAAGGGCGGTGGAAGTGAGGTTCAACCTGGAAGGCGATTGCCAGAGGGCAATAACTTGATTTAATCCCCAGAACTCTTAATATTCATTGGTTTTTCCTACTTATTCACTGGTAGCTTAAGAGGTTTTTCCAGCTACACGCGGACGGGTAGGTGAGTGCACGGGCTCAACCTGAGAGACTTTTGATAACACTAACCTTAGCAAGAGCAGTCAGTGCTTCGCAGAATCTGACTCACAAGACATCCTACCACCAATTATTAATTTATTATAAATTTTATACGTGCGCGCGCTAAGATACGTCCGAACGTCCGTGCAGGTCAATACCCAATACTTTTAATCAAACAGAGGAACTAGCAAGTATTCCGAAGCTCCGCACTTTATACGCATTAATAGAGAGTTGATCTATCGACGGCTCGCACTCTTAATGATTAAATCATACAATTTCGGAAGGCGGTATTTTTGTGTCAATATAATTAATGATGACATTTCCTTACAGACGGTCGAGGCAACCACGATCAAGGAATAAAAGTCATAATCGACGGTGAGTTCTCAATCCGTAGGGTCCAAAGAAAATGCTATTTTGGGAGTTTTCAATACAGATACTAGATACGAGTCGCGGTTTCACCCAAGTTAAATATGACATTCGAAACTGTCCGTAGCTTTTGACGAAGAAGGCAAGAAGATCTGTGGGTACCACTAAAATTGATTTGGAGGCTAACGGCAAGAATCAGTCATAGACATCAGAAATATTGATAATGTATTTTTACCCCGACGGGAGCAGTGCTGTTCGTCTGATCCAACGACAGTAACATACAAATACCTACGTGCCCTTATCCAACGCGGTCTCAGACAACACTTGAAGGGTAGTCTTGGATTTACTACATTATACAAAGCTACTGCACCTTCCCCCCATACACACCATAAGCAAGATTGCCATACCGTGGCATAAGTAAACATAGCATTGATACAATGCATACTAATGATGTTTCTTTTTTCAGTTTCCAAAGGGGGTGGACATATTTTAGATTACTGGATTTCGGGACGTGAGTATCATGATGACATTTTTATTATTATCAATACCGAATACGTGTACCATACATGTGTTATAAGTGACCTTTCGTCTAGTAATCATTTAAAATTATATTATTTTACAACGAAACCGTTTCTACTTGTCGCTCATTTTTGTTTAATACAAACTTAAAGTGTTTAATTTCGTTTTTTACAGTGGGATCTACATTCGCAGATAGTAAGTTTTTTAAATGCTTCACGTTTTTAAAGTCGTACCTGTTACCGATACAATCCAACACAATATCAGAGTAAGTCTAATCCGTGCTTAATAAATGTGAATTTACTACGACACTAACACTGAACTTTCAAATGATAATACAGGATTCTAACAAAAAAGAGAACTGGCTCCATCAAAATAAAACTAGAATATCATCAATGTAGCTGAAATTCAATTAATTATGCATTATTAAGGATAGCTCAAAAAGTAGTTGTCGGATCTTGTTCAAATTAGCCCGCATGCGAAGCACTATCTTTCAAATTAATAAAAAAGATCATCAAAAGCTAGAAAAAATACTCATAAAAAATTATAGTCGAATTAATGACATGCTCCATTATTTTTATGACGGTTAAAAACAGTGCCGTTATCAGATATGTGAAAGAATTTTGCTTATGACACTTTTTTCGGTAAAATAAAATATTTTTATTCGACATTAACTCAGACAAGCACAGTACCGATTGGATAGCGACAACATTCTACAGGGGTTTCTTAAAATACTCAGTTTTTTCTTATGCATTTACGAATAATATTGACGTTTCATTTCAGTGGTTATATCGGCGCACAGAATCGTCATATGCGCATTTGGAAGGAAACATAGAAGAAGTGAGATGCTTTTACTTTCATTTAAATAAATATGATTTTAAAGATAATGACCATTGAGTATACCACGAATGGATTAAATTGAAAATCAGTGTACAAGAGAATGTCTGAAAGTAGCTTCAGTGACAGAAAAATATAGAGTAGATAGGTATCGTGGTTAGAGCGTGTAATGCGAAGAAAGGATGACCATGTGGGCCAAAAGTCTCTGGGTATGAATGTAGACGTTAATGCGAGGTAGGGGTCAACCTGAAATGACGTGGATGGACTGTGTGATAGTGACTGTGTGATATGCGAGAGAATGGCGTGAGTGTAAAGATGACGATAGACCTGAATAAAAAAACAAAATGTGCTGCGCCAGCCTCACATAATGTGAATAAGGGCAAGAAGAAACATAGACTTTTGCGAGGGATGAAATTTCCCTTCGCGGTAGGGTATGATGTCAAAGTGCTGACCTAAGGGCCCTACCTTCAAAACGTTGAACCAGAAATAAGGAGACTGTTGGTACAAAGACGCGTGCGCGCACCTTTTACTCCCAATCACTATTATTCCCATGACAGATAACAAGCTTCGTGAACTATTTCTTATTTATAAATATGGCAATTAGTTTCTTGCAATGCCATTGTGGCCAGTTTATCAAAATGAATTGGGCTCAAAATGAAATGAAGAGAGATGAGATGGGATGAGATAAAGTCTCAATAAAATTGTGGTTATTTACTGAGACTTCATCGGATTTTTGGAAGAACCCGAGAAGCCACGTCCGGTTTTGCATGTCCGTCATGTTCCCACATTTGTGCATTTTCACGAAAGCTAAAATTTTGATAAACCACCGTTATTACCAAATTTAAACCTTCAAAAACACTAAATTAACAAGGTAAAATCATTGACATGACTTCGCTCCTCGCGTTCACCCCAAAGAATTTTCGTGGACTAAAATTCAGCGCCAAAGAACAGGTAGATTGTAAATTCGCAAAGGTTTCTTTTTTGCAGACAAAGGAATCTGCCGAAGAGACTTCGGGAAGCATTACGGTTGGCGAAGTTATGATAATGGCTATGATGATATAGCTAATGTTATAAGCTATTATCGCCTCAATAATGCGCAAGCTGACATTGAGAATATTTTCAAGAAGCACACCAAAGGCAAAGGGATTAAAGCGATGACAGGTGAGCTTTCGAATGACAAATGTCAGATTGTCAAATTTAAAACAAAACATTTTACTTGTGTCTTGTGAGACCGCAGGGTTAGACACTTTCCCCGAATCCTGATCACGCAAGAGTCAGTCACCGTCGACGTCCTAGACACGTCCTTACAGATCTATCAGATCAAATAACCTTTGCTTTAGACGCCTTCAGCTCTAACACTTGGAGCAGGCTTAGGGACCTCGGTAACCGTACCCGGTACCCGAACTCGACAAAGAGTTCGACGTGCGACCTAACCCATGCATCAGCTCGTTGAGTTTCTCTCGGGATCTTCTCAACGGGTCGCGATTCCGATCCGGTAATAGATTCAGGAGGACTCTATTCAGAGTAGATTCAGATTCGGAGCGCTCGGGCAGCTGTTAGCAAATCCCACCCTTCTTGGCTGAGCCTTTGCACGCCCACCTGTCCTGGTGGAACTGGAAAAGCCTCCGGGCCACCAGTTATTCTTCAATCCTAAAAAAGGGTAGACACTACCAGGCTGTCCCATTTTTCTGCCGTATAGCAGTAATATTATTCAATTCGAATGCTCGGCGGCTGCCCTGCTAACCATTCGGTCTTGGGCTTCATTTGAGATGAACTCAGAAAGCAAATAAGTGGGTCATGGCCACATTAAAAGTTAAGGTTTCGACCTTGTCTTAAGTTAGGCGATCGGACCTTGATGATCTTTCGAAGCCATTACTATTCTAAATTAATATAAAACATTCAAGGCAAGACCCCGAATTTCTAGTATGACGTGCGACAAAAGGAGATGTGTGATAACCAAACTGATTTTATTTTGACACTAAATTTGATCTTAAATTTTCCTAAATATAAATGTTTCGACAAAGCAAGAGCATTGGCAATGTAATTTTACTATCAGTAAGGAACTATAGAAAAGTATTCAATAACACCTTAAGTATATGTAAACTGTCCGTATCAGAACTTATGACACGACTCATTTTAGTATTAAAATTTCGATTCATCGAACCGTTTTTCGAACACCCCGTATATAGTGTATGTGGTATTTAATTCAACGTTTTTCATTCGCAGGGAGTCACCGGTTAATCGCTCAAGCAATATGGGATTTATCGAAACTATTCAGTCGTAAGTTCAACCTTGAATTAGGCGTGAGAATTTAATTAAGCACGCGGGTAAGGATCACCGTTCTGCTGTGTAATGGCATCATTGACTGTGGGCAAACTTGAAGGGTTTGAGGGCGTGCCTATATAATATTAACACTCGTTTACCGCGACACAATCAAATATGCAAGTGAACTTCAGGGTTTTCTATGTTATATATGACACATTACACACACAAATACGGCGTATATAGAATAGTAAGACAATTTTAATACGCTAATATATCACATCCATAAAAGATGGATCAGCAAAATTTTGGAAAGGCCCACTAGGTAAAAAGAACAGAGGTAGACCATTGACTCGTTAGGAAGATGAGATTATAAGGACAGCCCTTCCAAGCTGGAAAGAGATTGTACAGGACAGAGACAATCGGACATCTTTGGAGGAGGCCTTTACCCAATATGGGATTTCTACATAAAACTACTAAAGTGTATTAAATTAGTTAAGTGATCATACTTGTTAATAACTGTTAAAATATTTAGTAGGAAATAAAATAGACTTATTATTATTATTATTATTATGTCACATCGGGTCGTTATTGAACTTGTTCAACGAGATTAGAGTATAGACGGCATACAGTATAGGCGGGTAGAATGAAATAAAAGTTGCGAGAAGATTCTACTCTAGCACTAAGTCGATCGTAGCTGATCCAGGAGCTGTGTCGTGTGCCGTGAGCAATTGTGAACCCTAAACATCATGAACATTACTCTCTTGTCTGACTCCAGCGTTGAGACCACAATGAGTATGACAATAATGGCGGCCGCTTCGACATTTCACTTACATTTTTAATTAAATTATTTCATTCGGTTCAAAGTATCTGATCGGCTGATAGGCTGAGAATTTCCTCTCGGAACTTCTCCTGGATACGCCGACGCCACAGTAGACTTCAAACCAATTACTTGGAATCGCTGCATCTACTATTCACCAACCGAGTGATCGTCGTGTGCCCCGTAGTATGTTGTATATTAAACTTCGTGATTTCCGCATGTCTTCTTTCAAAACGAGGTTAAAAGAGGCCTTGATGACTGTAGCTGGGCTGTGGAGAGCACTTACAGTCAAATATACTTTAGCAACAAGTACTACACGAGTTACTTTGCTGTTGCAGGTGCAAACAATGAGTGGTGCCATGATGACGTATATTACGTTTTCAAAAGAGGTAAGGTGCATTTTTTTTATTATATGGACAAATTCACGACCCACCTGGTGTTAAGTGGTTACTGGAGTCCATAGACATCTACAAAGTAAATGCTGCCACCTTGAGACAAGAGTTGTAAGCTATCAGATGCAAGAGTACGACGGTTGTGCCACCTTTCAAACCGAAACGCACTACTGCATCCCGGTAGAAATAGGCAGCGTGGTGTTACCTACCCGTGCGGGGTCACAAGAGGTCCTACGTATTAAAAATGGTGTTTTTTTATCAATTGAAGCGAAATGCACCAGGCACTAGCTTGTATTTCATTAAAGTTGTGCGCTTACAGACTCCTCTAAACCGATATTACCGGACTGTTTTAGTTCCTGGGAAATCTTCAGATTTGTCTAACGGGTAACCGTTTTCGGTAGCAACCGGATCGAAGTCGAATTAAAGAATAACCGGCCGGATAAGCCGGTTTTAACTAGTTTTTTTAATAAATCGAATTATTAGCTCGTGAAGCGCCATTGGAATATAAACGATGCTTTTTTGTTTTACTGATGACACATGTATGAAATGATCTCGTGACTAGAACCATAAAGTCGAAAGTGTCCGTTTGTAAACACGCAAATATGATTTTTAAAGAATACATACGTTAGGGTAGAATTCTCTTGAACCTGATTAGGACATCCGATCCAAATAAATCTCTGTTAAATTAAATAGACCATGCTCGGAAAACCGAGAAATACGAAAGAACTTTTGTTTGTCAAAACTCAATCAAAATTACAGTAAAATAGTGAAACATTTGAAATCAAAACAAAAAAACAAAATAGTATTGACCACTTAGCGTAATTTTTAACCCCTTACTTTGAAACTATAGACAATTTTAAATTATAATCAAACTACACCCTCGCATTTTGGTTCAAAATTGTTTGTATTCTATCTCCCGCGCAAAGATATTCAAATCAAAACAAAGACTTAAAAAGAAGACGCATTAATACAAAACTGAATTAACAATTAATTTCATTTTGTATTTAATCGGTTGATATCCAGTCAGGATATTAAAGTGAAGTTATGAAATTATTGTATAGACATCGGTCCTTGATGCGTGTGAAAATTTTAAAGTTAATCAGACGACTTCAAATTAATAAAAATTAAGTTTATAGATTACGTCATAGAGAAAAAGACATACCAAACCAATCGAAGCGTCTATCTATAAAATATAATGTCACGAATTCACTTCAACACTTCACTTCACACAAAATGAAATCACAAAACTTTATTAAGTAATTTAATAAAACAATCCTTGTTATTTTTCGTTTCAGTCTTAATTGTATTAGGAGCTCTGGCAAATGGTTATAGAACTGGACGTAAGTATAATTTTATTGCTGTAAATTTACGGATTAATCAGTAAATAACGAAAATTTTAATCAACTCGACACTAGTAACTACGACTCCCGCCAAAACTTACTTACTTTTTTTTAAAAGGAATTTTATGACCTGGTAACTAAGACTTTTAGGTCATGTCTTATTTTAATTTATATATTCTTATTTTTATGAAAAATGATAGTATGGAGTGAAATGAAATTACCTAAAGGAAGATGATTAATTTGAGACATTAATCAACTGGGACGAAATTAAATGAAATGAGATAAGATGATATGGGATAAAATATAATCTCAGCAAAATGGTGGTCATTTATTGGGGTTTTTTTCAGTGGACTTTTTGGCGGATCCCGAGAAGTCACGTCCAGCGGCTTGTTTCATTTTCCCACATTTGTGCACTTTCACAGATACTAAACAGCTAATTAACCACCGTTATTACACATTTAAACCTGAAGAAACACTAAATAGACAAATTATAACAAATCACACAACTTCACTCCTCACGTTCCCGCCAAAAAGTGCCCAAAATTTTTCATTTTCACATCACCATAGATAATGCCCTTTCTTTAACTTCTTCTTTTTTCAGTATTGCTTGGCTTTTTGCGATGCCATTGGTGCCAGTTTTGTTTTTTCATTCTTTATTAGAGCCGTAGGTACACCTATTAGGTTAAGTCGGCTACTGCCAGTGTTCAGTTGATAAAAATCTATATCGAATCTACACGTTCTATTAGGTATATAAAAAAATATATGATGCGAATTCGATATATTTTTGAGACTAATCAATTGGTATAAAATGAAATGAAATAAGATGAGATTGTATGAATTAAAGTCTCAGTAAAACGGTTGTTGAACATTGTGAATTCCGTGGACTTTTTGGAAGAATCTGAGAGGCCACGTTGAGGAGTTTTATTTCATTTTCCCACTTGTGCACATTCGTTAGTTAGTATCTGTAACTGGTTAATAAGCCGTTTAAACTTAAAGACACACTAAATTAACGAAACTAAACCTATTGTCGATTCAATGCTTTTTTTTTTACAGTTGGAAACGATGTTGTTGATGGTAAGAAAAATATTATATTTATTTCTCTAGTGAAGTAGTATTTTAATTAATTATCGATTTATCTTGAATCAATGCTATCGATACACTCGGTCAGAAACGAAAGTAAAAAAAAAGAAAAGACATTTCATTCAAATTTGCGTTCTCTTGTTTTTTAATGTAAAATAAAGCAAGGGCTTACACACTTTCAGGGCTGATCGAGTATAGCGGGGAAGCCGTCAAACAATACGGGCAAAAGGGTAAGTGATTTATTGATGTGATTTTCTTTGAATCAATCAATTGGCATTTTCCTTGCGTCGATAATCGTCAATGCTGAGTGTCTTCGCTTTTCTGAATAACTGTTCTGGACTATGCTGTGCCAGCTCTATCCTTGGCTCCGTTGATGGCGTCACGGAAACAAACAAAAAAACTACCACGCAGGCACTTCCTAACTTTGAGCGCATGAAGTTAACAACCACAGAGCGTGTAATACATAAATATTCAGAAATTAACAACTCGCGAATATTAAATAGCTTCGTAATATCGTTTTCTTTATCTATCAACTGCCAGTAATGTCCTGAGGTTATGTGTTGACTTCACAGAACGTGTCCGGTGTCGCCTCACGAGGCTCAGTCCGAGATAGTTTCCTAATACTAGCCCTAGCAAGAACAGTGCTTTGCTGAATATATGACCGGATTGAAACCGCGACATAATTAACACTGCTTATATGTTTTAAACTCACATTTAATACTGTCATCATAATATTGATTCTGATATTTCGAAGTATCGTGCCCTGAATGAAAATGCTCGATTTTTCTTATGGCGTTCAACGTGCTTCTGTGGACGCGAACGAGAGAACTATTATATCGAAATATGAATAAAAGCGGCCATTTTTTAGTTTGTTATGAATATAAATACAAATAAATACAAAACTGTGGTTAGAGGTAGTTGAATTAACAGATTTTCATGTTATTTATACAGTACATAACTGAACGGGCTCGTTTCCACGACTTTCACATTTAATCAGTACCCGTTAGTGCGACGTGTTGCTAGCGCTACGGTCGCAGGCAGACTACGGGTAGGATATTAAGCGCAGGCAAATCTAACTACCCTCTTTCTGGTCCTTTTTCGGATGTTAGCACTGGCGGAAACCCACTGACTCGTCAGCATTAAATAATTGCACAAGCATTTCTGTTTCAGATCTATCCCACTGTGGTTCAGATATAAAAGTGAAGCTGGAGGACTGCAACAGAACCGATTTTAACGGTGCCATTAGCAGCGGTCAGGACGACGATAGCGGTGACGATAGTAACGATAATGCTAATGATGATAACGGAAATAACGACGAATATAACAGGGACGAAAATAGCAGTGGTAACACTAGAAAAAAAAGCAGTAACAGTGATGAAAATAGCAGTGGCAGCACTAAGAGAAAAAGTAGTAGCAGTGACGAAAATAGCAATGGCAGTAATAAAAATAGCAGTGGAAACACTAATAAAAAAAGCAGTAGCAGTGACGAAAACAGCAGTGGCAGCACTAAGAGAAAAAGTAGTAGCAGTGACGAAAATAGCAGTAGCAGTGACGAAAATAGCAGTAGCAGTGACGAAAATAGCAGTGGCAGTAATGAAAATAGCAGTGGCAACACTAATAAAAGAAGCAGTAGCAGCGACAACAATAGTAGTAGCAATAACGAAAATAGCAGTGGCAATAGTAGCAAAAAAAGCAATAGCAGTAGCGAAAATAGCAGTAACCACAGTAGCAAAAAAAGCAATAGCAGTGACGAAAACAGCAGTAGCAGCTCTAGCAAGAAAAGCAGTAGCAGTGACGAAAATAGCAGTAGCAGCAACGAAAATAGCAGTGGCAACACTAGCAGAACGAGCAGCAGTAGCGCGAAGAAACATAGAAAACATAGCAGTGAAAATGATGACAGCAATACGGACACCAATAATAACACGAACAATAATGATTCAAATCAAAGTAACTCCAACAATAATCGAAATAATCAAGAGACTAATATCGTTATCAACAATAATTATGTTGTTTATAATAAAGAAGAGGTCAACGAAGCTTCGGAAGCAGACAACGCCTCGACTGACACAACTGAAAAAACGGGCGATTAAACAATTCTAAGGCGCAACGTTTATTTGAAGTTTCAAAAATTTTTTTTTAGCTCACTCGCAGAATTTTCCGTACATTCACGTCATGAAGTATTCGGAACTATACAAAACGCCAAAAATATACATTTTTAAACTATTGTTAGTCTAGGCCAAGGGTCGGCAACCTGCAGCTCGCGAACCTCTTTGGATATGAAACTGCGGCTCTTTATATTAGGTCCATACGGAAATATTATTTATTTTATAAAAAAAAAAGAACATTTAAAGATTATTCTGAATAACGAAGGTTGGGCACCATTTTTATCTCTCAGCCCATTGTTGTAAGTAAATGTTTAATTGTTTTCATTTTCTACTTAACTAATAAGTGATTATCTAATACCATATAATATATAATCTAATTTGTTGTAAAAAAAATACTACTTGTATAAGAATAAATAGATAATTTTTTTATGAATAATTAGATTCGTTTTTTTTATCAATAAAATTATTTATGCAAATACATATGTACTATTTATTGTTGGCAAGATTTTTTTTTGTGACTTAATAAATAATAAAAAGCACCCAAGAGGCTTAATTTAAATCGAACGCTCGAAGCTATAAGAAAGATTATCTTTTTAGCAGTTATGTAGTTAAAACTGGCCAATGTATCTTTTCAAAGGTGGATCGGTAATATTGATCCCAGAACACTGTGCCTTACAACCAGATACTGATTTTGAATATCATTCAATTCTCCCGATCCTATACAAAGTCCTAGAAACATTCTCATCTCTAATTTGATGTGATAATTTGTTTTTTTTTATTACGTCTTACTGATCGGTTCGCTCTTTCCTTCCACTTTGCCGAAGACGACTGAAGACTTATCATGGATTACTATGAGTGATGCATATTTAATTGACGGCTACGTTGATGATGTTCTCATTTAATTTTAATTTTAGTTTGTTGAAGTCGGGTTGGATATTTTGTTAGGATAGCGTTAGATTCTCATTGTTTTTTGGGGAACCGTGAAGAGTTATTTGGTCTTGATATTAAAATATTTATTTGATTAGCGTCGTTATCAATTTCGATACATGTATGAACAGAATTAGATAGATATATATAATTGTGGTGCTAAAACCTGTGAGAGTATAGTGAATTGAAACAAACTCACTGGACGCGGCTTCTCGAGTTCTTCCAAAAAGTTTACTGAAATCTAATTAAGTTATTTTTAAAAGTATCGCAAAACATCATGATTTGTCATTATCCAATTTTACATTGATTCAGTTTAATACATTCTGCTCTATTTCGCTTTTCATTTAATAGTTATGTTAGTTATCCAAATGATGGAACTGTATGGGTAATAACATCTATCTATCTATCTATCTCTTAGGTTTATGGCGTTTCCTTTTAGATTTCGCCAATGTCAAGTGTATTTAATACTCTGCTTTCTATAGCGGGCTTCGTGAACGAGCAAGGTCACAGATATTCACTAAGAATTAAGTGAGTAGCTAAGAATGTTTGATGACAGGATCTCTGTTGATTTACCTAAAACAAATAAGACGCACACAATATATATACAGGGGTTAGTTTGATAACAGACAGACAAACTACAGCTTAATATTATTACGGTTAATGAATGAACTAAGAATATAAACGAAAGGGGAGTTGACAAGGGAAAGAAGAGCTTTGAGATCAATGGGGCGAGGAATATCAGGAGGAAGGAGATCATAGAGGGAGGAAGATAGACGAGGACAACTGAAAAATATGTGATTTGGAGAGCCTTCGTCAAGACCACATTCGCAAATAGAACTATCCCTGATATGAAGTTTAGCCAGATGGACGGGGGTACACGTATGGCCTAGCCTTAATCTACAGATCGTACTTGTAAGGCGTTTATGTAAATCTTTGAAGTTGCAGAACCAAGGTCGGGGAGGAATAAAGCCTTGAATATCAGCGTAGTGTTTACCTTTAGAAAAACTAGTCTTTTGCCAACAAGAATTCCAAGAAGAAAGCAATCGTTGTTTAGCTATTGGGAGTAAATCATTAGAATAAACTCTGTAATGATCTATACAGCCAGTTGTTGTGGCGTCTTTGGCACAAAGATCTGCAGTTTCATTACCTAAAATGCCACTGTGGCCAGGCAGCCAAGCAAGGACAACTTCAATGTTTTTAGAATGGCAGCTGAAAAGTAAATTTTTAATATTTAGTATGTAAGGAAATTTAGATTTTGATTTAAATTGGTTAGCAACGATAGCCTGTAAACAACTCTTAGAATCAGTAAAAATAACAGATTTATTTAGATTATGGGACTCAATGAATGATAATGCTTCCAGAATAGCTATGGACTCACCAGAGAAGACTGAAGCTTGAAGGGGGCATTTAAAATTGAGAATCACATTGTATTTGGGAATCCAGACAGCGGAGCCAACACAACCCTGGTCTGACAACTTAGAAGCATCAGTGTAAATGATGAGCTAATCGGACCAATGCTTGGCAATGTATCTATTTAACTGGGAATTTGCAGAATGACATTTTTTTTCTATGCCGAGATCTAAAAGAACTTGAGGCTGAAAGATAAGAGCCTTAAAAGAGATGTCGTAAAGAGGAAATTTTTGATACTGAAATACAGGACAAGGAAGGCGGAGATAGCTGACAAAACTATTGAAAAGGTAGGGATAATCCTTGTAGTCGTTTAGTGGGTGGGTCCTAAAATCCTTGGGCCCGCGGTCTGCTCACAACACCATGCAGATCGTTGAGTCTCACATACCCCGCGCGTCCCTTTTGCGCGGGGACCTCGTAGGAGGTTCGGCCCTCTACCCGAAAAAAAAAAAAAAAAAAAAGGGATAATCCTTGTGGTACCAATATTTATTAGAAGAGATATAATCAGAAAGGATATGGAGTTTAGAGATAAGAGGATGATAAGGAGATTGAATGACTTTAAAAAGGAACTGGTCAGATAAGTATTGTCTTCTAAGGAATAAGGGAGCATCGCCGCATTCTACCTGAAGAGCATTAATAGGTGACGATTTCATAGCTCCACAGATTAATCTCAGACATTTAGATTGAAGTTTGTCAAGGGAACTCATAGCAGATTTGTTACAAGGGTCAAGAAGGAAAGTGCCATAGTCTAAGTAACTACGTACTAAGGCGTTATACATAAGTTTTTGAGTATAGGGGTGACAGCCCCACCAGACACCAGACAAGGAACGCAGAATGTTAATATTTTTCTCACATTTTTTAACAATATGATTAATATGATGGACACCAGTTAATCTAGAATCTAATACAACACCAAGAAATTTCACATTGTCTACACCCGAAAAATTTTGTTGATCGTAAGATATTGAAACGTTGGGACAAGATCTGGACCGAGAGAAAACAACCACTTTGCTTTTAGGAATAGATAGGGACAGACCGTGGTCTGAGAGCCAGTCTTGGAGATGGCCTATGCCTGAATTTAGGCGAGAAGAGGCCTCATCAATATTCTTAGAAGAAACGTAGAGTGCGAGATCATCAGCATATTGTAGAACTTGACAAAAGGAATTGACCGAAAGCTCTAAATCGTACGTATAAATACTGTAAAGTAACGGGCTGAGGACTGACCCTTGGAGGAGCCCCTTCCACAGCTGTCTGGGAGAGGAAGAATAATTTGGAGCACGAATATATACGAATCTAGGAGACAGGAGATTAAAAATTATGTTTACAATCTTCACAGGAATAATCAGCTGGAGCATTTTCTGCCTGCGCACTGGAATAAGATGACACGTCCAGAAAAACACCTTTTTTTATTTTTTTTACCGGCTCGAAGGACCATGTTCGACTTTCCGAGGGATGATTATGAAAATAAACTTGGATTAGAAAAACTTGTATATTCAATAAAAATCAGAAAAACACCTACCAAAGACTCATTTTTAGAGAAGGAAATACGAACGTCTGTTACAAATATGCTTAAACTATCCATAGTGCTAAAACCATTTCGGAATCCAAACTGAGATTTAGCTAATATGTTCCTATTTTCTACAATCCATTCCAAACGGTTCTTGATTAAATGTTCCAATATCTTAGCCATTGTACAGGACAAAGCGATTGGCCGATAGCTAGAAGGGTCAGAGCTGGGCTTTCCAGGTTTTAAAATAGGGATGATAATTTGAGTCCTCCATTCGTCAAGTGGAGTTCCAGATAAAAATATATTATTAAGAATGGAAAGGAATACCTGTTTATTTATTTACTGCTTTTGGAAATAAACGAGTATGGAATCCCGTCAATTCCTGGGGATGAATCACTTAAACACTCCAAGACAGCTGAAAGTTCCTCCCAAGAAAAAGGAGATTCAAAATCATCAGTAGGGTTACAGGGTAAAGTGGAGGGAAAAGTTTCTTGCAAGCAAGGTACAGAAGGAGGGGCTAACCTACAGGAAAAATGTTCAACCCAGTCAGAAGGATCGTTAGATGAGATGACAAGAGCAGGAACAGAGCAGCGATATCGTCTCATATTCTTCCAGACTTTAGAAGGAGGAGTAATAGGAGAGAGCTCCTCGCAAAAACGCAACCAGCCAGATCTTTTCTTTTCTGATAAAAGTCTTACAGTCTTGACTGCAATTCTCTGGTAAGAGATGAAATTTTCCGAGCTCATAGCAACCGAATAAGCATCCTCAGCCTCTGATCTGTTCTGGCAAGTTTGAGTGCACTCTGAATCCCACCACGGGGGAGAAGGGATTTTACATCTAGCAGTGTTTTTGAGAGGTATAGAATTAGCAGCAGAAGAAAGAAGAGCGTTTCTGAAACATACGTAAGAAGAAAGGACATTGACAGGGTTAATCAAAGGAATATTCATTATTTCTTGATCTAAATGAGATCTGAATTGAGACCAATCAGCTCTGTGAGTATTAAATTTTAAGAGAGGTGGAAGGGAAGCAGTAGGAATAGAATGAAAGGAATCAGGAATTGACAGAATGATAGTAAAATGATCACTACCGTGAGTGGAAGATAGGACAGACCAGGAGAGGCTAGAAGCCAAGGAAGGAGAAGTTAAGGAAAGGTCCACAGCAGTCTTTGGATTCTGAGATGGAGGAACTCTGCGAGTAGGGGACCCGTCATTCAGTAAACACAAATCTAGTTCATCACAGAGATCAAGAAAAGGAAAAGAAATAGAATCACAGTAATAACAACCCCAAGATGTATGGTGAATATTAAAATCACCAAGGATAAGGATAAGTGGAGGAAGACTTATAATAATAGTTTTTAATTCAGAGGGAATAGCTAAGTTAAGTTCAGGGATGTAGATGGAGAGGAAAGAAATATTATTAACTCTAACAGCAACAGCAAAAATGCTATTACTGTGGGAAGGAAGGAAGATTTGTTTAAATATCACATTTCTAGATACTAAAATAGCAGAACCAGCATAACCATCTAACCTATCGTCCCGGAGACATGAGAAACCCGGGATCCTAAAGTTGGATCCGGGCTTAAGCCATGTCTCCTGGACAGCAAAGATAGAAGGTTTGTGTTTATTAATAAGGGTGATGATATCATTCTTCTTGTGACGAATGCTGTGACAATTCCATTGTAGGAATTTGGGCATTTTTAATAATTTTATTAAGCTCAGTAAGTTTAGATATGACATTGTTCGGTAGTTCAAAGTCCCCAAAACGGGAAAATATATTTAAAATTGTAGAAAGTAAGAGTTCCAGGAGATTGTCATTGGGAGAAACATCATCTGAAGGATAGGCACTCCTATTAGGGAGACTAGAAGGGGGAGTACTAACAATAGCTTGATGAGCTTGCCTATTATAACCTGGACTTGATGCCGGAGCTGGAGGGGATTTTTGGGTACAGTAAGAGCGACGGTACGAGACTGAATTGGATATGGCTTGGGTGTGGGGAGAAGATTGGGTTAGGGTTTGGGAAGATTGAGTGGGAAACGGGGGGGGGGGAGGCGTACGAGAAATGTCGGCAAAAGATCTTCTGACTTGTGGAAGCCTGACTGATGCTTCATTGTATGAAATATTTTCTTGTGACATCACCAGTTTGATAGATTTCTGTCTAGAATATTCAGGGCAAGATGTATCAATGGCTTTATGGTTACCAGAGCAAAACAAACAGGTAGGTATAGGAGATAAACTATTACAGTCAATGCCAGAGTGAGATTTCGCACAGATAAAACAACGCGCATTTGACCGGCATTGCGTAGCAACATGTCCAAACCTGCAGCAATTATTACATTGTATTGTTGGTAAAATATATGTCTGAACTGGGAGGGAATTGAAAAAGCAGTAAACTCTATCAGGAAGCTTTTGGCCAATAAATGTAAGAACAACTGTCGAAGTTGGAGTCCAAATAGGAGTGTTGTTTCCGATTGATTTTTTATTGAGCCGTCGGGCTCTGATGACACGTCCAAAGCCATCAGGAACTTCAATGGAAGAAACTAATTCTTCTAAGGTCCACTCTACGGGAACGCCTCTTACAATACCCATGCGAGTCACATTATACGAAGGTATGATAGCATTATATTTAGCTGCAGCAAGACCTGGGTGATCTAGGAAAGAATTTGCGGCAACAGCAGTTTTAAATTGTACTGAGACTCGGTTTCGGCCGATACGTTTAACGCCGTCTTTAGCAACGTCCTTGATATTATCGTGATGTAAAAAGTCACCAAATTTAATTGGGCGTAGTGTAACACTAGCCGAAGACTCGCAATCTTTGCTTACGTGGATCAAAAAAGGAGCAACATCCTGATCCAAATATCGTTTTCTGTTGCCGTCATATTCTGGTAAGGTATACACAGATTGAACAGATCCGATTACTTGCGCTACTGTATTTTTCTTTGGTGGTAAAGAGGAATGATCAGAATTTGGAGGCGTGTCTTTTTCTAGAAGGATGGATTACCTCCGTGTCCATTGGGATTGATGAGTTAGTTGGGTCAAGGATATAACCTCCCCCGGGATCGGGGGGGTCAACGCCGTTCATAATTACACTATTTACACTAAACTACTATATTATAATACTTACAAATAAGACAACACACTTATATAAACACACAAAACTAATAATTAGCTAATCAACAGGTAATAGAACCCAATAAAGCACCCGAAAATTATTAAACAACCAAAACACTTGCTTCAAACACTCAACCACCTACTCTCGGTAATAACATTACAGACCCTGTTTTAGAAAAGAAAAAAAAAAAAACTGTCAAATGTGTCATACATTTTGAGCTTTTTCTGGGCCAGTGCGTGGCCAGTGCAGGCAGGCCAGTGTCATTTATTGTCTATGGTTATTGGTTTGTGCTTCTCACATTTTTAATCTTACTCTATCAACTCTATGCTTCTCACTCATTTCGCACTGAAATTTGGGTCTATGGTGCTTCTTATATATATTAAGTGTATAATCTATGCTTCTTATTTCTTAGTGCCTTTGCGGGATTAGATTGTTATTATGAGTTATGTTTTTCCTTTACAATTCAAGTACGATAGAAACTACACCAACTCATGAACAATCTGGATAATAAATAAGGCTTTAAAAAAACAATCATGTTCCGTACCCATTCGGATCTTGTGCGAACGCCACCTGTGCAAAAGGCGAGCTGCGATTCCGAAGTTTTTAAATGCGATCTGTGTAAAGCGTGCTGGCTATCCGAAACAGAAGCTGACTTGCACAGAAAGATCGCACATTTCCCTGAATTAATTTCAAAATCGAAATGCGAAACGAATCATATGTGCTTGGTGAGTTTGTGTATCCAAGAATTCACATAAAAAAATATTCCTTCGACAAAGTCAAGTCATGAAACCGTTTATATAAATGTAATCAGCTGTGAGTGATATTAAAATTTTAATAAAAATTCATAGTAGCTAATTGAACTTAATAGTTCTCATCTCATCTCAATGAGATCATAGTCCACCCAGTGCTAGATAGGTTTATTTATCAACAACGTAATTGCAGCAACCTACCTTGAGATATGCTCGCTGAGTTTTTGAGTACAATACCTGCTCCTTCCTACAAACTGGAAATCATTGCTGTGTGGGTTCAATATTTACCACCAGTAAGAAGCAGAGCTTAGTCACGCAAAAGGTGTAGTTTTCTAAAATATTTTAGTCAAAATTCTATTATTAACTTTCAGATCTGCATGCGACCTCAAGAAAGTAAGGACAGTCTGTTGAAACACACGAAAACTGATCATCTATTATCCTCACCGACTGCAAGGAAAGTCGAGCGCGAAATATTTGTATGCGACTATTGTAACGGAGTATTCTTCAACAAATTCATGTTGACTGCTCATTTCTATTTCAAACACATTAAAGATCAAACTAGAGGCATACAATGTGTAATATGCAACCGATATATGCATTACAAGAATACATGGTTCCATTTGAATAATGTGCACATGGTGAACACGAAAACGGCATGCCAAATATGTTTAAACCAATTTCAGACGACAGCAAAATTGAACGAGCACTTAAAGTCACATAAGCCGTACCTGAACTGCACTATATGCGGATACACGGCAAGCAGGGACTCATATTTCACAGAACACCTAGAGAAACATAGGAAATCAAATGTTACATCAGTTAAGAATCACAAGCAGTACTTCACTAGAATGAAGAAATATCATAACTACAGTCTCTATAGTGGTATCAAGGGATTATTTTTATACAATGTTCATATATGCTTGCTGTGTCGCGAGATATGTTCTAGCGATGATGAAATGAAATTGCATATATGCACCGAGCATATGCAAACAAATGTGGTGAAAAAGAAACCCGTTTGTGCGTGCGGAAAGGATTTCTTCAATAATGTTCTATTAAAACATCATGTGTTTAAGTTAAAAGGGATGCATCGGGCTTTAAGTAAGTATCTACATCAGGATACTAGTTCAGGGTATTCTGAACGGTGAATGATGATCGCTACTAGGCAGCTGGACCCCCACTGCTCCTGCGGGAGTGTGTTGGGAAACAAATTGTTTACATACATATACTGTAGTGAAGATACACAATATATTATACATGTTATATGAGTCGACTATTATCAAAGCCGGCAATGTGACTTTTGGACAATTATTGGTAAATCAGAAAAACGAATTATTGACTTTGTATTCCATTGGCAGTCACAAAACTCTTCTGAACGACATCTTAGATAAATAACAGGTTAAGTATTAACCTTTATTTAATGCAGGTTTTGAACCGAATTATTTGAAGGAGACGATAATATTCAAATAAATCTGTACTGACATATCAATAACATTTTTTTGTCCAAATGCACAGATTGCCACCTTTGATAATAGACGACTCATATAACCAATAGATAGTGAAAAAAATAACTGAAATTCTTTACTTTATAAAAAGGTAATAAAACACACAAAAATAATGCCACTAAGAATTACCTAATTGTCATCACAAAATTCCATAAAGGTCGTTTTCAAATTTGGGGGCAAAAGCGAGTTATTTGATTTAATTCTCATAACCTTAATGTTACTGCAATTATAAGTACAGTATATTTGTTGTCATGACAACAGGCACATGGTCCTATAACTATATATTCATAATCACTGTTAAATGAAGAATTATACATTCAAAACTACCCCAAATTCAATTTAATTTATTCAGTATATAATACAATAATAAAGGAAAACTAACTGGATATTAGAACATTATTAAAAACAAAAGAAGTAAGATTTCTAAATATTTTAAAAAGTTCTTACTTAAATTGTCATCTGTGTTGACGTTATCAAATGCGTGAATTGAAAAATATACTTGAATATTATATAATATTATCAATAAATGAGTGATTGACTTGATTGTGATCAAGCATTTTATATTTTGAACATGCGTAAATACAAAAATAGAAAATTAGATAAAGTTTATATTCATGAAATCATTACTTCTTTAGCTGCAAAATTGAAAACGACCCATAGTCGCAATTCTATTTTCATAAAAAACTTAATATAGCCACTAATTTAGTTTAAGGTTCATCGCTTGGTGATTGGATCTATTACTTGAATCATACCACTTCCTTTTTGTCAAAATTATACAAATGAGGGGACAAGCCCATAGACAACAGCAATGTAAATACAGGCATGACAGAAATGGACAGGGTGGTAATATCGAACAATGTGGACTCACAAAATGCCTTACCACCAATAAAATTGATTGGCTTAGATTCTTTCACACAATCTGTATTGGTTATTTGGTATTTAGAGCGTGTACCTGATCTAATTCTGGTATGTGCTACCAATATCCATAAAAAAACTGGATTGTTGAATATGAATCCATTGTTATCATAAACTAGTTTTGTTTTGTGCTTTTTTTAAATTTTTATTTCTACAGATGACAATGAGGTCCCTGAGGCACAGATTAGTGACAATGAGAATTCCGAGGTAGATATTAGTGATAAGGAGATTCCCGAGACACAGATTAGTGATATTGCGAATACTTATATACAGATTATAGATGACAAAGAAATAAATACAAATATAGAAATGGAAGGAAATCTCACTAAAGAATGTCGTAAGTAATATAAATACATACAACTCGACCAAGCTAAGTTTGCACCTCGCTGGAATGCGGCGCCCCGCCCGCTTCCCCGCTCACCTTCCCGCGATCGCCCTGTCGCGTCAGTACCGTTAGCATCATTGTCGCCGGTACGCGTCATACGAGTTTTCGTCACCCTATCTGTTAAATTTAAAAAAAAATTAACTGTTCTTGTTAGGTTTTTTTGTTGAAGTTTAGTTATATTATTGGGCTACTTTTGTTAAGTTTTTGTTAAACTGTTGTTACTGACCGCTTAACGTTCATTTTTTTACTTCGAGAGGATTGTTGTGGGCAACAAAAAATGAAAGAAAAGGTCATACACGGTGAAGGGAGAAACATAATACTGAAAAGGAAACATAAAAGAAAATTATTACTGATCAATTTGGATACAAATTTAAAAAGTGCAAGAACGCCGGGTTCTCTTAATACAAAAACCCGATATCGCTATATTTTCATGTATGCAAATGTATTATACAGTGATTCTCAACCACTGTTCCGCGGCACTTTTGTGTGCCGTCAAATTTCGAAAGTGTGTGTAATAATGTTAATATTATTAAATTATATCATTTTAAAAGAAAAATATTTTAAACATGAATATATATATAAGCAAAAAAAAAAATTTAAGTATATTTTAGTTTATTTCGTATATTAAAATTTTTTGATAAACTATTTATGCAGTGTGTTGTAGTAAGTAAATAATTTTTATCTTTTTTTTTTGTGTGCCGCCAAATTTTGAAGTCGTTAAATATGTGCCGCAACAAAAGAAAAGGTTGAGAATCACTGGTATAATATATTTTAAAAACAATAAATGCAAAGTAAAATCTAACAAACATTTGCTTACATTTTTAAAGTCATAGCGAATCCTTTTTTCAGACCGTACCTAAGCGACAGTGTGACGTAATCGATGTGAGGTGCAAACTTAGCTTGGTCGAGTTGTATATGCATATATTTATATATATCGGCGCAATATTACCTACTAGTTACTTAACTAACAATAGCTAAAGTTAATTGTTTCCTTAATGATCTCATTGTTGGTTATGTATTAGAAGTTCAATGAATGCAAACAATTGCTTAAGTTGTTATTCAAGAGAATTCATGAAGAAACTACCCCTGATTTTCTACTATATAAATATGAGTGACTAAATATTCAACACACAGCCCACTGAGCTTTTCGCTGGGCCTTTGCAGTGGGTGGACATTACAATCCGGTGGTAGATTCTGCGAAGCACTGCTCTTGTTGGGGCTAGTGTTAGCAACTTCACCGGGTTAGAACCCCATGAGCTCACCTACTCGCTCAGTGAATCTAGTATGACCACTCGAGGTCACTAGAATAGGTAGGAAAAAAATATATGCATAAAACATTCCGGCTCAAGCAGCGGAATGAAGTGAGCTTTCTGTTGTTATTGTTGTACAATTACAACGCTGACATCATCCTTTTTAAAAACAACACGGTGCCAGTCCCATCGTCATCTATACATCTATACATCTAAATAAAATTGGAGTGTCTGTTTGTAATATTGAAATAGTGTACGAGTCATGTATCGTACAGGGCCAGCGCGCACATCATATTGCAGACCGATGCATTTTACGTCAAAGTCATTCATTTTCGTTCAGTTCGTGTACCGCCATCAGCAAGGCGTCGCGTACTCGCATAATGTCATTGTTATCATATAAATAATCATAATCAGCATACTCCTATCAATAAACAATTAATCAATATCGGAGTTGTTATCATTATCACAGCAGAGGGTTGTGCGGACAAACCGTACATACCTTTATGGTCCTTCGAGCCACTTTTTGTATCAAAAACCAAGGACATCACGAGTGGAACAATTATATAACATTTTGTGACTGAGTTTCAAAAGTGAGGTGACCTGTACTTAGAAAACCAGCGCAATTCAACAGCAGCATTAAATCAACACTTCGTTAACGGCTACTATAAGTGTGAGCTAGCAGCAATATTCAGCCCCAACCAGCGGTCCAGTTCAAGTAAGATCGTTTCATTTGTAATTCAAATACAAACATGGAAGATATCCTATACACTCAACAACAACTGCTCGAGGCAATAGAGCAGCTTTATACAAATTTCAAAAAAGATGGTTCCGACCGTAAGACTTCCGACTACCTCAGGCGAAGGCTGGAGACGCTTAACCAATACTGGCAGGAATTTCAGTTTAATCATAAAAAGCTGTTAAGCATAGAATACATAAAATCTCATTCGTACTATACTAGCAACCAGTACACCATATTTAAAGACAAATACGAACATATCCGTGCTGTAATAACCAATTATCAGCCAAAAGATGATAGGCCGTCAACACCGGTTTTAAAGCCAGCAACACCAGTATCAGTTCCCGGAACATCCCAACAGTTGCCAGTTCAATCAACTGGCACAAACAGTAAAACCGATGAGCTGCTGCGAAAACAACGTAGCAACTACAAGGCATTCGAGCATACTGTTGCTAACACCAACTTGGACCTTATCACCGAAAAGTGGGAGTTTGATAATCTCGTACGTAACATTCAATCTCGGTGGACATTGATCGATGCCTCGCACTGGGAGTTGGATAGTGAGCTCGGGCCGAACAACAAAGAAGAGGATACTCTGTACTTACAGTTTGAAAAAACTTTTAATGATATTATTAAGGCAGTCAACAAAAAGATGTGCTCGGTCTCCCACCGAGAGAAGTCCACTCCTCAAGTAGAAATACCAATTTTCAACGGAAGTTACCACAACTGGACATCCTTTAAAGATCTTTTTACGGAAACTATACACAGTAACCCGTCTCTTTCGAATGCTCAGAAAATGCAGTTCCTTAAAACAAAGGTTAAAGGTGAAGCAGAGAAATTGATTCAACATTTATCAATAAGCTCCGATAATTATATAATATGCTGGAATATATTGAACCACAGATTTAATAATGAAAGACTGATATTCAGCGCTCACGTCGACATTCTAATAAGCATACCAACAGGACAACAACCATCGATTAACCATATTAAACGCATACATGACACAACATTAGAAAGCCTCAACGCTATAAAAAACCTAGGTGTAAACGTGGAGTCTTGGAGCCCTTTGATTGTACATCTTTTAGCACAAAAATTAGATACCGAGACGTACAGGGAATATATATCATTCATTAAAAACCCGAGAGAACTACCAAAATTACAAGAATTCCTAGATTTCTTGGAGGGTAAATTTACTAGTATGGAGACATCGCGTAGACGGCCGGAACTCTCATTTCAAAAATTTTATAATCGAACAAACAGTTCATATCAGCAACCGACAGGAGCAAAATATCTTAAGCCAAATTATAACATAAAACAGTCATTTCCTACTCAAGGGCAAGACATTTCGCAAGAAACAAATTGCAAAATCACCAATCAAACAAATTTATTCAAGTGTCGAGTATGCAACTCAAATGAACATGGCATATTCTATTGTCATCAATTTTTGCAATTGTCACCAACGGCTAAGCTGGCAACAGTGTCAAAGCATAAATTATGCAAAAATTGTCTAAATGTGCATACGCATGGCAACGGGTGTTGTTTATTTATAACGCCAATCATGTGTCTCAAGAGGACGTATCAGAAACTCTGCTTACTACAGCATTAATCAACGTGCAAGCAAACGATGGGTCCCTGATAACTTTGCGAGCACTCCTTGATCAGGGTTCACAAACATCCCTGATAACGGAAAAAGCAGCGCAAAAGCTACGAATACCACGTGGCCGCTGCAAAGGGGTCATATTCGGCGTCGGAGCTAAAGAAAATAATTGCAAAGGCGTCATAAGAATCACGTGCAGTGCCATTTATAGTGATTATACATTTGACACCGATGTTTTCATTATGCGCAATTTAATAAACAATTTGCCGAATAGATCATTTACAAAGCCAAAATCATGGAAGTTTTTAGAGAACATCACGTTGGCTGATCCAGATTTTAATGAAAGTCGCCCTGTAGACATTTTACTTGGGGCCGATATATACTCAAACATTATTCAAGAAGGTATCATCAGGCACGAAAAATCACAACCAGTTGCACAACAAACGCGCTAGGGCTGGATTCTATGCGGGACCGTGCAGAGAACATTCCAGTGCAACGTTGTGATAAATAACATCGATGACATTCGACAGTTTTGGTCAGTTGAAGACATAGCAGAAAATTCGAGGATGTCACAGGATGATCTGGATTGTTTGCAGCACTATAAGAACACAACAGCTCGTAACGAAGAAGGTCGTTACACTGTTGAGCTGCCATTCATACCAAACTTTCAAGAAAAACTAGGAGCTTCGAAACCCATGGCTTTGGCACAATTCCGGCAACTTGAGAGGAAATTTATCAAACAACCGCAATTAGCAGAATCATACAGACAGTTCATTCATGAATATCAGGCAATGAATCATATGGTTGAGTGTAACAGTAACATAACACCGGCCTGCTTCTTGCCTCATCATTGTGTTCAGCGCGCCGATTCTACAACTACTGCATTAAGAGTAGTATTCAACGCATCGGCGAAGACCTCCACGGGCCATACGTTGAATGACCTCATGAAGCGTGGCCCTAATTTACAGCAAGATCTCATGTCATTAATCTTGCGATGGAGGCAATATCAGTTTGCTTACACAGCGGACATTGAAAAAATGTATCGTCAGATACAGTGCAGCACTGAACATCAAAACTATCAGAAGATACTTTGGAGGAGCTCTCCTGACCAACGGTTACGTGAATATCAGCTCACGACAGTCACTTACGGTATGAAAGCAGCCCCATTCTTAGCCATTATGACTTTGAAACAATTGGCAGCTGATGAAGGCCACAAGTATCAGGACAGCAGAGCAGCTAAAGCGTTGCAAGAGGAATTCTACATGGACGACCTTGTAAGTGGAAGCTTCACATTGTCATCGGCCAAACAACTGCAGGAAGATTTAATCCGATTACTACGGTCGGGAGGTTTCAACTTACGAAAATGGTCATCTAACAACGAGGAATTACTTCAAAACGTCAACAGAGCGGCGTCAGATCAAGCATCATTCGACTTCAAGCAAGCCGAAGCAACAAAGACACTCGGCCTGAAATGGAATCCCAACGAAGATACATTCTCGTTCGAACTAAAAATAGGTAAAACAATAAAGGCAGAAAAACGTACAAAACGTTCACTACTATCAGATATCTCAAAGATATTTGATCCACTCGGTTGGCTAGCACCAATTACAACAACATTGAAACTTTTATTCAAACAAGTATGGCTCTCTAATATTCAATGGGACGACCAGCTTCCAGTTAAAATAAGCACTGAGTGGGAAAAGGTTAAATCAGATCTACAGAACATAAGTGAATTCAGAATCCAAAGATGGTACAAGATTGGGGAGCAAGACACTATCCAATTGCACGGCTTTTGCGAGGCTTCAATAAAAGCATATGCATGTGTTGTGTATTGTAAAATTGATACTTACGTTAAACTCGTTGCTGCAAAAACAAGACTGGTGCCAGAGAACAAGAAGCTAACTTTGCCACGTCTAGAGCTGTGTGGAGCGCATCTACTATCATCACTTATGCAAAAAATAGTTCAAGCCCTCCACGGACGCAAGATCAAAGTATACGGTTGGAGTGACTCAACAGCAGTTCTCGGCTGGATTCAAGGCGATATCAACCGCTGGACACCATTTGTGGCGAATAGAGTCAAACAAATCAAAGATGTCATAGTATCAGACCATTGGTATTACATAAAATCAGCTGACAACCCAGCTGATTGCGCCAGCCGTGGTATCACAACAGCACAATTGAATCAACATCACCTGTGGTGGAACGGCCCTCAATTTCTGCCTGGATTCGATGAGTCATCGGGAGCAGAGAAGTCCATCTACGTCACGGATCAAGAGGAGCGAAAAATAAAACAGAGCAACGTCATAGTTCGACATCATAGCGATGATGTCATTCAATACATACTACAAAGAAACAGCGATATAGCACGCGCCGTACGGATACTTGCCTGGGTGTTACGTGTGACGCGACGTCAGCACAATCACTCTGGTTACTTGCATGCGAATGAATTGGACACAGCAAAACAAATGATTATTAAATACGTTCAAGAAGCGGAATTTTCTGAAGAGATTAATAGTCTACGAAAACAGGAGCTAGTAAATAGCAAAAGTAAAACTTTATGCCTCAACCCGTTCTTGGACAAGGACGGTCTATTGAGAGTAGGAGGCAGACTGAAGCACGCAAACATAGACGAAGAAATGAAACATCCACTGATCATACCACACAGCAGCTACATTACTGACCTTATTATCGACCAAGCCCACCGCTGCACGTTTCATGCGGGGGCTCGGATGACACTCGCACACATCAGACAGAGCTATTGGATATTAGGCGGAAACAGAGCTGTGAGGAAGCGTTTGCTTACATGTATTACGTGTAAAAAGCATAAGGCAATTAATCAAAAACAAATGATGGGGGATTTACCTGCACCCCGAAGCAATCCTTCGCGTACTTTTCACCACACTGGCGTAGACTACACAGGATACGTTGACGTAAAACTCAATAAAGGGCGAGGTGTCAAAACAAGCAAGGGATACATTGCAGTGTTCGTGTGCATGGTGACAAAAGCTGTGCACCTAAAGCTCGTATCAGACCTAAGCTCAACAGCATTTTTGGCTGCCCTAAAACGCATGTCTGCACGCCGGGGTAAGCCGCATCATATTTACAGTGATAATGGGCAGAACTACGTAAAACGTTTAACGACGGGTTCTATACAGAGATTAATGAGATGGGAATTCAGTGGCATTTTAATGCCCCCGCCTGGCCCAGTGCTGGAGGCTTATGGGAAGCAGCTGTTAAAAGCCTAAAACATCATCTTCGACGTGTGGTTGGCGAACAAAAACTCACGTTTGAGGAATATAGCACATTACTGGCCCAACTCGAAGCATGTCTTAATAGTCGACCGCTGTGCACAATTACAGAAGACCCAGATGACTTGAATTATCTGACGCCCTCACATTTTCTAAGTAGCGGTCCCATATTGACCATCTTGGATACGGAACAAGATGAGAGAACCAGATGGAAGAGAACTCAGAAAACTTTTGAAGACATTTGGAAGAGGTGGCAATCCGAATATCTCGCTCAACTTTCAACGAGGAGCAAATGGCAAAGACCTCATGAAAATGTACGAGTTGATGACGTTGTCATCATTCATGAGCCTAACCTTCCCGCAGGAAGATGGGCTCTAGGCAGAGTCACTGAGCTACATCCCGGCTCCGATGGACTGGTCCGGGTAGTTACCCTGAAAACAAAAACTGGGTATATCAAGCGCCCAGTGATTAAACTATCAGTGTTGGTATCTAACCCGAAAGCAACCGATCAGGCAGGGAAGATATCAGACAAACCAACAATCAAGAAGAAGGATGACCAATCAAAATGTCGACCTGGAACGGCGTCAAATTTGATAGCAACTCTCATTACACAATTCCTTTTCATGACGTCAGTTTTTGGCCACCAGCAACCAACATCTCCATATAGTTTGACAACGATTCACAAAGCACTATATTTTGACTGAATCTCGAGCGTGCAATTTATACAAGATGAATGGAAACTCATCGTGTATCACGACATGAGCCCTTATTGGGACGGTTCAGAAACCTTCAAGAAATACCTTCAACAAATAACCAACGTGTGCGAAAGAGAGACAAACACGGCACTATGTGACATTATCATACTACAACTACGTCATGCTCATGACGAACTAAAGTACTACAACGAAATGTTAATGAATCAGCATGTCGAAGAACGCACCCGGAAGAGACGAGGCCTCATCGACGGTGTGGGCTATGTTGCTAACAGTTTATTTGGAGTTTTGGATCAACGTTTCGCCGATCAATACAAGCAGGATATTTCTCTTATAAAAAGAAATGAAGAACACTTAGGACTCCTGTGGAAAAATCAGACCTCAGTTGTAGAAGCGGAATATAATTTACTCAAAAGAACTGAGGAATCGATCAATCGGCAACACAAAGTCATTAATCAACATTTAAACAGCTTAACGAAGGCCACTAACATTTTGAACAAAAATCTGCAGGAACAAGAAGTGATGAACGAGCTAGCACTCTCCACAATCATAGCTACAAATATGCTCGCGAAGCTAAAATCGATACAAGATACAATAATCGACACGATAACAGATATCCATCATGGAATATTCAATGTCCATTTACTATCGCCGAAGCAATTACAAGATCAACTCCGCATTATTTCCGGACAATTATCGCGAGAGCTATCCTTACCGATGGAAAACATACAGTCGGAACTACCCAAAATTTATCATCTTCTGAAGGTCAAAGCAAGGGTAACACAACAGTACCTTATATTTGAAATCAGAATACCACTTGTCAGCAGGGAGAGTTATGACTTATATCAATTGATATCAATACCACAACAACATGGAAACGCGACAGTCGTCGTCGTGCCGGTATCAGATTACATCGCAATAAATTTACGCAAAGATACTTACTTAGCAATGTCGGCAAGAGACATACAACATTGTGTCCAGTACGACGACTTAACTCGTCTCTGTCACTCTCGAAAACCTATTTTTCAATTTAAGACAGAAGACAGCATGTGCATCAAAGATAAGAGCACCAACAGGTGTCTTACAAGCACTGCAGCGTGCCGCAATAATTGGATGGAGTTGAGTAGAACAAATACTTACCTTTATTATTGTTGCGGGCAATGTGCACTGCGCGTCATATGTGAGCATCAGATTACTGCAATACAAGTCGCTAAGGCCGGGGTCATTACACTGGATTCTGATTGTGTAATTAAAGGTGAAGACTTCACCGTTTTTTCACATAAACCACTTCACTCAGAGGTTAAAATTGCGAGTGACTTGGAATCACAGCAAATAGCACCGATCAATCACATCATCAACGTCTCTGTGCCAGAACTCGAATTCAACATCACCGATCACCAAGCTTCATTTCGGCACATTAAGGAACAGATTGAGGAGATGAAGTCAGAAAAGGCTTTGTACTCTGAAATATCAAGCCATGACATACATCAATATTCAGTAATCTACGTGTTGGTTTTGGGTGCTGTGTTGACAGTAATAGTTTTCCTTTGTCGGTGGTTTTATCGTCGTCGGCAGAGGAGCGCCGACTTAGAGTCGGACTCCGAGGTGCAGCCTCCAAAGGTGCCGGCGCGCAGAGGGTTTGCCACCTCCGTCGTCGGTACGACGCCACACACAAGAGACGCAAATCATCAGTCGCGAGAAGAGACCGTTGAATTGAGGAATTTTAATAGCATATTCAGCAGCATAAAGCGGCACGAGAAAACACCTACAGTGCTTACCAAACCAGTGTCTACTGACAGTGACTGACTCAAATTATGTTTAAGCATAGATTTAAGTTATGCATTGTAACTTGAGTGAAATTTATAAGTTTATTAGCATTTAAGCATTTTTTTTGTAAACTCATGATCATCATCCACTCACATCTCTCTCGCCCGGGAATATGTACGAGTCATGTATCGTACAGGGCCAGCGCGCACATCATATTGCAGACCGATGCATTTTACGTCAAAGTCATTCATTTTCGTTCAGTTCGTGTACCGCCATCAGCAAGGCGTCGCGTACTCGCATAATGTCATTGTTATCATATAAATAATCATAATCAGCATACTCCTATCAATAAACAATTAATCAATATCGGAGTTGTTATCATTATCACAGCAGAGGGTTGTGCGGACAAACCGTACAAATAGCCTCTTTTTACTACATGCATATGAATATATATATATATACGGTACATACACCAAAATAACATTTTTTTACAATTTTTGTCTGTCTGTCTGTTTGTTCCGGCTAATCTCTGGAACGGCTGGACTTTTACTGATAGGTAACTGATGATATAAGAAGTAACTTAGGCTACTTTTTTTTAGACTAGCCTCGCCCCGCGGCTTCACTCGCAGTACGACAATAACCGCGGGTAGCGTCGCGGGACTCTGCTATCAATAATAAAATTTAATGTTTCCGAAGCGAAGCGAGCACGGGTCGCTAGTATTTAAATAAAAACTAATTTTAATTAAACGACTAATCAATTGTCTTTTTTTTTGCAGAAGAATATCTTTCCATTCAAAATTCAGAAGTCATAGGTAAGAGAAATTTATTGTTATAATATAGTTTTAGATAATTGGCTTTATGATTGGGAATGTTCAATTGTATCACGGGGTGAAAAGCTATTTCATTATACACATTTAAAAATATAAAAACCGCTCAGTTCTCATTGGAATGTATTAAGTTATAATCTTAATTGTACAAAAATACTTGTAAAAATACTGTAAAAAAATACTTGTTCCTATTCGGGTTGAAGTCACTTCAACGCGAAAACGTCAAATAACGCGTTATACGAGAATACTATTATAACGCGGAACTTACACTCCCTCCATGTTATACTTACTATTATTTTTTATATGTGTCCAATGAATGATGCATGCATCTTTGTGGCTAGGAATGTATTACATATTATTATATCGATTTTTTTTTGTTATTATATCGATATGTACTGTAACAAATGAAATACCTATATATTTTTTATTAATTAATTAAATTATTTATTTATCTTTCCAGATGTGTACGCAGTACAAGAGGAATATGAAATAGAATAGTACAAGTTGTAAGTCCTGGATTTACTTCGGGACTGTTTAATACATAATATATGGATATGTATATGGAAAATATTTCAAAAACAGCGCCACCTCTCGGTGATATATTATGTAATATAAAAAATTGCAACCATTAAAAATATTAATTTTAATATTAATTTTATTAAGTTAATTATGTACTCGCTCCGTGCTATTAGTGAATTTATATATAAAAAAATGTTTTATGAATTTTGTTTCATTTCGTATTTAGTTTGATAAAAAAATTTAAAGGTGAAGGAAGCATGAATCTTTGACAACTATCTTTTGCATCATTAAAATGTGTCGGGTATCGTGGGACACCGGATAGGAACGAAGTTCCATATTATATAAATGTTAATTTTTAGTTCTATTTGAGGTATAATCAGTGTGACCATCTCTAAGCTATAGATCCTGCCTTACCTTAGTTGAAAAACTGCCGAATCCTGCCAACGTCTGTAAAAAAAATGCCTAATTAATGCCAACTGTTGTAATAAACCAAGAAAAGTAAAAATACAAGAGTTGTTGGCGGGAACTTAAAGGGGATGTTGTGCTATGCAGATTTATTTATTACAATGTGCAAAATTACTCTAAAATGAACAATATTTGAAGTATATTGATGCTTTTTGAGTATTAGTTACATAGGTATTTACCACGGAATAGATAAATAAGGTTGGAATGGTAATGTAGGCGGGGCAGCGTGCCACAGTTATGATTCTACAATCATAACTCGACCGATTCTTTCATTCACCGCGTTTAGTGCGCTTCGGACTACTTTGGCGAACAGATCTCCGCTTTATAGTGCCGTGTTGTGCAATTATAACTTGTAAAACAAAAAATCAGACCTCAAGTATAGAGCGAGGAGGTATATCTTTCGATCGGTAAGTCGAAATTACCATTTAATTACAATATTATTTGTCTAAAACATAAAAATATACTGAGCATTATGAAATTCCAAACATTAACTATATTATTGCAGCAAGTTATAAATAGCATACATTGCGCGATGTGTACTCGCCCAATGAACGCAATGACCAAGTCAGCTTCCAATGTACTACATGCATTGCGTTCTCTACACTTCAATCTTTGAAATTTCGGCCTTTGCCCTGATTGGACGTGGTGCAGTTTGTCGATAGTGAGGTGACCATGTGGTGAAATAAAATCATCGACAGAATTCTCGACTATGTTTACATTTGACATGGATAATTTTTGCATTATTTTATATTTAATTAATGATACCTAGTAGATTCTTAGTGAGACGTATTTTGAGTAAAATAAATATGTATTATTATTATTGAATTATTATCATTGAATTAATGTGAAGGTATAATATAAAGGGACATGTAGACCTCACATTTACGGGTATTTACTATATTGTCTAAGACGTATTAAAAATGCTATTTGACTAATGCAGTAAATTAAAAATTTTATGTTTCCTAAAGAACCTAACGCCAGGGAACAATGGATTGACGTGACAGGTAGAGGAAACTGGAGACAAAGACGAGTACTATTTGCTCTAAACAATTTACTGAAAATGATTTTACCTTAAAAAAATCAGAATACACTTAGTTTTGAAAAATTCATTCGCAATTAATAGCAAGCGCCAACTGCTTAACAAATACGTTTTATTCCAGGGACAGTGACTATTTGTAATTAATAAAAGTAAAATAGTTTTTTTTTCAATATTTATTTCATGTTTCATTTTCTCCATTCATTCATCAGATAATTTATCGATAAGAATATCGATTTTATCAAGCACTAGCGTGCATGAACATTTTTATTGCCTTTTTGCGTTTGTGAGTGTGTATGCCTACGGGTGTTTTTGTTGTGTGCGAAATACTTGTAATCACAGTATGTGTATGTGTAGAAATTAAAATAGTCGGGATGAAGCGGCGACACTGGTTCTAACACAAAATTAGAGCAAAGGCCTTTCCAACCTTATTTATCTATTCCGTGGTATTTACGTGAGAAATGTAAACTGTGTAATCAAATGTTGTCTTACGACTTGTCATAAGAACTCCGTTGCACGGCGTCTGTTGATAGCCTACACTTCAGCTAAGCTGTACGTAGAGTTTGAAAATGAAGAAACTATAATATAGTGTGTACATGATTGAAACCCACTGGAATTCAGTATTTTCCCGATACCATCCCAAAAGTTGTCAACGCTTAGAGCACAATTTGAATGACTGCTACCACCAGATTCCAATAAATCACTTATGTAGGTACCTCATTGTCTATTTTTAATTGTCTCTGTATTCGTTATCAATTTGTTGATTATTTTTGTTCATCAGCAACATTAGGGAATTGATTTATAATATTTGATATTGAACTAAAGTCTGTATACACAACGTGTTAAGGAGATAATAACTGTCAGTAAATATAAACTTACTTTAAAATGCAACGACATTGTTTTGGATGTAAGAATAAATAAACATTAGCACTGTGCATATTGTGATACGACTTGTACGTGGTAAAAAAAATATATATATATATATTACATTCTATTTACTAAACTTACCGAAGACTACCCCGAGAATCCTCTAATTATTATTTTTTATGTTTACTAGTAGCGGCATTATTTTTATGTTTACTAGTAGTGGTATAGCGGACAGACGGGTTACTAATTTGCAGCTACAGGCATTACAACTACTTCTGGCTACTTCTGGATCATCTTTAGCTTCAGAGATCCACGATAAAAGTAAAGGATCTTGTTCCCATTCCGCTCTACACGCCCTTTCATATTTTCGCTTCATCACCACCACCAATAATATAATAAGTATCGCCCAAGAAATGTCACTAACAAGATTATATTATCACCTTAAAATCTAAATCGTGCGCACATAACTTAAGTTGCAAGCCAGATTTTGTTTCTTTTTATTTGTGTTTTTTATGTATCTTTAGCTTGTGATGTGTATTGTGAGCCTAATAAAATAAATAAAATAAAAATCGAATCTATCTATAAGTATGTCTCTATGATTGATTAAATTGAAATATAAACCGTAAACTCGTGTTTATGAATACTCGTTTCAAGATTATCAACTTTATAAGCAAAGTTTTAAAGTTGTTAATTGAATGTGATACGAACATAACACGAGAAGTATGGGGAAATCCCTTATATGCTCACGAAGTATCTTCAGGGTTGTCTTTTTTTACATTTTATTGTGTTGCCATAAGGTAATTTATTTTCTTTATCCCACTACTGCCAAAAAACTACCAGAAGCTAAAATAAGAGTCCCATACTGCCAAAATGGCAGGATCAGTGTGACCAGATTTTATTTGACGAATCTACTGCTTGTGGAGGTTAAAATCTACTGAATTCTACCAAAAGAGAACGAGAAATACTCAAAATCTATTATACTTTTTTGCTGTCGTGTTACAATGTAAAAACATGAATGTTTCCTTGATTAAACAATAAAATAATAAAAAGAAACCACAATTAATCAAAGAGACCAATGTTCTTTTTTTTAAATTAAATTCTAAATAAAACATATAATAAAAAAAGGGTGCGTGTACTTAAGTACGCGCGTAACAAGTTATACTTTATTTTTATTAAATTTATTTCTTTTTTTATTTAAATTTTAATCAATTTGAAAAAAATCGCATAATCCTCAAACACGCATATTGGACATCCCTTTTCTTGACATCGTATAAATTCGGTAATTCTCGGTACGGTTCGGAAAGTTCACCTGCGGCTACCTATATTCAGACTCGCCAAGTTACGTCGGTCGTATTGTAATGAGCGAATTAGTGGGCAACTTCATTCTGTTAATTTTGAGTCACGGTGCGCGCGCATCGTAAAATTTCACTCTCATAATGCTCAATTTTTCATTACGCGCCTAAAGAAGTATAACTTCAATAACACGTGTGGCACTCGGAGACTGCCGCGGTAAAGCTATTGCATAGCATTTTTTATCAACTTATGCAATTATAAATAGACAATAATAATTTGATATTAAAACAACAATAAAATAAGACCACGCTATATTTATAAACATTAACAAAAGCAAAACATTAACTGTCCCCTTCACACTCATAACCTAGACCGCGCGAGTGAGAGATGGGCAGACTTCATTATGTGCATGCGGCAGTGAGTCACGCCGCGCGCTTATTCACAAACACTACACAAGTGCAACGTGTGAATGTGTTGAACGGGAGCTACATAGTAGGCGTAGTGGGGGTGTCAGGTTATTTTCGTTACGGAATTTCTTGATTCAGTCGCCGCGCTCAAACCCCGCGATAAAAGCTACGCAATAGCTTAATAAAATGAAACTTAAACTTAAAATTCTTCTTTTTATGTTGGGTAACATTTTCATAAAGTTGTTTTGAGTTCATTAATTTGATAATACTTCTGTCAGGATCAAATGTGCGACATCAACTGTCGTAGCCCCTCTTTTTCATGCATGATTGCAGCAAGCAACATTCTTATTATTAAATCTATTTCGATCTTGATTTTTAATTCTATTAATATCAGAAATTATTCTTTCTACTTTGGCGTTTGACAAAGGTAGTATCGTCATTAGCTTCACAAATCGGGACAAATTGCCATACCTTGGCTTGCTATTAGCATCACAGATTTGGCTGCCTGCACTCCAAAATTTATCCACCATAAAAGTTTCGACGTCGAACTAGAAGTTGATAATAAATTAGACACGGAAACATCTACCTGTGATTCCCTATATTCTTTGTCAACAATTTCTATCATTGCTGTGGGCAGACGTTATTTGCCTCACGAGCAATCACAATTTCTCCCGGCTTGTGATGAGCCTGGTACTGGCGACTGGCGACTTTCCCGCGCGGTCTCTTGCCTTTCGCATCCAGTCCCTACCAGGCAATTTGACCAGGTCATTGGTCCACCTTGACGGCTGTTTGCCCACGTTACGACGTCCAGTACGAGGTCTCCACTCCAGTACTTTTGCGCCCCACCGATCGTGGAACGTGTGGTTCATCGCGTGGGCGACTTTCAAATATCTGGACAGTTCAAGAAAGCGTTCGCAAAGTAACCACCGCTCTGCCTAATCCGACCGCGAAGAAACCACGGGTTCAAATTTGGAGGGCGGATCAGGAGTCGTACATTACAAAATACTTATCCCTCTCATAATGTGGGTGGAGGCATTTATGTTAGCGATGCCGATGGTAAACGCTTAAGACCAGCCGGCCGTCAGTGTGACCGAATGTCTTAAGCTTAACTAGTATTTTTAGAAGAAAATTAACCTTAAAGCTTTGGGTAGTCAATAGTACAATACTTTTTTCCCTACCTAATCCTTGGTAGCTGAATCTCCTCAGTGAGTCGATTATGATTCGGTGGTAGATTCAGCGTAACTCTGCTCTCGCTAGGGTCAGTATTAGCAAGTCTTCACGGGTTGAGCCCCGTGAACTCACGCGTCCGTGCGTAACTGAAAAATCCTTTAAGGCTACCAGCGAATAGGCGGGGATATAAATAGAAGATGACAGCATTTGAGATGTTCGCATCGTTTAACCTCCACGACCTACGGAAAACTGCATCGGAAGTCTAATTTATCATAAAAAATAATATCAATTATTTAATGTTAAAAAAATATGCATCAAAATCGAACAGCGCGTTAATTCGTCTACATCTTCAAGGTGATTGAATATTAATGACTGCGCTGAAAAAGAACACAGATGGCTGACTAATTAGCGTCAAATACATAATAATTATATTTGTATAAACGCGAACTGAACAACATTTAACTAATAAGTATTACCGCAGGCCCCAAGTATTTTACTGTTTGCTAATTTATGTTGGTATTTTATTAATGACATGATGTAATAAAAATAAATTTCGAAAATAATGTTATTAGCTGTAACTGCTACACTTTTGTGATGATATAACATCTCAAGTCTCGAGGGGGGCTGTAGTATTTACATTATTGAAGTCAAGCCTTGGTAACTTAACAACAAGTGGAATGTGAGCTCGTTCACTGGTCTAAGCAATAAAATGCAATAAAGGAGAGCGGATTAGTTTTGCACACGGTCGGTCAAGCAGCCAACGAAGAGGGTGGGATGCAAGTATGTTCTTCTTCTTCTGAGTCGGTCTCTTCATTGCTTAAGGTCGTGTCTAGTAAATATTGACCACTCGATGCACTATACTTCCTCACGTCCCCTGTCCTCGGCGTCCTTTACAGCCGCGGTTATTGGCAAGCCGGTAAGCGTTTTTACCAGATCAGTGTGCTTAGTGCGAGTTTTGTACCATTCTTGACAGCATAAAAGTTAACTCAAATTTGTATGCAGTTGGAACAGCGCCCTTAGCGCAAACGTAGGCTAACGTTCCAACTCCATACAAATATGAGTTACCTTTTACGCTATCGAGAACGAGAATAAGCGTCCTCGTGATCTCCCGTCAACCTGACCAACTACCATCAGCTTCTAACTTAATTATTTAAAGGCTAACAACAAGTATTCAAAGAAAAAATAATCGGCTATGAAAAGAACGTGATTTTTACGACAATATGTTTTAATTACAAAAACAAAATCTTGAAATAACTAACAACAGTCTTGATCTATCTTCTTTATTTTAGCTACACGGTCCAATGCGTATGTATCAAGCAGGGGCGGGTGCTGGAGTTTCTGCAATGGTAGTTTCGGCGGCTGTTGATGGCGTGGTGGCTGCCGGCATCGGAGTCTCTGGAGTCGCAGCTGTTGTTCCGCCGTCAGCTGGGGCGATCGCTTCGTTAGCTGGTTGAGCACCGCCGTCTGCAGAGCCGGCTGCCTCATTAGCTGGTTTAGCTGCACCATCAACCGGCGTTAGTGGTCCCGCTGCACTGTCTGTGCTGTTGCTGGCATCAGTAGTATTAGCTGACGTGTTGATCTGAGTGATAACGGTGGTGACATTCGAAGGCTGGAGAGCTGTGTTCGCATCTCCGTTGTTCTGAGACGTTTGACCATTAATTATTGGTCTAACAAAAACCAGTGTTTGCTTTTCACCATCGGTCTTTTCTGAAATCGTGATGTTGATCTCTGTAATTTTAAAAGAAACCTAGATTAGATCGGGAATTGTGAATGTTCATCTAATTAAGGGTTTTTGGGGGTATGAAGTTTGTTATTGATGATATTTTCTTGTATATAAATAGAGAGAAAATAGATTTTGTGGACGAAGTTTCGCACTAACATCTTGTTACTTCAAGAACTCGGCATCAGCATCGATCAGTTCCAGTTTTCTACGGTACAATAAGAGCTTTATTTAGATACGATTCACAACGAGATAAAAAGTCCATAGAAAGCTTCGTCCTTCAGGGAAGCTTTGACGGCACAAACAACGCGAAAGGTCTCCCACCTGGTGAGCCGACCAAATAAAGACTACAGTGGGAGGTTCTTAAAGTTAGTTCAGCAGAATGGCATCGGAGGGAGGAAGAGTTGGTGGGCCATCGTGAGACCAATGAAATTTTACTCCCGCAATACTAAATTACCATCATGACCACTTCGTGAAGAGTGAAACGAAGAATTTCTGGCTTAAAACTATCAGTTATTGGCGAAGATGCTACCTAATAATGTCATTTTTCTGGATATATCTTGACAATCGGCAGAAAGCAAACAAAGTATGATCGATTGTCCGGATCAGTGGAGGGATTCGTATTACTGGTTGTAAAAGTTCAAATTGTGAAGTTAATGTTTTCTTGATTTACACCACTAGCTGTCTTTGGGTCTCATCTATCCATGGTGATGTGATTATCTTTGAGTTCCATATCGTAAGTCCCGACTTATTTTGAGCTTTCGTCTTCACTTCGACTGAGGTTGAATGTAGACTGATACCAATGACTGGCAGTTGAATATGACCATTTTTTTACATATTACATACACATAACATACATACATAACAGACATTACGGTTTCATTTCACGCTTGTTGTAGTCATTATAACATAATTTGCATGTAGACAGAGGTATCGGATAGTAAGAATGATATGGTCTTTCTTAAATTCGTGTCCAATTGGGTCGAGGAAGTTACCGATACAAAACGTCTTTAGTCGCCTTAAGTGGCCGAATAATGCCGGCTATATTTTTGTGAGGAAATCCACTAGCTACCACTACTAGTGGTCACTGACTGATTCGGTGATGCAGTTAGCGCCCCTGACTGTTGCGTCCAGGGTCGTGGCTTTGATTCTCACGTCGGACAAATTAATGAATTGAGAAAATTGTTTGCTCTTTGTATGGGCATTTATTTCAATCTGATACCCATAACACCTTAAATTGGGGCGAGAAGACCATGCGTGATTTGTTCCCAAGAATTATTATTATCACTGTTAGTGCTAGCGCGTATTTTGAGAAGCGGGCAGATGCTGTTGTCAAACCAATTATTGCTTTAAGCCCACAATGCGTTCTGGTTTGAAGGCAGGTTCAAACGGGAAATACGACTGAATCTCTGTCTCAAGGAGTCTAAAAGAGCAACTTTACAGCATTATTGGGAATATCTATGAAATGCGGTAACAATTTAACAGGATTAAGACTATGACCATGACCAAGCCCGTTCAGTCATCTAAGAAAAATAGATAAACAGGAACTTACCTATAGTTCCACATTGCGCACACGTACACAGCGCAATCTGCGAAATGTAGTTATTAACTTTTACAATAATTCGACTTACATACGAGTCAAGAAGAACAACATTCTTCCCTTACCTATTTCCTGGTAGTCTAAGGGACTATTCCAGCTAGGCGGTTCAAGATTTCAAAGCATAAATAAGCTGAATGCGATATTTTAGTACGCAAATAAAAAAAAGAACTCACCAAAAACAAAACGATGTTTTCATGATACATTTTGCGAATTTCCGTAATCCAATGACGGATTGCTTATAAATTTTACCAAATTTATACTTTGACATTTTAATTTAAGATAAATATGTGAACAATTGTTATGGACTTTTCGTTTGTTTTAACAAGTGCTAATCGCATTCGTGGCAGACGGGGACCTTTATTTCAGAGTAAGAGGGGCCGGATTCAAGGGAAGCGGGGGGTTTCGAAAATAATGCGAAAGGAAAGACCCGCGAAGGAATATAATAGATCTGATATTATAATATAAATAATAATAATAATAATAATAATAATAATAGCCTTTTCATTCCTAAACATAGGGTTACAAGAGGTCCCTAAGTTCGGTGTGCCTTTTGGCATAGGCCTCCTCCAATTCCTTCCAATGGGTCCTATCCCTTGCTACTCTCAGCCAGAATGGTCCCGCTGTCTGCTTCAAGTCATCTTCCCATCTCCTGATTTGACGACCCCTACTTCGTTTGCCGTCTCTTGGTTGCCAGAGGGTGACTTGCTTGCTCCATTTGTTAGTGGGGTGGCGTAGCATATGCCCAGCCCATCTCCATTTTTGGACGTCTATCCGGGTGAGAATGTCTGTGAGTTTCGTTCTTGTTCTTATGTCTACGTTCCTGACTCTATCTTTGATTTTTAACCCTAGCATGCTTCTTTCCATGGCACGTTGGCATTTTATTAGCTTCTCCCTGTGGTTAAGTGTCAATGACCAAGTTTCGCAGCCATAAGTAAGAACTGGTAGAATACAGGTCTCGAATGTTTTCTTTTTGATGTGATTGCCTAGATCCTTACTTTTCACTATTTCCTTCAGTGACCAGTATTTTCTCCAACCTTGGGCTATTCGCCTGGTTATTTCCTTGGTCATTACATCTGAAGGGGATATAATCTGGCCTAAGTAATTATATTCTTTGACATATTCGATCTTGATGCCATCTACCATAATGTCTATTTCCCTTGAGTTTGTCATCAATTTTGTTTTACTGGCATTGATTTCCAGACCAGCTTCCTTACTTATATTGGCTAGGCTCTGCATCATTAGTTCTATTGCCGCAGGATTCTCTTCAAGAAGCACCAAATCATCGGCAAATCTTAGGTGGTTTAGGCGAGCTCCATTTATATTTAGACCTAAGTGGTCCCAGTTTAGCTGTCTAAAGATGTGCTCGAGTACGGCGTTAAATAGTGTAGGGGGGAGAGGATCGCCTTGGCGTACACCCTTTTTGATAGGAAATGACTCTCCTGTTGATTCAAGTTTGATACTGGCCTTGCTAGATTTATATATACTCTTGAGTATTTCTATATAGTTGCTCTGGACTCCTTGTTATTCAAGACTCCGCCATATGTATTGGTGCCTGAGGCTATCGAATGCCTTTGAGTAATCTATGAACGCCAAGTATATTTGTTTATTGTATTCATTATACTTCTGTATCAACTGTTTTATTGTGTGAATATGATCTATTGTGCTGAAGCCTTTTCTGAATCCTGCCTGCTCTGCGGGTTGGCTTTCATTTAGCGTTAATGATATTCTTTCCAGGATCACTTTAGCAAATACTTTATATATGTTTGATATTAGAGAAATTGGCCTATAGTTCCCAATCTCGTCTCTAGTGCCTTTTTTATGTAGTAAAATTATGTGACACTCGGTCCATTCTTCTGGGATTTGCCTTGTTTGTAGGATTTCATTGAAGAGTTTTGCCAGCACAGGACTGATTTCCTCTAAAGTTCCCTTAAGCATTTCGTTAGCTATCTTGTCCGGCCCTGGAGCTTTCTCGAGTTTTTGGGATTTTATTGCCTTGGTTACCTCTGGGGCAAGGATCTCTGGCACTTCGTCTACTTTGTTTTCATTTGGTTCGTAAACTTCCGGAGTTGTGTCCAACCCTGAACCTAATTTATCAGAATACAATAGGCGGTAATAGTCCGTGGCTAGTTTCAGTATTGAGAGTCGGTTAATTAAGTTAGATTCGCGTTGGTTCAGTTTCAATATCCATTCTTTCCCATGTTCGCTTAGTTGCTTCAGAGCCTTTTTTGTTCCTCCTGTTCTTTTTATATTTTCTTCTAAAACACTATTTCTTTTCTCTCTGCGGTCTTTTCTTATATTCTCCTTAATTTTCTTGCTAAGGTTTGCAATTTTTTGGCGTCTTTCTTTATCCCCTTTATTTGATATTAGTGTTCTTCTTTTATCCAATAGTTCTAGTGTCTCCTTGCTTAAATAGCTTTCTTTGCTCCTGGGTTTGCTGACTAGCATCTCTTTCAATTTGTTTTGTAATCTTCTGTATTTAATCCCAGTTTCTGCGTCGGAAGCAATAATTTCTTTGAGTGATTCTGTTGTGGGAGAATTAATGGAATGACTGTGTTCTGACATTTGATACAGCTTATTATTATTTGCTAGGTTTTTCCTGGATCTTTTGGATTGGTTTAAGCTTAGGCAGCTTCTCACCATACGGTGGTCTGTGTTAAAGTTAAGGTTTTTAACTATGTTGGTATCTGTGAACGCGCTTGCTTTGTTAGTTATAATAAAATCTATTTCAGTTTTGAATTTTGCACCTGGGGAGGACCACGTCCATTTGCTTTTAGTCCTTTTGTGAAAACGTGAGTTCATTAAAATAAGGTTATTTTCCATCATGAACTCTACTAGTTTCTGTCCATTTTGGCTTCTTTTGCCATGCCCAAACTTCCCGATTGTGGATTCTTCTCCATTTTGTCTTTCTCCAACCTGTGCGTTAAAGTCGCCCATGATTATTATATTGTTATTGTAGTGCGGTTTTATTGCTTCTGCGATACTCTCATAAAAATATTCTATGTCTGATATCCCTGCTTGTTCTGTTGGGGCATATATTTGGAAGATGGCCCAATTTTTTTTGTATTCCGGAAATTTTAAATGAGCTATCGCAATTCTGTCAGATACTCCTTCAAAACCCATAATGTTTTTCTTCAGCCTAGACTTAATAAGGAAGCCTACTCCTTTTTGTCCGGTGTGTTCTCCTTTGTGAAACATGATATAGTCGTTCCTCTCTTCTATTCCTTCTCCTGGCCTTCTCATCTCACTGATGCCTATTATGTCCCATTTTATGTTGGATATGGCTATTTCTAATTCTTTTAGGCTCTCTTCCGTTCTTAGTGTCCGAGTATTCAGTGTGTAGACATGTATATTTTTATGTTCGGTGTTCTTTTTATCTTGTTTTGTCTGTATTGTTTTCTTTTTGTGCATATTTTTTCTGGATAGGTTTGCATTAGGTTGTTTCGAGTTGCAATATTTTGATTTAGATGGAGGGTGTTTGTCTTCTTCCCCCACGGTGACAAGCCGGCTTGGGGTGCTTGTTATAAATGTTGTGTTTGGTAATGTGGTTGTTGGGATTGTTTGGATCCGGGTGCCGCATATTAGTTTTGTGAGGGATTTGATAATGAAGCGGATCTCCCGCGCTCTATATAGCTCAGTATATTTGGGCGCATTGTTTCCTTTGTCGCGGTTTTAGAAGAGGCGTTGTTCAGGGTGGTCGATGTACTTTGAGTATTACTTGCATTGACTTTCTTTTGTGATGGTGTTTTCGGTGATCTTGAAGTCTCTCGTTTCCTCTTTTCTCTGTTGCTTTCATGTGTTTTCTTTATTATCAGTTTGTCGTATTTGATGAACGCTATATTCCCTTTGTTCTTTTCCTCTTCAACTTGCCGCTGTAGTTGTTTACGTTTTTCTATTATTTCTTTAGGGTAGTCCTCTTTGATATTTATACCTTCTTGTAGGTTACGTCTATTTCGCAGAATCATGTGTTTTTTCCATGTAGTTGTGAGTGAGACTACAACAGGGCGATTTTTATCGAGCTCTTTTTTACCGATCCTGTAAGTATTATTAATTTCGAAGGTTTCAAAATGTACTCCCATTTCCAGTATAATGTCTTTTATATAGTCTACTAGCTCCGTTTCTGTTGTTGCTTTTCCTTCCTCGATGCCAAAAAAGACAAGGTTATTTTTGCGCTTCTCCTTATCAGCGAATTTCAATTTTAACTCTAGCTCACTTATTTTATTTTTCAGTTGGGTGTTTTCTTCGGTGATCGCTTTAAACTTTTCGTCTAGTGCTGCCATGACATTTTGTGTTACTGTAGTTGTTATAAGTTTAGTTTGTTGGTCTAACTTTTCATCTAATTTTGCCAATAGAATTTCCATACTTTTCTCCATGTTTGGTATTTTTTATATTGCTATGGCAGCACTTGTTTCGCTGTGACAACACTGGTTTTGTAATGGCAGCACTTTTTTTGCTGTGGCAGCACTTGTTTCGATGTTTGTTATGTTGGTACTGTAGTTTCCACTCTGTAGTCTATGTACAATTTGCATCAGATGACACTTCACAGTATTTTTGTAGGGTAGAATTATTACAATATGTGGTTGATTTGTTCTCACAATTTAACACTTTTCTGTAATTTTTTGCTAATCGTGTATTTTGTTCTTTGTTGTAAACAATAGTTCGTATGACACTCTTTGTTGGCACTTTTTTACACTGTTTATTTTTAATTTTCCACGGAGCTCTGTGACGTGCGTATTGACTGATCGACAACCGGAACCGGAATCCTATTATAATATAATAGAGAAAAAAAAAAGAAGAAAAAAAACCTTTAACAAAGAATTAGTCTAGCTATTCAAAGGGGGAACGCTGCCAGTATCTTCGGAACCTTGCCTAAAGAGACTCCTTTTAATAATATATTTTAGTTATAAAATTATTATTTTTATTATTTCATATTATTAATATTATTTCAAAAATTATATGAAATTAGGTTGCTCAAACATCTCTAAGTAGAAGCTATGGCTTATAGTAGAGAATTTTTAATATTTGTATAAATAAGACGAAATGTATCGGCTAAATGGTGCGGTGAACTTCGATGGGTGGCCGGGAAGAGTTGGATGCGGAGAAACGAAGAACGGGCGGTGTGTGTCGATTGGAAGAGGCCAGTAAAGGACGACTGGGGGCTGATAATAATGATGAAATAAGACGAATGCTTATGCAGATTTTAGCAAGTCTGCAAGGCTGAGTCCCGTAAGCTCGCCTCCTCGTGCGGTGAAGCTGCCATAACTCTTTGAGGTTACTAGTAATAGGTAAGACAAAAAAAGAAATTAATAAATTAATAATAATAAATAAATTAAAGAAAATTACTGACATTTAAACGCCAAAGACGAAGCTTCTCTATGGCGTTTGTGATTGACTGACAGAAATTGTCACGTAACGAAAAAGCGTTACGCCCGACCCCTTACTTAACCATAAACAAATGTTACGACTTTATAAGGACTTATCTCTCACACTTAGTGTTATCTCGTATTTCAAAATCTCCAATTGTATTTGTGGTTTCTCTCAATACATGTTAATTTCCGTAGAATAATAATAATAAATAATATATAGATAATAGGGAACAAATCACGCACGGTCACCCGAATTAGATTTTTTGTATTATGGATACCAGAGACTGACTTGCATACTTTTAAACAGTTAAATATATAAATGTAGGATTGAGAACGGAACGTATGAAAAGAGTATGGAACGGAGCGTTAAGATGTGAGAGAGCGAAAACGGAAAGAAAGGGAAAAGTGAATGACAGACAGAAGGACAGAGAGAAAAAAATCGGTTATCTGTTAAGTCGGTTTACTGACGACAGTGAACGTGACAACTATAAGAAAATACTGATGGAATGGTTTCATTTTTCAATTATCGCAATTATTTATAGCAAACAATTGACACCACATTCACTTTTCACTGAACTTCATACTTGACGAAAACATGTAAATATATTATACATGTAAATATATTGTATAGCAGCTGTCCACGCGAATGCATCGCTCACTCAAGTAGGAGAGAGACAGATGTCGAACGCTGCCGAACGCGGATGCCGATTGTGCCTCTTTGTCGCTCGTTACGCGCTCTCGCTTGCACTTCAAGCCTTAAATGGAACGCCTCAATGAGTCATGTTTTTTCGTGCGTGCAGCTGGCTCCATCGAATTATAAGACGTTGTCACATCAAAAGGGAGAATGCGAAGACGGTTAAAAAATAAGCAAGGCGTAATAAAAGTGTTAATTAATTTTTAATTATTATTATAACAGAAGGTTTCGGTACAGTAGAAGTTTTATTTTATGCGCTGCGATCCTTATTCTACATAAATAATAATCCAAACGAAGAACAAACAAGCCTGTTCATCCCACGAATATTTGCCCGATGTGGGAATCGAACCCACGACCCTCGGCGCAACAATCAGGGGCTATAAGTACTGCACTACCGACCTACTTCAAAATACAAAAAAAAAAAACACCACACAACAAAGGCATTGTTTGGAAAATACCGAATAATATGACCCCCATCCGATTTGGACCTAAATAGGACCCTATCTTGTTCTAGTTTGCATTGGAAAAACAAATAGAGAATTTTAACACACGGCAAGTATTAGTCATGATTAATTTTCAGTTTTACGAAGTAAAAACGAGAAATGAAACGTGTCTCTTTCTTCTCTATTCGTCGACAGGTTTTTGTTTTCTTACGTATAACCGCTGCCAACGAACTCAATAGGGAAATAAAATGATTGTTGGTCCTCTGTGCAGTATTTTCGTTCCCAACCATTGAGTTGATTTACTAACATCTTAAATAGACATTTTCTACTAACAACAATTTATATGTATGAAATCTCTATGTGTATGTACGTGAAGCTAAAACTTTGTATCATTTTTAGGAAAATTACACTACGACAACGCTACTTCGACAAAGCGGCGCGACACGAAAACCCTCCTATCATGGCCACCGTTAATTACTTATCCGACACATGTCTTGTGGATCCGGGGGGGGATCCACTCTCGGTGCTTTTAAACCTCTGAAGCACCGGTCACCGTCCTAACTCATTATATATTTAATTTTTTTACATTCTCTTTGACGAAATTTGCAGCACGCATTCTGTCAATGTTATGTCAAACGCCATTAGGTAACATGAAAGATTTAATATGGTGGTTAATTATACTTAAATCTTCAAATTTTTCAAATTGGGGATTCATTTTTATGTACGAGTATATAAATAGATTTTTATTATCGAACATAATAATATAAGGAGCGACATGAACGCTTCGACGAACATAATGACTATATTAAGTGTATAATCTATGATAATGACGTTAGCATCGAATCGATAGCGCTGATTGTCTTTTGGGCCATAAAAAAAACGATCTATGAAATTTATCTACCTATAAAATCTAAATTATATATTTAAAATTTATATATCTAATTTATATCTAATATACCTAGTCAGGTCATAAGTATTGTCACACAGTAAAAACTTTTCTTTTAGAATGCTGGCCACAAAAAAGTTTATTGAATTCGAATTTCGAATTTTGTTCATGAAAATAAAAATGTATACTTTTAGAATTTTACTCATTTTTAAATATCGAGTGGACGCTTAAAGAAGACCGTGTTGCAGTTATTGCGTTGCATCGTTGCGGTTACGCGCCAATTCAAATTTTTAACATACTGAAAAATTTTAATATAACCAAAAGATTCGTTTATCGTACCATGAAACGATACAATGAAGACTCTAGTGTAGATGACAGGTCAAGAAGTGGTCGCCCTCGGTCTGTTAGGACTCCAGCAGTGATAAAAGCTGTGAAGGCGCGAATTCAAAGAAATCCCAAACGTATACAGAAACTGTTGGCCCTTCAGATGGGGTTGAACAGAACCACGGTGAAAAGGGTGTTAAATGAAGACTTAGGGCTTCGGGTATATCGAAGAAAAACAGGACATCGTTTGAATGCTCGTCTAATGGACCTGAGACTGAAGAGATGCCGCGCTTTGTTGAAGCGGTATGCGGGAAAAAAATATCGGGAAATTCTTTTTTCGGATGAAAAAATTTTTACCGTAGAAGAGAGCTACAACAAACAAAATGATAAGGTGTACGCACACAGTAGTGAAGAAGCGAGCAACCGTATTCCGCGTGTCCAACGAGGTCATTTTCCATCCTCGCTCATGGTATGGTTGGGAGTTTCTTATTGGGGCTTAACAGAGGTACATTTTTGTGAGAAAGTTGTAAAAACGAATGCAGTTGTTTATCAAAATACAGTCCTGACGAACCTTGTGGAACCTGTTTCTCATACCATATTCAATAACAGGCACTGAGTATTCCAACAAGATTCGGCGCCAGCTCATAGAGCGAAGAGCACACAAGACTGGCTGGCTGGCGGCGCGTGAAATCGACTTCATCCGGCACGAAGACTGGCCCTCCTCTAGTCCAGATTTGAATCCGTTAGATTACAAGATATGGCAACACTTGGAGGAAAAGGCGTGCTCAAAGCCTCATCCCAATTTGGAGTCACTCAAGACATCCTTGATTAAGGCAGCCGCCGATATTGACATGGACCTCGTTCGTGCTGCAATAGACGACTGGCCGCGCAGATTGAAGGCCTGTATTCAAAATCACGGAGGTCATTTTGAATAAACTTTAGTGTCATAAGAATCTATGTTTTGTTAAGTTCATTTTGGTATATGAATGGTTACATAATGAATAAACTTGTTTCAATTACTTTACATTAAACATGTGGCAGAATTTATGACTTGACTAGGTATAAAATTCTCGTGTCATGGGGTGCGTGATTGAACTCCTCCGAAACGGCTTGACCGATTTTCGTGAATCTTAGCGTGCATATTAGCCAAGGTTGAGAATCGAACAATATCTATTTTTCATCCCATCATTTAAATGCTAAGGGTGGTCCACCCCAAAAAAAATTATTTTATTTTTTGGGCAAATTTTGAAGTGAAAGCTTCTTTAGAATCGTTGTGATTTCAAACCGGATGCAACGGAAAAAACGACAGGTAAGAGACACAAATACAAAAATGTATAGGATGAAGCCAGCAAAGAATGAGACAGAAATATATATACTATTTAATACAGCGCCATCTGTGAGATTTTTTAATACTAACGTGTGTATGAAAGCTCTTGTAGTGAATTTAATTTAGGATTATACGTGAAATTAAAATATCAATTCACAGAGGGCGCTACCTTACAATTATTTACTAATGACAAAATTTTACATATACTTAAGACGTTTAGGATAATTGTATTTTAATTTTGGAAGGTTTCACTTCTACCACGTGTGAATTGCACACATGTATTTTTTTTTGTTTCTAGATATTTATGATACAGCATACAAAAATACATACAACCCTAAATTTTCACCCTTCTTCGATCAACCCTTATTTTTTATTTGCTAATTAAAAATTTATTTTTTTGCAAGAATTTTGTTTTTATTTTGTCATGACTTAGAATAAAAAACTTCATATTACTCTGATATTTTCACCCCTCTACGATCAATCCCTATTTTTTATTTTTTATTTAACTTTAATTTTTTTGGAAAGATTTTCATTTTTATTTTTATTTTGTCATGAATTAAAATAAAAAATCTGATGTTACTCTCAATTTTTCATCCCTCTATGATCAACCCCAATTTTTTAATTTGTTTTTTATAAACTTTAATTTTTTTTGGCAAGTTTTTATTATTATTTTATCATGACTTAAAATAAAAAAAATCATATTATTCTCAATTTTCACTCTTATACGATCAACCCCTATTTTTCCATCCCAATTTTTATTCTATGCACAGATCCGCAATAAGGTTGCAAGATGGCAATTAAATGTTATAATTGTAGTACGATAAATTCTTATTCAGAGTTTATAATTTCAAGTTCCTTTAATTATGGTTTTTTTTAAAAATTCAATTTGATCTCCCGCCCTCGCCCATAGATTATACACTTACGGCCGTTTTCAATAACCTATCTATCCCTAGTTTCGGTTACTAAAGATAGACAAATCTATATTTTTGTCCTTACTTACGTTCCAATAACCTATCGACGGGCAGCAGTTCCTATCGGATTTATCTATCCATCGTCGGGAGGACGGATAGCCTGCTAAAGATAGAACGCTCATACAAATCGTGCTTACTTCCGTTTCAATATGAGTTTTAAGTAACTCTCCGGTAGGCGGCGCTATCTCTAGTATGGGCATTCGCTTATCTGTCAAAATCGGCCGATTACATGTTTATCTTTCGAAAGTAAATCGCTATAATTTAATAATTGTTTCTCTTCCTATTGGCATATTGTAGCAGTGATGATAGTGATATGGAATTATTTCAAATGATAATGGATTGTGACGCAGATAGTGATAGTGAGGCCGATATCATATGGTTAGGAAAATAAAGATCGTCTGAATTACATGGCGAAGATCAATAATTACGAATTTGACTATAGATTTCTGAGCAAAGGTGTTGTGAATGAATTGATTAATTTAATGAGACCATATTTGAGTGTAACGTCAAAAAGGTAAGATAAATTTTAACCATAAAAATACTCGTTATTAAAACTTATATTTAATTTTGTTTATAGCAATAGCAAAATTATACCTAATTTTTGTTGTGTTACAAAATCACACTCAACAGGAATTCTATAATACTGCTGGATTCCCATGGTGCCCTAAATGACATTCATATACTAATACAATAACCTGGTAGGCTATTTACCTTCATTCTTATTACACACTGATACCTCTACATTTTATATTTGTGTTACAGATTCAAATATAGGAGAGGAATTTAGAAATAGAAAAAGAGTATTTTGAATGTGTAATTTGTGTGCAATGCATCATTGATGTTTCAAAATGTTGTTGCTTGATGGCCTGGGTCTACTCATGATACAACTATAATTAACCATTCCGATTGAAAAGGTATTTCTTATTTATATTACCTTATTTATATTATTATTATTATATTTTTATTTATTTATATTATATATTTAGGTGTTTATATAAATTTAATATGACACTATTATAATAAATTATCTACATATCAAAAGGAAAATTGATAACAAGGTGGACTTGGAAATTGCTATTTGCTTGCCGATAGAGGCTATCCCCACAACCCTATCTTTTAACGTGATTAATTAACCCACATACTCAATCGGAACGATTTAAAATGAATCACATATTAAAACAAGAAATACTATAGAGAGGTAATCTTTTTTTTTAGTTAAGAGCATGTTATACTGTATTGTAAAATAATTTAAGCGAATAATGTATAATTTTCAGATGCATTGGTGTTTGTAAAAGAAGACTCCCTGTACATCATTGAAAAGTAGATTAAAACTAGAAAATATGCAAGCTGTTATTATAGCTGCCATGCTGCATAATATCGTCAGAAGTATGAATTTAGAAGAATTAGAATCAGAAATTTCAGTCGCAGATACATTACAGGAAAATAATATAATTGTTCGTAACAAATTTTCAAAACTTACATCTGAAATACAACTATGTACTTATAAATAATTGCTTCCAAAGATAATTTATAAAATAAACTCCAAAGATAATTTGACTATTTTTTATTTTCCAAAATGATAATTACATGGTAGTTAGTACATGCAAGATATTTAATTTAGAATTTGTACATATACTTAAAAAACTATCTAACATAAAATTATTATTGCCTACTTAATTTATGAAATTTAATATTCCTTTTAAGTAACTTTTAATTTTTTAAATTATCTAAATCTAACTTAACTTTTGCTACAACAATCTCCTTTTCTTTATTTTCCAAGTCAAGTCTCTTTTTTGCTATTAGATATTCTGCTAATGCATTGTCCCTATGCTAGCCTTGCATTTCTTTTCTTCCATCTTGTTTCCGCTTGGCTGTAAAAGTGTTAAAAATATTATATGTGACCTACAACAATGTGCATGCTTTATCCAAAATTTCATCTGCAATCCTTACCACCTCCAGCCTGTAACAAAGAGCATAATTATTTCAAATACTACGGCAACCTGAAGAAAAAATCATGTTTATCAATGTGTTATTAGAGACAAACAATCAACTAATTATCCTAACCTTACTAAGGTTGTTTCTTATGTTGCCGTAGCGTTCTTTAAGTTTTCCCATTTTAGTCGAAGCTGCGATGGAGTTCGTGTGAAACGACGAATCGACGAATTAAAATCATTTACAAGGGTTTGCCAAGCCTGCTCCTTCAATTTATTGTTTGTGGCATTTGTTGCCTTATTATTGAAATGTTTTTTCGCCGCCACAAGTTCTGCTAGAATCATCGTCTCATCTTTTGTCATGGGTGCTGCCTTTCTTGACTGAAAAATATATATTTTCTAAACTTGAACTCAAAGTTTTCAAAGTAAAATTATTATTATCAATGTAGTTCATAGATACTTACAGAATTCATTTTATTTCACTGTAGCTCTTTAATTATAAACACACTTAGAATTATAAACGAAAGTTTTAAAGCGTTTTGGAGGTAAGTCATCATCTAATATAGTAGGTAAACAATAGAAAAACAAACAAAAGAAACTGATCACTGCTTATTGGCAAACGGACTGTCAAAACGTTTCGTTTCATAATTTCGACTAGGATAAAAATAGCAATACGTCCAATTTAAAAAAATCTACATATGTTTTTATTACTTTTTGTTATAAACAAATGTGTTTATGATATTCTACAATATGCTGGTTAAATTATAGTTATAATTTAGAATAAAATAAAATAAGTCTTGATCCTGATGTTGTTTCGTATTTGTAGTAGAACGAAACGTATCAAGAGGCTCGGATAAATCGGAGGGAAGAAGCTATCTACTGTTGGTTAAAGAGAGATAGCACTTATCCGTGATTGTGAAACGCAAACTAAGGATAGATACGCTCTTGCTGATATTCGGAGATAGCTATCTATCCGAAAACTCAGATACGTTATTGAAAACGGCCGTTAATATATTTGAGACCCTCGCCGGTCGACTACTGATCAACTATCAATTGATCAGTTATCCCCGCCAGGTGTCACCACTCATCCAGCAAACATCACGTAGTAGGGATGAGGACGAAGCCAGTCTCCTGTTTTACTCACTATACATTTTTCAGCCATGTTTTTTTGGTTTTATTTGTGTATCAATCGTAGCTTGCCAGCCATGTTTCTTTGGTTTGTTTGTGTATCAATACTATGTTCAGTAGGTCTGAGAATCGGCTACTATCTATTTTTCATATCCCTAAGTGATAAGGGTTGTCCACCCTAAACATTAATTTTTTATTTTTATATTTTGGATAAAAAATTTTTTGTTATAATATGGTATTATGTGGTTGAATGAGGTTTTTTTTCTACACTAGAATTTCCCTAGAAATCTTATTTAAGGCAACACAACGTTTGCCAGGTCAGCTAGTACCTATATAATATACAAGCGGTCCGCTCCGGCTCCGCTCGGGTCTTTAACAAAAAAATGTTTTTTTTTTAAATAAAAAAAACAGTTATTGCGGCATAACTATAATAGTTAGACATATGCTGTCACGACACTTTTTGTAAATAATAATGTGTTCTACAAGGTCGTAGTACATTATTTTATTATATCATCAATAGTTTCCGCACGGCACGCGATGTAAAGAATATTTTAGGTAATATTTTTACACCTTGAAGTTTTAGTAAGGATCCCTAAATTTTTTCAAAAAAAGTTATAGTCTATGTCACTCGGGAATAGTGTAGCTTCCAAGCAGTGAAAGAATTTTTCAAATCGGTTCAGTAGTTTCGGAGCCTATCCAATACAAACAAACAAACAGATCTTTCCTCTTTATAATATTAGTATAGATACCAGCAGTTTGGAACGCCTTGTGGTGATCAGTAAAATCGAGGGAAAAAGGCCTAAGGGTAGAGGTCCCAAACGATGATCGGACCAAATAGCGGAGGAACTGAAAATACCTGTCAGTGACGCACTCCGCCAAACTACAGAACGGGGTCGATGGATTACTGGTGGTAGGACCTCTTGTGAGTCGGCGCGGGTGGGTACCACCACCCTGCCTATTTCTGCCGTGAAGCAGTAATGCGTTTCGGTTTGAAGGGTGGGGCAGCCGTTGTAACTATACGCGAGACCTAAGAACTTATATTTCAAGTTGGGTGGCGCATTTACGTTGTGGATGTCTATGGGCTCCAGTAACCACTTAACACCAGATGGGCTGCGAGCTCGTCCACCCAACTAAGCAAAAAAAAAAAAAAGACAGCTAGTTGGCGGAATCAAACGGAGTCACGATCCTCAGCAATGAGGGACCGATTGAAGGGAGAGATGTATAATCTAAAGAGAATGTATTTGTGTGGGTGTGGGTGGGTGTGTTCATACATATTTTCACCTAAATTATCTTACGTAGTTAGCTTTCTGAATCGTCTTATGACTTTTATATTTTAATATAAAATTGCATTTTGTTGGGAGCAAAGCCGCGGGTGAAGCTAGTAATTAATAAATGACATGCGTGCTACCAAAAAATCATTTAATTCTCATGAAACACAATGATACTTACAGTTCTTTTTGCGAATCCAGAGTGAGTCCAATCATAGTACCATTCATTGCCTACTAGTAGTTTCAAGTATATTAATTGCTATTCAAATATATATATATTTTAATAGACCTTTAAACGAGCTCACGGATCACCTGCTGTTAAGTGGTCACTGGAGCCCATTGACATCGACAATGTAAATGCTGCAAACTCTGACACGCATTCTCTGTCTCAGGTTTTCAAATATAGTACAACGGTCGCCGCGCTCTTTAAGTCGAAACACGTCACTATTACCCGGCAGAAATAGGCGAGATGGTGATGCCCACAAATGTGGGATCATGAGGCGCCCTGCCACCATTAAATCGCCAATTTTCAATATGTAAAGAAGAGCCTGAGCGAGGTATACTACCTTATCCTTATCCTGAGGGACCCCCCATCATCACAGAGCACAAGATATTTGATAGATGCCTTCACGATAAGCTTGCGTATATACAAGCTCCGAAAAACAGCATTCGTACCGTCGGTCTACCGAGCAATATCACATGCTCAGTGGATGATCTTCCTTTCGTAAATCCAAAAAACCATATACACAGTCCACTGAGTTTCTCGCCGGATCTTCTCAGTGGGTCGCGATTCCGATCCGGTGGTAGATTCGGCGAAGCACTGCTCTTGCTAAAACTAGTGTTAGCAGATTCTGTCAAGTTGAGCTCGAGAGCTCACTTACCCGTCCGGGCGTAGCTGAAATAGCCTCTTAGGCTACTAGCGAATAGGCAAGGCCAAAAAAAACTAGTTTTTTTATTACAATACAATTTTTAATTACAGTACAATGATTTTGTTTAGAGTTGTAGTAGGTTTTTACTGGTAGGACCTCTTGTGAGTCCGCGCGGGTAGGTACCACCACCCTGCCTATTTCTACCGTGAGGCAGTAATGCGTTTCGGTTTGAAGGGTGGGGCAGCCGTTGTAACTATACTTGAGACCTTAGAACTTATATCTCAAGGTGGGTGGCGCATTTACGTTGTAGATGTCTATGGGCACTAGTAACCACTTAACACCAGGTGGGCTGTGAGCTCGTCCACCCATCTAAGCAAAAAAAAGGTAGGTATTAATGATGGCTCGAAGGCATATCCAGTTTCACCAGGACAGGTCGGCGTACACGGAATCAGCCAGGAGGGGTAGTATTTGCTGCTCGAGCACCATCGAAAGAGACCTGGCAGCTCAGAGGCAGCAGCTGCGTGAGTGCATCTAATACGGGATCGGAATCAACGGGCTTATTAGTTACCGGAGTTAGGTTTCTCGTCGGATTGTTCGACAAATACGGTTGCCTGTGTAATCTATAGTGCTAGAGTCGCAGACGTGTAATTACTGTGTCAGTGGATCGGGTGAATTCGTAAGAGTGTGTCCAGGGCGTCGACACTGAGTGGCTCCTGCGTGGGCCGATTATCATGTCGCATTGCTTCATTGAAGTAGTGTATGTATCGTGGGGCTCTCTTTTGGCTCCCTTTTTTTTACTATTCTAGTGACCTTGAGGGGTCACAGCAGATTCACCCGGCGAGTAGGTGAGCTCACGGGACCCTAACCTGATCTTTGCTACCACTAGCCCCAGCAAGAGCAGTTCTTCGCAGAATCGGAAGCGCTACCCACTGAGAAGATCCGAAGAGAAAATCAGTGGGCTGTGTCTGATAACTATTTAATGGCAGAAATAGGCATAATGGTATCTGTGTGATACCTACACGTGCGAACTCGACTTTTTGCACTTATGAAGCCCCGATGTCGCTGCCTACCGACTTCGAATGGGTCACTTTTTATTGTACCTATTTATGTATAGGAGCATACGGATGAGCAGAAATTTTGGAATGAAAAGGATTCCGTAATGTTGTTAAAACAAACAAAGAAACACAAGTAAACAAATTTCAAATGCTTTATTTGTTAATTCACATAAATTTTTTTTGGGGCTGGTCGGCCGCTTTTCCAAATGCTTCAAACAATTTTCTTATTCTAAAATCTCTTTGTCCATTTTAACTTAATCGCCTGTGGTCATTGTCAACCGATCTATTCCTTGCAGGAAATACCTTTGAAATACTATACATTATATTTTTTAAAGCGAACACTACTTTAATTATTAGCTTGTGCACGTGAGACCGTATATTCGACATTGGCGAGCACATATTTCTACGCATCTTTGACTTTTTATATAAAGCCTCAGAAACAGGTTACTTTGAAAATAACCTATTCATTGAACCTTGATTCGTATTAACAGTTTGTTTTTTGTTTGGAATGGCATAATATATTGTAAATATTATGGAAGAGTTTTTGAAAAACATAATGTTTTCGGTATCGATTTGATAGATGCTATTAATAATCGAATTCTAATTGGATTTTCTTAATATATCTGCAACCACAGTAGTGTTCGCCAATTCTTCATTCTTAAATTTACTGCTGTTAAGCTCTCTTGTAGCTAGATATGAAAAGTGTATCCCGGTAATATCCATTCTGGTTCTAAATATATTTTAATTGTCTATTCATTTTGATCATCATCAAACGATGTCTTTTGGTATCTTTGCATGCTGCTAGAATGATAACTGCTCCGAGACGATGAAGCGCTCTCCGATGAGGACTGGCTAGAGCTGATTTCCTTGGTAGATTCATTGGGATCGTTATTTTCACTGTTTGATTGAAAACTTCTGAAAGATCTCTGGCTAGATTTCTTTGATTCCTGTTGATTAAATTGGTACGCGCTCTCAGAGGATCGTACTGTGTTACCATTTTCATTATCGTTCTGATTGTTTGAGAGGTTTTCGTCGTTTTCACTATATTGCGATCGCTTGAGTTCACTGTATCTTTGGAAATCTTTGGATTCGGACTGGTTGTTATTGATTATCTTTTTAGATCCGTGCGACTTTTTCTTTTTCTCCTGAGACTGAGTTCCACTATTATCAGTGCTTCTAGATTTTCCATCACTATTTCCTTTATTTTTGCAAGGAGTTCCACGTTCAGCACCTTCTGATGTGTTACTATTAAAAGATTCGCCTCTATCTTCAGTTACTTTCTTACCTTTGGAGTCTGTCTCATCGTCATTATCGTTTCCGGTTTTCTTAGATCCCTCTGGTTTCCCAGGACGTTCTGGTTTTCTTGAACCTTCAGGCTTGTCCTTTTTATCTTTAATTTTATCAGTAGAGGATTCACCTCTATCTTCAGTTGCTTTCTTACCTTTGGAGTCTGTCTCATCGTCATTATCGTTTCCGGTTTTCTTAGATCCCTCTGGTTTCCCAGGACGTTCTGGTTTTCTTGAACCTTCAGGCTTGTCCTTTTTATCTTTAATTTTATCAGTAGAGGATTTGCCTCTATCTTCAGTTACTTTCTTACCTTTGGAGTCTGTCTCATCGTCATTATCGTTTCCGGTTTTCTTAGATCCCTCTGGTTTCCCAGGACGTTCCGGTTTTCTTGAACCTTCAGGCTTGTCCTTTTTATCTTTAATTTTATCAGTAGAGGATTCGTCTCTATCTTCAGTTGCTTTCTCACCTTTGGAGTCTGTCTCATCGTCATTATCGTTTCCGGTTTTCTTAGATCCCTCTGGTTTCCCAGGACGTTCTGGTTTTCTTGAACCTTCAGGCTTGTCCTTTTTATCTTTAATTTTATCAGTAGCGGATTCGCCTCTATCTTCAGTTACTTTCTTACCTTTGGAGTCTGTCTCATCGTCATTATCGTTTCCGGTTTTCTTAGATCCCTCTGGTTTCCCAGGATGTTCCGGTTTTCTTGAACCTTCAGGCTTGTCCTTTTTATCTTTAATTTTATCAGTAGAGGATTCGCCTCTATCTTCAGTTACTTTCTTACCTTTGGAGTCTGTCTCATCGTCATTATCGTTTCCGGTTTTCTTAGATCCCTCTGGTTTCCCAGGACGTTCCGGTTTTCTTGAACCTTCAGGCTTGTCCTTTTTATCTTTAATTTTATCAGTAGAGGATTCGCCTCTATCTTCAGTTACTTTCTTACCTTTGGAGTCTGTCTCATCGTCATTATCGTTTCCGATTTTCTTAGATCCCTTTGGTTTCCCAGGACGTTCCGGTTTTCTTGAACCTTCAGGCTTGTCCTTTTTATCTTTAATTTTATCAGTAGAGGATTCGCCTCTATCTTCAGTTACTTTCTTACCTTTGGAGTCTGTCTCATCGTCATTATCGTTTCCGGTTTTCTCAGATCCCTCTGGTTTCCCAGGACGTTCCGGTTTTCTTGAACCTTCAGGCTTGTCCTTTTTATCTTTAATTTTATCAGTACAGGATTCGCCTCTATCTTCAGTTACTTTCTTACCTTTGGAGTCTGTCTCATCGTCATTATCGTTTCCGGTTTTCTTAGATCCCTCTGGTTTCCCAGGACGTTCCGGTTTTCTTGAACCTTCAGGCTTGTCCTTTTTATCTTTAATTTTATCAGTAGAGGATTCGCCTCTATCTTCAGTTACTTTCTTACCTTTGGAGTCTGTCTCATCGTCATTATCGTTTCCGGTTTTCTTAGATGTCTCTGGTTTCCCAGGACGTTCTGGTTTTTTTGAACCTTCAGGCTTGGCCTTTTTATCTTTAATTTTATCAGTAGAGGATTCCCCTCTATCTTCAGTCACTTTCTTACCTTTGGAGTCAGTGTCATCGTCATTATCGTTTCCGGTTTTCTTAGATCCCTCTGGTTTCCCAGGACGTTCTGGTTTTCTTGAACCTTCAGGTTTGCCGTTTTTATGTTCTTTACTCTCATTAGTAGAGGGTTCGCCTCCTTTCCCTCCGTTAGAGGATGGGTCATCGTCGTTTTCGTTTTTCTTAGGTTCATTTGGTTTCGCAGGTTTGTAGTCTTTATCCTTAGTTTCCTGCTCATCGCCTTCATTATTAACGTCATCATCAGTATTATATTCTTTTTCGAAATCAGTGTCCTTGGATTTGTTCAAAGTCTCGTTGAGAGTGTGCCTATTGCAGACAGTTATTCGTTGTTTGATCTCTTTGATTTTCTGTATGAAACCTGTAAGAACGTATTATGAATTTTAATTCTTGCAATCTAAGAACAGACACTGCCTCTTGTACGTTGGCGCGTTTTACTTTAAGATTAGTGTCTTTGCCAATTTCATCTCGCTTCCGCTAAGCGACTAATGTCAATTTTGTACTCTAGGATCGGTTCGCCTTAGTTAGAAAATGAAGTCTACCTACTTCACCTATGAAGTCATACTTTTCAATGCTGGCCATTTGAAACGTAAGCTACGTATGGCTGGCATTAAAATGTAATTTATTTAATTCGTTTTTTGTTTTCACTACGTCTTTATCCTTTCCATCGGTATGGAGACGATAAAAATACGAGTTATTATGTAATACGAGCGCTGTCGCGATACCAATGTTATGCTAAAGTGAATTGAGCTGCATTGAGTACTGCTCCAAATTCTGAGGCTAATCTTTGCTAAGCTACCCAAATTACAGCTTGTCCCATTCGACTCCAAACAGAATAGGTTCGTCTAATTATCAACGACGTTCTCACGAATCGTTTGGAACTTATAGGTCTACAGAAGATAATAAAATGTTCTATAGGGGATGCTCCGAGGAATTACTTGAAATGATTACCTCGCCACCATCACCCCTGCTACCTAAAATCAGGGTGTGCGTCCGCGATTTGCTTCCAGAGGTATTTTTGCTACATACCCTCCGGCTTCCGACTATACTTCCCCCTCCCACAATATTATCCGGAGGCTATAACGTGTGCTCCTTCAAACGAGACCCGAGAAGAGCCGACCGGCAACTGCTCGCCTGTAACTCTGGTCTTACTGACGTCCATGGTGACAGCTCACCAGCATTAGAACTTTATTCGCATCTAACTAACGAAACAATTAAAAAGTAACTTACCTAATTCGTATTTAGTGTCCACGTCTTCTAAGTATTCAGCAAATCCTATTTAAAAAAATTGGTTGTCTGTAAAGTCGGTTTACAGCCGATAGCTTTACGTGATAACGTCAGTAGCAGAACTATTCGAATTGCTAGTTCTACCGTCACGCGAGAAGAGAGATAAATGTGTCACTCTATCGCTTGTTCTGCGCTCTCGCTTGCACGTTCAGTCTCAGGCGGAACGTGACATTTTTTCGTGCGTGCAGCCGTTGTTCATTGATTTATAAGAGGTTATCACGTAAAAAGCTTTATTTTTATAATACATAGAATACCTTGTTATTAAAAATAGCAAAATAAGCAATTTTAGCTATGACAAAGAGAAAATCTATAGATAAGAAAAACGTAATGATAAAACTGTTTAAAAAAATTCGCACGCAAACACAAATTGGTTCAGAGCGAAAACTAAACGCTCTTTTTCGATTGGGATATTTTGACTATAGTAAAAGTTTGTTTGAAAAAGGTTTGATTATTAGATAAAAGACTCACCGTCAACAATATATCCTCCGACTAAAAATAGAAACGAGAAGTGTATTAATAAAAAAGAATAGCTTAAAAAAACTAACAAAATACGCTTTTATAGAAAATCCAACTAAAAAATAGAAAATAAATTTTAATAAATTTGAATTAAAAATAGTGTAAGAAAAAAATATTTTGTTGTAAAAAAGCGTGTTTTTTTAATATCGAGTTACCATCGGTCCTTATTGAGTATACCAAATTGCGAGTTAATCCGACGTTTTGAAGGGGGTCAAAATCATGTTCAAAGATTCCGTTACAAACATCCTACATACTAACATACATACGTCTGAAGCTGATAAAAGCGTATTAAAAATAATATTGAATTATAATATGTGAATGTGCGAATGAATATATATGTGAATAGGATCTGATGGTCTGTGAACTGATTACGGCCCACCTTGGGAGGTCTACCCACGCTGCGTCTCAGTTAACCCTTAGACCTTTAAGCTTTGCCGTCTAGGTCACCGGTGCCCTATGCGGCACACTGATCTAATTATGTAGACTTCTGTTATTAAGCGCCCGGATTGCCTGACTTTTGTTTTTAATGTATGCTTTAGTCTTTAGTCTTAGAAATAGTTTGATTCTGGTTCGTATCTTCGCATTCGTCTTTCCCAGTGTCTGCTAGATAATCCGGCGCCTTAGTAACAGAAAGGCAACTAGAAGGTGCGCTCACGGGGCTCAAACCGGAGTGATGATAACACTGACCCTAGCAAGAGCCGTGCTTCGCAAAATCTACCACCGGATCGGAAACGCGATCCACTGCGAAGATCCGGCGAGAAACTCAGTGGGCTGTGTCTGAGGGTTAATTTACGATGACATAATTCATTGAATGCACCGCATCCCTGGGCACCGGTAAGTGACATGGGAGTCAAATGGTTAGCATTGGTCACTCGAGAAACTTTATATCCAGACGAATTCTTTTTATCATAAAATACAATATATTGCAGTGAGGACGAAAAGAAAATTTAAAACAAATATCTTTGTCTAAAACAGAACACGCAAAGTTGTCCCTACCTTAATTATAATTAAAGTTTTAACTTAGCTATAAACATTTGTAGTGATCATCGCGAGATGCGAACATTTGTAACTAAGTGATTACAGAAATAGGTCTGTAGAACGCGAACCTTCCATAAAATAGAGGTGTATGAAAATAAATAAATAAGTATGCTTTTTAGTTGTGTTCATGGCGAAATGTGAACATTTGTATTTCAGGGATTGTTTTACTGAGAAAATGTGTCGATACCACCTGTGTGCTTTGTGCGAGTTTTTAACGTACTCGATAGCGTAAAAGTCAACTCAATTTTGTATGGAGTTTGGAACGTTTGCCTGCGTTTGCCGCAAGGGGCGCTGTTCCAACTCCATACAAATTTGAGTTAACTTTTACGCTATAGAGAACGTTAAAAACTCGCACTAAGCGGTGGACCACGGGTCTTAAAATTGAGAGTGACTTATTCTTATATACCATGGAGTCCATGTGTGATTGGTTGGATTGAAGACTGGATTTACTTTTTCTCATATCTAGTTGAATGTAATGTGAAATTCTAGTTGAATGTATTGTCACCTACGATGATATTATAAATTTGAGAGTTTCTTTGTATGTTTGTTTTTATTTCACGGGAAAACGAAGTATCGACATCATTATTGCTTAAAAGTCATTAAAAACACATAGATACTCACATTTCGGATGATAACTGTTTCCAAGAGCGCCCATGATCGTGAACACTAAACAGGGAAAATGTTTTCAATAATATGCATTTTAGTTATGTGGTTACGGAAAAGCCCATGGCCATCAACAACGTAAATACTGCGGCAGAAGTCTCAGTTCTATTATAGTGTAGTCGTCGTGGCCTAAAAGATAAGACGTCCGGTGCATTCGTGTTGAAGCGATGCACCGGTGTTCGAATCCCGCAGGCGGGTACCAATTTTTCTAATGAAATACGTACTCCACAAATGTTCACGATTGACTTCCACGGTGAAGGAATAACATCGTGTAATAAAAATCGAAACCCGAAAAATTATAATTTGTGTAATTACTGGTGGTGAGGTCGTGAAGCAGCGTTTCGATTTGAAGGGTAGGGCAGCCGTTGTAACTGTACTTGAGACCTTAGAACTTATATCTCAAGGTGGGTGGCGCATTTACGTTGTATATGTCTATGGGCTCCGGTAGCCGCTTGGCACCGGGTGGGCTGTGAAGCTCGTGCATCCAACTAAGCTATAAAAAAAAAAAACTCATTACTACTTCACAGCATAAATAGGCGCCATAATTGTACCTACATTACAATAGCCCTAGAAAGAGCAGTGCTTGGCTTAATCTACCGATCGGCACGGGATCGACATCGCCACCCACTAAGAAGATCCGGCGAGAAACTCAGCGGCTCTCCTCCATCGTGGAAACCATTCGTGAGCATTTTATAAGTACGTATTTCATTAGAGCCGTCGGTCCTTACCTGCCGGATTCGAAAACTGGCCCAGCGGTATCGCTCGATACGATTACATCGGACGTCTTATACATTAAGCCGCCCCGATTTTGAAATTTACGACCATAAAATAAAGGTACTTCTCCAGTAAGTATTAAAGAAAATAGCTTACGTTTCACGAATATCACTTGTAGGAAGTTCTTATCCCATTTCGACGGTTCTCCTGCGAAATAAAGATAGGTTTTCGTGTTAGATTCACGTATTAGCTCACAGCCTAGTGTCATTTAGTTAACGGAATCAATGGTAATCGCACTTTGAGTTACGATGTAGAAGTGTTAAATATATTAAATATTATATAGTCAAACCTGGATAAGCGAAAGTTCAAGGGAGCACAATCTCATTCTCGCTTATAGAGGTTTCTCACTAACTCGAGTTTCTCGATAATGCACCCTCGGGATTTCATTTCGCGATTTTCCGGATTCAAACGCATTTACTATTTTAAGTTTATCACCTAATGACAGTACTTTAATTTTCCGTTTTGACTCATGCATCATTGCAGAACAGAACTTTCTTTCGCAATTGATTAACGATAAACTGAGTAAGTCCGACAAACAGGACGGTACACAGACACACGTGTCCATTCGAAAAGAATGCTATAAAATAACAACGTTATTTAGTTCCACGAAACAGAATAGGTTCAATATTGACTAGAAAACAATACAAAAACAATGGTAGGAAGTTCCACGAAAGTTAAGAATGAGTCATAAAATAGCAGATGTTAAATTCGTAATTTGTTTTGTCTTTTGTTCCTCCTACATAATATAAATAAATAAAGCTCGACTGTCGCTTACAAAGGTAAAGATAAGTAGCAGTCTCACTTACGGAGGTCCATGAGGGAAAAACGACTCTCTCTTACAGAGGTTTTTGTTTCTCGCTAATAGAGGTTTTGGGAGCTTAAAATGACGGGTCCTGGCTATTATTCTCACTTATAGAGTTTTCTCACTTACCCAGGTTTGACTGTATTCCTTGAAACAATTGAGCAATTTGGGCAGTACGGATTATACATATAACTCTAATAACAACGCGAATTAACAAATGTTATCTGTCTTTTTTATTTTATGCTTCCCTCACCGTGAAAGTAATTTAGGAGTGTTTTAGAAATTGATGGAACACTCAAAACAATCACGACAGCTTTAAATATCCGTACCATTTGATTTTTCATTAGCATTACAATAAAATTTAAAGAACGCTATACAGAAATCAATATTCATTTAGTATTCATATTAGATGAAGCTGCAATGAACAGTGAGGGTAGCTAAAGCTTTGTCATACTGTACTGTAGGAGCGTTGACCCCGATATTGGATAGTATTTCAACACACACATTACGTGCATTTTAAAAGACGTTCATTTCTTAGCTCCGTTCATGATTATCTTAAGTCCCTTCCGTCTGACTAAATTTTTTGGAATATTAAATGGCGCTGGATAAATGTAACTAAATATAAAACTTACGTTCCAGCAATTCTATTAGACTTCGTACAGTCGTTATAATGAATTTCGATGACCCTGTAATAAAAATTACGAAATTAAGTTACAAAAATCTCTCAAATTTTAGGTTACCTATCTTAACGATCAGTATGTTTGGGTGGGTAAAGAATTTAAACAAAACTAGAGGTCCCGCAGTAGTTGAAATTCGACTATAATTAATTGGAATTGTATAATAAGTTTGTACACTATTATGATTGTATTTTATACTTCTATAATCACAAATTTCGGGCTACACTATAAAAAAATATTAATAAAGACAAACAATATTTAATCTATTCTCAATTTCACAACAGACATCAAGAACAAAAGTTTGACAATAAATAGTATGCATGCGTGTGTGCGTCAAATACATGATGTGCAGTGTGTGTAATGTTTTCTTTATTGATTTAATGTTTCTTTTATGCATTATTTTAAAAAAATATTAGCATTGCACTTCTTTTCTATACTTTCTATAAGTGTGGAAAATTTCATACTCCTCCGTCCGCACAATTTTCGTAAAAAAGGATACAAAATTTTTGCTTCACGTATTCCACTTCCATAAAGGATAATTTTACGTTGAGCTTCTCGTCTCGACAATCATCGAATCAATTTTAAACGTCTTCTACGGGTAATACTTTGTGTTTTACTTTCGTCTACTTGGGGCGATATACGCCTATGCATATTGGATTCCTCATCGATCGCTTTTACAGTTAAAACATCAGTTACAGCTTATACTCCGTGGGCAGGGGAATGACACAAAAGATATAAGACATGTATCATACTAGCCCAGCTCACAAGGTTTACGATAAGGTAATATACGCCGACGTGACTGTAGCAAGCGGCTTAAAGTAGATTTCCACTTCAATATCATTATTAATAATAGGATATTCTTGGGTTTTCGCATGACGTAGACACAATTCAGTTTTTATTTTATGGTTTGGCTTTGGGTTTTTTAATTGTCGTTATTATTATTTCGTGATCATGAAAACCATAAAGTTGAAAATAATATAATGCCAATAGAAAACGCGAGATAAACCATAAATATATTATTATTAAGTATACACCCTTTTTTATGATTGAGGTATTCGCGGAGGCCTTTACAGTTTCATCAGGACAGGTGGGCAAGCAAGGGCTCAGCCAGGAGGGGTAAGATTTGCTAACAGCTACCCGAGCGCTTTCAAGGGAGACCTAACAACTCAAGAGCAGCTACTTCGCGAATGAATCTAGCATACACCCAATTAATAGTGTTAACCTAACTAATGGCTACCAAGACCGCTAGAAGCACAGAAGATAGACGATTCTTGTTTGAAGAAGCACACGTTCGTGGCTTTCGTGAAGAATGTATTGAATTCTCGGTTTTATGTTTCGTTCAATAATAATCGACTACAGAGAGTTTGTGAGACATTATTTGCAGATGGATGTGTCTTTCTTCTAGCGAAATTTGAGAATTTGGTATGCGCAAATGCCTTTTTCGGCATGATGATATTGCCACACGGGCGTCCGAATTGGTTGAAAGAGGCTGTAGGGACGTAAATTTTCCGAGTTTTAAATCTCTAAGACAAGAATCAATAAGGTTGACTTTCAAACACAATTGGAATAGAAAAATACTAGGAAATCTGCTAAAGAAACTAGGCTATGCGCATTTAATATCGAGGGGTGAATTTCGTTTAATACGCGTTATTTATCTTTGTAATCAAAGGTCCGTTTTATTTGGTAGTAGTATCAACAATTCCATGTTTTTAACTTCAATTAAGTTAAATAGCTGAAGAAGTTTTTTTGTAATTTTTTTTTATTCAAATTTTAAAATTGAAATGGCTCTCCTGTAAAGTTGTAAAAATATCGCTTTAACCAAATGGCCTTACACCCCTTGATATTATTCGATGGAGAATTGATAGTCAATTCAAGGTAAGGTTTTCTCCAGTGTCCAGTGCCCGGATGACCAAAATGGATCCTATGGTGCAATAGATCTGTCACCGCTGTATAAACATCAGAATGCGAAACCACAAACCTTCAGTCTTCTCCCACTTCTCTCCATCCTTGCTTCTTTTCAGCAAAGTGTCGAGTTCTTCGCGAATCTTCTCTAGTTTGTAAAACTTGATGATCTCCTTGTAACTCTCGAACTTTCCGGTTAGCTTCGACCAGCCCCATTTAGTTCCGAATTCGGGGTGGCATATATTCGGGCTATCTGTAAATGTTTTTAAGAGCTTAGAATTATCGCTCCAAACATTAAGCTCTAGAGAAAACATAAGCACCGACACATTATAAGTGCACTTGTACCGCAGTTCAATGTAACAGATGAAATCAAGATTTTAAAAGATTCCGTAGTTTTTAAAAGCACAAAGTACCTAGCCAATCGTGTGAGATAACAATACGACCTATCACTATATGACTGACTCAGTGGTGTAGTAGTTAGCGATCCCTGTTGCGCCAAGGGTCGTAGGTTCGATTCTCACACCGGGCAAACATTCATATATTGAACAGGTTTGTAATTACGCAACCAGTAATTACTGACTTGACTGGTTTAATTTCTATTACACGATGTTATTCCTTCCTTATTACATTCCTATGTACATGGGTTATGCCCAGCTATTATGATTATTATATGCCGTTTTGGGATCTCAGTAAGTTGGTACAACACCCAGAGAACGCTCCTATTCGTTCTTAAAGCATGATGTCTAAGTCTCTGTTTTATAGTACATCAATTGATTCACATTTCAAACCCGTGAGACGACGGGGCCATTCAAAGCCGCAATGGATTCACACCGAAATAAGCGGGTTAGCGGTACCTACCTCCAACGATTACTTACAATATAAATAATAAATTATGCTGTTTCTATTTTTATTAGACGATTTTATTCTTTCACCGTGGATGTCAAACGTGAACATTTGTTAAGTACGTATTTCATTAGCTGTAACAGTCGGTAGCTGTCATCGGAATTTGAACATCGGCTCAGTAGAATCGCTCGAAATGATCACATCGGCCAAGATAAGAATCTTTTAGGCTGCGAAAACTTACAGAGCTATTTTGAACGAGGCGTTTAATGTGATAAATAAGAATCAAAAATTACCTCTCAATAATGTTGTTAGCTTCTTCTCCTTGGAACAGATCGCAATCCTGAGAATTCCGACAAAGACTGGAAAGAAGAAAAGAAAAGTCTTTATTTTTTTTTATTAATTTACGTACTTCAGTATAAATGAGCTTAAGTCGTAATCGTCCTTGGGTTTTTTTGCTTTTTATTGACAGGCGATTGGTACATTACGATACTGTTTGAATATAAATTTTTTTGGATAGCCAATCAAATTTTCCTTTTTAAACTATATGTCACTAGACACTAATGCAATGTTGTTTTGTGACTTATGTCTGTTCATAGTCGAGACAACGCAAAGCCGTCTTCGTCCTGAATATGTCCTTTAAGATCCTTTTAGACTCCCAAATCACCAGTCATCTGTCAATAGTTCCACGGGCGAACCAACTAGACACAGCACACTGACTTTCTCGCCGGAATTCCGAAGTGGATCGCGATTTCGTTCAGGGGCCAATGTTAGCAAATTCTCTTAGGGCGAGCCCGTGAGCTCAGCCGTAATAGTCCTTTAAACTACCATCGATAGTATAGAAAAAAAATGCGTTTAACGAAACAAATAAAATTAATGAAAAAAAAAAGCAAACTTACGATTTCCGAATTTGGATCCAACTGAAATAAAACAAAAAGATACATCATTTATGATCTCGTAGTGCGAACTGGTATATTTATCAAAAGTTTCCCCCAGGTTTTATAAAAGATACCTCTAGAATGTGAAAATATATTATCTGTGCTAGGGATGTGCTAGATTAATGTTGATACTAGATTATCTGTGTCATGATCAAACCCAGAAAGCGACGACTAGGGATTCATTGGCGAATTGAGAGAATTTTTCTCGTTTGTTAATTTAGTGTTTCTTCAGGTTTTAACGTGTAATAACGGTGGCTTATTAACAACTTAGCGTCTATGAAAGTGCACAAGGGCGGGAAAATAAAAACAATATCACCTCACGTCGCTTTTCGGGTTCTTACCAAAAATCTCAGACTAATTTCATTGAATTTTACTAAATATCGTCTCATTTCACTTCATCGCAATCGATTATAGTCCCAAATGAATCAATTTCATCTCGTTTCGTTCGATAACATTCTTTAAATAACAGAAGATAATAATTGAAGATCTTTATAAACTGGCAACAATGTCGTTGCATGTAGCCAATTGCCATACATATACGAGTATACAAATAAGTTCCCATAAGCAAACACAGATACAATGTTTTTTTTTCTATACCTCGGTTCTTCTCTTTTGGCCGATTTTTTATTAATTAATATAAATACTAATGCTATGTGAAACTGGATTATACGAACGAAACGAAGTTGATCTATCTGAAATTGTAATAAATTACATTGAAATTTAATAAAATGATTCCTTTTTTTTTCCTAGTTGAATATACGAGATCTATTCCTACCTCGTATTAAGTCTCCCTCAGAGACGTCACAACGTGAACTGGGTATCGTTGTCTGATTGTTGACAATAAAAATTCCAATCATAAATCCATGGAAAATTAATAAATAGATTACGCTCACTTACATCCGGGTATCCAGCCATCGAGGATTCCAGAAATGCCTTTGACAGCTGAAAAAAAATAAAAGGTTTATTTTTATTTTTTCTCTCCGCTCTCGCTCTATCGACACGATGATCAATTTTTTAATTTTTTTATTGTCCTTGTAGGCAGACGATTATACGGCCCAGTGCGTGATTACCGTTGCGCCATGGACTTCGCAGCAATACCAGGGACAGAGCCAAGCCGCTGCCTACCGTTAATTATTATTAAATTATGTTAAGTCAAAAATAAATGTATAATTACTTCCGAATGTCACGTCGAGCGCTTCATCCCAATTTTTGGCGTGCTCTGTGAAACAAAGAAAAAACGGTAAAAATATTTAATAAACGACCACAGTTCTCAAAATAAGTCATGTCGTTCGATTAACAGAAGGATGTTAAACCGAAGTGTTCTAAAGAAACAAGAAAAACTTAAAAATCTATTCTAAAAATAACGGAAAATCAACTTATTAGAATATTACTAGAGGTCCCGCAGTAGTCGAAATTCGACTATAATTAATTGGAATTGTAAGCTTGTACACTATTATGATTTTTATACTTCTATAATCACAAATTTCGCCAAGACTACACTATAAAAATATTAACAAAGACAAACAATATTTAATCTCAATTTGACAACAGACGTCAAGAACAAAAGTTTGACAATAAATAGTATGCATGCGTGTGTGCGTCAAATGCATGGTATGTAGTGTGTGTAATGTTTTCTTTATTGATTTAATGTATCTTTTATGCATTATTTAAAAAAAATATTAGCATTGTGCACTTCTTCTCTATATTCTCTATAAGTGTGGAAAATTTCATACTCCTCCGTCCGCGCAATTTTCGTAAAAAGGGATACAAAGTTTTTGCTTCACGTATTAATATATAGATTAATTATTACTTAGGCCGTCTTGTGAGCAAATAGTAAACCGCTCTGAAGGCTGGGGCAGCCGTTGTACTAGAGATAGAATCAAACATTTAAATATCAAAGTAAATTTTGTGTTATTTCATTATATTTGGTATCGCAAACTCGAATGGCCTTAGCCAAATAATTGGTCTCATAGTATCACGACTAACCCACCTTTCAAGCCGGAACTTATTACAGCAGACAGGAAAATAGGTAGGATTGTGGTGCCTACCACGCAATGGAATACAAAAATGACCGGCGAGGTCAACGGCCTCGAGTGACCGCCACACTACCGCCGCTATTCGCGAAATATGATATCACTTATATTAACGCTTCGCTCCCTCGCCTTCGCCGCGCACTTGTGTTCTTCGGTGATATTGCTCGTAAAACGCCCGATAGCCTAGAGAGACTGTTTGTGACAGGGAAGATCGAGGGAAAGAGACCGCAGTCCGACAAGGTGGTTCGGTCAAATCCGCATCACTCTAGGGATCCCATTCCACGAAGCCCTTCATGCGGCCAATGATCATAGGCGCTGGAAGGACATTGCAAGAAGTAGAATCCTGTCAAAATATGATGGTCACGACCCTCAGCAGTGAGGAGACGACGCGAGGAGGGATATTAACGCTTCGCTCCCTACATTTACATTTATTCAAGTCAAGTAATTTACTCACTGCGCTTCGATATATCTAAGAATACATCAACGGAGGCACCGCATTTCTCTGTAAAAGAAAAAGAAAAATAAAATTGTTTATCTGTAAATTCGGCTTACGGAGGGTATTTTTACGTGATAACGTCTTAAAGAAACGTTTGATTAAAAATTGCATACTTTTATGTATTGAATTGAATTATCATTATTTTGTACAATAGAAAAAAGGAGCTAATTGATAATAATTTTTGATAAATTAACGCTTGGGCCGATTGTGCCTCTCTATCGCTTGTTCCGCGCTCTCGCTTGCACGCTCAGGCTCAGACGGAACGTGACAATTTTTCGTGCGTGCAGCCGGTGCTTATCGATTTAAAAGACGTTATCAAGTCAAAAAAAGTAAAGTAATTTTTGTTCGATCGCAAATCACATTCAAACATAAACAATACGTACTAAGAACGAATTTTGCTCAACTTACTTTTGTTCAGGCCTTTCGAGAAGAAAACTGAAAATGAGAAATGCAATTATTTATAATTAATTAAACAGCTACTGAATACAAACACCTAAAGGCAGAGGTAAATGGATTTCTTTGTAGGAGGCGTTCATCCACGCATGATATATTATAATAATTCGTAGGCTTCAGTTTAATATGTAGTTGTAATTTGGGCGAGTATGGCTAGTTCTTTAAAAGTATGGTAAATATATCATACTCAGTCCTCCGTCAGCGCAATGTTCGTAAAAAAGGTTACAAAGTTTTTCCTTTACGTATTAAGCGAAAGCGCGCCACCTAGTGAATATGAGCCGCAACTGCTCGTGAACCATCGGCTCGCTTCGGGCGGTATCCTTCGGCAGAGTCGAGGTGTCATCGCTCGGGTTAAACCGAAGCACATTCGTTGCTTAACTAGGGATTGTCGTCGTTTCGTGCTCAATCTTTTTTCACGACTACCCACCATACGCCGACTATTTCAAGAAATAATCTGCGACATGCATATAAGTCACTTAGTAAATCAAGCTACTTATTATCCTATTAAAGTAATTTAATTAGTACTCACTCAGAGAATCGAGAGGTCCGCTGTTTGTCTGGAAACAAACAAATCTTGCATCATGCTTGGGTACTTGGATACTTATGCACGGTTTTACTTCGTTCATACCTCTTCAGCACATCGCGAGATGTCTAATGTAAATATGTATATACAGCTATTTTTTTCTCCTAGCTAATCGTTGGTAGCCTAAGGGGCTATTTCAGTTACGCACTGACCGATAGGTGAGCTCACGGGCTCAATCTGAGAGAATTGAGTACCTATGTGAGCATAAGGCCGTAGTTAAAAAACTCGCACTAAACAAATATAAAAAAACACTGACAAATATTTCTTTTATGGAAACTAGCGACATCTTGTAGCGGATACCCCTAAACTTATATGTTGTTAAAGTTAAGGTACCTATTTAATTATGGTATAGTCTTTATTTGTTATAGACAAATTGATTAAATTTTATCAATGTATGGTTTCTGAAAATTTACAAAATCCTTCATTAAAAATGAATTAAAGGATAGGTAATATGTTACTGCCATCTACAGGAGCAATGAGAAACTAATCGAAGCGAAGCCATCTAGTGGCCGACGCCGTAAACATTTTTGTTGAATGCTTGAGTTGCTTATCTAACTAATTTATGTGTATTATCTACGCACTGAGTATTCATTGTGCCTCTAGTGCCCTCCAATACCGGCATCATTCCCAAATACGTACTCCACTCCCTAAATTCATGAAGGATGAAAATCCCCAAGGTGAATTCCACTAGGCCCGTGGTTTACCCATTAATTACCGAAATTTCTAGAAAAAGAAACCTTTCCATAACAATAATACTAATAATAGCTGAAAATTGTCTGTCTGTCTATTAGCTTACCTTTCCGTGTTTAGCGTGATATTTTCTGTGACCTTGAATGGGTCCAGTTTTGTGAACCTTCAGATGCGGCATAGGCCCTGCGGTCACTGCCACAAGCTATGAACAAAGAGGAAACATTTAGTTTAATTATACAAAAAAAAAAAACAACAAAATTAAGTATCTTCTAATTCTTCTTCTTTCTTTCCTATTACCTCTGCTGGGGTGTAGGACTCGAATGAAATTCTTTTATTTGCATCGGTCTTGGGCAGTCTTTTCCACCTTTTTTTTATTGCTCTGATGGGTGGACGAGCTCACAGCCCACCTGGTGTTAAGTGGTTACTGGAGCCCATAGACATCTTCAACGTAAATGCGCCACCCACCTTAAGATATAAGTTCTAAGGTCTCAGTATGGTTACAGCGGCTGCCCCACCCTTCAAACCGAAACGCATTTCTGCTTCACGGCAGAAATAGGCAGAGCGGTGGTACCTAAGCACCGCTCCACCAGTGCTACCACCAGTAATTACGCAAATTATAACTTTGCGGGTTTGATTTTTATTACACGATGTTATTCCTTCACCGTGGAACTCATCGTAAACATTTGTTAAGTACGTATTTCATTAGAAAAATCGGTACCCGCCAGCGGGATTCGAACACCGATGCATCATCATCATCATTATCAGCCTTTATCTGCCCACTGCTGGACATAGGCCTTCCCCAATGCCTTCCACATAATGCGGTCCTCCGCCTTCCGTATCCAACGACTTCCCGCCGTGCGCACTAAGTCCGATGCATCGCAAGATACGAATGCATCAAAGGTCTTATCCTTTAGGCCACGACGACTTTATTAGAGCGAAGCTATAAAATTATTGCATCGTAACCAATTCTAGACGCATATGCAAAATTTCAAGTCAATTACGGACGTCTTAAAGTCGATGGAAATGACTGTCAAAGATTCCGTTATATACAACAAAAAACCTACAAACAAATGTACGTACCAAACTAATCAAAGCGCGTTGAAAAGGTAAAATACAAAATGGAAAATTGCTACAACTATTCAATTTAAATCTGTTTGGAAATTCAGTGGAAGAAATAATATAGATTATTAGATTAATGTAACTAAAGCTTAGTTGTGGCCATCCCCAAACCCGCGATTGGCTAGATAAGAAATGTCACATGATAATTTGAAGATAAAATGTAAAACCACCACATCCTGGCTAACACCACCTGGTGTTAAGTAATCATTTAACACTAGGTGGGCTGTGAGCTCGTCCATGCATCTAAGCAATAAAAAAATGAAGCGACATTGTGTTTTTGAACAAATATAAAAAAGCTTCTTACCAGTGCCGCTAACACGAAAAGCCTAATCAAAGTCATTTCGACAACGCCGAAGTTCGTTATGATTTCGACATGATCGCTTCGTACGTTTTTATACGTAAAACCTTTCAAACTGAATTAACATACTGAACAATCGTCGAAAATAATTAAATCAAAAAATATTTGTATTATAATATATTATAATTTAATAACAATAATGTATGTATGGAATCTTGAAAACCAAACAACGTTATTACGAGCAACTGGGTAAATATAAGAAACGTTAAAATTTTTGGAGGTAACAAAGAAATCAATTTTAATATTTTAGCTTACATGATAGATGATATTGTTTTTTTAGGTATTAGAAATTAAATTACATTCTCCTAAATTTTTAATGCTCATATCCAAACAGGCGGTAAGTGTTAGTCCTGAACAGCAAACAATAATCTTGAGGAATTCGATGACTCAAATGACCCGATTTGTCTGCTGTCTGGTCCACGTGGGACCATAACATTGGTATGCCTTACCAAGTAGTACCACCATCAGTCCGGCGACATTCGCCCCTGGACATAGACACCGTCCAAAGTTCGCCATAATACGCAGTTCACATCCAGCGCGTACCTGCGACCATCCAAGCGGCTTGAAGCCATCGTGGTCTAAAGGATAAGACGTCCGGTGCATTTGTTTCTAGCGATGCATCGGTGTTCGAATCCCGCAGGCGAGTACCAATTTTTCTATTGAAATACGTACTCAACAAATGTTCACGATTGACTTCCACGGTGAAGGAATAACATCGTGTAATAAAAATCAAACCCGCAAAATTTTAATTTGCGTAATTACTGGTGGTAGGACCTCTTGTGAGTCCGCACGGGTAGGTATCACCACCCCGCCTATTTCTGCCGTGAAGCAGTAATGCGTTTCGGTTTCAAGGGTGGGGCAGCCGTTGTAACTATACTGAGACCTTACAACTTATATCTCAAGGTGGGTGGCGCATTTACGTTGTGGATGTCTATGGGCTCCAGTAACCACTTAACAACAGGTGGGCTGTGAGCTCGTCCACCCATCTAAGCAGTACCTACCTGTGCAGACTCAGGTAGGTATCACCACCCCGCCTATTTCTGCCGTGGAGCAGTAATGCTTTTCGGTTTGAAGGGCGGGGCAGCCGTTTTACTGTTAAAAGTGAGACATTACAACTCATATCTCAAGGTAGGTGGCGGCATTTACGTTGTAGATGTTTATGGGCTCCGGTAACTACTTAACACCAGGTGGACCGTGAACTCGTCCACCCATCTAAGCAACCAAATAAAAAAAAATTGCGACTAGCCATCATATATAAACAAGGTATTTGACAGATGCCAGAAACAATCCTCAAAAAATAATGATTTTAAATGAAAATGAGGAAATGAGGGTAGTTAATTAACAACGCGAATGTACAACGTCCGTCTATCTTTGGCTCCGAGGTGAGAATGAACGAAACAATAGGCCGGCAACCCCCTCATCGCCTCCGACCGGTCTGATGTTGCTGTGGCATGACGTCAGCAAGCCACGTTTTTAATTGAACCTCAATGAAGTTGACGCCATTGAAACGGCTAAAGAATTTTTTTTGTTGTTGTAATGACATTTTTCCCAAATATCAAACTTTAAATGGCTCACCTGTAAAGTTGCAAAAATATCGCTTAACCCAAATAGTATTTCGCCCCTCGGAATATTATGTAAAGAAGCTTCGAACAACAACCTTCGGACCGTCGGTCTACCGAGCAATCTCACCAGCTCGATGGAAGATCTTCCCTTTACGTTACCTACCGAGTTACGAGTTTGACGAGTTTTTTTTATTGCCCTTGTAGGCAGACAAGCAGCATACGGCCCATCTGATGGTGAGTGGTTACCGTCACCCATGGACTTCAGCAATGCCAGGCGCAGAGCCAAGTCGCTGCAACACAAGCCTCGTTTGAAGAAGAACATGTCATAGCGTTCGGGAAACACCGAAGAGGGGAGCTCATTCTATAGCCGGAGGCTACGTGGCAAAAAATGACCTCTGGAAAAGCACTATGAATGACCGCAGTGGCTCCAGGTAGTATGGACGAACTCTACTCCGGTGGCGGGCGGTGAGACGGTAAAAACAAGATGATGGCATCATCTCAAACAATTCCTCAGAGCACTCCCCATGGAACATACCGTAAAAAATGCAGAGGGAACCGAAGTCCCTCCGCAGACCCAGAGGTTCCAAACAAGTTTAATTTACGTCCATCGTTCTCGAAAATTCTGCTATTCATATACAAATTCCAATTCATTAAACGGAAAGATGATATCTTCTAGTTTATCTTTATATTAATACGTGAAGCAAAACTTTGTACCCCTTTTTACGCAAATTGCGCGGACGGAGGAATATGAAATTTCCTACACTTATAGAGAATATAGAGAAGGAGTGCAGAATGATAATATTTTTTTTAAATTATGCATTAAGAATACATTAATTCAATAAAAAAAACATTACACACTCTACCATCTATCTGACACAACACATTTATATATCCTTTATTTACTGTCAAGCTTTTGTCATTGCATTAAAGTCTGTGGTCAAATTGAGAATAGATTAATATTTTGCTTATCTTTATTGGAACGAAGTTCCTTATCGCGCGTTGTGAAAGGGGGCTAGACGGAAAAAATTCTTACGAAAAGTTGTCACGACACTTTTTAGATCCGTCATTCTGACCAATCAACGTGTAGGCGCTTATCGCGTGACATTGCTCGTATCCGATTGGTCCGCGTAATGAGTACAGTTTCTCGAGATAGCGTTTCAACAATAGTAATTTAGTTCATAGTATTGTTTTTTTCTTCTTCATAATGCCGTAATTTATTATTATAACTTAAAAAAAATTATTACAATTCCTTCGTTACTTCGTTCCACCCGGGTGTCCCTTGACAACTCTGAAGTTTTTTTATATTTGTCTATAAGAGTAGTGTAGTCTTAGCGAAATCTGTGATTATATAAGTTTGATAGATAGTCTTTGACAATAGAACCATAATAATGTTCAAAGTTATTTATAATTTCAATTAATTATAGTCGAATTTCGACTACATAGGGAACACTAGTTCTAATCTAATATACCTGTATCTCGAACACCCTGTACATGAAATTTTAGTAGCATTTTACGTACAAACAAAATATTGTATGTTCACATTAAAACAATCAAAGTAAATCAATATTTAGTTTACAATAAATTTAATGTATCCAATAATGTCGTGCGTCATGTTGTTTCGTACAAAATCAGATGTGAGAAATACAAACACACACACACACACCTACATAACATTAATTGTAATAAGCAAGTGTTTATTTTTCGCGTTCGCTCACGTTTCGTGTTATCACTGGGCATACGAACCCGCGGTCCTTCCATAAGTGTAACTTAATGAATTTTTAAGTTTCAGTTCTGCAATCCAACGGTTACCGTACCCTTCGAGCTTTTTACAGCTTCGCTGCAGACGTAAACAGGGTGGTGGTCCCTACCTGTGTGAGCTCAGAAGACGCCCTACCACGAGTAATCACCCTAATTACATTTTTAGAATCTTAACACATTTCATTGTACGAATCCACCGAATTGTTAAACAAAAATTGAGAGAAGATCATTTAAAATGAATGCGACATTTTGAAATGGGTCAAAATAAACGATGGACGTAAATTAAACTTGTTTGGAACCTCTGGGTCTGCGGAGGGACTTCGGTTCGGGCATTTTGTACCGTATGATCCATGGGGAGGGCTCCGAGGAATTGTTCCGGCCAACCTATACCCTGAGTCAGGAAGATCAAGTACCTGGGAGTCACCCTGGATGCATCCATGACATTCCGCCCGCATATAAAAACAGTCCGCGATCGTGCCGCATTTATTCTCGGCAGACTCTATCCCATGATCTGTAAGCAGAGTAAAATGTCCCTTCGGAACAAGGTGACAATTTACAAAACTTGCATAAGGCCCGTCATGACTCACGCGAGTGTGGTGTTCGCTCACGCGGCCCGCACACACATAGACACCCTCCAATCCCTACAATCCCGCTTTTGCAGGTTAGCCGTCGGGGCTCCGTGGTTCGTGAGGAACGTTGACCTACACGACGACCTGGGCCTCGAATCAATCTGGAAATACATGAAGTCAGCGTCGGAACGGTACTTCGATAAGGCTATGCGTCATGATAATCGCCTTATGGTTGCCACCGCTGACTACTCCCCGAATCCTGATCACGCAGGAGCCAGTCACCGTCGACGCCTTAGACACGTCCTTACGGATCCATCAGATCCAATAACCTTTGCATTAGACGAACACTAACTCTAACACTAGGAGCAGGCTTAGGGACCCCGGTAACCGTACTCGTCGAACTCGACAAAGAGGTCATTCGCGAAGCAATTGCTCTTGAGTTGTTAGGTCTCCTTCGGAGGCGCTCGGGCAGTTGTTAGCAAATCCCACCCCTCATGGCTGAACTTTTGCTCGCCCGCCTGTCCTGGTGAAACTGGAAAGGCCTTCGGGCCACCAGTAAAATTTCAATCATAAAAAAAAGGAATTGTTCGAGATGATACCATCACCTCGTTTTTACCATCACACCGCCCGACTCCTGAGTAGAGTTTTGCATACTACTAGGAGCCACTGCGTTCATCCACAGGGCATTTCCAGAAATCTTTTTTGCCACGTACCATCCGGCTTTGGAATGAGCTTCCCTCATCCGAATATTGTTGTTCAGAACTGCAAGCTTATCCTGAAAATGTCGTAAGCCAGATTTAGGCATCTATCGAATATCTTGTACCTACCTACCTAAACTGAGAGAAAAAATGTCTAAAAGGCTATGTCATGAAAGACCTTAACAAGTAGCTCACGGGGCTTAAACTCGGCGATATTACTAACACTAACCCTAGCAAGAGCCGTGCTTCGCGGAATCTACCACCGGATTGGAAACGCGACCCACTGAGAAGATCCGGCGAGAAACTCGGTGTGCTGTGTCTCTGGGTTAATTTACTCGCCGAGCTCACAGCCCACCTGGTGTTAAGTGGTTACTGGAGCCCATAGACACCTACAACGTAAATGTGCCACCCATCTTGAGATATAAGTTCTAAGTTCTCAGTATAGTTTTTTTTTTTTTTTTTTTGTCCGGGCGCTTTAGGCCCGGCCTGCGAATACTCCTCTGACATAATCAGAGCCCTTGTTTATTTATTGTTGGATTAATAACGGAACCAGGATTTTTTTATTAATTTTGTATAAAGTTCTACAATACCATATAAACTTAGTATAACAGTTATACCAGTAATTTTTTTTTTTTTGTTTGTTTTGTTAGTAAATTTAATTTAATTGGGAACAACAAACAGTACAAACCAGTAATTATATATCTGTTTTAACTTTTTATAACTTATATATACTTATCTTATTCTAGCTAATATTTTTAACCTATTTTCATCATTATTTTATATTCTACTTATTGTATATCTTTTAGATCGTATTAATGTCTTACTATTTCCTTTCCATTACTTCTATATTACGGTTTTATTCTTCTTCTATTTACTATTTACAGTTTTCATAATTATTGTATAGTTATTCTACATAGATGTTCTTAAAAGAAAATACATTTTGTAAACTCCAGAGGGTTTTACTTAATAACTAAATAGATTTTACATCAAAATTCTATGGTCATCAGCCATCCTATGGAGTTTACAAAACTCATCTTATTTTATTTTTATTTATATTTTTCAGCCGTGAGTAACCCCGAGGTTCAAAAGTTCGAGCCGAGTAGGGTTAACGAGGTTTCGGACCGCCACACTATCGGGTCCGGCGGGCCACCAGCCAGAGCAGCCCTAGCCATAGGCTATTGCCGCCCTGGCCAGCGCATCCCACTTTCTCCTAACAGGGCAGCAGTCACCAAATGCCACTGCTTCCGGCCGTGGCCGTACGCAAGGCATCTGGTGCACTGCACCAGTGGTGACTGGTCCTGCACCCTCACATGCTGGAGGTCAATGTATACTCTTCCAGCCGACGTTAGCCTTTGCCATAATTCGGGCGATACCTGGAGGACGGCGTGGCACTCCTGTTGATTCCTCGCCCTCCTCCGGTACCTTACCTCCACGGCGGTTTCGTCGGCTGAAAGATCCTCCAGCAGGTGCCGGTTTTGCTCAGCGAGTGCCGTTCGGATGTCGTCATCCGTATTGTACGCCATGAGATTTTTAAGCACGACGAGTGGCTTTTTGTTCTTAGCCACCTCGGCAGTAAGGTTCTTATCGTTCTTTAGCTGCTCGGACAACTTTTCCATCTCCTCTTTACTCGCGCAGCTCAAAACCACCTTCGCATCGCGTACCCTACGGAGACGCTCTATCTTTAGACCGCTGCGCCGTGCATCTAACGCCCCCCTCAGCTTTTCTATGACATCAGCACTAGTATCGATGACGTTTTTTGAACCCACGATGACGGAGAACTTCGGCTTTTCCACTCTAGCGGCTGATGGCCGAGACAGGACCTCCGCGTACGAGGGAATTACCCCCTGCGCCTCGTCGGTCCGTACCCGGGTCTCTTGTGTGATTCGCTTGAGCTCACGGATTTCCGCCAGAAGCTCTCAACCACTATGTCCCCCATCTCGTTTTTCGGCGTTTTGTGCCGTGTCATCCATTTTCTCCTCGTGTCTCCTAATAACCGTGCGTAGTCGGTCCATTTCTTTCACAGTCTCTCCCAAAACCTTACTATGCTCCTCAATAATATTTTTCAGGTTGCTCGTGCCCATTTCTGTCTTGCTATTTTCGCGGTACATCTGCTTCATGACCTCCTTCTCTACCTTTGTTTTCGAGGGCATTTCCAACTTTTTCACAATTTCGAGTAACCTATCCAGCATTTTAAAGGCTTCAATTTTTAACTCCCCTTTCAAGTTGCGTGCGGCGTTGAGCTGTTGTTTTGCTCTGCCCGCGCATGCTGTTGCTTCGTCCAATTTGCATGTATATGAAGCCTTCTTCCATTCCCCGATGCTCCTCCTAACCGAAATCGTTTGGGGGAGCACCGAAAACTTTTTCGCGTCGCCTTGTTTCGGTTTTGGTTTAGGTGAGACTGTGGAAGCTCTGGCTGTGGTTTTTGGTCCATGACCCTCGGGATGACTCATCGCTGAAGTAAGAGGAGCCGCGGGTTGTCTTAAAACTAACTCAGTGCTGTATAGAGGCACTTTAAATTATGCAACTTAGGTCAAATCAACTTTCCAGTAAGCTATTTCAGATTCAGCGAGAGGAATTCTTGAGTGACATTGGAATACAATATCACGCAAGAATCCCTAGAACCAAAATTCTATGTTGAAAGACAATTTTGCACAGATCAAATAATTTTTCATTAAAAAGTTTTTCATCAATTAATAGTTAGTATAGTTTCTCCAGGACTACAGAATTAACTACCTATTGTGGGTGTACAGAGTCCAACAATATTATGTCAAAATAATTGCGCAGCAAAGTCAATTTTGTGTCAGTAAAAAATTTGACAAGATTGTCAATGTCAAAATATGCAAAAAATTTACTATAGAATTATACTCAGCTCCACATGCCTCGCGGACTACACACAAAATGAATGGTTGTCAATACAACCTACAATTGTCGTGCAGTATCACACGGGGGATGAGGTCAGAATTTGTTTCAAAATAACAGATCAGATGGGAAACAGCTAAATAAATAAAATATTGCTACTGCAGAGCCCAATATGTTTTGCAGACCCTGTAAAGGGGGGTCTGTGTCAAAAATATTTAAAAACTTAGCTTATAATATATGCAGTCCAATCATAACATTTGACTAAGTCTAAATACTAACTATCTAATCTTACTACTACTAAAAATATTTTTCATAATATAAAAAAAAACGCATTTTCTACCAGGATTCTGGATATTTTCTCCTATTTTTTCTGGCACTGTATGCAGACTTCAATCCTTTATTTGGTCTCTCAGTATAGTTACAACGGCTACCCCACCGTTCAAATTGAAACGCATTACTGCTTCACGGTAGAAATAGGTAGGGTGGCGGTACCTACCCGTGCGGACTCACAAGAGATCCTACCACCTGTAATTACGCAAATCATATTTTTGCGGATTTAATTTTTTTGACACGATGTTACTCCTTCACCGTGTAAGTCAATCGTGAACAGTTGTTAACTACGTATTCCATTAGAAAAATTGGTACCCGCCTGCGGGATTCGAACACCGGTGCATCGCTCAACACGAATGCACCGGACGGCCACGACGACGTCTGCTCGTCGACGTTTACTCGATCATTCATCACACCTAGCTGCTGCTTCACCTTCGCGAATTCTCCCAGCCCCTCATTTTATGGATGGCAGAGCGAATTGCGAATAAGTTCCATCTTTATCACTGGGAAGATTAAATGTGCTTCAATCGAAGAATTTCACTGATGCCACATTATTATTTATTCTTTATTTGTTGCCTCAGTAAGGTAATGTCACTCTCTAAGTTCGTCAATACCAGAGGCATAACCAAGTCGCTGTTTGCCTTCTGTGGTAGGACACAGGTTTTTAGGTTTCTTTCGATGAAGGTCACTCACGATGGCCTTTATAATTTAAATCAATTTGAACAGTTGTGATTTACGCAATGAAACGAAAATTTTAGTTTCAAAATTTAATTTAAATCATTAATTAATGTTTCGGGTTTGCGTGCCCTGTATTTGAAGTTTGTGCTGTGGGTGCTCGATGGTCCTTCATTCGTAATTGTTGTAACATCCACGTCAGTAGAGGTGACCTGTACGAGAAGAGCTCGAGATCAGTACAGAGCTGCAGAGGACCGTGTCTATAGTAGTGTGGTATAGGACCCTCGGCTGGATGTAGGTCGGATCTGTGTCAGTCTGTGTACGAGAAGAGCTCGGGATCAGTACAGAGCTGCAGAGGACCGTGTCTATAGTAGTGTGGTATAGGACCCTCGGCTAGATGTAGGTCGGATCTGTGTCTGTTTGTGCACGAGAAGAGCTCGGGATCAGTGCAGAGCCGCAGAGGACTGTGTCTATAGTAGTGTGGTATAGGACCCTCGGCTAGATGTAGGTCGGATCTGTGTCTGTTTGTGTACGAGAAGAGCTCGGGATCAGTACAGAGCCGCAGAGGACTGTGTCTATAGTAGTGTGGTATACGACGCTCGGCTAGATGTAGGTCGGATCTGTGTCTGTTTGTGTGCGAGAAGAGCTCGAGATCAGTACAGAACTGCAGAGGACCGTGTCTATAGTAGTGTGGTATAGGACCCTCGGCTAGATGTAGGTCGGATCTGTGTCTATTTGTGTACGAGAAGAGCTCGAGATCAGTACAGAGCTGCAGAGGACTGTGTCTATAGTAGTGCAGTATAGGACTCTCGGCTAGATGTAGGTCGGATCTGTGTCTGTTTGTGTACGAGAAGAGCTCGGAATCAGTACAGAGCTGCAGAGGACTGTGTCTATAGTAGTGTGGTATAGGACATAAGATAAAAGAAGTCGAAAGAAAATACTTGAAAGTATCAATTCTTATTTAAAAAGACTATTCCTCGCTCGTGTTTTAAACCTTATGTTTGCTTCGAGACAGAAATAGCCGATATATCTATATATATAAAAATGAATTGCTGTTCGTTAGTCTTGCTAAAACTCGAGAGCGGCTGGACCGATTTGGCTAATTTTGGTCTTGAATTATTTGTGGAAGTCCAGAGAAGGTTCAAAAGGTAGATAAATATGAAAATGCTCGAAATTAAATAAAAATAACAATTTTGTTTTTCCTTTGATGTGTCCCCCGTCGGACGGATTCCTTTTGTTTGTTTAAAGTTTATTTTATACAAAAACTTAAGTCTTTTATTTATCGATTGAGGCACTAGGAAGTCTGCCGGGTCAGGTAGTATTAGATAGATATAGATATTTAAATTAAGGTAAATAAATACCTTATGAACTTCCGGATGCTCTGTAGTCGAAGTAATTGTTTTATTAACAATATTACCACCACCGGGAAGTAAAGTAGATCTGACGAACGTTCCGTTTTGATTAAAACTCTTGATCACGTCGTGTATTATACGGCTAAAACAGAAAATAGATCACCATTTCTATGCTTTTAATAAACGTAATATACGTATCCTTTAGGATGTCCAGGATACTCGTATCAAGCGAAGCGGGTATGGTCTCCTAATCCCCCATCGCAAGACAGATGCCTTGTTGTCTCCTAGCGACAGCGCTATCAACATTAGCTAATCCGAAGGGTAGTCTACCGAAATAGGGCTTTGATATCCGCTGAAGATAAAGGTGTCGTAACATTTGAGATCCAGCGTATGAACGCCTGAACATGAATAGAGATGTGATTATTTTTTTTATTGCTTAGATGAGTGGCCAAGCTCACAGCCCACCCGGTGTTAAGTGGTTACTGGAGCCCATAGACATCTACGACGTAAATGCGTCACCCACTTTGAGATATAAGTTCTAACGTCTCAAGTATAGTTACAGCGGCTACCCACCCTTCAAACCGAAATGCATTACTGCTTCACGGCAGAAATAGGTAGGCTGGTGGTACCTGCCCGCGCGGACTCACAAGAGGTCCTACCACCAGTGAGACCTTATTACCAATACACCTTATTACCAATTCTTAACATAGGACGAAGATTTAGATTTCTGATTAACTTGAAATTTGGTATACTTATTAACAATATAAAATTCAATATAAAAAAATATATATTGAAAAACAAAGAATTGAAAAAATTTAAATTCAACTAAAAAATGAGAAAATAAATAATAGTTTAAAAAACTAATAAAACACGCTTTTATCGAAAATCCAACAAACAAATAGAAAATAAATTTTAATAAATTTGAATTAAAAATAATGTAAGAAAAAATTATTTTAATGTAAAAAAAGTAGTAGTTATAAATATTTTATGAACAGATATGAGTAGAAGGGTTATTTTGATAATATACTGAAAAGCACCCACGCTTTTATAAATCGATGAACACGGGCTGCACGAACAAAAAAGTGTCACGTTCCGCCTGAGCCTGAGCGTGCAAGTGAGAGCGCGGAACGAGCGATAAAGAGGCACGATCGGCCCAAGCGTTACCTTGCGCTACATTTATCTCTCTCGCGCGACGTCCGAGCTAGCAGTTCGCATAGTTCTGCTACTGACGTTTTCACGTATCTTCTGTAAACTGACTTTACAGACAAGCATTTTTTTTTTATAAATCGCTTCGCATAATACTTTCTCGCATAACTAGTTTAGCTAATTATGCCCCTCCCGTCTCCACCCAAAAGTCTGAAGGACACTCTCCGTCGAGTGACAGCAAATTCCAAGGAACTACTAACAGGGTAATAATGCAGCAACATAACGATTTCATAAAAAATGAACGCACCCAACATTCTCGAAGCCAATATCCTTCAAGTTGTTTCGTTCTGATAAACTCAACGGCAGATCCGTATAGACGGTGAGGTTTTCCGACGAAATCTCGGAGGGATCCGAGAGCTGTTCCAAATCAAATGTCTGTACACTAGAATAGAAGATCAATATAAACATCATCAGTCCATGGTTGTCCGCTGCTAGAATATAAACCTCTACTTTTTTTATGAATGAAGGATTACTGGTGGCCCGGGTGCCTTTCCACTTTCATCAGGACAGGTGGGCGAGCAAAGGCTCAGTCATGAGGGGCTGGGATTTGCTAACAGCCACCCGAGCGCCTCCAAAGGAGACCTAACAATTCAAGAGCAGCTGCTTCGCGAATGAATCTGCGACCGAATTGGAATCGCGACCCCCTGAGTAGATTCAGCGGGAAACTCAGCGGGCTGATGCAAGGGTATGGGATAAACCCCTACGAATTGAAGTCTGGTCTTCGGTTCTCCTCGTGCATTTACATTCGGCCACCCTTTGTAAATAATTGCCCCAGCTAGCCAAAAGGCGTATCGTTTAAAAACCCGTCGGCCCCAGGGATCGTCGCTAATCCAGCTTATCGATTCTATGAGCTATATCTTTACTGTCCAAATCCAATTTATTACTGGTGGTAGGACTTCCAGTGAGTCCGCACGGGTAGGTACCGTCACCATGCCTATTTCCCTGCCATGGAGCAGTAATGCGTTTCGGTTTGAAAGGTGGGGCAGCCGTTGTAGCTATACTGAGACATTAGAACATATCTCAAGATGGGTGGCGGCATTTACGTTGGAGACGTCTATGGGCTCCGATAACCACTTAACACCAGGTGGGATGTGAGCTCGTCCACCTATCTATGCAATAAAAAAAATAAAAATAAAAAAGTCTTTGCAGTTAAACGCTCAACTATGATATACCTTATCTTATCCCTCCCATTTTGTTGCGAACGAAGCCACGAGCGTAGTTAGGTACTCAATATGATAAAATGCTTACTCGCTGAAGAGTCGCCTCGTCGAATCGACTTTAGGACCTAACTTAAACATCTTTCCTATTTCCTGACGCATTTTTTCGTCGTGATACGCCCAAGTTTGTGCCAGAGCTAAATTGTAATACTCGTACAATTGTTTCACCTGTGAATTTTAAGTTAATCTATATATTAATACGTGAAGCAAAAACTTTGTATCCCTTTTTACGAAAATTGCGTGGACGGGGGAGTATGAAATTTTCCACACTTATAGAGAATATAGAGAAGAAGTGCACAATGCTAATATTTTTTTAAAATAATGCATATAATATACATTAAATCAATAAAGAAAACATTACACACACTACATACCATGTATTTGATGCACACACGCATGCATACTATTTATTGTCAAACTTTTGTTCTTGACATCTGTTGTCAAATTGAGAATAAATTAAATATTGTTTGTCTTTGTTAATATTTTTTTAATATAGTCTTGCCGAAATTTGTGAGTATAGAAGTATAAAATACAATCATAATAGTGTACAAACTTACAATTCCAATTAATTATAGTCGAATTTCGACTACTGCGGGGCCTCTAGTTTCTTTTATTAATTCACGTATTGTTATTTCAAAAATACATTAACATTTCAATACCGCGCATAGCTTAAGTAACAACACACAAGTTAAGTTTATTTATACGCTTCAACATTAAGCATCGAGTATATCCTGGTTTATGCGGTCTTCTAATACGAGGTCTGGTGGGTAGATAGACCGCTGTCCTTAACACGCTGACTGCGATAAGCGGCCTAAAAAGCCCCATGTGCGACTCTCATGTGGTGTTGCAGTCAAACCCGCGTTCTTACGCTCGGTGCGGGAGCATAGACCTATATAGTAGGGACACGACATATTGTTCTATACGTACAATTGCTTATATAAATAGCACCCATTTTGAAGGCACATACATAAACATATATCTATCTCGTTCTTACTCAGCACTTTAACTCGCAGGAAAACAATATAACAGTATTTCAGTGCGTACATAAAATGAAACATGAATATACGTAAATGTCTCCGTCTCCGTCTAATGAGGCCGAAAATCCGCCATGTTTAGCGCGCCAAATGTCATTGTCACGTCAGTTCGGCCCTCTGTTTTGGGTTGTACATTATTTATTGACTTTGATATCGATTTAATATGATTGCTTAAATAAAATTTCTTATTTTATCATGCTTAAAACATACAAAAATAATAATTAAAACATATTTTATAGGATCTCAAGAAAGTCGTCGGAACTATTTAAATAAAATAGTTTTATAACACTATTGTCAACTCGTTAAATATTTAATAATTAAGTGATTTTAGAGAGGAAGTCACAAGGAATGACGTTTGTAATTTTATTAACGAATAAATGTTCTGTAGGTGTTTTTTTTTATCAGGCGGTCCCTTGATAAGTTTAATGGTGCGGCGTACCTTCCTTGAGGTGCGCTGCGGTAGTGTGTTATGGACTTTAGAGTCAGCAAAACAATTAAAATAGATTGTAATAGTCTAAGAAAAACACGTACTCAAAATACGATAACATTCAGCATGCTAAAAATGGGCAGATGGGACTTTATAAAATCAGTGTAGCAAATTTTAAAAATCGTCATATCGTTTACTTGGCAAATTTAAAGCACGAACTCGTCTTAGATTTCACATAATATCTAAATCACATCATCTTTGCACATAACAATATACTTACTTCCTATTAAAGTATAAATTCTACAAATACATTCAATCAACAATATTTAAAATAAAATGAGCCAAGAACGTTTATCGATAAAACCTACTAACATTAAAATCTTCTGGGTAGCACTAAAACCGCCATGTTTTGTGGCCAGATGACGTCACAGTGGCACGAATTTTTTTTTGACGTTTCATTTCCATAGTTGTCCTACTTCAGTGTGCGGGAGTCGACTATGTCCACATTTTTATGGGTAAGGGTAGGACGTCTTGTGAGTCCGTACGGGTAGGTACCACCGCCCTGCCTATTTCTGCCGTGAAGCAGTAATGCGTTTCGGTTTGAACGGCGGGGCAGCCGTTGTAACTGTACCTTAGAACTCATATCTCAAGGTAGATGGCGCATTTACGCTATAGATGTCTATGGGCTCCAGTAACCACTCAACAACCAGGTGGGCTGTGAGCTCGTCCACCCATCTAAGCAATAAATATATATATATATATATATATATATCTTCGACGCGTTTACATAAATTAACATTAAATACCTTTTCATTTAAAATCTTCAGATATTCAGGCGACTTCCTGAATCTAATCAAAACCGACTGAAGGTTTTCCCCGTAGAGCCTAATGGATTCGGATTCTATGTCGTACTTCCTCGAATCCACCGCTAGCAATACTAAAAAATTATTATCATTATCAGCCTATAGTTCACTGCTGGATACAGATCTCTCTGATGGCTCGCCACTGATCCTTGACTTCTCTCATCCATAATATCGAGGTGTGAAAGGCGTATTCGGTTCAAGCAACATTTGGCTGAATACCCGACATTTATCTTTGTAACTAAAGATCCATTTAGGTACTTTGGTATCAGCATCAACAGTTCGATGTTTTAAATTGAACTTCAATGAAGGTTACTAGATTCAAATAGCTGAAAAAGCTTTTTTGTAACGATATTTATTGCAAATTTTAAGCTTTAAATATCTCTCGTGTTATGATGCAAAAATGTCGCCTAAACCAAACAGCTTTTACCCTTCGAAATGTTTCTTACACGTTTCACTTACCACAAAATATTTTTACCGTAACAATAATTCGCTTCATATCGTAGTATCGATAAGGATCCTCGTAAAAAAGTTAAGTATGTATTGTTATTCAATTGAATATAAATATGTATATTTTCAGATAGAAAAGCAAAACAAAAACTATATTCTAGGATCAAAACGTTTATTTACAACGAACGCGCAATGTAAATGAAAATTTTCAGTTGTCGATACATTGCGCGCAGCTGGACGCATCCTCACGAGTTCGACCGTGACACTGACATGGTTATTGGACGTCTGTGACTCTAACAGGCATACCCTGGTAACCGTACCCATAAATGGCTTATTTATGGGCTAAGTATAAGTATGAGTATTGTATGTATGAGTATGATTATTTATGAGTTATGACTATGTATTGTGTATGTATTATGAGTATGTATGAGTATATGTATGAGTATTAAGTATAAGTTAAGGGTTAAGCTGAGTCTCTCGTCGGATCTTCTCAACGCGTCGCGATTCCGATTCGGTAGCGGATACATTCGCGAGGTAGCTACCCTAGAGTTGCTAGGTCCCTTTCGGAGGTGCTCGGGCAGATGTTAGCAAAACCCACCCCTCCTGGCCGAGCTCACGTTCTCTCACCTCTCTTGGAGACCCCACAACGACCTTCGTTCCACCACAAAGAAGAAAAGGAGAAGATAAAGCGCATACAGTATCAAGACCTACATCCGGTTTTCAAAGCAGCTCGAATGTTCAAACTATCTGTTAAGATAATGCTGCTCAGATAGTACTTATTAATTAACAGAGGCAGTTCTGCCTGTGTTAAAGGTTTTGGACGTAGCGGGGTTAGGAGGCGCTGGCATGGGCACTGTTAATAAACATGCTGCATTTGTACTATGTAGACTAAAAGTAAGGAATGCCATCAAAGTAACTATCGTTTCATTTAGCTGTACTAACATTATGGAGCGTAAATAATGCTAATAAAACTTTTTAAAACTATTTTGGAACGAAGTTCCTTATGGGACGATGCGGAGGGGTACCCTAACCGGGAAAAACGTCCGTAACGTAAGATTTTTATTAGTAATGCACACAGTGTACGACTTAACTTTGTAATAACGTACAAAAAATAACATATTTTTATTATATATTTTTTATAAAACATTGTGAATAAAATAAAGTTGATAACTTTGTAAAGTAGTTTTTATTTTATTTTTATCAATAAAAAAATCATAATAAAAATGTATAACCGAATAGTTATTTTCTTTATACCTCGAATAGAACTTAAAATTAATCTTTTTATAATAAGGAACTTCGTTCCTATCCGGTGTCCCACGTTACCACGCATCTTTTTTTTTAAAAATCAGGATCGATTTTATTCCATCCCATCATCAAAGTTGTTATGAGTACTATCGTCTGTCTTCGTTTTCGGAAGCTGTCTAACCTAATACCCAGTATTAAAAGTGTCCGCTGAAAGGGAGAAATTAAGGTGGCGCCATTGTAGCAAGTGGTGAGATTTAAAAAACAGCGCTATAAATTACCACACTTCACTTCAACACGGCACATTTCACTCCATTTAAAACTGCTTTATTCATATCATTCCCACTTTCTACACTAGTGCTATTTCGATGAGTCTTCCAACAATAACTCGCTGTTTACAGATGGACACTTTTTGAATTTGTCCTTTCAACAAGATGGTGCTCCTTATCTCTGCCCTCCATAATTTTACTAACTATTCAATTTTAACCACGTGCCTACTAGAGGGCGCTGGAGTAATGATTACACACGGCAAACATGGCTAAAATAAATTGGCTCTAATATTTCCACTCTACTCAATGACTACTAGGATGTAAAATTTAGATGGTCTAGAACTATGTAGTATATTCTGGCCATATAGCTCAATCATGCAACTATTGATTCCTAATCCGATGATAATTTTATCGATAATTATCGATTGAATAGATTCAAACTTATCATCCTAAACTTGAAAACCGTTTTGGCGGTAACAGCGATTAGGGAAATTGTATGAATTGTTTTATTTACTAACCTAGTGCTTCATCCAGCTTAAAAGTATAATAACGGTGGTTCACATATATATCATTCTTTATTGTAAATAGTTAATACAATACAATAACCATTTCGCATCTGTGAAAGTGGAAAAACGAAACAAAAACGACGTTGAACATAAGCTACGTTCGGATTCCCCAAAAAAGGCAATCGAACTCTCAATAAATAACCATTATTTTACTGAGATATAATTTCATCCCAATCAATTGGAGTCTCAAATAGATCAACTTCATTCGATTTCATCAATATAATGTTTCACTCCACATTAATTTATGAAACTATAATTATAACAGATTAGACTGTATGGTCTGATACCTTCGTCTTTCCTATTGAAAAATTTCTAATATTATCACGACTTGACAATTGATTTGACAGTGACAGTTAAGGCTGGCTAATATAAAAAAAACACAATTTGTGTAATCACTGAAACTTGAAAACACGCCGAAAGGCAATGAGGAACTGCAAATATAAGTATTTTATTAAATTAATTTAACCTTTGGACAACCATGGGAGGTGATGCAAATTTCGAGACCGTCTTGAACATCGACAATGATCTACAGTACGATGCTGAAGTCGATGTAATATGTTCAATATGCAACGCGGAGTTTCTCGATCCCGGAGATCTGAAACAACACCTAAAAGTTCACAGCACGGTATCGACCGACACGGAGCGGCGGAAGACGTGCGACTTCTGCGAATGCAAATACGCCGACGTCGAGGAATACGCTTACCACATACGCGACTCGCATCTCGCCGCCTCGAAGTTTTGCCAGCTATGTTCGCGTGTGTTTATCGATTTCAACAAATACAAACAGCATACGCGAAAGCATTATACCGCCAAATCTGAATACAACGCGTGCTCGCAATGCTCAGCGCTCTACATCAACGAAATGGAATTAGAACGGCACGAGGTGGAAAACCATAAACACGTCGATGAAGGCGTATTCCTGCATAACCTGTACCCGTTCCTATCGTCTGTACTGAACATGAAAATGTCGACGTTCACCAAAGTCAAAGCCGATGACTCGGATTACTCTTGCGCCGTCTGCGACTACAAAACCAACGATTTGGATCTTTACATACAACATTTACAAGAGAAAAACTGTCGGTCGCTCGCGTGCGATAGCTGTGGCAACGTATACAAGCTACGCAGAGGCCTATTTTCGCATTTGGTCATGAGTTCGTCGTGTAATCACATACAGACCGACAAAACGATACAATGCAAGGAATGCTATCAGTTAATTGGCTCGATGTATTACAAGAACCACATTAGGCAATGTAAACCCGTAAAATGTACTATGTGTAATATTATATTTCAATCCGTCAACGATCTGACTGAACATCAAATTTCTAGGCATCCTCTGTCTATAGAAGTGAAAACCTGCAAGTTTTGTTATAGACAGTGCGTCGGAAAGGTTGCACTCATGAAACACATGACTCGTGTCCACCGTACGGAGTTACATTTGTATAAGTACAAGTGTGTGGATTGCAAAACGGTATTCAAACATCCACAGAAGCTCTTCTCGCATTTTTATATGAAACACAAGGACTTAGAGCCTTACACGTGTAAAATATGCAACAAAAAGTTTAAGATACGCAAAAAATTCACAATACACATTAAACTGGACCACAATAGTGTCGGTTTTATTGAGTTTGACAAGAACTACCATGTATATTTTGCAGAGAAAAAATCTGAGAATCCCTTCACTCCCACTTGTGTTTTATCAGAAGAAGACAAGAGAATGTGTAACATGTACAGTGAAGTATATAGCCTTCCGAATCAGAAGTCTGATGCATCTGATTACAAATCAATTCTAAATGTACTCTCGGCAACGGAAACAGAGTGCTATATGACAGAATTAGAGAAAAAAATGAAGGAGACCCAACCTAAAAAGCAGAAGCGCAGAAGAAAAACGGGAGGAAGACGAAAGAAAACCGTAGAAAAGGAATACGTAATACAAGATTCAACTGACGAAGATGATATCCCGCTTGTGGAGCTAACGAACAGCAAACCAACGCCAAAAGCATTTCCAGAAAAGCTTTTCTCGAACTATAAAGACAAAAAGGACAACCGTAGGAAAGTTACTTGTACGAAATGCAATAAATACTGCTATACCAAACAAAACTACAAACGTCACATGGCGTTGCACAGTAAGAATGAGTTGCAAACATGCATTAAATGTGCTCAAATATTCAACAGTGTTTCAAAGCTTAAAGAACATGTCGAGAAAGAGCATTCCACATCGCAGCTCATCGACACACTGAAGATGTTGCTTGAGAAGAGGAAACAAGGGAGAACATCCACTCATGAGCTGACGATGTCACAAAAATTTGAACAGACCATAAAGAGAGTTAAAACTGACACCACATGTACACCAGCAAAGATAACAGTCGTCAAAGACGGTACCTCCGTGCAGAAGTTCTTAGAGAACTTCTCTCCAGAAGATTCTAAAAAGACTATTGTTATTGAAAGTAATATATCAATAAAACCAGTCACGAGTCCGTTTTACAGGGAGCCTTTCATCACCATGAAAAAATTCACGCCCGAACCCCTCAATGCGGAAGTTAAACTGGCCATGCCCGTTAAATTTAAACCAGACTTAAGCGAGAAAGTTAAAGTCAAGGTGCAGTTAGTGCAGAGTCTATTAAAACCCTCAGTTTTCTCCGGCCTGGAGTGCAATGAGAAAATCGAAGGGACCGATGATCACAACTACACGGAATTTGATTCCACATATTATGAGGAGAGCAAAGAATGCATACCGGAAGTCGCTCAGGAGGAAGAAGTCGAAAATCACGATGAACGTAAACACACAATTCATGTTCCACATAAGATAGTCATACCAAAACTACCCGCAAATCATAATATATCAATAGCTCATCTATTACCCGAAGCACCTTATTACAGGATAGTCAAAGTTAATGACGTTCTCAACGATGTTATGCCGGAGCCACCGAAGAAGCGAAAAGCAGTCGAAAAGCCAACACGTCAGGATCTGATTAAGCTACCGGACGGTACCAAGTTAGTGACGGTCAATCCATTGGCTCACTTGTTGGGCGACAAGAAAGTCGATGACATCATGCAACCGCTGAAAAGCAAGTATTACAAGCCAAAGGTTATATCGAATGTCGAGAATGCGTTCACGAAAGCTCTGGAAAAAGCTAACACTCCGACGCATTTCAGGAAAGCGAGCGATAAAGTCGTGAAGAGGGGTAGAAAACGTAAATTGATGTAGTGTGTCTATGTCTGTTTCTTCATAGCTCTGTGAATTTTTATTCGATGCCTCTTGTGTTAGAGTTAGACTAGCACTTGTATTCTTCTAAAGCTCACTCGAAACTTCTTCAAGCTTGACTCAATCGAGGATGCTTTCATGAGCATCCCAAATAACCCTAAAAATAGGCACTGTTAGTTGTAAATTATAAAAAGTAGCCAAAATGTATAAATATCCCTATTAGTATAGACACGACTCCCCTACCTGATGTCTCCCGTAACTTATAATTTAATCATTGCATAAGTATTTATGATAAAAGTATTATTATGATAATACAAAGAATAAAATGATTACAAAAAGTACAATACTTGATTTTTATTTAGATTAAAATGTATTTAAAACAATATTCTGATGGTTTAAATCTTTTATTATTGATACAAAGGTACTCATTTCTGCTGCGGAGAAATTGCGCTTTAAGGACAAGCTGTTGTAACGGGTAGCCATCATAGTATTTGACAGATGCCTGAATCTCGTTAACGAACTTTTCAAGATAAGCTTGCATATATAGAAACATCAATAAACTAAAAGTTAACCCTCAGACACAGCCCACTGAGTTTCTCGCCGGATCTTCTCAGTGTGTCGCGTTTCCGATCCAGTGGTAGATTCTGCGAAGCACGGCTCTTGCTAGGGATAGTGTTAACAACGTCATCAGGTTTGAGCCCCGTGAGCTCACCTACTAGTTAAGGTTACGCTGATATAGCCTCTCAAGGCTTATCAGCTTAGGTAGGAAAAAAAAATAAAAGTTAAACAACATTTGGACCCCTCCCGGCTGAGCCTTTGCTCGCCCACCTGTCCTGGTGAAATTGGACAGGCCTCCGAGCCGCCACTAATCCTATTTCCTAAAAAAAAAAGATAAATTCGGACCGTCGGTCCACCGAGCAATTTCACCAGCTCGGTAGAAGATCTTCCTTGTTGTCGTTACCTACCAAATTGTTATATTTGTTAACAACAATTGTTAATTCGGTCAAGTATTCACAGGAGTCCATATAGACATCATCCACGATAATGTCGCCACTCGCCACTCACCTAGGGACACGAGTTCTAAGTCACAATTTTCACAGTACAACGGCTGCCCCTCCCTACAAACCGAAACGCATTACCTACTACTTCACGGCAGAAATCACAGTGGTACCCACCCAAGCAGACTCACAAGACATCCTACCACTACCAGTAAAAGACAACACTAAGATCCTGTCATCTCGATCTCTTTACTACCACACCTCATACTAACTACATTCATCAACGGTGCGCTTCCAGCGATATTTTATACCACATACCCTCTGATTCTGGTATGACCCATGACATATCCTTCTACTTACTGTTTTCTATATCCCTGGCATTGCCCGTGAGCAGCGGCAACCACTCACCATCAAATAAGCCGTCTGCTTCTCTACCCACAAAGGCAATAAATCATCAAAAATAATCACAAACGACACATTAGCGAATAACCTTTAATTCTCTTAACACAAAAAAAAAATGATTCAACAGACACATTTCTTATATATATTTAAGCTTACAACGATGGAACTTTAAGAGTTGGAACGTTAAAACATTAAAACCAATTTTGTACAACTTTAGATAACTTTAAAAGTAACCAATACGGAAAAAGCTACTTACTACATTAATGAAGTACAGTTTGCAATGAACAAACAGGTGTGGTACTCGAGGAGTGCCGTGGTAAAGCTATTGCATAGCATTTTTTATCAACTTACGCAATTATAATTAGAAAATAATAAAATAAGACCGCGCTATATTTATAAACATTAACAAAAGCAAAACATTAACTGTCCCCTTCACACTCATAAGGCTAGACCGCGCGAGAGAGAGATGGGCAGACTTTTCATGATGCGCATATTCATAAATGCTACACATGCGCAACGTGTTGAACGCGAGCCACATGGTAGGCGGAGTGGGGGGTGTTAGGTTTTATTTTCGTTACGGAATTTCTTGAATCGGTCGCCGCGCTCAAAGCCCAAGATAAAAGCAATGCAATAGCTTAAAAAAATATATAATTTAATACTACTTTCACGAAACTAATCTAATTTGTTTTGCTATTATCTTATTGCTTTAGAAATATAAATTACAGTTTTCTTGGTAACAAATGACTAAAGTTCCAACTACAGTGTTTTATATATTAAAAAAAAATTTCAAAATTTTCCCGAGTGATTAAAAGTTAAAATGCATTGTAAATGTAAGCGCAGTATTCAAATGTCGTCGTACAAACAAACGCCTCAATAAAACAATGCAACGAGAATTATTAAAGCTAGAGATAAAATTGTATAATTCAAAGTTCTCAGACTCCACGACTACAGCTCTTCCGCGAAATAGTTCAGACGCAAAATAGTTCAGACACGAAATATACTATTAAGATAATCATCTTGCCTTTTTTTTCCTATTGCGCTTCTAGGCAGACGTGCATACGGCCCACCTGACGGTGGGTGGTTACCGTCGCCCATAGACTTCAGCAATGCCAGGGGCCAAGCCAAGCCGCTGCCTATAGTTATAAAAAACTTTAACTTAAAAATCAATGCTAGATTCAAAGAAAATTTGAAACAGATATTCAAACTTTTTAAAAACGCAATAGTCGATATTCCGACGCTCCGCACTTTACAAATTAACAGAGAGTCGATCGATCGACGGTTCGCGCTCAAAGGCTTAAATTTCATAAAGAAAATTGATGCAATCTCCTGTCAGTTAACTATTGCTATGCGAATTCACTTAACAAATAACCTACCCTAAACACTTATTTATATTTACTGTATGTAGTAGGTGAGGCGATAATACATAACACAAATCTAACTAACTTTATCTTAACGCCAATAATAATTACCGAGAAAACACAAATTTAATGATTTTTAAACTCACTATTTTTTTGAATTATTTCGTTAAAATTTTACTAAAGTTTAATAGTTAGCCTTAATGGAAAATCTTAATATGATCTTACCTAGTTTTATTTATTTATATAATTAATTATTTTCAACTTCGTCTAACTAGGAAACAATAAGGGGAACGCTCAATTAGAGGCTAGTACTGTGAGCACTCGTGATCACTTGAAACCCTATCTCTAGAACACGTGAGTAAGCACGATTTAATTTTAAATACTCTTATTATAATTTTTTCATAAAAAAATAACAATTCAATTACATAATACTTAAACAATTAATTACATAGACAAAACAGATCACAAACTATTAGAACAACCAAAAATATTACCAGAATACAAAACAATATCATAATACTGCAACACCGCCCAAGGATCGCAGTGTTGCCAATTCAAGAACCCGCTTTTCGCTCTAGCAATAACTTTTAGTTGGACTTTACATTTATTAAATTTCCTAATTATCAAAAAATTAACACTAACTTATCTTCAAGCTATTTATGTAAGTTAAGGTGCAAGCAGGGCCGTATAATTCCCTTCTAATCTGCGTTCGGCGAGTTCTGTTGTTATCTGTAAAAAGTAGAAATTATTTTTTATTTAACCCTTTTAGTGCTGAGCTGATTTTCACATATACTATATTGTAGAAAATTCTAGAGATTTTTGTAAAAAAAGTACTTTATAAAAAAATTTAAACTTAAAGAAACATACAAAAATCAATGCTAAATTTCACAGCAAATTTAATTTTAAATGGTCACTTCTAAAAATCTAACTGCTTCGGTATTCCGACGCTTTGCACTTTATACGCATCAATACAAGGTCGATCTATCGACGGTTCGCGCTTAATGGTTTAAATTTAATCTATTTGAACTGTAAGTACAATGGAGGAAAAAAAGTAATTTTGATACTGCAATATTGGTCCATTGGGGTTAACAGTTGAAATAAATCTATAATAATACATGAGGTATCTAGGCAGTTTTGGTAGTAATTTCATTACTTAAGTATTCTATTCTAAAATGTTTTATGAATGATTGATTTAAAGCTCATCCCGGGATGCACCGAAGCATCTCTTTCTCAACTCTTTTTGTTTCTTTTCATACAGCGATCTTTGGTTCTCGCATTTAAAAAAAATACAAATAAGAAATTTATTTTTGTTTTATATTCATAATATTTTCAGTTCAGTTAAATATTATGAAAAAATTATATTTTAAATTATGTACATATTTTTATAATTAGAATAGATTAAATTTAGACATTAATTATGATTGTGTTCAGAACTTTTTATAACCGATTCTACTACTCTCCATTATCTCTTGCTCCTACTATTTCTTCTAGAAACATTGGTACGAGCTACGAACCTTGTGACTGGCGCAGGCGGAGCAGTCCGGGGGCAGCTTCAGGGCGGCCACGAGCGACGCCAGCTTGTCGGCGGACAGGTTGGCGGACAGCGTCAGCCGCAGCAAGCGACCCCCCATCTGAGCTCGGGCTGCGGCCACGCGCGGCGACCTGCACCCGACAACGACGCGTCTTTAGGACACCGCAATGTACACACAAACATACCGCGACAAAACTACCCGACGTATCAACGATATTACGAGTAATGTTTGTTTATTGCTTAGACGAGTGGACGAGCTCACGGTCCACTTGTCGTTAAGTAGTGGTAGCCCATAGACAACATTGTGGGTAGCGGCTTGGCTCCGCCCCTGGCATTGCTGAAGTCCATGGGCGACAGTAACCACTTACCATTAGGTGGGCCGTGTGCTCTTCTGCCTACAAGGGCAATAAAAAAAATGCCGCCCACCTTGACATCCGGCTTCTAAGTCTCATATGAGCTGAATATGTAATTTCATTTGAATCTGTTAGACCATTATTTGTGTAACAAACACAAACTTCCACACCCATATTATTATTAGTATTGATAAACTCAATTTCCTTCTTATTCGTTATTGAGCGACTGTGTGCCTGATGCTTACATGTGTTGTGGAGGGGGCAGCGCCCTACAGGCGGCGGCCAGGCGGGGGCGAAGCGCCTCCAGCCGCCCCCACTGATCGCCTTCATTCTGTATCGCCATTATCTGTAAAATGCAATTCAATTGACATTCACGCTGTTATTATACATAATTTTACTTCTATTTCTCAATAATGAGGAGGGAAATTGTTTTCCTTGTCGCTGGGGACGGCAGGCGAGCTGACAGCGCACCTGACGTAAAGCACGTATTTCCTTATACATACATGGAGGGTAGAAGTAAGAAGCACCTTATTGTATAGGGGACAACTTGAAAAAGTGTCCAACTGTAGGCAGCGAGTTATTATTGGAAGTCATGTCATTTCGGATCCTCCCGATCCATTAACGGTGCTTTTAGGTACTTCAAGCACCCGTCACCGTCCTCGCCGAACCCGTCGTTTGCGATGAAGGGCTCGACGAGTAAATTAACCCACAGACAGCCCGCTGAGTTTCTCTCCGAATCTTCTCAGTGGGTCGCGTTTCCGATCCGGTGGTAGATTCTGCGAAGCACTGCTCTTGCTAGGGTTCGTGTTAGCAACTTCGTCAGATTTGAGCCCCGTGAGCTCACCTACTATTTACTCTGAAATAGCCTCTAAAGGCTATCCAGCTTAGGTAGGAAAAAAAAACCCACCTCGTCGCAGACGTGTATGTAGTGGGACAGCGCGAGCCCGCCGCTCTCCCAGTCGGCCACCTCGTGTCGCTCGGCCGCCTGCTCCAGCGTCTTCAGCAGCCGCGATACAGTTTGCAGATCGTCTGTGGACCACACGACATATGAGTCGACTATTATCAAAGCCGGCAATCTGACTTTTGGACAATTATTGGTAAATCAGAAAAACGAATTATTGACTTTGTATTCCACTGGCAGTCACAAAATTCTTTTGAACGACATCTTAGATAAATAACAGGTTAACTATTAACCTTTATTTAATGCAGGTTTTGAACCGTATTCTTTGAAGGAGACGATTATATTCAAATCAATCTGTATTGACATATGAATAACATTTTTTTGTCCAAATGCACAGATTGCCGCCTTTGATAATAGACGACTCATGTCGTCTTTTCGCATTAAAAGTGCACAATTTCTAAAAACATTCGAAATTGAGTTAATATGGCGTTAACATTTGGTATCACCGGTATTTTTCTCATAAATACTGTCAAAAGAGCGTAGTTTAGTTTTAGTTTTTTTTTTTAGTTTACCTATGTTTTGACTACTATTAACTAAATTAATACATACTTTTATCTTACTTTAAAAGACAGATAATGTAACTGGTAAAAAATAAAAAATAAATGTTGCAAAGATGATTAATATTAAAAATATCACAAACCTTTAAAACACTCTCCTGTTTGTAAGTTTTGAGATTGTACAGTTTTAAATCGAGAAGACGATATGAGGCAGTCAGCGCAAAAGTGCTCATCACAGTTAGTATGGAGATAACTGGCGGTAGGACTTCTTGTAAGTCCGCGCGGGTAGGTACCATCGCCCTGCCTGTTTCTGCCGTGAAGCAGTAACGCGTTTCGGTTTGAAGGGTGGGGCAGCCGTTGTAAGTATACTGAGACTTTAGAACTTATATCTCAAGGTGGGTGGCGCAAATTGTAAATGTCTATGAGTTCCAGTAACCACTTAACACCACGTGGGCTGTTAGCTCGTTCACTTATCTATGCAATAAAAAAAAAAGCGTTCTGTTTGACGAAGCCTTTACGCTATCGAGAACGTTAATAAAACTCGTGCTAAGCACACGGGTTATGTTGTTGTCCACGGACCGTTGAGCACGGCGTCGGGGAGCAGCTCGTCCAGCAGCACGCGGTGCGCGGCGCCCCACTGCCGCGCCGCCAATAGGTGCTCCACCTCCAGCGCCGGCTGGTGCTGGAACAGACACCAACGACCTCAATTTCATTACATTCAAAGACCTCATGGTGATACCCCATACTCGATACTGGGGGGTGGGGCATGAGGCGAAACGGCTTCATCATCACCGCCACGGTGACTAAGCTTTTCAATCTAAAACTTCCATTTTTTTTCTTTTTTTTCCCTACCTAAGCTAAATAGCCTTGAGAGGCTATTTCAGCGTAACCTTAACTAGTAGGTGAGCTCACGGGGCTCAAACCTGACGACGTTGCTAACACGAACCCTAGCAAGAGCCGTGCTTCGCAGAATCTACCACCGGATCGGAAACGCGACCCACTGAGAAGATCCGGCGAGAAACTCAGTGGGCTGTGTCTGTGGGTTAAGCTGATGTGACATGACTATTCTCGTTATCTGATGATGAGTGGTGGTCCGCAAAATTGGACATCAATGAGAATATTAAACAGAGTTTTTTTTTATTTTTTTTTTATTGCTTAGGTGGGTGGACGAGTTCTTTGCCCGCCTGGTGTTAAGTGGTTACTGGAGCCCATAGACATCTACAACGTAAATGCGTCACCCACCTTGAGATATAAGTTCTAAGGTCTCGATATAGTTACAACGGCTGCCCCACCCTTCAAACCGAAACGCATTATTGTTTCACGGCAGAAATAGGCAGGGTGGTGTTACCTACCCGTGCGGATTCACAAGAGGTCCTACCACCAGTGTTTAGTTAGGCTGTTTGCTTTGAACGTACCTCGTACTTGGCCCTGTGCGCGCGAGCCAGGTGGATCCACTTCTCGGGCACCCCGATCCGCTCCAGCAGCTGAAGGCCGGGGGCGGAGCCCGAGGACGGCGCGTGCCGCGAGATCATGCTCCTCACTAGCGAGGACCGGCTGTGGAGAAACGTTACACTTACACTGGCGGCCCAGCCTGGCCATAACCTCTGGACCGCCGCCCAACTTAACACAAGAAGTCCACATCTCAATAGCATATTAATCAATGACTCTGTGGCTCTGACTATTGCGCTGAGAGGTGGTGGCCTGGAGCCACTGCGGTCATCCACAGTGCGTTTCCAGAGATCTTTTTTGCCACGTACCACCCGGCTTTGGAATGAGCTTCCCTCAACGGTGTTTCCCGAGTGCTATGACTTGTCCTTCTTCAAACGAGACTGGTGGACAGTACTAGACTTCAGCAATGTCAGGGGCAGAGCCAAGCCACTGCCTACCTTTGTCTATGGGTTAATTTACTCGTAGAGCCATTCGTCGCAAGCGACGGGTTCGACGAGGACGGTGTTTTTAGGTACCTCAAGCACCGGAATTCGAACACCGACCGACCAAAGTACTAAGAAAGTTTGTTTGGAGCGAAGCCAATTTGACTGTGCTCATGTCAGGACAGTGAATCACTTCGGATAATGGAGAGAGTGGAGAGAGTTCGTGACACAAACGAGCCGGTAGTGGCGGCGTTGTCATGTCGATGGGCTCTATGGACTCTATGGACACTTTGGGCTCTATGGACTCTATGAGCTCTATGGCCTTTATGGATTCTATGGGCTCTATAGACTGTGGACTCTATGGGCTCTATGGACTCGTTTGTGCAAGAGTTCCTCGCTCCAGCCCTGGGTAAGCGAAGGTTGACTGACGCGGCTGCGTGCGGATGGTACGCCAGCACGGCGGTGGCCAGCTGCCACGCGCCGCCCGCCTCCAGCTGCTCCGCCACCGACACCACGCTCTCCACCGACGGACTGCCGAACCACGCGCCCAGGAGGAAGCTGGAAACGATAACAAACGTAATACGTTAGAGGAAGTCCGAAAGTCACGGTGAAGGAGTAACATCGTGTAATAAAAATCAAACCCGCAAAATTATAATTTACGTAATTACTGGTGGTAGGACCTCTTGTGAGTCTGCGCGGGTAGGTACCACCACCCTGCCTATTTCTGCCGTGAAGCAGTAATGCGTTTCTGTTTCAAGAGTGGGGCAGCCGCTGTATCTATATCGAGATCTTAGAACTTATATCTCAAGGTGGGTGGCGCATTTACGTTGTAGATGTCTATGGGCCCCAGTAACCATTTAACACCAGGTGAACCCTTAAAAAGAGGATCAGATGATCGCGCGGGGTCAACGTCCTCCCAAGTACTACCTTTAGATTATAACTTAACAAAATACCAACACAAATAAATAAGTCGGTAGGTTAACCTCTCGACATTCACCACAGTGCAAAAAAAAATCAGTAGATTAACTTCTCGAAATTCACCACAGAGTAAATACAATTAGTCAGTAAGTTAGCTTGTTGCGACACTCACCACAGTGTAAAATCGTTCGGATCTGGAGTGTAAGCTGCGGGCTTAAGTTTCGGACGTTGATTGAAAGCTCTTGCTCTAATAAGCTCGTAGCGTAAATCCAACACCGCTTTCGTATTTCCATTCTGGAACAAATAATTTTTAATTCATCGTCAACATTACAAAGAGTAGGCAGAGGTGAGGACAACTGTCTAATCTGGGGAACAAGTTGCAGGACAAGCAGCCAATGACATGTCAACAGTACTGCAGCAACGTCAGGGCAGCCAGCGCGTGGTGTGGATGTGGCAGTTGTGACGAAGTGAGCTGTGCCGAGTTCAACAATTTGATATGTCGCATACATACTAGCACGGTGCAACAACTAACACGGATCCGTATAACATTCGCTTTTTTTTAAATATAATTTCCATGTTTAAAATGTTTTAAATTCATCCTGTAAAATTTAGCAAGGAAGTCAATTCTGTCAAATTTGGTGAGCAACTCAATCCTGTCAAATTTAACAAACAACTTAATCCTGTCAACACCTTAATCCTGTCAAATTTATCGAACAACTTAATCCTGTCAAAGGACAATGCCCATTTTCTATGGGCGTTTGGGCCCCTAAAAAAGTTGTCGGGTGATGATGATTTTAACTTAATTTGATAGACAAAGAAATATCGTTTCATATTCAGAAAACGATTTTCATATTCTCACCCAGGTTTAAGAGAAATCTTTTTTTTCTGCAGCTAACATTAAGTTGTTAACTGTTTTCTTCGAAATCAATAATCGCTCTCATCATTATTTAAATTCGCCAACAAGCAGGCAAAGAGCGTAGCCTATACAGCCTAGTCTGTCATAGTTATATTTTTTATATATTTTTTATGTTAATAAAAATAAGGTGTATTTCTTTTTATTGCTTTTTGGGAGTTTTGACGTCAACTTGATGAATAGCGCATTGAGTAAGCGTGAATTTCCGCAGTCCTTTTATCTTGAAAAAAAAAAAACAGTCACTGCTATGTTAGCCACAGCCTATGTTGTATTATGCCTCGTGAATAATCGTGAACAACGATTATTGACATTTAATACACAAAACAACACCCAATTTGTATATTATACATCACAATAAGCTAATAAAAAAACAAAAAATAAAACTTCAAGTGACGCTTCACTCGGGTTGCTGCCAAATCTCTCTGATCATATATAATAAGAATAGAGTAATGGTAGGCCATTGAGATTTTTACTAATGGAATCATTAATATCTAAAAATATTAAATAATTCATGGTTTTAAGTAATTATTATTACAATACATAAATATTGAATTGAACAACAATAAACTAAAAAGTCTGTGAGTTATAACCATTAGCAATTTTTTTTAATTTGTCGTTCAAGTCACAGACAACTCTTTCGTTTGTCAGCATATAAGTTTACTATAAGGCTGTATGGGCTAATTTTCCCTTTGTCTATTGGCGAATTTAAAAACTATGGCACTCAGTTTTGGGATGTTATCAAATAAGTAATTTATTTTTTTGTAAAACAATGCCAGGGTGAAAGAAATGTTGATACATAAACTAAACAACATGAAAAAATAAGGCTGAGTTTTTCAAGTACAAATAGTTTTGTCATGAAATTGGCCCACTTTTGGGCATTGTCCTTTATCGAACAACTTAATCATGTCAAATTTAACGAACAACTTAATCCTGTCAAATTTAACGAACAACTTAATCCTGTCAAATTTAACAAGCAACTTATAATCCTGTCAAATTTATCGAACAACTTAATCCTGTCAAATTTAACGAACAACTTAATGCTGTCAAATTTAACAAGTACTTGTTCTTGTCAATTTGATGAAGCATCATAATCCTGTCAATTTGGCTGTCAATATTTTATACGCATTTGTGTATTGGCACATCTAAATACAACTCTACAAACAGGTCATACCTTACTCGTGATGTAGCAGTAATCTTCATTGTAATCCGGCAGGGGCGGTCTCATGTCGACGTCATCGCCTAATAAGGTCAAATCGACTTGCTCGTCCTTACTGAAGAATCCCTCGTACGTTCTTATAATTTTCTCGAGCGAGGGAATTTGCGGGCAAATGTATCTGAAAGATTAAAGTTATGGGTGCTGACTTTTTGGCGGGAACGCGAGGAGTGAAGTTGTGTGATTTGTTTTATTTTGTCTATTTAGTGTTTCTTCAGGTTTAAATGTGTAATAATGGTGGTTTATTAACTGTTTAATATCTGTGAAAGTGCACAAATGTGAGAAAATGAAACAAAGCCGCTGAACGTAACTTCTCGGGATCCTCCAAAAAGTTCAGTGAAAAAGTCTCAGTAAATGACTACCATTTTACTGAGATTATATTTCATCCCATATCATCTCATCTCATTTCATTTGATTTCATCCCAGTTGATTTATGTCTCAAATTCATTTCTCTTCATTTCATTTCATAATTTTTCATAAAAATAAGAAAATAAATTAAAATAAGTCATGACTTAAAGGTCTTAGTTACCAGGTCATAAAATCCCTTAAAAAAAAGTCATGGGTGCTGTTCACAAGCTGTGGAAGCGAAAACTGTACAAGTAGAAATTGTCTCATTCTATCGCAAATTAAATCGTATATACCGCACCTTTAGAATTAAAGTGGCTTAACTAAAAATTTTAAGAAAACGAAGTTTATTTTTTTACTTCGATCGACTTGTAAACATGTATTCTAACAGGTTATAAAATTATTTTTTCGATATTTGAAAAATTTGACAATATGTCTAAATCTCGCTAACGACGTTTCCAAGATAAATTTGCATATATATGCATATACATATTTTATATATCGACGCTTGAAAGGCAAACGTGACAATAAGTGCTTTATACATAAATGATAGGCAATAACCATATTCGATGCGCAAAAAAAATATATTTCTAGGTCTATTAAAATAATTTCAATCCTACAGCTAGATTCGTTAAAATAGATTGTTTTTCAGGTATTTCAACTTTAAATTAGTCTACTGTAAAGTTCACGCATTGTCGCTTAGTCACGTTTGCCTTTCAAGCGTCGATATGCATATACAAGTTACATTTAACTACACTTTGACGGTCAGTTTACTGAGCTATTTCACTCGGTGACAGATCTTCCTTGTTATCTCCAAAAATTTTTAATATTCATGCTTTAATATTCAATTTAACTAGGCTCCAGTGCAGCGTAGTCTACGGTGTACCTTGCCGTGGCGTGCAGCGCGCGCAGCCAGCCGGCGCCCGCCAGCGCGGGGGGGGCGGCGCCGCCCAGCGCCCGCAGCGCGTGCAGGCGCGCGCCCGCCACGTGCGTGTCGGCGCCGCACGCGCTCCACTGCGCCAGCTGCCGCGCCACCAGCCCGCGGTACGCCGCGTCGCCTGCGCACACACAAACACACACTTATTTCTGTTTCTACTATCTATATATTAATACGTGTAGCAAAAACTTTGCACCCCTTTTTACGAAAATTGCGCAGACGGAGGAGTATGAAATTTCTCACATTTATAGAGGATATAGAGAAAGAGTGCAGAATGTTAATATTTGTTTAAATTAAAAAATACATTAAATCAACAACAAAAAAAACATTACACACACTACCATGTATTTGACACACACACACGCATGCATTATTATTATTTTTTCCCCCGGAATGAAAATATCTCTTTTGGTCCCTGACACGCGGGACAAAAGCACACGATTCTCGCCCGGTGAGACTGCAAATTTGCGCATGCGTGTACCATTCTTTATTTCTCGGTAACCTAGAAACTGCATGTTTATATCTTTATATTAATGGAAGCTTGATCAAGAATTAGTAAATTTTTTATCATAGCATACAATTATAAAAAAATATGGATTTGAATAACTCGAGTGATAGTTGGGGAGTTTGTGCCCTTAAGTCACCACGCTGGGCATGCGGGTTGGCGCATTATGTGGAAGGCATTGGGGAAGGCCTATGTCCAGCAGTGGGCAGATAAAGGCTGATGATGATGATGATGAGTGATAGTGATTTAGACAGAGAAGATATAAGTGTAATAAAAATAAAACCCGCAAAATTATAATTTGCGTTATTACTGGTGGTAGGTACTCTTGTGAGTCCGCGCGGGTAGGTACCACCGTCCTGCCTATTACTGCCGTGGAGCAGTAATGCGTTTCGGTCTGAAGGGTATGGCAGCCGTTGTACTGTAGTATTGAGACTAAGAGCTGGTGTTACTAACCGCCGGCCTGAGCGAGGAGCATGGCCATGTTGAGGTCCCCGCTCTCCCTGGCCAGCTTGCAGGCCTCCAGCGTCCTGCCGCCCAGCAACAGCGTCCAGATTCGAGCGCTGTGCGTGTCGGACTCTGAAAATATATATAAATGTGAGAAACGGAACGTTTGGAGTGAAAGGGATGAATGTATGGGTAAGAAAGAGACGGTCAAGATGGCGATCGGGTATTATAAGGTGAACAACTACGACGTGTGTCGTAAGGTCGTAGATTGGGAGGAAATTAAAGTCTGTCTAATAAGACTTCGGTGTATTATATTATATTATATTATATTATAGAACATAATTTCTGCGGATTCTTTGGTAAGAATCCAAAAACAACGTCCGGAAAGAATTTCCTTCATTTCCCCGCAGTTGTGTAACTTCACAAATGCTAAATGATTTTTTTTCTTACCTATTCTAGTAACCTCGAGGGGTTATTCTAGATTCATCGAACTAATAGGTGAGCTGACGGGGCTCGAACCGGAAGTGTTGCTAACACTGGCCCTAGCAAGAGCAGTGCTTCGCAGAATCTACCACCGGATCAGAAACGTGACCCACTGAGAAGATTCGACGAGAAACTCAGTGGGCTGTGTCTGAGGGTTAATTTACTCGTCGAGCCCTTGGACGGTGGCCGGTGCTTGAGGTACCTAAAAGCACCGTTAATGGATCGGGAGAATCCGTAATGACGTTCACCAAAGGAACCCTGACTAAAAAAAAAAGGATCCCGCCCTCCACTTACCATCCTCCAGCTCTGCCCCCCGGGGCTCGGCCAGCTCCGCGTCCGTGACCCCCGCCACGGCGTCCTCGAACCAACGCAGCAGCTTCTTGTGTCTGTTCACTATCGACTGCTCGTCCGTGCCAGGGATGCCTGCAAGTCGATGAACCAGAATTATAATACATACCTCGCTATCTAAATTGGGGGGAGCTCTATTTACTCTGCACTATCTTTGGTTGACTGGTTTAGAAAGGCATTACCTAAGCCCGTCAAATGCTTAAGTATGTATTACTACGTATACACAGTACATACACCAAAATAACATTTTTTTTATTTTTGTCTGTCTGTCTGTCTGTTTGTTCCGGCTAATCTCTGGAACGGCTGGACCGATTTTGACGGGACTTTCACTGATAGGTAACTGATGATATAAGGAGTAACTTAATACATAAGTTACTTACTTAAACAATAAACGCGGGTAACAACGCGGGACTCAGCGAATAGTAAATATAATTAGCCCGCAAAGGTATGTAATTTGGACAGCCCTGCTTTTTTTTATGAGTGAAGATTTAGCATGGAGGCCTTTCCAGTTTCACCAGGACAGAGAGGTAAAAAACTCAACAACGCAGTCCTGCTCTAAAATATTGACTGCTATGGCATATTTAAAAAAAAAACTAAATTCTCCATAAATTTTGGAAAGAAGTTCCTTATAGGACGATGCGGAGGGGTACCCTAACCGGAAAAAACGTACGTAACGTAAGATTTTTATTAGTAATGCACACAGTGTACGACTTGACTTTGTAATAACGTACAAAAATAACATATTTTTATTATATATATTTTTATAAATCATTGTGAATAAAAAAAAGTTGATAACTTTGTAAAGCAGTTTTTTATTTTATTTTTATCAATAAAAAAATCATAATAAAAAATTTATACCCGAATAATTATTTTCTTTATACCTAGAATAGAACTTTAAATTAATATTTTTATAATAAGGAACTTCGTTCCTATCCGGTGTCCCACGATGCCACACATCTTTTTTTTTCTAATTTTCGACACTTACCACTGTTCTCCAGATCGGCTCCCCACAGCGCGTCGCACAGCCTCCACACCTCGCGGCAGTACGCGGCAGACACGCCGAACTGAAGACGAGGATTTTATTAGTCTTTTTGGGTACTCATTAAAAATGTCCGTAAATTCGATGTATAACGCGAAGTTCCTAAAGGAATCTCTTTAATTTGAAAATATTATTTCAAGTATGTATTATTTTTAATTTGATATCTTTGATTTGAAAAGATTTCCTTAATAATTGTCTTTATTTATTTATCTTCAATTTGAAGGGAATTTCTTAAAGGATTATCTTTAATTCAAAACGATTTCTTTAAGGAATTCCTTTAATTTAAAATAGATTTATTTATTAAAATAGTATTATCTTTAATCTGAAAGGATTTCTTCGAGGAATCTCTTCAACGTGGAAGTCCTTATGCAGCGTTATATGATGAGCAGACATGTCACATCAAATTACAATATTTTTTTATATGACTGAGGAATTACTGCTGGCTCGGAGACCTTTCCAGTTTCACCAGGACAGGTGGACGAGCAAAGGCACATACAGGATATGATTTGCTAACAGCTAGGTTAGTGGGGTCCCTAAGCCTGCTCCTAGCGTTAGAGCTCAAGGCGTCCAATGAAGGGGTTATTGGATCTGATGGATCCGTAAGGGCGAGTGAATTTATAATTTTAGTAACGTGGTTCAAAGTAACCTTCACTACGTAGTCGTGTTTGGAGGAGTGTCTCAGGTTGTCCCTGAGCACGGCCAGGCGCGCCTCCGGCTCGGGGCGGAGGGAGAGGCGCGGGCACTCGTCCTCTGCGCACTCCGACAGCGTGGACCACTCCAGCAACGTAGAGATGTGCGGCTCCAAGATCTCCTGGCAATATAAAAAAAAACACGTGTGGCACTCGGGGACTGCCGCGGTAAAGCGTAATTGCATAGCATTTTTTATCAATTTGACAATAATAATTTAATATTAAAACTATAATAAAATAAGATCACGCTATATTTATAAACATTAACTATGTGTTTTGATAACAATTTCATAGTGATTTCTTCCTAAAACCTATCATTTATGTTACTTAAGTGAATAATTCAATTTTTTTATTATGGCATTGTATGGGGAGCATAAAAATTTTAGAAACGTCACAGTGGGGCGTGGCACAAAAAGGTTGGGAAACACTGGTTTGACCCCTCGATGTTTGTGCATCAGTCGAGGCGTGTACCTGCAGCGGGTGTTGCGGGCGGTCGGCGGCTAGCGCCAGACGCGCCACCAGACGCTCCGACCAGTCCCCGCTGGCCCTGCCGCTCAAGTACCGGTCTAACGACGAGAGCTCAGACGCTGTGGGCAGAACACATATCTGAATTAACATCTCTGTATAGGCGAACTGCAAACGTACGTCGAATGCTGTGATAATCTAAAGATCCCGGAGATTTACAGGTGTCGTATTCTGGTTGATGAGTGAAGTTGTTCAATAAGACACAAACGCGGTTATGTACAGAGCGTGGGTAGAATTAAATAAAAATTGTGTGAACTTTTCCAGACTCCAGAATCGAGACGACAACGGTACAACAAGCCTGCTAATATCATGGACTCCAATAGCCACATAATCATGAACTGGATAATGAAAGAAAAAAACTTTTTGCCGATACCGATAAAGTTTGTTTTTAATTGGGCTGATGTTCAAAACTATCGACTTGTGCAGCACTTTCTATGACATTCAATATATTTTAATATTCAAAATTCTAACTATAATAATTTACAGACTAACCAAACACAAATTAAAATTGAACACATATTCTGGAAGTGATCACTTCTAGCGATAAGATAACCCATTCTTATATCTAACAGATTCAAAAGCACATGAGAACTAAGGCCTCCGTGGGAGGATCAACTCCCCCCCCCCAAACCCCCGCAAAGTACCGCCGCTTACATCTGGGCAGGTCGCTGAAGGCGTCGTACGTGGTGAGGAGGGCGACGGTGGAGGCGGGCCCGAAGCCGACGCGGCTGTGGCGCGCGCGGCTCACCGACATGTCGGCCAGACAGGCGCCGTCCAGCCGACCTGCGGGGGAACCAAGTCATATATCATATACATCCAACATGTCCTTCTTCAAACGAGGCTTGTGGAGAATATTAAGCGGTAGGCAGCGGCTTGGCTCTGCCCCTGGTATTGCTGAAGTCCATGGGGCGACGGTAACCACTCACCATCAGGTATAGTGAGTGGTTACCGTATGTTCGTCTGCCTACAACGGCAACTGTTTTTTTTCTTCCCTACCTATCCTAGTGACCTCGAAGGGTCATGCTAGGTTCACAGTGAGGGGGCTTTAACCTAGTAACGTTACTAACACTAACCCTAGCAAGAGTAGTGCTTCGCAGAATCTACCACCGGATCGGGAACGCGACCCACTGAGAAGATCCGGCGAGAAACTCAGTGGGCTGTGTCTGAGGGTTAATTTACGAACTGGAACGGTAACCGGTGCTTGAGGTACCTAAAAGCAGCTTCAACTGTAATAGTCTCTAAAATCATATTACTATAAACACAGCCACAGCTGTATCCAGATCCAGATAAACTATGGAGAGTAGAGGTCAGAGGAGCGCCATCTTGTATAGGGGACAAATTGAAAAAGTGTTCACCTGTAAACAGCGAGTTATTGCTGGAAGACTCACAGCGAAATAGCGCTAGTGTAGCAAGTGGACATGATATGAATATAGCAGTTTTAAGCTGAGTGAAGTGTGTCAAGTTGAAGTGAGGTGTGGTAGTTAATGGCCCTAATTTTAAACTGTTTCCAATTGCTACAGTGGCGCCATCTTAGCTGACTCTCTTTTAGAGGACACTAGTTAATACACTGAGATGATACTCCTTACTTCTACCCTCCATGAGACAAACGATGCGAAGTCAGTACGTCATCCATATTCCGTGACGTCATCCGTTATTTGATTTCTACACGAATTATGATTCTAAATTTAATCCATACCATTTATTATATATCCAGCCACTAACATTACATAATAATATAATATACAAGAAATATGTCCTCAAAAAATAATCTAGCAATATAGTGAATCTTTGAATTTAAAAACTCACCCGCAATAGTGTCTTTGAACGGTGGAACCTTTCTGTGGTATTTCAATACTATCGTATGGGGTTGGACAGTGAGCGGTCTCATCAGTGGCTCTAGAAACAAAAAAAAACAGAGAACACGTCCTTTATTAAAAAAAAATTAAGTGATTTTATGTCCTGATGTCCTGGTTAGGTCATGTCTTATTTTAATTTATATTCTTATTTTTATAAAAAATTATAATATGGAGTAAAATGAAATGAAATGAAGATGATTAATTTGAGACATTAATCAACTGGGATGAAATTAAATGAAATTATATAAGATGGCATGGGATAAACCATAATCTTAGTAAAATAGTGGACATTTACTGTTTTTTCAGTGGAATTTTTGGAGGATCCCGAGAAGTTACGTTCTTTGGGCTTTGTTTCATTTTCCCACATTTGTGCACTTTCACAGATACTAAACAGCTAACAAACCACCGTTATTACACATTTAAACCTGAAGAAACACTGAATAGACAAAATAAAACAAATCACACAACTTCACTCCTCGCGTTCCCGCCAAAAAGTCTGTCCTTTGTTAAATTCGATTTCAATCATCAGCTCATCGCTGTCCATTGCGTGCTTACCGGGCGCGCGCTCCGGCGGCGGGGGCGGGGCCCCCACAACGGTCCCCAGCGAGGGCGACGGTAACCGTTGATCGTTAAATATCGGAGCCGAGTTCGGCACCAGCTGTTCTCCCGTCGACACTGACACGTCATCGTCCATTTCTGAAACGAAAAAAAAAAAAAAACATTCAGCAAAAACTGACGGTAAGCAAATATCGAAGCTCACCTTGAGACTACAGTGAGCTTAATACGAATTATTTAGTCCAGTGGTGTCCAAGAAGTCCAGTGGTGGTAACCAGTAATTACGCAAATTATAATTTTGCGGGTTTGATTTTTATTACACGATGCTATTCCTTCACCGTGGAAGTCAATCGTGAAAATTTGTTGAGTACGTATTTCATTAGAAAAATTGGTACCCGCCTGAGATTCGAACACCGGTGCATCGCTCGATACGAATGCACCGGACGTCTTATGCTTTAGGCCACGACGACAATATAATCCGACTCCCGAACTAAATGCAAAGCGATCGGAACTCCTCACCTTCATCAGGGTACAGCGAGGCCTTCATCAACTGCACACTGTGGCTGCGTCTATTCTCCAGGCGCGCCAGCTCCGAGGTGGGACTCTTCACGCCGAACGCTAAAAAAAAGATTGTTTAAGCCATAGCATAGCTTTTATTGAGGGGCTTTGAGCGCGGCAACCGAATCAAGAAATTCCGTAACGAAAACAAAACCTAACACCCCCACTCCGCCTACCATGTAGCTCGCGTTCAACACATTCACACGTTGCGCTTGTGTAGTGTCTGTGAATAAGCGCGTGGCGTGACGTCACACTGCATGCGCATCATGAAAAGTCTGCCCATCTCTCTCTCGCGGGGTCTAGCTCATGAGTGTGAAAGGGACAGTTAATGTTTTGCTTTTGTTAATGTATATAAATATAGCGCGGTCTTATTTTATTATTGTTTTAATATTAAATTATTATTGTCTAATTATAATTGCATAAGTTGATGAATAAATGCTATCCAATAGCTTTACCGCGGCAATCCTCGAGTGCCACATACAAATTTGTAGTGGAAAAGTAGATTTTACTTTCATATTCTTATATATCTCTAATATATCAAGGGGTAAAAGGCATTTGGTTTTAACGACATTTATCTTTGTAATTAAAGATCCGTTTTATTTGGTATCAGCATCAACAATTCGATGATTTTAATTGATCATCAATTACATTTACTCTATTGAAATAGCTGAACAATTATTTTTTTGTTGTGATACTTAATCCAAATGTTTCAACTTTCGATGGCTCTCCGGTAAACTTGCCAAAATTACGCTTAATCCAAACAGGCTTTCGCCTGTCGATATTGTTTCTTTTTTCAAATCTACTTTAAAAATTTTAGTTAAAAATATAAAATGTTCGGGAAATTAAGGCATTATTAAATTTCTGCCTTAATCAAGTTCAAAGCTATTGGTATCTGTTTTAGGGCGAGGCGACGTGTTGAGCCTTACCTCTGTTTTCTAGAAACAGGCTTTGTGACTCCGCGTTGTCTTCGGCGGTGTCCATAACATCGAAGGCTGAAAAGAGAAATCATTAGATAATATTCCAAGAAATCGGATTGTTTTTTTTTTATTGCTTAAATGGGTGGACGAGCTAACAGCCCACCTGGTGTTAAGTGGTTACTGGAGCCCATATACATCTACGACGTAAATGCGCCACCCACCTTGACATATGAGTTCTAAGGTCTCAGTACAGTTACAACGGCTGCCCCGTCCTTCAAACCGAATCGCATTACTGCTTCACGGCGGAAATAGGCGGGGCGGTGGTACCTACCCGCGCGGACTCACAAGATCTCCTACCACCAGTACATTCCCGATCCTGCGGACAGACTGGAAAACAGTCGACGTCGCCCAAAACACGTCATTACGGATCCTTCCGATCCATTAACAATGCTTTTAGGTACCACAAGCACCGGTCATCGTTCTCGTCGAGCCCGTCGCTCGTGACGAAGGGCTCGGCGAGTAAATTAACCCTCAGACACAGCCCGCTGAGTTTCTTGCCGGATCTACTGTGGGTCGCGTTTCCAATTCGGTGGTAGATTCTGCGAAGCAGTGCTCTTGCTAGGGCCAATGTTAGCAACACTCCGGTTAGAGCCCCGTGAGCTCACCTACTAGTACAAGCTATTAGCATAGGTAGGAAAAAAAACCCCAGTAATTACGCAAATTATAATTTTGCGGGTTTGATTTTTATTTCAAGTCATATCGTCTCACCTTTGCTGGTGCCGTTTAGAGTCAGTAAGGAAGTGTGGTGGAGATTGTAGAGGCTGTCCTCGCTGAGCAGGCCTGGCGGACCGGAGCCCCCCAGCCCGGGATGTCCCGGCCCCACGAGCCCCGGGACCGCAGCGCCCGCCTCCGACACACTCACAGGGGACTTGGGACCTGAAAACGTATCAATTTTAAAGTTTTAATAAAGCTCATGCTATATACATCCGGACCATAATACTAAAAGCAGTTTGAAATGGATATTTTTTGTCTTTGTCTATTTTTTTTTATTGTTTGGGTGGACGAGCTTACGCCGCACCTGGCGTTAAGTGGTTACCGGAGCTGATAGACAATAACAACAAACACCCCCATCCACCTCGAGACATGAGTTCTAAACCTCAGTTTTACCGTACAACTGTTAGATTTATCTTTTTATCTATGGTCTTTATTTTTTTTAATAACCAAAAGAAGTAACATTACTAAAAATACTAAAAATGCATCTATGATCATTCGAAAAATTAACAATTTAAAATATTCCACAATGAATATCCAGAAATATTATATACTTCTTTCACCTCTCATATCGACAAATGCCAAACTTATTTTGACATTCATTGTACCGTTGGTTACCTCGATTCAATAGTTTTCAAACGAGCAACTAAACATTCTATTCTAATCGTAAATTGACTTCATTTTTCATTATTAATTGTACTGTTGCTTAATGCCTTTCGTCTCATACCCAACCAACCCGGAGACACTGACCTGGTGCGCTGGCCTTCTGTAGCGACTCGGTGAGGAGCTGCCGCTTCAGTACGTTCGGAGTGGGGTCGTCCTCCTCGTCGGAATCAGTGAGCCCGTATTTACTGAAATGCTCCACCTGAAAATTATGCTCATGATTAGTAACGTGAGGGCGCGAAGGCACCCCCCAAGGGCGGGCAGAGGGACTTCGGTCCTCTCTATGCTTTATATCGCTTACTCCATGAGGAGTGTGTTCAGAGGAATTGGTAGAGATAGTCCCTCCATACCTTTATCATTGTCGCAGCATTTTTTTGGCGTATATTTTAATGCTCGGCTTATTTTCACATATTTAGCCAGCAAAATAATTGTACAAGCGCGGTAAGATACGTCCGTGCAGGTCGATACTTATAATGAAACTGCGCAACAGTCGGTATTTCGACTCTCCGCATTTTATACGCATTAATAGAGAGTCGATCTATCGACCATTCGCACTCGAAGGGACGTATATACATATATTTTGTTTACGTGATTAAACATGAGTCCGTACCCTGAACACCCAGCTGCCCGTTTGAGGTCGATACTCGATAAACTTGGTGTCGTGCTTCTCGCAAACCCTGCGCAGCTTCCCTTCATAATCCAATTTTAGTAATCTGCAAATAATAATTTAAAACAAAAACCAAATCAAAATTACATTGTAATATAAGGAGGTTTTTTTTTTGAAGATTTTATTGTGTCCAGATAACGGGACCTTTTTTTTTATTGTGTCCTGATAACGAGACCTTTTTTTTATTGCCCTTATAGGCAGACGAGCGTACGGCCCACTTGATGGTGAGTGGTTACCGTCGCCCATGGACTTCAGCAATGCCAGGAGCAGAGCCAAGCCACTGCCTACCGTTAAGTAGGTAGCGGCTCCACAAGCCTCGTTTAAAGGGCCGAATCTTATTATATATTTACTTCTTATATTCTTTTATAATATTATATGAAAATTATATAAAGCGAAATGAGGTTGATTAATATAACAATTTGATTAATTGGGAAATAACAATTTGAAATTTAATAATTGAAATTAAATGGAACTAGACGAAATGGGCTGATTATGGGTAGTCTCAGGAAATCGGTGGTTGTTTTCTGAGAAATTATCAGTGGACTTCTTGTATGAACCTGAGAAGCCACGACAGGCGATTTCGTCACATTTGTACATTCACATAAATGCTAAACATTTTATAAGCCAGCAGCCGTTGTAACTATACCGAGACCTTAGAACTCATATCTCAAGGTGGGTGGCGCATTTACGTTGTAGATGTCTATGGGTTAGTTCGTCAAAGAGTTCGACGAGGTCGGTGACCGGTGCTTAAGAGTCCTAAAAGCGCCGAGAGTGAATCCGGGGGACCCGACAAGACATGTTTCGGGCGACGGTGGCTTTGAGTTGCTCCGTCGCAGTCCGATAAGGTGAACTGCCTAAACGTGGATATGCGAGTGAATGGAAAAAGATAATGAAATTTTAAAACCGGTTAAATTAAAAACTATTCCGCGGCCAACTCCCCCACCTGTCGGGCTCGGTGATGAGTCGTTTCTCGGTCTTGTCCCGGGGCCACACCCGGTCCAGAGTCACGATGGCCCGCCTGTTCAGGCCGACTCCCACCGGCGGCTTGTCGCTGTCCTCCGGGTAGACTATCACCTCCTTGTTCAGGAAGTGCACTGGAAATTTTCACACAATTATTAGCGGAGCCCGTGGACCTTAACAGTATAAATATCGTCACCCACTTCGTGATACGAGTTCTCAGCCTCTTAGAACTGGATCGTACCCCTTTTTACGAAAATTGCGCGGAAGGAGGTATATAAAATTTTCCACACTTATAGAGAATATAGAGAAGGAGTGCAGAATGCATTTTTTTTTTAATTATACATAAAAATACATTAAATCAACAAATAAAACATTACACACACTACCATGTATTTGACACAGCACATACATATGAATATACTCTTTGTTTATTTGTCAATTGTCAAACTTTTGCTATTGTTTAAAGTCTGTGGTCAAATTGAGAATACATTAATATTCTTTATCTTTAATATTATTTATCTATAGTGTAGTTTTGGCGAAAACTGTGATTATATTATAGAAGTATAATCACTATTTGTCAATACAACTATAATAATGTTTATAAATAAAATTTCAATTAAGTATAGTCGAATCTCGACTACTGTGGGACCACTAGTAATTTTTATTAGACGATGTTTTATTCTTTCACCGTGGAAGTCATTCGTGAACATTTGGTAAGTACGTATTTCATTAGGACTGTCGGAAGTCTTGGGCACCAGGCGTCTCATCCTTCAGGCGTCGACTTCACACAGTCGACTGCGTCCCAGCGGGGTAGGGGGAGGTGGGTTGGGGGGACTCACCCAGGGCGTCCAGGTCGAGGCCGGCCACGTCGATCTCCGAGTCGTAGTACACGTTCCCGTAGTTCTTGCGTCCGATCGTCAGGTGCGGAACCGGACACGTGCCGTCCGGCCGCATGTAGTCTGGAAACGATAACGCAAATGTAATGGCGTCGATTCTCCGACGCGGTAATGGAGAGCGTCCGGTAAGCGAGCGCGCAATGGTCAGGGAAGTGAAACAATAAAGTAGCGGGCCAATCAATCGAATACAAATTAATTCAGATTATGCATCAGGGTCATATGGTCGCTTTTGTTTAATGCTTTCTCTATAGCATTGTTATTATTTGCCTTGCTCACGGGGGTTCTAACCTGTTGTCTTTGCTAACACTAGCCCTAGCAAGAGCAGTGCTTCGCAGAATCTACCACCGGATCGGAATCGCGATCCACTGAGACGATCCGACGAGAAACTCATTTGACTGTGTCTATGGGTTAGATTACACATAAAACTCTTTGTCGTACTCGACGACTAATTCTTTCGAGTTGATTGGCACATGGACATCACACAGCGAATGTCGTTAGCCGCTTTGAGGTCAAAGTCCCAGCATCAATTTTCTGAACAAATATATTTATTCTTTTGTTTTGTGGGTATTTCTCGATTTTAGACAAGAATTTAGACGAAATTTTAACCTATAGCATAAATACTTGACACTAATTAGGATATTTAAATTTAAAACTAAAATAACATTTAGAATTGTGATAACGTTCAATATTAGTTGTTGGCGACAATTTTTTTTGTTTGTTTAATGAGTGGACGATCTCACAGCCCACCTGGTGTTAAGTGGTTACTGGAGCCCATAGACACCTACAACGTAAATGCGTCACCCACCTTGAGATATAAGTTCTAAGATCTCAGTATAGTTACAACGGCTGCCCTACCCTTCAGACCGAAACGCATTACTGCTTCACGGCAGAAATAGGCGGACTCACAAGAGGTCCTACCACCAGTACAAAATTATATAGATAGATAGGGGGAGAAATTCTCTCACTTATCATGTCGTCCAAGGAGGGGATGGTGTAGTAGCCCGGCCTCGTCAGCTTGACCCCGGTCGGGTGGGGCGGGGCGTCGCGCGGCTCCACATTCTCATCTTCAGATACTGTAAAATGAAGCACCCACAATCCGGCATATATACATGTAAAGAACGAACCTCTATTATTTAAGTCTTTAGTTTTTGAAGTGAAACTTCTAATGAGACTTCAAACATGGTTGCGTTAAAAGTTCAACGCTCCTGGGGAGGGGGAATAGAAAGAGACAGAGCGAGAGTGAGTGCGCGGCACTCGAACACATGCGCGTAGTATACCTGTTACAGGCCAGCGCGAGCGTTAGCAACGAGTAACGTCCAATATTTTAATGAAGTATTTAAAATATATATGTGTATATGTATTTATTTTTCTATATACAATTTAAAATATATATGTGTATATGTATTTATTTTTCTATATACAATTTAAAATATATATAATATTAATGTTGAAGATGTCGCATCTCTTATACACAGCATTCCAAGCACCACAAGAGCAATCTGATTTAACATAATAAGATTTTAAGTATAACAATTCCGGCATATGTTATTTTAGCGAAATTTTAATCGTTTCCACGGCGGTTATAGTCTTCCTCAATAAATGCGCTCTCTAATACTGAAAGAATTTTTCAAATCGGACCAGTACTTCTTGAGATTAGCGCGTTCAAACAAACAAACTCTTCAGCTTTATAATATTAGTATAGATAGTATAGATTATTAAAATTGTACATAAGAGTTTTTGGGAAACTCTTTCCGAGCACCCTGTACAGTGGCTTCATTAAGACAATTCGTCGTTAAAGTACTCTAGTCCATTCTAATCTCGCCTTTATTACTACAATCATAAAATATCCTATGACGTTTCGACTTTATAGTTCGCGACCACGTAAACTGCGGACCATTTAGAACTGTCACAATTTGAGGAGGAATTAATTCTTTTCTTTGTCTCCACCTTATCCCACTAAGTGGGGTCGGCACAGCGAATTATTCTATTTCATTCTCTTCTATCAGCCGTCATCTCAACACTCACTCCTCTCTTTCTCATATCGTCATTCACACACTCCCTCCACATCTTCTTCGGTCGACCTCTTCCCCCTCTACCTTGCACTACGATTTCCTGACGTCTTTAGCATAATTAAATAAAAATGAACAATATATGACCAAACTACATTATATACTGAGAGCTAATACTAAATTAATACTAGGACTAGGAAGGACCTCGGATACTAAGAAGGGCTAAGATCCTATCGCTTGGCTAGAACGGATAAGGGGCTAGGCGCAAGGGCTGATGAGTCCGATTGGTACCAGGTCCTGTGCTTTGGCTGCTGTAGCTTCCTACCGTGGCACCAGACCAAGGTTTATTTTTTAATTTTTATTGTTTAGATGGGTCGAGCTCACAGCCCACAGGTTTTAAGTGCTTTCTGGAGCCCATAGACATCTACAACGTAAATGCGCCACCCACTTTGAGATATGAGTTCTGAGGTCTCAATATAGTTACAACGGCTGACCCACCCTTCAAATAGGAGGCGGGGTGGTATGTAATACCTACCCGGACTCACAAGAGGTCCTACCACCAGTACAGAAGACCATCAGGGTCGAGGATTAACAGATTTACAAACGTCCTGAATATCTACATTCCACAAAACTACCTTCAACTTCGAACCGGCATCGATTACGACATATCGAACAATGACGTCACAGTTTGTGAACGCCCTTATTGACCTACACATACGGTCGGTTTTCGTATCGCAATCGATGCGGCGCTTACGACGTGTTTTACTTTAAAATGGTAACCGTAAACTCCGGATATTTGATGGGCGATCTTCTCGCACCTCGAGCACGCCGCCAGCGCGCCGCGACGGTGCGCGCAGAATTGTATCGATGTACCTTATTGCAGTGAACGATAAAGGTCATATTCCTTTGTATTCCATATTAAACTTCATCACTGTTTCAGTATTTGTATATATAAACAAATATAATACAAACTGAGTTATTTTAACGAATTTAACTGTGCCTTTCGAAAATAAATATCAGATCAAAAACTCTGATTGTTTTAACGAAAATTATAATTCGAATAAGCGAATTATTGAAAAACGTAGCAGTTTGGATTACTGATAATGTCAATAATAACACGGGACAAGCTTTACCCGGTTATCCGGCTCCAAACGAGGATCACTTGCTTTGATAAACTATGGGAGCTCATATACATACAGACATAGGTTTAATGGACGAAAAACATACCGCGACGTGAAAGAAGGACAAACGGACAAACTTTCACACTTATAATATTACTAGCTGTACCCGTCCGCTTCGCTAGGCATTTAAAATTAACATTATTATTTCTCACCCCACAAAGATTCTCATCATTAACGCCCCCGCAACTGGTGTAGGGAGTCCAACACTCATATAAATATTAGCCTATCCATTAAGTACATGTATTTTCTACATGGATACCAAGTTTCAAGTCAATCGGATGCACGCTTCAATAGTTATAACGTAAAAACCACTGTAGATTTATATATTAGTATAGATAATAGCACGGACAGGTGTCTATCAGCGCGCGCGGACTCACCGGACAGCGAGTCGAGCCGGTCCCGCTCCGGCGAGGCGCTCCGCCCCCCCAGCTCCCGCACCGAGCTCTCCGCGCACCCCGCAGCCCCGCGCGCCGCCCCCGCACGCAGAGGCTTCGTGCTCAACCTGGCGAGGGAGAACGGTAATACTCGTTAGTAATCTAGCAATCTTAATGGATGCGTAGGGCGCGGTGTGACTTTTTGGCGGGAACGCGAGGAGTGAAGTTGTGTGATTTGTTTTATTTTGTCTATTTAGTGTTTCTTCAGGTTTAAATGTGTAATAACTATTTAATAACTGTGAAAGTGCACAAAGTGTGAAATGGGAAAATGAATCAAAGCCACTGGACGTAACTTCTCGGGATCCTCCAAAAAGTCCACTGTAGAAATCTCAGTAAATGACCACCATTTTACTAAGATTATATTTCATCCTATATCATCTCATCTCATTTAATTTAATTTCATCCCAGTTGATTAATGTCTCAAATTAATCATCTTCATTTCATTTTATTTATCTCCATGTTATCATTTTTCATAAAAATAAGAATATAAATTTAAATACGACATGACTTAAATGTCTCAGTTCATTCCAGGTCATAAAATAGCTTAAAAAAAAATGGTGCAGTGTGAGTTTGTTATTTAAACATTATGTTGTTTAAAAATGTTTATTGTCAAAATATAAAGTAAATCAATTAAATGTTAATGTTATGAATGCACCCGGGTGACGCGGTTGTTGATCGTGTCCTAACTATTTATGGAAATAAAGTTAACGCGTCACGCGAATTATGCTGACAAAGGTGTTCCGGTAATATAATAATATCATACCACGCTTTTTTACAAAAAAATCATTTTTTCTTACACTATTTTTAATTCAAATTTATTTTCTATTTTTTAGTTGGGTTTTCTATAAAAGTGTATTTTGTTATAATTATATTATTATTATTATATTATTAATTATGTTATAATTATATATTATTATATTAATTATATTAATTATATTAATAATTATATAATTATATTATAATTATATATATTTTAAGTGTTTTTTTAAACTATTATTTATTTTTATTTATTAGTTGAATTTTGTTTTTTCAATTATTTTTTTAAATATTGAATTGTCATCAGTCCTTAATAAGTATACCAAATTTCGAGTTAATCCGACGTTTTGAAGGGGGTCGAAATCATGTTCAAAGATTCCGTTACAAACATACAACATACGTCTGAAGCTAATAAATGCGTATTAATAAAACAAATCACACAACTCCACTCTTCGCGCTCCCGCCAAAAAGTTACGTTATAATATTGAGTCTAAATGAGCACAGACTTACCAGCTGGCGCGTCTCTCGGATATATGTTCGGAGACTTCTTTTTCTGCAATGAAAAAAAAAAACAATTTTTAATATTTGTTCTCAAAAGCATACCTTTACGAGCTAATCAAAGGGGATGGCCCATTTTCGGCCCAAAGCGGACAATAGATTATAGAAAAAATACTTAGTGCATTAATTTTGTCATAAATAAATATGCATTTACTTTCTTGCAAATAAGCGCCACTACAGTTTACAATAAGTAGTTTAAAAAAAGTAACTCTATTGAAAAAACAAGGATTTTTATTTTTGCGGGAAAAATATTGCCAGCTTCAAATCCTTTTACGTATGAAGTAAATATTTTGAGTATATAAATAAAACATATAAATAAATCATTTTAAGTATTATCATTAATCAAACGATTTTAATGGATTTTATGCACATAAAATAACATCGAAGACATACCCATTAGACTTTAACTTGTAACTATACTTGAGACCTTAGAACCTATATCTCAAGGTGGGTGGCGCATTTACGTTGTAGATGTATGTGGGCTCGAGTAACCACTTAGCAACACCAGGGTGGCTGTGAGCTCGCCCACCCATCTCATCATCATCATCATCATTTCAGCCTATCGCCGTCCACTGCTGAACATAGGCCTCTCCAATAGATTTCCAGTGCGACCGGTCCATTGCCACCTGTATCCAACGAGACCCAGCGCTTTTTACTAGGTCGTCGGTCCATCTAGTAGGTGGCCGTCCCACACTGCGCTTGTCAGTACGTGGTCGCCACTCCAGGATCTTTCTAAGCAATAAAAAAAACTTTACTAGTATTGTTATTTAAATATGTACAACTAAAACAAAAACATAAAAAATAATGTGTACTCGTAAAAAAAAGATTAAGATATAAATCAATTATCGGTTATTTAAAAAATAATCGATATATGAATTTCATGTAATTATTTTTCTTTATACTGACAACACTGAATTTAATCTGACTGACTGACACTTCGCTTGCTGCTTGTGGTGTTGTGCTTGCGTACAAAATGGATGTGTTTTGATTTTTCTTCGATTTATTTTACTTTTATCAATAACGTTTCATACTACGACTAAAAAACATTGTGTGAATTGTGGTTTTACCCTGACCGAGATTTAAAACCGTGTATATGCTCTCCTTTGCTATTTTTAGATGATACTAATTGTGTATGAAGATGAAGAAAATATAGATATTTAAAGAATTAAGTGTGTTTTTATACCCTATTGGATAAAAATAAATTAGGAACATCTTAAACATTAAGAAAAGAAAAGTTCTTGAAGTATCTCACAATCCGACACTTATTTATATAGAAAATTAACCTCAAAACGAGTTTTTATTTTTATTATATTTTTTATAATAGTGGCGTCAATTTCAATATATTTTTTAGATATCCAATACATTTAAGAATTTGAATCAGTACATTTTTATAGTAATATTTGATGTCCATCTTGGGCCTAGCACACTATGGAGAGTGGGCAATCCCCTTTACTACAAAAGCTGGAGGGCCGCAGTTTTTTTTAATTAAGAAATAGCTTCACTTTCAAATGATGTCATGGTTTTTTTTATTTTTTTTATTGCTTAGATGAGTGGACGAGCTCACAGCCCGCCTGATGTTAAGTGGTTACTGGAGCCCATAGACATCTACAACATAAATGCGCCACCCACCTTGAGATATAAGTTCTAAGGTCTCAAGTATAGTTACAACGGCTGCCCAACCCTTCAAACCGAAACGCATTACTGCTTCACGACAGAAATAGGCAGGGTGGTGGTACCTACCCGTGCGGACTCACAAGAGGTCCTATCACCAGTAAAAATGTAATGGAATGGAAATGGTAATGGAATGTTACAAGAATAACGATAATATTATACCAAATATTGATTATAATGTTTTAACAAAGAATTATGTTATTCAAAACAATTATTTTATTAAAACATGCGTTGCGGGCCGCGCGAAAGAAGCTACGGGCCGCCTATCATAAAGCGATGATTTTTTTAATTTTTTATTTAAAATTGTAATAGTTAAGAAATTTAGATAAGCGACTTCCAGAAAGGACAATGCCCAAAAGTGGGCCAACTTTATGTCAAAACTATTTGTACTTGAAAAACTATGCCTTATTTTTTCACGTTTAGTTTATGTATCAACATTTCTTTCAACCTGGCATTGTTTTCGAAAAAAATAAATTACTTATTTGATAACATCAAGTGCAGCAAGCAGTGCCTTTGTACATAATTTTCCTATTACTCTGTACTGTGTCTTGTTTTCTGTGTGTACATAAATAAATAAATAAAAAAAATAAAAAACATCCCAAAACTATCCATGCCATAGTTTTTAAATTCGCCAATAAGCAAAGGGCTTAGCCCATACAGCCTTATAGCAAACCTATATGCTGTCAAACGAAAGAGTTGTTTGTGACTTGAACAACAAATTTAAAAAAAATAGCTAATGCTTATAATTCACAGGCTTCTTAGTTTATTTTTGTTCAATTCAATATTTATATATTGTAATAATAATTATTACTTAAAACCATGAATTATTTAATATTTTTAGATATTAATGATTCCATTAATAAAAATATCAATAGCCTACCATTATTCTATTCTTATTATATATGATCAGAGAGTTTTGGCAGCAACCCGAGTGAAGCGTCACTTGAATTTTTATTTTAATGTTTTTTTAATAGTTTATTGTGTAATTTGTATTATTTGTATTTGTAATATTGTGTATAAAAGATCTGCGTAAACTTATGCTCAGTCAATGTGGTATTCGTCGAGTTGACGTCAAAACTCCCAAAAAGCAATAAAAAGAGATACACCGGCTTTTTATTGACATAAAAAATATATAACTTCGACAGACTAGGCTGTATAGGCTACGCTCTTTGCCTGCTTATTGGTGAATTTAAAAACAACAACAACAATATCGTTGACGGTTTCCGGATTTTAATTTCATTGTATTATTATTATGAGGATATAATAATAATAAAATGTTCGTAAGGGCTTATTTCTAGCAACATTAACCATAATTAAGTTATTTAATACTGTAAATAATTATGAGAGCGATTATTGATTTCGAAGAAAACAATTAACAACTTAATTTTAGCTACAGAAAAAAACAGATTTCTCTTAAGCCTGGGTGAGAATATAAAAATCGTTTTTTGAATATGAAACGATATTTCTTTGTCTATCAAATTAAGTTAAAACCATCATGACATGACAACTTTTTTTAGGGGCCCAAATGCCCATAGAAAATGGGCATTGTCCTTTACTAACAATAAACTTAATGTTTGGTGAAAATGTTAGGTTTAACTTTAAGGTTGGAAGTAGGACGGGGGCGACCTCTGGGGCCGGGCAATGGGGGCCCGGGGGGGGGTATCAGCCCACTCGCCGGTGACCCCCCTTACGCCGCGGTAAGCGCCACTACCGCTAGCCATTATACATAGGAGACGAACATCGTACAAATTGTTTATGAACAAAGGACATGGGCCATTTTCGGCCCAGCTACTCGTGCTCTCAAGGACATTAATGAAATATCTATAGAAAATAAGGATTTAATTTTTACATACTTATTATAAAATTTAAGGGTATTTTAATGGTGGAATACTTAAAATCATAAAAAAAAAAGTATGACTAAGCTGCATTGATAATATTGAAGGAGTTGCCATAGGTAAAATATATTATTATTTATATTTTAAACAATTCACATTATATCTTCTTACAAAAAACATTATATTGCAAAAAACTAGCAAAATAATATATTAACATATTTAATTAATGGATTTTAAAATTAATATAAAATATTCAATCTAAACAAAAATCTATTTTTATACTTTTAAATCCGTAGAATAAATCATTACATGGATGAATAATTATTGATCTTAAGCAAAAAAAAAACCTACGCTTGTTTAATGTTTATTGACGTTTTACATTTGATCAGTCGTTTTCGTACTCGTGCGCATTGTAGATGTTATCAAGTGTTTCGTTGCGATATACCTGCTTATTATTACATTTTGTTGTAATATAAAGTATAGAAATATAAATAATATTTAAGCTGATGATGATGTTAAAGTGTCAGTGTATTGACAGCAAAATCATATGATATAACCTAAAATTCTTATCTTATCTTTTAAATATCTCTGTGATCGCCATGAACAATATTGATTTTAATTTGTTTATAATAAAAGGTATATAATATAATCTGTTATTTAAACCAAATTTCATTACTGTCCTTGAACTTCGTTTAGTGGGCCGTGCTATATATGGAGCACTCTCCATACATTGCACGGCCACTGCCCATGTCCTTTCAAATACGCATTTCCTCCTTTTTTTCTAGTAACCTCGAAGGGTTACACTAAATACTACTAAATACTATCTACTTTTGCATGTGTGTGCGGTCGTGTGTGTGGGGGGCCACACGGGGGCGTTAGGGGGGGCCACACGGGGCGTTGGGGACCACAAAGGGGGCGTTAGGGGGCCACACACCAATGTCGGGGTACATCCTGTTGGTCCGCTGCGCGTCGGGCTTGTGGTCGCGCTCCGTCCACAGATCGCTGATCTTTGGCGAGGTGATCCTGAAAAAAAAACAAGAAAAAAACGCTTAACGTGAAGAAACGATTCCCTTCGCGAAGTCGCAGACACTAATTTTATTATAATTATATATTAATCTTAACGTTTTTGATGGCGGACTACTTAAATAAGATTTCTTTGTGTTCAAAATTTATTTTTCTAATTCCTTTTGAATGAAAACAAAATATTCACTTACCACCGGCTGTGCTTGTCTGGATGTAAATCGCCATCTGAAACAAGGAATACAAATTTATTGACTAACTAGTAATAAAATAACTGTATGAATTTGTCGTGGACTGTGCGATGAGTCAGCCGGTATTCGGATCTCGCAGACAGGTACAATCTGCTCTAGTGAACTACTAACTTTAACACATATTAATGAGTGAAGTAATTAAATTGCGTAATCAGTACCAGCCACTATCGCCATTGGACAACAGCAATACAGGAGGCACGGCCAAGCCACTGCATACTTCTCTAGTTGCCTCCTTTTTTTCTACCTATGCTGATAGCCTTGAGAGACTATTTCAGCTTCTCCTTGACGTGTAGATGAGCTCACGGGGCTCAAACCGATAGTGTTGCTAGTACTGGCCCTAGCAAGAGCAGTGCTTCGCAGAATCTACCACCGGATCGGAAACGCGACCCACTGAGAAGATCCGGCGAGAAACTCAGTGGGCTGTGTCTGTGGGATTGCCTCCTATGTTCTAGTACCACTAATCGACTATTCATATTTAAAAACTAGCGACCCGCTCTCGCTTCGCTTCGGGAACTGTAATTTACATTGATCTTATTGAATTTTGAATTATGAAGTCGTCGTGGCCTAAAGGATAAGACGTCCGGTGCATTCGTATCGAGCGATGCACCGGTGTTCGAATCTCAGGCGGGTACCAATTTTTCTAATGAAATACGTACTTAACAATAAATGTTCACGGTTGACTTCCACGGTGAAGGAATAGCATCGTGTAATAAAAATCAAACCCGCAAAATTGTAATTTGCGTAATTACTGGTGGTAGGACCACTTGTGAGTCCGCGCGGGTAGGTACTGCAACCCTGCCTATTTCTGCCGTGAAGCAGTAATGCGTTTCGACTTGAAGGGTGGGGCAGCCGTTGTAAGTATACTGAGGACCTTAGAACTTATATCTCAAGGTGGGTGGCGTATTTACTTTGTAGATGTCTATGGGCTCCAGTAACCACTTAACATCAGGTGGGCTGTGAGCTCGTTCAACCATCTAAGCAATAAAAAAAAATACAAAAATTCTTTTGTAGAAATCTAGACCTGACAGTAACAAACATACATCCATACATACATCCATACATACTTACCAACTTTCGCGTTTATAGTATTAATAGGATAGTTATATAATTAGTTAATTCTTATAATTAATCTACTTAATTATATAGTTAATTAATTGATTTTGAAATATCAAATTTCTAAACTTACTCTCCTCTGTGTCGGCCGTGGACTTGTTACGGTTAACGTCGGCGGACCTGTCCACTTGGTCGACGGAGTCCTGCGTGCGGCCCGGCCCACTGGAGGGTTGCTCGAATGATCTGTAAACGATTCACGGAGCATTTGTAGCATATACCAATTGAAATACACACATGTAGGTAAAGTTAATGTGTTAGGACTGTGTTAGGAGTTGGTAGGACTGTGTTAGAAGTTAGGAGGACTGTGGTTAGGAGTTAGGAGGATTGTGGTTAGGAGTTAGGAGGACTGTGTTAGAAGTTAGGAGGACTGTGGTTAGGAGTTAGGAGGACTGTGTTAGAAGTTAGGAAGACTACATCACCATACGACACTGCGTCCCGACGGTAAGCCTCACCTGTTGGTACGTCCCTCGTCCTGTCCGTCGGCGGGGCGGGCGCGCAGCACCAGACGCTTGCGGCTCGGCTTCAAGCACAGCTTGTCTTCTAAGCTCGAATCCGATTCTTCTAGGCCGTCGAAGAGCGACTTCTGTAAGCAAAACAAAATTTAGTCCCTCTGTATACTAAAGCTGTTGGCTTGTAGAAAGAGACAAACTGATTTTGCGTCCTTTTTTGGTTGACACGCTCGATTCTTTCTACGGATTAGATATGGCAGCGCGAACGCGACCACCCTGCTTAAAATATGAAGTCAAAGGACAATAATAAGATCAATCATATTTATTATTATTATTATATAGGATACCATTTCCAGTTACGTGACGATAGGCAGTCGTTGCCGCTACTCCAGCGAGAGCAGTTACTGATCCTAGTTTTATCTTAAATCGCCTAAATACAAACATAATAATTTGCGTAAGTAGTGGAAGGTAGGACGTCTTATGAGTCTGCGCGGGTAGGTACCACCGCTCTGCTATGAAACGGTAATGCGTTTCAAAAGGCGGGGCAGCCATTGTAGCGTTTAACCTGAGACTTTACATCTCATGTCTATGGTCTCCGATAACCATTTACTACCACCCATTCTTCTCAATCAGCCGTCATTTCAACACTCACTCCTCCGTCTCTCTCATATCGTCATTCACACACTACACCCATGTCTTCTTCGGTCGATCTCTTCCCCTCTACCATTTCACATGCATCTCCTCTCTACGCATCACCGTTAACCTATTTAAGCAATAAATAAATAAATAACCTTATGTATCGGCAGCTGCCTGGGTTGCACCCTTGAGGTGGGCGAGTTGATCCTGTAGGCAGAATGGGAGCCGTCCAGGACCGCCTTCAGCGCCAGCGGGTTCGTCGGCTTCAGTATGTCTTCGGCTGCCGTTGCTGTCACGTGCCACACAGAGAGAGAGAGAGAGAGAGAAACGTTAAAGTCGCTTTCAGACAACGCTATAATATAATGGCATAATAATATAGCATTGTCGGGGTTTAATAAAGTAATAATGATAACGAGGTTACATTTAAAATATAAGGTAGATTCCCTGACCCCACTTATTAGTATTTAGGGCACATAATATGATTTCATTGTTATTTCGAGTCGGCTTCTCGCTAATGCACCCACGTATGACGTCACAGGTCGCTGCCAAGACGACATAAGTACACTGCTTACTCACTCGAATCGGGCAGCAGGTCCTTGAAGAGAGGCGAGTCCCCGTACGGGCGGGCCGCCATCGTCAGGATCTGCTCGTGCACGTTGCCGCCAGCAGAGGCGCCGGATAAGCTGTTGCTGTAAGAAAATACCATTAGTCGTGCTGTAGGGGTAGAATGTCAACCCCCCCAACCCCCCGCCCCAAAACTACATCAATGGATGGGATGGCCGTTGTGAGACGCAAGACTTCGAGGCGATCGTGTTCACGTCGTTGTCTATGCGCTGCGAGGCCAAGCCAGCGGTTCTCAACCAACACAAGCCCCCGTCAAGTTTACAATGTTGACATTATTATATAATGCGATCCCCTATAAGTTAGGTAGGGTTGCGACGATCGACACAACCACCGAACGAACGATAACGCCCAAGCGACGGATTCGTCGAGGCGAAATGTATACAACTACACTTCAAACTTATAAAGACTATGTTAATGCTTTGTCCAGTGAAAAAGTTTGAAAGCCACTGTATTTACTAATAAATAAATAAAACTTAATTATATCGAGGGGTGAAAAGCAATAGCTTTCAATCAATTTGTTTTTCTATCAATCAAATATGATTAGAGCGATTTTTTTTTACTATTTTACAGGAGAGCCATTTAATGCTTAAAAATTTGGTTTTTTTTTATATCAAAACACCTTCTTTAGCTATTTTTGAAAGTTCAATTAAAAAAACTGTTGATGATACTGATACCAAATAAAACGGACGTTTAATTACAAAGACAAGTATCGCTTAAACCAAATAGCCTTTCACACTTCGATATCATCATCACACTCACTTCGCCAGCAGACTGTTGTTCGCGTTCATCGAGCCCAAACCGAAACCGGAGCCCAGCGCGTTGTTGTTCCCGAACATTCCGCCGCCCAGCACGCCGTCTGCAACCGACCCTTACTTAGCTCACGTCCTCAGTCTTAACAACTACCCCTGACCAAGCACTGCTGCTATTGTGTACAACGACCCCCACAGCGAGATAACATCGTGCGGTACAAGCAAATTTTACTAGGACGTTTTGCCAAAAAAAAACAAAAAATGGCTGGTGAGCTCACGGCCTCCTGGTGGTGACCGTCGCTTATCGACATCAACAAACCCCTGAGTACTCTCATCAAGCCTCGTTTTCATTGCTTAGATGGGTGGACGAGCTCACGGCCCACCTGGTGTGAATTGGTTACCGGAGCCCATGGACATCTATGACGTAAATGCACCATCCACCTTGAGATATGAATTCTAAGGTCCAGTAGTTACAATGGCTGCCCCGCCATTCAAACCGAAACGCATTACTGCTTTACGGCAGAAATAGGCAGGGCCACCAGGATATTTTGACTGGTTTGATTTTTATTACACGATGTTACTCCTTCACCGTGTAAGTCAATCGTGAACATTTGTGGAGTACGTATTTCATCAGAAAAATTGGTACCCGCCTGCAGGATTCGAACATCGGTGCATCGCTGCATACGAATGTACCGGACGTCTTATCCTTTAGGCCACGACGACTTTCACGTCCCTTTTGAGACCTCCGTGGTCGCCGATCGGTTCGTTGTATAGAAAACTAGCGACCCGCCCTCGCTTCGCTTCGGAAACTGTATTTTATTATTGATTTCTCCACTATTTAATGGATGTTATTATATATATAAACCTTCCTCTTCAATCACTTTATCTATTAAAAAAAAACCGCATCAAAATCCGTTGCGTAGTTTTAAGATTTAAGCATACACAGGGACAGATATAGGGACAGAGAAAGCGACTTTGTTTTATACTATGTAGTGAAGCTCTCACCCGTCTTGAAGGTGTTGGCGGGCTGCTGCTGGAACGTGCCGAGCCCGAGCGTGCCGAAGTTCGGCGCCGCGGGCTTGCCCTGGAACACGCCCCCCGCCCCGGCCCCCAGCCCCGGCGCTGTGGGGGATACGATAGCGTTAATACGAATTTACGTTACGAAATTAGTGTCATGCATATTAAACTCCAGTTTCACGAAAGTAGTTTCGATATAAAATATGGAAAAATGATTTCGTAAAAGAATTAATGTCGCGAAATCCACAGTATCGCAGTATAAATTTTGCTATGTTCAATGTAGCTAAAGAAATGCAAACTTAAAAAAAATACGTTGGGGGATTTAACAACGAGGCATTTGGGTGCCATGATGTTAGCCTCTGAATTAGACCCTGAAAGTACGGGGCGCCGAGTGCCGCGCGGGACCCCTCCCCCCAGCTATACGTACCGGCGGGCTGCGAGGCGGCGAAGCTGAAGCTGGGCTGCGTGGTGGCCGGCTTCCCGAAGGCCGTGCCCTGCCCGAACAGGCCCCCGCCCTGCGTGCCGCTGCCGAACGTAGGCGCCATGCTGCCGAATGCTGTGGACGAAGCGCGCGGACCGTGAGCACGCAAACAGCGGGTTCAGCGCCCACCGCGGCCCATGGACATCATAACTTCAAGACATAAGATGTATGTCTCGATCGTAGTTATTTATTTAATATATATTGTGCACACAAAACAAAAGGCAAAAAAAAGAAAAAATACCGGATGTGGTGGTACCGAACGCCGGAGCCGTCGTCTTGGCAGCGAAGGGTGCTCCGCCCCCCGAGAACGAACCGAAGCCTGAGCTGGCCGGCGTCGTGCCGAACGCTCCGGTTGCCGGCTTCGCCCCGAATATACCAGTCGACTGAAACAAACAATTTCGTAAAATCAATATTTGAACTCAAGCACTCATATCACCACCACGAGCGCCCACTTACTATCGGATAAGCGATACGCTTGGCTGCCTACAGACAGTAGAATTCGATCACACGTATAAAAAATATTTCAGCTAATTTACTCTTTATTATTGGTAATACTAATTCTAGTTCGAAATAATTGTAAATAGACATGCTTCAACAAAAACCGACTTCGAATAGAAAAAAAAAGATATTCCAAAACAAATTAATATACACTAAAAACAATAATCATCGAAATCGATTGGCGTGGATATTGAGTTATTCATCTATTTGTCGCGCACGTACTTAATGCAAATTTAAGACTTATATGGTTTTCTCATGGATAGCATTATCAGAACTGGACTAAATTATAATGGGACCACACGGGAAGCGTCAGCTTTCCAGCAATAAAAAAAGAATCATCAAAATCGATTCACCCAGTCAAAAGTTATGAGGTAACAAACATAGAAAAAAACATAGTCGAATTGAGAACCTCCCCCCTTTTTTAAATCGGTTAAAAATATCATAACAAAAAAACTTGTATAACTATTACAACAGGGTAAACTTAATTACAATTAAAAACATCGAAGTGTTGATGCTGATAACAAATAAAACGGACCTTTAATTACAAAGAGAAAAGTCCCTTAAACCGAATATCATTTCACCCTTCGATAAATATATTTTTGTCCTTCTCACCAGACGAGCTTACGGCCCACCTGATGGTATATGGTTACCGTTGCTCACGGCCTTCAGTAACGCCAGGGGCGGAGTGAGGCCGCTGCCCGCCTCAATACCGTATGCCAAAGGTTTTAAGGATTATTATCCTTAATTCTGCTGACCTGATTCTGCGTGTTGGCGCCAAACCCGAATGTGTTAGTACTCGCACCGAACGCCGGCGCTTGTGTCGTCGTTGTATTGAACAAGGTTGAACCTGCAAAGAAAAAAAAAGTATATATGTGTTATATATATAGCAGTATCCATCACATGACTTGTGAGGAACGTTCTCGACGGTTCTAGGGATGTGGTATCGACTATAAAAGCGTTGCAGAGATGGCGCGCAGTCAGTCAGTAATCTGAACTACTCGAGGCGAAACAGCGAACGGATCACCTGAAGCGAAGTGGAAGAAGCGAATTGAGAATTTTAAAGTATTTGTGAAGTGTTTTTAAGTGTTCTAAGTGGTAATACAATTTTAAGTTGTACTTTGGTGGAACTTTTTATTTATCCCGAATCCTAGCGCGTAACAATACTATAGGTCAAAATATATACGTATATTCGTAAATAATATATATATGTAAAACACACCAGTGGTGCAGTATTTAGCGTTCGTGGCTTTTGCGCCAAGGGTTGCGGGTGCGAGCACGACAGACTTACGGTTATCGAGAACATTCCCGATAGTCTTAGTCGTTTCGACATGTGTTTCTGCTAATTGATAACAGATGGCGTTACACCTCTCGAGCGGTCTCGATGTTACTAGTCATTTTGGTATTCGTTTCTGCTCTTTGATGATGGATGGCGTTACTCTCACTGGCGTAACATTATTAAGCTAGGTGAGCCGTCGGATAGTTCAGAAAAATAAACATATACTTTACCCGCAGTGCTGGTACCGAAAGCCGGCGGCTTATTTGCGCCGAAGAGGCCCGTTGTCGTCGTATTCGTGTTGCCGCCAAACGAGAATGTACCTTAACGTGTGGGGGATAGAGTTTAAAATAACAAAACACGTATACGCTATTTTTTTGTAAATAATATCGAAGGGTGAAAGGCTATTTTATTTAAGCGACATTTCGCTTAATATGTTTATTTAAAAGTATTAATTAAAAGCGCGTTTTATTTGACATCAACAGTTCGATGTTTTTAATTGAACTTTAATTAAGTTTACTCCATTCAAAAATTGCTGAAGAAGCTTTTTTTATTTATGAATAATTTTCCCAAATGCTAAAACTTTAAATGGCTCTCCTGTAAAGTTGTAAAAATGTCGCTTAAACCAAATAGCCCTTCACCCCTCGATATATTATACAGGGCGTGACGGGAGACCGTCAGATATTGATAACTGATATTAAGACTAATTTCTAATACTCTAGAGCTGAAATTGCGCTGTGTATCTCGCACGGATTTATAACTCAATTGTGAATTGAGTCACGAGGTCATCCTTCGACCAGGACACAGACCAGGTGAGTCTTGGGAAAGCCCCACGTCTGATTGAAGAGTTGACCGCGGTAACTCCGTACCTTGCCTCACCACCTTCGACCATGGAGTCTCCTATATACCTCCAAGCCGAACCTCCTTAAGCTCCAGGTCAAAAAAAGTAATATAAGATGGTAAATTTTATAATATCATAATATCTTGCAATGCACTAAAATTCGCATGTCAAATAATAACAAAGCATATACGTTGCTTTTAACTTATGTAATAACAAATTTTCACTATGCTTGGCGAATATATAATTTCTTTCTTTCAACTTCCATCTACCCTCATCCTAAAACTATTCATGTATATATAACAGTAAAACAATAGTTACTGTTCTGTCCGAATGCCCCGGACGTCCCCAGGCCGGATCCCGTCCCGAACATGCCGGGGGCGCTCGTGGTGGCTGGCTGACCGAAACCTGGAAACGGAAGGCGGTGAGAGATGACGACCCAACCAACGTGACTATCGATTTGGTGGAGTGCGTGGGGTCTTTTTTCCTCTACCTATGCTGATAACCTAGAGACTTATTACCCTAGCGAGTAGGTAAGCTCTCGAGACTCAAAACGGAGGAGTCGCTAACACTGGCCCTAGAATCTACCACCGGATCGGAAACGTGACCCACTGAGAAGATCCGACGAGAAACTTAGTGAACTGTGTGGTCAATGACGATAGTGATGTCTGTGGACTCGTCGATGCCGGCAGAATGACGTCACCGTTTCCAATCAGCACTCACACTTCTTCGTACCAATTTCTTTGACATTTTGATCACCAGCTATGATTTTGAGCCCATAGACATCTACAACGTAAATGCCGTCACCCATCTTGAGATATAAGTTCTAAGGTCTCAAGTATAGTTACAACGGCTGCCCCGCCCTTCAAACCGAAACGCATTACTGCTTCACTACAGAAATAGGCAGGGCGGTGGTACCTACCCACGCGCACTCACAAGAAGCCCAACCAACAGTAAAAACGAAAACTATTGTACCGTAGTATTTTTTTTAAATATTCACACCGGAAATTAGACACTGACTGGGTCTAGCTCCTACCACTTCTAAATCAATCACAGATAGGCTTGAAAAAAAACCATACATAAAAACCCCAAATGAAACGGTGCTAATTAATGTAATTACTTCACTTTGAACAACTAACCGGTGCTGCCGAACAAGGGTTTGTTCTCTGTCGTCTGCTGGAAGCCTCCGAACATCCCCGTGGTGGCAGTCGAACCCTTCCGCCCCGCCATGTAATCTTCCAGACGTAGCTCCTCTAAGCTTTTGCCTTCATATTCCTGAGAAAAAAAAAAACAATTGTTTGTGGCGAGTGAGAAAGTGAACTCGCACATCTCAGTGCCGTGTGCAAAGTTAAGCCACGCCCCTTTCAACATGTCCTCCACTCGAGGAACAAAAGATTAAAGCGCGGCCATCTTGTCTCTTTAGCACTTCGACGAATAAGACGCGCCGGCGCCATTTTGACGCCATTTCGCTTAGTACGCGACTTTTATCTTTGTAATTAAAGGTCCGTTTTATTTGGTATTGACATCAACAGTTCCATGTTTTTAATTGAGATTCAATTAAGTTTACTCCATTCAACTAGCTGATTTTTTTTGTGTAATGGTTTTTTTTCCAAATTTTATACTTAAATTTGCTCTCCTATAAAGTAGTAAAAAATGTCGTTTAAACCAAATAACATTTCACCCCTCGATGTGTATATTGTAGTTTTACATAATATAATTGTTTTTTAATTAATTACTAGCCACACGCCCTCGCTTCACTTCGGAAACATTAAATTTTATTATTTATAGCTGAGTCCCGCGATATTATTCGCCGTTATTGTCGTACACCGGGTGATGCCGCGGAACGAAGCTAGCCTAAGTTATTCCTTATATTACCAGCTACTTATCAGTGAAAGTCCCGTCAAAATCGGTCCAGCCGTTCCAGAGATTAGCCGGAAGAAACTGACAGACAGATAGAGAGAGAAAAATAGTAAAAAATGTTATTTTGTTGTATGTACCGTATATGTATTCATATGCATGTAGTAAAAAGCGATTATTTCAATATTACAAACAGACACTCCAATTTTATTTATATGTATAAATAAACTTAAACACATGTATTGGGTAACAAATCAGTTCATAGTGTGTCTGTCTTTATACAACCCGCACTTAGCAATCCTCTAACATAATTTTCAAGTTATACTAAAATCAATGAGTCCTCACTCAAATTATGAATAATGACAAATATAATATCGATAGATGATGCCCACGGACTCCGGCCGGCATTAAAACAATCTAACACATAAAAAGTAATATTATTCACATATAGCACATAAAAAATAATACCTTCATAAACGTTATGCAGTGATGTTTGATGTTAATGTTCTGTGATGTGCCATTTTTCATCACCACCTCCGTCCCGACCACTGGGTTGAACTTGACATGGCCGGTGCCTGTCGGTTGCTGCTGACCGAACGCACCTTCACACACATATATATATACAAAATATTTGTTAAAACGTTATACATGACATACATGATGCATTTGACATTTCAATTATAACAGTTTCTATGGGATGATCACAAAGTTACATTAAATAAAAATAAGCCTTTCGTATAAAACAATTAGATTTTAAAATAAAATAAAGCGTGTTAAAAACAGGTAGAGAACATTTTGTAATGCAACAAACTGTTTGGTAACAACATATGTTTTAACGTGATACCGTCTTATAAATGGTTTTTTTTTCTACCTAATTTTTTTTATTTTTTTTATTGCTTAGATTGGTGGACGAGCTCACAGCCCACCTGGTGTAAAGTGGTTACTGGAGCCCATGGACATCTACAACGTAAATGCGCCACCCACCTTGAGATATAAGTTCTAAGATCTCAGTATAGTTACAACGGCTGGCCCACCCTTCAAACCGAAACGCATTACTGCTTCACGGCAGAAATAGGCAGGGTGGTGGTACCTACCCGCGCGGATTCACAAAAGGTCCTACCACCATATAATGTAATAGCCACCTAATATGTAGGCCTTATAAGACCATTTCAGCCTAACCCTAACAAGTAGGTGAACTCACGGGGCTCGAAATGATGATGATAACACTAACCCTCGCAATAGCAGTGCTTTGCAGAATCTACCACCGAATCGTAAACGCGACCCACTGAGAAGATCCGGCAAGAAAATTAGTTCTTCAATAAAATTTTTGGCGTTTACCAAAAACCGAGAAATTCTGGATTAAGCCCCATTCAATTATAAAGGTGCGATATATAGGAACAGTTTAGTCTAGGTCACCGACCAGCGCTGGTATTCCCGCCGAACAGTCCCCCGCCGGACATGGTGTTGCCCTGGGGCGCGAACAGTCCGGCGCCGGGTCCGGTCGCCGGCGTGCCGAACAGGTTCCCGGTGGTCGCTCCGGTCGTGGTCGAGCCGCTGAAGCCGAAACCTGTACCAAACTCAAATGTTATTGTTCGCTTCTTTGACCTCTCCAAGGTTAGTCGTTCTTGTCACTGCCGGGTTGTCACAGCAAGTGCAGTAAGAATCAACCACCGGATCAAAAATGCGTCCGACTGCGAATATCCGACGAGAAACTCAGTAAGCTGTGTCTATGGATTAGTTGGTTCGTCGAACTCTTCATCGTTCAAGCACTTTAAGCCTCAAATTTTAAGGTTTAAAATATTAAAATCGTAAAACAACTACTATTCTAGAATATTTTTTTTGGGATTTACCAAAAAAGCCCAGAATTCTTGATTAAGCCACTTCAATTCTAAAGGTGTGGTATAGAACAATCTCAACTGACCTGTCGGTTTGACTCCAAACGAGGGTGTCGCCTGCGTGTTCCCGAACAAGCCTCCTCCAGCGGTCGAGGTATTCCCGAATAGTCCACCGGACGTAGCACCTCCGCCGAAGCCGAAACCAGTGGTGCTCGTCCCGAAGGCGGAAGTCGATGTCGAGGGACCGGGATTCCCGAAAAGACCACCACCAGAGGTATTGTTCGCGAAGAGACCTTAAAAAAAAAACACCAAAAATGTTACCGCCAAGAGTTCATTCAACTCCTTTCCATAACCAGACTTGTTTAACGCGTTAACTGCCGTGTATGTTATCACTGCCCTACGTGACACGCTGAAGTAATTACCTCGATTTCTATTACTAAGGTGACAGAATATCTAGCAGACTCTGGGAAAGACGAATCCGAAGATACTGAGAAGGAATCTATTTCTAAGACACCTAAAAGACTAAAAACATACATTACTAAAGAAAAAAAAAGCCTTAGATTGCTTAAGAAATCCAGAGTGTAACAGTAAATTCACATAATTACTTCAGTGTGCCGCGTAGGGCACCGGTGACCTACATGGCAATCAATGTATTAAACACTTCGTTCCAACATCTATCACATTCATAATCCATCTATCTCTTTTCGCCCCACTTTCTATCTTGAGCAAATTGTGACTAAAATTAATTCATACATTTTCAACGAGCCAAAGTAAATTTATCTAAAAATAACGATTAATCAACTGTATGTATAAATAAATAAATAAAAAGGGACTGCAATCTATTAACTGTTAACTCAACTTACTCAAATCTTGTACGGACACGGTGGGTACCACAGCAAGCCAAGCTCCATCATATTGGATCATGTTGAGGTGGGGGTGTTGGGGAGAGGCGGTGTTAAGTGTTGGGGAGGGGGTGTTGGGGAGGGGCTTGTTTGGGGTGTTAGCCAGTGCATAATCTGGTTAATAAATTCCATTTCTCGCTGTATTTTAGTCTATATACGCTTAATGTGCTATGTTAATACATCAGGTCTACTCAAAAGCCGAACCTACCTCCACCAGTGGCGGGCTGCGTTGACGTGCTCGCACCAAAAGATCCTGTGGCAGGTTTGAATCCGCCAAAAGGGGACGAAGTTGTCGCGCCAGAATTGAAGGAACCTTTAACAAACAATTTTTATTTTCTGATCAGGCCCCGCGTTTCGCTTAAGGACCTAAGTCTGAATAATAATAGCATTATACCCTAAACTACTAAAAAATATTTCTCATTAAGCAAAAAAAAACAAAATTCAATTGGGAATACAAAAAAAAACTATTAGCTACCACTACTTAAAACTGAAGATCGCCAAGAAAGTAAAATTAATTAATCATTATTTTTTCACAACGTCCACTGGTGGACAAGGGTTTCCCCAAGCCTCACCATAATGACCATTCCTGCACTGTGTGTATGTAGCGAATTCCCGCGACCCTCAACAGATGGTCGGTTCACCTTGTGGGAGGAGGGCCACTCACGGGCAGGGAGAGACCCACTACGTCATCCAGTCTTTATTGAACATAATTATAACTATTTTTACGGTTTGTTCTCGCGATTTTTTTTTTACTCTAAACTATTTGAGACGTCGTAAATATTATAATGACAATATAAATCAATGCAAGATTAAACTATAAATTTTTTTTTAATTTTACCGAAAAAAAAAAAAAAATTGTGGTTTCACCTCTATTCATTCTAAAGCTTCTGTTATGAGATTCTCTTACAGCAATAATGAGCCAAAAACGGCCAACATGATTGTGGGTACTCACCAAAACCTGAAGTGGCATTACTGCCAAAAGTCTGTTTGGGAAACATTATGAAAGCTTCTCCTGATGCAGAGTCCAAAATTAACTTCCACTCACTTGAAGATCAAATAGTCTTTACCATCATGAGACCCTGAAATTATGGCAAATGAATTAAGATCGGTGAGTGCGACTATATTAAAGACACTCATCATCATGTGGATGCTTGTCTACCTTTTTCTGCCCTTATCCTACTGTGGGGTCGATGGAGAATGTACTTGTTTTCCATTCAGGCCTATCATACGTCATCTTTGCACTGACACCGTTTTCTCGCAATACCCCTTACACACCGTACATCCAAATCTTTTCAGGACACCCCCTCCACACATCACCATGCCCAGGGACTTATTGACCACATGATCACCTTCTCCTGGCATAACATACCTATACCATAATAACCTTAGTCTATTTTCTCTGTTACGGTTGCTACTTACAGACTTCCCCTTTTCCATTAATTTCTATGCTTGTCTGCCTATCCCATGCAAAAGTGCATTAGTCAAGTGTGTTGAACTTTTTTTTTTTATTGTTTAGATGGGTGGACGAGCTCACAGCCCACCTGGTGTTAAGTGGTTACTAGAGCACATAGACATCTACAATGTAAATGCGCCACCCACCTTGAGATATAAGTTCTAAGGTCTCAGTATAGTTACAATGCCTACCCCACCCTTCAAACCGAAACGCATTACTGCTTCACCGCAGAAAATAGGCGGGGTGGTGGTACCTACCCGTGCGGACTCACAAGAGGTCCTACCACCAGTGGTTACGCAAATTATAATTTTGAACCCAAAAACTATTAGCATCTCTCCCCACCAAATGCCCTAAAGAATATTTTGTTAAATTATAAATATGTACCACTGTATATCTGGCCTCTAAGATTATTATTTGGGAAACAAGAAGCATTGTACATTGTGCGAGGTTAATGTTTTTTTAAGCTACTTTCCTCGTCGAACCTGTCGCTTGCGACGAAGGTCTCGACGAGTGAATTAACCAATAGACACAGCCCACTTAAGTTTCTCGCCGGATCTTCTGTGGGTCGCGTTTCCGATCCAGTGGTAGATTCTGCGAAGCACTGCTCTTGCTAGGGCCAGTGTTAGCAACACTCCGGTTCGAGCCGTGTGAGCTCACTTACATGTTAGGGCGAAGCTGAAATAGCCTCTCAAGGCTATCAGCATAGGTATGGAAAAAAAACTTACTATACTGAGATCTTAGAATTTATATCTCAAGGTGGGTGGCGCATTTACGTTGTAGATGTCTATGGGCTCCAGTAACCACTTAACACCAGGTGGGTTGTGAGCTCATCCACCCATCTAAGCAATAAATAAAAAAGGCCTATTCCAGCTACACTAGGAACAATTAGATAACATCTTGTACATAAATTTGTTCTTGTATTATCTAATTAAAGTTTTTTTTCTAATTGATGTACCACAGACTATTAGTATGAGTATAAGAACATATGATGCAATATAATTATAAATTATATAACGATTTTTTTTATATAAGATAATTATATAAGAGTTTGTATATTTGCTATTAATCAGTCTTATTGTTGAAACCTTTTTGTTTTATTTTAAAGTTTGTAAACATTTAGTTTATGTTACCCTATTATATATATTTTTTTCGTATATAGTTGTTTTTATACTCCTTCAAATAGTACCCTTTTCATTTCATAGTTTGTAAGAGTTTAATTATTTTAAATTTTATGTTTACTTTATAGTTCGTGGGTACATGCATATATTTTGATTACTAGTACAATATATTATTCAGTCAAACCTTGTTATATTAACAAAATACTGGTGCTTGCTTCAGTAGTACACAATAACAGATTTGCTACACTATCATCTAACAAAATTTGCATTGTAAAATGTTCTTAAAATTGAAACATGTTTTATGAATAGAACTCTTTATATATAATGAGCAAAGAGTAGAAGATTTTATTACACAGTGGTTCAGTATGTTCAATTATGAAATCAATGTCATGACACAGATATTCCAAGAATGAAAGTACAAGGTCACAAATGAGTCATGCTGTAGTGAAATTTATAAGGAAAAATATTATTTAAATTTATTTCCCATATTAACTTTTTTATAGTCTTTGATTTCACACAGATATGGGCCCAGGTGTTGTTCACCAACATTATACTGTTCAAATTGAGACCTTACAACTCATATCTTGAGGTGGGTGGTGGCATCTACATTGCAGATGTCTTATGGGGTTCGGTTACCAGTTTATTCAAATGAGGCTTGTGGAGAGAATTAAGCGGTAGGCAGCGGCTTGGCTGTGCCCCTGGCATTGCTGAAGTCCATGGGCGACGGTAACCACTCACCATCAGGTGGGCCGTATGCTTGTCTGCCTACAAAGGCAATAAAAAAAAATAAAAAAAACTTAACACCAAGTGGACCATGAGCTTGTCCACCCATCAAAGCTATAAAAAAACACTATCGGTAACCAATAAAACCATGGCCAAAATTATTATGCTACTTTTCAATCCTAAAGGCTATGTTTGAAACACATCCTTATTCTAAGACATGTCCTGTGTGCTTGAGAAATAGCACACAGTATGCGGCAAAAACTATGACAGTTCCGGGTATTAGGAATGAGAACTGCTCCAGCTACAGCTGGTGTGGTTCTCAAACTATAGATAAATTTCAAATAGTTCATTAGAACAACACCCCCTTGCTAAAACAGGTATAAATAAATTTTTTTAAAGTATTGAAGTGTGAGCGTTCTCTTGGGTGTTGTCCTGGCTTGGTTAAGTGGCTAGCAGAGCACATAATGCCACCACCCACCTAAAAACGTGAGATCCATGTCCCAGTTGTATAGTAATAAAAAAATTGAATGAAATAATTAGATTAAATTGGATCATAATTCCAAGATCTTATCTATTTGAATATGTTGGCCAAATCAACAATTTTAATCACCACTAAGCCTAATGTTATTTGGTTTCTTTGGAATTCCTTTTTATGGAGTTACTGCAGCCCTTAGACATCAACAACATAAATACCGCCAGCCACCTCGAGAGATGAGTTCTAAGTTAGTTGTAACTTTTCCCTGCTTAAAGCCGTAATATATTGCTGCTTCATAGCAAAAACAGGCATGACAGTGGTATCTACCCATACAGGCTCATAGGACTCTGTAATGCCAGTGTGCAACGTGTTTAGTTTATAATACTGTTAGTAAGACCATAGCTTTGTTGGTAAAATAGTCAGTGAGAAGACAATTTTTTCCTCTGAATTCATACAGTTGGGAGTTATGATATTTCTGATAGCCTAAAGTCATTTAGGAATAATTCAGTCATTCCACTTCAAAAGTTCATGTTTCGTGATGACTGCCATAATTGTCGGTTTATATGTGTTTGAAAATTAATAGAATGTCTGTCTACAAAGGCAACTGCTAGTTTCTCTCTAGAGACAATAAAAATATCACTAAGTTTTACAAAAAAAAATACTTTTAAATTTTACAAAACTTAACCTTCATTAGATTTTAGTTTATATTTTATAAGATTAGTCGTTTTTAAAATCAAAAATATTGAAAAAAGTATACAAATACCTACACTATTATCAGAATTTCTAACAATAGTATTTTTGAATTTTACTATTAAATTCTTTCAATTTATTCACTTTTATTGCAAAACGTATTTTAAATATAACTCTTGTGTCTATTTGAATTCTTTTAATTTTAAACTTTAGACGCAGTACTTAACCTAACCACAAGACGTTTAGAGAATTTCCGTTGGTATTGCACTTTATAGCGATAACTCGCAACTGTAAAGCATTGTTGCTGTATGCTTATTTATATTAGCTTTTTATTGCACAACGAATTTCACAATTTTATTAGAAAATTTTGCAACCAAAACGTGTGACGTCAATTTTGAGGTAAAACCAAACGAAATTAAGAGTGTAGCAATACTCGTTTGATTTATGTTTTTGAGGATGGTATAATAAGCAAGAAATTAAAAATAACGAAGATGTTTCGAAGATATTTCAATTACCTAATTTACAGTTTTCACTAATACTTCGTAACAAGTATAAACACAAATTTCGTGGTTATTATCTCAACTATTGTTATTTTATCAATTCAAATTAGGATCTTACAAATCGGTCGGGTAATCGACATAACGTTGGAAACTCAAGAATCTTACCGTGTTCGTATCGAAAGATTGTTGTGTGGCTTTAAATGCACGAAAAACCGTTCTCCTTTTCTTGTTCACTTTAATAGTACTTAATTACATATAATAGTTGTTATTAAGAAGAAAACGCAGAATACATCGGCTTCAGTAGGTAAACAAAACAATGATCTGACCATCGACAATTTCAATTTAGATTGTTGAATCCATTTAAAAATTTAATTTTGAAGAAAAAAAACAAATCATGGACAAATAAATTTTAATAAGGTTTTAAAATATTACTACATAATCCAAGATCGCTAAAATTCGATTAGGACAATGGCCAGACCGAGATTCCAAGTCACTAACATAGCTCATGAAATTAAAAAGTGGAATTAGCAAGGCTGTCTTCTTATGCCGAGGAACCAAGAATTGATAAATCAGACTAGTTCATAAGTAACAACAATACCAACTCCTTTGATAAGTAACTTAGATTAATATAAAACGTGTCTTCCAGACTTCCTTGGAACTTGAAAAGGGATAACGATTGTAAATTTGATCACAATTGTAATTAGGTGCAACACTATTGTGTTACTCCTTAGGCCAGTTTCTCGCCGGATCTTCTCAGTGGATCGCAATTCCAATCCGGTGGTAGAGTCTGCAAAGCACTGCTCTTGGTAGGGCTAGTATTAGCAAATTCTCTTAGGTTGACCCGTGAACGCACCTACCCGTCCAGTCGTAGCTGGAATAGTCTCATAAGCATCCAGCGAATGGGTAGAGGGAAAATAAATTATGCCTGTATGAACAGTTTTAAGGCTACAAATAAATATTTCACGAATCCCACATAATACTATCAAAACTGAACTAGACGACCATACAACTTTCAAACAATCAAACAAAAATGCAATAAACGTACGAAATTCCATAAAAAAAATTGTACCTACGGGCACAAAACGACTTATACTGTAGTTAAAAGAATTTTATCGTTAACGCAGTGAAAATGCTTATCATTTATTTCCATTTAACATACGTGAGTAGAACAATCTTATTGCGTATTGGAAGCGTTCAAAACGAAGACGAGCGGTGGTGGTATACACTCGATACCATCAATTAGCTTGCACGGCATGCTGTAAGCACGGGTAAGATGCTAACATGCTGCTTATTTTCGCCGCAAAGCAGTCACGTGTCCCAGTTTTTTTGGGAGCGGGAAAACTGATTTACCTAACTCTGTCGTTCTGTAATCGGGTAAGTAATCGAATTACAGAAATAAAATGAACTTTAGATTTTATACTCAGCTGCCCAACACAACCGCTCACTTACATTGTCTGCTTAGTATTGAGACAATCCAAGACGAGAGAGCGTTTCGACTTCTGGTCTTAATCGTGCGCTTCGCTCGCGACCTACTCTACCTACTCCTAATACAGGTAGGATCCTATCCTCGTCTCGCGCAAATTGGACCGAACTTGTCGCTGCCGACCTTCGTAGCAGCGATGCGTGGCTGCCGTGTGCTGGAAGGTGATGCTCGACTTCTGCGAGTTTACCATCTCGCAGAAGAATTGTTCCGGTACCAAGTCACAGTCGCCATATCTATGGTCACTGGTTCATATCCGGCTCGAAGGACCGTGTAGGAAGTTAAGAGCGCTGAACTTATTTTAGGGCTGATTCGATAATAAAATCCCATAACACTTTTTTATGCGTGTATTGTTAATGATAATTCAGGGGCAAGAGAGGGAAAGGGAATAATTCAAAAACAAAATCTGTTCTGTTATAGCTACCGTTATGATATTATCTGTACCTGTTTATTTGTTTTACGAAAATCATACCAATATGCTTTCAGATATTATCCGAAGCCATAGCCGTTATAATTAAACTAAATGGAGTCATTGATTTTGGGCCGAATTTGAAACTCGACTATAAAATCAAACCGATCGTCGATAGTACAACGAAACATTTCAATGGCGTCAAATTATTAAGACTCCGTAATGACAATGTTAATACGGTAATTGACTTTACAACCGACATTGTTCATAAAGATGACAAAAAGACCACTCCAAACGTAGTATCTTACATTCCTGTAGCAGATATAACTACATCGAAAATGTATATATCGGAAATGAAAAATGATGATTTGAACTCGCAATTTTTCGAGGAGAAACCCATTCAGGTTAAAAAAGACAAAAAAGTCGTGTCCTTTTTAGAGCACACATTAAAGCAATCCTTGAAAATATTCACTAACATAAAAAAGAAAATAAACGATTACAAGATAAATAAAGAAATAGATTACCTGGCGCGCAATTTCAAAATAAAATACGGTGCTTTTTTAGATACAACAAAAAAACAATCCATAAAAACGAAAGATGGAATGCAGAAGGTTGTTATAAATACTCTGCAAACATTGAATAGTACATTGCATCGCTTAATGAACATACTGAAGTACAAATTGATTAAAAAAGGCATCACTAACAATGAAAACGTTTCAGCCATATTTGAAAATGAAATTGACAAACTAATGACCGTGGAAAACATACACGCGTCCGCTAAATTCGGAATTTGTCAGTCAAATGACAGCTTCATTAAGTTCACTGTGAACATCATTGACATTTTCCTGAAATTTGACGATAATAAATTAAAAAATTGTTTTGTTGCGATGACAGACACGTTGAAACAAATCGATTTCGGCGTTAACAGCAAACACAACAATGTTACAATACGGAAGGGAATTGAATATATTGAGGGGTTGGAACTCGATCGCTTCAGGAATCATTTATCGATTTTAAAGAACAATTTAATGTCTATTAACAAACCATTAGTTCTACGGGAGGCAAATCTGGAATTGAGTACGGTGATTTTCTTAAGCATGATCAAGAAATTGAACGATATAATGCCTAGTGATGAGTATGAAAAGTTTTGGTGCGAAACAATTGACAAACTATCGAGTTTCGGTGACGGAAATGGCGATGGCGGCGATATTAGCGTATTAATGCAAGATTTACTTCGACATTTTCGTACTGCATTCGAAAAACTGAACGAATTGGATAATCAAATTTACGCTTCCCATTCAAACTAATATTTCAAAACAAGATTATAATAACTTAACTGTGTTAGAAAATTCTTTCAGGTTGAGCTCACCTATAGTAGAATTATTTTGTCCGTGCAGTTTTGAGTCATAAAACATAGCCCGGCTAGGGCCGTGAGCATGTTGCGCGGGCGCAACGCCATTATCGATAAAATCAAATGAGTCATCGAAGGCATGTACACGGCGGCGGGGTGGTATACGAAGGGTGGTGAGACATTGTTATGTTATGAGTCATTTGTACTTACCTGCAAATTATAGTACATTATGTCGAAGAGAAATGTGTTTTTATGCATTCATTCTCTGAATTTATTTAGTGACACAATGGGTACTCCTTTGTTATGTATCAAAACGGCAGAATTTATTCAAAATAATATTTGCACGTGTTGTTATCAACAGTATGTTAAAAATGCTCACTGAAATAAGAATAGATCCCGAAAAGTTACAAAGTGTTAATTTCTGCCGTTCTCGTTAACTTGCTGCGGCGATATGTGGTGTAAGTGTTCGATTAGTGATATTTTCTTTCATTTTTATCACTAACCCACAAAATGACAAAACTAAATACACTATCTGTTGTAACCTTCTTTTCCATATTCCATTATTTGAAATATACTTCGAACACATTGTCATTTTTACCATCTATCATTATTATATTTTTATGCTATGTCTTGAAAACATTGTTTTATTATATTGGCGACGAGTTAAAAGAAATTAAGATGAACGATGAACAATTCGCATTATTTTTACATGCACAACAAAACCAGCAAGAACAGATTTTACAAATGTTGAAGTTGTTGGTACCAGCAGCTTGCAATACAACAGCCAAGAGCGTGACGAACGACTCTTTTACAAAACATGATACGGATAACAAGATAAGTATAATCAAAAATTTCAATATGGATAAATACAACCCAGATACATTCAGAATTGACGATTACATTGATTTTTTCGAAAACAAATGCAAAATTCTAATAGTCGGCGCTCGAGATTTGTGTTGTCTACCGATGCCATTCTATTTTTGAATGTTCTGACTAAACGTTCTGCCAGCCCATTTGTAATGACTTCCTGGAACGACAATTACGTGACCGCTTTGCCACTGGATTGAATCATCCAGATTTAGAAACCGACTTGAAACAAAAATGGCCTGATTTAATTCAAATGGTAGACGGAATACCAAGAGAAGTAACCTTTCAACAAATTTTTACAATCTCTCAATCAAGAGAACAGGCAGAACAAGACACACCACGAACAAGTATTAAAAAAATAAATAGGAGCAAAACCAAAACCGTACCATTACATCAAAATACAACACGAAAATTAAATCCAATGCATTGTTTACGCTGTGGAAAGAAAGAACGGCACAGCCTATCACAGTGTTCAGCCAAGGACCATATTTGTAAAGAATGTAACACGAAGGCACACTTTGAGAGTTGTTGCATTAAGTCTGGACGGGCATACATCAGCTATACAAAAGGGAGCCGAAAATCAGTTAAAAAAATAACAAGACATCATAAGTCCTCAACTTCATCATCATCTATCAGTAATAACGAGGAAGAGAGCGATGATGAAGTTATCTGCAGCGTCTTGGGTACACGTAAGAGAGAATGCAAACAAATCGATGTACGCATCAATGACATACCTTGCACTATGGATTGGGACCCCGGCTCTGCGTATTCAATAATAAACACGACATTATGGAAAAAATTAGGATCACCATCTTTACAACCCGCCCCGAAACTTAAGGCCTACGGTAACACCAACTTAAAAACAAAGGGAATTACAAAAGTAACAGTCGAAGTCGACGGACTGCAAAAACTTCTACCTGTGGTCGTAATGAAAAATGCCAAACCAATGTTATTTGGTTTACATTGGAGTGAAGTTTTTGAAATGGAATTTCCAAAACCAGTATACTCCATCAAAACATCAACACCTATGACTCTTAAACAAATATTGGATAAACATGTACAACTCTTTGATGGAAAACTAGGAAAAGTTAACAATTATTACGTAAACATACATGTCAAACCAGAAGCTGAACCGATCCACCTTCCTGCACGGCCTATAAAATTCAGCATGAAAAAGAATATAGAAAGGGAGTTAGATCGTCTGATCTCAGAAGGGATTGTGGAAAAAGTAGATCCTAATGTTACACCTATTGAATGGGCTACACCCACAGTTAACATTTTGAAATCTACAGGGGAAGTTAGGATATGTGGAGACTACAGAACTACACTTAATCCAGTACTTATTGAACATCTACACCCAGTTCCAATTTTCGATCAACTACGCCAAAATCTCGCAAACGGTAAATTATTTTCAAAAATAGACCTTAAAGACGCATACTTACAATTTGAAATAGCACCAGATTCGAAAAAGTACTTGACGTTGTCAACCCATAAAGGGTATTTCCAATACAATAGAATGCCTTTTGGAATATCGACTGCTCCTTCAATTTTTCAACATTTTCTGGATCAACTGCTTGGCGATATCACCAATGTAGCTGTATATTTTGACGACATAGCTATAGCAGGGAAAGATCTTTCAGAACATTTACAAACTTTATCTATTGTATTCGATCGCTTACAAAACGCTGGCCTAAAAGTTAACTTAAAGAAATGTAATTTCTTACAGAATCAGATTGAATACCTAGGTCACATAATAGATAAACATGGCATCCACCCAACCAAATCTAAAATTGATGCCATAACTAAGGCCCCAGCACCGTGTAATGCAAAAGAACTACGATCATTTTTAGGACTAGTTAACTTTTACGAACGGTTTGTACCACATCTTCACGGGATTTGTTCGGATCTTCATGATCTAACTAGTGAAAAAAATAGATGGCGTTGGACTGATCATGAAAACAGAATATTTGAAGATACAAAGAAATGCATAGCTTCTTCACAACCATTAATTGCATTTGACGAGAAACGTCCCCTTTATTTAGCATGTGACGCTTCCGAAAAGGGATTGGGTGCAGTATTATTCCACAAGGACTCGAACATAGAACAACCAATTGCTTTTGCTTCAAGGAAACTACGACCAGCGGAAATGAAATATTCCGTTATTGATCGTGAAGCTTTAGCAATAGTATTTGGTATAAAAAAATTTGATCAGTACTTGAGAGGAACGAAATTTAATCTAGTTACGGACCATAAGCCTCTTATACATATTATGGGTGCACACCGCAACCTTCCTAAACTAGCCAATAACCGATTGGTAAGATGGGCCCTAGTAGTGGGAAGTTATCAATATGACATTTACTACAGGAAAGGTGAAAATAACACATTAGCTGATTGCCTTTCCAGATTACCAAACCCTGAAACTGAACCCTCCGAGACAGAAGGGCTTGTACATAAAATAGATCTACGTCTTTTGAGCACTCGAATGACTGACCTTAATCTATCAGAACAGTTACTTATGAAAACAACTTCAAAGGATCATATACTCACAAAAGTTTGTCAAAATTTAAAAACCGGCTGGAGAGAATCAGAATACAATCCAGAAATGAAACCATTCTACAGAAACCGGACTGAATTATCTGTTGAGAATAAGATACTCATGAGGCAAGGACGCATCGTTATACCTACAGCACTCCGAAAAGCCATTCTTACATACCTTCATCGAGGACATCCTGGCATTTCTGCTATGAAAGCACTTTCACGTTACTATGTTTGGTGGCCTAACCTTGACGAAGACATAGAATTATTTGTCAAGAAATGTACCAGATGCCAACAGAACCGCCCTTGTAATCCTGAACTTCCTGTATTTTCCTGGTCCATACCAGAAGAAGTATGGGAGAGAATCCATATCGACTTTGCTGGACCGTTCGAAGGATCGTATTGGTTGGTATTGTGCGACGCTCTCTCCAAATGGGTGGAAATACGACCGATGAAACACATTAACACCAGATCACTTTGTCTTACATTAGATAACATATTTTGTACATTTGGCTTACCAAAAATGATTATATCCGATAATGGACCTCAATTTACATCTTATGAATTTAAAGAATATTGCACAAAACAATCTATTTTACATGTCACATCATCTCCATATCATCCTCGGACAAATGGGCTGGCAGAACGTTTAGTCAGAACATTCAAAAATAGAATGGCATCGGTAGACAACACAAATCTCGAGCGCCGACTATTAGAATTTTTGTTTACATACAGAAACACTCCGCACTCGTCCACTGGTAAATCTCCAGCTGAGATGATGTTTGGACGACAATTGAATTGCATACTTTCCAACATTCGGCCAGACAAAAGAAGATTAATGCAGTATTTACAAGTAAAAGAAAACATTCGTACTACATCACCGAGTTACCGACCAAGTGACCAAGTATATATTAAAACACGCAATGATAAAATATGGGAACCAGCGGTAATTACATCCCGAAAACATAAATATTCATATATTGTTTCAACACCAGGAGGACTAGAAAAACGAAGACACGCTGATCACATCAGGCCACGCGAGTCCTCCACCTTAGAAACCCCGAGGAATGAAAGGGCGCATTCTTCTATGCTGCCGGCGACTGCTTCTCCAGACATTGGAATGGAAACAACAATTAACGAAAGGCTAACTAAAAACAAGAATTCGGCAGCAGTACCATTACCTACACCGCAGTCACCTACAAATGTACAAATTTCTCCAAATTCACCTTCACAGCATTCGAAGTTATACTCCTCACCTGCTCCGGTCTCCACTCCTGTGCCATTTGCTCCGCGTCGAAGTAATCGACGTATACAGGCACCCCGCCGTCTGATCAACGAGATGTAGATGGGGAGGAATGTTGTAACCTTCTTTTCCATATTCCATTATTTGAAATATACTTCATTGTCATTTTTACCATCTATCATTATTATATTTTTATGCTATGTCTTGAAAACATTGTTTTATTATACTATCGATTATCAACAACAATAATGCGCATCACTATGCCCGTCCATAAGGCTCGTGAGTGGAAGAGAGAGCGAAATACTCGCTTCACCGCTCCGATTTTTTCAAACTGCACGGACAAAATAATTCTACTATAAGTACCGGTCCGTACGTAACTAGAATAGGCCCTTATGGCGCGTCCCCACTTTGTCGTGACGACAGATAATCGTGTAGATTTAAGTATCGTGGCATATAAATGGAGGTGGCACGTAAAAAAAAAAAACAATAAATATCATAAAAATAACTCTTATTTTTTTATAATTATTCGTATTAATAAATCGGCTCTCTAGCAATTTCTTAACAGAATTATACTCTTAGAAACTAACATTATTTATATTAAACAGTACAAAAAGCCTTACTTACAATTTCATAACTATTACTAAAACAGTGAAAAAAAAACTGTGATGATTTTTTTTATTAATATGTGTACTTTATAAATATTATACAAATTCCCACGTCTATTGGAATTGGTCAAATAGTTTTCCATTTGTTGTCTATATTTATTAAGCACTGAGACAAGTAGAAAAATATACAGAGTATAATAGCCCATATTATGTTAATAAACAATTAGTGTTCTTGTCTGTCTGTTCTCAAGCTAGATAGCCTAGAGATGTTTACAGGCCAAAAATTATAAAATGAATTTTGCGGGTATAAACTAAATCAGTATTCATTGGAAATAAATATGACAGACATTTTTTATTGAAAATGAATTCATAACCAAAATATAATCGAGGGGAGAAAGGCTTTCTTCAGCCCTCGATTTTATGAGTTTTATTTTTTTTATTTTTTATTGTTTAGATGGGTGAACAAGGTCACAGCTCACCTGGTGTTAAGTGGTTACTGGAGCCCATAGACATCTACAGCGTAAATGCGTCACCCACCTTGAGATATAGGTACTAAGGTCTCAGTATAGATACAACGGCTACTCCACCCTTCAAACCGAAACGCATTACTGTTTCACGGCAGAAATAGACGGGTTGGTGGTACCTACCCGTGCGGACTCCCAGAGGTCCTACCACCACCTTAGAACTCATGTCTTAAGGCGGGTTCTTCACTAACTTCTTAAGGGTCAACCTGAATATTCATTCGATACGATTTCAATAAATAATGGAACTCTCTATCTTAACGTCAATTTTACCAACATCTTTATCTAAGCTTAATTCATAAGTACAAAATTTATAGAATAAAAAAAAATGTTGCGTATGTAGCTTGGTGCACGTGAAAGAAGTGAAACTTCTTTTGCGGTGTCTAGTATTGCGGTTCTGTATTTTCAGACTTACACGAATTTTCTCTTGTAATAGGGAATACTGTGTATAAGAGAAACGACCTAACTCACTTTGTCCTTTCCCTGTCTCCGCGGTCGACTGGTTCGCGAGACGCTCGCATCTATTTTCTCACTCACGCTCTTCCCAAATTGTATCTTTTCTCTCTAGCCGTAACGAATCTGTCGCGAGTTAAATTTTACCTTCAACCCGCCTAAAGAAGTTTCACTTCAAAAGTATATTCTAGACTATTAATGTGACATTTCATTCAGGGGTAGTTTTTTTTATAAAAATTACACATTCAAAATATTTAAAACTAATCAAGTACTCAGTGATTCTTCGTTCTGTTTCTGTAATCATTGCAAGAAATAAAATGGTGACCGACATAACGAGAGAAACAAAAACAAAAAAATACATGCTACATTCAACTCGGAACAGAAAAAACACAAGATCATTTATATCCATGATTTGAGACATACAAATTGAACATATAATTGGTTCTAATAATTGTCTACGCAAAACAATTAAAAATTGTAAATCTTAATATAAGAATTTTACAAATTTAGTACAGCAGACTCTAACAGAAAAGATAAAAAAAAACCAAGTCATAAGTCTTTTTAAAAGTTATTTTTGTTTTGTTGTTTTACTTCATTAACGCGTGAACGAACTCTGTTTATGGTGAACATGGTAATCTACTTACAAATATACCCTACCAACAATAATTACAAAATTCGTAATATTATTAGTTACTTCAGTGCGCCGCGTAGGGCACCGGTGACCTACACTGCAGGCAAAGGGTTAAACATGTCCCTATTCTCAGATTCTTCAAGAGTTCGACATGCCATCTAACCTGCAGAGACACAAACAGCTGAGTTTCACGCCGGATCTACTCAGTGGGTCGCGTTTCCGATCCGGTGGTAGTCTCAGCAAGGCACTGCTCTTGCTAGGGTCACTGTTAGCATACTCTCATCATATTGAGCTTTGTGACCTCACTCAGCAGTAGCAGTAAAGCCAAAATAACACCTTGAGGCTACTGCTACGACATCATGCCTTCATAACGAGTCAATCGTGAACCTATAAGTGCGCATTTCCATAGACTAGTTGTACAGATTTTAATTTGTTTACCGACACTCGATACAAGCTACACTGTATGAACATAGGACCTAATATTGTGGAATATTTACAACTCATAAACTAGCTCATAAATTTAATACATATGCAATACTTAATCCTGCAAATCACTTGACTTTTACTTTAATTAAAACTATTTTTTTTTTGTAGCAACATACAACAATTAGAATAATATCAAAATGCCAATGAGTAGCATCGCAGTTGGGTGTAAATACAAAAACGATGTATACAGATTTTGAAACGTTAATAATATATTGACAATAATAAACGCGAAATTAAACCATTGAAGTAGTTTTAATTATTTCCGGAAACTAAACAAAAAAATACAATTCCTTAACTAGCGGCCTGAGAACCATGTCTCGCTTGGCACCGCCACTGTAGTGAAGGTACTACAGGTCCAACAAAACTACACATCGAAATTGAAATCATCATTTGAGGTATCGTCCAGTTCCATTCGCTTACCGTCGAGTAGATCTTCAATGTTTATCTTATCGTTTTGATCAGCACTCTTGCTGCAATGTTCCGGCTCCTCAGTGACTTCACAATTAGTCTTCTCATTAATCTCGAATTGATTATCTCCAATTTGTTGGGCAAATGGGCTTCCATTTCGTTCTTCACTGAAGCTTTTTGACGAGCTCTCGGTTTTGTTCAAAAGAGTTTCAATATCAAAGCTATTCGATTTCTCATACACTTTATTATTAATAACTGCACTATCAATTCCAATACTTCTGTCTGTTACTGCCCCATTACACGCAATCATCGCACTGTTTTCATTTACACTTAGTTCTACCTCATTTGTGTATTTTTCGCTTATCACTGAAACATCAACACCGTTATCAAATTGAGCACTATCACTGTTCCTATCGGTTAGTTCATCATTATGAACAGATGCATCATCATTCATAGTTTTGGTTGTTTCATCGAGTAAACTCAACGATCCCGCGTCAGTATCGATCGATCGACAATCGAAATCGATTACCGCATCCGATTTTTCTTTATCATCAACTAATCGATTTTCTTCGTCGCGATCCAAGCCATCGATAATGCAATTAATGTTGCTGCTTATATCAAATTCGCTGTCGTTGGCAGCGTCAAAGGCGTCGCCTTTACCGTGTGCTTCAATTTCATTTGACAGCTTCGGTTTTGCTGTCAAATTTGACGTTTTGACTTTTGACGTTCCGTTGGAATTGTTGTCCGAGTCCCAGCGAGATATCTCGGTGTCAGAATCGAAAACGTCCGTGATGTCTTGGGTTATGTTCACCATGTTGTCATTTTTCAATACCGGCTCGGCTTTAACTCGTATGCTCCTCGCCGAGTATGGATAGAAGCAGCTCTTGTCGAGACCAAAATCCTGTAAATCAGATATAATTTGATAATAACTACTTCATCGGTCACATCAGTTTTCATCTATTTTAAAAGTTACAGGAAGATGGGAGTTGTTACAATGCCAATGGAATCTTGTGGAGAAGACATGAGGACAAAAGCCAGAAAGCCTTCACACAAACAAAAAAAACACATTAAAATATATTATAACCAATTGTACTAACATAGTTACAAGGAAGAGATACATACAAAAATTCTAAAAATAATATACTAATACATTGTATTATCTTTCCATCCCCAACTTAATTCTGGGGTGCTTTATTGTCACCCCACTTCGTGCGAGTGGGGTGACCATAAAGGTAACCTTCATTTTCCCAGGATTCAAACCAGACTAAATATCATCGAAATCAGTTCAGAGATGTGGGCATGAAATAATAGAGCGAGTTACTTCCGTATTTAATTACTAACATTACATGCTATGTATCTTCTAAATTCCAAACAGAAGTTATTCTTTGTGAATTCCTTGGTCTGTGTGCTATTAGCCTTTTTATAGTTACCCACCTTTCCTTTTTTTATATTTTATTCATTCATTACTATTATTTTTCTATATAATTATAATATTTCTAATATAAATTGGATGAATTGAATCCAGAGGGAGTGTAACGGTTATTCATTTCTTAGATGAGATCGATACCATAAATGCCAAGTATAATAATATTTTAAATCGCATTAAAACTGTACTCACATCAAGATCACCAGACACCACATAATGTCCATTGACCATGTTCTTCAGCAGTACATCACATCGGCATATCCTCACTTGTGCCGGCATCAACCTGGCTGCGATTTCTGGGTCGACTGTAGCCCCGTATACTAAAAATAACGTTTATTTCTTTAGAACACATTTCACATACTCAAACTGACTCGCGGTGAAACGGTTATCACCCATAGGTGTGGCGCTGAGGGTTGTGGATTCGATTCCCACGCTGGGCCAATATTCGCGTGATGAAGAGATTTATTTGCTCTTTGTTGAAGTGTTTAGTAGCTCTAGAAAACGTAGGCAAACGTTCCAACTCCATACAAATTTGAGTTAAAAATACATAAACTGCATAAGATATCTATCACGTGGGCTCACTGACCCAGGGAGCTAACTGATGTTTGACTGATATAATAAATATTGCATTGTGTTTCATGGCTTTTGAATTATTGTTTTGTCCGAAATTAACCATGTATTAGTTTTAAGGTGCATTTAAATAGTACTGGCATCCTTATACTTACATCTACTTCTAAATGTACAAGTCTCTTCATGTTTTTTGAGATTCTTCAGTAGTACATAATTTCTTTTGCACTTCATACATTTCCCTGTGAATAAAAACAAAACTATGAAATAGCAGTTATGTGGGGGGCAAATTCCAGATTTGGTACTCATACCTGTCCTGTCTGTCTGTAGTTACATATTTTTCAACCCTATCTGGAGTCATGCTTTAGTCTACATTATTCTTTTTTTTTATTGCTTAGATGGTTGGACGAGTTCACAGCCCACCTGGTGTTAAGTGGTTACTGCAGCTCATAGAAATCTACAACGTAAATGCGCCACTCACCTCGAGATATAAGTTCTAAGGTCTCAAGTATAGTTACAATGGCTGCCCCACCCTTCAAACCGAAACGCATTACTGCTTCACGGCTGAAGTAGGGAGGGTGGTGGTACCTACCCGCGCGACCAGTAATTACGCAAATTATAATTTTGCGGGTTTGATTTTTATTGCTTTCTACCTCCCTGCAGCTTTTTTTTTATGTTTGCTACATTACAGACTTTTTGCGGATTATAAGAGGAGCGTCACTTACCGCCAGGTCGACCGTCCTCGCCGGCACAGTTATGCTGTATGAGCAGGTTGTCCGTAGCGAAATATCGCCAGCAATCCTCGCACTTGACGTCCGGCACCTCGTCGAACGGTATGCAGTCGTTCTTAAAGTGCCTGCAATAAACAATTCAATTATTTTCGAAGTGAAACTTCTAATGCGACTTCCAACAAGGTTGCGTTAAACGTGTAACGCTACCATGGGTATGAAAGAGACAGAGCGAGAGTGAGTGCGCGGTACTCGAACGCATGCGCGTAGTATACCTGTTACAGCGCGAGCGTTAGCAACGAGTAACGTCCAATATTTTAATGAAGTATTTAAATATATCGACACTTGAAAGGCAAACGTGACTAAGCGACAATAACTGCTTTATACATAAATGATAGGCAATAACCATATTCGATGCGCAAAAAACATATATTTCTAGGTCTATTAAAATCATTTCAATCCTACAGCTAGATTCGTTAAAATACGATTTTTTTAAGGTATTTCAGCTTTAAATTAGTCTACTGTAAAGTTCACGCATTGTCGCTTAGTCACGTTTGCCTTTCAAGCGTCGATATATATAATACGTGTTACTCACTCATCGTATGTTGTAACGAGTTTATACTCAGCGGTGCATCTGTGACATTTGTACGGCAAACTCCCAGATGTGTGCAGCTGTTTGTGGCGCGCCGCCTCGGTGCTGTCCACGAACCACACGCGACACGCGTCGCACGCCAACCTGTAAATATAACAGTACAGTATAGTGCGAGAGGTCATAGAAAAACTCTGAAAATTATACTCAAACTTTTTTAAATGCCAGCGGCCACAAAAGTTAGCAAAAATAGGTTCCCACTTAAAATCAATCGCTCTTATCTTGACATGATAAGTCGAAGCTCAAACAAACAAACATCATATCTGAAGATATTGTTTGTTCGTTCTATGTGAAACGAAATATAATTTTTTTTTTTTTTTTTTAAATATAACATCGCATACTACTTACTATACAAAATGTTTAAATTTTTATAAATACCACTGCAATCGTGACCACGGGAACTACGTAGTTTTTGAAACTTTGTAAATATTATAACGACTCGTATAAGCCCAAAAATCTACAGCGCCTAAAATGGTACGACAAAATTAAATACAGTATTAATTATAACAATATCATAAAATACTTAAATGAACCAACAATAACACATTTTTATATTATATATATACTAGCGTACCGCCCTTGCTTCGCTTCGGAAACTGTAATTTATTATTGATTTCTCTACTATTTAACGGATGTTATTATATATACTAGTGGTCCCGCAGAAGTCGAAATTCGACTATAATTAATTGGAATTGTAAGTTTGTACACTATTATGATTGTATTTTATACAAATTTCGCCAAGACTACACTATAAAAAATATTAACAAAGACAAACAATATTTAATCTATTCTCAATTTGACCGCAGACGCCAAGAACAAAAGTTTGACAATAAATAGTATGCATGCGTGTGTGCGTCAAATACATGGTACGTAGTTAAGTGTGTGTAATGTTTTCTTTATTGATTTAATGTTTCATTTATGCATTATTTAAAAAAAATATTAGCATTGTGCACTTCTTCTCTATATTCTCTATAAGTGTGGAAAATTTCATACTCCTCCGCCCGCGCAATTTTCGTAGAAAGGGATACAAAGTTTTTGCTTCACGTATTAATATATAGATAAACATTCCCCTTCAATCACTCTATCTATTAAAAAAAAATCGCAACAAAATCCGTTGCGTAGTTTTAAAGGTTTAAGTATACATAGGGATATAGGGACAGAGAAAGCAACTTTGTTTGTTGTTGTTGTAGTGATATATTCGCGGGAAGCTACTTGATCATACCTACGGCATTGCCGATGGCCACAAGCAATCACCACTAACTACAGATCGCTGACTGCTCTCAAGCAAGCGCTGGAAATCAAATTATATTTACGGATTAAAAATATATGTATATATACTTACATCGACTTCGTGTACGTTGGTACGTGAACTCTCATATGATTGTTGTAGGATTTGATTGAGTTATAATTTTGATTGCATATTACACACTTTTTAATCACTGACAACGAAGCGTTCTCGGGTGTGACAGAAGTTCTGAGCGATGCACTTCTGCTTTTCAACTTGGCCGGATTGGGTGAGCTTTTAGGGTTCCTCTCGGTCTGTCTCGGTGGACTCACAGACTTGTCGGGGAGTTTGGGCGGATCACTGATGTAGCACGATAAACTATTCCTTGTGGTTCTAAGCGGAGTTGCCAGTGGTTTCACTGCCGCAGGTGGAGAATCCAGTCTCGTCAGAAGCACTTTAGCCTTTCTGTGCGGGAGAGGCGAACGGACCGGCAAATCTTCTTTATCCGGCTGTACCTTTTTCTTTGATTTTGATGAAGGTTTGGGCGGTTCTGAAATTCTGTTATAAGCATATTAATCATTTGGATAGTTCTTTTTTTTATTGCTTAGATGGTTGGATGAGCTCACAGCCCACCTGATCTTAAGTGGTTATTGGAACCCATAGACATTTACAACTAAACTGCGCCATCCACCTTGAGATATGTGTAATTTCTAAGATCTCAGTATAGTTACAACGGCTACCCCACCCTTCAAACCGAAACGCATTAGTGCTTCATCGCAAAAATAAGCAGGGTGGTGGTATCTACCCGTGCGGACTCACAAAAGGATCCAATACCATTATTTTTCATTATTTATTTTATTTAGTGATTAAGTGTTTTCAGATGTTTAGTTTTTTTTGTTATTATTTTTATCTTGTTACTGGTTTACTCTAATTCCTAATCCTTTGAAGATTTATCATCATACATCATTAGTACACAATAAAATTGATACACACCTGACTTTCTTGGATTTCGGGAAAATATCTAACTTGACCTCCCTTATTCTTTTCACACGTGGAACTAACAAGGAATCCTCATCGCTATCACACTGAAAACAAAACCAGTAATGTATTCCATAATAAACATAAATACCAATTTTACCAATTTTCGTAATGAAATACGTATTTAACAATCAATGTTCACGATTGACTTCCACGGTGAAGGAATAACATAACGTGTAATAAAAATCAAACCCGCAAAATTATAATTTGCGTTATTACTAGTGGAAGGAGTTCTTGTGGGTCCGCACGGGTAGGTACCACCACCCTGCCTATTTCTGCCGTGAAGCAGTAATGCGTTTTGGTTTGAAGGGTGGTGCAGCTGTTCTAACTATACTGAGACTTTAAAACTTATATCTCAAGGTGGGTAGCGGAATTTACGTTGTAGATGTCTATGGGCTCCAGTAACCACTTAATACCAGGTGAGCTGTGAGCTCGTCCACTAATCTATGCAATAAATAAAAAATAAACAATTTGGGTAAAGCAATGGAAGGGGTAAAGGAATGGAAGTTTCAAGGTATGGACTGATGAGGTTTATCACTAGACGTGTTACATTAGAGGTTTATCAAGGGCCAGATCTTTATGAGGCCAGTGACCATGATGCAGAGTGACAATTGACAGTCTACACTGAGAGTTGTGATCCTCAGTTATCATCAGGACCATTGAAAAGGAGGAGAATTTTAACTACACATAATTACACCTTCAATTTCGACTTCAAACTTGCATTTCTGACATTTATTGTGTTGGCTATCACTAATGGTATGTAAGGGCTCTCAATATTATCTTTGATCTTTAACACAAAATTCTATTCACTTACATGGGATAAATCATTTTCAATTTTCACTTTTGTCTCGGTTTTAATAATACTTTTTTCATCGTTACGATTTTTCAGTAATCTCTGCAACAAAAATTCAGTATAACTTAGGTTCAGTGATTGCTGTTTTTTGTAAACTACTCTAGTATAACTTAGGATTTTCAACTAGATGTAGGTCGAATCTGTGTCTGTTTGTGTACGAGAAAATCTCAGAATCAACACGGAGCCGTAAGCACAGGATTCCATACCTTCAATTGTTTTAAAGCTTGTTTTTCTATATGTTCACCATTTAAACTGGAACGAGTAACTCGACACGGTATTTCTTCCACATCTGAATCGTTGCTACGTTTCCTGTTTCTGCTAGAACGTGTGTTCTCATTCTAAAAAAATCAAAATAACTCTTGATGAATCATTTAATATGAGGCAGATGCACTGAAAATTACAAATATAAAAATAGCCAAGCTTAATTTTAATCCTAGATGACTAATGACAGGTGTTTTTGGACCTAAAGCCCTTTTTAAGGGTAATATACACCATGCATGCAGGATCTATAGTGGCGGTAAGTGTTCAATGGTAAGAAGACAACAAAACCTCTAGAAAACTACAACTCTTTCTAACCAGCAATGCGAGGTAATAGGGTTAATAGGGTTAATATGTATTATTATTTAAATAGCGGTTGCCCTGTCGTCGACATTTGACACGAATTAATTTAAATTATAATTTTGGACATTATTATGGTTGTACTGTAACATTTCTATAATAATCATTGTTCTAGAATCACAGCTTTCGCCAAGGCTACAGACATAATATTAAGACAAACAATATTAATCTATTCTCAATTTGACTACAGAAATTGAACAATAACAAAATTTGAAGTTTGAAAGTTTGTGTGTGTGTGTCAAATACATGGTACTATGTATGGTTTTTTATTTTGTCAATTTATTGTATCTTTTAGGCATAATTTTAATAAAAATATTAGCACTCTGCACTGCCTCTCTATATTCTCAATAAGGGTGGGGAATTTCATACACCTCTGTCTGCATAATTTTCATAGAGATGTTTTTGCTTCACGTATTAATGTATAGATTTAGTGAATTATAAACATAAGCCCACATGTTAGATAACATGTCAGTTTACTATGTACCTGTTTTAATACAAGCCACACTTAGTAATCCTTTTTAAGAAAAGGGGAATAAATATCTTCACTGAAACACTACAGGCACAATGACAGACATTTAAATGATTCAAACAAATGATTTTTATCCAGAACACACACTACTGGGGGTAGGACCTCATGTGAGTGCGCACAGGTAGGTACCACCCCCTACCTATTTCTGCTGAGAAGCAGTAATGCGTTTCCATTTGAAAGGCGGGGCAGCTTTTGTAACTATACTGAGACCTTAGAACTTATATCTTAAGGTGGTTAGTGGCATTTCCGTTGTAGATGTCTTTGGGGTCTGGTAACTACTTAACACCAGGTGGGCTGTGAGCTCGTCCATCTATTTATGCAACAAACAAAAAAACATTAAGTAATTATTCTACTTTGGTAAGCTGCTTGTCTTTATGTTATGACTGTTCTTCATTAAACTACCAACATCATCCCTTGATAAAAATATCAACACTTCAATTAATTGGTGGATGTAAAATTAATTTAAGAATTACCAACCTTTTCAGTTACTGTTTCCTTTTTCGCTTTGATAGATTTATTGTTTTTTTTGTCATTATCTCTCGTTACACTTTTCTTTTTGATGGGAAGGTCATCGTCAGAGTCATCGTTCAAAACTATAGGCTCCGTCACTCCCAGAATGGATGTGTTACTATCCGCCTGAAAATTTTTAATACAATTCGGCTCACACTTTTGTATCTGTATTAATTACATAGTCAAAATACAGTAAGTATATTGAAATATAATTTCAGATTGTTTCCAAATTGGATTTTTTATTTATGTTATAAACAAACAAGTTAGAGCTTTAGGGCAATATTGAAGTTGAAATAATTTTATTTAATTGACGATTGATAGATTATGACTAAATTTAAAGTTGAGTCCAATGTGATTTGAATGCATTCTTACATTTTCAGCAGTCTTCATAATATTCACAGGCAGGCCAAGTCTCTGCCTGGTTCTGATATTTGTCCGCCTACACATGTCCAGGAACTCATAGAAGTCGTTCACTTTATCCACGCACAGCTCACAAATCAGGGGTGGCATCTTATCATCTTGATGTACCTGAAAGACATTTCCATTGAACTAGAGGTCCCGCAGTAGCCGAAATTCGACTATATCGACTATAGTTAATTGGAATTGTAAGTTTATACACATACTATAATCACAAATTTCGCCAAAGCTACACTATAAAAAAATATTAATAAAGACAAACAATATTTAATCTATTCTCAATTTGACCGCAGATGTCAAGAACAAAACTTTGACAATAAATAATATGCATTCGTGTGTGAGTCAAATACATGGTATGTAGTGTGTTTTAATGTTTTCTTTATTATTTAATGTATCTTTTATGCATTATTTAAAAAAAATATTAACTTTGTGCACTTCTTCTCTATATTCTCTATAAGTGTGAAAAATTTCATACTCCTCCGTCCGCGCAATTTTCGTAAAAACCCTAGAACAATACTACACAATCTCCGCCTAAGTGTGTATATAGAACAATTAAAAGATTCCTCTGAGATTGGGCAGAAATGCTCTCTAAGTATTCTTGTTGATGTGAGTGTGAGGCACACACGCCATATAGGAAACGTATGTCTTGATATGTAAATTATTAAATAATTTAAATGGGATTCTTATTCAATCTAGGAATTGAAACAAAAACTTTATTTTTGTATGATTTCCTTGTGAAATCCCTAAGACAAGTGAAATTATCTTGTGCATTATTGTGACAAGTAACTTATACTCTTATAGAATATATTTCTAAGGGCTATTTTATGATTCTTAACAAACTTAAATATGTTGGGAAGCATTCATTGATAAAACAAAGAATTCTCATTAATACGAATTCTCAGTAGAATATTAAACAAAAATATTAGCATATGCTTAGTACTAGTTTGATTTAGTAAGTTTTCATTTTCAAATATCTGTTTTTACAGTCAAATTAACTTTTTTTTAAAGTTTAGAATCAGTAAATAACACATCGTTAAACACTCAAAAACAATATTAAGATTAATTTGTTCATTGAATATTCGATACTGCGTACAATTTTACCTTTATTTGTAAGCATTCGCGTATTTTTTTGCTCAATTCAATGCTCGAATCATCAATGATTACGTTTTGAATGATCGGCATTTTATAACCAGCGCCCGCACCGCACAGCCTGCACGATCGGTATATCTCGTATATTGTATCCGCCTCCAGCTGAGGATTTAGAGCACGTTCCATGTTTTAATGTTTAATATACAAAACAAAAGGAAAAACAATCGTAGACGAACGGTTGCCGCCATTCACCAGTCGCCATTATAGTACAATTTAATGACAGCGTGACAGTTGATGGTAGTAGTAGTTCCATTTTTCCAACTGGAAAGGCGAAGGTAACACACCAAACTGCTTTTAAATAATATGCAAATATAATATGGAATGAAATATTTTTTCATTTTAATCAGCTTCATGTCACTGTTCAAAATAAACATAGTTTTGCTCTTTTTAAAATAAATATAGATGGGACTGTGGCACCCAGGAATGTGATTGAAACAAATAAAACTACATTTTTTTTGTTTTAGCCGTACCTTCAAATGTGTACCTTTTAGCGAAAACACGAGAAGCAAATTTGGTGAGTTATCTTATTTTGTAAATTTAGGGGTTGTTCACATATAAACGTGTAATAACGGTGTTTATTAGCATCTGTCATATTGAAAAATGTGAGAAAGTGGAACAAAGTCGCCAGTGTGCTGCTATTTTTCTAACTTCTCTTCGTTTGCCGCTAGGGACGCTATTCCAAGTCCATACAAATTTGAGTTAACTTTTACGCGATCGAGAAGTTGAAAAACTGGCACTAAGCACACTGAAGTGGCTTCACGGGGTCTTCCAAAAAGGCCACTGAAATATTAGTAACTAGCATTATACTGAGACTTTATTTCATCACATCCCATCTCGTGTCGTTTCATTTCATAAATTACAGTCTAAAATAAATCGATTTCGTCTCACTTCGCTCGTTAACTTTGAATATAACGCGAATAAACAGGAATATTTAAGTATCTCTTTTTCATTTAAAGATATTTATAAGCTCAATGTAGTATTGAGTAATAATGGCAAAGCAAGAAACCACTTAAAAGAAAAAGAAGCAGGGCCGGATTTGCCATATGATCTCTTTAAATCGCATCAAATTTTAGAGCTACACAAAAGGTCATTGAGATATTTTTTTTCACCTTCCCAACAAATTGTAATGTTTATTATTTTATTAAAAAAAAATTAATTGAAAATATGTAGTTTTCATTGGCAAGCTAACCTGTCAATGGAGAATATTAGGGGTATATAAATTGTGTTGATACGAGTTAGAACTTCACGTCATTTCGGATTCTCCTGATTCACTAACCGTGCTTTTAGGTACCCCAAGCACCGGTCATCGTCCGCGTCGAACACGTCGCTTGCGAAGGGCTCGGCGAGTAAATTAACCCACAGATACAGCCCACTGAGTTTCTCGCCGGATCTTCTTAGTGGGTCGCGTTTTCGATCCGGTGGTAAATTCTGCGAAGCACTGTTGTTGCTAGGGCTAGTGTTAGCAACGACGTCAGGTTTGAGCCCCGTGAGCTCACCTACTAGTTCGGTGAATCTAGAATAACCCCTCGAGGTTACTAGAATAGGTAGGGAAAAAAAGTTAGATCTTAGTGCGTTGCCTATATTTTTATACGCCGCGAAAATCTTGAACAAGCGGGATAATTAGAAACACAGGCTAGACGCCACCCTTCAAGTGTAGTCCGGAGAAAAATGTTCGGAATACCGTGGATTAGATTTCGCACCAACGACTCGATTCTTGAAAGATTGAATAATATCTAAGCGTCACTCGTATGCGGTACGGTGTTTTATCTTTATTTGGATATGTGTGACGGGAATCATCTATCGAACGTCTGGTGGTGCGGGGCAGGGTAGAGGATATCTGGCGCGGAAGGTCCTCTGCAAGGTGGACTGACCCAGACAATGCTGCAACGGATTGCCTTCTAAATGTAAGTACAAGACGCACGGGTCGGGTTGTAAGACTCGTTTTTGAAAACATGATCGCCACGACCACTCTGATCAGAGTGTAGCGATAGAGTTAATAAAAAACAAATGTACCTATATTGCACATAGACTTTATCTATAGGGATTGGTTCTTATTTTATTTATTTTTTAATGCATAGATGGATCAAGCTCACAGCCCATCTGGTGTTAAGTGGTTACCAGTGCCCATAGACATCTACAACGTAATGCCGCCCCCGACCATGAGATATGAGTTTTGAGGTATCAGTATAGTTATAACGGCTGCCCCACCCTTCAAACCGAAACGCATTACTGCTTCACGGCAGAAATAGGCAGGGTGGTGGTGCCTACCCGTGCGGACTCACAAGACGTCCTACCACCGATAAGTTACGTAGGTATGTATAATTTTAAAACCGAAGTCACTCGAATAGCAAAAAAAAACCTATACGATAACTAAAGAAGTTTTCACTTTGATTAATCGATTTTTTTAATTGATTAAAATAATTGATCCAATTACAATCAATCCAACGACTAACGATGTGTTAGATTACGTTCGCTTACAGTTCTATTTGTTCTCCGTCATTTCACAGTCTGCCTTGAGAATGCGGAAACATATCAGATGTTTATTTTGTTTGTTTCACCTTTTTATTTCAGTACGAAGCTCTTATCCACCGGTAAGTTGAAGATAGTCACTTAAATGCCTCTGTCGAAGAGAGTAGAGTATGCCATACTTTAATAATATATGCTATGCTATGCTAGGAGTATGGGGGCGTCCATAAATTACGTGAGGTGTTTTTTTAAATTTTCTGCCCCTCCCTCCCCCCTGGTGAGATGTCGTGAGATTTTATTCAACCCCTTCCCCCATCTCCCAATCGCACGTGAGATTTTTCAAAATCTATCTACAAAGTCATAACGTCGAAGTATGAATGAAGTTATTTTCTTTCGAACGAATTAGTGAATGATCTTAATCGTATTACGATTACGCTCAAGATCTTAAGCATGTACAATCTGGATTAAATGGACGAAAATAGTATTTTTATTTTTTTTTCAATCAGAAAAAAAATTGCGTGATATTTGCCGAGACCCCCCCTCTCTCCAACGTAAGATTAGATGAGATTTGACTCGACCCCCTCCCCCCTTTAAACACCTCACGTAATTTATGGACGCCCCCTATGCAATGCCATACAATATAGAAACAAACGCAAAACATTTAATACAAAAGTAGAAATAACGGTCTCACCGCTAAGTCTCTTCCGGGCAACCATCAGTGTGTTTACAGTGAGTTTTTGAACGTTCTCGATAGCGTAAAAGTTAACTCAATTTGCAGCTGGAACAGCGCCCCTGGCGGCAAACCTAGGCAAACGTTCCAATTTCATACATATTTGAGTTAACTTTTACGCTATCGAGAACGTTAAAAAACTCGCACTAAGCGCATACTGGTGGACAAGAATCATTTCAGGAAAGAAATTATTTACATAATTTTAATTCCAGTTTTTTTATTATTGAATTTAGCGGACATGTTTTCACAGGCCAGTCGCAGTACTCTTTCTCTTATCCGTTTCTTAAATATAGATTATACACTTAATATATTTGAGTTCTTAAACTCCAGATTGGTGATGAGATACAGTTCGGCAGTGTGCTCTTGCCGGCCACCAGACGAGGGCGTTATCTAGCCAATATCGTTAGAAGACAAGCCGTGGTGAGTATTTACAAGCAGAGACGACGGCTAAATGTATAACATAATTAAACAAAAAAAAACGACTTGAACAAATCGATTTAGTCGAAATCAATTAAAAATGCATTGCAACCCTATTAGTGCTGAGATTATTTTCACATATTTTGCAGAAAGTGCTAGAGGATTTTTGAAAAAAAAAAACACTGTTTTAAAAATTAATTACCAAAATCAATTAAATACACGGTAAAATAATTTATAAATGTTAAACTTATTAAAAACTTTATGCGCTTAGACACGTCTGTACAGGTCGATGCCTATAATCCAATTGCGCAATAGTCGGCATTCCGACGCTCCGCACTTTATACGCATTAATAGAGTGTCGAACTACCGACAATTCGTGCCCAAAGGCTTGATACCTAAAAGACTGCCCGTTGGATCGTGATAAAATTTAAATTTAACCCCAAGAGAAGTATCAGTATCAGTTTAAAATAAAAAAGAATCAAATTCGAATCTGTTCATAAATTAAAAAATCACTCGTTTAGATAAGCCCCTCTTTTTTTAAATAGGCTAAAACACTAACTATTGTATCATGTAAAAAGTTTCGATACTACATGTAGGCGTTTATAATGAACCTCCGAAGTCTCATATTTGTGAACGTGACTAATCGATAATATACCTAAGCCCGCTAAAAACACCATTACCTATTTCATTTTCCCTTCCCTACCTAAGTTCACCGACTATAACCGAACGCGTCCGAAGATGGTCGAAGCTATACGTATATTTAATTACAACTACAAATTCGTCGATTACGACGAACAGTTCGACAATGAACACACCCATAGACACAGCTCGCTGAGTTTCTCGTCGAACCTTCTCGCTGGGTCGTGATTCCGATCCGGTGCTAGATTCTGCCAAGCACTGTTCTTGCTAGGGCTAGTGTCAGCAAATTCTCTCAGGTTGAGCCCGTGAGCTAGCCTACCCGTCAGGGCGTAGAAATAGCGCCTTAGGCTACCAGTGAATAGTTATGGAAAATAAACCTCATTCCTTTAATCAAATGTCTATTTCACTAATAGAATCATAATAATTACAGGATGGGACGGGCATTAAATTTAACAAAGATGCCGATAGGGTAAGTTATGAATAGATTGTAATTCGGATTGATGTCTCGCGGTTACCTCCAAAATTGTTGGTTAAATCTCAAGCATTTTATGTTTTTATTTTAACAATAACCACGCTGTAGGTCTTGGCAAGTCATAGTGGGCTAAAGGATAAGACGGACGGTGCAGTATCCAGCGATGCGAAGTGCCGATGTTCGAATCCCGCAGGCGTGTACCACCTTTCTATGATATATATGACGATATGTGTATGAGGGGAGTGAGCCAAGAAATGGTGTATGATAGATGAGTATGGAAGGAGAAAACATGTTGCACTGATTCCAAGTGACTGGGAGAAGGGCAGGAGAACGATGATGACTTAAGGCACGTTTTATTTGGTATCAGCATCATCAATTTGATGTCTATAATTGAACTTCAGTTATGTTTACCACATTCACAAATAGCTGAAGAAGTTTTTCTTGTTAAATGATAAAAAAAAATACCAAATTTTAAACTTAAAATGGCTCTCCCTTATAAATTATCAAAAATGTCGCTTATACCAAATAGCCTTTGAACCCTTGCCGTGTATATCATTCTCAACGACCAAAATCTATATATATATATATCTATATAAGTATATATATAAATATGAATTGCTGTTCGTTAGTCTCGCTAAAACTCGAGAACGGCTGGACCGATTTGGCTAATTTTGGTCTTGAATTATTTGTGGAAGTCCAGGGAAGGTTTAAAAGGTATATAAATATGAAAATGCCCGGAATTAAATAAAAATAACAATTTTGGTTTTCTTTTTCATTTTGTTTGTTTTAAGTTTATTTTATACAAAAGCTTAGATCCTTTGTTTATCGATTGAGGCACTACGAAGTCTGCCGGGTCAGCTAGTAATAAATAAAAAAATATTAGATGAACGCAGAAGCCAAAAAGAAGGTAGACGTACTATCAGAAGAACTGCTTCCGTATATCATAGCAGAACAGGAAAGAAGGACAACGTTGTACAAGAGAATAATGACCGCCATCCAGAACGGGGAGAAGGGAGTGACGATAGCCGAGATCAGGAATAAGCCCCCCTTGATCATAAGAAAAGGTATTTTGGAGTTTTTTTTTTATTAAACTATGATTGGTTGTCTGTAAAGTCGGTTTACGGACGATAGTTTTACGTGATAACGTCAGTAGCAGAACTATTCGAACTGCTAGCTCTGACATCACGCGAGAAGGGAGATAAATGTGTCACAAGCCAACGCTTGGGCCGATCGTGCCTCTTTATCGGTGGTACCGTGCTCTCGCTCGCACGCTCAGGCTCAAGCGGAATGTAACACTTTTCGTGCATGCAGCCGGTGTTCATAGATTTATAAGACTATGTATAAGTTAGCTTTAATTATAACATGTTATGTTGCATAAAAAAGCACACTTCACAATTCGCAATTCACTTCTTCCGCTTCGCTTCAGGTGACTGCTTTCATGTCATCTCTGCAATGCTTTTATAGTCGACACGACTATCTTTTAACTATCGAGAGCGTTCTGTTACATATGCCCCTCAATAATAACGTAATATAAATAATAATGCCGACTAAGGCATTCTTGAATGCATTGTCTCTATATAAAGACGATATATTGCTAAAGCGCGCTAGAACAGATTTGGCTTGAGTAGCGGAAACACACATCATTTGTACTACTTCTTTAATAAAATAAACTCCGTGCCAGTCGCCGTGTCCTTTTTTAGAAGGCTAGTTAAAGCTTTAGTAATATGGGAGAAATTTTCAATGAAGCGACGATAATAACCAACTAAACCTAGAAATGATTTTATATCACGTGGAGACTTCGGAACTGGGAAGTTAGTAACACAGAGAACCTTCTTGGGGTCAGGCATTACTCCTTTATCTGAAATAATATGTCCAAGATACTGTGCTTCTCGACGAAAGAACTCACATTTGTCCGGTTGTAATTTTAGGTTGTGTTCACGGAGCTTATGAGCTGAGGTTTTGACAATGAGACAAGAGATCGTGGTTGAAAGCGACTATATCATCTAAATATGTATAGCAATGAGTGCCTTGAAGGCCGCTTAGTACTATATTCATGAGTCTTTGAAATGTGGAAGGAGCATTTCGAAGACCAAAAGGCATACGCGTGAACTCGTAATGGCCCGAGGGCACACTAAATGCTGTTTTTTCGGTATCTTTCACCTTGACTTGATGAAACGAAGACGCGAGGTCAAGAGTGGTAAAGTATTTACTGTGGCCTAGCTGGTCCAGGATATCCGTGATGTTCGGAATAGGATAGGCATCACCAATTGTTACTTGATTTAACTTCCTATAGTCGATAACAATACGCCACTTAGGTTTACCGGAGGAGTCTTGTTTTTTTGGTACTACCCATATAGGTGCTGACCATGGTGAGATAGAGGGTTGAATGATTTTTTGACGTAGCATATCATTTATTTGTCTATGTACTTCCTCTTTATGACACTCAGGGAAACGGTAACTTTTAACAGCGATCGGTGTGTCAGATGTAGTGCGTATTTCGTGTTCAAGAGTTTTTGTACACGTGAGGCTGTCGCCTTCAAGAAAAAACACGTCTGAGAATTCGGAACAGATACTGCGTAAACATGTTTCTTCCTCCTTATTTAAGTGTTCGCAACGAATGGCATCTTGAACTCGTTTTTCCCGGACTGAGTTAAAACTAATTTGGTAACAGCATGACTCGTGAGTACTGTCGGAAGTATTAGACGGAGGGTCATTTTCTAGAATCAGAGACACGGGTTCGAGGGTGAAAGATAGGTCATGTAACCTTACTTCCGACTCAGAGGTATTCAGGACAGACAAATTAATTTTGTTATTTGGTTTAACACTAACTAGACATTTAGAAAAATACACACTAGGATAGTCTACATGCGTGTTTTTTAAAATTAAACCTTCCTTTAACTCCGGGTTAGTAACAGCGCATTCAATAAACATTTCGCTTCTTGGCGGAACGATATAGTAGGGTTGTGACATATGTAACTTGAAACGCTGCGTAGAGGGGCTAAGTATGCCCAGGTATTTCTCTGAATAATTAATAAATGCACTATTTTTGTCTAAAAAATCTGATCCTATAATACCATCGTAATCCAGGTTAACATCTTTAACTACGTGAAAATAAAAAGGTGATAGATTCGATTGGTTAGTTTTTATTGACAAAAGGAATTTGCCCAGTGATTCACAGTGTGAATTTACGTCATTGATGCCTTTGAATTTTATTTTGTGATTTTCAAGAACTGGTAAACAAGGAATACTGGTACTTTTTATAAGAGATATTGAACTTCCCGTATCAACTAATAACGAAATAGGATTCGTGGTATGGGATGTATGAACAAGTATGTAAGGTAACGGTGTGTTTTTATGCTGAGAAATATCGTACACTGTCGGCAAATATTCTTGAGATATCGCCGATGGCATCGTTTGAGGGGTAAGTTGACTGATTGATTTACGAGTAGTATCCGGCTTAGCGGATACCGGGGTTGACTTATCATGTGACTTTGTAAGCGATTTAGTAGAAGGCTTGGTAACCGGATTAGTAGACGAATTAGGAGACGAATTAGTAGACGAATTAGTAGACGAATTAGTAAACGAATTAGAAGACGAATTAATTGGCGAATTAGTGAACGAACTAGAAGTAGTTTTGCACGCTTGTGCATACGACCTAATAATTTCTTTGCATTGTTGCGATTTAGTAGAGTTACGTAATTTTGTGCCTGTTTGGTTTGCAGGCAATCGCCGGCACATTTGCGATACCTGACACGTTAGTTTAAATTACTGTCGGTTTTCTCGATTTCGCAACATTTAAAAGGCGAAGATTCCGAGTCAGGTGGAATATGATTAAGCGGGCGATATTTATTATACGAATTATTACGTAAGTTGTTATTGTATTCGCGTTTCTTACATTTCGCAATGTGATGACCTGGGTTTTTACAGTAACTGCAAACGATTTGGGGTGGAATTTTTTGTTTTGTGTCTATTTTTGTTGAATTAAATGAACTAGCTTGTGATGATAATTTTGGCTGTTGGTGATGAGTTGAATGAGACTTAGCAACGAAGTTCTGGATTTTTTCCTCTTCAATGGCGATATTAATTGCTTCGTTAAGATTTTTGGGGTTACGACATCGCACCATGTTACCAATACGAGGAGTCAGTCCGAACATAAAAGAGTGTATCGCCAGGTCCTCTGTCATGGCAATACGACCTGATAGGTCTTTTTTTGATGTATTAGAATTATGGATTTCGGTCTGCATCTCGGTTAGGCACGTATCGATTCGTAATGAAAATTCAGACACAGATTCGCCAGCACGTTGTTTACATGATTGCAAATCGAAAAATAGATGACTGTAGTGTTTAGTTTCTCCAAAATTTTGACGAAGAAATTCTCTCAACGATTCGAAGTTATCGAATATTTTATTTGAGCATGCTATTCTGGCTTTTCCTTCTAGCTTTGAAATTATAAATTTCAGTAATAGTCTTTTTTGACTGTCTGATGCAAGATCTAACGCATCCTGGCAGTTAGTCAAGAAGGCCGTAAGGGTCTCCCGACTTCCATTATATGGGTTGATAAAATTACATAGTACTTGAATAGGATATTGTTCGCTCAAGACTATTTCACTTTTAGTAGACATTATTACGAGTATTCGCTTTTGACAGTAACAAAACAGACACTAGCAGAAAGAAGGTCAACTAAAAAAATGTAGTAGTTATACGAGACGAATGATTCACTCACCGCAAGAATATCAGAGCTGTTAACTTCATCGGAGAACGCACGGATGATGGGATGGCAGCAAGGCGTTTGGCAGGCTTATACTGGAAGTCTTAATGTCGCAAACGGCAGGAACCGGCTTAGCAGGAACGAGTCAGCAGGAACGTTGCAAACGGCTTAGTAGGAACGAGTCAGCAGGAACGTTGCAAACGGCTTAGCAGGAACGAGTCAGCAGGAACGTTGCAAACGGCTTAGTAGGAACGAGTCAGCAGGAACTGGTGCAGTAGGGACGAATCAGCGGCTTGAATTTTCACGGGTACTGGAGCTTCGGGCGAATCTTCGGGCTTGTTTCACAGGAACCAGCAGGACGTCGATATCAGGCTTATTGGTTTTTGCGTGTTTTTGTCAGGTTGACACCAGCCGATCAATACTGACCGGCACGAGCGGGTATGATGTGGCAGATTTTTGTAAGTTTTTCTTTCTCACGATGTTGAAGATGGCGTTGAAGATATTTTGCAGGTTTTCTTCCTTTACGATATTGATGATGAGAGCAGCGGCAATGAGCGCAACGTAAAATCAAGAGCTCAAGACAATCCGGATAGCCAGTGTAACGTACTGACTATCCCACTTCTGACACCACTGTTACGGGGTGGGTCCAGGAGCTCTTTTTAAAAAAGGACACGGCGACTGGCACGGAGTTTATTTTATTAAAGAAGTAGTACAAATGATGTGTGTTTCCGCTACTCAAGCCAAATCTGTTCTAGCGCGCTTTAGCAATATATCGTCTTTATATAGAGACAATGCATTCAAGAATGCCTTAGTCGGCATTATTATTTATATTACGTTATTATTGAGGGGCATATGTAACAGTTCCCGGCAGTACTAGTCGTTCCGATATGTGTTTCCGCTTATTGTTATTAGATGGCGTTACACTTCTCGAGCGTTCTAGATATTACTAGTTCTATAGATTTTCGTTTCTGCTATTCGATGACAGATGGCGTTATTATAACCGGCGTAACAATTATTATTCTTAGGGTTAATGTACCGATGTCCGTCGAACCGTGCCCCCAAAGAGCCCGACGGTTCTGGCACGATCATGTGCGAAGACGAAATCGAACCGTTCCCGGTGATGTACGACTCGTGCCTAAGCGCCGAAGACAAGGAGCTTTATGTTGCGCAGAACAATTACTTCTTTTGCAACCGTGAGTTATAGTTTTACGCTTTGTTGAACCTTCGAGCGAGATCCGTCGATAGATCGACTCGCGATTAACGCGTGTAAAGTGTGGAGCGTCGGAATACCGACTATTGTGCGGAGTAACGTTAATATAATTTATAAATAACCGTTAATAATTATTTTTCTGTGAATTTAGAGCATTGGTTCTTGTATTTTTTGTTAAGTTACAGTTTTTTATAAGGTACTTTTTTTTTCAAAAATCCTTTAGCAAAAATTTCATTGATTTCTGCAAAATCTGACCGACGATCTATTGAGGTTCGTGGGGATCCGGTGGATGCAGGCAGCGCAGGACCGGTATTTGTGGTGAGACTTTGGGAAAGCCTATGTCCAGCAGTGGGCATCTGTGGGCTGATATGAAGATGCGAAAATAAGCTCAGCACTAAAAGGCTTAACTGGCATCCAGTCGCCCATTTTTAGTCTTTGGGGTCCATGCGGCCTAAAGGATAAGACGACACACTCATTTCGATCGGTGCTACTGTGTCTGGATTCGAATCCCGCAGTCTAGTACCGATTTTTTCAAGAGTTTTTGAAGAGTTGGGTAGCCGTTGTACTGTAAAAACGGAGACCTTAGAACTTATATCTCAAGGTGGGTGGCGGCATATACGTTGTAGATATCTACGGGCTCCGGTAGCCACTTAACATCAGTTGTGCCGTGAGATCGTCCGCCCACCTAAGCAATAAAAAATACCTTGGAGTCTTCAACCATTTTCGTCATAAGTGACGGTATTTGGCGTCCTCTGACCCTGATGATCGCAACCGCGAGCTTACCGCGTGGCTGCACTCAAAATTGTTATCTGCATCGAGAGTTATTCTTGCAGGGCATAAAGTGGAGGGTCCGGACCTACCCAGAAACGGGAGTACCGTCATAGGGTGCGCTCCAATAGAGAGGACGTCGCTGAACTACACTACGAATAAATGTACACTTGAAGATACCGACGATGTTGTCGTCCATTACAGATATTATCCGGATAAAGTGAGATTTTTCTTAAGCTATGTCATCATTCAAGTCACCTTCAGACGATAGAGCATCTGCTATGACGATGGTATACCCGGATATGCCATCCCGGTTTTGACTAGACCCGATTTTTTTTTTATTTTTATTGCTTTGATGGGCGGACGAGCTCACAGCCCACCTGATGTTAATTGGCCAAATGCTGCTGTACGGAGTTTGTTTCGCTAGTTGGAACATGATTCAGGTTTTTGCCAGATTCCTACTGGTAGATTCTAGATGTTCATTAATAGGACCAGTGGCTAGGAATATGAGGAATGCGAGAGGTAAATTCACCCTCACTGACTGTCTAGGAAGATTTTCACATACCTTGTTTGAAGAAGGACCAGCTATTGGTGATTGTGGATGGGGCATGGCAATTGCGAAATCTTCTAACACACTGGTTGGAGGCGATGATAAGTTGTAGATGGCTGGGTCATATATTAAGGGTCAAGTCTGTCTATAAATACCAATTATTCTAATTCTCTATACTGCCCTGGTTAGGGACTGCCTTAGTAATTTATAAAACGCAGCCCTGCGTTCTTACTTGAAGGGTAAGGTATAATCTCGTCTAATATGCGAAAGTATGATAACCTTGCAGCAAATCCAGGCAGGTCTGTGATACTGGCTCGTATGTGCTACTTGCAGACATATAAATTCGTCACCGAACTGGACCCTGATCGTGAGGTGTGCGACCACTGGAATCCTTGCCAGATTGGCTACATCTACAGCTTACCTTCACCCGATCAAGCGCTGACAGCCAATGAGCTATGGCGTGAGTAATTCAGTTTCTCCTTCTTCGAAAGGTCATAAAAATCTCCCCACCATTATTTCACTATTTTATCGTCCAAAGAACGCAAGGCAAGTGAATATAGTGAATCAAAACCACTTTTACGATTTAATCGAAATTTACGAACGATTAAACAAAACGAAATGTGAAAATCAAGAAATATTCTTGTAATGAAAATAAGACGGCAGTTAGAAAAAAATATTTTTTGACGAAGACTTTTTGGCGGGAACGCGAGGAGTGAAGCTGTGTGCTTTGTTTTATTGTTGTCTATTTAGTGTTTCTTCAGGTTTAACTGTGTAATAACGGTGCTTTATTAAGTGTTTAATATCTGTGAAAGTGCACAAATGTGGGAAAATGAAACAAAGCCGCTGGACGTAACTTCCTAGGATCCTCCAAAAAGTCCACTGAAAAAATCTCAGTAAATGACCACCATTTTACTGAGATTATATTTTATCCTATATCATCTCATTTCATTTCATTTAATTTCATCCCAGTTGATTAACGTCTCAAATTAATCATCTTCATATCATTTCATATTATCATTTTTCATAAAAATAAGAATATAAATTAAAATAAGACATGACTTAAAGGTCTTAGTTACCAGGTCATAAAATCCTTTAAAAAAATTTTTTTGAGGAAATTTTCGATTGTGAATGTAGTTTGAAATGTCTGCGATTCGCAAAAACTAAACTGTGTACCTATTTTCGTTTATCGTCACATCATTGCGTGAAAAATTCTCGTCCCATAGAGCGCTTTCCAGTTCTCGAAGAGGAATACAGCTGGTAGTATTGTACATATCCGTTGTAAACGGACGAGGTGTCACTATCAACAAATCAAACCGGCGCAACGCCGATCAAATTCGCGAGCAGCGTTGTAAAGTAAAGCGAATGAAGTCATCAACCTTCGGGTTCTCTGCATTTACATTGCTCATCGGCAAATCATGAATTAATCTAAGGAACATTTATTTTATGATAGTTTACACGATCCTATCTAACATTAGTAAATGTTATTCACTTTCAGATGATTACGGTAAGTAATGTTTGATTTTACATATTTGATTTGTTTTAAAAAAAACAGTTTTTATTCTTCTTGTCTTTTATCACACAGGCGAATTTCGGCGCTAACTTTTGCACCACCAAGTCAGCCAGTCATTACATTATAGATCAATTGAAAGTTCATTCTTAGGTCCCCTTAGGTATTTATTTCTGCCGTGAAGCAGTAATGCGTTTCGGTTTGAAGGGTGGAGCAGCCGTTGTAACTATACTGAGATCTTAGAACTTATATCTCAAGGTGGGTGACGCATTTACGTTGTAGATGTCCATGGGCTTAACCACTTAACAACATGTGGGCTGTGAGCTCGTCCACACAACTAAGCAATAAAAAAAAAGATAAACGTTGCTCAAATAACATAAAATCCACGATACACACATTATTGTCGAACGGGTTCTTAACAATATTTTCACGTGTGATAATTATTATTACGTTCTCGATATTGCGGGTAGGATGTTGACTATCCTCCTTTTTGGTCCGGATTCCGTTCTCGCTTCTACAATTCCGTTCAGTGCACACTTGGAATGTTGACAGTTTTAGACGAATACAATGACAATAATATGGGGACCTCGTTACATTTGGAAATTGTGTTAAGAAGAGCCCGATAAATTATAGTGTGCTAAACCTAGATAAAAGCTTAAAACAATTCCAAACTAATCGATGGAATTATAAATGAATTCTTGTTTTTCAGTCGAAAGTAAGTAAAGCTTAATTATTTCGCCTACAAATGCTGATAGCCTTGAGAGGCTATTTCAGCTTCTCATTGACGTGTAGGTGAGCTCACGGGGCTTAAACCGGGAGTGTTGCTAGCACTGGCCCTAGTAAGAGAAGTGCTTCGCAGAATCTACCACAGGATCGGAAACGCGATCCACTGAGAAGATCCGGCGAGAAACTCAGTGGGCTGTGTCTATGGGTTAATTTACTCGTCGAGCCCTTCGTCGCAAGCGACGGTGACCGGTGCTTGAGGTACCTAAAACCACCGTTAGTGGATCGGGAGGATCCGTAATGACGTGTTTAGGGCGACGTCGATTGATTACCATTGGGTCGGATCGGGTGTGTAATTTTTGGCGGCCACGATAAGAGGGTTTTCATGTCGTGCCGCCTTCTCAAAGTGGCGCAATGATGCCGACTGTAAATACTTACTGACAGAGTCGAGCTCCAGGTTATCACGGAGATCCATATTCCTTAGGAACCATATGGTTGCTCATGGACGTCAGCAATACCAGGAGTAGAGTCAAGTTGCTGCATACCGCTAAGTAATCTTCGCAAACCTCATACGAAAAAGCACGTAACGTTGCGCTCATGAGACACCACCCGATCATATTATGTGACTCCCTAAATAGGCTATTTAAGCTAGTTACTAGAGTTTAATTTTATAGGAACCCGACGTGCAGTTACAAAATAAATAGATTATTGCTATGTTTCATCTATACAATATTTATTAAATAAATGTATAATTTATTTTTAGGATTTGACGGTAGGTATTAAATCCATGTCTTTATGTACTTTAATTTATAAAGAGATCCATTTTGTGTTTGTGTGTAGGTACAAAATGTTCGTTTTCGGAAGCGGTCTCCTAACACTCAGTATAAATTTTATTATAACGCATTCAATGGGGTCATACAACGCGTTATGCGAGAATACTCCAATAACGCGGAACCAATCTACCGTGTTATAAGTAATATGTCTTATATGTATGTCGCAGCGTATTTATTGACAAGGCAATCGATATTTTTTTGCGAATAATAATACTAGGTAGTATAGCGTAATTGGGTGTGTTCTACGGAACTAAGTTTCGTCACTTTTGTTCACACAATATTTATTATAATTGTTAATAGACATGCTTTAACAAACCGACTTCAAATAGAAAGAAAAAGATATTCCAAAACAAATTAATAGTACTAAAAACAATAATCATCGAAATCGATTGGCGTGGATATTGAGTTATTCATCTATTTGTCGCGCACGTACTTAATGCAAATTTAAGACTTATACTACTCATGGATACTATAATCAGAACTGGTCTAAATTGAAATGGGACCACACGGGAAGCGTCAGTTTTCTAATAAAAAAAGAATCATCACAATCGATTCACCCAGTCAAAGGTTGAGGTAACAAACATAAAAAAAACATGCAGTCGAATTGAGAACCTCCTCCTTTTTTGAAGTCGGTTAAAAATACGTACACTTCGTAATTTTACCGGTGGTATGACGTCTTGTGAGTCCGCACGGGTAGGTACCACCGCCCTGCCTATTTCTGCCGTGAAGAAGTAATGCGTTTCGGTTTGAAGGGTGGGGCTGCCGTTGTACTGTTAAAACTGAGACGTTAGAACTATTTGTCTCAAAGTAAGTGGCGGTACGAACGCCTTTGATGTCCATGGGCTCCGGTAACCAATTAACATCAGGTGGGCCGTGATGTCTTCATGCCGTGTAAGCATTATTTAATGTTATTATTATTGAAAACAAGATATTTTTTGCAGAATACGAAAGTAAGTATTAGGGTAATTTGATTTAATAATTTTGTTCAATATGATTACGTTGATATATTTTTTTTATTATTGCCTTTCGTAGGTAGACTGGCATTAACCTAATGCTATTGTAGTCATCATCACTCATGGACATCTGTAAACCTCGTTTTAAGGAAGACGGACTTTTGACATAATAATTAATTGAATTATTTACATAATGCATAGTGCTTTAATGGTCATAACGCGAACGATTGGGTATCACTATTCTGTATATTTTAACTGCGAAGCAATTGGGCGTTCTCTTGGGCCTTTTTTTTATTGCTTAGATGGATGAACGAGCTCACACTCGCCTGGTGTTAAGTGGTTACAGAAGCCCATAGACATCTACAACGTAGATACCGCCACCCACTTTGAGATATGAGTTCTAAGGTCTCAGATTAGTTACAACGTCTGCCCCACCCTTTAAACCGAAACGCATTACTGCTTCACGGCAGAAATAGGCGGGGTGGTGGTTACTACCCGTGCGGACTCACAAGAGGTCCTACCACCAGTGCTTTTCAATTACCGTTTACCGTCATTGTCAAGCTCGTCTTTTTTTTTCTTTCTATTCTAGTAACCTCGACGGGTTATAGTAGATTCGCAGAATGAGTAGGTGAGCTCACGGGGCTCTAACCTGACGACGTTGCTAAAACTAACACTAGCAAGAGCAGTGCTTCGCAGAATCTACCAGCGGATCGGAAACGCGACCCACTGAGAAGATCCGGCGAGAAACTCAATGGGCTTTCAAACTCCTTGTTCACGAAGAGTTCGACGAACGAACTAACCCATAGACACAGCCCACTGAGTTTCTCGCCGGATCTTTTCCGCGGATCGCGATTCCGATCCGATGCTAAATTCAGTGAAGCAACGCTCTCGCTAAGACCAGTGTTAGCAAACTTTTTTTTATTTTTTTTTTATTTATTTAACAAGTTAGTTTAAGATCCAACTACTAAATATTACAACTATTTATAATGCAAAGATCCCAATTAATGCTTACTTTTTTTTTTACAGAGGATGGTATGTTTAATTATTGTATTTTACTTATATTAAAATTACGAATCTAGAAAATCTAAACCAGACTGTATGTAACGAACTTTACTTGTTCGTGAAAATAGATTTAAGTAGTTTTAAAATTAAAAAAAATACACATAAAAAGCAAAACGAACTAACAATTACGAATCTTTTTTAATTACGTCAATACCGGTCAGGTTATTAGAGCGAAGTTATAAATTAATTGCATCGGCGGGGCAGAAGCTTTGCCCCATGATCGAATCCTTCATAGCTCTTTAGACAAGAGCTCTAGAGAGTTTATTGTTAAAGTCTATGCTAAATTGAGAATAGATTAATATTGTTTGTCGTTAATATTATTTGTCTATAGTGTAGTCTTGGTCAAAATTTGTGATTATAGAAATATAATAAATAGTCTTTGACAATAAAACCTTAATAATGTTCAAATTTATAATTTCAATGAATTATAGTCGAATTTTGACTACTGCGGGACCACTAGTAAATATAAAAACATATACTCATAAAACACATCAAGCGCAGTGTGAGACGATCATCTACTAAATGAACCAAGGACCTGGTGAAAATCGCTGGGTTACGTTGGAATCAGCTGACAACGGACCGGCCGCACTGGACATCAGTCAGAGAGGCCTACGTTCAGTGGACAGCAGACAGGCTGACATGTAATATATACTCTACAAATGTTCACGATTGACTTACACGGCGAAGGAACAACATAACCTATAATAAAAATCACCCCGCAAAATTATAATTTGTGTAATTACTAGTGGTAGGACCTCTTGTGAGTCCGCGCGGGTAGCTACCACCGCCCTGCCTATTTCTGCCGTGAAGCAGTAATGCGTTTCGGTTTGAAGGGTGGGGCAGCCGTTGTAACTATACTTGACACCTTAGAACTTATATCTCAAGGTGGTTGGCGCATTTACGTTGTAGATGTCCATGGGCTCCAGTAACCACTTAACACCAGGTGGGCTGTGAGCTCGTCTACCCATCTAAGCAATAAAAAAAAGATGATGTTGATGATGATAACACAAATATAACATATTTTAATGCAATTGTTTTCACAGAAATCGTACCACGTAAGTGTTGATTCGATAAATGTTACATACGCATCTATAGAATCTCATCTGTTGTTATGGGTACCGGATACCCTGTAGTATATTAGTGATGATACTGGACCGTTAAGTCATCGTCCAATAATCGAAATACGACCATAAAAATTGACCATCAAGGCTGACAATTCATATGTGAGTGGTGATCGTAGTACGGTCTCACTTCGACAAAGCGACACGACACGAGAACCCTCTCATCGTGGCCGCCGGTAATTACATTCCGGATCCTGCGGACAGAATGGAAAGCAGTCGACGTCGCCCCAAACACGTCATTTCGGATCCTGTCGATCCACTAACGGTGCTTTTAGGTACGTCAAGCACCGGTCATCGTTCTCGTCGAACGCGTCGCTGGCGACGAAGGGCCCGACGAGTAAATTAACCCACTGACACAGCCCACTGAGTTTCTCGCCGGATACATACATAGATACATATAGATACATAGAGTATGTAGATCTAGAGGACACGAGCAGTCGCAGCCTTGACTCCGTCAGTCCGAACAACGGGAGACTTGTCTCTCCGAAGACCACTTCCACCTGAGTACGTTATTAACTGTCAGAAGCTCAGCCAAGTTCACATCTAAGTAACATTAACACAGCTACTTATTCACGTGGTTTTCATTCATGAAAAATATCCACAGCGGTCCCGGGTAAGTTTTTAATCACCTTCATAATAATTAAGAGATACTCAAATTACTGTTTTTGAAGCAAAACCTCTTTAAAGTTAGGTGGCGAATGCGTGACGAGATCGTTACGAAAAGTGTGATCGGGCGAGGCGCACGGAAATTGAGAGGGAGATATAAGTTAGTGAAGATGGAAAGAGAGAGAGAGAGACAGAGTTACGTTCCGTATATCTAAGACACAGTGCACAACAGACCTTGCCTGATTGTTAATGAGAAATGCATTAAAAAAATCCACGTTCGATTAAACTAGCTTAGGTAGAAATACTGCTTTGGATGTATTTTCAGAGGACGACCCGAATGAGTTCGTGTTGCCCAGCGGGAGATCTTACACGACCAGCCCAAGGCGGGTACAGATTCCGGATGGCTACGTCTTTCACGGTACTGGGAAATGGTCGCCGGCCGGAGGAGTGAGTTAATTCGGCAAGCATTATCTTACCAGATTTCTTATTTAACGCAAACAAAAGGGTTTGTTTACGTAACAGACTCTTACATACTGCTTAACTGGTGATAGATGTAGGTAGTACCGCCATTCTGTCGTGAAGCAGTAACGCCTTTCGATTTGAAGGGTGGGGCAGCCGTTGTACTGTAAAATTGAGGCTTAGAACTCACGTCTTAAGGTATAGGGTCTGTGAACTAAGCTTACTTACTGGTGGTAGGGCGTTTTGGGAGTCCGCACGGGTAGGTTGCCTTTGCCTACCTATTTCTCCCGCAATGTCTTTCTATTTGAAGAACGTGGCAGCCCTAATCGTTCCATTAAAGCCATAGTGCGCACTAACGCGCTAAAATGCTAATTTATATTAATAAATAAAATAATAATAATATTAAAAGCCTTTATTCAGACGCAAAAAGGATAATTATTAACAAATAATAAACTTAAGTTAACGACTCAGCCGAGTAGATGACATCGACAACTTCGTCTGTTTGCCCAACTTTGGCAAAGGCCTCCTCCTATCCATATTAATAAATGACTGGGAACAAATCACGCGCGGTGATCCGGCCCCATATTACGATTTCCTGTGTTATGTATTTCTAAAATCTTTCCACTTGTTACTATGGCGCCATCTTCATTTGCTTAATTTACTGGTGGTAGGACCTCTTGTGAGTCCGCACGGGTAGGTACCACCGCCCCGCCTGTTTCTGTCGTGAAGCAGTAATGCGTTTCGGTTTGAAGGGTGGGGCAGCCGTTGTGACTATACTGAGACCTTAGAACTATATCTCAAGGTGTGTGGCGCATTTACGTTGTAGATGTCTATGGGCTCCAGTAACCACTTAACATCAGGTGGGCTGTGAGCTCGTCCACACAGTTAAGCAATAAAAAAAAAAAAAAAAAAAAAAAATTCGGTAAACACTTTTTAATCCACTGAGATGGTGCTCCTTCCACCCTCCATAATATAAAAGAACCATTTTCCACAGAAATAGGCGGAATATAAGGCGGATAGTTTTAGACATACATTATATTATATATGTATACATTAAAAGGAATAATTAATTTTCCAGCAAACTCGACTTACGACTTTGAACAGGGTAAATACTTAATCTTTTTTTTTTAAGGGATTTTATGGCCTGGTAACTAAGACGTTTTAGGTCAAGAAATTCTTTGTCGTAAAAACATATCGAGGGGTTTCAAAGGTTTAAACGACATTTTTGCGACTTTAAGCTTGTCAACAGTCACGAACTGGGTTTGGAATGTCAGTTAAGCAAGTATACGCTTGTGTTTGGAGAACCGCTCTTAAATAAGAATATTGAGATTTATAACTAAATATATACTATAGTACCTAGTGGTGACAAATGAAATCAAATAAAAAAAAAAATTCAACATAAATGAAAGTACATACTTGTTGAACGTCAAAAAGAACTACCGCCAATTCACAAGAATTAGCCTCCGTCCTGAGAAGAACTGGCAAGAAAGCACGTCTTTTTTTTTTAAATATTAGAGTTTTTTATTTTTAAATATTAGTTTTTTTTTTAAATATTCGTACAGACAGACAGATGCATAAGTATGTAAGATATATCTTTTCCTTGGAAAACCTAAATTTAAATACTAAATCTTTTAAGCATAGGTACCTAAAGTAAAAGATAAATCCATTATTGTTTGTGTACTAAATAAAAGACGTAGTTTTTATTTTTGAATGCATTAAGTTATAAACTAACACGATTTCCTTCATTTAAGAAAGTTTGTTTTAAAAACAATTTTCGAAATCTCGACAATGATTACATTACGTTGGCTTTTATAATTAATTTCATGTTAACAAATTGGCTAAAAGGTAGCGTTATCAGACCTTGAAATCTTTAAAAAAATAATGTTAAGTATGAATTTTTTATTCTAGCCATATTACCACGTGAGTATTTATTTGGTTTTGGCATGAACGGCATGCTTGACTAATTTTTTTTATTACCTACCCAGACGAAAGCTCATACCTCCTTCCTGGTTTCCGTCAATACAACTAGACCGGCGTTGGAATCACGCATGCACATACAAATTTTTCTAACGTAATACGTACTTGACAAATGCTCACAAACAACTTCCCCGATGAAGCAATAGCATTATAATTTGCATAATTACTGGTGGTAGGGCGTCTTGTGACACCACACGGATGGGTACCCCCCTCACGACCCTGCCTATTTCTGCCGTGAAGCAGTAATGCGTTTCGGTTTGAAGGGCGGGGCAGCCGTTGTAACTATACTGAGACCTTAGAACTTATATCTCAAGGTTCCAGTAACCACTTAACACCAGGTGGGCTGTGAGTTCCTCCACCCATCAAAGCAATAAAAAAAAAGCATAATTACTGGTGGTAGGAAGTCTTGTGACACCGCACGGACGGGTACCACCGACCCTGGCTATTTCAGCCGCGAAGCCAATTTTAAGAGCGGGGTTGCAGCTGTACCAGCTGACGGTAGCCTGCTAGTTCGTCCCCTGATCTTAACAAAGCAAAGACGCAATACAAACGTCATTACAAATAAAATTACACGTAAATTATTATTTATTACATTATTAATATAATACATTACGTAATTAAACTATTATACCTATGTGTGTGTATATATGTATGTATGTATGTATATGAGATTGTGTATACTCGTATATCTATACTAATATTATAAAGCTGAAGAGTTTGTTTGTTTGAACGCGCTAATCTCAGGAACTTCGGGTCCGATTTGAAAACATTTTGCAGTGTTAGATAGCCCATTTATCGAGGAAGGCTATAGGCTATAATACAACACCACGCTAAGACCAATACAAGCGGAGCAGAAACGGTTAAAGTTTCGCTAAAATAATGTATGACAGAATTGCTCCCCTTTAAAAGATCTAAAAAAAAAACGCGTCAGCATATGTCTATATGTTAACATATAGAAATATGCTGACGCGGTTGGCTCACTATAACGATTTTTGTGTATATACTTGTAATTGAATATAAATTTCATTGCACCTACCACTATTTACTCTGCACTACCTTTGGTTGACTGGCAGGGAATGCGTTTAAGGCATTAAGTCCGCCAATGTAAATTTTACATGAAGTGTAGGTAATAAATAAATTAATTTACAGGACAGATTATTCGTCGAACACAGTGTGCAGGGTCGTTACGTGTCCGTTACGTTTACGTTTAGACCGTTTCGTCCCGACGACGTTGGAACGTACTACGGTCGCTTCGAATCCGCAAGCCAGCCCGGCACTTTCAAACAGATAAAATGTCTAACCCTTAGTAAGTGTCTCCTCAGAATTCCGTGGACCGCGCACCGTACCAAAGCTCGGTTCCTGAAAGAGCTCAACATCAAGGAGAGACTATTGTCAACAGTCCAAATAAGAATCCTCAAGTTCTTCGGACACATCACTCGTAATGAGGACTCCATTGAGCGGTTGGTGGTGCGAGGGAAAGTCGAGGGCAAAAGATCTTGCGGACGATCTCCAACACGATGGACCGACCTCATAAAATCTGTGACTCACTCCAACATAAATGATTGCTCTGACTCTGCGAAACATCGTGCCACATGGCGTCGCATCGCGAGAGCATCGGTATCGCAGGATCCGACTGATGCATGACCACGACCACTCTGTCAAGAGTGTACGAATAGGCTTAGTAAATGTTTCGGGGGCAAATTCGCGAATTCCACAGTCGTACGACGACTAATTTTGACGGTGCTTGATAAAGCCCCGTTGATATTTTTGCGCGTACAACGCCATCTGTCGTCGAATTGCAAAAAAACAACAACGAAATAACTGGTACATCATCACTGGTGGTAGGACGTCTTGTGAGCCCGCCCGGATAGATACTACCGCCCTGCCTGATTCTGCCGTGATGCAGTTTTTTTTTTCCTACCTTTGGTATGCAGCGGCTCGGCTCTGCCCTGGCATTGCTGAAGTCCACGGGCGACGGTAACCAATAAGTAGGTGAACTAAACCTTTCGACGTTGCTAACATTAACCATAGCAAGGGCAGTGCTTCGCAGAATCTATCACCGCATCGGAAACGCGACCCACTTAGAAGATCCGGCGTGAAACTCGGTGGGCTGTGTCTATGGGTTAGCTTAGAGAACGATGACCGCTGCTTGAGGTACCTAAAAGCACCGTTAGTGGGCGTGAAGCAGTAACGCAGTTTGAAAGGCGGGGCAGACTGTACTGTAAAAACTGAGGCCTTAGAAAACAGAAATAATATCAATTAGAACTTATATCTCAAGATGGTGGCATTTACGTTGTAGATATCTATGCATTACTTATTATTTAAATAGGACGACACGGTAAGCACCAAAGTTTTGAAATAAATAAAAGAAATCATCCCAATAACCTGGAACCACAAATAAAAAAAATACATAGAGCTGAATTGAGAGCTTTCTAGTATTTTTTTTGAGGCCGATTTGACATAATTCAATCGAATTTCACAGACTTGGCGCAGATAAGCGTTGATGCGCAAGTTATTGAGGTCATACCGTCTCAGCGCTTGAACAGGACTTCAATTCCGCTGAGATGTAACAAGTGCAGCATCATGGGTGTCATGCTGAGGGCCGTGGACGGAACAGTTGCCAATCTGGACCCCTCCAGATACAGTTTGCGTAGCTACAGCGATCCGTACGTGTATTCCTTATAGATATATAATTCGTAAACTGAAAAAAGCAAAAAAGCACGCTTTTATAGCTAACGAAAACTAAAATCTACATTTCGTTAAAAAAGCATGCGTTTTTAGCGACTGAATATTAAAAACCTTATAGATATATAATTCGTAAACTGAAAAAAGCAAAATAGCATGCTTTTGTAGCTAACGAAAATTAAAATCTACATTTCGGTAAAAAAGCATGCGTTTTTATCGACTATTTTATCGAATATTAAAAACCAATCTACATTTTGTTTAAAAAAGCATGTTTTTATATCTAAAGAGAATCGGAAGCTACGTTTTGTCTAAAACAGCAAACTCTTTATCACACACGAAAAAAATAATTGAATATTTAATAAATGTAACATTTTAGTAGTACTAACAACGAATTTCCTAAATATACAATATAGTAAAACTCCTAAATTAACAATTAATATCATATTTTAAGTGTTTTGGTAATGAATTTCTTTTAATCCAAAAATGATGTTAAAATTTTATTAAATTATATTGCAGGCAAGGAAAACAGTTAAGTGACATTTTTGTTTAGTTATTTCTAAGATATCCTCTTGAAACTTTAAATACTTTTAAAATGTGTCTTTAACACGCATTCCTCGTTTTACTGTCATTTATTATTCATATATAATAATAGAAAATACAGTTCATACGCTGCACGCAATGCAACACGAATTTAAGCAGGAGTCAACGTACCTTCTTGAACGCACTGCAACTACCTTCGTCTACGATTGCGTGCTCTCAAAATATGAATTTACTAAAAACGACAGTATCATTTAATAATTTTTCTTACTACCGCGCATGCGCTATTAAGATCTCGGTTTACCTGGCATTATCAGGACTCAATAATATCGTAACACCCACCACCTCAATTTCTGAACAACGGGATCTCCAAGCCGAAGCGCCTGATATTTTCACGATAAACATAAACGGACCTTGTGGTATCCATTGCGGAGCTATTTGAGAGAATTCCAGATAATAATTATTCTAGTAGAGGGCGGAATGTGTACATCTGGTAGATGCCAATGCTGCTCTACATATTGTGGTGTACATTGGAAGTCGCCAGAATAGTATACCTTCAACCTGCGTTAATGATACCCTACAAGCATCTTCTACTCTTCTCATCTAAGACGTCGCCAGCCACTCTTCTTCCTACCCTAAACCCACATCTTGTGGGATCGGCGCTGCATGTCTTCTTATGCTGAATAAGGATTTGCAATGGGTGTTACGACCAGTCCTCCTTGGGTTATTTCTCCAGTACTATATCAATTACAACATCCTTAATCTATTGAAGTGAAAACTTCTTTAGAATCGTTGTGATATCAAACCGGATGCAACGGAAAAAACGACAGGTAAGAGACACAAATACAAAAATGTGTAGGATGAAGCCAGCAAAGAATGAGACAGAAATATACATACTATTTAATACAGCGCCATCTGTGAGATTTTTTAATACTAACGTGTGTATGAAAGCTCTTGTAGTGAATTTTAATATCAATTCACAGAGGGCGCTACCTTACAATTATTTACTAATGACAAAATTTTACCTATACTTAAGACGTTTAGGATAATTGTATTTTAATTTTGGAAGGTTTCACTTCTACCACGTGTGAATTGCAGCCCACTGAGTTTCTCGCCGGATCTTCTCAGTGGGTCGCGTTTCCGATCCGGTGGTAGATTCTGCGAAGCACGGCTCTTGCTAGGGTTCGTGTTAGCATCGTCGTCAGGTTTGAGCCCCGTGAGCTCACCTACAAACGTTAGGGTTACGCTGAAATAGCCTCTCAAGGCTCTCAGCTTAGGTAGGAAAAAAAAAAAAAAAAGTGAATTGCACACATTTTGTTTTTTCTTTTGGTGCTTCTTGTACTTTATCTACTTTTGTCGGTCGTACCAATACGCGTCCATCGATTTACACAAACATCGCTTTCAGGCAAAAGTTTATAGTCCTCGATTTGGAGGGCACCAGACCACAGGACTTTGGCGATTATTTCGCTGTCCTTGAGAACGAAGACGGCACCGAGGAGAGGATCAAGGCGCTTACCATTAAATGTGAGTTCACAATCATTTCGATGCGAGATCGAGATCAGGAATGTGGAGACTAGCAGGAGAACCATCATAACCGACATAGCCGCAAGGATTTCGAGATTGAAGTAGCAGTGGGTAGATACGTCGCTTGTAGAACCAATGGCCACTGGGGCCAAAGGCTCTTCCACAAGATAGGTCTCCCACAAGTTGGAACGGGTAGCTCCCCGAATCTAGCAACTAAGCAGCTGCCAAAAGTCGCAGGAAACTTTTGACTGCGCATGGTAAATCATTGTTGCGAGCCTTGGGTGAGGCCTCCAGCAGTGAACGTCTATGGGCTAATATATAGATAATAATTGATATCCAGGTCTCGCTAGACCAAGGCCCACGAAATACAGTGTCGTTAATGATGAGGCATTGATATATCACTACGCTTTTGCCTCCAGTGTACTTAGTGCGATTTTTTTAATGTTCTCGATAGCGTAAAAGTTATAATAACTCAATTTTATATGAAGTTGGAATGTTTGCCTACGTTTGCCAATTTTTTATAATAATAATAATAAATATTTACTAACAATCACGCCACGTTAACTGGTCCCGTGATAAGTTCGTAAAGAACTTGTGTTACGGGTACCAGATAACGGAAATAAATGTAATATTTTTATTATACATATACATATATTTAATATAAATCCATAACCCTGGAAAAGACATTTATATTTATCACACAAATATCTTCCCTTGGCGGGATTCGAACCCGCGACCCCCTTGTGTAGTGACCATGTCACTTACCACTACACCAGACGGCCGTTTTGGCGCTGTTCCAACTACATACTTTGAGTTAACTTTTACGCCATAGAGAACGTTAAAAAACTCGTTCTAAGCACACTGAAATATATGTGTTTTTATTCAAAAGTATGTTTGTTATTACAGCACCAGGTAAATTATTTATATAATATATAAAAGTCGATGTATTTATAAGATATATGTACGTTCCCTGAAGACTTGGAAATAGCTAGATTTCGATGACTTTTTTAGAAAAGCTATAGATTTTACTACCACTAATGCTATCAAGAAAATCAGAAATAAAACAATGTCGTACGCTTTTTTCGATTCCCGAAATTTCTGTAAATTTGTCGCGCTATGCCAATATTGATTTTTTAACAAATGAAATAGACCGATTGAATTTGATTAAGCGAAGTCGAGGAGTTTTCTTGTTGACAACTTAGAAAACACCCCCTCCCCGTATTATAAATGTCTAATAATAATAATAAAAATTTATTTTCTTTTTCAGAGCATGGTAATTTTCGTCATTACTTTAAACTAATCGCAACTATTTTGGGATAATTTATCTAAAAAATTAAAACATACCGCGACTTATATAATTTTTCTGAGACCATTTTGTGTATTATTGACGTGTGTTTGACTGCTATCAAGAAGTTATTAACGTTAATACCACCACAACGCTGGAGATCACGCCTCTTTATGCCACGTTTTTGCGACAGGAATAGGCACTATGCTTTACCCTGCTAGAAAAAAATCAGGAATGAGGAGATTCGTAGGAAAACCATGGTGACTGAAATAGTCCAATCGACTGCGACGTTGAAGTGGCAGTGGACAGGCCGCATTGCTCGTCATCAGATAGCCGCTGGGGCCGAAAAGTTCTCGAGTGGTGGCTCCGAAAGACGTAGCATGGTTAGGCCTCCCACACGGTGGACTAATGACCTATTGCGGTTAGCGGGGATCCGCTTGATGCAAGCAGCGCAGGACAGGTTGAGGCTTAGGAGAGAGAGGCCTATGTCCAACAGTGAACGTCTGTGGGCTAAAAGATAGATCACACGGGCTTACTGTGGTGGTAAGACCTCTTTTGAGTCCGCACGGGTAATTACCACCACCCCGCCTATTTCTACCGTGAAGCAGTAATGCGTTTCGGTTTGAAGGGTGGGGCAGCCGTTGTAACTATACTGAGACCTTAGAGCTTATCTCAAGGTGGGTGGCGCATTTACGCTATAGATGTCTATGGGCTCCGGTAACCACTTAACACCAGGTGGGCTGTAAGCTCGTCCACTCATCTAAGGAATAAAAAAAAATGCCCTAGAGCTGTTAGGTCTCCTTCAGAGGTGCTCGGGCCGCTGTTGAACCCTGTTCGCCCACCTTCCCAGGTCTTTCCTTTCCTCCTGAAAAGGTCTTCGAGCTATGATTTTTTTTTCATTGCCTAGATTTGTGGACGAGCTCATTTAACATTAGTTAGTTAACATTCAAGGAACGATTGGTTGGATGATTGATGATTGACGAATTATTGGTTGATTGATTGAGCGATAACGTCCCCTCTACGAAAAACCCGGCTATGGAACTATTTACCATCCGGCTATGGAATGAGCTCCCCTCCACGGTGTTTCCCGAGCGCTATGACATGTCCTTCTTCAAACGAGGCTTGTGGAGAGTATTAAGCGGTAGGCAGCGGCTTGGCTCTGCCCCTGGCATTGCTGAAGTCCATGGGCGACGGTAACCACTCACCATCAGGTGGGCCGTATGCTCGTCTGCCTACAAGGGCAATAAAAAAAAAACTCTCGGTTTTCGTTTGGGTATATGCCAATATTATATTTTAATTAATTAATAGTGTTATATTTTTGCAGATAATCGTAAGTAAAATCTGGTATTATACAGGAGTAGCTGGTATAATAGACGATAGGCAGCGGTTTGGATCAGTCTCCAGCATGTTTGACGTCGTTGAACGAAGGCTTTTTATCTCATCATTAGGTGAGCCGTATGCTCTTTTGCACGTGGGGACAATAGTGTGCATTGTTAAAGACTTCGGTCTATTTTGATAGATCACTCTGAATATTATAACCCATAGCCCATTGAGTTTCTCACCGGATCTACTCAGTGGGTCACGATTCCAATCTGGCGGAAAGATTCAGCGTTGCGCTGCTCTTGCTAGAGCAGATGGTTGCAAACTCATCCAGGGTGAGCCCCGTGAGCTCACCCACGCTTTTAGTAAAGCTAGTAAGTATAACCCTTTGAGGTTATTAGCAGTGAGTAGGAAAAATAAAGTTAATAGTAAATAGTACACCCCTGCATGTTCGTGTTATTCATTTGTCCCTACCCTCGTTCTTATATTAAATGTTAATTTCTCTCTCCAAATCTAAGTGAAGTCGATATTTTTTGTTATTTTTTTTGTAAACCGTAATTAAAATACTATTTTAAATTTTACAGGCAACGGTGAGTTTACAGTTTAACTGTTCAAATAATAGTCGTAAAACTAAGCAAGGGAATAACTTTTTACAGTTTAATTAACATATAAAAAAAATTATAAGCAATTTACATAAATATTGCAAATTTTCATATTTATTAATCAGAAAAGTTACCTTAGTACAACTTAAAACAGATTGATAATTAATAGCATCAATAATGCTACTTAATCGGTTAAGTTAATCATTGGTACGCCTGCGACTTCACTCGCAACGAAATGCAATTTTATTCATCATATAAGGCATATGACGATTCAAAAAGCTAACTACGTAAGATAATTTTAGGTGTATACACATAAACCCATTATATTTATAGAGATTTCACATCAATTCGACCCAAAGGTTCAAAAGATAATAATCCTTGTCACTAGCGCCATCTATCCGTCGCTAAGATTCTATGTTCGTCGCATGGGTCATGTCACTCTTTTTAAGTGTGAAAAGTTTCATATCAAATGGGCTCACGTTTCTTGTGTTTTAGTAGTTTCAATATAAATACACTCTCTTTTATTAATGGAGGTGTGAAAGACAGAAATAGAGTAAGTAGTTTAAGAGACATTTTCGCAACTTTGCAGCCGTTTAAGTAAAAAAGCCGCTTAAAGGTTAAAATTTGGAAAAACTATCATAACAAAAAAACTTCTTGAGCTATTTGAATGTGGTAAACATAATCAAGTTCAATTAAAGACATCGAACTGTTGATGCTGATACCAAATAAAAGTAACCTTTAATTGCAAAGACAAAAGTCGCGTATTAAGCCAAACTGTCGCTTATACCAAATCCTCATCATCATCATCATTCTCCTGCCCTTCTCCCAGTCACCTGGGGTCGGCGCAACATGTTTTCTCCTTCCATACTCCTCTATCGTATACCATTTCTTCGCTCACTCCCTTACACATGTCGTCTTTCACGCAATCCATCCATTTCTTCTTAGGTCTACCTCTTCCTCTATATCCTTCCACATTCATAGTTAACAATCTCTTACCAACCTTTCAACCCGCAATATACATATCGACGCTTGAAAGGCAAACGTGACTAAGCGACAATGCGTGAAATTTACATTAGACTAAAATTTAAAGTGGAAATACCTGGAAAAAAATTAATTTTAACGAATCTAGCTGTAGGATTTAATAGATCTAGAAATATATTTTTTTGTGCATCGAATATGGTTATTGCCTATCATTTATGTACAAAGCAGTTATTGTCGCTTAAGCACGTTTGCCTTTCAAGCGTCGATATATTCTTTGCTACGCTAAATCGAATTGAAGTTGCGTCATCCCCATGACATTATCGTTGCAGTATTGAAAGCTTCGAGATTAAAGACCGCCTCCAAAGTGGGTGATCATTACGACACCACAGTGCAGTGCACCTGCGAGGACTGCGAACTGACGGACGTCCTCTGCAACGGGGAGAGCGTCCTGGCCAGCGGACGGATAACCGTGATACCCGGGAAACTGATCAGCTTCAACTTCCCCAGGTGCGGTTAAGTTTTATTGCCCAGACGGACGGGATGGTGTCATTCACGTAAACGCCACGACAAACAATGCAGAACCGACATTGCATTGTGTAAATTTGTGCAATTGCATAACGCCTTCCCGCTTGCTTTGATGGTTCAAAATTGGGAGGAAATAATTTTTTTCAAGTACCTTTTAGTTTAACCATAGTTAATTTTAAACCATAGTTAAATTTTCAAGAGATTATCGGAGCGTATAAATGACGCCACCTTGAGAAGTTAATTCTAAAGTTCGTGGTATACCACTATATATATATATGTATAGCCCTTATGTGGTATAATAGCCTTAGCCCTATATATAGTATAGCCCTTATAAGGGCTATCCCTTAATACTTGCAGGTGTGCAGTTGTCGTTCACCTCCCCGAAGGCTCGACCTCCTTCATAGACCTCAACCAAGGTTCGACATAGACCTTCCCAAAGTTCGACAAGATATCCCACATAGTTCGACATAGACTTCAACCAAGGTTCGACATAGACCTTCCCAAATTTCGACCAGATCTCCCCCAAGGTTCGACGTAGACTTCAACCAAGGTTCAACATAAACGTCCCCAAAGTTCGACGTAGACCTTTGACAAGGTTAAAAACAGTGACCTGTCCTCCAATGCCAGCGATCTTCAGCAAGGCTCCTGTCCACCTCATCAGTTTCCTCACTCGCTTGACAATTAACATTGATTGACCCGTTGCAGCTTCGAAGACACAAACGCCTGCGTGTATTTGGGCGTATTCAAAAAAGACGATCGATTATACAAGAAAATACTAGCCGTCATAGAAAGTGAGTTTTCATTAATGAAAATAAACTCTATTCGCTTGGGAATATATGAAAAATAAATTTTGTTAAAATGGGTGGACGAGCTTACGACTGTAGCCCATAGACATCAACAAAGTGCCGCCACACGACTTACGACACGAGTTCTAAGTCTCCGTTGTTACAGTACAACGGCTGCCTCGCTCTTCAAACCGAAACGCATTACTGCTTCACGGCAGAAATAGGCAGGGTGGTGGTACCTACCCATGCGGACTCACAAGAGGTACCACCACCAGTAAATGTACTCATAGCTCGGACTTCAATGGGAGAACAGAACGCGGTGAATAAATTTGGACATACATCATCGTAAACACTTACTGGGCCCTGGCGTAACTCCTAGCATTAGCTGAACCGAAGACTAATTTTAAGCTTTTAATGTGTCCTGTTTTTTTTTTCTTTATAAATCCGATTTCATAACCCTTTCAGGGCTGAGCTTATTTTCACGTATTTAGCAGAAATAGCCAAAGGATTTTTGAAAAAAAAGTACCTTTTAAATTCACAGAAATTTTAAATGGTCATTTATAGATGTTATTTTAACTTATTAAAATAATTTTACGTGCGCGCGACCATCCGTACAGGTCGATACCTATATTCAAACTGCGTAATAGTCGATATTCCGACGCACTTTAAACGCATTAATAGAGAGTCGATCTATCGACGACTCGCGCTCAAAGGGTTAAGTTCGGTTCTTAAAATATCATATTAAATTATTGTTAAAACTACTTTAGAAAAAAACGTAAACAGTAAATTGCCCGAAACATTAAAAACAATTTCACAACGATAATAATCAAAACGTAAAAGTATTTTTAATTGTGTCTGTTATCCGCAAAAATCGATTAAAACACTATATTATTATTTTATTTCGCAGATAGCTGTAAGTATTTTAAATATATTCGTGTTTTTAATAGTACAGAAAGCATACATACATACATATATTTTTAAAATGAATGCCCGAACTTTACCAAGACCGTGTCGCGCGGAACCTTATTGGCGTGACGTCATTTGGGGCCATAATAAACTAATGATAATACGCATCTTTTTATTATCGATTGAAAACTTCACTCGTGTCAAGCACCGGTGACCAGAAGCGTATCTAGCCCACGCAGCATCTGTGTGCAATCATTTTTCAAGCGCCCTCTAGTGAGCGCGCTGTCAAAACGGAACAGCACAAATGTAACGGGTTCATTGACAGTGCCGATACCGGCGCCCAATAACGCTCGTCAGCGACGCTGATGTCATCAAATTGTATAAACAACATGGCGCAGTGGCGAGACCCTCCGAGAACCTTAGAGACTCTCCGAGACCCTCCTAGAACCTACTAAACCCTCCGAGAACATCTGAGAACTCTACGAGAATCTACGAGAACCGTCGAGAACTCTATGAGAATGTCACCAATGCTGGCGTCACACCTTTTAAAAACACCACCGATCCTCCACCTCCATTACATCCTCCATCTCTGCTAATCCTTTCTCTCCGTGATATATCCCATTTCGTGCAAAAATATGTTCATTACGATTTTTATTTTGGTTATTTATGTCATAAAACAAATTTTAAAATATATCTTTCACGTTTACAGCCCCTGGTAAGTTTTAATATTACATAATATTTAGATTCTGGATAAATGAAAACCCGTTAGCCAATGGGAATTCGTTGCGGCCTGAATGATAAGACGCCCGGTGCGTTCGTATTGAGCGACGCGACCGTGCCGAGGTTCGAATCCCGCAGGCAGGCACCAATTTTTCTAATAGAGTGCTTAACAAGTATTCACGAAAGACTTCCACTACGAAAGAATGACATTGCTTTATAAAAATGAGATAAAAACTGTAACATATATGAGTTCGTGTGAGTACCATTCGTGAGGGTGTCTTGTGATCCCCAACCGGATTGACACCGCTTTATTGTCGCGAAGCACTCTTGCTTGCTGATATCAAAGCTATAATAATTAAGAAGGACATCCAAGAAAAATCGGTCCGACTCTTTGTGTTTAGTGTGAGTTTTTTGACTACTCAATCGCGTAAAAGTTAACTTCCATACAAATTTGAGTTAACTTTTACGCGGTCGAGAAGTTAAAAACTCGCAGTAAGCACACGTGAGACGGTCGTTTGCGAATCGGCACTTAAAGATACCCCAGAGCCGCTGTTCCAATGATAATTGTTTTATTATAGCGGTCGCCATAACAACGATGGAAGTCATCGGTACTCCAAAAGTTGGCGAGCAATTCGAGCACCATGTGCATTTCTCGTGTGACAACGATTGCTCCGTCGAGAAGGTGAACAGCCGTAGACTAATGTGGTATTGTTACGGGTTGGGTCAAGGAGCTCTTTTTCAAAAAAAGGAAACGGTGACTGGCGCTGAGTTCATTTTATTAAAGAAGTAGTACGAATGATGTGTGTTTCCGCTACTCAAGCCAAATCTGTTCTGCCGTGCTTTAGTAATAAATCGTCTTTATATAGAGACGGTGCATTCAAGAATGCCTTAGTCTGCATTATTATTTATATTGCGTTATTATTGAGGGGCATATGTAACAGTATCACCAGCCGCTCAAGACTAATGAATGTGGTATCATCGAGGGGGCGACATAAAATTATCCAATCTAATCGTTAAATAAATTAGGCCGTATTATTTCAACGAAGTAGAGAACCGATTTCGAGAAACATCCAGATGAGTACATCATCTATGCAGTCGAAGTCAATTACCCACAGTCGCACTGAGCTTCTCGCGGGATCTTCTCGGTGGATCGTGATTCCAATCCGGTGGTAGATTCAGCGAAGCACTTGCTAGGATGTGTTAGCAAATTATTTCAGGCAGAAATCCCGAGAGCTTCGCCCACCTCGTGTTAAGTGGTCATCGTAGACCATAGACATCGCAACGCCACCTTGAGACACTAGTTCTAAGTCTCAGTTTTTACATTACAACGGCTGACTCAGCCTTCAAACCGAAGCAGCATTACTGCATCACGGTAGAAATAGACAGAGTGGTGGTACCAACCCACCCATCCCAACAACTCACAAGACTGCTTCACGGTAAAAATAGACATGGTGGTACCTAAATGTGCTCCTACCCCTACTCACAAGACGTCCTATCACCAGGAGAGTCTTATTACCACATATCTATTAGAGTTCTAGTCTTATTACTTATTGGCCCAAGACTCACGAAAGCTGCTTCTTCTTTTCAGGTTTCTGTAAACGGGATACCGCTGGAAACTAACACCAGGAGAAGTTCCTCAGTCGGATCCATAGCGTTCTATGAGGTATTATAAGATATTTAATGACTAGACCTTACCTTTGCAACTTCTTCACTTTTTTTTATTGCCCTAATATACTTACGGCCCGATGATGATGGTGGGTTGTTATCATCGCTCATGGGCGTCACCGATGCTAGTTTCTCAGCCAAGTGGCTGTCGCAAAGCTCGTTGAAGGAGGACATAGCCATAGCGCTCGGGAAACACCGTAACAATTCTGAGCGCTTACCCCATGTCGGGTCATTAGACAGATGAGTTTCCCCCCGATCTATCCCGTTGCTTCTTAGCTATCTAGTTGCCCCAGACTCCACTATATAAGCACCCAGAGTTATTGCAGACGTCCAGACAATTGTTTTCAATCTGCCCTAACTTTATTCGTAGGGTGTTTTGGAAGATATCTTTTTATCATACAGTCCAAACTGTTACCTCATCTAACTTCCACGTAAAAGGCTTAAACGATAAGTCCAGTATTCGCTGCAAAGGGTCCCTTTTTATGTAAACTACAAAAGACATTGTCTGGACAATTCATTGTCTTAGCATGAAAACTGTTTTTAATGCCTTCAGGTAATGGAGTCATCTGTGATTATACGGATAACTGAATATTCGAACGCTTACGAAGGAGTCTACCAAGCTGTCTTCAGCACCAGCGAGGGACCAGTGACGAAAAACATACTCGAAATCAAGTTAGGAGAAAATCTTTAATACCATTTTCTATGTCTTCGGTCCTAGTATAATACTATTATCGGACATTGAGTGCGCGTCACCTAGGCTTGGGAATCTCATGGGAAGTTCGGCATCTAACCCGAAAAGAAGATAATTGGAGAAGTCTTTTGTAACATATATTCTCAGCACAATTCCATTTGTCTACAGAAGACATTGGGAGTCTTTTTTTTCCCAACCAGAAAGGATTTCGTTGCATTTTTGATAAAAGCTATAGTGCATTTGCAGATTGAATGCTATGACATATCACTCGGCAAACGAGTTATTCTGCTACTGCTAAAGCTGCTGCGATACCAATATCCGTCTTTCGGAGTGTTAGTCCGTAGAAGTAGAAGTAGTAGAAATAATAATAGTAGTAGTAGTAGTAGTAGTAGTAGTAGTGGTAGTGGTAGTAGTAGTGGTAGCGGTAGCGGTAGCGGTAGCTGTAGCGGTAGCGGTAGTGGTAGCGGTAGCTGTAGCGGTAGCGGTAGTGGTAGCGGTAGCTGTAGCGGTAGTGGTAGCGGTAGTGGTAGTGGTAGTGCTAGTGATAGTGGTATAAATGTTTAGCCTTAATCGAGCAACGTTGAGCGGTATTAACGATTATACTTTTCAAATATAATTTTCTTTCTTAGAGACCTCTCTGATAACACAGACGAACTATCAGGTAAGATTCTATATGAACTTTAGATTAGTTTAATTATATTATATGCATAACATAAAAACAAAAGGAAACTATAACTGTTACTATACGTTTTTAATCTCGCATTTTTTGAAGTTAAAACTTCTTTAGCCGCGTTGAGTACTTTTTGGTAGAGGAAAATCTTATGGCTTCGCGTCACCGACATGCTAATGTTACGTATACACGTACGTAGTGTGCTATGCGCGTTAGACGCTTTTTGGAGGGCTGAAATCTTTTGAGTTCGCGTCACCGACATGTGTAATAGCAGTATGTTTGTTGAGTCTCTATATCGGGCAAGGATTAATGAGACACGTGTTCAGTTAAGTGACTAACGTGTATTGGGATTACCTAACCTAACGTGCTATCGACAGCCCGACAATCCCGAGACTGACGTAGCATCATTGCAATATAATTACCGCTAACACATACATATAATTATTAGTTGCTATGGGGACATTTGTGGTCCCTACATATTTGTAGCTATATAGAGGAGATGTATTGTGCAACATTAGTACTGTGTATATCTTTACAAGTAAAATTGAATGGATTTAAGAAAAAAATGTGTGCAATTCACACGTGGTAGAAGTGAAACCTTCCAAAATTAAAATACAATTAATTATCCTAAACGTCTTAAGTATATGTAAAATTTTGTCATTAGTAAATAATTGTAAGGTAGCGCCCTCTGTGAATTGATATTTTAATTTCACGTATAATCCTAAATTAAAATTCACTACAAGAGCTTTCATACACATGTTAGTATTAAAAAATCTCACAGATGGCGCTGTATTAAATAGTATGTATATTTCTGTCTCATTCTTTGTATTTGTGTCTCTTACCTGTCGTTTTTTCCGTTGCATCCGGTTTGAAATCACAACGATTCTAAAGAAGTTTTCACTTCAAAAGTTATTGTATATTAATTGTTCTTTTGTCTTGTACTGTCCGTAATATACCTGAATAGGTAATTAATAAACTATATGAAAATGTATTTAATTGTTCCAATTAGTCTAGTATTTTTAAGTATCTAAACTTTGTAACTCGGTTAAAATGTTATTTTCCGTAGCGTAGGCACTTTAGTACATATTTACACACGATAACTAGAATTCCAGAAATCTGTAAATCGATGTTAGTCAAACATAATTACGTCCCACTAGGAATACCCTGAATTGGAAGAAGTAATGGATTGCATTAAATATATACCAACCATAATAAAACTTAAATCAATTTTTTATATATTTTTTAAACTATTGCATAGTTTTTATCGCGGGCTTTGAGCGCGGCGACCGAATCAAGAAATTCCGTAATAAAAATAAAACCTAACACATACCCCACTTCGCCTACCATGTAGCTCGCGCTCAACACATTCAAACGTTGCACTTGTGTAGTGTTTGTGAATGAGCGCGCGGCGTGACGTCGTACTAAATGCGCACCATGAAAAGTCTGCCCATCTCTATCTCGCGCGGTCTAGCTTATGAGTGTGAAGGGGACAGTTACTGTTTTGCTTTTGTTATTGTTTATAAATATACCGTGGTCTTTTTTATTACCGTTTTAATATTAAATTATTATTGTCTAATTATAATTGCATAAGTTGATAAAAAATGCCATGCAATAGCTTTACCGCGGCAGTCCCCGAGTGTCACACATGTTTTGTTTTTTGACTCCTCGAAAAATGTACTCAAACTTCGCGCATTCTTAAATCGAAATTTTAGCCATCAAATACTTCATATCTCGATATTCTTGTTAAGTCGATTCGAATTTCCATTGACATTCGGAATGTCGTTGTAGCTTGATACGTGGGACAGGCAGCGGCTTGGCTCTGCCCCTGGCATTGCTGAAGTCCATGGGCAACGGTAACCACTCACCATCAGGTGGGCCGTATGCCTGTCTGCCTACAAAGGCAATAAAAAAAAAAAAAACTTTATTTCTTTTTCGTATAAAACTAAAATTATGTTTGATGTTTTAGGCCACACCGCAGCTACGACTGAAGGTATTTTATTTTTGTTGTCTATTAAATTTTAATCTTCTGCCGCTGATTGTAGAGCGTCGTGGACTGTGATGTCGAGAGTTGTAGGGATCTGTGTGCTTAGTGCGAGCTTTTTAACGTTCTCGATAACGTAAAAGTTAGCTCATATTTGTATGGAATGGGATCGTTTGCGTACGTTTGCCGCTAAGGGCACTGTTTTAACTGCATACAAAATTGGCTTAACTTTTACGCTATCGAGAACTTTATGAAACTCGCACTAGGCACACTGGTCAATCCAACGTGTCGGGGCTCCACCTCGTGGTTTTTCCCCCTCCACTTTACCAGTGACCATTAGCTTCTCCAAGTTGCCGTCGTCCTTTCTGGCAATGTGGTCAAAGTATTCCAGAACTCTACGTAGGCGGATGGCAGAAATCCTCGTCTGTTCTTGGAGGATCGACACGTTGATGCGAAATTCTGTACAGGGATTGTCCAGTGTATCTATATTACAAACACTATTATTCAAAGGGTTCCTACCACGATTTTCACACGAACCTAAACTCAGTATTGTCGGAACGTGTCGTCGAGTTCCATAGGTAACACCCAAAAAACGAACTAGAAAGAGGGTATTCAGATTTTTCCGCTCTTAACATCTTATCCGCAGTCTTTAGTCTGCCCGCGACCGTGGCGCTTGCAACACACCGCGATATCGTTAACGAATAATGTAAAAATCTTAACAACAACCCGATTTTACATTTGTGTGTATTAAAAAAGAAGCTTTTCCAAGTTGCAGTGCGGTGGCGAATAGTACCATCTCGTCTCTGAATACTTCCGTGAATATCATGAGGCGACTAAGAGATTCACCGGAGAATGGCCAGAAGCTTTGCCCTCGACGATCATGACGAAGCGAACTAGCCCATAGACACAGCCCACTGAGTTTCTCGCCGGATCTTCGCAGTTGGTCGCGATTCCGATCCGGTGGTAAATTCAGAGCTGCTCTTGCTAGGATCAGTGTAAGCCAATTCTCTCAGGTTAAGCCCGTGAGCTCACCTACCCGTCTAGGCGTAGCTGAAATAGCCCCTTAGGCTACTAGCAAATAGGTAGGGGCAAAAAACGAGAATACGTCATAATTGCTACGACGTTTAAATTAATTTAATTTCGGGGGTACTCGAAAATCTATCGTTAGGGTAGATTGAATAAGAATGAATTTCGATTGGAATCCTCAATATGTTTTTTTATTCCTTATTTTTAGGAGATTCAGCGACAACTGCAGGTACTTGTTAATTAATATTATAATTAACTAATTATCTCTATATATAAAAATGAATTGCCGTTCGTTAGTCTCGCTAAAACTCGAGAACGGCTGAACTGATTTGGCTAATTTTGGTCTTGAATAATTTGTGGAAGTCCAGAGAAGGTTTAAAAGGTACATAAATATGAAAACGCTCGGAATTAAATAAAAATAACAATTTTGTTTTTCCTTTGATGTGTCCCCCGTCGCTCTTTTATTTATCGATTGAGGCACTACGAAGTCTGTCGGGTCAGCTAGTTTATTATTAATAAAGGTATAAACGTTTGCTTTGGTAAGCTCATTCGTGAGCTCGCATTGAAACACAAAGTCAATCATACTCTGCCTCGGGGTCGTTAACTTCGCACGTCAGTATCATTTGTAAATTTGTTTTGCTTACATTGCGCGTTTCATATAAACATATTGTTTGGAACGTAAGTTTAGTGTTATCACGTTAAGAATAACAACACTTGTTCATTTTCGTGAACGGTTTCAAACAACCTATTCAACAATGGATGCAAGTGATCAAAAAATGTAAATGAAAAACGCACGCAATGGAACACAAAGATTAGTTGACGCGCAAGATCAATGAACCCGTGACGGTTTAAGATTCCTTTTATGTTTTTAACCCTTCGACTGCCATGTAGGTCACGGGTGCGCTACATGACGCATTGAAGTTTTTATAGTTTAAAAAGGTGGACGAGCTCACGGCCCACCTGGCGTGAATTGAGAATATCGTTTTTTTTTGGGGTCGGTTAAAAGAGAAAGAAGACATCTTTGTATACTTTATGTTTAGCAGCTGCAACCAGTGCGGCCCCAGAGGCTCAAACAACTGAAGGTAAGTAATTAGATCATTATACCCGATCCGGTGGACCGAATGGTAAACAGTCGACGTCGCCCTAAGCACCTTATTACGGATCCTCCCGAACCATGAATGGTGCTTTTAAGTAGGTACCTGAAGCACCGGTCACCATCCTCGCCGAACCCGTCCGCTTGCAACAAATTAACCCATAGACACCGCCCACTGAATTTCTTGGCGGATATAGTCAGTCGGTCGCGTTTCCGATCCGGTGGTAGATTCTGCGAAGCACTGCTCTTGCTAGGGCCAGTTTTAGCAACACTCCCGGCTTGAGTCCCGAGAGCTCATCTACGTGATAAGGTGAAGCTGAAATAGCCTCTCAAGGCTATCAGCATAGGTAGGTAAAAAAATGAAATATTATTATCATCAGACTATTAGGTCAAATGCAAGGAATAAACGTTTGTCTCCGTTTGCCGCTAGGGGCGCTGTTCTAACTCCTTTTTTTGTTGCTTAGATGGGTGGACGAGCTTACAGCCCACCTGGTGTTAAGTGGTTACTGGATCCCATAGACATCTACAACGTAAATGCGCCACCCACCTTGAGATATAAGTTCTAAGGTTTCAGTATAGTTACAACGGCTGCCCCACCCTTCAAACCGAAACGCATTACTGTTTCACGGCAGCGTGGTGGTACCTACCTACCCGTGCGGATTCAGAAGAGGTCCTACCACCACTAAAAAATAAGTCCATACAAATTTGAGTTAACTTTTACGCGATCGAGAACGTTAAAAAAAACTCGCCCTAAGCACACAGGAAACTAAGTGCACGGGAATTAATTCCTGAAAAGATCTCTGGAAACGCATTGTGTATGCAGCTGTTCCAGTTGGCAAGGATAAAGTCTGCTTCGATGGCGGACGGTACGATGGTTTTGTTAAATATAAGTTTATACGTTTTCCAAGCTGTCACAGCACAAGCCGGAGCGGAAGTAACGACGGGGGCCGCGGGCGGGGCCGCCGGGGGTGCCGCGGGGGGACCGACGACAGCGGCGGAGGGGGCCGTTACAGAAGCACCCACCACAGCCCCTCCTCCGAAATAATGTTTCTTCCATTGATTCTTATTTATGGTATTCACATAACATTTTTAAATTTAACCTATTTTTCCGCTGTTTGTAAAATACCTGTAACATGTCATAGTGTTGTTATAAGAGATTGCTGTACATGCCTGTAACTGGCTTACATACCAGGACTTAATTTTAGACTTGTTATTTTTAAGCTTAATTGTTTTGTGTGTAATGCTGTTGGTGTGTCTAAATAAATAAATAAACACTAGACTAAGTAATACGTTCTCCCGCGTGAGCATTTTTTTATCAGGAAGCTTTAGTCTGCGATATTTTCGCGCCATATGAAAGACACCCATAAATATATGGAGGATAGAGGTATGGAGCACCATCTTGTATAGCAAGCAAACAGCAAGCTATTGTTGAAAGACTCGCTGAAATAGCGCTAGTGTAGGAAGTGGAAATGGTATGAATCTAGTAGTTTTAAACAGAGTGAAGATCACTGATCACGTCTCGACGGCGATCATAAGATCCTCGAAACAAGTCGATGTGGAGGACTGCTTCCACCGCATCAGACTTTCCCCCGATCTTAGGGACCTCGTTAGAATCAGAAACGCGGCAATCCGGGCCTACGATCGATATCCCACGGATTCAAACCGGACTCGGATGCGTCGCTTACAGCGGGAGGTCAAATCCCGCTTGAGCGACGCCCGAAACGAAAACTGGGATAGTTATTTAGAAGAACTCGCGCCCACTCACCAAGCATACTGGCGACTAGCTAGGACCCTCAAGTCCGAAACTATCGTCACTATGCCGCCTCTCGTACGCCCCTCAGGCCAACCACCGGCTTACGATGACGATGACAAGGCAGAGTTGCTGGCCGATGCACTGCAAGAACAGTGCACCACCAGCACTCAACACGCGGACCCCGAACACACCGAGTTCGTCGACAGGGAGGTCGAGCGCAGAGCTTCCCTGCCGCCCTCGGACGCGTTACCCCCCATTACCACTTCCGAGGTCAAGGAGGCGATCGATAGCCTACAACCACGGAAAGCTCCCGGCTCCGACGGCATCCGCAACCGCGCGCTAAAACTGTTACCAGCCCAACTGATAACGATGTTGGCCACGATATTAAATGCTGCTATGACGAACTGCATCTTTCCCGCGGCGTGGAAAGAAGCGGACGTTATCGGCATACACAAGCCGGGCAAACCGAATAACGAAACCGCGAGTTACCGCCCCATCAGTCTTCTCCCGGCGATAGGCAAATTATACGAACGGCTCCTTCGTAAACGCCTCTGGGATTTCGTATCCGCGAATAAAATTCTTATAGACGAGCAGTTTGGATTCCGCGCCAGACACTCGTGCGTCCATCAAGTGCACCGCCTCACGGAGCACATCTTACTAGGGCTGAACAGGCGGAAACCCATTCCGACAGGAGCCCTCTTCTTCGATATAGCGAAGGCGTTCGACAAAGTCTGGCACAACGGTTTGATATTCAAACTGTATAACATGGGAGTGCCAGACAGACTCGTGCTCATCATACGAGACTACTTGTCGAACCGTTCGTTCCGATATCGAGTCGAGGGAACGCGTTCCCGGCCCCGTCACGTCACAGCCGGAGTCCCGCAAGGCTCCGCCCTCTCCCCGTTACTATTCAGTTTGTATATCAACGATATACCCCGGTCTCCGGAGACCCATCTGGCGCTCTTCGCCGATGACACCGCCATCTACTACTCGTGTAGGAAGAAGGCGTTGCTTCATCGACGACTTCAGACCGCAGCTACCACCATGGGACAGTGGTTCCGGAAGTGGCGCATCGACATTAACCCCACGAAAAGCACAGCGGTGCTCTTCAAAAGGGGTCGCCCTCCGAACACCACGCTGAGCATCCCCCTCCCGACTAGGCGCGTCAATACCCCCGCCCCCGCCGTTCGCCCGATCACGATGTTCGACCAGCCCATACCGTGGGCCCCGAAGGTCAAATATTTAGGCGTCACCCTCGACAGTAGGATGACATTCCGCCCCCACATCAAGACGGTACGCGATCGTGCCGCCTTCATTCTAGGACGTCTCTACCCGATGATATGTAGGCGAAGTAAAATGTCCCTTAGAAATAAGGTGACACTCTACAAAACTTGCATACGCCCCGTCATGACCTATGCAAGTGTAGTGTTCGCTCACGCGGCCCGCATACACTTGAAATCATTCCAAATTATTCAATCCCGTTTTTGCAGGATAGCCGTCGGAGCCCCGTGGTTCGTCAGGAACGTCGACCTCCATGACGACCTGGACTTAGAGTCCATCAGTAAGTATCTGCAGTCGGCGTCCATGCGCCACTTCGATAAAGCGGCACGACACGAGAACCCTCTCATCGTGGCCGCCGGTAACTACATTCCCGATCCTGCGGACAGAATGGAAAGCAGTCGACGTCGCCCAAAACACGTCATCTCGGATCCGCCCGATCCACTAACGGTGCTTCTAGGTACTTCAAGCACCGGTCACCGTTCTCGTCGAACCCGTCGCTTGCGACGAAGGGCTCGACGAGTAAATTAACTCTCAGACACAGCCCACTGAGTTTCTCGCCGGATCTTCTCAGTGGGTCGCGTTTCCGATCCGGTGGTAGATTCTGCGAAGCACGACTCTTGCTAGGGTTCGTGTTAGCAACATCGTCAGGTTTGAGCCCCGTGAGCTCACCTACTAAAGTTAGGGTTACGCTGACATAGCCTCTCAAGGCTCTCAGCTTAGGTAGGAAAAGAAAAAGAGTGAAGTGAGTTCCGATTGCATCGCCGTACAGTCCGGACGCGTTTTTACGAAAAATTGTCGCTGCCGTCGCGATCTTGTGTCTCGAGTTTCGTTGCATTGTCGTTGTCGCACCGATCGCGGCATTGTTGCGAATTCTTGACGCACTATCGCTGGCGTCGCGACCTTGTGTCGTAAAAGCGATTCGAGCTTGTTGATTGTGCACTCGCAACGACAACTTCACACTATCATTTCACTCATCTCATTTATTAAATTTAATTATTTATTCGGCGTGAAAAACAGTCTCTTTCGAGACTAAAACTCCACTGAGATCACCGCTTGTTGTGGCATTCTCACAACCCAGTGGAGTCCCACCTTCCCAACTATCCACCCCAATCCCAGCTGACTGCCGTTCTCACGGCATAGGCACTCCCCCCCTTGTAGCTGGTAAAGCGCAGGGGGTGAACTCCTACTCAGGGGACTCGCCTTTCGGCGAGTGTGCCTTAAGTCCCGGGGACGCCCCCCCCGGGCAAAAGAAACCATGGAAGAAGAGTTATTAGGGTTTCTCGGGTTACTTGCCGAGAAGTACCCGGTCCTATCTAACCTCACGGCCGAATTCGCGGCCTACAGGGCCGCCCGCGCAAGTTCCCCCCCGCCCGCGTCCCTCGCCGCGTCGTTCAGAGCCGCACAAACATGCCCCGCCCCCAAATCCATTTCGAGCGCACGTATTCACGTAGCGACTCATGAAGCGCCTAGCGCCAGCGAGGCGCCTAACGCACCCGCGACGTTTACACCGATCTCGTCCGTCGCGTCGTCAATCGCCAACTCCGGTTCAGACTCCGATACCGGATCGGAGATGGACTTCGAGTCCGCGACGAGCCCGCAGCCCGGAACCTCCGATGGGTTCAAAACCGTCACGCGCGGCAAAAAACGCGCCCGTGCCGTGGAACCGTCCACAGCGCCAAAACAGCCCAAGGCCGCGAACGCGTCGCGACCTAAAGTCGTGGTCTCACCCGACTCCCCTCGCCGCGCAACCCCGTCGCCGAAACCCGCGCCCGTCAATAAAATTACCGCGCCCCCGCCCGTAATCCTACGGGAAAAATCAGCGTGGAACCGGGTATCCCAGGCCCTTACGGCCAATAAAATAAATTACTCCCAAGCGCGTAATCTCGCGCACGGGATTCAAATTAAGGTCGCAACGCCGGGCGACCATAGGGCCCTCACATCTTACCTCCGAAAAGAGAGCATAGGTTACCACACCTATGCACTCCAGGAGGACCGCGAGCTCCGCGTAGTAATACGCGGAGTACCAAAGGAGCTCGACGTCGAGCTAATTAAGGAAAACCTAATCGGGCAGGCGTACCCGATAGTAAGTGTGCACCGTATGCACAGCGGTCGGGACAAGTTCCCGTATAACATGGTTCTCGTCGCGCTAGAACCTACTCCGGAAGGCAAACGGATCGCCTCAAGTCTCCGCACCGTTTGCGGTTTATCAGGGGTCACCGTCGAGGCCCCACACAAAAAAGGCACTCCCGGGCAGTGCCATAGGTGCCAACTTTATGGCCACTCCGCGCGCAATTGCCACGCGCGTCCGCGGTGCGTAAAGTGCCTCGGTGACCACGCGACAGCCGACTGCTCGCGGGTCAAGGAGACCGCGACCGAACCGCCGAGCTGTGTGCTCTGCCAAAAGCAGGGTCACACGGCCAACTACCGCGGATGCCCCAAGGCCCCGCGGAAGCGTCTGGCCAACGCGCCACTGAAAACCGTCGGCCCAAAGACTTCGGCGCCCCGCGCGCCGAAACCTGCCTTCGTGCCGGCACCGGTGCCCACCGTCTCCGCGTGGGCAAAACCGCTGCCGCTCACGTTGGCAGGGAAACCACCGGCACCCCAGCCCCTGCTCGCGCCGCGCCCCGCCCCCGCGCCCGGTCCCGCGCCTCGCCCCGGCCCCGCGCACTCAAACGACTTTACAATTATTCGCGACTACATCGCCGCGATAAATATTGACCGCATGCGTGCATTCGCCGACGCCATGCGCAGAGCGGTCACGGCCGAAGACCGCCTAAACGCGACGTTCGAATACATCGACGTCATCGAGTCCGTCCAGCGCACGCTGGTTTGATTACCGGTAATCAATGGCGTGCAACGCGAGATTAAAACCCCATGCTTTGAAGTTAGCATTCTACAATGCTAACGGACTCGCGCGTCAGCGCGACCAGGTTTATGAGTTTCTACGTGACAATCTCATCGACATCCTTCTGGTGCAGGAGACCTTCCTAAAGCCCTCGCGTCGCGACCCCAAAGTCGCGAATTACGTCATGGTTAGGAATGACAGACTCTCCACCCGCAAGGGCGGGACTGTCATTTACTATAGGAGGGCCCTGCACTGCGTCCCTCTCGATACTCCCTCGCTCTTACATATCGAGGCGTCAGTGTGCCGCATCGCGCTGACGGGACACCAGCCGATCGTCATCGCATCCGTATATCTCCCTCCTGACAAACCCCTCCTGAGCAGTGACCTCGAGACACTGCTCGGTATGGGGGACGCGGTCATTCTGGCAGGCGATTTAAATTGCCACCACACTAGGTGGAACTGCCATCGCACGAATGTGAACGGTAGGCGTCTCGACGCGTTCATAGACGACCTCACATTCGAGATATTCAACCCCCCGACCCCCACGTGCTATCCGTACAACGCCGCGCGTCGTCCGAGCACAATAGATCTGGCACTGCTGAGGAACGTAACTCTGCGCTTGCGCTCCATCGAGGCAATGTCAGAACTCGACTCAGACCACCGACCTGTCGTCATGCAGCTCGGTCGCCCCCTCAACCGCGAACCAGATACGAGGATCATGGTGGATTGGAAGAAGCTAGGCACGTGCTTAGCTGACACCGCTCCACCAATCCTCCCTTGCGGCAGGGATTCAACTCCATCCCCCGAGGACACCGTCGAATCCATAAACATCTTCACTGATCACGTCTCGACGGCGATCATAAGATCTTCTAAGCAAGTCGATGTGGAGGATAGCTTCCACCGCATCAGACTTTCCCCCGATCTTAGGGACCTCGTAAGAGTCAGGAACGCGGCAATCCGGGCCCACGATCGATATCCCACGGATTCAAACCGGACTCGGATGCGTCGCTTACAGCGGGAGGTCAAATCCCGCTTGAGCGACGCCCGAAACGAAAACTGGGATAGTTATTTAAAAGAACTCGCGCCCACTCACCAAGCATACTGGCGACTAGCTAGGACCCTCAAGTCCGAAACTATCGTCACTATGCCGCCTCTCGTACGCCCCTCAGGCCAACCACCGGCTTACGATGACGATGACAAGGCAGAGTTGCTGGCCGATGCACTGCAAGAACAGTGCACCACCAGCACTCAACACGCGGACCCCGAACACACCGAGTTCGTCGACAGGGAGGTCGAGCGCAGAGCTTCCCTGCCGCCCTCGGACGCGTTACCCCCCATTACCACTTCCGAGGTTAAGAAGGCGATCGATAGCCTACAACCACGGAAAGCTCCCGGCTCCGACGGCATCCGCAACCGCGCGCTAAAACTGTTACCAGCCCAACTGATAACGATGTTGGCCACGATATTAAATGCTGCTATGACGAACTGCATCTTTCCCGCGGCGTGGAAAGAAGCGGACGTTATCGGCATACACAAGCCGGGCAAACCGAATAACGAAACCGCGAGTTACCGCCCCATCAGTCTCCTCCCGGCGATAGGCAAATTATACGAACGGCTCCTTCGTAAACGCCTCTGGGACTTTGTATCCGCGAACAAAATTCTGATAGACGAGCAGTTTGGATTCCGCGCCAGACACTCGTGCGTCCATCAAGTGCACCGCCTCACGGAGCACATCTTACTAGGGCTGAACAGGCGGAAACCCATTCCGACAGGAGCCCTCTTCTTCGATATAGCGAAGGCGTTCGACAAAGTCTGGCACAACGGTTTGATATACAAACTGTATAACATGGGAGTGCCAGACAGACTCGTGCTCATCATACGAGACTACTTGTCGAACCGTTCGTTCCGATATCGAGTCGAGGGAACGCGTTCCCGGCCCCGTCACGTCACAGCCGGAGTCCCGCAAGGCTCCGCCCTCTCCCCGTTACTATTCAGTTTGTATATCAACGATATACCCCGGTCTCCGGAGACCCATCTGGCGCTCTTCGCCGATGACACCGCCATCTACTACTCGTGTAGGAAGAAGGCGTTGCTTCATCGACGACTTCAGACCGCAGCTACCACCATGGGACAGTGGTTCCGGAAGTGGCGCATCGACATTAACCCCACGAAAAGCACAGCGGTGCTCTTCAAAAGGGGTCGCCCTCCGAACACCACGCTGAGCATCCCCTCCCGACTAGGCGCGTCAATACCCCCGCCCCCGCCGTTCGCCCGATCACGATGTTCGACCAGCCCATACCGTGGGCCCGAAGGTCAAGTACTTAGGCGTCACCCTCGACAGTAGGATGACATTCCGCCCCACATTAAGACGGTACGCGACCGTGCCGCCTTCATTCTAGGACGTCTCTACCCGATGATATGTAGGCGAAGTAAAATGTCCCTTAGAAATAAGGTGACACTCTACAAAACTTGCATACGCCCCGTCATGACCTATGCAAGTGTAGTGTTCGCTCACGCGGCCCGCATACACTTAAAATCCTTTCAAATCATTCAATCCCGTTTTTGCAGGATAGCCGTCGGAGCCCCGTGGTTCGTCAGGAATGTCGACCTCCATGACGACCTGGACTTAGAGTCCATCAGTAAGTATCTGCAGTCGGCGTCCATGCGCCACTTCGATAAAGCGGCACGACACGAGAACCCTCTCATCGTGGCCGCCGGTAACTACATTCCCGATCCTGCGGACAGAATGGAAAGCAGTCGACGTCGCCCAAAACACGTCATCTCGGATCCACCCGATCCACTAACGGTGCTTTTAGGTAATTCAAGCACCGGTCACCGTTCTCGTCGAACCCGTCGCTTGCGACGAAGGCTCGACGAGTAAATTAACTCTCAGACACAGCCCACTGAGTTTCTCGCCGGATCTTCTCAGTGGGTCGCGTTTCCGATCCGGTGGTAGATTCTGCGAAGCACGACTCTTGCTAGGGTTCGTGTTAGCAACATCGTCAGGTTTGAGCCCCGTGAGCTCACCTACTAAAGTTAGGGTTACGCTGACATAGCCTCTCAAGGCTCTCAGCTTAGGTAGGAAAAAAAAAAAAAAAAAAAAAAAAGAGTGAAGTGTGGCAGGTTGAAATGAAGTGTTTTTTCCCGGTCACCGTTCTCGTCGAACCCGTCGCTTGTGACGAAGGGCTCGACGAGTAAATTAACTCTCAGACACAGCCCACTGAGTTTCTCGCCGGATCTTCTCAGTGGGTCGCGTTTCCGATCCGGTGGTAGATTCTGCGAAGCACGGCTCTTGCTAGGGTTCGTGTTAGCAACGTCATCAGGTTTGAGCCCCGTGAGCTCACCTACAAACGTTAGGGTTACGCTGAAATAGCCCCTAAGGCTATCAGCTTAGGTAGGAAAAAAAAAAAGTGTTTTTTTATGAGTGAGGGATTATTCGTGGCCCGGAGGCCTTTCCAGTTTCACCAAAATAGATGGGCGAGCAAGGGTTCAGCCAGGAGGGATGTAATTTTCTGGCAACTGCTTTGCGAATGAATCTACTACCGGATCGAAATTGCGACTCGCTGAGAAGATCCGGAAGTGAAGTGTGTGGTACTTTAAGGCACTGTATTTATAATCCTTCCACTTGCTACTGTGGCGCCACCTTATTTTTTTTCCTTTCAGCAGTGAACACTTCAATACACTGAGATGATGCTCCTTTTTTTTTTTTTTATTCCTACCTAAGCTGAGAGCCTTGAGAGGCTATGTCAGCGTAACCCTAACTTTTGTAGGTGAGCTCACGGGGCTCAAACCTGATGACGTTGCTAACACGAACCCTAGCAAGAGTCGTGCTTCGCAGAATCTACCACCGGATCGGAACGCGACCCACTGAGAAGATCCGGCGAGAAACTCAGTGGGCTGTGTCTGAGAGTTAATTTACTCGTCGAGCCCTTCGTCGCAAGCGACGGGTTCGACGAGAACGGTGACCGGTGCTTGAATTACCTAAAAGCACCGTTAGTGGATCGGGCGGATCCGAGATGACGTGTTTTGGGCGACGTCGACTGCTTTCCATTCTGTCCGCAGGATCGGGAATGTAGTTACCGGCGGCCACGATGAGAGGGTTCTCGTGTCGTGCCGCTTTATCGAAGTGGCGCATGGACGCCGACTGCAGATACTTACTGATGGACTCTAAGTCCAGGTCGTCATGGAGGTCGACGTTCCTGACGAACCACGGGGCTCCGACGGCTATCCTGCAAAAACGGGATTGAATAATTTGAAATGTTTTTAGGTGTATGCGGGCCGCGTGAGCGAACACTACACTTGCATAGATCATGACGGGGCGTATGCAAGTTTTGTAGAGTGTCACCTTATTTCTAAGGGACATTTTACTTCGCCTACATATCATCGGGTAGAGACGTCCTAGAATGAAGGCGGCACGGTCGCGTACCGTCTTAATGTGGGGGCGGAATGTCATCCTACTGTCGAGGGTGACGCCTAAGTACTTGACCTTCGGGGCCCACGGTATGGGCTGGTCGAACATCGTGATTGGGCGAACGGCGGGGGCGGGGGTGTTGACGCGCCTAGTCGGGAGAGGGATGCTCAGCGTGGTGTTCGGAGGGCGACCCCTTTTGAAGAGCACCGCTGTGCTTTTCGTGGGGTTAATGTCGATGCGCCACTTCCGGAACCACTGTCCCATGGTGGTGGCTGCGGTCTGAAGTCGTCGATGAAGCAACGCCTTCTTCCTACACGAGTAGTAGATGGCGGTGTCATCGGCGAAGAGCGCCAGATGGGTCTCCGGAGACCGGGGTATATCGTTGATATACAAACTGAATAGTAACGGGGAGAGGGCGGAGCCTTGCGGGACTCCGGCTGTGACGTGACGGGGCCGGGAACGCGTTCCCTCGACTCGATATCGGAACGAACGGTTCGACAAGTAGTCTCGTATGATGAGCACGAGTCTGTCTGGCACTCCCATGTTATACAGTTTGAATATCAAACCGTTGTGCCAGACTTTGTCGAACGCCTTCGCTATATCGAAGAAGAGGGCTCCTGTCGGAATGGGTTTCCGCCTGTTCAGCCCTAGTAAGATGTGCTCCGTGAGGCGGTGCACTTGATGGACGCACGAGTGTCTGGCGCGGAATCCAAACTGCTCGTCTATAAGAATTTTATTCGCGGATACGAAATCCCAGAGGCGTTTACGAAGGAGCCGTTCGTATAATTTGCCTATCGCCGGGAGGAGACTGATGGGGCGGTAACTCGCGGTTTCGTTATTCGGTTTGCCCGGCTTGTGTATGCCGATAACGTCCGCTTCTTTCCACGCCGCGGGAAAGATGCAGTTCGTCATAGCAGCATTTAATATCGTGGCCAACATCGTTATCAGTTGGGCTGGTAACAGTTTTAGCGCGCGGTTGCGGATGCCGTCGGAGCCGGGAGCTTTCCGTGGTTGTAGGCTATCGATCGCCTCCTTAACCTCGGAAGTGGTAATGGGGGTAACGCGTCCGAGGGCGGCAGGGAAGCTCTGCGCTCGACCTCCCTGTCGACGAACTCGGTGTGTTCGGGGTCCGCGTGTTGAGTGCTGGTGGTGCACTGCTCTTGCAGTGCATCGGCCAGCAACTCTGCCTTGTCATCGTCATCGTAAGCCGGTGGTTGGCCTGAGGGGCGTACGAGAGGCGGCATAGTGACGATAGTTTCGGACTTGAGGGTCCTAGCTAGTCGCCAGTATGCTTGGTGAGTGGGCGCGAGTTCTTCTAAATAACTATCCCAGTTTTCGTTTCGGGCGTCGCTTAAGCGGGATTTGACCTCCCGCTGTAAGCGACGCATCCGAGTCCGGTTTGAATCCGTGGGATATCGATCGTAGGCCCGGATTGCCGCGTTCCTAACTCTTACGAGGTCCCTAAGATCGGGGGAAAGTCTGATGCGGTGGAAGCAGTCCTCCACATCGACTTGCTTAGAAGATCTTATGATCGCCGTCGAGACGTGATCAGTGAAGATGTTTATGGATTCGACGGTATCCTCGGGGGATGGAGTTGAATCCGGGCCGCAAGGGAGGATTGGTGGAGCGGTGTCAGCTAAGCACGTGCCCAGCTTCTTCCAATCCACCATGGTCCTCGTATCTGGTTCGCGGTTGAGTGGGCGACCGAGCTGCATGACGACAGGTCGGTGGTCTGAGTCGAGTTCTGACATTGCCTCGATGGAGCGTAAGCGCAGAGTTACGTTCCTCAGCAGTGCCAGATCTATTGTGCTCGGACGACGCGCGGCGTTGTACGGATAGCACGTGGGGGTCGGGGGTTGAATATTTCGAATGTGAGGTCGTCTATGAACGCGTCGAGACGCCTACCGTTCACATTCGTGCGATGGCAGTTCCACCTAGTGTGGTGGCAATTTAAATCGCCTGCCAGAATGACCGCGTCCCCCATACCGAGCAGTGTCTCGAGGTCACTGCTCAGGAGGGGTTTGTCAGGAGGGAGATATACGGATGCGATGACGATCGGCTGGTGTCCCGTCAGCGCGATGCGGCACACTGACGCCTCGATATGTAAGAGCGAGGGAGTATCGAGAGGGACGCAGTGCAGGGCCCTCCTATAGTAAATGACAGTCCCGCCCTTGCGGGTGGAGAGTCTGTCATTCCTAACCATGACGTAATTCGCGACTTTGGGGTCGCGACGCGAGGGCTTTAGGAAGGTCTCCTGCACCAGAAGGATGTCGATGAGATTGTCGCGAAGAAACTCATAAACTTGATCGCGCTGACGCGCGAGTCCGTTAGCATTATAAAAAGCTAACTTTAAGGAACGCGGTTTTACCCTACCGTTGTTGGACATTGATTACCGGTAATCAAGCCAGCGTACGCTGGACGGACTCGATGACGTCCATATGGTCGAACGTCGCGTATAGGCGGTCATCGGCCGTGACTGCCCTGCGCATGGCGTCGGCGAACGAGCGCATGCGATCTATATTTATCGCGGCGATATAATCACGCACGATTGAAAATTCGTTTACGGCAGGCCGCGCGGGGCCGGGGCGAGGCGCGGGACCGGGCGCGAGGGCGGGGCGCGGCGCGAGCAGGGGCTGGGGTGCCGGTGGTTTCCCTGCCAACGTGAGCGGCAGCGGTTTTGCCCACGCGGAGACGGTGGGCACCGGTGCCGGCACGAAGGCAGGTTTCGGCGCGCGGGGCGCCGAAGTCTTTGGGCCGACGGTTTTTGATGGCGCGTTGGCCAGACGCTTCCGCGGGCCTTGGGGCATCCGCGGTAGTTGGCTGTGTGGCCCTGCTTCTGGCAGAGCACACAGCTCGGCGGTTCGGTCGCGGTCTCTTTGACCCGCGAACAGTCGGCTGTCGCGTGGTCACCGAGGCACTTTACGCACCGCGGACGCGCGTGGCAGTTGCGCGCGGAGTGGCCATACAGTTGGCACCTATGGCACTGACCGGGAGTGCCTTTTTTGTGTGGGGCCTCGACGGTGACCCCTGATAACCCGCAGACGGTGCGGAGGCTTGAGGCAATTCGTTTGCCTTCGGCGGTTGGTTCCAACGCGACGAGAACCATGTTATACGCGAATTTATCGCGCCCGCTGTGCATACGGTGCACACTTACTATCGGGTACGCTTGTCTGATTAAATCATCTTTGATTAGCTCGACGTCGAGCTCTTTTGGTACTCCGCGTATTACTACGCGGAGCTCGCGGTCCTCCTGGAGTGCATAGGTGTGGTATCCTATGCTCTCCTTTCGGAGGTAAGAAGTGAGGGCCCTATGGTCGCCCGGCGTTGCGACCTTTATTTGAATCCCGTGCGCGAGATTACGCGCTTGGGAGTAGTTGATTTTGTTGGCCGTAAGGGCCTGGGATACCCGGTTCCACGCGGATTTTTCGCGTAGGATTACGGGCGGGGGCGCGACGATTTTATTGACGGGCGCGGGTTTCGGCGACGGAGTTGCGCGGCGAGGGGAGTCGGGTGAGACCACGACTTTAGGACGCGACGCGTTCGCGGCCTTGGGCTGTTTTGGCGCCGTGGACGGTTCCACGGCACGGGCGCGTTTTTTGCCGCGCGTGACGGTTTGGAACCCATCCGAGGGTCCGGGTTCGGGGCTGGCGGCCGACTCGAACTCCATTTCCGACTCGGAGTCGGAGCCGGAGCTCGATGCCGCGCAGGACGCTATCGACGCGGGCGCGGGGGTGGGGGGCGACATCGGCGAGTCTGGGATATTCGCGGCGGCGGCGAGCGGTGCGCGGGACTGAGCTGCTAGTTTGGCTTTATGGGCCCTAAATTGATTCATAATGTCCGGGCAAAACTCCCGGACGAAAAGGACGAACATGGCGGGGTCGTCGTCCGCCATGGTGGTTGTGCCCAGGGGGGGCGTCCCCGGGACTTAAAGCAACTCGCCGAAAGGCGAGTCCCCTGAGTAGGAGTTCACCCCCTGCGCTTTACCAGCAACAAGGGGGGGAGTGCCTTTGCCGTGAAAACGGCAGTCGGCTGGGGATTGGGGTGGAAGTTGGGAAGGTGGGGACCCACTGGGTTGTGAGTGCCACAACAAGCGGTGATCGCAGCGGGGTTTTAGTCTTTAGAAAGACTGTTTTGCACGCCGAATAAGATAATTAAATTTAATAAATGAATGGATGAGTGAAATGATAGTGAAGTTGGCGTTTCGAATGCACAACTCAAGTACAAACTGTTTTTACAACTCAAGGTCGCGACGCCAGCGACAGCGCGTCAAGAATGCACAACAATGCCGCGATCGGTGCGACAACGACAATGTTGAACAACTCGAGACTCACGTTCGCGACGGCAGCGACAATTATTTGCAAAAACGCGTCCGGACTGAACGGCGATGCAATCGGAACTGCTCGATGCTCCTTACTTCTATCTTCCATATTTATACAGATTTAGAGATTTAAATTATCAATAACATTTTATTGAGATTTCAAAGTAGCACAACGCCATCTAGTTGGTATCAGAATAACTATTTCAGGCAATAGATTGTGTTAAATTATCGGCTACCACTTGCCACTTGCTTGTAAACATAGGATATTTTAAGTTATTAGCTACTATATTTAGAACACGAGAATGTTAAATTAAATTAAGTTAAATTAAAATATATAAATTTAAATCAAGGCGCGAAATGCTATTTGGTTTAAGCGACGTTTCGCTAAATACGCTATATTTATCTTTGTAATTAAAGGTGCGCTTTTTATTTGGTATTAGGATCAACAGTTCGATGTTTTTAATTGAAATTCAATTAAGTTTCCACCATTCAAATAGCTGAAGAAGTTTTTTTTGTTATGATATTTTTTCCAAATTTTATAGGTACTTTAATTGGCACTCTTGTTAAGTTGCAAAAATGTCGCTTAAGCCTTTCCTCGATATATAGGGAGGAATTTAAAATTGAATATTATAACCTTAAATCGTAACACGAATTTGGTGTATTGTTTTAAAGTCGAAAATGCAAATTCATTCAATTACATTCAAGAAAAACAGCATTAAAATTTCGTTTTCGGGAACGCTGTCAATAGGTCATTGACCTGTTTTTGCTAATAATTCACTATATACCTACCCAAATATTCTTATTCCACTTAAATGTGTACACAAATTACTTAATGTTCTTTTTTACGCCTTTTTTATTTATTGATCAGGTGTTAAGTGGTAGCCCGTAGATGTTAATAAAGTGAAGTTGTCACTCTAAATGGGATATGAGTTACTGTTCTAAGTGTCACTTCTTTAGTACAACGGCTGATGTTACCTACCCGTACGGGCTTTTTTTTTTTTTTTTGTGATTGAATTTTTACTGGTGGCCCGAAGGCCTTTCCAGTTTCACCAGGACAGGTGGGCGAGCAAAGGCTCAGCCAAGAGGGCGGGATTTGCTAACAACTGCCCGAGCGCCTCCGAAGGAGACCTAACAACTCAAGAGCAATTGTTTCGCGAATGAATCTACTACCGGATCGGAATCGCGACCCGCTGAGAAGATCCGGCGAGAAACTCCGAGAAACCGGCGAGCTGATTCATGGGTTAGGTTGCACGTCGACCTCTTTGTCGAGTTCGACGAGTACGGTTACCGGGGTCCCTAAGCCTGCCCCTAGTATTAGAGCTGAAGGCATCTAATGCAACGGTTATTGGATCTGATGGATCCGTAAGAACGTGTCTAGGGCGTCGACGGTGACTGGCTCCTGCATGATCAGGATTCGGGGAGTAGTCAGCGGCGGCAACGATAAGGCGATTATCATGACGCATAGCCTTATCGAAGTATCGTTCCGACGCTGACTTCATGTATTTCCGAATTGATTCGAGGCCCAGGTCGTCGTGTAGGTCAACGTTCCTCACGAACCACGGAGCCCCGACAGCTAACCTACAAAAGCGGGATTGTAGGGATTGGAGGGTGTCTATGTGTGTGCGGGCCGCGTGAGCGAACACCACACTCGCGTAAGTCATGACGGGCCTTATGCAAGTTTTGTAAAGTGTCACCTTGTTCCGAAGGGACATTTTACTCCGCTTACAGATCATGGGGTAGAGTCTACCGAGAATAAACGCGGCACGGTCACGGACTGATTTTATATGCGGACGGAATGTCATCGATGCATCCAGGGTAACGCCCAGGTACTTGACCTTCCTAGCCCAGGGTATGGGTTGTCTAAAGAGAGTAATCGGGGGTGTGAGATTCCTCCTCCTAATCCGGGAGGAAATCCGTGTGGAGCTTCCCCTCTGAAATAGCACCGCAGTACTTTTCGCTGGGTTGATGTCTATGCGCCATTTTCGGAACCACTGTCCTAGGGCTAGGGCTGCGCTCTGAAGCTTCTTCGCGATTAGGGACTTATTTCTACTAGAATAGTAAACAGTCGTGTCGTCGGCGAATAAAGCTAAATGGGTCGGCGGCGACCGGGGAATATCGTTGACGAATAAGCTAAATAGGAGGGGTGAGAGGACAGAGCCTTGCGGGACTCCAGCTGTGAGAGGTCGTGGGGAGGAGCGGGTTCCCTCGACTCGATATCGAAAAGAGCGGTTCGACAAGAAGTCCCGTATGATGAGCACGAGACTATCCGGCACGCCCATGTTGAATAGTTTGAAAATCAAATCATTGTGCCAGACTTTGTCGAACGCTTTTGCGACGTCGAAGAAGAGAGCTCCCGTGTATAACGGTTTTGGTCGATTAAGCCCCACAAGAATGTGCTCCGTGAGGCGGTGCACCTGTTGAACGCATGAGTGATTTGTACGGAATCCGAATTGTTCATCGATGAGAATGCCCTTGGATGAGACGAAGTCTCTGAGGCGTTTGTAGAGCAGACGCTCATACAGTTTGCCTAGAGACATGAGGAGGCTAATCGGGCGGTACCCGTACGGGCTCTTGCACAAGATTCGCTACCACCAGTAGCGGAAGACATACCACCAGCATGAATAAACGAGCTGTAGCCTATAACTTGATTTAAATACCACATTTTTTTATTTTTCAGGTGAGAAAAACATTGATAGATGACGTCAACAAAGAAATGACAATTGCGAGGCAAACGGATTGAAGATTGTAGGTTTTTATTGTTTTTTTTTTAAATTAAATATATTTTTTTGTTTTGTAAATATTTTTTTTCAATTAAATCAATGCAAACAATACTGAAGTCGTGGAGTTTTATTTCCACAGATTCGGTAGAATCTGGCGCCAAGTTCCGTTCAAAAATCCCGTTGTAAACGGAGCGCCAGACTACCGACTGTGTTTACTGTGAGCAGAACAGTTTTTTGAGGTTGCGAAATTTTATTTAATTCTACGGTACTTCTGGTTCCTAAATTGTATATTATATCAATCACTCACAACTATATTTTACTTATATTAACTAGTTATATCAATTACAACAATTAATCTACTTGAAATTATTAATTTTATCACCACAAACTATGGCTCGCTCAAAAATTTCGATCCTGACTTTTTTCGATGTAAAAAGTGACATGCCACAGACTATAAATATTCGAGAATGGTAATCTACGGCCGCCAGGGTGCGCTGGAATTATTCATTTGTAATGGATTTTATGACCTGGTAACTGAGACCTTTAAGTCATGTCTTATTTTAATTTATATTCATATTTTTATGAAAAATGATATTATGGAGTGAAATGAAATGTGATATTATGGAGTGAAATGAAATGAAGATGATTAATTTGAGACATTAATCAAATGGGATGAAATGAAATGAGATGAGATGATATGGAATGAAATATAATCTCAGTAAAATGGTGGTGGTCATTTACTAAGATCTCAGTGGACTTTTTGGAGGAAAACGAGAAGTTACGTACAGCGGCTTTGTTTAATTTTCCCACATTTGTGCACTTTCACAGATATTAAACAGTTAATAAACCACTATTATTACACATTTAAACCCGAAGAAACACTAAATAGACAAATTAAAACAAATCACACAACTTCACACCTCGCGTTCCCGCCAAAAAGTCATTATTCCTACATAAACTGTAGCTTCAAGGGGATAGTTTGCAGTTCTTATTGAACGGTTTATACATTAAATAACGTTAATGTTGTTACTGTTAGTATTTTAGTTTAAGTACTGCCGAAGCAAGTACTGTTGTTACTGTTGGAGAAACAATTTTGTTTTGTAATGTAATACCGAAATACTTTACGAGATGGCGTTACAAAAAATCCCTTCCCAAAACTATAAAACCGTTGTGATTGTCTACGAATAATAAATAATATAATAACTAATATTTATTCGTAGGTGATTGTTTAAGATGCTATGAATATTTCGGTTTTGATTTCATCAAAATAACTTGAACTTTACTAATGAATTCCGAAGAAAATTCTAATTAAGGCTGAGTTAAGTTCAGCTTTTTATTTAAGCCTCTTACTGTAGTTTTTAAATTACATTTATGCGGATTGATGTTTCAAGGCTTTCAGATTTTAATTTTAAATTCTGAAATAATTAAGAACAGCGTCATCTACCCTTCACATTTGAAACAAAATTTAATTCGGTTTAAATTTGTAAAAGTTGATGTTGATTATTATTACACTGTAACGCAGCGTTCCGTTTCGCGGGGCAACAGCAGCCAAAGGGAATGTGACTCAGGTCCGTGCCGCGACGACCCACCCCGCATTACCCGCGCCCGCGCATCTGTTGCATTATTCGCACCCCCAATTAGTGCGCGCCAGACTTTGAAGCGGAATACACGCGTCCCCGGTCGATACCGGAACTGACAACCCGAGAGTCTCATGCCAGTCGGGCACCTAACATTAAACTGGCAGCCCAAGCGCGGGCCCTTTAACTAGTATTTCGGAGTGAATCTACGTAATTACGACACGTACTCGTCGTCAGTCACGGCGTCAATCCGATTTTCAAGACGTTGAAGAAGAAATTGGTTCAACCGCGGGACCGACGCCAACATTTACCGCAAACAACATGGCGTCATTACAAGAAAGTCAAATGGCAGCATTCGAACGCCTACTCGACCGTGAGCATAAAACTCAACTCGAATCATCAGCAACACCCACGTCGGAGCCGACATCGCCGCCTTCCTCGACGCCCGCTCACCATTCTGGGAACTTCGCGTCATGCACGGCGCGGTTCAGCGGAGCGCCCGGCGACTCACTCGACGGTTTCCTTGACGCGGTCGAATCATACAAAGATTGTGCTGACGTAGGACACGCCATCGCGTTACGAGGACTTTCAATGTTACTAACCGGAAATGCAGCCGTGTGGTGGCAAGGCGTTAAAGCTAGCATCACTTCCTGGGACGACGCTTTATCATCGTTACGAAGCGCTTTCGGTGATTGCAGACCGCCCCATCGAGTCTACTTAGAGCTCTTCAAAATGTCGCAAGGACAAAGAGAGAAGACGGAGATCTTCGTTGCCAGAGCACGAGCCCTACTAGCTCGACTCCCACCTGGTGACCTTAGTGAGAAAGTTCAAATTGATATGCTTTACGGCCTTCTACACCGTCGTGTTCGTAAAAGATTAAGAAGAGACGAAATAACTTCATACGACACGTTATTAAAGAAAACGCGCCATATCGAGGACTCCATCTACGAGACCAGTCCGCCTGAATTTATTCATCATCCTCAGCGAGCGACGCCACGTTCATCGGGTAGTACCGTAGGCGAAGTTCCCGCCGGTGCTTCGACTTCGCAGCATACATACGCGCGGATGACGCCGCGGAAAATATTCAACTCGGGCGCCGCTGGCGGTCCGCCACGCGACGACAGCGCTGCGCCGAGCACCGTTCGAGTCCCCGCGCCTCGCTACACGAACACTGATAATGTATCATCTACGTCGATTGTTAAAAGACTTCTGTGTTTATTGCAAAAAGTACGGACATATTCGTGATGAGTGTTTAAAATTAGCGTCAAAAACGAAATTCGACAACGAAAATACGCAAGCTGTATCCTCGTGTTACGGGTGTGGTACCAAAGGTGTTACTCGGTCTCAGTGTACAAAGTGTAACGCAAGTTATTACGCCGCCGACGCTGCACGGACCCGATCAGTCACATCCGATTTACCTATTGGTAAAGTAAATACACAGCTGTCAAGTTCAGTGAACTCTATTCATCGCGACAGCTCGTTGCATAGAGCTTGCACTTCAAACACCGTAAAGTCGTCCATTTATATTAATAATCGTAAACAATGTTTTGTTGATAATGAAAATAATTATTATCCTACCGATTTTAAGGCGATTCTTCCTCCGCGCTTTTTCGGTACTGATAACAAGGTTAGACTTCAAAATTATTCTAGACTTAATCATAATATAAACAATAATATTAGTTCTAGGAATAGGCCCCTGATGCGTTACTCGAGTGGTACCGAACCATAACATAGTTATTCCGAGGTACCAAGTGGCCGCGATAGGGTGACCATGATGAACGAAAATAGGGTGACCATGGAAAACGTCGGACATTTTTCGAAGATTAATTCTAATGTGAAAAGTGTTGCCCAGAGTAACTCTACTGAGCACCAGGTTAGGTTAAGACCAATTTTAAGTGTTCAAATTTTAGGTATACGAGGTAATGCTTTGTTGGATACGGGAGCTAAGAGTAGCGTTGCCGGTGCGTTGCTTTATGAATTGCTGTTAAAGCATAACCATCCGTGTGAGGAAACCAGGCGTCGGGTGAGGCTTGCAGACGGTTCCGCGCGCACCCGCCGAGTTTTGCTCACTACTCTAGAAGTAAGGATAAGTCTCGAAAGGTCAGTAACCCTTGAATTTACTGTTTTTCCAGATGCTCAAAATAATGAAACTTTGCTTGGCATGGATTTTTTGGTGGCGGCAGGTATTGTGCTTGACTTTGCTTCATCCACTTGGCATTTTTCGGGAAAACGGGTTACCTATCCAATTGAATATGAGTGCCCTAAGCCATGCATGTTTGCTTCTACTGCTGACTTCCTGCGTGATGATAAGGGTTCTATGCTTGGCTCCGATGAACGGCAGCAGCTATCACATTTATTGCAGCAGAATGGAGACATATTTAGGGTGGGGGGAGCCCCAACCCTTTACGCCGAGCACCACATTGATACCGGTGATCATCCGCCTATATCGGTACCGCCGTATAGGCTCACTCCTGTGCTTCAACAGCGAGGAGAGGTTCTCGCAATCGATTTGTTCGGGCCACTGCCAGAAGGAGAGCAGGGGGGGCGATGGGTACTCCTGGTAGAGGATGTAGCTACAAGATGGGTAGAACTCTACGCACTTGATGATGCCACCGCCGTGGCTTGCTCCCGAGTCCTACTGGAAGAGTATTTCCTTCGTTATGGCTTGCTTATGCGTCTAAGGGTGTAACACGTAAGTTCATGCCACGACGGCATGGCCCGTATCGCGTAGTAAAAATAGTTAGTCCTACAACGTACTTCATAGCAGACTTGTCAAACAATGTCATCGGCAAGTATCACACCGCGGATTTAACCCACTCTCCGTCAAATTCAAGTACGGATCCAATTATGCCAAAGAGGCAGAGAGGAAGGCCGCGTCTTCAGACTAACAGTCCCAAGTTGGACTCGGGACGCGTTCCCAACTTGGAGGGGGAGTATGTAACGCAACGTTCCGTTTCGCGGGGCAACAGCAGCCAAAGAGAATGTGACTCAGGTCCGTGCCGCGACGACCCACCCCGCGCTACCCGCGCCCGCGCATCTGTTGCATCATTCGCACCCCCAATTAGTGCGCGCCAGACTTTGAAGCGGAATACACGCGTCCCCGGTCGATACCGGAACTGACAACCCGAGAGTCTCATGCCAGTCGGGCACCTAACATTAAAACACTAATTAATTGAGCGTTTCATTAGCTTTTAAGCTGAGTGACTATTAATAATTTATTTTTATTAAGTAATAAATGAGCAAAAAATAATACTTAACAAGAAGATATGAAATCCGAACAAAAACAGTTTCACTGTAAAAAATTGCGCCAAGTCCACGTTTATAAAACTCATCTCAATACCATTTGCACTTTACAAAAAAAAGAAGACTTCAATAGCTTTCATTCTCTACAAAAATATGTGAAATACAAAAAAATACCAAGAAACCGTCATAAAGATGAAAAATTAAAAAAAATTGTTGAAAATTTAAAAATAAAAAATAAAATTTTATCGTACTTGGCGCGCGTCATTGAGTACCCCAAATTTTTCAGGATAAATGAACATCCTTTCAATGTTTAGAAATTTATAAGTAGGTCAACCTATGAAATGCATAAATGTAATTAATGAATTATTATTTCATAATAAGTTTTACAAAAGTTAAGTAAAATCGACATCTCATACGTATGTTATTTGAATTTTTTTCATTTCCCACTCATCTTTTATGATTTGAACTTAACACCCTCTCGTGTTCGCTTATACAAATACAAGCTACTTACGAGTCGATACGTATGTATACGTTGGCTTCAAAACATTTGAAAAAATTCTCAAAGATGTTTTTCAAAGGGTAGAAAAGAATAATAAAGTTTCAGCTGAATCTAAAGGGGTCGAACGCAAAAGTGGTCGATTTGGCATATAATAGCCCATAGGTATATAGTGAGAGCTGTTGAAAATTACCGTAGTTCTGTCTCAATTTCTCATAAAACGCTAACAAGAGCGAAAAAGACAACCTGGGTAACTTTTTCAGCTTTCACTGTATATTAAAGCAAAATGGTTTTTTTCTCGGGTTGAAATTCTTCCGAAAAATTTTGGGGTACTCATGACGCGCGCCAAGTACGATAAAAAATTTATTTTTTTATTTTTAAATTTTCAACAATTTTTTTTAATTTTTTCATCTTTATGACGGTTTCTTGGTATTTTTTTGTATTTCACATATTTTTGTAGAGAATGAAAGCTATTGAAGTCTTCTTTTTTTTGTAAAGTGCAAATGGTATTGAGATGAGTTTTATAAACGTGGACTTGGCGCAATTTTTTACAGTGAAACTGTTTTTGTTCGGATTATATTTTCAAATAGCACAAACAAAGAAACATTTAATTCTTGTTCTTAAAGATAACACTACATATTTACTTACAAGGAATATCTTCTTGCCTCAATCCAGTGAGGCCGACTCGGAATCTCCTCTCATCATGCTGCATAGGAATTCGGTACGAGTTGTCCGACCGACCTCCTGGCATCAACCCTTCTCTAGCATTCCATATAGAAGTTTTCTATTTCTGGAATGGATCAGGGGATGACATAATAAAAGTCACTTAACCCACAATACGCCTCCAGACCTTAAGTTACAGCTCGAGAACGTTAAAAACTCGCACTAAGCACTTTGAACCGGCACTTAGCTACTTGGTATTTAACAAGCTCACGCTAAATACATTAACCAGTTACGAGACAGAGATACAAGAACAGTTATTTGCAGTAATGGCAGCAAAAGTGCCGATGTCCTCTGACACACAAAACCGCGCAAGCGAAACCGGGTCGCGTTCCGATGGTTTTTGGTTCTCGTATCGCTTAGACCGGTGAACGACATCACGGTCCGGCCGACCTTAAGTGGTCGCCGGAGCCCGAAGAGGTCCATAGCGCCGTTACTTAGTTTAATGAGTTCTAAGTCACAGTTCTATACTACTTTGGGAGGTTCGGTAGGCAGCGGCTTGGCTCTGCCCCTGGCATTGCTGTAGTCCATGGGCGCCGGTAGCCACTCACCATCAGGTGGGCCGTATGTCCGTCCGCCTACAAGAGAAATTAAAAAGGTCTAACGTCATAGGGAAGATCTTCCACTCGAGCTGGTGAGGTTGCTCTCTAGACCGACGGTCCGAATGTTGTTGAATGTTGTAAAAACTAAGGCCTTACAACTCAAGGTGGGAGGCGGTACTTACGTTGTAGATGTCTATGGGCTCCGGTAACCACTTAACGCTAGGTAGGCCATAAGCTCATCCACCCATACAAGCAACCAATAAAATATATTCATCGAGGTGAAAGGCTATTTATGTACTGTATGTACTGGGTGGACGAGCTCACAGCCCAACTGGTGTTAAGTGGTTACTGGAGCCCAAAGACATCCACAACGTAAATGCGCCACCCACCTTGAGATATAAGTTCTAAGGTCTCAAGTTAGTTACAACGGCTGCCCCACCCTTCAAACCGAAACGCATTACTGCTTCACGGCAGAAATAGGCAGGGTGGCGGTATCTACCCGTGCGGACTCACAAGAAGTCCTACCACCGGTAATTTAACGTTTACAATTTGGAAAAATTATAACATAAAAAACGAATTCAGCTATTTCAATGGGGTAAGCTTAATGTAAATTCAATTAAAAACATCGAACTGTTGATGTTAATAGCAAATAAAACGAACATTTAATTACAATGATAAATGTCGCGTGTTAAGTGAAATATAGCTTAAACCAAATAGCCGTGCTTATTAGCACGATAAACGAATATCGACGAATAATGTAAACTGCAAATAATTGGATATTTCGGAATATATTTAAAAAAAAATTAAAAAAAATATTGCTTAGATGGATGGACGAGCTCACAGCCCACCTGATGTTAAGTGGTTACTGGAGCCCATAGACATCTACAACGTAAATGCGCCACCCACCTCGAGATATAAGTTCTAAGGTCTCAGTATAGTTACAACGGCTACCCCACCCTTCGAACCGAAACGCATTACTGCTTCATGGCGGAAATAGGCGGGGTGGTGGTACCTACCCGTGCGGACTCCCAAGAGGTCCTACCACCAGTGATTACGCAAATTATAATTTTGCGGGTTTGATTTTTATTACACGATGTTATTCCTTCACCGTGGAAGTCAATCCTGAACATTTGTTGAGTACGTATTTCATTACAAAAATTGGTACCCGCCAGCCGGATTCGAACACCGGTGCATCGCTTCATACGAATGCACCGGACATATTATCCTTTAGGCCACGACGACTTCTAAAATAATTAATTTACGATTGAAAGTAAAAAAGGCGTCATGAAAACCAGTAAAAGTCGTTTTAACACAACTAAGTCAGTTTTATTGAGCAATTTTAAATATATATTTAGTGAATTTTGTTTTAAAAAAAAAAAACCATAATTGAATAAGCCGTATTAAAAAGTTTCAAGATATATATATTTTTTGTCTCTGGATATACTTGTGATGATTAAATCATACAAAATTAAACGGACGTCCTAAAGCTTTTATTTTTTTCCGTTAGATAAAAGTGGGTCAAGCTAACAGAGTCGTTTTAAAAACCAGAAATACATTCTTGAGTAGCGCCATCTTTTTTTTTTTTCGACTGTGGACTCTTCTAGAATTGTTGTCTCTTCAGTCCAAGACTTATGGTCACTCCAAGTCATTTTGTCTTCGGTCTAATTTCTAGATGTCACTTCAAAAGGTCAAAGTGAAATCTGGAACGCCGCAAAGATACTAACAAGAGTAAAACGTATGTTTGTACTTTCGATTCTGAATAGAAAATTTTTTGAGCGGAGCGTTCCGAGCTCAGAATTGTTTCCAAAATTAAGTGTACAAAATTGTTTATGACAAACTATCTGTTATATAGCAATAATTAAGGATATAAATTGTTAGAACGATGTTAATTGATGTGAGTGGACGTTTTATAAATACTAACACAACTTTATCTAGTCTAGTTGCTACGGTTCTTTAGGAGATCATTTTGCTCATCTGGACAACATAATATAACATAACAACACACTTTAATTATTGATTGGCTGTGGAACAGAGATGAGTATTTAAAATTTAACGAATTTGAATGTACTAGTGGTCATGCAGTAGTCGAAATTCTACTATAATTAATTGTAACTATAAGTTTGAACATTATTATGGTTCTATTGTCAAAGACTATTATTTCTATAATCGCAGGTTTCGCCAAGAATACACTATAGATAAATAATATTAAAGATAAACAATATTAACCTATTCTCAATTTGATCACAGACTTCAAGCAATAACAAAAGTTTGACAATAAACAAATAGTACATAATATATATATATGCGCGCGCTTGTGTGTGTGTGTGTGTGTGGGTGGGTGTGTGTGTGTGTTTATTGATGTAATGTATTTTTAATGTACTATTTAAAAAGAATATTAGCATGCTCGACCCCCTTCTCTATATTCTCTATAAGTGTGGGAAATTTCATACTCTTCCGTCCGCGCAATTTTTGTAAAAAGGAGTACAAAGTTTTTGCCTTACCTATTAAATATATAGATAGTATATTCATTGAACGTCTTAGTATCAGTTTAAAAATAAAGGTTTTTCAATAAACTGCAGTAAACTCACATCAGGTACCGACACCGACTAGTTCGACTTCAGTTTCGATGTTCCGAATGCTCTGTCGATATTTTTAATTGTCTATATAGTCAGATCTTAAACATACTTAGCCGCGTACTTTCCCTCGCTCAACCACGAAAACAGTAACGCGATTTAGTATCGGTCGAATCGGCTTGAGAGACGCACGTCCGCGTTCATTTAACATTTACAAATCAATTTATACTTAAAACAACAAAAACATAGTGTAGTTATAAAATTTATAGTTTACGTAAAACAAAATTATTTCATAATAACTAACAAACAAAAATAAAGATCAAAACTATAATAATAATAATACATATTAGAATAAGTATTTAAATTCTCATTTTTTTTAAAATATAAAATGGTGTTCAGTGAAAACCTATCGAAGTGAATGGTGTTATGTGATATTAACAAAGCATAGATATATTCATAGAAAAAATCAACTTAAAACTTAAAGGTTAGTGTGCACACTTATCTACTTCTTCTTGACTATTTTTTTTTTATAGCTTAGATGGATGGACGAGCTCACAGCCCACCTGTTGTTAAGTGGTTACTGGAGCACATAGACATCTATAACGTAAATGCGCCACCCACCTTGAGATATAAGTTCTAAGGTCTCAAGTATAAAAGCGGAATCGGGGCAGCTTTTCCCTCATCTTTGGTAGCTTATGCGGCTATTCCAGATCCGCCCGGACTTGTAGGTGAGCTCACGGGCTCAACCTGAGAGAATTTGCTAACACTAGTCCTAGCAAGAGCAGCGGACTCACTGAGAAGATCCAGCTCATTCGCGAAGCAGCTGCTCTTGAGTTGTTAGGTCTCTTTCGGAGGCGCTCTGGAAGCTGTTAGCAAATTCGACCTCTCCTGGCTGAGCCTTTGCTCGCCCTTCTGTCCTGGTGAAACTGGAAAGGCCTCCGGACCACCAGTAATCCTTCAATAATGAAAAAATAAGAAGATCCGTCGAGAAACTCAGTGGGTGAGTCTATGGGCTAAATCGCATATCGAACTTTTTGTTATAGTCGAGTAGTATGGTGAGGACAATGACCGGTGCTTGAAGAGCTTACAAGCACTAAACTAATTTTAGTTTATTACACGAAAGATTTGGTGTAAAACAATAAAAATAACACATTATTGCATCGTTTCTATTTTATTTATTCGCATTCTACATTACAATTTTTTTATTGGCGTTGTGGCGGGCAGCCATCACAGAACACAAAATATTTGACAGATGCCTGAATCTCGCTAACGACATTTTCAAGATAAGCTTACATATATACAAGTTCCGAACAACAACATTCGGACCGTCGGTCTACCGAGCAATATCACCAGCTCGGTGGAAGACCTTCCTTTCGTCGTTGTATCTACAGCGTCTATGAACAGACAAGCAGGATCATGCTGCTGTTACATTAGCCCATGGACCACAGATCGTCGTTAACAAACTACGACACGGCATCATAGTCGCATCGTACGATGATAAGCCGATCTTTCGAACCGGAATTCAGAATTGCATCACGCCTCATACCGTATCCGCATTCTTTTTTTTATTTATTGCTTAGATGGGTGGACGAGCTCACAGCCCACCTGGCGTTAAGTGGTTACTGGAGACCATAGACATCTACAACGTAAATGCGCCACCCACCTTGAGATATAAGTTCTAAGGTCTCAAATATAGTTACAACGGCTGCCCCACCCTTCAAACTGAAACGCATTACTGCTTCGCGGCAAAAATAGGCAGGGTGGTGGTACCTACCCACGCGGACTCACAAGAGGTCCTACCACCAGTAATTACTTCACATAGAATACTGCATTACCCGGGTATGATATTCCGAAAGGCAGTTCTTCTTTTACCTATCTATTTGCGAGCGAGTAGGTGAGCTCACGGGCTCAACTTAAGAGAGTTTGCTAACACTGACCCTAACAAGAGCGGTGCTTCGCAGAATCTACCACTGGATCCGAATTGTGACCCACAAGAAGATCGGAAGGGCGGAAGATCCGCCCAGAAACTCAGTGGGGTGTGCGACAGCTATTCATTGCCCAATGAATCCTTCAGCAGAGTTTTTAACGTTCTCGATAACGTAAAAGTTAACTCAAATTGGATCAATTGGATGCAAAAGCGCCCCTAGCGGCAAACGCAAGCAAACGTTCCAAGTCCATACGAATTTGAGTTAACTTTTACGCTATCGAGAACGTTAAAAAACTCGCACTAAGCACACAGAACTCGCAATTGAATCACCATCGAAAACTAATTGATATTCGCTCATTGTGTAAATTCATAATGTAGGTATGTAGAAGGGTCGTATCGGTCAAATAAATTACGTATTTAAAGAGATTCAAAGACAATAATAAAGCAAAGTCATTTCGGAACGTAATTAACGAAATTGTAGGTTTGAAAATAAAGAATTGAGTAGTTTTTTTACTGGTGGTAGCAGGTCTTGTGAGCGTTCACGGGTAGGTACCACCACCCTGCCTGTTTCAGCCGTGAAGCAGTAATGCGTTTCGGTTTGAAAAGCGAGACAGCTGTTGTACTGTAAAAACGGTGACTTGGAACTAATGTCTCAAGGTGACAAGGTGGGCGCCCATAGACATATGGGCGCCCACCCATATGTCTATTCCATATGTCACTTCGTAGTCGTCGAACTCTCGACGACTACGAAGATGGTAACCGGTGCTTGAGGATCTTAAAAGCAACGAGAGTGAATCCGGGGGATCGTGGATGGATGGATTTAGGCTCCATACCTCCTTAGGCCCTTTTTATTTATTAATTTTAATAATTCATTTTTTTTTTTTTTTGTTTTTTAGTCAGAACTCATTTCCAAAGGAGATTTTAGTCTTTAATATTTTTGGTCTCCGTAATTTTGGCATTTCAAAAGCTATCCACCCTAGGCCCGAGCTCGAAATCCATCAACTGCGTCGCGGTCGGATAATCTTCGACCTTTTCGTCGCATTGCAATATTACTTAATTCTAGCTATAGTCCGTCCAGTGGCGTCATATAGCGTGACAGACAAACACAAGCAGAGGCATTGCAATCGCCACACAAAAAGCCAAATCGTGTGGGTAACATTACTAAACTCACTCGCAGTGGCTTATTGAAACGTATTGCGCGCCAAATGCGACGAGAATCGGTTCTCTTGTAGCGGACGCTGTCGCTTATCGCTAACCTTGATTTTGTTTTGCCGTCAGAAGAACATTACGAATTTCTCGTAGATGTAGATTATTAATCTAAACATATAAAGTTTGTTTGTGTTCCTTGTAGACTGCGAAAACATTTAGATGAAATTTTCATCGATTCAATATTTCTAGTACTGTACCACTACTACTGATACTAACGCTACCATTACGATAGCTAGAACAAGTTTGGTAGCGACCGGATCAAAATTAAATAAAAAAACTGGCCAGCAAAGCGATTCGGCTTTGAGCAATCTTATAAATCACTAGCTGACCCGGCAAACATTGTTTTGCCATATATAAGATTTCTAGGGAATTTCTAGTGTAGAAAAAAAAACTAACTTATTGTAAGTGTGTAAGGATGTGGTAAATGAGTGAAAGAGGTATGTAGTGCTGTGAACGATGAGGGAATATATAATAAAAATAACAAAACCTCATTCAACCACATAATACCTCATTATAACAAAAAAAAAGTCCAAATAAAAAAATATATGTTAGGGGTGGACAACCGTAATCACTTAGGGGTATGAAAAATAGATAGTAGCCGATTCTCAGGCTTACTGAATATGCATAAAAAATTTCATGAGAATCGGTCAAGCGGTTTCGGAGGAGTATGGGAACGAACATTGTGACACGAGAATTTTATATATTAGATTGTACTTTACTACTGTACTGTAACTGTGTAACTGTACTATAATGATAAACTGGTATTATGATTACTATTAAAATTAAACAGACTACGTTAATAAATCTTCATCTACGTGTGGTGGTGGCATCTACGTTGTTGAGACATCAACATCCAGTTGAGACATCTGGGCTCTGATGACCATTTAACCCCATAACATATTTGCTTTCACCAATCTTAGCAATAAAAAAAATACATTTGAAACTTACATGCTATGTTATCAAAGTTCTCGTTATTTTTTTTTCTACCTATGCTGATAGCCTTGAGAGGCTATTTCAGCTTCACCTTGACGTGTGGGTGAGCTCACGGAACTCAAACCGGGAGTGTTGCTAACACTGGCCCTAGCAAGAGCAGTGTTTCGCAGAATCTATCATCGGATCGAAAACGCGACCCACTGAGAAGATCCGGCGAGAAACTCAGTGGGCTGTCTATGGGTTAATTCACTCGTTGAGCCCTTTGTCGCGAGCGATGGGTTCGACGAGGACGGTAACCGGTGCTTGTGGTACCTAAAAGCACCGTTAATAGATCGGGAGGATCCGTAATGACGTGTTTAGATCTCAGATTAAAATAATTAAATTAACGAGCTTACATCATAAAACGCTACATTGAAACCGAATCCTAACCGTGTAGACACAGCGAAAGGCATTCACATAACGCAATCGGCTCACGAATGACTACAATTTTTATTAAAATTGTGTTGTTACACATTGTTATTTTGATGGTGGAAGATTGTGGATTGACCACGGAAACAACGAAGGATCTGGTGACAAATATTAAAGCCGGAATAAAGTGCGTCCAATTATTAATAATCGCGTCCAATTTACCGGTGGTAAGACCACTTGCGAGTCCGCACGGGTAGGTACCACCGCCCCGCTTATTTCTGCCGTGAAGCAGTAATGGGTTTCGGTTTGAAGGACGGGGCAGCCGTTGTAACTATACCGAGACATTAGAACTTATATCTCAAGGTGGGTGGCGCATTTGCGCTGTAGATGTCTATGGGTTCCAGTAACCACTTAACAGTAGGTGGGCTGTGAGCTCGTCCACCCAACTAAGCAAAAACAAAACAATTGTTTTAACTAGCCAATGTCTTTAAACCAATATAAACCACTAAGGTCACTTAACTCCTTCAAGCTGCACATAACGTGTCTACTTTAAGATATTTTCTTGTTGATAGCAACACCGTAGTCAACTGAGCGCGTAATAACAAAACAATTCTCCGTTCATTTCTCTCGTAACGACAGAATCAGGTATCTTCACGTTTCGCTGAGTCCGTCCTATTTCTCATGGGCTCGCACCAGTTGCCATTCTACACGTATCCGGTGTTTGACTTTCTCAAGCGAAGATTAGCATTGTCTTTAAGCCGTAACCGACTGGGGACTGGCTAGAAATGTTTTTTTTTTTCATGTCACTAAACTAGGACTAAGAAAGATTATGCCTTTACATGCACAGCTGCTTGACGGTCGAGATTTTTTTATTGCCCTTATAGGCAGAGGAGCCTACGGCCCACCTGATGGTGAGTGGGTAATGTCGCCCATAGACTTCAACAATGCCAGGAGCAGAACCAAGCCGCTGCCTACCGTTAAGTACTCTCCGGAAGCCTCGTTTGAAGAAGGACATGTCATAGCGCTCGGGAAACACCGTGGAGGGGAGCTCATTCCAAAGCCGGATGGTACGTGGCAAAAAAGATCTCTGGAAATCTCTCTCTAGTAAAACGTGGTGAAATCGTTTCGTTAGTAATCTTCCGTGGTAGCAGTGATTATATTATCTTGTCTTCTTTCTTTCCTTACCCTTATGTGGTGTCAGCGTAATTTTTACGATCTACTGCCTGATCGTAGCCAGAAAAGTTCTTTAGTTCGCATCTACGACACGCATGAGATATTCTTTTACTCAGTTTTAATTTCACGAACGATCAACCTAAAGCGAAATCAGATCCCCAAGACCATTGTGCTGGCACGTCGACTTATCTCTAGTTTTCTCGTGGTCTCAAATGCAGCTAAGAATACGGCTTGATTGTAACTATTTGCCTTTGCTCACAGACATATCAAATCAAATCAAAAAAGTTTTATTCAACATAAATGAAAGTACATACTTGTTGAACGTCAAAAGAACTACCGCCAATTCACAAGAATTAGCCTCCGTCCTGAGAAGAATTGGCAAGAAACTCAGCGGGAATATCTTTTTTTTTTTTTTTTTGAAATATTAGTTTTTTTTCTTCTAATATTAGATTTTTAAATATTCATTTATATTTTAAATATTCATAAGCAATATGAGATGCCTAGCAAGTCGCTGCCTACAACAGAAGTGGAGTCTTCTAACCTAATTCAATGAAGGAAATGTCAGAATAGCCCTCATTCTGTGTTATTTTCAAGGTTATATGACGTTGGAATTTATTTTAAATATAATAAATTTTGATGCAAAAACCGGCCTATCCATAGTTTCACTCATAGATGAGTCGTCTATTATCAAAGGTGGCAATCTGTGCATTTGGACAAAAAAATGTTATTGATATGTCAATACAGATTGATTTGAATATAATCGTCTCCTTCAAAGAATACGGTTCAAAACCTGCATTAAATAAAGGTTAATACTTAACCTGTTATTTATCTAAGATGTCGTTCAGAAGAGTTTTGTGACTGCCAATGGAATACAAAGTCAATAATTCGTTTTTCTGATTTACCAATAATTGTCCAAAAGTCACATTGCCGGCTTTGATACTAGTCGACTCAGATAACAGATAGTTTTGTAAACATTATTTTTGCGCGTATTATTTTTTTGCCTAATTCAATAAAATAAATAAAAATTCAAACCTAATTGCCTCCATACTAACTATGGTAAGCTTAGGCCACTTTTGCGCTGACGGCCTCATATGTAAGCTTATCTTGAAAATGTCGTAAGCGAGATTCAGGCATCTGCCGAATATCTTGTGTTCTATGATGATTAACCCCCACATCTTATAAATGTATATATAGACCCTTTACGGAAGACAGCAAGCACAGTTAAATAATAGAATTTTGCTTAATATTCTCAAACCTGAAACCTTGTATGTTTTCCCACAACTTGGAAAGCTATGACAATGTACCTTAGAGATCGGATTTCAAGATAAAGTTCTGTGTAGACACTTTGAGCGCTATCAAACCTACTTATTTAGTTGCACTGTTACTGTGTATTAAATATTCATAAGTAATTTAAGCGTATGCCAGTCTCGCAGTACAGAAAAGCTTGTTTGAGAGGCGAGGCGTTCGTTTTTTATTTGACCCCGATTTGTTTCAGATTAAAATGTTTCAATACGAATTTGAGAAGAGACCCGCATCAGCACACTCGTGTGAGAGCCAGGCCACCGTCAGTACTGATTGGAGTCGAAGCTATATGGATCGCCATCATAGAATGACATCAAGACCTTTACCGCCGCGACCGATTCACGATAGAATACCGGTTAAACCGACTGTGAGTGAAAACGCTATGTGATATTTATATATATTTAAACCTCAATAGCTCTGTACTGATCCTGGGCTCTTGTCGTACACAAACAGACACAGATCCGACCTACATCTAGCCGAGGGTCCTATACCACACTACTATAGACACAGTCCTTTGCAGCTCTGTACTGATCCCGAGCTCTTCTCGTACACAAACAGACACAGATCCGACCTACATCTAGCCGAGGGTCCTATACCACACTACTATAGACACAGTCCTCTGCAGCTCTGTACTGATCCCGAGCTCTTCTCGTGCACAAACAGACACAGATCCGACCTACATCTAGCCGAGGGTCCTATACCACACTACTATAGACACGGTCTTCTGCACCTCTCGTACTGTTATTAGGAAATACTTTCTAAACGTACCGTAACTGTTCATTTGCACAGTTAATTTGTAACTCGTTTACCTCGGCGATTAACGTTTATGCTATTAAGCAATCGTTATGTGACTTCACAACTACGGAAACAACATAATTACGTATAATCGGGAGTTTGTGTAAAGTAAAATAGGTTACAATTGGACTTAAAAGTCATTATATTGGGTATTATTACCTTTTCTGGATACCGGTACTAAGGTATATATATAAGGTAATAAGGAGGTGCATGTGACTAAGAGACGTATGGAAACGGTAGTGCAAGGTAGAGGGGGAAGAGGTCGACTGAAGAAGACATGGATGGAGTGTATGAATGACGATATGAGAGAGAGAGGAGTAAGTGTTGAGATGATGAGAATGGAATAGAAAAATTTGCTGTACCGACCGCACCTAGCGGGATAAAGTGGAGACAAAGAAGAAGAGAAGCTTCTTAATTTTCATACGCCGCAGATGCAATCGGAGATCATATAAAACGTGGTAAGCCAGGTTTGAGAGGACGGGCCTTCGAGATCCCAACATACCGCGTCTGTGCCACTATTCGAACGGACGAACTCGTTCGAGGGAATCTAGTAATCAAAAGGTAACAGGAAAATGACTTAAACGTTCTCTCAACATACGCGATATGGTGAATCCAAGAATTATACGAAGGTGTACTGATATTTTGGGACAGAAAGTAGGTTAGATGATACTTATTGGACCTTTTAGATCTTATAAATCATGTGGGCCATCATGAGATGTGAAAGAAAAGTATGGTTGTCATTTAGTCGGAATTTTATCTATATCACGTTAATCGTCCGCTCTTTAATTTGTCAATCACTGGGGCTACTTTCACACTTCCTCTGATAGACTCATTCTTTATTTTGTCCTTATTCTTCTAGAAGCTTCTATTGAACCGCTATCATTGTGCTCAGGTCCCGTTAAAGGTGTGGATCGTTGCGAGCGCGTCATGTTTCGCGGTCTGCGCGGCCCTGGTCCTCGCAACGGTGGTGGTCACCAGATGGGGAACCAGCGAGTACACAGCCCGAGAGATTCATTCACATGAACCGGTACGATTCGTTTGTCTTAACGCATATTATAAAGTATTTTCGTAGTTTTTGTAGTTCGCCTAAACCAGTATTTCCCAAAGTGGGCGATAACGCCTCCTTGCGGGCGCTACAGACCTACACGGGGGCGCTAAGAGAACCAAAAAAAAGGGGGCGTTGTGTAGAGGTTTGGGAGGCGATTTGTAATTTCATCTATGAGGACTCTTAGACACCGATTGAGCTCTCGCTATAGTGATTTTTAAGTGGGTGAAAAAATGGGGGCGCTAAAAAATAATTTATTCTCAAAGTAGGCAGTAAACAAAATAAGTTTGGGAAACTCTGACCTAAACGCATATTATAAAGTATTGAAGTCGTTTGCCTTAATGCACATCATAAAATATTTAAGTAATTTGTCTTAACGCAGATTCTAAAGTATTTTCATCTGTTTTCACGAGCCGTGGAGACAATTAAAACTACTTTCCACGGCTTAATCTCGCATTTCAATCGCGCGGTCACGGACGACAGTCGTCTGTAAAGTATTTTGAAACGTCGGAAATGACAATTAAAATGTAATGACAATATAGAAAAAAACCGAGTCATTAAACTGTGAAAGTGGTTTTAAATAAGTCCGTGCAGAAGATTGGGTTTTCCTTGAAATTTGTGTTGTTAAATAAAGTTATATTAGTAATTTAATATTAGTAATTCAGCACTTAATGACATGCCGATCTGTTATAGTATTTTCAGTAATAAACGTATTAAGGTTTTGATTATTAATTCGTTCGCTTCCAGGAGCCTATATATTCGGAGATTTATTCAAAATCAAAACAAACCACTGAAGAAATTACCGCAGAACCGCGCTTAGACGAAGACAACGAATTACCGATACTAGAAAAACTATCGTTTTTCAAAAACATCGTAAACAGAAACAGGAATGTTGATTTGAAATCGAAAACACAAATTCATCCGATACACGAAGCAATCGAACACAAAGAACGTAAAATCGAGAAGAAAGATAAACCCAAGCCACCTATCAACTACGATTTGAATGACATCAACAATGACAATGACTTGGCGGCCACCGAAACGGACGCATCCGAAAAATTAACAGAATCCGAAGATAATAACTTTGCACCGATAAGTTTTAATAAGAAGACGGACAGACGTATCGAAACCTTACGCGCTAAAAACAATGACGTGTCTTCGTTTGACGTTAACGCTATCGAGAGAGAAATAAAGAATATAGGTGATACAATAGTGCCCGAATTCAAACCGCTAAACTCTGAGGTTCTAATCAAGAAAGTCAAACTGCCTGTTAGCTATTTAGAGACACTAAGAACTGAAGTGGACTACGATGAATATTACAATGATATAAACCTTTACGATGACTACATGCAAAGCAACACAATGACGAGTTATTTAATTGAAAAAGTTCAAGAATTGCACAATTGGCTAACAAAAGACTCCGATTTCGATGTTATCAAAAATTCGACTAAGAACAGAAATGATTTCGGCGAAGTTTTAAAAGCTCTGAACGAAAGTCTGATCGAAGGGAACGCTAGCGTGGTCCTTAATAAGCTGAAGGAAATTTATTTCGGTGAAAATTTCACTATTGGAGTTCACGGCAGGAGATCGATGCTGGGGAATGAAACTGACTTACTATCGTTTGGCATTTTGAGTTTAGACGTAATGCTGCTACACAATATACAGACCATGGCTTGGGAGAGTCAGGTGAGTTTTGCATGCGAACTCCAAAATATAGGGTATCAATGGCTCTGTCGACTTAAGCGGACCACTTCGACTTATCTGACGACGACGGGGCAACGCAAAGTCGACGTCGTCCGAGACATGTCTTAAAGGATCCCCTGGATTCACTTTCGATGCTTAGGTGCCTCAAGCACCAGTCACCGTGTTCGTGGAACTCCTCGATTACAACGAAAAGCTCACAAGCTTACAACTACTCCATATTTCAATTTCATCTCCTTTTTATTATCACACCTCCTACCACCGGAGCAGAGCTTATCCATATTATTTGGAACCGCTACGTTCATCGTCAGTGCGTTTCCATATCTTTCTGCCGCGTACCATCCGGCTTTGAAATGAGCTCCCCTCCGCGGTGTTTCCCGAGTGCTATGACACGTCCTTCTTCAAACGAGGGTTGCGGAGAGCACTTAACGGTAGCCAGCGGCACGGCTCTGCCTCTGGCATTGCTGAAGTTCATGGGCGACGGTAACCACTCACCATCAGATTAGCCGTCTGCTTACAACAGCAATAATAAATAATAGTTTAAAAAAACTAACAAAATACGCTTTTATAGAAAATCCAACTAAAAAATAGAAAATAAATTTTAATAAATTTGAATTAAAAATAGTATAAGAAAAAAATGATTTTATCGTAAAAAAAACCAAGTTAATCCGACGTTTTGAAGGGGGTCAAAACCATGTTCAAAGATTCCGTTACAAACATACATACGACTGAAGCTAATAAAAGCGTATTAAAAAAGACATGTCTAGCCCCAAACGAGAATCGTTCTCCGTGGGATGTAATTAGAGAGACCTAAGTCCAACTGCTATTGGCTGATAATGATGATGATGACAACTAAACTATGCGCTTTGAACCAGGAAACGGCCCGTATAAACATGATGAAGGATCCAAACGTTTTCGCTTTCAACGCCCTCTTCATGGACCCGAGTAAAGTCGAAGCCAAAATGAACGAGCAAAATCAACCATACGACGTATATCCGTAAGTTGAATTTACGACGATGACTTACTTGTTTCTCACGTTAAAATCAATTTTATTTATAATGTGTTATGGTGTTATTTTTAAGGTGCTAAATCAAGTTTAAGCCACATTTTTGAGGCGCTTTGAGGAGCCTTTTAAAGGTTAAAAGGACAATGCACATTTTCTATGGGCGTTTGGGCCCCTAAAAAAAGTTGTCCTGTCATGATGGTTTTAACTTAATTTGATAGACAAAGAAATATCGTTTCATATTCAGAAAACGATTTTTATATTCTCACCCAGGCTTAAGAGAAATCTGTTTTTTTCTGCAGCTAACATTAAGTTGTTAATTGTTTTCTTCGAAATCAATAATCGCTCTCATAATTATTTACAGTATTAAATAAGTTAATTGTGGTTAATGTTGCTAGAAATAAGCCCTTACGTACATTTTATTATTATTATATCCTCATAATAATAATAAAATGAAATGAAAATCCGGAAGCCGACAACGATATCGTTGTTGTTGTTTTTAAATTCACCAATAAGCAGGCAAAGAGCGTAGCCTATACAGCCTAGTCTGTCGAAGTTATATATTTTTATGTTAATAAAAAGCCGGTGTATCTCTTTTTATTGCTTTTTGGGAGTTTTGACGTCAACTCGAGGAATACCACATTGACTGAGCATGAGCTTACGCAGACCTTTTATACACAATATTACAAATACAAATAATACAAATTACACAATAAACTATTAAAAAAACATTAAAATAAAAATTCAAGTGACGCTTCACTCGGGTTGCTGCCAAAACTCTCTGATCATATATTATAAGAATAGAGTAATGGTAGGCCATTGATATTTTTATTAATGGAATCATTAATATCTAAAAATATTAAATAATTCATGGTTTTAAGTAATAATTATTATTACAATAAATATTGAATTGAACAAAAATAAACTAAGAAGCCTGTGAATTATAAGCATTAGCTATTTGTTTTTTAATTTGTTGTTCAAGTCACAAACAACTCTTTCGTTTGACAGCATATAGGTTTGCTATAAGGCTGTATGGGCTAAGCCCTTTGCTTATTGGCGAATTTAAAAACTATGGCATGGATAGTTTTGGGATGTTATCAATTAAGTAATTAATTTTTTTGGAAAACATTGCCAGGTTGAAAGAAGTGTTGATACATAAACTAAACAACGTGAAAAAATAAGGCATACTTTTTCAAGTACAAATAGTTTTGACATAAAGTTGGCCCACTTTTGGGCATTGTCCTTTGGTAAAAATATCATAACAAAAAAAATCTTCAGCTATTTGGATGGAGTAAGCTTAATCGAAGTTCAATTAAAAATATCGCACACTCATCCCTCGATATATATATGTTACATGTCACTTTTCGTGAACTGCCCGGATAAGTACTAAATTCCTTTCATATGGGTACTAGACGTTTCGTGTGACAATTATGACGATTTCTATTAGTAAGGCGCTGGAATATCTAGAAGACTCGGCGAAACACAAATCCGGAGCTACTGAGAATGAATCTATTTCTAAGTGACTTAAAATACTAAAACATACATTAAGTTAGGCAATCTAGGCGCCTCTTTTTTTTTATCCTACCTAAGCTGAGAGCCTTGAGAGGCTATATCAGCGTAACCTTAACTAGAAGGTGAGCTCACGGGGCTCAAACCTGACGACATTGCTATCACGAACCCTAGCAAGAGCCGTGCTTCGCAAAGTCTACGACCGGATCGGAAACGCGACCCACTGAGAAGATCTGACGAGAAACTCAGTGGGCTATGTCTGAGGGAGGCGCCTCAGTAACAGAAGACGACATAATTAATTCAGTGCGCCGCGTAGGGCACCGGTGACCTACACCCTACACGGCAGTCGAAGGGTTAAGGTTGGGCGATGTCCTTATCCTATCTGTACCAATATGCTTTTTTTTGTTTTTAGAAAACGTCAAAACAAATTGACACCCGCAGACGACTATGGTTTTGGAAAAAATCTCTTTGAGAACATTCTCGAGATCGGAATGGGCACGGCCCGAGCTGCCATACATTTAGGAAGAGTTTACAAGAATACACGGTAATTGTTTTTTTTTTGTTAATTGCCATTGCAGACTGTCCTATGCACCCCTTGAGGTCTGTAGTCTCCATTGCGCAGGCGTATCAGTAATACCAGCGATATGGCTAAACCCCTGCCTGCTACTGAGAAATTTCCTCATGTCTCATTCAAAAAAGACCATGTCAAAGCGCCCGGGAAACACCGCGGAGGGGAGTTCATTCCAGAGGCGGGTGATGTGTGGCAAAAAAAACGTGTGGCACTTGGGAACTGCCCCGGTAAAGCTATTGCATAGCATTTTTTTTCAACTTATGCAATTATAATTAGAATTTAATATTAAAACAATAATAAAAAAGACCACGCTATATTAAACATTAATAAAAGCAAAACATTAACTGTCCCCTTCACACTTATAAGCTAGACCACGCGAGAGAGAGATGGGTAGACTTTTCATGATGCGCATCCAGTGTGACGTCACGCCACGCGCTTATTCACAAACACTACACAAGCGCAACGTGTGAATGTGTTGAACGCGAGCAACATAGTAGGCGTAGTGGGGGTGTCAGGTTATTTTTGTTACGGAATTCGGCGGATTCAGTCGCCGCGATCAAAGCCCGCGATAAAATCTATGCAATAGCTTAAAAGATCTCTGGAAATGCTTGGTAGTATGGACGAACTCTTCTCTAGTGGCGAGCGAGGTGATGGTAAAAAGTGTTGAGCTAGTCTACCTGCCCTGACCCCAGTGTCATCTCGACCGGTAATCTGGTGTCAAGAGATGGTGTTAAGACGACTGTCGTTTTAAGGGGCAAACTACGACTTATTTCAAAATGTTGTCTCTCTTCAGAGACGCCGGAATCCACCACAACCCGGTCCGGTGCCCATCGGCGGGGAATCCGTAAATAGATTCCCCATAGTAAAAAAAAATGGAGCCACCTGAGATGTGATCAAGTTTTGCTTGAAGTGACCAATTCAAAATATCCCTTACACTCCAATCGTTTTTATAATGAGCACACATAATTTCCAATTTACAGGTCAGTCTTAAACCAAATGTCGAATAAAGAGAACACGCCGGTGTTGCCAAGGAACATAGACGAGAACACCCACGCCCTTAATCGTCTGCAGAGTTCGTATAGTAGAAACGGCAGTGTTGCCAGCTCGGACGGTTTCTACACGGAGCTTGACTGCGTTTGGTTGTTGTACTGTAGGAATCTCGCGGCGACATCTAAACTTAACCCTCCTTACGGAACTATGGCTCGGATTAACGGGTAAGTGTATATTTAACTTTTACTTTCGCCTACCTACACTAATAACTGAGAGTTCTAAGCACTAAGCACACAAAATTCATAGACCTAATGACTGTCTCGCCCTTCAAACAGTAACGCTTCACTGCTTTGCGGCAGAAATAGGCAAGTTTTTTTTTCTATTGCATAGATGGGTGGACGATCTCACAGCCCACCCGGTGTTAAGTGGTTACCGGAACCCATAGATATCTACAACGTAAATGACGCCACCCACCTTGAGACATGAGTTCTAAGGTCTCAGTATAGTTACAACGGCCGCCCCACCTTTCAAACCGAAACGCATTACTGCTTCACGGCAGAAATAGGCGGGGTGGACGGCAATTACCCGTGCGGGCTCACGATACACCCCACCACCAACGAAAGCTGGAATGTCTTTCAGGGTCGCCCTCCGGATGCTTGCTGGAGAACTGTCAGGTGATAAAGCTTTAGACACGATGCTGTACGAAGTGTTCGCGGGCTGGACCGAGTTGAAGTGTGACGACATGTTCCCCAAGTAAGTGCTGCCGCGTCATCATGTTAGGATGTGTCAGTGACCTCAAGTATTTTTTTTATTGCTTAGATGGGTGGACGAGCTCACAGCCCACCTGGTGTTAAATGGTTACCGGAGCCCATAGACATTTACAACGTAAATGCGCCACCCACCTTGAGATGTAAGTTCTAAGGTCTCAGTATAGTTACAACGGCTGCCCCACCCTTCAAACCGAAACGCAGTACTGTTTCTACTACTACTTGCAAGTTTTAGTGTAAATCAAGTATAGTCAGGGATATAGGTTTATTTATAAATATATAGACGCTAGAGGACTTGTAGACATCAAACCACACAACATCAGATGCCATATCTCGACACATGACACACTCCGAGTAAGAACTGCAGAATAATGGATAAGGATACAATGGTACCTGATCAAATAGTACCAGTGAAAAACCTTTAGTCACCATTATTGTAATCGATCTAAGAAAAGAAGTCGCTTACGATTAGAATGTGCGCTGTGAAATATATTTATTGTTATTGCCTTTGTAGGCAGGTGAGTATACGGCCCACCTGATGGTAAGTGGTTACCGTCGCTCATGGACGTCAGCAATGCCGTGGGCAGAGCCAAGCCGCTGCTTGCCATTAAGTACTCTCCGCAATCCTCGTTTGAAGAAAGACATGTCATAGCGCTCGGGAAACACCGTGGAGGGGAGCTCATTCCAAAGACGGATGGCACGCGGCAGAAAAGACCTCTGGAAACGCACTGTCGATGAACACAGCGGTCCCAAATTATATGGATTAGCTCTGCTCCCGCCACCGGAGGTGTGATGATAATGATACATTGTGGTTTAATTATTATGTTCTCAATCAATAATAATTGTAAATAGACATGCTTTAAAAACCGGATAATCGGTTGGCGTGATATTGAGTTGTTCATCTATTTGTCGCGCACGTACTTAATGCAAATTTAAGACTTATATGGTTTTCTCATGGATACCATTATCAGAACTGGACTAAATTGAAATCTAACCACACGAAAAGCGTCAGCTTTCTAACAAAAAAAGAATCATCAAAATCAATTCACCCAGTCAAAAATGATGAGGTGATAAAAACATTTAAAAAAAAACATACAGTCGAATTGAGAACCTCCTACTTTTTTGAAGTCGGTTAGAAAGGAGATGAGATTGAAATATGGAGATTCAATTTTGTCATTATCCTCCGTAGATGCAGCAAAGTCAATGCGGCCTCAGTCGTATTGGAAACAATATTACAGCCGGCGAAGAAAACACAGCAGTTTCGAGGCCGATGAAAAAACAAAAATTTACTACTAAAATGGTAGTTTTTTTTACTGACTTGCAATACTTTTTTGTTTGTTCTTTTTTTGAAATGTAATTTTCGTAGTTGCTCGCTACTATTGAAATTCCATTTTAACGTATCATGTACAATATTGTTTTTGTTAAATATTATTGAAGCTGTCTGTCTGTAGTTAAATTAAATTTAAGGTTAAAAAAATAGTTTTAATGTTTTATAAGTACATGTTTGGAGCTATCTGACTTAGCTGTATAATTTTACTATGTTATTATATTTTAGAAATGATTATACTATATTATCTAAGAGAATATCAAGGGGTTAAGCGACATTTTTGCAACATTACCTACAGGAGAAACATTTATAGTTTGAAAATTTGGAAATAGCTATACATATAAATAAAATTGGAGTGCCTGTTTGTAATATTGAAATAACCGCTTTTTACTACATGCATATCAATATATACACCAAAATATTATTTTTTACCATTTTTGTGTCTGTCTGTTTGTTCCGGTTAATCTCTGGAACGGCTGGACCAATTTTGACGGAATTTTCACTGATAGGTAGCTGATGATATAAGAAATAACTTAGACGCTTCGCCTCGTGGCGTCTCCCGCGGTACGACAATAACCGCGGGTAACATCGCGGGACTCAGCTATCAATAATAAAATTTAATGTTTTCGAAGCGAATATTAAATAATAATTGAGGTTCAATTAAAACATCGAACTGTTGATGCTGATACCAAACAAAAAAGACCTTTAATTACGTATACAAAGATAAATGTCGCTTAAGTCAAATAGCCTTTCAATCTCGCCTTTATTATTGTCAATGTCAATATTAATGTCAGACGTTTCGAGTACCTACTTTACAGTTTCGCTAACCGACGACGGTCGGTTAGTTAAATCGTTGTTTATATTTTTTTAGCACGTTTCTGTCTTACAACCCACCGGAGAGCCTGGCATTACTTATACTATTCCGGAATCAAAATCAGGGAATCAGGGAATCAGTAATTTGTTATCAACTTGAGATTTTCATTCTCAAGATTTCAGTATAAAATGCGATAATTAGCGCGGATGATAAAAATTGCGGGGTTGCCTTTTATCGTCTAGTTTAGATCCTTTAAAAGGCTCACGGATGACCCTCACAGTCCGAATGGTTCAGTAAGATCAGGCTCACCGGTGAACACCGTGGCTCAAATGAAAATACTCGATTTCTCATATTATGGCGTTCAATGTGTTAAAAATGACAAAAGTTTAATATGAACTAGGTTATTCTTGCAGGCGCACTTCTGCAGCCGTGAAAGGCTTGGCCTAGCCCATATTTTGTATTTTATCGAAAGATCGCGCGCCAAGTCGTCGTGGCCTAAAGGATAAGACGTCCGGTGCATTTGTATGTAGCGATGCACCGGTGTTCGAATCCCGCAGGCCGGTACCAATTTTTGTAATGAAATACGTAGGCACTTAAGAAATCTTCACGATTGACTTCCACGGTGAAGGAATAACATCGTGTAATAAAAAATCAAATCTGCAAAATTATAATTTGCGTAATTACTGGTGGTGGGACCTCTTGAGTCCGCACGGGTAGTTACCACCACCCTGCCTAATTCTGCCGTGACGCAGTAACGCGTTTCGGTTTAAAGGGTAGGGCAGCCGCTGTAACTATAGTGAACCCTTAGAACTCATATCTAAAAGTGAGTGGTGGCATTTACGTTGTAGATGTCTATGGGCTCCAGTAACCCACTTAACCACTGGGCTATGAGTTCGTCCACCCATCTAAGCAATAAAAAAAAAACAAGGACTCATTACTTACGACCTCATGTCGGCTGACCTCACAGTAGATGCGACTTTGACCCGGGTCGAAGCTCTCGTCAGGAATTTGTACATGAAGCAATGACTGTTATAAATAAGTATCCACACGCAAATAGTTTTAAGGTTTAAACATACTTTATTATCACAAATTAAGGAATTAAGTTTATGTTTTTAAACCTTAATAAATATTCATGTACCTACATTTTTATCTACTAATAATATTTATCTTTAAAGTAAGTAGTTAATCTAACATATTTGTTTGAGCTGTTTTTAAAATCGCAGTTTCGCGTATGGAAAAACTGATCAAATTTAATTGTATTTAGATTGTTTTTTTCTCTAAGCACCTGTCATTTTTGTGTATACTGTGACAAAATTGGCAAAATCAATGCCTAAGACGTTGGAACCATTTATATAGAAAAAAAAGATACCTAATAATAAATAAGATACCTACTTTTTATAGACTGAAAAAATATACTTTTAAATGATTGAGTAATATTAATGTTTTTGTTTTATTTTATTCCTTCGATGGATGAAAGAGATATCACGACTTGAATCTCACCACTCGCAAACTCAGATATGGGGCTTATTTTTTATTTATTGCTTAGATGGGTGAACGAGCTCACAGCACACCTGGTGTTAAGTGGTTACTGGAGCCCATAGACATCCACAACGTAAATGCGCCACCCACCTTGAGATACAAGTTCTAAGGTCTCAAGTATAGTTACAATAGTTACGCTTAATTCTCATCACCTGAATTGTATTGTCTGATGATTGTTTTAAAGTAAAAAATCGAAGCATTTTCGGAACATGGGTAGCTGAAATGACGTTATATACGATGGTAAGAATACGCCCCACTGCCAATTAAAGTCCGAATCTCTGGGCCGGATTTTGTATGTATTTATTTTTTATTGCCTAAGTAGGCAGATGAGTATGCGGCCCGTCAGATGGTAAGTGGTTACCGTCGCTCATGTACCTACATAGGACTTAAGGGCAAAGGTAAGGGAAAAACTTCCATCAGACCCAAACCCAGAACTGTTTTTTTTTTTTATTGCTTAGATGGATGGACGAGCTCACAGTCCACCTGGTGTTAAGTGGTTACTCGAGCCCATAGACATCTACAACGTAAATGCGCCATCCACCTCGAGATACAAGTTCTAAGGTCTCAAGTAGGTATAGTTACAACGGCTACCCCACCCTTCGAACCGAAACGCATTTCTGCTTCAAAGCAGAAACAAGCAGGGCGGTGGTACCTACCCGCGCGGACTCACAAGAGGTCCTACCACCAGTGATTACGCAAATTATTATTTTTGCGGGTTTGATTTTTATTACACGATGTTATTCCTTCACCGTGGAAGTCAATCGTGAACATTTGTTAAGTACATATTTCATTAGAAAAATTGGTACCCGCCTGCGAGATTCGAACACCGGTGCATCGCTCAACACGAATGCACCGGACGTCTTATCCTTTAGGCCACGACGACTAAAATTGTCATGTATTGTGTGATGATTGTTTTAAAGTAACAAATCGAAGCATTTTCGGAACATGGGTAACTGAAATGACGTTATAATGTAAATACGATTGTAAGAATACGCCCCACTGCCAATTAAAGTCCGAATCTCTGGGCCGGAATTTGTATGTATTTATTTTTTATTGCCTAAGTAGGCAGACGAGTATGCGGCCCATCTGATGGTAAGTGGTTACCGTCGCTCATGATCATAGGACTTAAGGGCAAAGGTAAGGGAAAAACTTCCATCAGACCCAAAACCAGAACTGTTCATGTTGACGGCCATAGCGAATTTACCGAGACCTCGACCGTCATCAAAGCCCAATCACTCCCCCCTCCTGCAAGAAGAGAAGGGCAGAAGACCAATTTTCAACTCAGCCACAAAAAAAGAAGGACTGGGTAAATAATTAAAATAAGAGGAAAGGGACAAAAGATAAATTGTGGTTAGTGCGAGTTTTTTTACTTCTCGATCGCATAAAAGCTAACTTCAAATATGTGTGGAGTTGGAACAGCGCCCCTAGCGACCAACGTGGTAACCCTTTCCAACTTTAACGCGATCGAGAAGTTAAAAAACTCGCACTAAGCACGATGAACAGGTCCAAATCCATCCATATCAGTCATTACCAGGACCTATGGACGTAGAGGAATACGCAACTAGCGTTTCCCCTTCGTAAAACAACACCCAATCCCCCCTCCCCGGGGGCAAAAACCGGTCAGTTCCGGAGCCAACCGGTTACGTTGCATCACTTAGGCAAGGCGAAATTGCGCCCATTTCAACGAGGCGACTACGTACTCGTCAAGAACGATCCTCGTAACCAGATATCCCTCGACCTCAAATACAGTGAGCCGTATGAAGTATGCAGAATCCTGGATAACGATCGGTACATCATCAAGCGAGTGACCGGCAGAGGGTGCCCTCGTAAAGTCGCCCACGACCAGTTGCGCCGAGCGCCCCAGCCCGGCGAGTTCTAATTGTCGGGAAAACTATCTGTAGGCTTAGTGCGAGTTTCAAAAATCGAATCGAATGACTCGCATCGAGTGTACGCTCTTCACGGTGAAACGTGCGGAGCTCTGAGTGCGAGTTACTCGATTTGCAGGACGTTTATTCATCTTTAGAAGCAATAATTTTTTCTTTTATGTTGGTAGCATGCAAGTTTTTTTTTAAGGCGTTTAATTGAAATGCCAAGCTTTCTAACGATATTTATAATTAGTCGGGTAATGGGTAATGTACCTGTGCTTAGTGCGAGTTTTTTTAATTACTCAGTCGATGTTAATGTTATGTTTAATTTGTGTGAGTTTGTATCAGTGCCACCTAGTGGTAAGCTTATGAATCTCATTTTGTGGGAGAGAGAAGGTTTGTTTATGTTGCTGTCTCATGTATCGAATAGCTTTACCGAAGTGAGCCTCTCGATTATTGTATGTGCGAGTGCGAGTTACAAATTAATGGATTTTGAGAGTATTTCTTCACTTTCAAGCAAGTTATATAAGTAGTCACTAAAAATTTTGCCGTGAAACCAATACAATATCAAGATTTTTTCTTTCGTTTTTAATAATAATGTTGTTTTTTAAGGTTTTATCTATTCTAATGGTTTATACACATATATTTTTTCGGTTAGAAAATTTTATAGACGTCTAGCTAGTTGTAAATACATATTAATTCTTTGCTTTTTCATTTAATTCTTATTAAATCATTGCTTTTTTTTAAAGAGTTGTTTGATGAGAGAGAGAGAGAGCGAGATAGAGTTGTTTTTTTTTTATTGCTTAGATGGATGGACGAGCTCACAGCCCACCTGATGTTAAGTGGTTACTGGAGCCCATAGACATCTACAACGTAAATGCGCCACCCACCTCGAGATATAAGTTCTAAGGTCTCAGTATAGTTACAACGGCTACTCCACCCTTCGAACCGAAACGCATTTTTGCTTCACGGCGGAAATAGGCGGGGTGGTGGTACCTACCCGTGTGGACTCCCAAGAGGTCCTACCACCAGTGAAAGAGTATTCTTTATTGTACACAAAATGAATAAATATTGTGAAACATTTTTTCTTGGTCTTATCGCTAAGAGTGATCTCTTCCAGACAACCATTAGATGGGCAAGAATAATTTCGAAATGAATTGCACACTGTATATCTATCTATTATAGAAATATATACACACACGCACATACACACGCGTACACACACACACACACACACGCGCGCAATATACATATTTACAGGTACATACGTACAGATTTATATTTATAAATTATATAGAAATTTGAACAATGTAATAATAATTTTGCTTCTTTACACATTTATAAATAAGGATGGATGCTCGTAATAATTTTAGTATATTTGGGCCACCTAATGAAGATCATCAACACTATTACCGTAAATACAATCATTTTATAAACGTTCAACGGGTAAAAGATTAAACCTATGTAAAACATAATTTCTTTAATTAAAAAAAGCTGAAATAATTACCTATTCCAAGATTAATTATGTTAAGTATGTCTAAATATGTAATTACAATTAAATAAATTCTATAATAAACTTCTAATTCTAATACTTCTATTAAAGTTACTAAAAAAATATGTTTATGCTGGGCAGTTTTCGTGTATTTTAAAGGTTACGCCATTACGGCAAAGTTTGTTTACGAAATTGCACCCTTAGAATGGAAGTGGTATAACTAAAAAATTTAAGATTAGTTTTATATTTCAAAACACTTATGTATTATTATTAAGAACCTACATTTTAAGTAGGTAATACGTGCAGCAAAAATGTTGGACTCCTTTTCACGAAAATTGCGCGGACGGAGAAGTATGAAATTTCCCACACTCATAGAGAATATAGAGAAGTAGTGCAGATTGCTAATTTTTTTTTTAATTGTGCATAAACAATATAAAAATAAACTAAATGAATAAAAAAACCTTACACACATTACCATGTATTTGACACACACACACGCACACACACATGCATTTATACTTCTTTTGTTTATTGATTTATCAATCTGTGGTCAAATTGAGAATAGATTAATATTTTTTGTCTTTAATATTAATTTTCTATAATGTAGCCTTGGCGACATAGAGCAATGATTATTATAGAAATGATGATAATAGAAAGGTGACAATAGAACTATAATAATGTTCAAACTTAAAATTTAAATAAATTATGGTAAAATTTCGACCACTGGACTACCATTAGTAGATAATAATAAAATCATTTATTGCCTTTCACACAGATTTAGATTATTACAGGCAGCCTACAAGGAAACAACAAAAAAACAAAACACTATTATATCATTTCTGGCAAGCAGCTCAACATTTGCACTTGTATATTATTAATAGGAATTTTATTAAGAATATTGACAATTTATGAGGAATTTGACAAGTACGGATTAGTTATAGATATATGTAGTTACATATTGTAAATTAAATTAGTTTTATAAGTGCAATAAAAAATAATTTAAATGATAAAATGATAAAGCCATACCTTTTTCCAATGTGACGATTAGAGGGTATCCTATTATTCTTTTCTATATTATTCTATCAGCTTATGAAATTAAACAGTCTCTTTTAGTCTAGAAAAGGACAAAGTACTCTTTCTGTCTTTTTCAAATAAAATGGCATGCCTTAAAGTGTTTAAACCGAAAAACTAAAAAAATACAATTATTGTATTACAATATTGAAGTTTAGCAGCAACTAAGAATTTTGGGTTGAGCCACTTTAATTCTAAAGGTACAAAATAGTATTGAACACGTGACATTACCCGAATAATTTTGAAAGTAGATGGTTCCCATTAAAATGCTGTTAAAATGCGTTGTATTTCATTTAGACGGTCTAATGCCAAAACATCACGTGCTACCAATATACGAGAAATAATATTATTGCTGCTCTCGGTGAATAAACGCCCTGCGAAGCGAGTAGCATATCTCAACTCACACTCACAATTCTTCATTTTTCACCGTATAGAACGTTAACTCGATTTGATTTTGATTTATTCATTTACAATTGCACAACTAGGAAAAAAAGGTGAAAAGACATTTTGGAGGGACCGCGAGGAGCTAAATTGTGTGAATTGTTTTATTTTGTCTATTTAATGTTTCTTAGTTAATGCGTATTTAATATTTCTTCGTGTATAAGTGTAATTTTGAGACCGTCCTGGCCTAAAGGTTAAGGCGTCCGGTGTATTCGTATCTTGCAATGCACCGGTGTTCTAATCCCGCCGGCGGGTATCAATTTTTCTAATGAAATACGTACTTATCAAATGTTTACGATTGACTTTCACTGTAAAGGAATAGCATCATGTGATAAAAATCAAACCCGCAAAATTAATTTTTGTAATTACTGGTGGTAGGACGTCTTGTGAGTCCGCACGGGTAGGTATCACCACCCTGCCTATTTTTGCCGTGAAGCAGTAATGCGTTTCGGTTTGAAGGGTGGGACAACCGTTGTAACTATACTGAGACCTTAGAACTAATATCTCAAGGTGGGAGGCGGCATTTGCGTTGTAGATGTCTATGGGCTCCGGTAACCACTTAAGATTAGGTGGGCCGGGAGCTCGTCCACCCATCTGTGCAATAACAAAGTAACGTGGGTTTATTAACTGTTTAGTATCTGTGAAAGTGCGAAAATTTAAAAAAATTAAACAAAACCGCTGGACGTAGCTTCTCGAAGTCTTCGAAAAGGTCCACTGAAAAAAATCTCAGTATATAATCAGCATTTTGCAGAGATTATATTTTATCCCATATTATCTGATCTCATTTCATTTCATTCCATGCCAATTGATTAATGCTTCAAATTAATCAAATCCATTTCACTCCATATTATCATTTTTCATAAAAAAAGATTAGGCTCTATGGCATGATATTTTTGCCTCTCTAGTTGGAAAAATAAAACTACTAAAGAAATACTCGATCGAAACGTTAAAATCCACTAATTTGTAACACGCACTCGCACAAATGTCATTCGTAGTACTCATTTCGGTAAAATTACTCGGTTACGAGATCACAACGTTAATATGAACTCGCACTCACAAAATAACACCCAGTACGTTTGCCGCTAGGGGCGCTGTTCCAATTGCATACAAATTTGAGCAAACTGGCTCGCTAGTGAGAACGTTACAAAACTCGCACTAAGCACACTGAAGCAATCTCCGGGTTTATCCAAGAGGTCGGCAATGAACGATTAGAGGAATGAACGCCTAAATAAAACGAAAGGTAAATTTGCATATAGTTTATTGAATCAGAGCATTTTTAGCTTCAACGTCTCCAGAAGTCCGTTGACAGCGTTATCCGCGGCCTTAAGTTTGTCGAACAAATTCAAAACCCTTTTGTCGTCCCAAAACTCTTTGTTCGCATTCATATCCTGCTTCATGTTATCCAGATAGACCTTCAGAGTGTCCAGGCTGGCCGTGATGTAGCCTATTTTGAAATAGCCATTGTTTTTGTAAGACATTTTGACGACGTTAAGGACGGCCATCTTGTTTTTTATGTCTCCGAATGCGTCATCTAAATAGCTCAACAGTTTCTCTTTGAGAATGTTCGGCGCTTCAGGGGCGTTCATAGATTTCCTCCCGCTGCTCTTAGTAACGTTTGCGTCAGTTTTGACAGCTGTCAAGTTTGACGCGCTGCTCAAGTCTCGCTTGAGCCTGCCGTGAGCGCTCCTCCGAACGATTACATTCGAAAGCTTCTCGTCTATGAACCGATTTAAGCTGGTTATTCTATTGTTTATGTCTAATACGTCCGCGTTCAGTTGTTTTATCATCATCACAACGTATTGGAAGTCCCTGCGTTGTTTCTCTTCGGTCTCGCGGTCGGCGCTGTCCGGACCTTTGAACGAGAGTTTGTTCTTCTTGCGTTGACCTTGCATCGCGTTCACCTCATCAATCGAATAGAACCAGCGGCCTGTTGACTTTGTGACGTCACTTCCGTCACTTTCCCTCGAGACGGAAGCGGCCCCCTCCGATTTATCATTAACGAATTGCAGATTCTCGTAGTTATTAAGGTCGTCGTAGGTAAGGCAGTTGATGTTTTCGATAAAAAACGCGAACGTCAAGTCTGGAACGATAGTTTAAAATAGATTTTCTGACGCTGACCGAATGTGTGATTTTAGGCGATTTACATATGAGTGAAATTCGCGAATAAAATAACAAAATTAATAGCGTTTTTACCTAAACTGAAATTAAGGTTCATGTACTAAAGGTAATGTTGGTATGCCTTGACCTAACTAACGGTTAATATGGCTGGTCCATTCGTATCGAACGACGCTAAGCCGGTGTTCAAAACCTGCAGACAGATGCTCATTTACCTAATAAAATACGTACCCCTCCATAGCCTGAATGATACTTTGGTACATATTTTAAAATCAAGGCCCTACGCACCTAAAATCTTAATGGAAATATAAAAAAAAAAAGACACTTACAGAATACAAATAAAGCGCTCAACATATTGATCCAAACGCGGTTCGAACCGAACCCAAAATGGCGGAATGAGTTATCAACTGACACGAGAAATTATAAATTGAAAGACTACATACTTAAATAAAACATAAAATCAATTATGTTTCTTAAATTGCTATTTAAGTTGGTAATGTAATTAAAAAGCTATCGTGTACAAGAAATGTACCTACGTGTTTTTTATTTTTTTATTTTCGAAATACAGCGGGAAAATTACACGGCTGAATATTACAAAATGGCGGTAATTTTATTGTAATGACTTTTTTTTTATGATTGAAAGATTACTGGTGTCCCGGAGGCCTTTCCAGCTTCACCAGGACAGGTGGGCAGGCAAAGGCTCAGCCAGGAGGGGTGGGATTTCCTAACAACTGCCCGAGCGCCTCCGAAGGAGACCTAAAAACTCAAGAGCAATTGCTTCGCGAATGAATCTACTACCGGATCGGAATCGCGACCCACTGAGAAGATCCGGCGAGAAACTCAGCGGGCTGATGCATGGGTTAGGTTGCACGTCGATGTAATGACGTATTGTACGTACGTACGGACGTATGTACTGGGTGTTAGGAGACAGCTTCCGAAAACGCAAGACAGACGATAGTACTAATGACATCTTTAATTATGGAGTTATTTAGACAAATGTTGTAAAGTGGGTGCGATCGCGCGAGTTTACGCCGCGCCGCGCCCGGGCGGTCATTGATCCGAGCATCAGCTGTTTTTGATTTTGTGTTTCATTGCTGGTTTTTTTTAGTAATGTATTTTTTATGAAACTATCGTTTCATTTAGCTGTACTAACATGATAGAGCGTAAATAATGCTAATAAAACGTCTTAAATATGTTTTTTTTTAAATCAGAATCGTTTTTTTTTTCCATCCCATGATCAAAGGGGTCATTAGTACTATCGTCTGTCTTCGTTTTCGGAAGCGGTCTCTTGACACCCAGTATACTTAATCAATAGTCGTGCTTTCTGTTTAATAAAATGCTGAAATATGTCATTTATCAAGTCGTTGTGGCCTAAAGGATAAGACGTGAGGTGCATTCGTATGTAGCGATGCACCGGTGTTCGAATGCCGCAGACGGTTACCAATTTTTCTAATGAAATACGTACTCAACAAATGTTCACGATTGACTTCCACGGTGAAGGAATAACATCGTGTAATAAAAATCAAACCCGCAAAATTATAATTTGCGTAATCACTGGTGGTAGGACCTCTTGGGAGTCCGCACGGGTAGGTACCACCGCCCCGCCTATTTCCGCCGTGAAGCAGTAATGCGTTTCGGTTCGAAGAGTGGGGTAGCCGTTGTAACTATACTGAGACCTTAGAACTTATATCTCGAGGTGGGTGGCGCATTTACGTTGTAGATGTCTATGGGCTCCAGTAACCACTTAACACCAGGTGGGCTGTGAGCTCGTCCATCCATATAAGCAATAAATAAAAAAATGTACTTAATATACTTACACCATAATCATAACGAGAGGTGAAAGGCTATTATTTGGTTTAAGCGACATTTTTGCAACTTTGCAGGAGAGCCAAGTTCAATTAAAAACATGCTAATAGCTAATACCAAATGAAGTGGACCTTTAATTATTGTAAAGCCAAATGTCGCTTATACCAAATCGCATTTCACCTGTCGATACCAGTGATGGGCGTAACTAGTTACTTTTGTAATCTAATTAGTAATTAAACTACAAAATAATTTAATTACAATGTAATCTGATTATATAGTAATCAATTACATTGTAATTAGAATTACTTTGGATGTGAAAGTAATTGAATACAATGTATTTCATTGCAATTTAACTAAATTACAATCTAACCTAATTACATAATAATCAATTACATCGTAAATCGTAATTACTTTGAATATAACACTTATAATAAAAACACATATTTATATATATTATACATCGATTTTTTTAGATAGGTAGGTTTTATGTACTTCAATAAAAATATATATAGGTAAGGTTCACTTCATCGTGAACTAGAAAGGAAGGTGTGCGGAGTGGGGGACGACTTTGCTTTTTCTTTTCGACTTTTTTTTTGTTTTCGTACGCTACTACTATGATTAATTGTCCGAAAGCCAACCAACCGCCTGTCAGACGAAATAAATAAATAAATAAATATTTTACTAACAATCACGCCACGTTAACTGGTCCCGTGATAAGTTCGTAAAGAACTTGTGTTACAGGTACCAGATAACGGAAATAAATGTAAGATTTTTTATTATACACATACATATATTTAACATACATCCATAACCCTGGAAAAGACATTTATATTTATCATACAAATATCTTCCCTTGGCGGGATTCGAAACCGCGACCCCCTTGTCTAGTGACCATGTCACTTACCACTACACCAGACGGCCGTTTAAATGTTTGAAAAAAGAGTCATATTAAAAGTAATTTAAATAAATAAATAAATATTTACTAACAATCACGCCACGTTAACTGGTCCCGTGATAAGTTCGTAAAGAACTTGTGTTACAGGTACCAGATAACGGAAATAAATCTAAGATTTTTATTATACACATAAAATACATATATTTAGTATACATCCATAACCCTGGAAAGACATTTATATTTATCATACAAATATCCTCACTTGGCGGGATTCGAACCCGCGACCCCCTTACAGAAGAGAATAGTTATGTGATCAATTATCAGTAATTATAAGTAATTTGTTTCAAATACATAAGTAATCTGTTACAGTTAATGTAATTAGATTAACTTATAATCGAGTTACTTTATAACTGATTACAATAAGTACTCGCTGTAATCGGTTACTTAAGTAACCTGTTACAAAGTATCTCAATTACCAATTACAATGTAACTGTAATTTGTAATTATTAATCTGATTACTTTTTGCCCATCACTGGTCGATACTATTTTTGAAGCAAAGCAATGATTCTTTCTGGTTTGTCTAATAAACACGTTAACCTGCGTTAGGCAGAATTAACACTATTATAACCGTTGGCATAGGAACAAAAAAAAAACACAAAAAAAATACATTTTTAATCATTTAATTCAATACACGGTAAATATAATTGTTTGACAAATCTTAAATAATAAATTCTTAAATTTTACAATCATATCACCATAATATGACATATTTTATAAATTAACTTTAATAAAATCGGCTCTTCGTTGCTGTATAAACTAACTTTGGATTATAAAAATATGATTCAGTCACATACAGTTCGCTTAGCGCTGGATAGGTGGCGCTGAGGGCAGAGTTTTTTATCTTTTGAACCTTTGAGCCGAATTTATTTGAAAATTTGTGTATACGCATGTCTCAATATCGGAACTAACAATTAATATGGTTTTTAGGTGAAGCGACGCACACCCGGTATCAGCCATTTTTACTATAAAAACATGATTTTTTTATTTATTTTTTATTTTTACAATCCAAAGCTTCTAAACGATTATCGATAAAGAACTACGAAATAGGAGTCTCATTGGATTAAACCAGCCTTTCCCAAAGTGGGTGATAACGCCCTCTTGAGAGCGCTGCAGGCCTAAGGGAGGCGGTAAGAAACCCAGAAAAAAGGGGGCGTTGTGTGTTGTGTGCTTGGGAGGTAATTTGTAATTACATCTAGAAGGATTCTTAGACACCGAGTGAGCTCTCGCTATAGTGGTTTTTAAGTAAATAAGAAATAGGGGCGCTAAATAATAATTTATTCTCAAAGTGGGCAGTAGACAAAATGCGTTTGGGAGCCCCTGCATTAAACCAAGAAAATCGCGTAATAAGACTCATCGAGTTCTTTACTTATAAACACTTGCGTATTAGTCTTCAAACGTACAAACTGCACTGTTAACGCCGAAATAGATGTCTCCAGCGTTGTCTTTGTGTTACTATGCAAACTCACTAATTATATAAATGTGTATATACATAGTGTTTATTTTTCAAACAAACATCTTCATTGAAACTAATTTCTACTAAAAAAGCGTGATGTTAAACATATCAAAAACCCTAAATATCCTATTCTATAGATCGATCCAGCGATGCCACATTCTCTTAATATGTGTAAGGGTATTTCTAAAACCCAAGAAACAGTTTTAGCTGTTTAAAAAAATTATATTACGCAATGAAATGCACACAAAAATCGCGAGTCGAGTTCGTTGACCTTAAACAACAGGGCTTTTAAGAGCGCTATTTTTATAAGCTCGTTTTTTGTTGTATGCGATTTTGCTAATTCCCGATAAGCTCCCTTGTAGATTAGTTTCGATCGAGAGTGAAAGAAAATGGCTCGCGAAAAATCTTAATTAATTATTGTAAACACAGCTATCTTATCCATCCCTTCTATTCCAGCATAGTTCTGTATTAATAACGCTTTAACCTCAAGATTATCGTGTTCTGGGAACCAACGACAATGCACCTTTGTTATTTTTAGAGCGAGACACTTTGGCGTTCTAAGCCAGCGGTTCTCAACCATCACGTTCTGCGACACATTCTAGTCTCGCAAGCTCTTTACAAATACAATATTTGTATCTAAGCTAAGCCGGGGGAACCGCATCTCCGGGCTGCACATTATAAACATACAACTCTTTACTAGACGTTAACTGTACAGCTGCAATTCAATTGATTTATGACAGGTAATATGAATAGTATGTAGAATGTAATTGCTTCAACCACGAGATACTTTGAATGTGACGGCGTCGCGTATTCGCACCGTACGTTAGTGCGACGCTGAGTCAGAATAAAGTTTGAGAGCCGCTGTTCGTTATGCTTCGTTTTGCCGAGCGAATAGGATTCGACAACGGAATATCTTTGAGAATGCCGGACATCTTTTTGAACGCGAATAATTCGTGAATTCCTTGTTTATGGTAAACTAATACTGCAATTGATCACTTTTAGCGCACAGTACATTTTTTTTGACGTGATGAACGTCTTATGAATCGATAAACACCGGCTGCACGCACGAAAAAGTGTCACGTTCCGCCTGCGCTTGAGTGTGCGAGCGAGAGCGCGGAACAAGCGACAGAGAGTTACGATCGGCCCAGGCGTGGCTTGTAACACGTTTATCTCTCTTTTCGCGTGACGTCAGAGCTAGCAGTTCGAATAGTTCCGCTACTGACGTTATCACTATCGTCCGTATGCCGACTTTACAGACAACCAATTATTATTTTTTGTTAGCCGTCACCTTCGCCGAAAAAATAATTCGGATATCGTTTTTTCGGGGCAAAATACGCTTTTCTTTCAGATGAGTGGGAAATAAGTTGCCCATATTAGCACAAGACCCATGACTAGCCATTGCCGATTCAAGAACTAAGCAATTCAAACGCATTCCCATCTTGTCATTAACAAAACAGCGATGAATTATTAAAATATTTCGGTGGATTCAAAGGTAGGATCACCCAAGCAATGTATCTATGAGATGGCATCTTTAGGCGAAACAACAAATTCTTATCGCATAATTAGGACTGCAAAATCAAGCTTGCTTAACTAAAACAAAGTACCTCGCACTATGAAACTAAAGTGGCCAAACTCTATTTCACTAACTTGACTCTATACATACATTCATACAAAAACTACTTCCTAATTTATCATTAAAATAGAACACTCATCTAAATGTCTCTCTCGCACGCATTACAATGACGCACGCATAGAGCGAGACGTCGAGAGACAAGTCGACTCGACCCACAACAATTACCTTAATACCTACATACACATAATATACTTTTTAAAACACCTACAATTTTAATACTAAAAACCTTACACCCATTCTCTTTGGTGGGGGGGGTGACACTCGTAAAATTTTATTTTCGAATAAATACAAAAAATATCACATTAATAATAAACAAATTTCATACGACGAAATGTTCTGGAAAAAAAATCAACTCAAATGACAGCTGTCAGAATGACGTCCGTCAGAACACGAGGTTCCAAAGGACAGCCGTCAAAATTCGATTCTGTCAAATTCGGACGAAAATTTTTAGGCGGGAATTTTTGAATGTCGAAAATTTTGTGAATTCAACTTGTGCGTTTGGACATAATCGAAAATAGTCTTGTATTTTTATTTTTTATTATTTTTTGTTACTCTGTAAGTCTTGTATATATTTTTGTAAGTAATAACTTCTTATGAGAGGGTAGATCGCTTCGTTACGTAGCGCGTTACAACGCCAGTCTGTCTGGCTTCTCTTTCTCTCAGACGGCAACGGTACCGAGAACGTATGTAACTCCTAACTATTTATATATCTTTTTCAATTTATGTTACAATTATCCTTGCATTATCATTTATCATATTAATATACATAAAACTTAAGGAATAACCTAAGCTTTTCTCAAGTTAAACGATTTCAATATTAAACAGTTCAACATAGATTACTTTAAGTTATTACTTCTGTCGTGCGTTCCGAGACACATATTTGTTTATAATTTTTTACTGTATACATTTTCATAGTTGGGAAATATTCTCCCAAATATACCTGTTGATTAATTAACTAATTTTACACTCGCAGTAGCTATGTCTTTAGTTGGTTCAGTGACTGTGCCTATGTTTTGCGCAAACAAGCGAACGCATATTATAACGAAGATGTCATTCATGCGCTTGTGATCGAATTCTAAGAAAACAAAAAGCAATGAAGTCATGATGACTCTAAAAAAATTAATCAAACATTAACAAAATGAGCCGTCGTGATCATTTGAGACTTTTTTTTGTAATACCAAGATTGAACTAAGCAACACTCAGATCTAAAATTTGTAAAATGTAACCAAGAAATATTGATAGATTGGTAGCGCTGAAACATAAAAAAAATACTTTCACTGTTACAGCTCTGTAAAGATAGTATAGATTTTAATTTAGTACTTTCCCAATCCGGTAGTAGTTTGTATAATAGTACATTGCGCACCAAGGGAGAAAAGTAGGACATTTTCTCCTGCGTGTAAAATTGTTGCGGGCAAACACGCGGGATGAGATGTCCTACTTTTTTCCCGCGGTGCACGTACAATTTTTTCTCCCACCAGGCCGAAAGTTCGTGAAGTACCGAGCCGGGGTCCAGGGGCGAAGCCCTGGTAGGGGCTACGGGGGGGGGGGGCGGAGCCCCCCCCATACTCGTAAAAAAACAATTTAACTGTTTTTTAATTTTTAAATAAACTACTACTAATTGAATAAGAACTGTCTGATGAACTCATCTTTGTTTAATACTTCACTATTAAATTTTATTGCCTTTCGTTTATTTCACTTTTACACTAAACACAATATTGCAAATTACCCGAACACAACAATGGCGGAGAATTTTAGGTGCGTGAGAGCAGACGTAGACACTAACGCGCATGCGCACTTGTCAGCACCCAGGGAGGAAAAGTTACACTTTCTTCCCTGTACAGCGGGAGGAAAACTGAACTTTCGGCGTAGGTAGGAGAAACAATAAGTTTCAGAACCAATATTAACATTTTTAACCACTGTTTTATAAAAAATTATAAAACAAAAATTGGCAACATTGATGATAGGCAATAGCATTTGTATAAAATATAATCGTTTCAGCACTGACACATGGAATTAAATTGAACACTATAAATATCGATTATCTTCCACTGACACGATTCATAATTTTCTTGGGTACGTCCTTAAATCAATAATTGGATAGGACAAAATTCAGATACAAAATAGGCTAGAGATATAGCGCTGAGGGGTTCGAATCTGACATCAATCCCCGACGCCACGTACAATGATACCAAATTAAGAATACCACGAAACGATTCATAAATAACTTTTGAGATCATTTATACTGTATACCTCAAAATACATATAATTATAAAGAAATTATCATATAAAACCAAAACTTATTACACCACCGCATTTTATTTAAAAAAAAAAACTCATGATTCGCTGCCGTGTCTCCAAGAATTAGCAAATAATGGTTAATCTGCGATTTATGTATCAATAATTTTGTGCATTTATTTTCATAAAGCGACCATTGATTTCGTCTAAGCATTCCACCAGCTACATCATCGACATAGCTAGACAATTATTTGTGACACTTAAAATGCGGCGGTGCAAAAGACTTCATTAGAAACGGAATCCGAAATACAGAATTTATTTGAACATTAGATGCGCCGAAACACAGCCATGTCCCCTTCCGACGCATTCCTGTCGATGTACTGGCTGTAAATGATCTCGCAATCCGGACGCAAGCTTCTGAACGTGTCCACGCCTCTCTGCGTGACCCGCGTACCCGAGAAATCGATGAACCTCAAACGTGGAGCCGCCGTGGCCAGATGGACCAGACTCCGATTAGTTATATTCCTGAATCCGGTCAGTGACAAGATCCTGAGATTGGACCTGTCCGGTCGCGTGGCCGGCTGATCGTGTTGGCCGTTCGGGCCGATATTTATGTAGTTTATGTTATCGCTGTCCGCGCGACCGAATCTGTGGACCGTCGTGTCCGAGACGAGAGTCGTCGGGTCGAACCTTGTCATCTGGTAGGCCGAACTTACATCCAGCCTACGACTCGGAGCGGCCGGTTGGGAATCGCCCGATTCCCCAACTTTATAAACCGGTATTGCGAGCCTGTACATGGCGTGGAGGCGTCTTCCTACGTTAACATACAGTATATTCTGTTTCGGTTCTTTATTTTCAGTTTTCTCGCCGTTTTTCTGATCAGTCTTGTTAGACGTCGAGGGCTGCGGGTCGTCTTTGGACGTGCTGGCGCCTTGGTTGACGGCCTCAGGTCGCGGCTCATCCATTTTCACGTCATTTTGTTCGCCGCCTCCGTTCTCTGGCTTAGCGTCGCCATCGCCCGAACTCCCGGCCGATTTATCCTCGCTCGCCTTCTCCTTCTCCTTCTGCAGCTTCAAAAGATTCTGCCTGTGTATTTCGTCTTCGATCAAGTCTTGCTTGACGACATCGTCGTACCTGTCGTTTCGGTTACGACTGTCCCCCCTGATCATGGCGTATACGGACGAAGGCGTGTTTCCAATGACCGATTTGCAGGAGCACACGCGCGGTATATCGTCGAGACGGATCCGCTTCTGGGCGGGAACGAAGTCGTCTGTGACGTTTCTGTCGGTTTGTCCCTCGTCGAGTTTGTGTTTCTTCGTGACCGTCTTGGAGTCGGCGGGGACCGGGTCATCGACCTTCGAGCTTCTCACCTTGAAATAGTCCGGCTCCTGTCGAGTGAGGGGTTTATTACGCGGATGCAAGACAGCGCGTCTGCCGATCCGGCCGCTTGAGCTTAGGGCTAGCGGCGAATCGATTTTTTTGAAGAACATTTATTTCTGATTGATTATTTAGATGGGTCAACTATTTTCTGGTTGGTTACCAGTTTCCTTAGAAATCACTAGGTGAATGCCATCACCCGCCTTAAGACATAAGGTCAGTCTCTTTGGCCCCACCCTTGAAAGCGGAGCGCACTTAGGCATACGGGCTCATAAGCCTTCAGTAACTGACGTGACCTGTGGGGTGGTAGGGGGGTGGGGAGGAGATCACTTACTTCCATCTCCCAGTCGTCGAGCTCGACGTGCTCCGGTATGTTGTCGCCGATATAATGGGCATGCTTGTGCACAGCGGGCGCCTCTATCGCCGGCGACACGTACAGCTCCTCCAGCGAGCCCACCCAGCCGAAAGAAGACACCTCGCTGTCGCCCACGGGGGACTCGCGCAAGTCAATCACCTGGGCCCACCAGCCGATGTTAACGAGCATTGTAAACGGTACGAAATCGTCGCGGCCTAAAGGATAAGACGAGCGATGCGACCGTGCCAGTGTTCGAATCTTGTAGGCGGGTACATATTTTTCTAAGAAAATACCTTTTTTTTCCTACCTAAGTTGGTAGCTCTAGAGGGCTATGCCAGCGTGGCCGAATGAGTAGGTGAGCTCACGGGGCTCTAACCAGAGGTCGTTGCTAACACTAGCCCTAACAAGAGCAGTGCTTCGAAGAATCTACCATCGAATTGGAAACGCGACCCACTGAGAAGATCCAACGAGAAACTCAATAGGCTGTCTGTGGGTTAATTTACTCGCCGAACCCGTTGCTTGCGGTGACCGGTGCTTGAGGTACCTAAAAGCACCATTACGGGATCGGGAGGATGCGTTTTTTTTTATTGCTTAGATGGATGGACGAGCCTGGTGTTTGGTGATTACTGGAACCCATAGACATCTACAACGTAAATACGCCACCCACCTTGAGATATAAGTTCTAAGGCCTCAAATATAGTTACAAAGGCTGTCCCACCCTTCAAACCAAAACGCATTAGTGCTTCACGGCAGAAATAGGCAGGGTGGTGGTACTTACCTGCGTGGAATCACAAGAGGTCCTATCACCAGTAAAATACTGTGGTGTGACGTGACGTGTTTAGGGCGACGACTATTCACCATTCCGTCCGCAGCATCGGATATGAAAGTACCTAACACGAGACAATATCCTGCCTATTTCTGCCACCTACCAATCATAAGCTTGGGTTTTAAAATGGTTTCTAGACTCTGGAGCTATTGATGCTAGCTAGCTACACCATTAAGGGTTATCCTCTCACCTTGAGAGTTTTGAACCCGTATCTGGTGGCGAGGGACGAGTACGCGACACACTCGCTCATCCTCATGCAGCGCCTCATCCTGAGCAGCTGGAGTCGGGACAGCTTGCTGAGCGGCAGCAGACACGACGGCTCCACCCACTCGCACTCGGACACGTCCAGCTCCTGGGTGTACAAACGTAGAAGAACGTTTGTACTGTTCGCTTCATTGGACCAACGAAACGCAGTCCATACAGCCAATATTTTGTATCATCGAAATGTGTATTAAAAAAAAAACAAAGACGCCAGTAAATTTTTAATATCTTTTTTTATTGCCCTTGTAGGCAGACGAGCATACGGCCCACCTGATGATGAGTGGTTACCGTCACCCATGGACTTCAGCAATGCCAAAGGGCAGAGCCAAGCGGCTGCCTACCGCTTAATACTCTCCACGAGCCTCGTTTGAAGAAGGACATGTCATAGCGCTCGGGAAACACCGTGGAGGGGAGCTCATTCCATATCCGGATGGTACGTGGCAAAAAATACCTCTGGAAACGCACTGTGGATGACCGCAGTGCCTCCAGGTAGTATGAATTGAAAAGTAACAAATATCCCATCCATCGTCACAAACATTGGCATTCATCGTATAAAAATGCATATTAAATGTTCCAAGGTCATTTATGCTAATATCATAAGTAAGAAGTGTATAAAAATATTTGTTCCAGAGTCATTTGTGCTAATATCATAAGTAAGAGGGTTTGAAGAAATTTATTCTGAGGTTATTTGTGCTAATGTCACAAGTAAGAGGGTATCAACATATTTGTTCCAGGGTCATTTATACTAATATCATAAGCATAGGGGTATAAAGAAATTTGTTCTGAGGCAATTTGTGCTAATATCATAAGTAAGAGGGTATAAAGATATTTCTTCTAAGGTCATTCAACAGTCATCATTACCTCGAGCTCCTTCAGGTAATCCTGGATTTTGAACAGAAACGACTTGTCCAGGGGCTGGTTGTAGCATTTGGACCCGCGCAACGAGAGCACCTTTAACCTCCGCGGGAAGTGACAGATGGCTCGCTGCAAACAGTTCGATGTAATCACCTAACCCGAATGGGAGGATACCGACATCCTTCAACTTTCTGCAGCGCAATCATGCACATCGGTCTGGACGTAGCTGCAGACGTTATAATTGAGACTCCGACCTCACGATTCAAGGTTCCAGCATCCAAGTTGATGTCCATGGACTCCCACAACCGCCTAAGTTTACCTGGCTATACGACAATCAATTCTAAAGTCAATCAATTGTATCACTACAAAGATTTGTTTTAATGTTTATCTAACAAACAAACTGCGCACTATGATTAGTTAGGCGTTTATTTGGACACAAGTGACGTCAAACGTAACACATTCTTGAGTACAGTCTTATTTATTTATTTTTAACTAAATTTATTCCTTCTTGAGAACTCACCATGGAACAATCTATGTTGCAGTAGTCTAGAGCTAATGTCGTCAAATTAGGGCACTGCTGTTCCAAGCTGGTCAAGAGATTCTGGGTCAACGTGAACTGGGGACCAGGGCACGTGTCATCCGGCGGGGCCCAGTCACCGGACAGCTGCTTACCCACGGCTTCCGGGAGCGCGTTGTAGCAGACACCCCTGGAATTTTAACTTAAGACTGCGAAACCCCTCTTGGTCATAGCGCATATTGTTAAGTCTTCGTGACATCGACTGAATAGCATAGGGTCTTAAGGTGAGCAGCGCTGACGTGATGTTTATGAGCTCTGGTAGACCCGTCACACCAGGCGGACCCGTCTGGAGGAATAAATTCCCAATTTTTAGGGAAAAATCTTCCCGTCATTTCGTTTCTGAGCGGCGGTGATGGCTTTTATGGTACATAAGCGATCTTCTTTGTTGCCGTGGTGTGTGGCGGCGGCATAAGCCCGAACCAGGCTAGCGACATTTAGAATATATGTTTCGCCGGCATACCAATAGCACCTGGTGGAAAACGATACCTTTCAGGATACAGCAGAGCTCTCGCTAAGCATCGCTGAGCTGGTGTGGGTTTGTTATTACGAAACTCGTTCTCACCTTGGTATCGAATCGTAGATCTGAGCTACAGGGCCGCTTGAGAAGATCGTCCCCCTGACTGCTTGATTCAGATCTGAAGAAGACCATACGTCTTGAAGTCGGTGAAAATTACGTTCAAAGATTCAGTTACATACGTCGGAGAACCCGCATTATTAAGACCATCATCAGACGTCATAGGGGCGAATAAGCTGATTTAGTTAAGAGAAATTTTAAGCTCACACAACACGTTTGTTGACTTTGAACAATTTAGAAATCTTCTTTTTTTTTTTTTTATTGCCTTTGTAGGCAGACGAGCATACGGCCCACCTGATGGTGAGTGGTTACCGTCGCCCATGGACTTCAACAATGCCAAGGGCAGAGCCAAGCCGCTGCCTACCGCTTGACGTTAGCAAACGAAAACGAATGACAGTTCTTAGGATGGAGGTACCGCTCTTCAAGAAGGCTGGTTGGTAAGTGTAAAATGGCGTCTATGAACGCCTCCTGGGAATCGTGTCGCGTTTTGTGTAGCTACCAAACTAATGACCGTCTCCGACAAATAGATATAAATCGAGCTAATAATAATCTAAGAGTTTCCAGAGTAATCAGTCTAAGCACTTACCTCCGTTCGAGGATTGTTCAGGGTTCCCTAAGACACCAGCGTACAAACTGTTAATCGTGAGATCGGTGGGTTCTTCCTCCTTGTGCTTGCAGTTCATGTGACCAAGGCATCTGAGGGAGAATTCTTACTGATTAAAATTTAACACCAATAACATACCCATAAAATGGTTTAAAAATATATATAGCTCCATTAAAAAATCACAAAATCAAAAAATAAAACAAAATTCGAAAATTATCATGTTCGAATGGGATTGATCGATTTTCGCGCATTTTTTAATTTTTGGCCACAAATGACGTCACACTTAAACTACATTCGACCGAGTTACAGGACGTTTCATCGTCAGGGTCGTCTTGTACCCTTATGGGGGTACGGAACGGGCCTCGGGGTGAACCCCTCTGACCAAGCATGGGTTCCTTGCACTTGAGGCAGGTATAAATTAGAGGGTAGGTGAAAATTTATCATCTTTTCATTTGTTTTTGCTGACACCATTTGCAGTTTCGGACTAGAGGTACTCTGCAAGTCTGGACATTATTTGATAAGCTTGTTCGTAATAATTTTGTATTTACATGGGAGTCTGTATACCAAATTATGACCGCTGCATACATGCAGGCGGCACCAGTAATCGTGTCAGCATTTATTGTGAGATTAGTACGTATTGCACTTGTAGTGTATGGTGCTGATGTTTGGTAGGTCGGATAACAAATTGCTCACCCGGCTGCCTCCCTCGCGTAGCCGCACAGCATGAGCTCAGAGGTGGTGGACGAGAGGCCGTGTGTGAGCAGCCAACGGAGACGCTTCGGGCCAGACGGGCTTTCGCGAGCATCGACGCTCTCCCAGAGCGTTCGGTCCACGACAAGGGCTCCCAAACGAGGACAGGTGCTGTAAAAGAGTCTCCAAATTTATCAATTCTTTGTCGAAGTGATCCGATCCGGTGGTAGATTCAGCGAAGCACTGCTCTTGTTAGAGCCAGTGTTAGTCATTCTCTCAGATTGAACGCGTAAGCTCACCTACTTGGTTGGAATAGCCCCTTAGGCTACGAACGATTAGGTAGGGGTAAAAACAAGACTTATGACGGCAATGACGGCAACCGTGTGCATGTAATGATGGGGCGCTTTGTACGCCAAAGCGGGTAAGTACCACTATTCCGTCTATCACTGCCGCTAAGCCGTAATACGTTCCAGTTTTAAGGACGGGGTCAAACGTTGCACTATACAACAGAGACTTGAGATACCTACTTATATCACAAGCTCAGCCCTAAATAGGTTAATTGTGACCGATAAAGTCGTTTGAGAATGAATCGTATCTTACTATCCCAACGCCTTCAGGTCTCTTGGTGTGCAGTACTTCAGGATGCAGAGCAGAACGTCGTCGGACAGGTCCAGGAGTTCCGCTGATCCCGCGTACCCCCCATTCTCACTGGACGATGCCTTCTTCATTGATATCGAATCTGTGGATCACAAATGCTCAGTGATTCTAACTGATGCTTGTTTATATTTTTTATCTCATCGTTGTTGTTAAAGATGACCGAAATGACAGCATCTGAATCTGTTATCCTTCTATTAGATTATTTTTTTATTATATTTTGTTAGAATGACGTTTACAGGTTATATCTATTGCGTACTATTCAATGATTCAAACAAACAATTCTTATTTGGAAAATTTGGATTTAGACGATGAAAACGTTACTTAAACAATTCACCGCTAATGCTATTTAAAAAAGCGCCTATATTATAAATCAATAGCGCGGTGCTTTTTATCAACAAAAGCGGCGCTTTTTATATAGCATGCTTTTCTTGAACTACCCACTTCGCGATTTATTCTTTTTATCTTACAGTACCCTCTACGCTTGCATTACAATGGTAGCATTACAAACTATCTATGTTATGTTGACAACGACGGAATAAAGTTAAAAAAAAAAAAAACCTTAAAAAGCTATTAAGCATTCGTTTGAACGTCTCATTCGCACGCTACGCTATTTGAGCATAAACAGCGTTGTGAGCTATGCTTTTTTTTTATTGCTTAGATGGATGGACGAGCTCACAGCCCACCTAGTGTTAAGTGGTTACTGGAGCCCATAGACATCTACAACGTAAATGCGCCACCCACCTTGAGATATAAGTTCTAATGTCTCAGTATAGTTAAAACGGCTACCCCACCCTTCGAACGGAAACGCATAACTGCTTCACGGCGGAAATAGGCGGGGTGGTGGTACCTACCCGTGCGGATTCCCAAGAGGACCTACCACCAGCGATAAGTGATTAAGCACCAGTGATTAAGCATAAATAGCGTAGCTCACAACAGAAGCGATACCTCAATGCTCGGCTCGTGCATCCGCTATTGTTATTACAAGTAGGTTAGTTCGGGTCCCCTCGGATGAAGTCTCCCAACGTGACCCACAACGTGACCGTGAACAATAAGGACGCGGTACTGGCTCACTATTCATTTCCTTCCACTCCGCGGTTCCCAGAACGGGCGCGTTATATATTTTAAAATAGGTAACCTTCCTTTAACACAGTTCGACTCTAACACGAAAACAAACAATACCCAATTACCCTCTCCTATAACGTGGTACTTATACAACACGATAACGAGATGTTTTGTTTAGAATCATTTAAAAAATTACATTACGCACTATGAACACACAATATATGGGGATAACCGAAATTTTACTGTTTTTTTTTGTGTGTAATAGTTAAAAAAATAAGGACAGGCATAGTCGAGACGTTTCACATAAACAAAAAAACTCATTTTTGTATTGGCCTCCATAGTCTATATATAAATATCTTCGTTCATATAACACGGTTTCGCACAACGCGAGACTGTAGGGACTTATCTACCGCGTTTATAGGAGGATTAGCTATAACGCGGTAGGAACAAATTTTCAATATACATATTTTTTTTTACTAAGCCTCTGTCTATCAAGCCGTAGGATGACATTAAACTTTAAGGTATGCGCTTCATTTAAAGGAGACGGAAAGTATACTTTGTCCTTTTCTAGACTCAAATTTAAATTTACATTTTCTGTAGTATGAAACACATTTTCTTTATTTTGTTTAGTTAAGCTAATTCGGTTCTAAATGTGCTATATGGGTCCCGACCATTCATACCGACCTCTGAATAGGGATGATCGATATTCATCGATGTTGAATAAACATCGATGTTTAGCTGGAAAACATCGATGTTTTCTAACGGATGCACTTTCTAGCTAGTGAGTCCCTAGGTAGTACAACTATTTTAAACTAGATGACACTGATTAACGCAATCGAAATAAGCCGCACTACACTTTTTTTATTGCTTATTTGGATGGACGCTCACAGCCCACGTGGTGTTAAGTGGTTACTGGAGCCCATAGACACCCACAACGTAAATGTAAATGTAATCCACCTTGAGGTATAAGTTCTAAGGTCTCAGTATAGTTACAACGGCTGCCCCACCCTTCAAACCGAAACGCATTACTGCTTCACGGTAGAAATAAGCAGAGTGGTGATACCTACCCGTGCGTACTCACAAGAGGTCCTAGCACCAGTAAACAAGATATTTTATTTATTTTATATTTATTTAGATACTCTTCAAAGAGGTAGGACGTAGATGGGTATGGAATTAAGAAAATTTAAATTGTGAAGTGTGATGTCGGAGTCAAGTCCATTAATTAAACGCCCGCTTATAATCCGTAAAACGAAGTTTTAATTAATATACACGTATAATAAATAAAATAGTTTTATTTATTACCAAAAATCCACCATCGATGTTTATCGTACATCGATACTTTTAAATCGATTTTAACATCGATGTTTTTCTAATATCGATCATCCCTACCTCTTAATCTCCCGCTCTAGGACTCCAACGTGAAGGGCGACCGACGCTCTCCAAGCGGAAACATCAATCAGCGAACACACACATCATATACAAAATATAGGTCAAGCTATTATCTATCTACATAACCAACTGGCATTACATGCATATGTGCAAAGTTGTTACTTTCTGTATTCTTTTTTCCCCTACCTGTTCGCTGGTAGCCTAACCTGAGAGAGTTTGCTAACACTGGCCTTAGCAAGAGCAGTGCTTCGCAGAATCTACCGCCGGATCGGAATCGCGACCCAATGAGAAGATCCGGCGAGAAGCTCGGTGGGCTGTTATTTTTCTTTTGTTTTAAATTAAATTTTCTATTTAAATATGAAATATTGTTAAATTGTCATTAACCATGACAAATACGAGTATAAACCATGAATTTGTAAATGAAACATACACCATTTTTAAGAGGAATAACGAACAAAAAGATTTTAATAGTCGAGTAATCGGGTAATTAATTGTTTGAGCGGACTTTAAATCTATACATATAAATAAAATTGGAGTGTCTGTTTGTAATATTGAAATAACCGTTTTTTACTGCATGCATATGAATATATATACATACGATACATACCAAATACATACCAAAATAACATTTTATATAATTTTTGTCTGCCTGTCTGTATGTTTGTTCCGGCTAATCTTTGGAACGGCTGGACCGATTTTGACGGGACTTTCACTGATATAAGGAGTAACTTAGGCTACTTTTTTAGACTAGCTTTGCCCCGCTGCGGTTATTGTCGTACCGTGGGTAAAATCGCGGGACTCTGCTAGTAAATAAATAAATTGTCTTCCACATTCTAGTCATACCTGACATCTGTCTTATAGCTCTGAAGGCACTTTGTTACTCGTTAAAATCGATCCTTGCGAGAAAATCGACTAAATAAAATATTTGTACTAAAACAAAATCAGGGCAAGCCGTTTCACACCACTATACCGGACCAACGCTGAAGCCATACTCCTTTATCATTTAGATAAAACCAATTGAATCTAGATAAACATAATGCGAGCGAGGCGATTATAAAGCCTTGAGATGTTTAGGTTCGTGTTAGGCAATGTTTTAGAATTGCAAATGCCACGTCTGGATACGTTTTTAGCCTTGTTTTTGAAGTAACACTTCATTAGGAGCGTTGAGAGTAAAATTTGACTCGCGACAGATTCGTAACGTTGTCACTAACTCCAGTATAATTATTCGATTTCGCTCGCGATTCTTAGTTTAAGCTTTAATCGTAGAAATATAGTATGTTCTCTCTCTGTCCCCTCTCTCACTCCCTCACTCATCATCAAATAATTTTTTCTTACACTATTTTTAATTAAAATTTATTAAAATTTATTTTCTATTTTTTAGTTGGATTATCTTAAAGCGTATTTTTTTAGTTTTTTTTAAATTATTATTTTATTTATTGCTAAGATGGGTGAACGAGCTCACGGCCCACCTAGTGATAAGTGGTTACTGGAGCCCATAGACATCTACATCTTAAATCGTCAAACCCGTCGCTTGCGACGAAGGACTCGACGAGCGAATTAACCCATAGACACAGCCCACTGAGTTTCACGCCGGACCTTCTCAGTGGGTCGCGTTTCCGATCCAGTGGTAGATTCTGCGAAACACTGCTCTTGCTAGGGCCAGCCTTAGCAACACTCCCGGTTTAAGCCCCGTGAGCTCACCTAGACGTCAAAGAGAAGCTAAAATAGCCTCTCAAGGCTATCAGCATAGGTAAGAATAAAAACAGGTGGTGGTATCTACCCGTGCGAAATCCCAAGACGTTCTAGCACCCGTAATTACGCAAATTATAATTTTGCGAATTTGATTTTTATTACACGATGTTATTCCTTCACTGTGGAAGTCAATCGTGATCATGTAACCGTTGTAAAGCGTAAGCGTTGACCTAACCCACTTGAAGGGACAAAGTCGTCTAGATAAACGTTAAGTAGGTCAGGCGTCATTTATTGATTTCTTTTCCAAGACCTGGGGTCGTATGCATTTCGTTGCATTTACGTAGCAAACAACTCCTTAGGTACTTCAGTGTTGTGTCCGCTTAGTCGAGTGGCGCCACTTGTCTAATAACAAATGTATTTTTTAACGAAAAAATCGACTAACTCAATCGTACTTCACTAGGTAAGCAAAAAGCAGATTCATAAAAAAACCATCTAAACAGAACAGAACGAATTAATCACCGTTACTATTGCTTATCCACTGCTAGTAACCTCGAGGGGCTATATTGGTGTCGCGGGTAGCTATCAGCACGGGTAGGTACCACCACCCTGCCTATTTTCGCCGTGAAGCAGTAATGCGTTTCGGTTCGAAGGGCGGGGCAGCGTTTGTTAAAAACGAGACCCTTACGTCTCATGTCTCAAGGTGGGTGGCATAGATAACACACATAAATTAGTTATAGATAAGCAACTCAACCACTCAACAACAATATTTACGGGCGTCTCTCGTTCGTCTTGAATCTCGCTTACGACATTTTCATGATAAGCTCGCATATATATTGGTTCCGAACAACAACGTTCGGACCGTCGGTTTGCCGAGGGCCATGAAACTGCGATACTTTAAGACAAATATTGTTTTGTATGGAAACTAGCGACATCTTGTAGCGGATGCCCCTAAACTTATATGTTGTTAAAGGTAATGCATTTAATTATTGTATAACTAAAAACAGAATATAAAAAAAATAAAAATCATACAAGTCTTTAACTGTTATAGACAAATTGATTAAATTTTATCAATTTGTGGTTTCTGAAAATTTACAAAATCCTTCATTGGCCTAGCTTCACTAGCCCTAGCATGGGCAGTGCTTCGCAGAATCTACCACCGGATCGGAATCGCGACCCACTGAGAAGATCCGGCGATAAGCTCAGTGGGCTGTGTCTGTACTTAACCTAGTTGCATGTCTAAAGCCGATGGCATCGATTTTGATTGACCCAGTGCTGCAATAGTTCCCGCCTCTGACTGCTGGGCAAACATACGTGTGACCAAGTTTTTGTTTTTAACTCTTTTTCTGGACAATTACAACCTTACATGTATCTATATATTAATACGCGATGCATGACCGAGGAGTATGAAATTTGCCACATTTATAGAGAATATAGATGAGTGCAGAACGCAATTTTTTTTTTAAATTATACGTAATAAAAAAAAAAATTTTATTGCTTAGATGGGTGGACGAGCTCACAGCCCACCTGGTGTTAAGTGGTTACTGGAGCCCATAGACATCCACAACGTAAATGCGCCACCCACCTTGAGATATAAGTTCTAAGGTCTCAAGTTAGTTACAACGGCTGCCCCACCCTTCAAACCGAAACGCATTACTGCTTCACGGCAGAAATAGGCAGGGTGGTGGTACCCACCCGCACGGACTCACAAGAGGTCCTACCACCAATATATGAAGTCAATAAATAAAAATTACACATACTACCATATGTTTTTGACTCACACGCATTTAAACTCTTTTGGTTATTGTTTAAAGTCTGTGGTCCAATTGAGAACAGATTAATATTGTTTGTCTTTAATATTAATATATCTATAGTGTAGCCTTACGGCCTGGCCACGGGGATCGGCGGTGCGAACAGCGAAGCGGTGGACGAGGCGACCATTCGCGCAGCACCGTTTGCAGGCCACGGGTACTCACGTTCGCCGCCGCGACTAGTAAGGAAGTCCGACAGCGAAATGTCTATATCGAAATTATCTCGATATTGCTTACAAATTAATAGTTTTTTGGTTCAGGGCCTATTATTTGGAAAAGATTATGAAGTACATGATTTGAATAAGAATCGGAGTATACCTATAGATGGAGAATTCCACAAGAAGTACGAGAAATACTTTGGGTGGCTAGACTTCCAAATAGCTGGTCCAGCTAGTATTTCAGCTAATTTTTTTTATTGCTTAGATGGGTGGACGAGCTCACAGCCCACCTTGTGTTAAGTGGTTACTGGAGCCCACAGACATCCACAACGTAAATGCGCCATCCACCTTGAGATATAAGTTCTAAGGTCTCAAGTATAGTTACAACGGCTGCCCCACCTATCAAACCGAAACGCATTACTACTTCACGGCAGAAATAGGCAGGGTGGTAGGTCACACGCTCACAAGAGGTCCTACCACCAGTAATTATGCAAATTATAATTTTGAGGATTTCATTTTTATTACACGATGTTATTCCTTCACCGTGGAAATCAATCGTGAACATTTGTTGAGTACGTATTTCATTACAAAAATTGGTACCCGCCTGATATTCGAACACCGGTGTATCGCTCAACACGATTGCACCGGACCGGACGTCCGTTAGGCCACGACGACTTTAAAATTACAAAATAAAAAATAAATAAAAAATATAAAAATTTCGGCGTTAATTTTTCGCGGCGAAAACAACTAAACTCATTTAATCACTGAACTATTCGCCGCGACTACCGCTCGACTCCGTGGCTCGCGCCGTCCGCATTCATGCATTTGTTTTGCTCGCCCGCCGCATCGCGCGATTCGCTCGGTACATTTCGCCGGTCGCTTCGCCGGTCGCCGGTGCGCGTGGCTTGTTAGGTACATTTCTATGCGCTTATTTTAGTCGCTAGACGCTTCGCCGTTCGCACCGCGCGAATATTCGTATCGGCGAATGTCCCGTGGCCAGGCTGAAATCTGTGATTATAGAAGTATAATAACTCTGACAATATAATGTTCAAACTTATAATTTCAATTAATTATAGTCGAATTTCGACTACTGCGGGACCACTAGTGTGTATATAATAAGAAAACAACATTTAAAGCCGGAGGTTAGGTGGAGAGAACCCCACAGAATACGTGCCTTATGAAAATATCGCTTAAATAAAATAACGAGTGGCGGGCAAATAATCGAAAAAAAGAAAAAAGATACCAATAAAAACTCATAATCTAATTGAGCGGACAAAATCTATGTTTAGCCCGTCCTTTACTATGACCCCAAATGACGTCGCTAATACATGTTGAATTCAGATGAGTTATGTGAAGTTTATACGTTTTTTTTTTTAAATAAGATCTGTTTGCCTCCAAGTAATCAATGTCTCCTATAATGTAGGAAAAGAAAAATGTGTTATTTTATTTGCAGGTTTGACATAAATTTGTTGTTTATATCTTCATGCGGGAACGCGAGAAGTGAAATTGTGTGATTGTTGTGTTTTATTTTGTCTATTTAGTGTTTCTTCAGGTTCAAATGTGTAATAACGGTCCCTATTAACTGTTAAGTATCTGTGAAAACGGGAAAATAAAACAAAACCGGTGCGGCGGCACCCCTCCCATGCGGAGCAGGCGACGAGCGTATGCTCTGCCGTGTCCAAGTCGCAACCACAATGGTGGCACTCTGCCGTCGGCTCGGCTCCGATCCGGTGCAGGAACTCACCGAAGCAACCATGCCCAGTGAGCACCTGCGTGAGCCGGAAATTGAGGCGTCCTCTGTCACGATTCACCCAATCCACAAGGACCGGGCGAATCGCCTCGACGGTCCTACGACCAGCCGAAGGATCGCCAGCCGTCTGGACCATGACTCCAGCTAACACTAGCCCTAGCAAGAGCGGTGCTTCCTTTCTGAGTATCTGTTCTTAATAACGCACCGCAAAACACCGGTTGTATCTAACTTAAAACTTCTCTAGATACCAACGGTTGCCTGGAAGAGATCGCTTTTAGCGATTAAACTGTTTAATGTACAATTATACTTAGTATAATAATCCCTATGTATGCTTAAATCTTTAAAACTACGCAACGGATTTTGATGCGGTTTTTTTTTAATAGATAGAGTGATTGAAGAGGAATGTTTTTATGTATAATGACATCCATTAAATGGTGGAGAACTCAATAATACATTATAGTTTCCGAAGCGAAGCGAGGGCGGGTCGCTAGTATATCATAAATTAAAGTGTCTGTGAAGTGTTTTAAGTGTTCTAAGTGTTAATATAGTTTTAATTTATAAGTCGGTAGAATTTTTATTTATCCCGAACCCCAGCGTGTAACAATATGATCGCATCAAAGACGAGGTCAAATGAATATTCTAATAACACACTCCAAGAATACACATATAACGTATTTATAAATTTAAACATCATTCAAATGTGTATGTTTAAAATTTAAATTTAAAAACGTATATTTTACATGCAATTGTCCCCGAACCTTAATTCACTTGTGATGTGGATGCCCGAAACATTCTTATGAGACATGAAATATTAAAGACAGATAGAAAGAAAGATTGCTTATTGCCGAGTACTCTCTTCAAAATTTGTTTTAGGAAAGTTGCAACACCTAGATAGCATCAAGCAAGATACTCCAAACAAACCCAGAATTTGTAATTGAAGTCCCCCAAACCAACATTAGTCAGTCAATTTAATTATTGTCGCATCAATTTCATACAAACTGCAAGTCAGTGACAATTCCCATTTCCAAATTAATTATATCTGCTTCATTTTAATTTAAATGTGAAAATAGATTGTCAAAATAAAACAATTCACACAACTTCGCTGCTCGCATTAAATCTGTGATAGCTCAACTGTGGCAACACTCACAATTGTGTGTGTTGTGAGTGTTGCCAAATTAAAAATTATTTATTATTACAGGTTTTTTTTTTATTTCATGACCCGGGCTACACCTATCCTCAAACTAAATGCAGAAGCATGTAACTATCTAAATGACTTCTACTTTTTTATCCCATGACTTCTTTTTACTGCTGAAATAGATGGACGAGCTCACGGCCCACCTAGTGTTAAGTGGTTAGCGGGGCCCTTATACATCTACAATGTAAATGCCGCCACCCACATTGAGATATGAGCTCTAAGGTCTCAGTATACTACAACGGCTGCCCCGCCCTTCAAACCGAAACCCATTACTACTTCATGACAGAAATAGGCAGGGTGGCGGTACCTACCCTTGTGGATTCACAAGATATCCTATCACCAGTATATACTGCATTGTATGCCCTCTTTTTCCATTCAAGCAATGTCATCTCTGCACTCATACCCTTCGCTTACATTCTTCTTCTTCTAAATTGTTCCCTCATTACTGAGGATTGCTATCACGGGCATGCAAATATCGCCACGCACATAGGTCTGGTCTGTGGACCAGTTGTTGGATGCTGCCTCCAACTACTCTCCTCACAGTATCTAACCTTGTTCTCTTGCATATCTTTCACAAAGTCATCTGAACATTTTTAAAATGACCCCTCCTCAGATTTCTGTCCACTTTCATACCCACATTTTTTTTTTGACTACTAGAGCTTCACATAAAATGCCCATACCAAAACAGCAAAATAATAATAATTGAAATTACATTATTTTAATTCGCCCTTAAGACAATTGTGGCTAATAACTCAAGCATCATGTCACAAAGGAGTCACATGTTCCGATTTGATGAATCAAGACAGCATAAGCACAGCAAGCCTTTCTTCTCAATTAGACTGTCGACAGTTTCTTACGATATCTATTTGTCATAGACATGACAACATTACAGCAATAAGTCTTTATGTTTAGCTTGATTTAATTAATATTGCTTCCAGCTTATGGTATCATTAGAATGGGAATAATACAGTAGTTACATGCAGACATTGCAGACAGTGCCGTGCAGAGCCATCATTGTACAAACATGATAGCCTAAATCATGATAGGCTTCATTTAAAATGGCTGCATAAATATTAAAACCCTTTGCTAACGTATTATGAATTTTAAAATTACAAACCCTAACAATAATTATGGCTTGAGGAATTTTACAAACAAAGAAAATTTTCGGTTATATTGACGCAGAAGCATGCAGGTTTGTATTCGTTTATCATATAAAGCATTTAATCGACCGGCCGTTGAGTTATGACCCTTTGACTTGGAAAAATAAATTGCTTTGTTTTATTACATGGTCACAAAAAAAAAACCTCACCTTCTTGTCCGTATCCGCTGTCGTCTAATTCCTGGTTGTTTTCGTTCTCCGCCTGCAGCGAACCCATTTTACACTTAAAAAACCACCTTGATAATTTTAATGAGTCGGAAAAGTTTTTCACGTCAATGGTAGAATGTACACCAACGAATACGAAACGAACAAAGGGAATGACATGAATTAAAGCATATTAAGCCGGGTGAAGTAAACAAACTGCGTTTTGGAACGAGTCCAAGATTATTAAGAGCAGGTACTCTTTTGGTTTTCCTTTGGGACCGCAGCACTGACCTACGAAAATTTTTGACAGATTGACATGACAAAAACAAAATCGAACAAGAGATTAATTGGTGAGTGAGATGGGTTTATTGATTTTCATAGAGATGTTCTTAGTCGATTTATTCTGTTCCAATTTTACCATCGAGCAATTTCGTGATTTTGAAATTTATAAATTTAGTAAAACGGATCTAATACTTAAACAGCCATCTATATCAATATAAAAAATAATGTTTTAATTTCATGTTTTACTTATTCCTTCACGTTTAAAACATTACAAGGTAGAAACATTTTTTTTTAAATAATAACCTTCATTACGGTAAACTCTAATTTAGTTAAATCTAGACTTTAGGAATTAATGCAATAGGGATTAATAGCTATGAATATCTGCCATAACTCATAACCCAATAATGAAAAATACAACTTTAACAAAAATTTAATATATTACAAATGATACTTCATTCATTACTTACAATCCATTTTATGTGAGTAGGCGTGTACGCCTGTGTACTACGAAACTGCTCCATGCACCATTAGCCTTTAAAAAGCATTCAATTTTCTCAATATGAGCATGTCGAATATTTTTTAATACCTACTGAGCTTAACAGCATTATTTGACTGAAACTTGTATCCACAAATTGTTCATAGAGCAAGATTTTCAAATTAGAATGTAATGTAGCAACCAAATTCTGTGAAACAATTTTATTAACTATTGGCGCAGAAACAGCAGGAGCAGGTTCGTCTTTAGTCGATAAACTAACAAATTGACATTTCAAACAAATACAACAGCAAACAAATAACGTTTGCGTAACTCAATTTTAGTAGTACTTGGATACGAAAGAAAATAGCATTATTGACGAGTCTAGCTTAATTTTATAAAGCTATTTGCGAAAAATAGTTGCAATCCATACGGCAGGTGATTGTAGAATCCGATTTGGTCATTAATTCCACAAACAGCTGAAAAGGCTAGCGGTTTGACATTTTTGACTTTTGACATTCCTTTCACGCGATTACCTTCAAAAGCGCGTGGCGTTGCTTCAAAATATTTTTGTTTTTAAAACGCAATGGCGAAATCGATTAGGAGCAGATGGAAGCGAAAATGCAGGGCGATCAAGCGAGAACGGTATGCGGTAAAAGAATTAGCGCGATTGAAAAAAATGCTCGGCGTCAAAGATGAAGAGAAACCAGCTGGAAGTGAGGTTATGGAATCTGAGCAAGTTATATTTCTGGACGCGGGCGATTTAAAGAAAAGCAAAAAAGTATTAGAAGATATCGAAAAGGACAATGAAGACGTCGAAATGAGTTCAGATGATGAAAACGTTGTGGTCGATAGTGAAGGCGGCAAGAAAAGAGTTTTTAATACGAAAACTTTGAAAGATCAGAACGGCCAGTACCCGGTTTGGTTGCACAAACGTAAGATCGCCAAAATAAATAAAGACGGTAAAAAGAAGCAAAAAAAGAGAATTAAAAAGCGAAAGAAGTAATATTTTAATAAATTAGTGTTAAAAAAAAAAGTTTTTATTTTAATCCCGTCGAAAATATTTGACAACATTTTTTTTAAATGATTGACATAGAATATCGTTAAAGAATCGTTGCATTTCGTGAAATATTAAAACACTACTGGTTGTCTGTTTTGTTTATGGTAGCCAAGAAACCATTTGGGTGCAAACTTGTCTAAAACTTCAACTCCTACACGATATTGCATAAAACAAACAATCCTAAATTATTCATTTTTATGTATAAAATGCAGCGATATTATTATATGTTAAGTACAATTTGTAACACTTAAAGTTTCTAACTTCGAAGTTCTCATATTGTTGCAGTTTATTTACTAATTTAAAATATCTGTTAAATATATATATATGGCTAAATGTGTATATAAAGGGTGGTCAACTGATCCAATGCAGCTTTTGGTTCCATCGTGGCTAGGCAAAAATACAAATACATGGAAAGACTGCACAATGTAATCACTAATTACTGCATGTATCATCTTTATCTTTATCTTGTATTATTTGTTAATGGCCTTTCTGTCCCATTATTTATCCTATATAATAAAATATACTACTCATTTGTATACTGAACTATATTGTTTCATTAAATTTCAAGCAATGTTGGTAGATTGGAAATGGTTTTGTCGGTAAACAGTAGATCTTGGTTCTATTCAAGTTGTGTACCTCTGGTGTATACGATTCTCTGTGAAATTATATATGATAACACACAAAATTGCCACAACTCAGTGGTCAAATTGTTGGAAATACAATTAAGTCAACATTTGTACATGTTGGCATAATTGGGCTTTAGAAGCCTCATCATTACCTCTACATTAGTTCTGTTCTCTCTGTAGCCAAAGCTGATAAATTATGTCAATAATTTTGTTTTTTTTTTGTATTTAGAAGGAATTATGTCAATTTCAGGACTGTTACATAAAATTAAAATTTTCAAATAAAATTGTTCTCAATACAGTTGTTAAAATTTATTAGCAGGTAAGATCTTGATCTTAATAATATTGGCCCTTAGACCAACGCCAGTAGATGTATAGTAATTTAGATGAGTTCATATTGATCACAGAACCATTAAATCGATATTTCACGTCTTAAACCACTTTATAAGCATTCACACTGGCAACAGCTCTCCCTAATTCAGATGTATGAGTATCCGATTTTAAATGTTGATCTACAACTGGATTTGGCAAGATGATGTTACATATTGTGCAGTAATAACCATTGCCACGGAGCTGTAAGAAAGATTAACTACAACATAACTGGGATAAAAAGTTTCATGATATAACATAGTGTTCACAAATGTGCGTCTTAATTTCACGTCGAATCTCTCAATGAGATCAATCCGAATGACTCCACTTAAGGTAAATTATTATATTGATAAATTTAAAATTTAGTACTAATCTGTGAACTGAATATAATTACTAAGCGAATAAAAAAAAAATTATAATTTTTTTTAATCCCTTTATACGTTTAACTAAAATTAAATTGAAATTTCTTTTAAGCTTATGCAAATTATTGTCCTAAACAGAAATACATTTCATACTTACGTTTCGTATCAAATTTTCTCCATAATCCTCCATATTTGGATTAGAAGTCATAGCTTTTAAATGGCCGGCGGTTTTTTTGTGATATTCTTTATAGGCATGATCCAAGTCCATTTCTCTGTTACAAAATACACACTTATACACGCTTCCCGCTATTATTAGCCCGTGGTAGCCATCAGAAGAAACAACAAGTTTGTTATTATTTTTCAAAGTTACAATCACATATTGTTTTTCTGAAACACATTTTTTTGCTTTTTCATTCGGGTCCGTTATGCATTTAGGCCTTCGCAATGGTGGAAACGGCTTTTTTTTAGGAATTTGATTCATATTTCTTGGCGCAGAAATGTAGCCGTTTATTTAGAATTCAATCTTAGCGGGTAAAGACTAAAGATTCTTTAGTGCTAAATTATCTATAGCGGGTATTTTCATTTCTGTCATAGGACTTTTTAGCGGGAACGCGAGGAGTGAACTTAATGTGAATTGTTTTATTTTATCTATGTGTTTCTTAGGTTCAAATGTGTAATAACGGTGATTTGTTAACTGTTTTATGTGTGAAAGTGCACAAATGTAGGAAAATGAAACCAAGCCGGTGGATGTAGCTTCTCGGGATCCTCCAAAAAGCCTACTGAAAAAGTCTCAGTAAATAACCACAATTTTACTGAGATTATATTTCATCCTATATTATCTCATCCCATTTCATTTAATTTCATCTCAGTTGATTAATATCTCAAATTAATCATCTTCATTTCATTTGACTTCATTTTTCATAAAAATAAGAATATAAATTAAAATAAGACTTGGCCTAAAGGTTTTAGTGACTAGGTCATAAAATCCCTTAAAAAAAAGTTTGACGTTTGATAAGCTTTGTGTCAGTTTGTGTTTGTTGTTTTCGCGTTTACAGGTTAGAACATTAAAAAATGAATTTTATGTAAACTTAAAATTATTATTGCCGCTAAATATAAATAGTTCAAATCATTAACTAAATTTCTACCGAATTTAAAATTTTTTGCTGTGTAAAAGCTATGCATAGCTACAATCGCAATATAAGTTAAAGCCTCATATTATTGTGGTATTCATTCGCCTGTCTTGGAATAAACAGTATTAATCGTCAAGAAAACTCGGACAATCTGTAAAAAAATATGCAAAAATACAAGTAACCACTCTAAAAGAAAAAATGAAAATTTAAATATTAATTTAGTTAATAATGTTCATTCGAATCTACAAATTCTAATTTAGAATATTTTTGCGAAATACCTTTGTCGTGTGGCAAACGCCTTTTTTTCCAGTGACCATTAATCACGGAATGTCGCAAGATGGTCCCATTGTTTTCGTGGATGTAGCTACTGAATACAAAAATGTATTTACACCCGAAGAACCTGTTACGGAAACAGTAGCCGTCCAGAACAAGTATGTTGAATGCCCATATTTACATCAACAATTTAAAAAAAAGTTCAAATTGAAGAGCCATTTGCTAGAACTTTCTAGTGTTTTGTAGGTGACAGAAATAAACACATTCCAGACGAGATTCTTTGAAGATACTCGTGGACACTTACACCAGACTAACAAAAATGCTAATTAAGTCTCTCACTTTATTTGAGAACCCAACTAGGCTCCACTGTAGACAGCATCAGTAAATGATAATGCCATTAAATGGCTCCTAGAAAAAATGATAATGATAAAGTAATAAATTATTATATATACTTATAAATTGTTATTTTTATTTTCTATAATAATGTAGTACACTAATAGCACATTGCAACATACCTGCTATTTCTTTATGTTTTCCAGGATTTCTGTAAATGAAACGGTTGTCTGGAAGAGATCACTTTTAGCGATAAGAACACCTTTTACAAACATATCTGCTTGTTGACTGTTTTTTAATGTGAATTGTGTTTTGATGTGCAATAAAGTGTATTCTCTCTCTCTCTCTCTCTCAGTCATTATTATTTTATCATATAATTTTTTCTTTATTTCTCAATATTGAAGCCAGGTGGAATAAGCTAATAACCTATCTGGTGCTAAAGAGCAATCGAGCCTCGCAGATATTTTACATTTGAAGATCGATATCCTGTTTGAGACAGCTTTTATACTCTTCAAATCAGGAATCAGAATAAGCAAGCAAGTTGTGGCTATACCCTTGCCGCCTAGGCTATGCCCTCGCCATGAGTAATTACACAAATAACTAGTAAATTCGAATAGAATAACTTCAGAATTGTTCGAGATGATACCGGCATCTCGTTTTTACCATCGCACCGCCCGCCACCGGAGTAGATTTCATCCATACTACCTGGAGCCACTGCGGTCATCCACAGTGTGTTTCCAGAGATCTTTTTTGCCACGTACCATCCGGCTATGGAATGAGCTCCCCTCCATGGTGTTTCCCGAGCGCTATGACATGTCCTTCTTTAAACGAGGGTTGTGGAGAGTATTAAACGGTAGGCAGCGGCTTGGCTCTGCCCCTGGCATTGCTGAAGTCCATGGGCGACGGTAACCACTCACCATCAGATGGGCCGTATGCTCGTTTGGCTACAAGGGCAATTAAAAAAAAAACTTCCAAAAGTCTAAAACGATCATACTACATATGAATAAATAAAATTGCAGCACCAATACGAGTAGCATCCAGAATTTCAAGTGTAATGAGTGCAATAGAACTGTAGACAGTGAAGAGAAATTAAGTCAACACATACGGAGGGCACACCGCGGAGAAAATGCTTTTCAATGCTCGATGTGTCAATACTCGACATACAATAAAAGTGGATTCGAAGAACACGTTAGGATACATCAAGGTGAGTTCTTTCTGATTCCGTATTAGACATAAAATATACTATTACAAATAATTTATAAGTATCACAAAGGGTGCTTTATGAGAGAAGATGGGCAGTGATTGTTTATGCTTCCAATCATCTTACTGCATGAATACTTACTGGTGGTAGGACCTCTTGTGAGTCTGCGCTGGTAGGTACCACCACCCTGCCTATTTCTGCCATGAAGCAGTAATGCGTTTCGGTTTGAAGGGTGGGGCAGCTGTTGTAACTATACTGAGATCTTAGAACTTATATCTCAAGGTGGGTGGCGCATTTACGTTGTAGATGTCTATGGGCTCCAGTAACCACTTTACACCAGGTGCGCTGTGAGCTCGTCCACCCATCTAAGCAATAATAATCTGGACAATCATTTGATGGCGAATGCCACCACCTCTCGAGGGTCCAGATCTATATCATAATGGTATAGTATTTATGCAAATCATCTGTTTGATTTGATCACACTATGTTATTCCTTCATTGTCAAAGGCATTCATGTGCATGAGATAAGTACGTACCTTTTGATATTTTTACACAAATCCATCAGAAATTTAAGTGGTTTTCTTTCTGTTGTGAACAATCACAGTAAAACGGGTGATCAAGATAACAAGTATTTCATACAATAATAACACAACTTATAGAGACTTGTCGTTAAGTTGCCACGTCATTTCGGATCCTCCCGATCCACTAACGGTGCTTCTAGGTACCTCAAGCACCGGTCATCGTTCTCGTCGAACCCGTCGCTTGCGACGAAGGGCTCGGCGAGTAAATTGACCCACAGACACAGCCCACTGAGTTTCTCGCCGGATCTTTTCAGGGAGTCGCGTTTCCGATCCGGTGGTAGATTCTGCGAAGCACTACCCTTGCTAGGATTAGTGTCGGCAACGTCGTCAGGCTCAAAAGCCACGTAAGCTCACCTACTTGTTAGGTTATGCTGACATAGCCTCTCAAGGCTATCAGCTTAAATAGTAAAAAAAAAACGTTAAGTTGCTACTTAGTAATGAAATATTAATGTTCTAGTAATTTATTCCAGGTATAAAACCATTTAAATGCTCCTACTGCCCTTATAGGAGCGTTTCGAAGAAATACGCCAAGAAGCACGAACTGATCCACCGGCCCGACAACCCGTTGAGATGTCAGCACTGTCCTTACATAGCGCGGAACTATCGCATGTTGAATTCCCACCAGAAGAAGTTGCACGGCAACGAGAAACAACGGGTTATCATCGCGTGCACGTTGTGCGGGAAGAAATTCGACGATATGAACGTTTATTTCGCTCACAAGAAACGCAGGAAGCAGTGTGACGAGTGCGGTCTAGAGGTTTGTCATCAGGCGATGAACAGGCACAAACACGAGAAACACGGCGTGAAAAGAAAAGTTCGCGGCAAAGACGTTTTCACATGTAAAATATGCGAATGGTCTTCGGTAAATAAAGTTAAGGTTTTGTTGCACATCATTCATCACCCCGAACAGGATTTGAGCGATTGCAGTTTCGATTTGAGCGTTCTGAAGAAATGTCAAATTTTGCCGCCATAACGTCGTGGAGAGAATAATATGTGTGCATAGAAATTTGGCGCGAAATATATTTTTTTAAATGTCAAAATTTTGATTAAAGTACACGCGATACCGTATCTATGGAAAAAGGCCCTATAGCAAAGGGAAATAAAAATATCGCGCTCTGTATAATCTGCTTTTAGTCACAAGTTCCCTCCTAAAATATAAATAAATGAGTTTTTGTTCTCCGAATTTAACAATGTATTATAGTCTGGACTATAGATTTTGACATTTAAGCATTTGGACTTTGTAAGAAGAACTTGTTTGTTTGATGTTGTTTTTTTAATTGAATTATGAAGTTTGAGTTTATGAGTAATGTATATAAAATGAAATAAAAGAAGAATAAGTATATAACACAATAGGCAAAGGTATACATGAAATAAACTTATTTTGAGATATTTTTATTTTTGTTTACTTTCCAAAGCCGGGCATGCGTTCTTGTGGTGCCATTATGTGTTTGTACCGGTAGTTTCCGGATAACCAGCCGTAGTGGCCAAGCGACGATGACGATTCCGCGAATCGAGTGAATAATAAGTATCTGTAATTGTCAACGAATGATTAACTCGGTTTTATAGTACATTGCTGCTCCACCTTCCAAAACCGCAACGCATTACTGTTTTAAGGCAGAACTAGGCCTAACTGTATAGGCTCGCAAGACTCCTTACCACCATATTGCAGTTTCAAACTAAATTATGGTAAAAAAGTTTATTGCCCGTGTAGGCCGACGAGCGTACAGCCCACCTGATGTGAATGGTTACCGTCGCCCATGGACTTCAGCAATGCCAGGGGCAGAGCCAAGCCACTGCCTACCGTTAAGTACTCTCCATAAGCCTCGTTTGAAGAAGGATATGTCATAGCGCTCGGGAAACACCGTGGAGGGGAGCTCATTTCAAAGCCAAGATAGCTTTCTTCTATTACCTCGATGAGGCGCAAAAGGACCAACTTAGCGCTGAACTGGTGACCTTCTCAGAGTCTTCGCCTGGTGGTGGGCTAAATTCTAAACAAAAAATAATAATAATTAATACAGTTCTATTTCCTTGAATCCTCCTTCCTACTAATATTATAAACGCGAAAGTTTGTAAGAATTTATGGAGTAAGTTTGTTACTCTCTTCTTGCAGGAAAACGCTAGATTAAACAGGAAAAGTAGTTTGTTTTATTATGTCCACGGCTGACGGAAGTCGAAGCAAATCCTCAAACGTAAGCCCTAACGTAAAAATCTTATTGTCTAATGTGACTATACTGAGACCTTAGAACTACATCTCAAGGTGTGTGGCGCATTTACGTTGTAGATGTCTATGGGCTCCAGTAACCACTTAACACCAGGTGGGCTATGAGCTCGTCCACACATCTAAGCAATAAAAAAAAAAAATAGTGTAGTCGGCGAAAGTCTAAACCAATAACAGTCATCGGTTGACCATCCCTTACGATTTACTAGTTCGTAAATTTCGCGTTGCTTGAACACCGATTTAGTTCTTCTAAAAGAGGTCGGTTCGTAATTGAAGACAAGTGGATGAAGGGGTTAAGTACCATTTTTAAGTTTTTTGAGTTTTTACATTGAATTTTTTTTAAATTAAGTATCATTAAGAGTATCATTCTCTTCACTGCGGCTACCGGTGGGTGTAACCGCGCATTCACCTTATATCCCTATATAGGGTGAATGTGCTACAAGCGATGAAGGTGCTATATACGAAGAAAAACTACAAGTCATTCCCGCAATGAACCAAAGGGAAACGCGGGTGACTGAAAATTAGCGCTGTTCGATTTATCGACTTTGAACAGTATTAGCTGAGTCACCTTCTTTTGCCTTTTCTTTTTTTTGTCTTTTCTTTTATATGTATTTTATTCTATTTAATATGAAAGGAAATAAATGATTTTATTATTATTATTAATATTATTAACAAAAGTTTGTTGCTCGTTATCTCAAAATTAACAAAGTGTATCATATCCCCTTCATCCACTCGTGTCTTCAATTGTGACCGTGGCCAGTCTCTTTTGCCCCCGTTGTAAAGCGGAAGAAAGGTAACCTTATGCATTCCATTTTCACATCCAGATTAAGGCGGTCAATCTCCACAACGCTACAGTCCGCAGAAAAATCAGTGTGTGGCAGCAGCCATGATAGAACAAAAGGTATTCGACTGAAGCGTACATTGCACTAAAGACATGTTCGCTGATAAAGTATATGTTGAGACCGACAACATTCGCAGCGTCGGTCTTCAGAGCAACTTCATCCGTTTGGTAGAAGATATTGTCTTCATTGATCCCTCCAAAAGTGACAGGTTTTTGGCCAAACCAGGCATGATCGATTGGTTCCGATGTAGTCTCACTTGCTTTCCACGTAAGTATTAAAAGGAAAAAAGGATTTAGATTTTGTTTAAAATCAAAGTTAGGTACCTTCCCAATGCTTGCAATAATACAGATCTCCCGAACAGTGATTGATAAATGTGTAAATCTTTAAGTATTTCCCGTAATTCCTGTTCACGTTCAGGCAGACCGGGGAGTAGGTGTCTGGGCACGAGTAGGGACACAAGTGAAGATCAAATGCCGTATCCACCTCGTACAGAGTACTGTAAGTCGCTTCTTGAGATCGGAGTGGTGCCTCTAAAAATGTTATGCATAAAACTACCTCGACCCGCGGTAGAACTTCCCTAAATCGCTTAGGATTTTCACTAAAAATATCTACCAGCTGAGTGGACGAAATGAGCTCATGAAAATCGTGCATGCCAAGAGCTCTAGACTTGAAGAAGGACATGACACAGCAAGGATTTTGTTACGCCGGTAAGAGTCAAGTCATCTATCGCCGAATAGCCGATACGAGTATCAAAGGACCTAGTAAGGTCTAGAACGTTCGAGAAGTAGAACGCCATCTATTGTCAGATAGCGAAAACACACAAATCAAAGATACACGACTTGTGAGGAATGTTCTCGACGATTCTAGGGATATCGTATCAACTATAAAAGCGTTGCAGAGATGGCACGCAGTCAGCCAGTAATGATGAAGGTTTGGGCGGCTGTGGTGCAATTATAGAAAGTTAACGAAGTCATTTCAAACAATTTCTCAAAGCAAACCAGTACACTTTAGTGGGATTTTTATTGCTATAGAAAGAAACATGAAGTAACAGCTAAGTTTACCTAATGTGATTAAGATTATTTAGTACAGTGTTGTCTACAGGCAGGCGTGAAAAACGAAACGACATAGAGACAGACGCTGAAATCGGATTAAATTACACACAAATTACGTAACAATACTTACTGGTTACGTAATCGAATCTATCTGTTCTATTGTTAAATTGTAGAGTGAAGTTTTGATTTAGTTTAGCGCTGCTTGCAGTTTCGTTTTCTGGTTTAGACGAATCCCGTCTTGCGTTCAAATATTCTGAACAAGTACCATCACTGATTATGTAGTATTCTGAAAATTTTGTGAATTTTAACACTCGGCAAAACCGCATCTCCACTGCGTGTCAAAAGATGGAATAATATATCGTGTAAGGAAAAATTCAAACAGTTTCTTTATAGATTCTTTTTTGACGTGATAACATCTTATAAATCGAAGAAAACGGGCTGCACGTACGAATAAGTGTCACGTTCCGCCTGAGCCTGAGTGTACGAGCACGGAACAAGCGATAGAGAGGCACCAAGCCTCGGCCCAAGCGTTGGCTTGTGACACATATATATCTCTGTTAGGTCTTCTTCGGAGGCGCTCGGGCAGCTGTTAGCAAATCCCACCCCTCCTGGCTCAGCCTTTGCTCGCCCACCTGTCCTGGTGAAACTGGAAAGGCCTCTGGGCCACCAGTAATCCTTCAGTCATAAATATATATATATATAAATATATCTCGCGTGACGTCAGAGCTAGCAGTTCGAATAGTTCCGCTACTGACGTTATCACGTAAAACTATCGTCCGTAAACCGACTTTACATACAACCAATTATTATTATTTTTCATTACAGTTTAGTTTCGACTATTTAGTCACCGTTAACGCAGTTACCTATTTTTATTTTAGGCCTACGCTATGAATATAATGTAGGTTGTACCGAATCTCACTTCCTTTACGCATGAAATGAGGAAATATGAAGAAAAAAAAAACGTTATCGTTCCGAAACGCCTGACATAAGTGATAACTTAAACTAATCTAAGTTGAACTATTTAATAAAATAATAAAAAACAATAGGTTTTGTATCAAGATTTGTCACTGGTCGGTCCCGAGTAAAGGGATGATGCCGTAACAGCCTCTGTACTCAATGGCTTAGGATTTCAATCGATTATACAGTCCTTACCGTTGTCCGGTGTATCACACATGTTCTCCAAAAATAAATAGCAGGAATTAACGAAATCTTTATATTCCCGCTGATTATCGTTCCTAACGGCACATAGCAATGTATCATTCGACTTACAAATCGCATCCCTACTGATGCAAATCGATTTTATCCTATCGATGTTCAAATGTGTAAAACTATCCTTTTTAGTTCCGTTCGAATCTGGCAACTGTGTATTCAATAACAAACTCGAAACGTCAAGAATAGGCAAAACTAAAAACGCGCGAAATACGCGAAAATAATCCATTTTATGTTACGATATAATTTATGGAGGTTATAAAAAAATACATTTTTATAATAGTTTTCGTTTGATTTTACGTTCGTCCATCAAACGCGCCTTTATTTTATTCTTGATATAAAAGAGAGTTTTAAAATTAACAAAACATATTAACGCTTTGGCTGTTTCCGTTGATGCATAACAATTTACTGTTACAAAAAATATTATAAATAAAATAACAAAAATTTAAATTTTAACAAAAATATTTATTTTCAAGTATGTATAAGATTTCTTAAATAAATAAATATATTTTTAGAATACCTTACAAAATATTGCTTCAAATCTGTAATTATAGGTAATATTTTTTAAGCATGATAAATGTTAAATAGTCAATAATTCAAGTTACGGTATGTAGGTATGTATTATTATACACAAATATATAATTATTGTATTGTTAAAAAAATAATGAGTCCTTTATAAACTATATACAAAGTATTGTATAAAAACTACTGCTTATTTTTCTGGTTCTACATGAATATTATAAATATACTTAGACTAGAAAGTCAAAGTAACTTTAAGTTAATCCAACTTAATCTCATAGATTCGCAGTTTGGATACCGAATTTCATATACAAAAAAAATCATTAGTAAATAAAATGCAACTTACATTGTTAAAAAGATATACATTCTTTTTTTGGTAACTTCTAAGCCACTATGTTTCTATCGATAATTCTACAATCCATTTTTTAAATTAATTTCATTTTTTTACTTAGTAATAAACTTATTTAGGTCATAATTTTTTTTAATAAAAATAGCCTCTATTGGATTGCTTCAACCATTTATGGCAAACACAAACGGACAAAACTGTTTTAAATAAATTATCTAAACAACTTCAAATTAATGGCCTCATCTTGATATAAATACATTTACATACATTTTTATTTTCAAGAGATTTAAAACAAATCTTTTACAGCAACTCTGTTAAATGATAAGAATAGAATCGAAACAGATTTTATTAGTTTATTTACAGAACTTATAGTGGCATCTTGTCGGGTAGGACATTTTGTCGGGTCGTGGCATCTTGTCGGGTAGGACATTTTGTCGAGTAGCGGCATCTTGTCGAGTAAGGGCATCTGTCTCGGACTTTGTGATTTTTTTATTTAATTTTATTGTTAATTTATATTTTACTCGTTACGGGTAGTAACCTCATGGCCTCCCTGTACCCGGTATCCGTGGCGCCGTGTACAGTCGAGAAATGAGTCCGATCCGTGGCTTCGCCGGCGAACAGGACCCTTGGTTTACCGGCAGAGTCCAGCAATGGTTCGCCCAAGTGGATCCTGGCGTCAGGGTACTTTGGCGCGTCTACGTTATCGTAAGTGTAGCTGCCTCGTGTGAACGGATTGCTGTGCCAGTCCGACCTAGGCATGAACGTTTATTAATTCAATTCAACTCAAATGATTTATTTGCCAAAGACATGGTACACAATACACATGGTAATCAACAAATTAAAGAGCGGACGGTTAGCGTGGTATGGACATGTGATGCGTAGAGAGACTAGGAGATGTATGGAAATGGTAGTGCAAGGTAGAGAGGGAAGATGTCGATCAAAGAAGACATGGATGGAGTGTGCGAATGACGATATGAGAGAGAGAGAGAGAGAGAGAGGAGTGAGTGTTGAGATGACGACTGATAGAAGAGAATGGAAGATCCGTCCCCGAACCCGTCGCTTGCGACGAAGGGCTCGGCGAGTTAATTAACCCAAAGATACAACCCACTGAATTTCTCGCCGGATCTTCTCAGTGGGCCGCGTTTCCGATCCGGAGGTAGATTCTGTGAAGCGCTGCTCTTGCTAGGGCCAGTGTTAGCAACACCTCCTGGTTTGAGCCCCGAGAGCTCACCTACACGCAGGGATTACGATGATATAACCTCTCAAGGGTAGGCTAGGAAAAAATAAAAACCTTCTCATCTAAAAACAAAAAATACTCACCTTATCATTGCGACTGGTTCCGGTATAGTGAAGTGTTTTCCCAGAAATTTCCTGAGTATCTCCATTATTTTCCTTTTGACCACGTCTTCGGGTAGCTTCTCCACCTTGAAGATATTCGATCCAGTTTAAAATAGTCTGGTCTTACGTTAAGATACCAAGAAAAGAATACATCCAGGTGACCCTGCTATAACACGGTATTTTACAACACGGTTCCACTATAACACGAAAAGAAAAAATCCCTAAAACCCTTATAACCCAACTACGAAATACGTACTTAACAAATGTTCACGATTGACTTCAACGGTGAAGGAATAACAGCGTGTAATAAAAATCAAACCCGCAAAATTATAATTTGCGTAATTACTGGTGGTAGGACCTCTTGTGAGTACGCACCGCACGGGTAGGTACCACCGCCCTGCCTATTTTTGCCATGAAGCAGTAATGCATTTCGGTTTGAAGGGTGGGGCAGCCATTGTAACTATACTCGAGACCTTAGAACTTGTATCTCAAGGTGGCATTTACGTTGTAGATGCCTATGACTACTCAATATCAGGTCGGATGTGAGCTCGTTAAACCATCTAAGCAATAAAAAATAAATAAAGAAATAAAAGGTTGAGATGTTTCATTCACGAAAATTCCCCTCCTTTTTGTACTGGCTTCTGTCTCATATAACATGGTTTTGCACAACACGGGACTTTGTAGGAACGTATATACCGTGTTATAGCAGGGTGACCTGTGTATATATAAGGATATAACAACCTTAGAGACTTGGACCTCATAAGGTCGACTATCACTTAAAACAAGAACCGTGGTCTCTGACCGCCTTCCCAAAAACAACATACATCAAAAATTACTGGTGGTAGGACCTCTTGTGAATCCGTACGGGTAGGCACTACCAACCTGCCTATTTCTACCGAGTAGCAGTTTCAAAGGTGGGTGGCGGTATATACGTTGTTGATGTCTATGGGCTCTGGTAACTATTTAAAAAATGGTTGGACCGCGGCCCACTTGTTTAAGCAATAAACAATTTTAACCCCCAATCATACAATCATGCACAAGATACACATAAAACAAACATGCACATGGCTATCAAAGTTGTAATGTAGTTAGCCCTTTCGCTACTATCGACTATATGATACTGGCCACAAAACTCCGCCTATAAACGATGGGTGACTTTAGCCACTGGCCACAAAATTTCACCTATACACGATGGGTGACTATAGCCACTGGCCACAAAACTTCGCCTATACACGATGGGTGACTAGCCACTGGCCACAAAACTTCGCCTATACACGATGGGTGACTATAGTCACTGGCCACAAAAGTCCGCATATACACGATGGGTGACTATAGCCACTGGCCACAAAATTTCACCTATACTTGATGGGTGATGTGCGCATGTTCAGTACTGATCTCTGTTTCCTGGGAAACACTTTATAGCCGCCAGCCGTAGCGAAAGGGTTAATCTAATGAAGAGGACGCTTAAGTTAATTAAAAATACTTTTACAGTTTAATCATGCATTTCCTATAGTCATTATAGCGAGGTTAAAGACTGGTTTAATCGCCATTTCACTTGTACACGCGACATTTATCTTCGTAATTAAAGGTGCGTTTTATTAGCACCAACAGTTCGGTTTTTTTAAGTTAATTGAACTTCTATTAAATTTACACCATTCAAACATTCATTAAACTTTAAATGGATCTCCTTTAAAGTCGCAAAAATATCGCTTAAAAAAACAGTCTTTCACCCCTCGATATAACCTGGCTTCGAATGATAGCAGAATGCATACAAACCAGTTTGGCCCCGTTTCCACTTGTCCACAACGTCATGGACTTGTCGGATCCTTTGGGGCAACTGGCGCCAAAAATTTGCGTCATCCACATATCTTCACTCCTCACCCTCTTCAGGCAATTCTCGTCCCACAGAAACCCGAAGAAACTAAGACCTTTCGGCCACCATGCCCGTTCGAACGACAGTACAATCTTGTCTACAACACCTATAGACGTGCTGTTTATTGCTTTTATTTTTTTTCCTGGGAGGGTAGGTCGAAATAATGTTTTGTGACTGAAATTACCAATGTTAAATGTGCGTGTTAGTTCCGTGCGCTGTGCTAATGTCCATGTCAGTGCATTATACCAGATTATTGGCAAGTTAATTGAGTGACAAAGTCGGGAGATTTTTACGAAGTTGTGACGTAATAATAATAATAATTAATATTTGTGTCGGTTTGATAGTGAAAAGTTTCAATCAACACCTTAAGAAACTTTCGTTATCTAGCTGGGTTAGGGGCCTGATACAGAAGGCAGTTATCCTCGACACTGCGCGCATTGTGAGGAGGTTTCTCACTCTGGAGTCCTAACCACTGGTTGCTTGTGTCGTAGACACCGCCATCAGCGACAACCTACTTTTATATAGCTAGTGTTTTTTAAAAATTGTATATTTTTATATCTTTTAAAAAAAATTGTATAATTAAAAAGATTTTAAATAAATATATATGTAGATAATAATAATAAAGCTTTTTTTTAACGTGATACAAAATTGCGAAACAGGATAATTATGAATATTATCGCGAGTACATTAATCGATTTTATAATAAGGCACGTTCGAGACGAGTTATCCGGATAAAAACCGACGGCGAATCTATGGTTCGAATGCGATGTGAATTCAGAATTGACTTTTTGGCGGGAACGCGAGGAGTGAAGTTGTGTGATTTGTTTTATTTTGTCTATTTAGTGTTTCTTCGGGTTTAAATGTGTAATAATGGTGGTTTATTAACTGTTTAATACCTGTGAAAGTGCACAAATGTGGGAAAATGAAACAAAGCCGCTGGACGTAACTTCTCGGGATCCTCCAAAAAGTCCACTGAAAATATCTTAGTAAATGCCCACCATTTTACTGAGATTATATTTCATCCCATTTCATTTCAAATTTCATCCCAGTTGATTAATGTCTCAAATTAATCATCTTCATTGCATTTTTCACTCCATAATATCATTTTTCATAAAAATATGAATATAAAATAAAATAAGACGTGACTTAAAGGTCTCAGTTACCAGGTCATAAAATCCCTTAAAAAAAATGAATTCAGAATATTTAAATTCCTTTTAAAACGACGGATAATAATTGTTTAATCGATTGGCTGTTAATTAGTTTCATTTGTGTCAGAGTGAAATATATAATATTATTGTATTTATCATTAGTTCTTTATGTGTAAAATAGAGAAATTGTCATTATATTATTGACTAGCGACTCGCCCTCGCTTCGCTTCGGGAGCATTAAATTTTATTATTTACAGCTGCGTCCCGCGATGTTACCCGCGGTTATTGCGCGGCGCCCCGCGGCTTCAGCCTCGGGTGAAGCCGCAGGGCGAAGCTAGTCTAAAAAAAAGTAGCCAAGTTACTCCTTATATCTTCAGCTACCTATCAGTGAAACTCTCGTCAAAATCGGTCCAGCCGTTCCAGAGATTATGCTATACAAACCGACAGACAGACAAAAATTGTAAAAAATATATATTTTGGTGTATACCGTATATATATTAATATGCAAGTAGTAAAAAGATGTTATTTCAATATTACAAACATACACTCCAATTTTATTTATTTGTATAGATATATAGTTTGTTTTCTTTTTCAAACGGTAAGTTCAGCGCTGTTATCAGACGATTATTCACCTGTGGTTATCCGGAAGGCATCGCTGCCAGCGAGAGCCACCTTTTCCCAAATCTATGTCAAACAGGCAGCCGATCGTGACGACTCGTGACAAATCGTCCGCAGCCGGATCTTCAATCGCGAACCACTCGATTTTAATATACGAGGTTACTTTAGTAGGGTTCTTATTTATGCAGCCGTCTGCTTGTGTGTGACGGCGCCGACCATGCGTTGTTGTCGGAAGGATACCAAAGCCATCATTAAATCCGAGCCAGCGGAAAGCATGCAAGATTCCACATATCACTGACCATCATCGCGGTGTCGTATTTCGTCCAAAACGTCAGGCATTCCTCGCAGCCCTTCGGTACGGTATAGCCTACGATATCGGTGGTCCAATCGTCTGTCTCGTTCTTGCTAAGGCCATCTCCCTTCAGCCAGAAGAGATAGAAAGCTTCGCGGTCCGAACGCCACCATTTCACGTCGAAATGAAAAATAGCTTTGCCTATCAAGCCCATGGCTATTTTGTTGATGGCGGTTACTTTAGTTTGTGGTAGCGTTGGCGTGAAAAGTGCGCTGTGTCTGAAATTATTTCCTTTTTTAGTGTTACCATGTTGACATTGACAGCTTAGATATGCCCCACGTCCGGTGCCCTCATCACGTTATATATAACATGATTTGTATTAACATTGGAATGACTGATTTCAAGTCATTCTCGGTATGTATTGGGTGCTATGCACGATGAGGTAGCTGGGGGGACAAGCCCCCACCCCGACGTAAACACCCCCATAAAACTCATGATATATTTTTTTTACTCCCTATTCTAGTAACCTCGAGGGGTTATTCTAGATTCACAGAATTAGTAGATGAGCTCACGGGGCTCAAACCTGACGTTGCTAACACTAACCCTAGCAAGAGCCATGCTTCGCAGAATCTACCACGGGATCGGAAGCGCGACCCACTGAGAAGATCCGGCAAAAAACTCAGTGGGCTGTGTCTGTGGGTTAATTTACTCGTCGAGCCCTTCCGACCCGAGCGACGGGTTCGACGAGCGATGACCGGCGCTTGAGGTGGCTAAAAGCTCCGTCAGTGAATCGGGAGGATTCGCAATGACGTGTTTTGGGCGACGTCGACCGTTTACCATTCGATCCGCAGGATCGGAACTGACTCATGATATAGATAACACTATTAATCAAAACTCAATCAAATTTTTTATAATCACATGTAGTCAAGTTTCATATCTATTCTGTTTTCTTTTGTATCTACTGCAGTTTTTTTTTAAACTATTACAAACTGTACTGGTTTTTGTGATTTTTCATTGTAATACATTTCAATCAATCAATTACCTTTTTTTTTAATTTCAATGTGCTGTTACCTATTGCATTGTCGTTTGTATTTTTAATTTAGATGATATTTATCATGTCAATATAGCGATTTTTTAAACATTTTTGAATACTATGTTGATTTATCTAATTAAAATTAATTAGTAAAATAAATTGTTTGCCCTCCTAACCTATAACCTAAACCCATGACTGGTTTTAATGGAAACAAATGGAATCGTGGTTTGAAAATGAACGCTACAAACAACACAGTTTATTGTTAAAACTATAAGATTTTTTCAATTAATGTGGGTAGTTTATGATTTTAGAATGTTGTATAAACGTGACGTTTTTGGCGTGAACGCGACGAAAGCAGTTGTGTGATTTGTTTTATTTTGTCTATTTAGTGTTTCTTCAGGTTTAAATGCGTAACTTCCCGGGATCCTCCAAAAAGTCCACTGAAAAAATTACAGTAAATGACCACCATTTTACTGAGATTATATTTCATCCCATATCATCTCATCTCATTTCATTTAATTTCGTCCCAGTTGATTAATGCCTCAAATTAATCATCTTCATTACACTCCATATTATAATTTTTCGTAAAAATAAGAATATAAATTAAAATAAAACATGACTTAAATGTATTAGTTACCAGGTCATAAAATCCCTAAAAAAAAAGGTTTATACGTTGCGCGTTATGTATCACAGTTAAAGACCGGCCCAATTCGATTTAAAATGCGCGTTTAAAAAAAAAAAATATTTTTCGGTTTCCGCTAATTACCATAGACACATTCAAAACTCTTTTTACGGTAGTAACAAAAAAAATACTATATTCAGCCCGTACTTTCTTCCGTTGAATAAGAACTATTTAAAACTCTTGGACATCAAAGGCCCAACGTGGAGTCTTTGTTCTACAATTTGTTTGATGAATAAATCACAACCGCTCATACGTCGTATATATTTGTAATTAGCTGACCCGGCGGACTTCGTAGTGCCTCAACCGATAAACAAAATGAATCCGTCCGACGGGGGACACATCAAAGGAAAAACAAAATCGTTATTTTTATTGAATTCCGAGCGTTTTCATATTTATCTACCTTTTAAACCTTCTCTGGACTTTCACAAATAATTCAAGACCAAAATTAGGCAAATCGGTCCAGCCGTTCTCGAGTTTTAGCGAGATTAACGAACAGCAATTCATTTTTATCAATTTAGAAGATAGATAGATAGATAGAAGATAGAAGAAAAAACGATTATCCCTCGATTAGTAAATTCGCGGGGTGAAAAGCTATCTGGTTTAAGCGGCGTTTCGCTTAATACGCGACATTTATCTTTGTAATTAAAGGTCCGTTTTATTTTTGTTTTTTGTTTCTAAATTTTAAACTATAAGCGGATCTCCTGTAAAGTTTTAAAAATGTCGCTTAAACCGAACAGCTTTTCAGCCTTTGATATCTATATATATATAGTAACCGCACCCGCCCACTTCGTTGAGCATTTAAAATTAACATTATTATTTCTCACCCCCACAAAGATTCTCATCATTAACGCCCCCGCAATTGATGTAGAGAGTCCAACACTCATATAAATATTATCCTATCCATTAAGTACATGTATTTTCTACATGGATACCAAGTTTCAAGTCAATCGGATGCATGGTTCAGTAGTTATAACGGAGCATCCGTAAAAACCACTGTAGTTTTATATATTAGTATAGATATATATTATAAATAGTGAGATTGTTGGGCGAAAATATTGAACATAAAACCCGTGCGTCCCGCAATCTGATAAGCGCTTTAACGAACCGATTTGGCACCATCACCAACAATCCACAACGTGACCGAATCATTCGAAGACATCGGCTGAGACGGGCCCTCCATTTTGCTCATCCACTGATCCTCGTCGCTCAACGAGTCCAGGTCCTGTCTGATCCACAGGAAACCGAGATAAGAGATAGCGTCCGGGAACCACTTCGCCGGAAACGACATGGCGACTTTAGCTATGACCCCGACCGATATTTGTTGGATCGCGGATATTTTCCTCGACGGCAACACCGGCGTGAACAGTTTATCGTATCTGTGGATTTTTTTGGGAATTGAATTTAAAAAATAATATATATATGCCAATACTCCCGCTGCCACTCCCCTATTCATCCCCTTTTTTCCTACCTATACTAATAGCTTTGAGAGGCTACATTAGCGTGTAGGTGAGCTCTCGGGGCGCAAACCAGAAGGTTTTGCTAATACTGGCCCAAACAAGAGCAGTTCTTCGCAGAATTTACTACCGGATCGGAAACGCAACCCTCTGAGAAGATCCGGCGAGAAACTCCGTGGGCTGTATCTGTGGGATTCATCCCTAAAGAATAACGAAGGCGAAGGGTATACAAAAAACTACGTTATGGTCAGAATTTTAAGTCAATTACGGATTATAAGCAATAATAACATTGTCATATATACTTTATACTTTTTTTATTGCCCTTGTAGGCAAACGAGCATACGGCCCACCTGATGGTGAGTGGTTACCGTCGCCCGTGGACTTCAGCAATGCCAGGGGCAGAACCAAGCCGCTGCCTACCGGCTTATAAGTGTGAGAATTGTCAATTTAATCTAGAAATCTCGCTGAAATAGACCTTCAAATATACACCATTACATAGATATATAGATACAGGACGAGTTAACAAAAAGTTATAAAAAAAAACATTTATAAAACGTCCCAAAAATCAAATAAGTTTGTGGACAATAAATTTTCGTTACACGGTGTTAATCCTTCAATGTGGCCACTGAGTTTCTCGCCGGATCTTCTCAGTGGGCCGTGATTCCGATCCGATGGCAAATTCAGTGAAGCACTGCTCTTGCTAGGACTAGTGCTACCAAACTCTCTCAGGTTGAGCCTGTGAGCTCTCCTACCCGTCTGAACGTAGCTGGAATGGCCCCTTAGGCTACCACCGAATAAGTAGGGAAAAGGGAAATCTGACAAAAATGCTCTTCTAATATTAAAATTGTGATTTGGATAATTAAAAGTTGGAAATTCTTGTCGTAAGCCGCCTCAAAGTCTAACGTGATTTCTTAGATAAATCGGTCTGGCCTGCATGCGGGATTTCAACACGGATATATCGCTTGATGTGAGAGCATCGGCATCATTTAAGGCAGAATAGAATAGACAGGTTTGTTTCTCTTGTAAATAGAAATAGCGTCCGCGCGTATCTGGAATAGCCTTTTAAGGCTACCAGCGGGTAGATACGAAAAATAGGGTCGTTATTTCGATTCTCGCATCGGGCAAACGTTGATGTGACGAACAGGTTTGTTTGTTCTTTGTTTTAGTGTTAATTATCTATATATGTATATATTTAAAAGTATATAAGTGTGTATGTCAGTCTCTGGTATCCATGACACAGGGTATTTTAAATTGGAGCAGGATGACCGTGCGTGATTTGTTCCGCGTTGTTATCATTATTATTATTATTATTATAAATGATAAATCCGAAATCACATTTATTTAATATTCAAGGTATTATTATTTTTGAAACGGCCGTCAATAATATTATCAATAATACATACTGTATTCGTTATCTTTGTACAGTTGGCTCATTATAAAAACATTTTATGATAGGAATAAATATAGCTGCAATTTATGAAGAATTTTTTTTTTCCATTCTTGTTCGCCGAAAACAAATAAGATTTTTTATACGTAAAAGTTTCGACTTTCGAGTTTAGTTCAATTATAGGAAGTTTGGTCCTAATACGTCATGTTCGTATGTGCTAAAAGACATTAAAACCAGTTAGTTACATTTCAAAAAGCTTTAAAATCGCATGGTCATTAGATCTCTTCTAGCTTTATTTGCCGTTGTTCGTGTCCATTAGCGACGCTGACTACTTACCAACAGACAGGCCGTATACTAGCCAATCTATATTGGTAATAAAATAGGCTACAACACCTATATTCAGAAGTGTACTTTCGAAAATATGCCTCTTAGCATTTGGTCCTGCTACTAATTCCCCCCTACGGTGTTTTGTGAGCGTCCTCTCCTTCTTCAAAGGCTTTAATGAGCACCAATGCTCATGGACGTCGATGACCATTCTCCATTCGATAGAAAACCAAACTCTAACACAGAAAAATTGATTCGATTAACAACATAAATAACATACCTTTCCTTCAAAACCCCCAAAGATACTGTTACTATGACATTGTTCGCGGTATATTTGGTGCCATCTTTGCAGCTCACGGTGACCAGCTGCTCTGGGTCCGTTGGCCATTCGATTAGGACCACCTCCTTGTTCAACTGTATTTCCAGATTAGGGTAACCGGGCCCGCCCTTGTACGTGTTCTGCGATAGAACAAAAGGCATTTTGTAACGCTGATAACAAACTTTTCCAATGCGCTCCTAAGTCGCATCGTGAATATTGCCACCCTGTCGTAGCTTTGATTCTCGCATCAGGCAAACATACGTATGATGAACAAATTCCTTTGCTCTCTGTCTGGGTGTCTAATGTCATTAACATATATAAGTGGGTTCAGATAACTATGTGTGACTTAACCTTGGTTATTATGGCTATGTAGAGACATGAGTTCGAATCGTATTGTGTAATGGATGACCAGCCCTACATACTCCAAAGCATGATTGCTTTGCAGGGGTATAGGAAAGATTGTGGTCCTATTGCTCGTTGGAGACTGCAGTAAGTCTATTGTGACTACTACTTACCGGTTTCCACTGAATCCCTAAGTCACCTTATGAACAGCAAGAGAAGAAGGAGTTTCTTTTAGTCCAAGACTAAAGAAAATCAAGCTCGAAGGTACAAACTAGCTTACCAGCAATATATCGAACAGGGTGCTGTATCCGTTCCTGTGCCAGCTCATGTGCTGATCCCCTTCCAAGTCCACGTAGTGCGACTGAGTAGTCACATCGTTCCAGCTGTTCGAAGCCTCGTAATTATCGACTAGAAGATCGAGGAAATGAAGGATTTCGTCGACGTAATCTTTATCATTCAACACGTCCGGGTGTTTCTCTCCTAAGTACTCCTTAACTCTGGAAGATCGTTGTAACCGTCAGTCAAATTTACAGTCATTTAAAGTTTAAAATTTGAAAATAAATATTGCACGTGAAAGAAGTGAAACTTCTTTTGCGGCGTGTATATTAGTATTGTGGTTTTCTTAAATTTTCATCCTTAAATTAATTTTTCTTGTCATAGGGAATGCTGTTTATAAGTGAAACGACCTAGCTCGCTTTTGTCTTTCCCTCTCTCCACGAGTGAGACGCTATTTTCTCACTCTCGCTCTTCCTAAATTGTATCTTTTCTCTCTAGCCGTAACGAATCTGTCGCGAGTTAAATTTTATTCTCAACGCGCCTAAAGAAGTTTCACTTCAAAAATAAAATTTGAAGTCGTCGTGGCCTAAAGGATAAGACGTCCGGTGCATTCGTATATAGCGATGCAACGGTGTTCGAATCCCGCAGGCGGGTACCAATTTTTCTAATGAAATACGTACTTGACAATTGTTCACGATTGACTTCCACGGTGAAGGAATAACGTCGTGTAATAAAAATCAAACCCGCAAAATTATAATTTGCGTAATTACTGGTGGTAGGACCTCTTGTGAGTCCGCATGGGTAGGTACCACCACCTATTTCTGCCGTGAAGCAGTAATGCGATTCGGTTTGAAGGGTGGGGCAGCCGTCGTAACTTTACTGAGACCTTAGAACTTATATCTCAAGGTGTGTGGCGCATTTACTTTGTAGATGTCTATGGGTTTCAGTAACCACTTAATACCAGGTGGGCTGTCAGCTCGTCCACATACCTACCTACCAATGAAACCACATTTTACTTAGTTGTGATGAACTGTCCCAAAGGCTGAGGATTCTCGGGCGGATGCTCTTGAATCTCCAGGGCATATTCGATCAGCTCATTAATGAGAGCGTTGTCCGCCTGCGTCCCGTCTGAACGATATATTTCGAAGCCCAGGTTCTGAGATATGATGGAGACGTTGTTCTTGATGGCCAGATCGTAAACACGACTCGGATGGGTCCCGTGAATCCTGAAACGAAACAATTTGAAATGACATTTTACTGCTTATTTTTGTATGTAAAAAAAATTCATACAGGTATACATAGTCGAGATGTTTCATTCAGAAAATATACTCTCCCTTTTGTACTGGCTTCTAGTCTCATACAGCACGCTTTCGCACAACACGGGACTTTGTAAGAACGTAGCTACCGTATTATACATTGAAGGGTTACTTGTATATAATCTCGTGTCTATAGGATCTTGTATTTAATTTTTCTGATACTAAACATTAAGCTACTACTAATGTGACTGTCTTTTCCTGAATCATACTGTGAAACAGAATATTTTATAACAATATCTAATCACAATCCGCAAATGCGATGCCCCCATCACTCAGAGTCAACTACTAAATGTTATTATCAACGAGTTCATTTATTTAATGCCCATCTTCATACATGTATGATGCTTGAATAATTTGATATACTAATACAAATATACTCACCATTCAGCTCCAAGTTCAATCACTCCATCACCGAAAGGTACTGTTTTAACTCTCCCTCCAATCCTATTCTGGGCTTCCAGAGCTAGTATTTTTTTGCCAGCCTGAGCGAGGGTTGATGCTGCAGTACAGCCGGCCGGCCCAAGTCCCACTATAATGGTATCATACGTTGTGGCCATTGGGCTGTAAGAAAATTATTTTGCTCATTTAAATTTCTAAACGCAAGGCTTTGTTTAACAGATTAATCTCATCGAGCAGATGGTTGATGTTTTAAATTTTTTAAATGAAACTATCATCAAAGATTTATGCTCGTGATTTATGCCAAGCGAGCACAAAAATTCAATTCATACTGACCTCAGCTGTATTAAAATAGATAAAATAAAAATTGGATCATAGAATCGAAATACAAGATTCACATTAAGTGTTTGTTTGTTAATTCAGTAATTAAGTTTTACTAAGGGTCAAACTGCGTATTTTCTGTCATGACGAGTATCGTTGTCTTTTAACATAAACCTATTTTTGATTAGAAAAAACACAGATCAACACTTTTAACTAGCTACATACGTATGTCATATGTATGGATTACAGTTTCAGGGGATATGAAACTGTTACTTGAGGCGACTACAGAGAATCATGAGTGAAAAGTTTACATGCAAAGCAAATATAACAGAACAAGTAACTCAATAATAAATAAGATTTCATAAGCAGGATCCATTTTCAAATAGTAAAAATTACATCGTAATAATTTACGTATTTTGGAACTGAAAGATCGGATCTAATCCGAAATAAATATATAGATTTGATTATTTCTTTATATTACCCAGTTTTAATACATTTTATGTATTTTTTTAATAAAATAGCGCTTTCGGAGCAACATAGCGAAATTAAGGTTACTTTTAAATGAATATAAAAAAATATACGTATTAAAAGTATAAGAATGGAAATAAAGACCAACCTAATTTGTGGATAAGAACACGATTAATGAACAATGTCTTGAATATGTAAGAATTTATACACTTATTTAATTATTTATAAAGTAAACAAAATAAACAAATCCTTTGTACTGCAGTTGTCAATATGGTATGGTGTATGTCACTGTCATTACACCAAACTCATTTATGACAGTTCACGTGGTTCACACATAAGTCGTCTGTAATGTCTTCACAAACACATATGTAATATACGTTATGTCATGTACCTAATTAGAATAAAGCAAGACATAATTATTCCATTACTGTAGTTTATCTACACGACCGCAAGGCCAAACTCCGGTTAAATTAAACCAAATAATAATTTGACCCTCCCCTCGGCATAGATAACACTGAAAATATGTTTGTGTATGTGTATGAGGCAATTTAGGAAGAGGTTCATTCAATATCATATAAATCGTTGTGGTTTTATAGATACATTCTCGGAGTCACCGTATCGATGTATGCGACTATGCAAATCTCAAAAATAACATTTTTTTAATGAAATTTATACTACTTCACACACAACTTCCACGATGAACAAATAACATAGTGTAACAAAAAGTTATTCTGCAAAAATTGTAATTTGCGTAATTATTGTTTGAAGGTACAATCAACCTGTCTATCTCTACCGAAAACCACTAATGCGTTAACGTTTGAATTATGGAGACAATCAGTTACAATTCAGACTTAGAACTCATGTTTCAAGATCGCTCGCGGCATTGGTTCCTGTAACCACTTAATTCAAGATGTTCCAAGATTATGTCCACACATTTAAGCAATAAAAAATCAAGATATACAACCAACAAAGCTAAACAACATTAATCAACGACCCAACTTACAACGGATGCCGCTATGATCAAATACAAATTGCATTAGTGAATTGTTAGGTATCTCCATCCCATGGTTGTAGGTAGACAAGAATTCGGTCCATCCGATGGTGAATGGTTACCGTGGTTAATCTATGCCAATAGCTCCAGGGTCAAGCGGCTGCCAACCACTGAGTATTCTCAGCAAGCCTCTCCTGAAAAAGGACATTCAAAGCGCTCAGGATATAGGGGAATTTATCCCAAAGTCGCTTGGCACTTAGGAGAAGAGATCTCTGGGAACGCACCGCGGATAAACACTGTGGTTCCAGGTATGTCTCTAATGCGGTGGTGGTAGATAATAAGGCCAAAATCATAGTCACAGCTACGGAGACATTAAATTCAATATTTCTATTTATCAGCACAGCTATCTGCGCAAACAGATAAGTTTATCGGCCATCGAGATACCAACAGGCACTTGAGCATTAAGAAAACATCTTTATAAATTCATATCAATACAAAATTTTACCATTAAAAATTAGCAATCACATTAGAACAATGCTGCTAATATTTTTATTCGCGTCAATTTTTTTTATGCATAGTGTGACAGCAGTTGATCCGCTCGTGGATTCGAAGATAGGATTGATCAGAGGTGTCCAGTCTCAAGATGGAGAGTACTCTATGTTCCTCGGCGTTCCGTACGCTTTAGTCGATGAGAACAATCCGTTTGGGGTAAGTTTAGTCGGTGTATCGATCAACCCTTTAAATTATTACTAGGAAAACTAGCTGCCCAGGTAAACCTTGTTTTGCCACATAAATTATTTCTAGGAAGGATAAATAACCTAGATAGCGACTGCAGCGCCACCTGCTGGGCTGATTTGTAAATCTAAACCATTCTCGAATCCACCGGAAGGTAAACAAAAATTTTTCATTAAAATCTATCCCGAATAAGCATCTATCCGCCGGAAACGAATATATTTCTTATTGATTTGCAGTGATTTGTAGCTGTCACAAAAAGCTACTTACGGTACCGTTAATACTTTACGTATGTTTTAGTTTAACTGTTAGTTTGTAAGAAGACCTAACAACAAATAAATCAGTTTTCTCATTACCGTCGACAGGCATCGACACCTCATCCCGGATTCGAGACGCCTTTCGAAGCGTACAACGATACAGTGGTGTGCCCTCAAATGTCGGGCCAGACTCCTATAGGAACACTACAATGTCTCCACTTAAACATATACGTTCCAAACAAAGCTACCACGAAAAATCTCCTCCCGGTCATGGTATGGTTTCACGGCGGCAGTTTCTCCATCGGCAGCGGTAATCGGGCCGATTATTCTCCGGAACTCCTCATTAAGAACGACGTGGTGCTGGTATTTATTAACTACAGGTTAGGGCCATACGGCTTTCTCTGCTTGGACAGTGAAAAGGTCCCTGGGAATCAGGGCCTGAAGGACCAATATCTAGCACTTAAATGGGTCAAAGAAAACATTAGAGACTTTGGAGGAGACCCAAGAATGGTGACAGTTTTCGGTGAAAGCGCCGGAGCAGTGTCGATTGAGTTTTTTCTACTGTCAAACCGAGAGCTTTTATTCCAAAGAGCTATAATGCAAAGCGGCTCGACGCTAAAACCTATCGCTGTATCCAAACTAAATAACGAAATAGCTTTCACAATTGCCTCTAACATGGGATACGAAACTGACAACATAGAGAATGCTATAAGGTTTCTGTCAGAAAAAGACTCCGATTTAGTAATAGCAGCGACAAACGAAATAGAAAACGTTTATCAAATCATAAGACCGTGCGTGGATAGCGGGTCTGATGCCGTGATACCTGACCTTCCACAGAATTTGGGCAACAAGAAAATCAGCGGACTCAATTTGATGTATGGCTCGAACGGTGAAGAAATGCTGGCTTACTACAATAAATATTTTATCAAAGGATCCTTCGGGAAAGTTCTAGAGATGGGCTTCGAAAATTTAAATGAGTCAATAGCGCAAATAATCCAACAGTTTTACGTTGGTGACGCCGAATTTAATGATAATATAATACCTGAATTTGTTCAGTTCGGTTCTGATTTCTTCTACAATCACCCTGTCGAAAGATCCATGAACAAAATGATCGAAAACGGAGCTAAAGACATATACTATTACGTGTTTAATTATAGCGGACACCGTAATGTTATGAGTAAGATTTTGAATATCGCTCATTCCGGTGCGACCCACGGTGACGAGCTTGGTTATCTGTTCGGGAACGATGCACTCAAGGACTCGCCAAACGAAGAAGATCAATTAGTTATAGATAGAATGACGAAGATGTGGACGGACTTTGCAAAGTTCGGGTAAGATTTATTTTCTCAAATCATAATTTCGCTCTGCATCTATTGCATCAAGATAATGATTAATGATTTATTAATGATGATGACTTACTGGTGGTATTATCTCTTGTGAGTCCGCATGGGCAGGTATCACCACCCCGCCTATTTCTGCCGTGAAGCAGTAATGCGTTTCGGTTTGAAGGGTGGGGAGCCGTTGTAATTAGACTTGAGACCTTAGAACTCATATCTTAAGCTGGGTCACAGCATTTACGTTGTAGATATCTATGGGCTCCAGTAACCACTTAACATCAGGTGGGCTGTGAGCTCGTACACCCATCTCAGCAATAAAAAAAAATCAACAAAAAAACGTGTGGCACTTGGGAACTGCCGCGGTAAAGCTATTATTATTCCTACAATACCGCAGTCGTGCTGCCATCTCTCGGGAATCGTTCTGAGTTTCGTTTAGCTACCAAACTAATGACCGTTTCCGACAAGTATGTCTATCAATCTCTAGTAGCCATAACACAGGGAATCCTAAATTGCGGCCGTAAGACCGTGCGTGATTTGTTCCCAGCTATTATTATTATAAATAAGCTTTTCGTTGTTGCAGCAACCCTACACCAGAAATATCGGACGCGATACCAGACAAATGGAAACCTGTCTCGACGAAGAAATATTACATGAACATCGATTCTAATCTAACATTGAAAACGAGACCTTTCCATGACAGAATGGCATTCTGGGATCTCGTTTATAAAGCCGTCCAGAACCCGGATCCTGTTACAGACAAGTTCGTGTAATAGAAACACGGACCATCCATTAATATAACAGATTAATAGTAAATAAATAATTTGAAGTTGCTTCGAAATCAGGAATTACAAGCTTTACAAGAAAAGCTAGTGAGTATTGCTCACTCTATTTGTTCAAAAGCTTTGAATTTTACATTTATCTTCCTGAATTTTATGAAGCGATTTAAGGATTCTTTGGGCAACTCTTCAAATTAGATCAACTTCTTGCTCATTTCCTGTGGTCCGGTTATTCGACCGGAGTAAATGTTTGGCTGTCTGAAATGGCACCCTTAGCACAGTCAAAAACATTGTGTCTTTAAACATGTCATTTTTGTTTAGTACCATAAGTTTAGTAAATAAAAGATGTAAGAATTATTTCCAATAAGCTTTTCGTATAAATACAATATTTCTCGGTTGTCTGTTGTCTCTGCTCTAAGCACAGCTTAGATCGCTGGAGAATTGTATCTAGTTTCCTTTTATAGTTTCATAGTATTAGTGGCATACAATTCGTAATAGGAATAAATCACGTTGTAGTTTCTCGCCGAAGGTTCTGTGGGTCACGAATTGGATCGAAATCGTGACTCACGATTATAGTCATTACGTGTCTGTACAACAACACACAAGGTGTTGGTTTATAAGTTGCGTAAAATAACTAGTTATTAAGTGGTCGGCCGGTAGTCGAAATTCGACCGGTATTATTATTTTAAATTATAAGTTTAAACATTATTATAGTTCTATAATTGTCAAAGACCTTACATTAATCACAGATTTCGCCAAAGCTACACTATAGGCAAATAATATTAAGGCAAACATTAATAATCTATTCATCTCAATTGGACCACAGGCTTTAACAATAAACAAAAGAGTATATGTGCGTGTGTATGTCAAATACATGGTAGTGTGAGTAAAGGTTTTTTTATTGATTTGAAGTACATATTTTTAGGCTAAATAAAAAAAATTGCATTTCGCACTCCTCTATATTCTCTATAAGTGTGGGAAATTTCATACTGTGCGGTCCATGCAATTTTCGTAAAAAGTGGTACAAAGTTTTTGCTTCACGTATTAATATATGCCTTTGTACATAATTTTCCTATTACTCTGTACTGTGTCTTGTTTTCTGTGTGTACATAAATAAATAAATATATAGATTAACAGATTAGTGGCTTTAAAGTTTCCAAATTGAGTAAATCCGCTCAACAGTAGACCAACAGTAGAGCTTTAAGGAGCTAATTCAAACGGTCCTTTCGACTAGATTTATAGCTCAGCAATCGCCCAACAACAACGGCTCTGACATTATCTCAAAATCAGATAGCGCTAAAATTAGATAATATACCTTTAATATCTTAATTGAATTATTGAATAGAATGGAAACACTTTCTAGTTAACAAATTACGACTCCTAAGATCTTTATCTAATCAAGATTCCAGACTAAAATAAAAGTAGTGCTAACAAAGTTTTTCCGGAGTCATGATTCGGACAATGCTGTTGTCGATTAGCATTGCTCTCTTAGTGTGGATGGGTGGTGTGAAGTCGGATCCACTTGTGGACACTCCGGCAGGGTTGATCAGAGGTTTGCAGTCCGTAGACGGAGAGTACTCTATGTTTCTCGGCATTCCGTACGCTTTAGTCGATGAAAACAATCCGTTTGGGGTGAGTTTAGTTGATGGATCGATCATTATTTACAGTATTATTAACACAATTAGTGAGTTTAGTCGATTTTTAATGTATAACCCGTTGATCTTTATTTGTTGTTAAGATTTTATTAGTTTATTTATAGTACTTATCTTGTCGAGTAGTGGCATCTTTTTTTTTATTGCTTAGATTGGTGGACGAGCTCACAGCCCACCTGGTGTTAAGTGGTTACTGGAGCCCATTGACATCTACAACGTAAATGCGCTACCCACCTTGAAATGTAAGTTCTAAGGTCTCAAGTATAATTACAATGGCTTAGTTTTGTTTTAATTGTTTTTTGTTAGTTTTTATTTGCAGACTATGTTTTTTATTTTATAAATTAATAAATAAAATTCTGCATTTGATGACTTTTAACAGAACCGACCTTGTACAGGTTGTGTTACACTCTAAATGTTGTGTGACTTTTGGCTGGGACCCAAAATAGTGTATACATTTTATTCCATTTAAGTTAAATGTTAATGTGTGCATGTAGATCTTATCCAGTTGTGTGAACAAAAAAAAAACAGAAAACCTTAAGAGATTACTGTTGTACAAATCCCTTATATGCAATTAGATTTCATTGTAACATAGAGATTTCTTAAAAATCAGTTTGACATTCTAATTTAAAATAAACATGAATTAAAATAATTCAATGATCACGACAGATATCCTCGCCGCATCCCGATTTCAATGAGACTTTCAACGCCATAGACGACGATTCTGCCGCGTGTCCACAACTATCACCTATCAACGACGGAGGGACTTTACAATGTCTCCACCTGAACATATACGTTCCGAAGACAGCCACCCCCCACAACCTGCTCCCCGTCATGGTCTGGATCCACGGTGGCGGCTTCAGACATGGAAGCGGTAACTGGCGGGACTACTCCCCGGAATTCTTAATCAAGCAAAACGTGGTTTTGGTTTTCATGAACTACCGTCTCGGGCCTTACGGGTTCATGTGCTTGGAGGACTCGAGAGTACCAGGGAATCAGGGTTTGAAAGATCAGCATCTGGCTTTGGAATGGGTCAATAGAAATATTAATGCTTTCGGCGGGGATAGCAGTCGAGTCACGTTGTTCGGCGAGAGCGGCGGCGCGATCTCTGTCCATTGGCATTTGCTGGCGAATCACGAAAAGCTCTTCCATAAAGCTATACTGCAGAGCGGGTCCGCTTATATGCCAGGCACAACGGTAAAACCGGACAACACAGTGCTTTTCAAAATTGCCGCCAAAATGGATTTCGTGACCGAAAACCTCGACTTAGCGCTATCGTTTCTCGCCAAACAAGACCCGCCTGTACTAGTCAGAAATGCCAACGCTTTAGTAGACGAAGGCCTGATCAAATTGAGGCCGTGCGTCGAAAAAGAATTCGAAGGGACCCATAGATTCATCACGGATTACGCCGAAAATTTACAAGTCGACGAGATACAGGATATCCCAATGATTTTCGGTATCAACGAACGAGAGAACTTGTTTAACTATCGGAGTCAGTTCTTGAAGGTTCCCCTGAAAGACATCCTCGGCTTCGATGACGAACAAACGGAATACGTGAACAAGTTTTATTTCGGCGACGACGGACCCGTTGAAACACGCGAAGACCAGTTCATTGATATGACGTCCGACTTCAATTTCAACCATCCGATCGAGAGGAGCATGAAGCGGTTCACCGAAGCCGGCGTCAAGGACATATACTATTACGTGTTTTCGTATGACGGCGGCCGGAACATGATGAAAATAGCCCGGAACGTGACCGCGCCGGGAGCGACACATGGCGACGAATTGGGCTATTTGTTCGGCACTGATTTGATAACTGGAATACCCACCGACGAAGACGTACACATGATAGAGAAAATGACAACGCTTTGGGGAAACTTCGCTAAGTACGGGTGGGTGTATTCAATATTTGGTAATAAACATACTTATACTTAGTCTGGCCATAAATACTGTTACAATAAGAAGAAAAAAATTCTATTGCAAATAACATTTATTACTTTTACAGTGTGTTAGTTTAATACATAAATATAAAACAATTTAAAGTATAAAAAGCTTATTCGAAGTGGTCTGCATTGGCTGCAATACAGTTCAGTTTAAAAGTTGAGGCCAGTTCTCAATAGAAGCACGCACTCTTTCCATGTGAAAATTTTTCACTGCCAATCGTACGGATTGTTTTAGGGACTACAAATTATCATGGCGTTTAGAGAAGCCGTACTCTCTAAAACTGACCATAAATTATAATCCAGCGATTAAGATCGGGACTTGACGAAGGCCAGTCTTCAGCTCTGATGAAGTCCGAAACGTTCGTTTCCAACCAAGACTGCATAGACCGAGCTTTATGACCTGGTGCTGAATCTTGCTGGAAGGACCATTCTTGATTATTGAACATAGTGTTGTTAAGGGGCTTCACTACCTTCTCAAGGATAGTATCTTGATACACTTGTGCCGATGTTTTGATACCTTTTTCACAAAAGTATGGCTCAGTCACTCCTTCATAGCTAATACCCCACCAAACCATCACTGAAGTCGGATAGTGCCCACGTTGCACTCTGTCGACTAATTGGGAAGCTTCCTTAGAGCTTTGACCATAAATACGGTCATTTTGTTTGTTAAAATGTTGCTCAATTGTAAAAAAATTCTCATCTGTAAACAAAATTTTTCTATGACCTCCCTTTGCGTACCGCTTCAGTAGTTGTTTCGATTTTACCACCCTATTCTCTTTTAAATTATCAGGTGCTATCTTCATCTTCCGAGATAATTTTTTTTGCTTTCGGACAGGATTTCTTCGAATTCTTTCCCTTACTGCTTTGACCACCTTTTTCGTACGAACACTACTTGGACGGCCAGATCTTTTTCTGTCACAAACAGAGGAGGTCTCATTGCACCTATTAATAGCCCGGCACACAAACATTTTACTAATACCAAGCGTATGGAGAGTTTTTAAAATTGCATTTGGCTCCATAATTACTTTGTGTAATGCAATCACAGCGCTTCGGTTCTCTTTATCACCCCACTCCATTTTAATATCGCAAAATATTGTACAATGTATTGGCGCCAAAATGAGAAAACTCAATGAGCAATCATATAAAAATGGCAGATTCCAAATTCAAATGTAATATTTTGTTTATTTTTAATTGTAACAGTATTTATGGCCAGACTAAGTATAATAATAATATAATAAGCCTTTATTGCTGTTAAAATTTAGAATACTTTTATCTAAATATTATATATATTTTTTAATGCTATCACTCAACACGATTGCACCGGACGTCTTATCCTTTAGACCACGAGTGGGCTGTGTCAGTGGTTTAATTTACTCGCCGAGCCCTTCGTCGCAAGCGACGGGTTCGACGAGAACGATGACCGGTGAAGCGATAATAGCCTCTCGGAGCTATTGGCAAATGCGCAGCCAAACAAAAAAAAGCACTTTTTTTCCCCTACCTAGGCTGGTAATCTAGGGAATTATGCCAGCGTAACCGGGCGAATAGGTGAGCTCACGGGGCTCAAACCTAGGACGTTGCTAACTCTAATTCCAGCAAGAGCAGGGCTTCGCAGAATCCACCACCGGATCAGAAACGCGGCCCACTGAGAAGATCCGGCGAGAAACTCAATAGGCTGTGTCTGAAGGTTATAAAAATTCCACGATAGCTGACCGACACGTACTCTTCTCTTTTTGCAGAAACCCAATCCCGGAGACTTCTCAACTACTACCCGTGAAGTGGACTAAGATCTCCCAGAATACAAGACCCTATATTAACATAGACAGCGCCTTGGAGTCTAAGAACAGACCATTTAAACAAAGGCTTACATTTTGGGACCTATTTTACGAGTACTACGATCAGAAATTTCATTTAAAACACTTAAATACTTGCTGAAGTCAATCCTCAATATTATCATATACGGTGGAGCGTTATTTATTTATTTATTTATTACACTTCATGTAAAAATTAGATTGGCGGACTTAATGCCTAAAGCATTCTCTACCAGTCAACCAAAGGTAGTGCAGAGTAAATAGTGGTAGATGCAATGAAATTTATATTGAGTTACAAATACATACACACACACATATATATATATATATATATATATATATATATATATATATACATTCAATAGTTTATACAGAATTTAAAGGAATATATTTATAAATTTCCTTAACAAATAACTTCATCTTAATAAGTTCATGACGATTCCGCTAACTTTTCCGACAGCATTCGCCGAACCCTTAACTTGAACGCGCACCGGTTAGTAATAGTCCTGATCTCGAAAGAAAGCGCATTCCATAGCAGAACAGACTGCATTACGAAAGAGTTACGATCATAACTAGAACTATGTGTGGGACAACGAATTAATAGGCTATGGAGAGAACGTAAGGCCCGCTCATGGCTGGAGTGAAGATATTGAAAATAGGGAGTCAGATAGGAAGAAGATTCGGGAGACATAAGTAAGGAGTGAAGAGTCGTCAGTGCACGTAAATTACGACGCTGGCGAATCGGTAGAAGTTTGAGCTGAGCACGAAAGGAAGATATATGATCATATTTACGAAATGTCGCACCTTGAACTATCTGAATGGTTTGTCTCGACTTAATGTTGACTCTTTTGAATTTTCTTCGGTTGCTGTGGATGAGATCAAAAATATTATCCTGTCCATAAAATCGAAAGCCGTGGGTTGTGACAATATAAGTCGCCGTATGATCGTCACAATCCTGGATCATCTTCTGCCGGCTATATGGCACATCACATATTTCTCCATATCTTCAGGCTCTTTTTCGTCATTGTGGCGTAAGGCCTACGTCATTCTTTTACCTAAAATCCCTAACTCTTCCTTTCCAAATCACTTTAGGCCCATATCTATTCTTCCCTTACTATCAAAGGTGATCGAGGCCTGTGCACACAAACAATTGTCGCAGTTTATTTTCCGGAAAAACCTATTGAGCCCTTACAAGTCTGGCTTTCGACCAGGTCACAGCACCGTTTCCGCTCTCCTTAAAGTGGTTGGCGACATTAGGGCAGGTATGCAAGACACCGTACTCGTACTAATTGATTTTTCAAATACGTTCAATGCCGTCAATCACGATATCCTCCTATCTGTTCTGTCCTATATTAGGATCTCTCCTACAGCGCTGAAATGGTTTTCATCATATCTTCGGGGATGCCAGCAGTCTACTCGTATTGATGACACCTCTTCAAGTTGGTGTAGTGTCGACTCTGGCGTGCCCCAAGGCGGTATTTTGTCTCCATTATTATTTTCTATTTTTATAATTTTTTTAACACATAATCTTCAGTGTGCCTATCATCTGTATGCTGATGACTTGCAGCTTTATAGACAGACGACTGTGGAGTATATTTCTCAGGCAATAAACCAGTTAAATAGGGACCTGGACTGCATATGTAATTGGTCAACTAAGTTAGGCTTAACCGTGAATCCAACGAAATGCCAGGCCATTATTGTGAGTAGTTCTCGTATGGTCCAACGCTTAATTACTATGTCACTCCCACCTATATTCTATAATGGCACAGTGATTTCCCTAAGTTCCGTGGTTAAGAACCTAGGCCTTTACATAGACTCTACACTCTACTGGAAAGCTCAAGTATCTTACATTGGACAAAGAACCTCTCGAATTCTTCTGTATCGCCTCAAGAATTTCTTACCATCAGCGACTATGTTGTATATGTTGAAGTATTTCCACTTTCGGGTAGCGACATGGTAAGCGGGCGGTCTTCGTAAGTCAATAAAACAGAAATGTTAACTCAGAGCGTTTATTACGCAGGAGCGTTCCGTCTGATACGGCGACTCGCTCGCTTCTGAGCTCGAGAGTTTTTTTGTTTCCTACCTATGCTAATAGCCTTGAGAGGCTATTTCAGCTTACCCTAGCTTGTGTAGGTGAGCTCACGGGGCTCAAACCGGAGAATTGCTAACACTGACCCTAGCAAGAGCAGTGCTTCGCAGAATCTACCACCGGGTCGGAAGCGCGACCCACCGAGAAGATCCGGCGAGAAACTCAGTGGGCTGTGTCTGTGGGTTAATTCGCTCGTCGAGCCCTTCGTCGCAAGCGACGGGTTCGACGAGGACGGTGACCGGTGCTTGTATTGCCTAAAAGCACCGTTAATGGATCAGGAGGATCCGTGATGACGTGCTTTGGGCGACGTCGACGGTTTACCATTCGGTCTACAGGATCGGGTATGTAGTTTCCAGCGGCCACGACAAGAGGGTTCTCATGTCGTGCCGTCTTCTCAAAGTGGCGCAGCGATGCCGACTGTAGATACTTACTGACGGGGTCGAGCTCCAGGTCATCGTGGAGGTCCACGTTCCTCTGGATCGATGGTGCTCCGACGGCTATCCTGCAGAATCGGGATTGGGGCTCGAGAGACAACAACGGAGCGTTTTTATAGCAAGGTATCGTGGTGGGACGATGTTGTTTACGATTCTTATCTTGCACGTGTTGTTTTCGATGAATGCTTGCAGCTGTTGTTTGTCGTCCCATCTTTATTAGTCATGAAGTAATGGTTTATAAAAACACGCGCCGACATATATAGCGACTATGACTATGATACATGAAGACTATGCTAGTACAAGCCTTAATCTTCCCTATAATTAATTACGGTGATGCATAATATAATAAAATCAATTAAAATGGCCGTGTGATTTCTTTCTGGTTTCCCGAAGAATATTGATGAATTATGGAAGTTAGAAGTACGGAGCACTATCTCAGTGTATTAAAAAGTGTCCATTGAAAAGGAGCCAATTAAGGTGGCGCCATAGTAGCAAAAGAAAATATTAAAAAAACAGCGCCATAAGCTAATAGAATCTATACTAATATTATAAAGAGGAAAGATTTGTTTGTTTGTTTGTTTCGAATAGGCTCCGAAACTACTGGACCGATTTGAAAAAATCTTTTTCCATTAGAAGCCGACATTGTCCCTGATGAACATAGGCTACTTTTTTTTATTTTTTTTTTATTTTTTTTTTTTGGTTTCATGTGTGTTTTAATGTTTCCGAAGCGAAGCGAGGGCGGGTCGCTAGTATGATAATAAATGACGAACGAAAGAAACACTTCCTACGTAAATATTAATAAAAATAAAAATAAATAGTTGAGATTTTAAATATGTATCTACTGCATATTTTTTTACTACACAAGTCACGAAAAATACAATATTTTTCAATCCGGTATATAGTTTACTCTGTTTAAAACTGCTATATTCATAATATCATTTCCATTTACTATACTAGAGTTATTTCTGTGAATCTTCCAACAATAACTTGTTTACAGGTGGACACTTTTTCGATATGTCCCCTACGCTCGCTTACGTCATTTTCAACACAAGCTTACATTTTATATAAAAGTCGCGAACAACAACATTCGGGTTGTCGGTCTACTGAGCAATTGCATCCGCTCGGTAGAAAATCTTCTCTTTGGCGCTAAACTCAATAAATTAATTTACTGTCTCATCGTTATCTTTGGTTGACTGGCAGAGAGCGCATTGAGTCCGCCCATGTACAACAAATACGTAAAGTGGAATAAACAGTTCAATGTACTCAACGACCCAACAAACACTCTTGACTTGAAAAAAAAGCTTAGGATGGAGCATCGGGAAAGTGCTTTTTTTTCCTACCTAGGCTGGTGATAGGACCTCTTGGGAGTCCGTGCGGGTAGGTACCACTGCCCTGCCTATTTCTGCCGTGAAGCAGCAACGCGTTTCGGTTTGAAGAGTGGGGAAGCCGTTGTAATTATACTTGAAACCTTGGAACTTATATCTCAAGATGGGTGGAACATTTACATTGTAGATGTCTATGAGCACCAGGTGGGCTGTGAGCTCGTCCACCCATCTAAGCAATAAAATAAATACCGGGCTAGTAGGTGAGCTCACGGGGCTCAAACGACGATGTTGCTAACACTGGCCCTAGCAAGAGCAGTGCTTCGCTGAATCTACCACCGGATCGGAAACGCGACACACTGAGAAGTTCCGGCGAGAAATTCAGCGGGCTGTGTCTGTGGGTCAATTCACTCACCGAGCCCTTCGTCGTAAGCGACGGGTTCGACGAGAAGGATGACCGGTGCTTGGGGTACCTAAAAGCATCTAATGTAATCGACCAGTCTTGTGCAACGTTGACATTGCTCGGAACATAGATGTCTCTAACCTCTTCTTCTTTTTCTCCACCTTATCCCACTAGGTGGGGTCGGCACAGCTAATTTTTTTATTCCATTCTCTTCTATCGGCCGTCATCTCAACACTCACTCCTCTCTCTCTCTCATATCGTCATTCACACACTCCATCCATAGATGTCTCTAACTAAACCAAGATTAACTTTGTAAAACCACAATCAAGTATTTTTATCATATTATAGTAAAAGATATATATTAATAAAAAATAAAAAATAAAAGAGAGAGAGAGAGAGAGAGAGAGGAGAATCATTTGGAAAGAATCAAGACAAGAATCATTGACAAAGACAAGACAAAGACAAGAATCATTTGGAAACGAACTACGCGCGGGGTACCATTCCAGTGAAATACATATATGTACACATACATATACACATACATATCTCCGTAAATATACATACAATTAATACAAAGTATTATAATATAATAATAATTATTAAAAATAAAAAAATAAAATTAAATTTTAAATGTTGCTTCTTTACATATAAATAAGAATAAGCAATTTACATATAACATTACATAGACATATTGATGTACATATAAAAGTAAAAAATATATTTTATTATTCGAACGCTTTCATCATTGTTATTGTAAATTCCCTAAATCGAATTTAATACGCATAAAAACACATAAAAATGTCTCACGTCTCATATTCGACGTAACACAGTAACTGATGTACTCACCTACCGCGCCCTTGGACCGCAACGCAGAGCACAAGTATCGCCACGCGTACAATCATGTTGTAAGTGCTTTTAATTAACTACATGTGTGACCTTTTATATGTAATTCGTATCTAATTGAGGCAGGGATGTATTCAGGAAGTGTTTCGGGGTCCGTGTTATGTTTTTATTTATTTAATTTTACTTTATACCTCTACTAGCTGTACCCGTTCGCTTCGTTGGGCATTTAAAATTAACATTATTATTTCTCACCCCCACAAAGATCCTCATCATTAACGCCCCCGAAACTTGTGTAGGGAGTTCAACGCTCATATAAATATTAGCCTATCCATTAAGTACATGTATTTTCTACATGGGTACCAAGTTTCAAGTCAATCGAATGCATGGTTCAGTAGTTATAACGGAACATCCGTAAAAACCACTAGATTTATATATTAGTATAGATAAGCACATTGCTCGAAGCGATAGCGGCTGGGGTCCAAAAGTTCTCGAGTGGGGACTGCACTTCAAAAATCGCGACGTGGCTAAGCCTCCCACGTTTCGGACCGACCTACTGAAGGTCGCGGGTATCCGCTGGATGAAGAGGACCGCTCCCTGTGGCGAGCCTCGGGTGAAGCCTGTGTCTAGACGCCTGTGGGCTAATAACGACCCTCGAGGGTAGGGTGACGAGGAGACACGCTCCGTAAGCACCTCACCTTACAATTGCATTTGTTGTATTTCGTCTCCAGAAAAAGAAATAACATTATCTTCGGATTGTAATAAACGTAGGATTGGTAAGAACGGAACGTATGAAAAGAGTGTGGAACGGAGCGTTAAGATATAAGTGAGAGAACACGGAAAGAAAGAGAAAAGCGAATGACAGATAGAGGGACAGAGAAAAAGGAAGATTGCGAAGACGGTTAAAAAGCAAGGCGTAATAAAAGTGTTCATTAATTTTTTATTATTATTATTATAACAGAAGATTTTGGAACAGTGTAAATTTTATGCGCTGCGATCCCTATTCTACATAAATGAACTGTAGTTTCTGCAATTTCTTTGCTTCGACAATTCCGCGGTCACCCCCCTAACTCCCCCAGGTTCTAAAGAGGGCGAGAGTGAAGGGGAGTCGATTATTAGGTAGACCTCTATCGTCTTAGACCCGACCTTTACATTGGCCACCGAGCCCCGCAACGTCCCATAAGGAACTTCGCACCAAAAACCGCAATCTCCTATTGTTTACGACCTTGATTGAACTATCGTGATTCTCGAATTGATCTTAGAAAAAATTTTTATCGTTACATTACGGTAAATGTTTAATTGACATTTTGAACTTTTATCAATTACAAGTATGTCTTGAGGCTAAGACTATGTCAACGAGAGATCGGACTTGTAGTTCGATTATTCAAAGGCCGTGTTGATTTCTTCACGTAAATAACTAGAGGCTCAGCCTTTGAACTCCCATATCTTAATAATAACTAGAGGTCTCGCAGTAGTAGAAATTAGACTATAATTAATTGGAATTGCAAGTTTGTACACTATTATGATTGTATTTTATACTTCTATAATCACAAATTTCGCCAAGACTACACTATAAAAAATATTAACAAAGACAAACCATATTCTATTCTCAATTTGACAACAGACGTCAAGAACAAAAGTTTGACAATAAATAAAATAGTATGCACGCGTGTGTGCGTCAAATTCGTGGTATGTAGTGTGTGTAATGTTTTCTTTATTGATTTAATATATCTTTTATGCATTATTTTAAAAACAGCAAACACACCTGTGTGCTTAGTGCGAGCTATTTAACGATCTCGATAGCGTAAAAGTTAACTCATATTTGTATGGAATGCGATCGTTTGCGTACGTTTGCCGCTAGGGGCGCTGTTCCAACTGCATACAAAATTGAGTTAACTTTTACGCTATCGAGAACGATAAGAAACTCGCACTAAGCACACTGTTCATCACATGAATGTTTGCCCGATGCGGGAATCGAATTCACCACCCACGGCGCTAACTACGGCATCACCGAGTCAAGAAAGCCGAGTAGAAAGAGACAAAAATAACCTACACATTGATACATACAGACACAATGTATTACGTCATCAAAGTAATATTCTCAAATTTCATTTAGTCATGTACTCATAAGAACCGATTCCAAATTAATGCTTGATTTTTAAAAAAAACTCCCATTGCGAATCGATACAAGATTTTCACTAATTTCTTCTTAATTAATTAATTTAATCACAAGTTGTTTCACGAAAATATGTATCTAAATCGACCGTGACCTGTAGCTGAGTATACATTTGTAAATATCTTATCATATGACATAGACGTATGCATCAACTAGAACTGACGGTATTTTTAATACGCTTTTATTAGCTTCAGACGTATGTATGTTTGTAACGGAATCATTGAACATGATTTTGACCCCCTTCAAATCGTCGGATTAACTCGAAATTTGGTATACTTACTAAGGACCGATGACAATTCAAATAAGAAAAAAAAAAACAACTAAAAAGTGAAAAATAAATAATAGTTTAAAAAAACTAACAAAATACGGTTTTATAGAAAATCCAACTAAAAATAGAAAATAAATTTTAATAAATGTAAATTAAAAATAGTGCAAGAAAAAATGATTTTATTGTAAAAAAAGGCGTGGGGTGCATGGTATCAGTAGTTATAAATATACCTATATTATGAACAGATAGGAGTGGAAGGGTTATTTTGATAATATCCTGAAAAGCACCCCACGCTTTTTTACAATAAAATCATTATTTCTTACACTATTTTTAATTCACATTTATTAAAATTTATTTTCTATTTTTTAGTTGGATTTTTCGTAGAAGCGTATTTTTTAGTTTTTTTTTTAAACTACTATTTATTTTTCATTTTTTAGTTAAATTTCAATTTTTACAATTTTTTTTAAATATTGAATCTTCTTCAGTCCTTAATAAGTATGCCAAATTTCAAGTTAATCCGACGTTTAGAAGGGGGTCAAAATCATGTTCAAAGATTCCGTTACATACATACGTCTGAAGCTAATAAAAGCGTATTAAAAAAAGACTCCCATTGTGAATCGATACAAGGTTTTCACTAATTTCTTCATTAATTAATTTAATCACAAAATTGTTTCACGAAAATATGTATTTAAATCGACCGTGACCTGTAGCTGAGTGCACATTTGTAAATATCTTATCATATGCCATAGACGTATGCATCAACTAGAACTGACGATATTTTTATAACGATTTTTTTGGTTTTGAGATAAAATATTAGATATTAGCCCGTGTCACTGACCCTACCTAATACTATATTATTAAAAAAAAAAACACGTCAATCCGTAGCTTCATTTCCACGTAAGGAGGACAAACAAACACATATCCACATTTATATACTTTTTTTTCCCTACTTATTCGCTGGTAGCCTAAGATTAAGACATCCGGTACATTCGTATGTAGCGATGCATCGGTGTTCGAATCCCGCAGGCAGGTACCTATTTGTCTAATGAAATACGTACCTAACAAATGTTCACGATTGACTTCAACGGTGAAGGAATAACATCGCATAATAAAAATCAAACCCGCAAAATTATAATTTGCGTAATTATTGGTGGTAGGACGACTTGTCAGTCCGCGCGGGTAGATACCACCGCCCTGCATATTTCTGCCGTGAAGCAGTAATGCGTTTCGGTTTGAAGGGTGGGGCAGTCGTGATAACTATAATGAGGACCTAGAACTCCTATCTCAAGGTAGGTGGCGGCATTTACGTTGTAAATGTCTATGGGCTCCGGTAACCACTTAACAGGTGGACTGTGAGCTCGTCCCCTATCTATGCAATAAAAAGAAAAGCCTAAGAAGTTATTCTAGCTCCGCCCGGAAGGAGTTAATATGTCATTAATATACTGTAGTATGGATTGTGTAATCTATATAGATACGCAGGGTGTAATATATTATTAATTTAATCTATCTTTATGCACTTACCAAGGCTCGTCTCAGCCCCACTCCGTGAGCGACTTGGAAACAAATTTCCACGTGTGGTTTTTCTGTACATGATATTTACAACAACAAAAAAGAGAACGTAGAATAATCTACAATCAACCTTCTGATCTATTGTCTAAAATTAAATAAAAAACAACTATTTGATAATAAACATATATTTATTTAATTTATACACATACGTCCAATATCAGACGTTTCGTAGTTAATTTTGGTAAGATTGAGAGCTCGGGCACACAAAAACATTCATACAACCAACTAAGGTCTTCAATAACTATAGTTTGTAATTTACAAGTCGATCCGTGAGACAGAATCGATATTTAAATTGTGTTCGAGAAAAATCGATTTTCGTAGTCCAAGCGTTGTAGATGTCGCTATACCAACTGTCAGATGTATCAAGCTACATTTTACAAACTATAGCCAGGTACATTGTTAATAAAGTCGGATGAATCAGACAACCGAATAAGCATCTTATATAACTATTGTTTATAAAAAACAGCTTGATCCGTGGGACATTCGACAGAATCGATATTTAAATTGTGTTCGAGAAAAATCGATTTTCGAAAGTAGTTCAAATGTCAGATGTATCAAGCTGTATGTTACAAACTATACGGAGGTACATTCTTAATTCAATACGAGCGTCGCCAGCGTCGGGGCTGACCACGTATGACGTCATAAGTTGTTTTGCGCTCTTACAAAATTATTTTCATATCTCGGTTTTTTATACTTAGTCAGTCTTTAATTTAATTCAGATATTACAGCTATACTATAGGATTGTTATGTTATTGTTGTATGATTGCCTATGTGTCGACAAATGCAGATCATGATTTACGAGCGATCAATTTTATCAGAATCAAATAATTATCATTTTCTAACAAACATACATTATTTACAAAATCACCTAATAGACGTGGGTCGATATGAGGATACAAACCCGCAAAAATTATCCCCACCCCGGTTTGAAAGGTGGGGCAGTCGTTGTACTATAGAGCCAAGACTTAAAACTCCTGTCTCTTGTTGATGTCCTTGGGCTCCGGTGACCTCTTCACCACGCCGCGTGATCGCCCACTCGTCTTGAGCAATTGAGAAAACCAAACACTGACTGAATTGAAAATTATTTCCAGTTCTCTCACGACTCTTCTAGAAGGTATCTTCGGAATATAACCACCAACTAAGGAGGGTAGATGTAAGGAGCGTCATCTTGTATAAGCTACAGAAACAGCGCTAGTGTAGGGAGTGGAAATGATACGAATATAGCAGTTTTAAACAGAGCGAACTGTTTCAGATTGAGAGCTTTAATATTTTTCGCGACTTGTATAATTAAAATCTCATCTATTCATTTTTATTTGTATTAACGTATGAAGTGTTTCTTTCCTTCTTAATTTACTATCCTATTCTAATAGTTTATGGCGCTGTTTTTTTTTTAAATCTTTCCACTTGCTACTGTGGCGCCATCTGCTTTGGCTCTATTTCAGCGGACACTTTTTAATAAACTGAGATGGTGGTCCTAACTTCTTTCTACCCTCCACACAATCAACAAACGACAGTGGCGCGTTAGTCATTTCGAGAAATGACTATATTTCAAACGCAGACGTGAGATCAGTGAAGTGCGATACGTATCAGTTAATAGGTAACCAATTAATTTATTGTCGACGTAACCCAATTAATGGCGCGCTAAGATATTACGTAATCGTGGTGTAGACAATGCTAAACCTTTGACTGTCGTGTAGGGCACCGGTGCCCTACGCAGCGCACGGAAGTAATGTTACTAAGACGTTGGAATATCTAGTAGACTCTGGGAAAGAAGACTCCGAAGATAATGAGAATGAATCTATTTCTAAGAGACCTGAAAGACTACAACATACTTTAACGAACAGAAGAAGGTAAAGTTAGGCAATCTTTAGGCGCCTTAGTAACAGTAAATCGACATTATTACTTCAGTACGCCGCGTAGGGCACCGGTGACCTACACGACGTTCAAAAAGTTATTGAAAATAACAAATTTATTCAAAACAAAATTGAAATAGTAAAATTAAAAATACTTAATCGTTAGTTGCCTTCTCTGTTTATTCCCGGAAGCCACAACGAGAAAACTTTAAAACTGTAAAAAATGTATTTGAATAGATGGGAAAACTATACGCAGACATAATACTAAAAGTACTTTTACGTTTCTGTCTTGCGAATTTTACTGTCGTTAAATTACAAGAGAATGAGTATATCAGAGGAAATGCGAAAGTAGCCCCGGTAATCAACAAATTAAAGAGCGGACGGTTACCGTGGTATGGACATGTGATACGTAGAGAGAAGATGCATGTGACTAGGAGATGTATGGAAATGGTAGTGCAAGGTAAAGAGGGAAGAGGTCGACCGAAGAAGACATGGATGGAGTGTGTGAATGACGATATGAGAGAGAAAGAGAAGAGTGAGTGTTGAGATAACGGCTGATAGATTGGTTGTATGTAAAGTCGGTTTACGGACAATAGTATTACGTGATAACGTCATAAAAAAACATTGATGAAAAACTACATACTTTTATTAATTGATTTCAATAATTATCACTGAATTATCATTATTTTGTACAATACAAAGAAAGGGTGAATTAAAAATTACAATTTTTTCGATAAATTAACGCTTGGGTCGATCGTGCCTCTCTATCGATTGTTCCGCGTTCCAGCTTGCACGCTCTGAGTCAGGCGGAACGTGACACTTTTTCGTGCGTGTAGCCGGTTTTCATCGATTTGTAAGACATTATCACGTCAAAAAAAAACTGTAATTGGCGCAATATTCAATTATCATAGTCAAATGGCCCCACAGTTCGTCCGTGTAACCACGAAGCCTGTATTCGAAGCTTTGGAAAAGACATAATGGTGATAATAAACTAGAAATTAAACCGTAAAAGTAGTTTTAATTATGTCCGCGACTCGCGAGAAACAAAGCAAAAATTTATTAACTTAAATCTTTTAAGCTGACCAGTTGAATTATTTAAAAATTTCTCACTCTTTGTACCAATGCCTAAGTCAATAACGTTGTATACCGATATGGTTAACACAAATCGCATTCAAACACTTTTCCGATGACAATCAATTGATGGTATTTAGTCGATTCCGAATAATCGACTAAAACTTCTTTAGTCACATTCGTACATCCCTGTTTCTTAAATGACAGTTCTGTTTTTTTTTCTTCATTATTCGGCAGGCGGATGCCAGGTGACAGCGCTCATCTTTCTGTTGATCTCTTGCAGTATTAATCTGCATCTAGCTAATTGGGCGGGCCTTAGATTGGGTGTGGGGTCGCGCGAGTTGTTCACGGACGCCGGCGGGGATCGGCGGGTCCGACGTAGGGCGCGGCGGCGGCGGGCGCGTGAAGCCACCGGCAGCGCTATCGCGGAAGCTTACGTGACAGTAGAAAACAAATAAATATAGATTATAGAGAAAAAAAATTGACTTTTTGGCGGGAACGCGAGGAGTGAAGTTATGTGATTTGGTTTATTTTGTCTATTTAATGTTTCTTCAGGTTTAGATGTGTAATAACGGTGGTTTATTAGCTGTTTATTATCTGTGAAAGTGCACAAATTTGGGAAAATGAAACAAAGCTGCTGGACGTAACTTCTCGTGATCCTCCAAAAAGTCCACTGAAAAAATCTCAGTAAATGCCCACCATTTTACTGAGATTATATTTCATCCCATATCGTCTCGTTTTATTCAATTTCATCCCAGTTGATTAATGTCTCAAATTAATCATTTTCATTTCATTTTATTTAATTTCACTCGATATTATCATTTTTCATAAAAATAAGAATATAAATTAAAATAAGACACGACTTAAAGGTCTTAGTTACCAGGTTATAAAATCCCTTAAAAAAGAAAAAAATATCAAAAAAATAAATTGGCTGTCTGTAAAGTCGTTATACGGACGATAGTTTTACGTGTAACGTCATTAACAGAACTATTCGAACTGCTAGCTCTGACGTCGCGCGAGAAAGAAATAAATGGGTCACAAGTCAACGCTTGGGTCGATCGTGCCTCTCTATCGCTTGTTCCGCGCTCTCGCTTGCACGCTCAGGCTCAAGTGGAACGTGACACTTTTTCGTGCGTGCAGTCGGTGTTCCTCGATTTATAAGATGTTATCACGTCAAACAACGCAATCAAAATTATACTCTTACAATTTAATCTCGCGTCTTTGAGTGTCGTTGTATTGTTTGTATTTTATTATCTAAAATCTGATATCTAAAATCGTATTATCATGAAGCTGAAATTAGGGGGCAAACAAACAGCCAGACATCAAGATACTGTTAGTTCGTTGCGTGTAAAATGAAACATAAAAATAAGGTTTTTTTTTTTAATTCGACGTTATTCAACACAATAGAACCTCAACCTTCCGCGAAACTGTAAAGTATATGCAACTAATAACTAAATCAATCTATTAATTTATTTAAGATATCATTAAATCTCTAAATCTGCCTACACTGAAATTTGTCTGGTTGTAAATATGTTACATGTAAACTAGCAAAGTTTGGGAACTACAAAATGCCTATTTTACTAGACAAATGATTGCAATAATATTCGTTCTTACCATTTTCAGTTTTCTCTCTACTGTTTTTAGAGTCTTCATCTATGGATCTCGATAAAGACCTTTTCTTCGGCGACTATAACAAATTTAAGTAACATCAGATATTTTGATTATGTTCAAGTAATTCAAGTAATTATGTTTAAGCTCAAGAATAGAGGTTTTCACCCGTTTCTATACACACATATTTACATATGTATTTTTTTCTTACATAAGCTGTGAGCCTTGAGAGGCTATTTCAGCGTAACCTTAATCTTAGTAGGTGAGTTCACGAGGCTCAAACCTGACGACGTTGCTGACACGAACCCTAGCAAGAGCTGTGCTTCGCAGAGTCTACCACTGGATGTGAAACGCGACCCAGTGAGAAGATCCGGCGAGAAACTCAGTGGGCTGTGTCTGAGGGTTAATTTACTCGTCGAGCCCTTCGTCGCAAGCGACGGGTTCGACGAGGACGGTGACCAGTGCTTGAGGTACCTAAAAGCACCGTTACTGGATCGGGAGGATCCGAAATGATGTTACGTATGTTAATTGTGGGTTAAATGTATGTGTGTATTCTTATAGGTGATTACAACTAAAACAATTGAATGATTTTAGTGGATATGACCTCAATTTACAACATCTATTACCAACAAGCTGATGGGTGTACTAGCTCTTAGCCCTTTGATATTAAGCAGTGCCGGAGCTTAGATATCGACAATATATTTGCCTCCACCTTGAGCATTCTATATCTCAGTTCCATAACACAACAGCTGCCCTGTCCTTTGAACCAGAATGCATTACTGCTCCTGCCAATTTCTGACGTGAGGCAGTAATGCGTTTCGGTTTGAAGAGTGGGGCAGCCGTTGTAACTATGCTGAGACCTTAGAACTCATATCTCAAGGTATGTAGCTGCATTTACGTTCTAGATGTCTATGAGCTCCTGTAATCAATTAAAACCAGGTGGGCCATGAACTCGTCCATGCACATAAGCAATAAAAAAAATATATAGTCACTTTGAACTACATTTGTTTATTATGACTATCAAGTATCCTTTTTCAGACAGAAATCCAGCATAAGCTTGATTACTTTCTTTGAGTATGTCTACTTCACTTCCTCAGGACAAAGAATCCACTCTATAAGGACTGCGTTTTTTTTTAAGTCTCATCTTCACAATACTTTTAGCCTGAAAGCTGATCCGCTGCATCTGCTTTCACAATTGACAAGTTAGTCGGGACTGCTCTTATACTCACTCTCCTTTTAATCTGCTTTTGGTAATGCTGGGCATCATAAAACTGAGGCTGCGATCTCCTAACTCGACCGGTTCTTCTTTTGATATTCTCAACGGCCGGCAGAGTGTCAGCACCGCGACGAGCAGAAAAGAAAGTGTGTCCGCACTTACACGATTTTGATGCAACGGCTACCTGAAATTTTATGATTTTCAATTTATTCACATACAGTGCAACCTTAAGACAAATTAGAAGGAGGCTTTGGTAGTTTAACAACAAGAGAATATCTTCTGCTGAGCTGGTGAAATGGCACTATAGAAAAACGGTCTATTCTTTATTGCTGTTGAAAACGGACAATCCTAGGATCCACCTGATGGTAATTAGTAATCATCACAGTTACACATCACTAATACACGTGGCACAAAAGGTCTTTAGCCTTATCTGCAAATGGGCATGCAGCAGCCCTGAGGGAACATCATACCTAAGACTTCATTCCAAATGTTGATAATTTATGGCGAAAAATGGGTTGTGAAAAGAAAATGAGCAATTGCACTAATTATTTGAAGTCTATAGGAACAAAATATATTATGTCTACGCTATATCCTTATCTGTACTTTGTAACTCGATTAATTAATGTGAATTTATTGTTTGAACAACCTACATTTGAATAAAAAACCTATTTGTTTGATTTCACGTAAAAACATATCGAAAAAAAATAATTCTAGTATATACATTTTTGGTAGATTAATAGCATTTAGGTAATTAATAGGTAAAACCTTCACATTCATTATCTTCAAGAGTGCATTTACAAGTTTCATACCTGCATTTCACATTTCGGGCAACTTTTAGCTATCATTTTGTTTTTCCCCATATTTTTATTACGTAGTCTAAACACTAAACGTCTAATTTATGAAGACAAATAATTGAACTAATTAACATTTTTTACTCCAATTATTGTAAATGAAAAACATTCTAAAAATATAAAAAATCTCTACTTTAATTTTTATTTTGACATCTTGACAGTTTATCTTGTGACATAACGGATTGAAAGTCTAATCTTCCCAAAACTTCACTTAATGGAAATTCACGGTTCCAATTTGTAAGACATGACCTAAAGGTCTATGTTACCAGGTCATAAAATACAAAAAATTCAAAAATTAAATTATGATGGTTTTATTAATATTACTTTCTTTGACCCTTAAGAAACATGTACTTACGAATTTATAAAAACATTCATATGAGGGAAATCTCATTCAATTAATGGAATTCCAAGATAGACGTAATTTGTATGGACATTAACACAAATTAAAGCAGTGTAGAAAGGTCAATAATACTTTGTACCATGCTCACATTACTTAAGAGCGATACGTATACTGCGCAACACTATAGAATGTCTGTGGAAAAAAATTATATCAAAAATGTTACTTAGAATCCCGCCCGCCGCCACATAAATTTTTACTAAAAGATCCAACAGCCTATAAACCTATTTATAATTATATAAAAAATACAATTCAAACAATTTAAATGACGAAATTTAGTGAGGTGAAGTGTAATGACCCCAAAGTAAAGAACATTTTCCAAATAAGATATGACCTAAAGGTCTATGTTACCGGGTACCAGGTCAAAAAATAAAAACTTAAATGTTACCTTAACACATACAAGTATTATTTTACAGATTTTACTTAATTACGTTAAAATCATGAATGAAAGTGATACATTTAACAATATTAATTCCAAGTACAGATGTTGGACTTGCCTGGGAACCGATGACATGATACAACCAGCTTTAATTGAAGAGACAATTTGGTATCAAAACAACGTCAAGGTATTTACATAATTTTTTTTATTATATCTTTATGAATTGTTCAATAATAGATCAGAACAATTTAAACATAAAGATTATTAAGTATTTAACGTTTTTTCTGTATATGTAAATAATGTCGATTTGAATCACCCAATGAACAAATAACTTTTTTAATGTAAGAAATTAGAGCAACTAATTTTCAACTTAAAAAATATCTATACCTAAGGTTTCAAGTAACTAGTTGTACTCTAGGGTCTGAAACAATACGGATCTTGAATGTATCCAAAATGAATTACATAAGGTCTTAAAATAACGAATTAAAACTAAAATGAAATAAATTTCCTTAAATGTAATACATATTACCTTTTATTATTATTTCCAGATATTACAGAGTAACGATCAATTATACCTATGTAAATATTGCAAATGGAAAATAGACAAGTTATTGAGATTCATAAGACAATGTCATTTGGCTTCAGAAATGGTCTGGAGAGATTTGAAAAAGGTACGAATACATATCGGTTGCTCCCTTCTCCAGCATCAGCTGTCAAGTTCAGATTGCACTTCGTTATACCTGCCCTGGTGAAACTGGTAATGCCATCAGGTCATTGGTAATCCTTTGGTCCTAAAAAATAAGTTTGGAGTGAAACCTGACATTGTTGTTTCAATTTCGAGTTTAAACTTATAAGTGTTGTGAGTTTTAATAAATGCATGCACAGAAAATTATGTAAAATAGTTTTAAAAAACAAATGCATAACGCTAAACACAAGTATAGAAGGCAGAGTAAAACTTAAAATAATTATACTACATATTTTATTATATTATACATATCTCAAGGAAGGTGCCGGAATTTATGTTGTAGATTTTTGTGGGCTCCGGTAACCATTTAACATCAGGTGGGCTGTGAGCTCGTCCACACACGTATGCATAAAAAAAAATTAAGATACATAGAAATAAATACACACAAAAATATAACATTTTATATAAATAGTAACATAGCGAAAATAGCTCCATATGGAATGTTACAATGTATATTGTACTAGATATATATAAGTCAAGGAGAATTGACAGGAGCCAAGGCAGGTGGCCGATTGTAAAAGTCATGCCACCATATCTCTACATAGTCTTATAATACGGCATGTTGCATAAATTCCACGTAGTGTGGGATAGAGTGGGTAATGTTACACCTGTACGAGCAACGTCATCTATCGCCGAATAGGCGAACGAATATCGAAGGATCTACTAACATCTATAAGGCTCGAGAAGCGCAACGCCATCTATTGTCAGATAACGGAAACACACATCGTATCGACTATAAAAGCTTTGCAGAGATGGCACGGACTGAGTTAATAATCTGAACTACTCGACGCGGAACCTACCTAAGCTGATGGTCTAGAGAGACCATATCAGAGTAACCTTAACTAATAGGTGAGCTCACGGGGCTCAAACCTGACGACGTTGATAACATGAACCCTAGCAAGAGCCGTGCCTCGCAGAATCTACCACCGGATCGGTAACGCGACCCACTGAGAAGATCCGGCGCGAAACTCAGTGGGCTGTGTCTGCGGGTTAGTTTACTCGCCGAGCCCTTTGTCGCATGCGACGGGTTCGACGAGAACGATGATCTGTACTTGGGGTACCTAAAAGCACCGTTAGTGGATCGGGAGGATACGAAATGACGTGTTTTGGGCGACGTCAATCGTTTACCATTTGGTCCGCAGGATCGGCTATATAGTTTCCGGCGGCCACGATGAGAGGATTCTCATGTCGTGCCCTTTTATCGAAGTGGTAGCGTAAAAGTTAAGCCAATTGTGTATGCAGTTGGAACAGCGCCCCTAGCGGCAAACGTATGCAAACGATCTCATTCCATACAAATATGAGTTAACTTTTACGCTATCGAGAACGTTAAAAATCTCGCACTAAGCACACTGTACATAATCGAATTTCACTTTCATTAGTTATAAAAAATAAAATTTAATAAGTATCTATTTCAGGAACGAATAAATTTTCCCTATTTAGCCACCAAACCGATAGAGCACCATGAACTAGGTTCAGATGACACAGAAGATGATAATTATGATATATTCCGTGATGAAGACGACTTGCCATTGTTGATGATAAAAAGTGATGAACCAGAGATTGAGTTAGTAAGTACCGTTAAGCATTTTATTAACAAAGAGGTTAGGACTTAGAGGAACTCATCCTTCGTAAGATTAGTGATACCAGTAATAATGAGAAATTCATAAATGTTACTAGATTTGAAATCGTCGCTGCCCAAAGGATAAGACGTCCGGTACATTCGTATCTAGCGATGCAACGGTGTACGAATCCCGCAGGCGGGTGCCAATTTTTCTAATGAAATACGTACTTAATTTTCACGATTGACTTCCACGGTGAAGGAACAACATCGTGTAATAAAAATCAAACCCGCAAAATTATTATTTGCGTAATTACTGGTAGTAGGACCTCTTGTGAGTCCGCGCGGTAGTGGTTACCGGAACCCATAGACATCTACAACGTAAATGCGCCACCCATCTTGAGATATGAGTTCTAAGTTCTCAAGTGGGGCAGCCGTTGTAACTATTACAACGGCTGCCCCACCCTTCAAACCGAAACGCATTACTGCTTCACGGCAGAAATAGACAGGGTGGTGGTACCTACCGGCGCGGACTCACAAGAGGTCCTACCACCAGTAATTACGCAATTTATTATTTTGCGGGTTTGATTTTCATTACACGATGTTATTCCTTCACCGTGAAGGCCAATCGTGAACATTTGTCGAGTACGCATTTCATTAGAAAAATTGGTACCCGCCTCGGATTCGAACACCGGTGCATGCTTCAACACGAATGCACCGGACGTCTTATCCTTTAGGCCACGACGACTTCAAAAATTATGTATATGGAACATGTACCATTAGTCCAGCAGCTGATTTGTCCCTTTGACCATGTCACCAGGAACCGCATGGTATTAAGGAGGAAATAAAAAACGACATCGAAGTGAACAGTGATCATGTTAGAAAAAACGATAAGGAAAAACGTTTCAGCTCCCGCATGGTCAAGGAGACCTCTGAATACGTTGTGATCAAACTGACCAAGGATGAGGTATGGGATTTTTGGTTTTTTTTTTCTCACCACATTTAGTATAGTTTTGGGGGTCGTCTGGTGTTCTCGCACGGGTAGGTACCACCAGCCTAACTGTTACTGCTGTGTGGCAGTAATGTGTTCCAGTTTGAAGGGTGGGGCGGCCGTTGTATTGTAGAAATTGAGACTTGGTGCTCGTGTCTCGAATGTCTATGGGTTTCAGTAACCATTTATTACCAGGTTGGCCGTGAGCTCGTCCATCCACCTAAGAAATAAATAAAAAAACACTGTCCTTTAGTCATTGCCTTTAGTCATAGTCATCACCATGAGCTTAAGAGGTAGCTTGTAATTTCCTCTTGTACCTTTGGGAGGATACATTGTATGTTGAATGGTAAGTGTTCAAAATGGCCCTATTCCTATCCTTTTTTAGCGATCGCCATCCAACTCTCCTCAGCACACAGCTGAGTAGAGTCCTCAGCCGACAACAGATGGCGTTATTCATACCGGTGTAATATTTCTCGAACGTTCTAGATAGTACAAGTTGTTTTGACGCCAGTTTCTATTTCGTAACGATAGATGGCGTCACTAGTATCGACAGAACTTTTTTTTATGATACTTATGACGTATAATAGTTAGTGTCGTAAATATAGTTTCTCAGTTGTCGCTATACCGAGCTCAACTAAAATATATATAGAATGGAACGATTATGTACTTGTTTTTTAATTTTTTGTAATATACAGGCTGATTGGCTGAGCATTTTAAATATTATATTGATATAGAGTGCTCAGTACTCGATTCTCGTTCTAATTAAGCAAAAAAAAAAAATAGGTGCTAACATTTGCCTAATTTATCTTTAACTAGCTGACCCGGCAGACTTCGCAGTGCCTCAATCGATAAATAAAAGACCTAAACTTTTATATAGAATAAACTTAAAACAAACAAAAGGAATCCGTCCGGCGGGGGACACGTCAAAGGGAAAACAAAATTGTTATTTTTATTTAATTCCGAGAATTTTCATATTTTTATACCTTTTAAACCTTCTCTGGACTTCCACAAATAATTCAAGACCAAAATTAGCCAAATCGGTCAAGCCGTTTTCATGTTATGTCGTGACAACGGAAAACGGGTTTCATTTTTATATATATAGATTATCAACTCAAAACAATAAGCGTGCGAATATGTTTGTTTACATCGGTTGACGATCGCGGCATCGTTTGAACGCCGCGCGCTGTTTGGATTTATGTTGGGCAGCGGCTTGGCTCTGTCCCTGGCATTGCTGACGTGCATGAGCGACGGTGACCACTTACCATCAGGTGGGCAGTAAGTTTGCCGCCGCCGCCGGGCGGCGCCTCTGCACTGCGGTGTCCACAAATTTAGAGTTTTAGCAAATTAACTCAATGACGGTTTTCTCTGTAGTTTATTTGTATTTTTTTTATTTTATATTTTTAAACGTTTCATGTGACCATGAATTTTATCATGTCCTTGATTATGTAAAGTGTTCGACCAGTCAGCCTGTATATAACATAGCATTGGTAACGTACGTTCTCGCTCGGGAAATAAATTAAATTGGCAACTCTGGTCTGAATTAAACCGTCGAACAGAGCAAGGGTTGAGAGGTCCCGTATTGTTTAAGGTGCTCGCCGAGTTGAAAGCGAAATCGGAATGCGAGGAGTACCTGAGGGCGCCTTACAAGTGCGTGAAATGCGTTAAGTGGTTCAACTTCGAGGATGTCCTGAATGGTCACATCGAGAGACACACGCCGGTGAGTTTAGATTTGATATGCGGTATGACGGTGAGCGACTGGTTCCGTGGTGTTTTTAAATAAAAAAATTAAGGGTTTTTATGACCTGGTAACTAAGACCTTTAAGTCGTGTCTTATTTTAATTTATATTCTTATTTTTATGAAAAATGATAATATAGAGTGTCTCCTGGGTTCTTCGCAGGAATTTCGGCCCCCGGCCCGAAAAAAAGCTCTTGAGATTTCAAAGTTGTCCATGGACATCATTGACCGCTCTAATATAAACGGACCGCGATGGTTTCTTCCAGGAGTATGGCGCGTTTCAATGTGACATGTGTCAGCAGTACTGTCCCAGCGCTGTGTCCCTTAGAGGACATATCAAATCTCATACAACCAGGTTCGTGTGTTGTAAGAATTTCCAGATGCTTCTAGAAAAACCTATCTTATCCCTGGTAGACTAGGGCTTATTCCAGCTAATCACGGACTGGTAGGTGATTTCACAGGCTCAACCTCAGATAGTTTGCTAATATAATAGCAAGAGTAGTGCTTCGCAGAATCTACCACCAGATCGGAAACGCGACCCACTGAGAAGATCCTACGAGAAACTCAGTCGGCTGTATCTATGGGCTAGTTCAGCTACTTCGAACTCTTAGTCGTAATCGATAAGATATCTTTTTGTTTTTTTAACACCCGATGCTTTCGTATATAGTTACGTCATAATTTTTTTAATCGCTTTTGATGGGTGGATTTGCTCACAGCCCATCTGGTGCTAAGAGGTTACGGGAGCCCATATACATCCACAACGCAAATGCCGCCACTCACCTTGAGGGATGAGTTCTAAGGTCTCAATATAGTTACAACGGCTGCCCCGCCATTCAAACCGAAACGCGTTACTGCTTCACGGCAGAAATAGGCGGGGTGGTGGTACCTACCCGCGCGGACTCGCAAGACGTCCTATAATCAGTAATTCGAATAAGTACAGCTTAATGCGAGTAGTATCTAAATAATCTACTACGGTAGGCAGCGGCTTGGCTCTGCCCCTGGCGCGGTAGGCAGCGGCTTGGCTCTGCCCCTGGCATTGCTGAAGTCCATGGGCGACGGTAACCACTCACCATCAGGTGGGCCGTATGCCCGTCTGCCTACAAAGGCAATAAAAAAAATAAAATAAAAAGTGTTTGGTGTTTGTCGCAGATACAAATGCAAAGTTTGCGGGTACGTCCGTTCGTCACGGCAACACCTACTGGAGCACCACTCAACGGCGCATACAGACGCCGCGCCAGGCTACACCTGTCACACCTGCAGATACACCACCAAGTCAGTTGGGCAGATCTATTGTCAGCTTTTTTTTATTGCTTAGAAGTGTGGACGAGCTCACAGCCCACCTGGTGCTAAGTGGTTACTAGAGCCCATAGACATCTACAACGTAAATGCGCCACACACCTATATGAGTTCTAAGGTCTTAGTATAGTTACAACGGCTGCCCCACCCTTCAAACCGAAACGCCTTACTGCTTCACGGCAAAAATAGGCTGGGTGGTGGTACCTACACGCGCGGGCTCACAAGAGGTCCTACCACCAGTAAGCCACCAGCTAGACACGTCCAAACGGATCCATCAGATCCAATAACCCTTGCATTAGACGCCTTCAGCTCTAACGCTAGGAGCGGGCTTAGGGATTTATTTATTTTATTTAATTTTTTCGGGCCGGCGGCCGAACCCCCTACGAGGTCCCCGCGCCTAGGGGGCGCGCGGGGTATGTGAGACTCAACGATCTGCAGGCGTTGAGAGCAGATCGCGGGCCCAAGGATTTTAGGGCCCACCCACTAAACGACTCCCCTGCACTCTTACACCCGACGTCCGATCTCCGTCCGGGGTCAGAACCCGTTCAGAGTAGGGGGGTTCCCGCGGTCAACACTACAACCAGACACGCGGCGCCACCCCGAGGACGCCCGACCGACGGGTCGTCGAGGCGATAGTCGACGACCAACGACGTCGGTCTCCGCGGTACGGCGGCCCTACCAGGCCGCCCGGGCGATGCCGCTGGTGTTCCGGGATACCCCGCTGGGCCAGAACCAGCCTGCCGGGTCGGAACGCGATACACCGCCGACCGGGTTGCTCTTCAACAGTATGTTCGGCGACGACAGCGACGACGAAAATGCGGACCGCATCGCAGTCCGCAGCCGCCGACGCGCCGTCCCGTCCTCCTGGTGCCAGCGCGCTAGAGTGACGGTAGCGTGCGGCGCAGCCTCAACCCCCTTAGGTCGCCCCGTGACCATCACCGGGAGGAGACTGCCTCCTCATAGGGGCTGGAGCTGGACAAACGCCCTCCTCCGAACCCCGGCTCGACGGCGGCGGCACGGCGCCGAGAGGGAAGAAGAGCTCTCCCTCTCCCGTTCCGCCGCCTCCTTCTGCGAGATGGTGGACTCGCAGAAGTCGAGCATCGCCTGCCAGGACTCGCCGTTGCCGAGCATCGTAGCCACGACGGTCGGAAGCGACAAGTCCGGTCCTATTTTTGCAACGAGGACGCGCCGCTGCAGTACGCGAGTGCAGCGCAGTGTGCTCCGCCGTGTCCTCGTTGCAGCCACTGCAGTGGTGGCACTTCGGCGTCGGCTCCCTCCGGGCGACGAGGTGCAGGTAGCGACCGAAACAGCCGTGTCCCGTGAGCACCTGCGTCGCTCGGAAGGTGAGACGTCCTCGGTCGCGATTCACCCAGTCCGAGAGGACCGGGCGGATCGCCTCGACAGTCCGTCGCCCGTAGGCGGGGTCCGCCAGGCGGCGAGACCACGCCTCGAGCACGGCACGCCGAGATTGAAGTTTCCGCGCTCGAACTTCCGCCGCGCCGGGACGCGGCTCCCCCCTGGAGCGGAGATCGCATCGCCACGCGTAATCCGCAGCGAGCGCCTCCGCTTCTAGGTCCCAGGGAGGCGTCCCAGCTAGCACGCACGCCGCCTCAAACGAGACGGTGCGGTATCCACGAACCGCCCTGACCGCAATCGCGCGCTGCGGACGTCGCAACGCCGCAACGTTGTCACGGGTCAGGGCGTGGCACCACACGGGAGTCCCGTACAGTGCCATCGACCGCACCACCCCCGTGTAGAGGCGGCGCACTACCACGTCAGGCCCCCCGACGTTCGGCAACAGCCGACTCAGCGAGCCGGCAGCCGCCATCAGTCGGGGACCTAATCTTTCAAAGTGAGCGCGGAAGCTCCAACGACCGTCCAGTACGAGACCGAGGTACCGCAACCCGGTTGTCTCGATCTCGACGCGAACGCCTCCGATCACGAGGTTGGCCCCCTGAGGCGGCGCTCTCCGGGCCCCGTGAAACAACAGGGCCTGGGATTTAACAACCGCCACCTCCAGACCCAACCGTCGGATCCTGCCGATGACGAAGGCCACCCCCGCGCAGGAAAGACGAGCAGACTCGCGCAAATCCTTCCCCCGGGCCACGACCAAAGTGTCGTCCGCGTAGCAAACTATGCTTAGACCCGGGAGAGGAGCGCTAAAGGTACCATCGCCCTGTCTATTTCTGCCGTGAAGCCGTAATATTTTTCGGTTTGAAGGATGAAGCAGTCGTTGTACTGTTGATCTGAGATTTAGACCTCATGTCTCAAGGTCGCACTTACTTAATGATATCTACAAAAAACACTACTAGAATTCTTCATGAAAAAAAAATTAATATAAGATTTTTTGTTAATTTCAATCACCCTGTACACTTGTTTATAGGTGATAATGCGTTTTCAGTAAGAGAACGGTGATGCAGCGTCACGTCAAGACCCACTTACCGTCCGAGAGGCACGCCTGCCACCAATGCGGCAAGCTATTCAAGACAATCGATTCGCTCCGAGTGCACGCCGTGTAAGCGCTCAGCGTATATAACGCTTATTTAATAGCTGACGGTTTGGTTTACGTGTGACGTCATATGACGCGATGGTGACGTCACCGGGTACCTCTGTAACTATAGAGCGTCACGTATTCTATATCGACTAGTAATAGTTCTATTTTTCCAACTAGAAAGGCAATGGTATCATACCAAACAGCCTAATATTTTATAATCTTTTTTTTATGAAAAATGATAATATGGAGTGAAGTGAAATGAAGTTAATTAATTCGAAACAATTTGTATGAAATGAAATCGAGATGAAATGTGATGTGGAATGAACTATAATCTCAGTAAAATGGTAGTTAATTACTGAGACTTTTTCGGTAGACTTTTTGGAGGATTCTGAGTAGCGAACTTTAGCGGCTTTGTTCCATTTTCCCACATTTGTGCATTCTATGTCGACTTTGGCCGCGCATTCCTGCCCCCAGCGGGTGAAAACTGTAAAGCACAGACTATATACATTTTTGACGGTACCTGTAACGCCATCTATTTTTAAAGGGCGAAAACGAAACGATCGGTACTATTGGAAATGTTCTAGAACCGTCGTCTGAAGTAAAGCGAAACTATTGAATTGTGTTAGCGAAAAATCTACCTTAATCGTAACGTATTTCGGTGTGATTTTTTTAAATATAGTTTCAGTGCGTACCAATATAATCCATTAAAACAAGGCGTGCCCACATATGACGTCATACGAGTTAAATGTTTTGATTGTAAATCGAAAAGTGAAAGGATATTTTGATTTAAACGACATTTTTGTAACTTTACAGAAGCATAATTTGAAATTCATTGGAACTAAATATCATAACAAAAAAATTTATTCCTCAGCTATTTTTGAATGGAGTAAACTTAATTTAAGTTCAATTAAAAACATCGAACAGTTGATGCTGAGACCAAGTTTGGGTGGCGCATTTACGTTGTGGATGTCTATGGGCTCCAGTAACCACTTAACACCAGGTGGGCTGTGAGCTCGTCCACCCATCTCAGCAACAAAAAAAAAAAAAAAACGGACCTTTAATTACAAAGATAAATGTCGCGTGTTAAGCGAAATATCGCTTAAATCGAATTAGCCTTTCGATCGTCGACATGTTTTCAGCCGCCACGACAAGTCTCGTAGGTACCAATGCAGCGAGTGCGAGAAGGCCTTCATATACCCGTCCCTCTTGCACAAGCACGTGCAGGCCGTGCACGAGAGAGACGACTATTATTGCGTCGAGTGCGACGTCAAATTCAAATCGCCCGTGAGTACGTTAGCTCTAGTTCGACTCTCATAGTTTGTGGGTGTTCTAAGTTACAGTCTAGCGGTTTGAGTGTTATTGGTATTGCCGATGGGCATGAATGGAGGCTAAGGATGGGTAAATTTACTGGTGGTAGGACCTCTTGTGAGTCCGCGCGGGTAGGCAACACCACCCTGCCTATTTCTGCCGTGAAGCAGTAATGCGTTTCGGTTTGAAGGGTAGGGGCAGCCGTTGTAACTATAAATGAGACCTTAGAACTTATATCTCAAGGTGGGTGGCGCATTTACGTTGTAGATGTCTATGGTCTCCAGTAACCACTTAACACCAGGTGGGCTGTGAGCTCGTCGACCCATCTAAGCATTAAAAAAAAACCAGGAGCGTGGGGCGTCCTCCAACCAGGTGGATCGACGACTTAGTGCGCACGGCGGGAAGTCGTTGGATGCGGAAGGCGGAGGACCTCATTCTGTCGAAGGCATTGGAGAAGGCCTATGTCCAGCAGTTGGCAGATAAAGGCTGACGATGATGATGATGATAATAGGCATGAGCGACGGTGATAATTTACCATCAGATGCTAGTTTGCCAATAAAAACAACAAATACACACACATATCATATCCTGTCTGACATATCCGTCATATATACTTAGTCTGGCCATAAATACTGTTACAATTAAAAATAAACAAAATATTACATTTGAATTTGGAATCTGTCATTTTTATATGATTGCTCATTGAATTTTTCATTTTGGCGCCAATACATTGTACAATATTTTGCGATATAAAAATGGAGTGGGGTGATAAAGAGAACCGAATATCTGTGATTGCATTACACAAAGTAGGTATGGAACCAAATGCAATTTTTAAAACTCTCCATACGCTTGGTATTAGTAAAATGTTTGTGTACCGGGCTATTAATAAGTGCAATGAGACCTCCTTTGTTTGAGACAGAAAAAGATCTGGCCGTCCACGTAGTGTTCGTACGAAAAAGGTGGTCAAAGCAGTAAGGGAAAGAATTCGAAGAAATCCTGTCCGAAAGCAAAAAAAATTATCTCGGGAGATGAAGATAGCACCTAGAACCATGTCGCGTATTTTAAAAGATGACTTAGGACTTGCAGCCTATAAGAGACGTACTGGTCAAAATAGGGTGGTAAAATCGAAACAACTACTGAAGCGGTACGCAAATGGAGGACATAGAAAAAATTTGTTTACGGATGAGAATTTTTTTACAATCGAGCAACATTTTGACAAAAAAAAATACCGTATTTATGCTCAAAGCTCTAAGGAAGCTTCCCAATTAGTCGACAGAGTGCAACGTGGGCACTATCCGACTTCAGTGATGGTTTGGTGGGGTATTAGCTATGAAGGAGTGACTGAGCCATACTTTTGTGAAAAAGGTATCAAAACGTCTTGGTTGGAAACGAACGTTTCGGACTTCATCAGAGCTGAAGCCTGGCCGTCGTCTAGTTCCGATCTTAATCTGCTGGATTATGATTTATGGTCATTTTTAGAGAGTACGGCTTGCTCTAAATGCCATGATAATTTGGAGTCCCTAAAACAATCCGTACGATTGGCAGTGAAAAATTTTCCCATGGAAAAAGTGCGTGCTTCTATTGATAACTGGCCTCAACGTTTAAAGGACTGTATTGCAGCCAATGGAGACTACTTCGAATGAGCTTTTTATACTTTAAATTGTTTTATATTTATGTATTAAACTAACACACTGTAAAAGTAATAAATGTTAGTTGCAATAGAATTTTTTTTTCCTTTGTCTCAGTATTTATGGCAAGACTAGGTATAGAGTGAGGCTGGTTCCATGGTGTTTTTAAAATGATGACGTCAACGTCGCTGACGCCATTTTCTTCATTATTATGATTGCCATCCATAGTGACAGTCATTAAGACTTAGTTTTCCAATGAATTCCATTTATTGGATCTCGAGTGTAAAGCGATAACCCTAGATAATACACAAATTAGTTATAGTAAAGCAACTCAAGCATTCAACAAAAATGCTTACGGGCGTCGGCCACTAGATGGCTTCGCTTCGACTAGTTTCTTAATTAAAAACATCGAACTGTTGATGAACTGATAGCAAATAAAACGGACCATTAATTACAAAGATAAATGTCGCGTATTAAGCGAAATATGGCTTAAACCGGATAAATAGCCTTTGACCCGTGTATATTTTGACACCAGCATTCGCTAAGAGATATTACAGTTTTAAACGGAGTGTAATTGTAATTTAAGATTAGATGACAGTTTTTTTTTGTTGGTTTAATATTAATGGGTGTGATTTTTCTACACCCTATGAGTCGTCTATTATCAAAGGTGGCAATCTGTGCATTTGGACAAAAAAAAATTATTGATATGTCAATACAGATTGATTTGAATATAATCGTCTCCTTCAAAGAATACGGTTCAAAACCTGCATTAAATAAAGGTTAATAGTTAACCTGTTATTTATCTAAGATGTCGTTCCGAAGAGTTTTGTGACTGCCAATGGAATACAAAGTCAATAATTCGTTTTTCTGATTTACCAATCATTGTCCAAAAGTCAGATTGCCGGCTTTGATAATAGTCGACTCATATATAGATGTCGCTAAAAGCGTTCGTGTGAACTTTACAGGAGACCCTAAGGCTGCATTTCAAGAAAGCGAAAAAGCACAGAGACTTTTCGTCATACAGGTAATTTTCAGGATGCTATATCAAGAGCTTTTTATTGCTTAGATGGGTGGGCGAGCTCACAGCCCACCTGGTGTTATGTGGTTACTGGAGCCCATAGAAATCTACGACGTAAATGCGCCACCCACCTTGAGATATAAGTTCTAAGGTCTCAGTATAGTTACAACGGCTGCTTCGCCCTTCAAACCGAAACGCATTACTGCTTCACGGCAGAAATAGGCAGGGCGGTGGTACCTACCCATGCGGACTCACCTTCCACCAATTATAATTATTATTACACGATGTTTTATTCCTTCACCGTGGAAGTCAATCGTGAACGTTTGTTAAGTACGTATTTAATTAGAAAAATTGGTACCCGCCGGCGGGATTCGAACACCGGTGCATCGCGTCAACACGAATGCACCGGACGTCTTATCCTTTAGGCAACGACGACTTTTAGTTTGATGTATACAGGACACAATAAAAACATCCAGGTACCAGTGTCCGAATTGCGATGCGAGGTTCGTTTCTCCGTCTGCGCTGGCGGTACATCTCAGCGCCCAGCACGGAGCCGCCAAGCTTCACGCTTGCGACCTCTGCCACCGGAGGTAAGTGACGATCCCTCCGAAGCTGGGTCAAAGGGTCCCCGAAAAACTGTTTAGGGCATATGAATGGCGGACCTATAAATCTTTGATCAGGGTCCAACCGCGACTACGCCATTGGTGTGTGTGTGTGTGCCAAATTATGGTATTTATAATTGTAACGATGGTCGTAAGTGACATTTTCTGTTCAAAAACACATGACCAAACCAAAAACAATTGGGCACAGATGAGATCTCAATCGATAAGCCGCCGATGTAAAATCTGGTGTGCATATAGAATGTGGGTGGGTCATTAAATCTAGGAGTTCAGTGTTGTCTGTGTGTCCCAATTGCTATAGGAGCCAGTTAAATGGTAAAGGATCTTTAAGTGGAGATCAGTTTCTTTGGAAATGTGGACGGAGGTAGTGGCTTTAGCTACTGATGATGTAATCATCTCAGAATACACTTTCATTATTGCTTATTGTTTTTAAAAGGGAATTCCATAACAATATGAGTTAATAGGAATCGTCACGTAACGAAAAAGCGTTATGGTTTCTCCGCGTTTCTTACTCATAGATGGACAATGGAAATTACATGTGAATGTGTCTTTATTAACGATTTAGCTGCGAGTGAGTGAACTGTCCGAAGGGGTCCACGGACCGCACACGCTTTTATGTAATTTCAGGTACAGTAGCCGTGAAGCGTTGAGGGCCCACGTGTGGAGGACGCATACGCAACGCGAAAAGTCCGTCACCTGTGATATATGCGAGAAGAGCTTTTCGGTAAGCTTGATTAAGTATGACGTGCTTTAGACGAAATATCAGCGTGGTTTTGTTTGAGGAATCAAAAGCGATGTGCTCGATGTTTGAAAATAATGTAATATTATTTTTATACGTTACTAGCTGACCCGGCAGACTTCGTAGTGCCTTAATCGATAAATAAAAGACCTAAACTTTTGTATAAAATGAACTTAAAACAAACAAAAGGAAACCGTCCGACGCGGGACACATCAAAGAGAAAACAAAATTATTATTTTTATTTAATTCTGAGCATTTTCATATTTATTCACCTTTTAAATCTTCTCTGGACTAACACAAATAATACAAAACCAAAATTAGCTAAATCGGTCCAGCCGTTCTCGAGTCTTAGCGAGACTAACGAACAGCAATTCATTTTTATATATACAGACTAGCTGACCCGGCAGACTTGTAGTGCCTCAATCGACAAATGAAAGACCTAAACTTTTGTATAAAATGAACTTAAAACAAACAAAAGAAATCCGTCCGACGCGGGACAGATCAAAGTTTTTTTTTTTTTTTATTGCCTTTGTAGGCAGACGGGCATACGGCCCACCTGATGGTGAGTGGTTACCGTCGCCCATGGACTTCAGCAATGCCAGGGGCAGAGCCAAGCCGCTGCCTACCGCTTAATACTCTCCATAAGCCTCGTTTGAAGAAGGACATGTCATAGCGCTCGGGAAACACCGTGGAGGGGAGCTCATTCCATAGCCGGATGGTACGTGGCAAAAAATATCTCTGGAAACGCACTGTGGATGACCGCAGTGGCTCCAGGTAGTATGGATGAACTCTACTCCGGTGGCGGGCGGTGCGATGGTAAAAACGAGATGCTGGTATCATCTCGAACAATTCCTCAGAGCACTCCCCATGGAACATACGGTACAAAATACAGAGGGAACCGAAGTCCCTCCGCAGACCCAAAGAGAAAACAAAATTATTATTTTTATTTAATTCCGAGCATTTTCATATTTATTCACCTTTTAAATCTTCTCTGGACTTCCACAAATAATTCAAGACCAAAATAAGCCAAATCGGTCCAGCCGTTCTCGAGTTTTAGCGAGACTAACGAACAGCAATTAATTTATCACTACACAGTATAAAACAAAGTCGCTTTCTCTGTCCCTATATATATATCTGTCTGTCCCTATATCTATATCTGTCTGTCCCTATGTATGCTTAAATCTTTAAAACTACGCAACGGATTTCGGTGCGGTTTTTTTTAATAGATAGAGTGATTGAAGAGGAAAGTTTATATGTATAATAATATCCATTAAATAGTGGAGAAATCAATAATAAATTACAGTTTTCGAAGCGAAGCGAGGGCGGGTCGCTAGTATATTATATATATAGAAGAAGAAGATAGAATATGAATTGCTTTAGACGAAATATCATCGTGGTTTTATTTGTGGAATCCAAAGCGATGTGGTTGATGTTTGAAAATAATGTTATGTTATTTTTATACATTATATATTTGGGGAGAGAGGAGTGAGTGTTGAGACGACGGCTGATAGAAGGGAATTAAAGAATGGAAGGGAAATTAGCTGTGCCGACCACACCTAGTGGGATAAGGTGAAGAAAAAGAAGATATATTTCGGGGGTATTGTGAGCCCTCACAGATAGGTACCGCCACCCTGGCTATTTCTGCCGCGAAGCAGTGATTGCTTCCTGTTTGGAGAGTGGGGCAACCTTTGTACTGTAGAACTGAAACTTAGAACTCGTGTCTCAAGGCCGGTCGTGATCTCGACGCTGTGATGTCTATGGGCTCGTCCGTTGGAGCGTTCACGTATTTTTTTTAACCAACTTCGAAATAAGGAGGAGGTTTTCGTTTCGACTGAATTTTTATTTTATGTGTTTAACTAACCTCAAAACATTCTAGATGTGTTTTTATTTGACGGTTATTACTTCTCATGTGTGGTCTCTTGTAAATCTTCAATCAAGATCCAATGTCCAGTCATTAATAATGCATATATAATTGTCTTTGACGATTACATTAGTGATGTACTCATTTTGTATCGTTAAAGTCAGTGTATTAGTTATTGTCGATAATTTTGGTTAACCGAATCGAAGTCTAAAGTTTGTATGTTCAAAATGGAGCACGGTATTGTAGATTGTGCATTGCCTACGTCAAGTGAGCCGGGCTGCTCACTTTCAGACCCTAAATCTAAATCCTGGTTGAAGTTCGAGGGCTGCCACACGCGTCGAACCTTCACATATGCTCACAATACGTGTATGATCTTGGAGTTTATAGGAGAAATAGGACAGTTTGATGTTTCTTTGCAGCGCAAAAGCGTCTTGAAGCTCCACTTGCGCACGCACACGGGAGCGAGGCCTCACGCGTGCGAATGTGGGGCAGCTTTCGCTCAGAAAGCTACGTTGAAAGCGCACGCCGCAGCCAAACACAAGGTCCGAAACTTAGATATCTCGAACCATCGTATTTTCACAAGTCGATCGTCCATACATTATTCTCGATAGACGAATTTTAGCTGAAGCTTATACGCAATTTTTGATTTACAAAAGCTAAAAGATAAATGTTTGATAAATTGAAAACGTTGGGCAGAGAAACTGGTGCTGTATAAGTAATTTGGAGGCGAAAAACCAACTAAAATCCCTCCCTATGGCACGTTGCGATGGATATACCACTGGAGACATAACCCAGAGAGGATTGATGTCAGACAGGCGACTCATACCATTTCTTTATTATTATTAATTAGATGGATGGACGAGGTCACAGTTCTCCTGGTGTAAAATAGTTACTCGAGCCCATAGACATGTACAGAGTAAATACCACCACCCATCTAGGCATCCCTGTGCAGCATGATGAGAGGACACGCTAAAGAATATGATGTCAACCAAACAAAAAAACCGAAAAGTAATGTTAGTTTTTGGTTCTAACGTAAATGTTTCTTCGAGCCGATTGCGAAATGGACCGACGCGGAACTTCGGCATAGGAAACAAAATAAATCACCCCATTTTGGTATAAAGTGGTATATTTATATTTACTTGCTTCCTTCGGTATTCGCGAGTCGAAGACCGAACTAAAGCTACTTCTAGAAAGAAAACAAAGATACCTGACATCTCATGAAATTCTGGTATGTGAGCCCGGACCGGTTGTTACTGTTGATTTGTCTATTTCTGCCGCCAAGCATTCACCCGTTCTAAACATAACTAAATCTTCGACCTCACGTCTCAAAACGACACTCGCTTTGTGAGGCCAATGCGCCTCAGTAGCCTTTGCCTACTTAAAGTGCCATTGAGTCTCCCCAAATTTTATTTTAAGTTTCCGTTAATAATTCCTATTCATCTCCAGTAGACGACTGTCTTGAACAATATCAATCGAAGTGCCACTAAAATATGAGTGAGCTAATGCGATTTGTCTTTAATAATGTGTTTAAAAAAAATAAAACAAAAATAATTTTATTTTTCAGAAAAAAGATATACCAAACGAACACGACACACAAATAGTACAGACGGAACAATAAAGAGATTGTATACGTAAAAATGGTTTTTCATTTATTTCGAAACTCTGAATTTTTTTTTTTTTTAATTGCTTAGATGTGTGGACGAGCTCACAGCCCACCTGGTGTTAAGTGGTTACTGGAGCCCATAGACATCTACAACGTAAATGCGCCACACACCTTGAGATATAGTTCTAAGGTCTCAGTATAGTAACAACGGCTGCCCCACCCTTTAAACCGAAACGCATTACTGCTTCACGGCAGAAATAGGCGGGGTGGTGGTACCTACCCGCGCGGACTCACAAGAGGTCCTACCACCAGTAAAACACATTGCTCGTAAAAATCTGTTCTATCCGTTGAGTTCTCGAGAAGCGACTGTGTACCAGAAGATGTAGCGTGGGTAGGCCTCCCACAAGAGACTGGTGACATAATAAGGCTCGCGGGATCCGCTAGATCCAAACGGCACAGGACCGATCGTTATGGCGAGGCTTGGGGGAAACCTTGACCCAGCAGTGGACGTCTTTAGTCTGTGGATTGCTATCGCGAGGAAGCAATCCATCGCCGTCTTCTTTAACTTTTAGATTCGTTTGAGATCTAAAAGCTACATCCTTCACATGTCACGCTGGAAACATAGTTCTTTTCTGTCATGGAAGCGTTAGTCTTATAACATCGTGTAATAAAAATCAAACCTGCAAAATTATAATTTGCGTATTTTGCGTGAATCCTTGCGGGTAGGTACCACCACCCCGCCTATTTCTGCCGTGAAACAGTAATGCGTTTCGGTTTGAAGGGTGGTGTAACCATTGTAACTATATTGAGATCTTAGAACTTATATCTCAAGGTGGGTGGAGCATTTACGTTGTAGATGTCTACGGACTCCAGTAACCACTTACACTCCACTTACACTTCAGTAAGCCACCAGGTGGGCTGTGAGCTCGTCCACTCATCTAAGCAATAAAAAAAAGTCTACGGGCCATTACGACCCAGGATTTTGTCAAGGAGAGTCTATTTACTTTAGAATTAAAAAAGATGTGTAGTGTCGTGGGACACTGGATAGGAACAAAGTTCCTTATTATAAAATATTAATATTAAGTTCTATTTGAGGTATAATGAAAATAAAACCGGAGGTTTCGCAACAACCCACGGTCATTCGGTAACGTGCGAACTTATTGTGGTACACTTCATTCACGGTTGTTTGCATGAGAGTTAGTGTATTGCGCAATGAACGCTCTGAGATCGCGGTCAATGAATGATAAAAAAATATGTTATTTTTTGTACGTTATTACAAAGTTAAGTCTTACACTGTGTGCATTACTAATAAAAATCTTACGTTACGGACGTTTTTTCCCGGTTAAACCCCGGGTACCCCCCTCCGCATCGTCCCATAAGGAACTTCGTTCCAAAAAAAAACTTAACTGTGTAATGATTTATGCATAGACAACGGAAGTCTTAGCGGCAGTTAAACCTGAGTTCCAACGATAGTTATAAGAAAGAAAAAAAAAAGAAAACTTGATCAACATTCTTAGAACACATTTCCATTATAAATGAATTCCGAATACCAATTAACTTTTCGTATCACACACAATGAGAAATCAATTATGCATTTTTGTTACGTTACGTAGTTTTTACACGGGTCGTTTTAATTAATACACGGCCAGCCGATTGCTTTTCGATTAAACTCCTTAAGTGTTTTTTTGTTTTTGTTTTAAAAGTTTCGATTTTACATAAGTTCTCGTCACGAAATAAATTATTATAATGAAAATAGGTTTTGTGATAGCCCTGTTTTTTGGTACGTGCGTTTTAAGGTTTTTGTGGTTAATTACATAATTATACCTAGTCAGGTCATAAATTCTGTCACATGTTTAATGTAAAATAATTGAAACAAGTTTATTCATTATGTAACCATTCATATACCAAAATGAACTTAACAAAACATAGATTCTTATGACACTAAAGTTTATTCAAAATGACCTCCGTGATTTTGAATACAGGCCTTCAATCTGCGCGGCCAGTCGTCTATCGCAGCACGAACGAGGTCCATGTCAATATCGGCGGCTGCCTTAATCAAGGATGTCTTGAGTGACTCCAAATTGGGATGAGGCTTTGAGCACGCCTTTTCCTCCAAGTGTTGCCATATCTTGTAATCTAACGGGTTCAAATCTGGACTGGAGGAGGGCCAGTCTTCGTGCCGGATGAAGTCGATTTCACGCGCCGCCAGCCAGTCTTGTGTGCTCTTCGCTCTATGAGCTGGCGCCGAATCTTGTTGGAATACCCAGTGCCTGTTATTGAACATGGTATGAGAAACAGGTTCCACAAGGTTCGTCAGGACTGTATTTTGATACACAACTGCATTCGTTTTTACACCTTTCTCACAAAAATGTACCTCTGTTAAGCCCCAATAAGAAACTCCCAACCATACCATGAGCGAGGATGGAAAATGACCTCGTTGAACACGCGGAATACGGTTGCTCGTTTCTTCACTACTGTGTGCGTACACCTTATCATTTTGTGTGTTGTAGCTCTCTTCTACGGTAAAAATTTTTTCATCCGAAAAAAGAATTTCCCGATATTTTTTTCCCGCGTACCGCTTCAACAAAGCGCGGCATCTCTTCAGTCTCAGGTCCATTAGACGAGCATTCAAACGATGTCCTGTTTTTCTTCGATATGCCCGAAGCCCTAAGTCTTCATTTAACACCCTTTTCACCGTGGTTCTGCTTAACCCCATCTGAAGGGCCAACAGTTTCTGCTTATGTTTGGGATTTCTTTGAATTCGCGCCTTCACAGCTTTTATTACTGCTGGAGTCCTAACAGACCCAGGGCGACCACTTCTTGACCTGTCATCTACACTAGAGTCTTCATTGTATCGTTTGATGGTACGATAAACGAATCTTTTGGTTATATTCAAATTTTTCAGTATGTTAAAAATTTTAATTGGCGCGTAACCGCAACGATGCAACGCAATAACTGCAACACGGTCTTCTCCACTGCATATTTAAAAATGAGTAAAATTCTAAAAGTATACATTTTTATTTTCAAGAACAGTTCGAAATTCGAATTAAATAAACTTTTTTGTAGCCAGCATTCTAAAAGAAAAGTTTTTACTGTGTGACAATACTTATTACCTGACTAGTTATGTATACAAATCGAGGGTTGAAAGGTTATTTGGTTTAAGCTAAATTTATCTTTGTAATAATTAAAGGTGCCTTTTCAAATTCAAATTCAAAATCATTTATTTCAATCATTTATTAGATGTCAGTATAACACACTTGTTGAATGTCAAAATATAACAATGTTAACTCTACCACCGGTTCCAAAAAGAGCCACAGTCCTGAGAAGAACCGGCGAAACAAACTCAGCGGGCTTTTTTTGTTTGTTTTTTTCTCAAAATTTTTTTTTTATAAGTAATAATAGTTACAATAATCGAAAAAACAAGTCAAAAAATACAATTAAAAATAATAATAATAATAATTAAAAATGAAAAGGCCAGGAGCGAACGCCTCATTCCCCCACGTAGTGCCATCTAGTAAATAATCCTTAATATTATAATATGCCTTGTTGCACAAACGTTCCATATCAGCTTTCTTAAATCTTGTTTTTCTTTTATTTGGAGTTAACATCAACGGTTCACTGTTTTAATTGAACTTCAATGATGTTTACTCCATTCAAATAACTGAAGAAGTTTTTTTTTTGTTATGATATTTTTTCCAAATTTTAAACTTTAAATAGCTGCCCTGTGAAATTGCCAAAAATGTCGCTTAAAACAAATAAAATTTCAACCCCTCTATATATTATTATGTATGCATATGTTTATTACTCCTGATAATTTCACACGTTAGGCGCGAATAATAATTATTTTTTGTTGTTAATTAAAAATCAACAGAAGATATTTAGTGTTGAAGTGTAACGACAAAAAGTCCTTTTAAAAGTGTCATTGACCATCATACCCGATTCGGCAGACCCCGTGAGCTCACCTACACGTCAAGAAGCTAATATAGCCTCTCAAGGCTAGCAGCATAGGTAGGAAAAAAAATTGACCAGCATCGCGATGACGTCACTGTACTTCTTCTTGTGCAGGTTGAGGGTATACCTACTGTTTTTTTTTCCTACCTATGCTGATAGCCTTGAGAGGCTATATCAGCGTTACCCTAGCGCGTAGGTGAGCTTTCGGGGCTCAAAACGGAGATGTTGCTAACACTGGCCCTAGCAAGAGCGGTGCTTCGCAGAATCTACCACCGGATCGGAAACGCGACCCGCTGAGAAGATCCGGCGAGAAACTTTTTTTTTATTAGATGGGTGGACGCGGTCACAGCCCACCTGGTGTTAAGTGGTTACGGGAGCCAATAGACATCTACTACGTAAATGCGTCACCCACCTTGCGACATAAGTTCTAAGGTCTCAGTATAGTTACAACGGCTGCACCACCCTTCAAACCGAAACGCATTACTGCTTCACGGCAGAAATGGTGGGGCGGTGGTACCTACCCGCGCGAACTCACAAGAGGTCCTACCACCAGTATAATGTTATTATTACTATTATTATTTCAGTCGAAAACGTAACAGCGAAATTCGTGATGCACTTATCGAACATTCCGTCGGATCCATTCCTGAAATACAATTACAACAGATATCTCTGGCCGAATTTACAGCATCAAACAGGTTATCCACAAACCAATTTAGATGTAAATAAGCAACGTTTGCGTGATCTATTAAAAAAGACGATTCTAAACGAGATCTACAATAAATTATACAAAGAAGTACGCAGGGTACCATTTTATGTTATAGATAAAGATTACATTAAATTAGACAATACTGATATTCCGTTATATTATGTCACAGATCACATTGATATAACTGATATCGATTTTCCGAATAAATACGATCGATTTGGTGACGAATACATCGATCTATCGGATCTGGCTAGAGGTCGCGCTAGAAACGGCTTGAATGATGAGATTAAAAAGGAATATTCCAGAAGAAACCAACGCAATAACGATGAGAATAGTGATGAGAACGATGACAATAGTGATGAGAACGATGACAATGGTGATGAAAACGATGACAGTGACAGTGATGAGGAGACTAGTGAAGAATCGAGTAGCAGTGAGGTTTCATCCGAAGAAGATTCAGATTCCAAAGACAGTGGTAAAGTTGATAGCAAACATATGTACACTCAGGGAAGGACCCGCTATCTCAATTCTGACGCAGAATCAAGAAAGAGATTGGAATATTTCTTGCCGAAAAGCTACAAGTGGAGTTCAGAAGAATATGACAGATTAGGTTATTTTTGGTTTAATGGACCAAGAGGCAAGGATCCGGTTCCCAAACGATGAGACATAAATAAATTTATATATTTTTCCGTTTATTATTGATTAAATTTGGTAATAATAACGAGTTATTTGGCGTTACACAATGAATTACCGAGCTAAATAATGCCTCAGTGTGAGCTGCACTATCTCAGGTTATCAGTCAAAATGGACGCTACAATTAAGATTTTGGCACTATATTAATAAATTAACATTGATAATAGCATTGCAGACTCTAGCGCGTATGTCACATGAGCTATGTCAGGTGTAAGCCCGATCATAAAGGCAGTTTTACTGATAAATTTTACTTCATATCAGTTTCATTACTACCCGTTATGTAATTAATACAAATAAAGCTTATTTATGCCTAGCAAGCTATATCTACAGGCTAAGACGAAAAACTTCACCACTTTTTTTATCAATACGTCAACGGTTTTTTTTTTATTACAGTAAAATTATTTTCGAAACCGTCTCTTAAGCGAAAGCCAAGCAGTCGTCGGAGCTGATGGACGGACATAACCAACGTAAATGCTGCCACCCACCTTGAAACGCCAGTTCTAAGTCTTAGCTTTTACGGTACAACGGCTGCCCCGCTCTTCAAACCGAAACGCATTACTGCTTCACAGCAGACAAAAGTAGCATGGTGGCAGTACTTTGTCTACTGACTTATTACCTTTAAGCTGCTTTCAGACTACAATATACTATAGTGTCATGTAGTATAGCAGCCTATACTTAACCAATAATATATAGTACAGTACAGTGAGAATGTGTCCATAATAATGTATGGTGCGCGATATTGTAACTATACCTGAGACCTTAGAACTTATATCTCAAGGTGGGTGGCACATTTACGTCGTGGATGTCTATGGGCTCCAGTAACCACTTAACACCAGGTGGGCTGTGAGCTCATCCACCCATCTAAGCAATAAAAAATAAAAAATATTGTTGTGCTATGAGCTATATGCTATCTCTGAAAGCAGCTTTAGTACTTCGTAGCTCTCCATATCTCTGTCTCTCTCTCTCGTCTCCACATTACCTTTACGTAATGCATTTCCCAAGATCGTTAATTATTAAAAATCGAACGACAATAAAAAAAACAATTTTATATTCAGAATAATTTACTTTATTCAATCACTGGATTAAACAATAAAATATCAACATTCTAATAACACTAAGCGATCAACTATGTAATCAATAATATTTCGATAATTAAAATTATAGTTCTACATAAAAATTATTAAATTAACTTGGAATTTATTTAAAAATAAAATAAAATTAACGTTTAAAACATTATTGTATAAAAGGAATTTTATCTTGTTTTTTTATATATTTATATTTACGACGTACATCATACTTACAATTTTTTTATATATTCCCTTATAATAATTCCCTTATCATCGAATTAAAACTAAAATAGACAATAATACTCATTGACAAAATGGCAAAACGAAGAATAAAAATTGGAAATTCTTATCTTCCATTTTAGTAGACTTTTCGCAGCCCTGACAACATTATACGCGTTGACAATTAAACATAATTTACATTTTAAACTATTTAATATTCTTAGGCAATGTTTTGACGTATACCAATATTTTAAAAAAAAACCGCCATCTTATTATTCTAAAAAAAAAAAAATTTACCAACTACTCAAAATTTTCGTTTCAAAATTATTTAGTTTTCATGAATGCGACTGATCTGGGCTTCGTTGAAATCGTTTCTGAGACATTAAACTATTGCAAATCAAACCTAAGATCTGTTTTGTTGGAGAAAAGTTTTTCGATTACGTACAGTGGAGAGCATATTCCGTGATTACATTGTAACACGAAAAAAAAAACAAAAAAACGTCCATGTCATATAACAGCTTGTCAAATGTCAAAATAATATGTCAAACGTCACCGGCGCCAAAATGAGTCCGATCTATAAAAATTGTTATGAATTCTTTATGTTATAAAATATATATATTATTATTTTGAATGATTCAGATGTTAATTATTTTGTAAAGCATTTTTATTTATAAAGTTAAATATGTATTAAATGTTTTTTATAAAAAACCTTTTCGACGAATTTTTCTTACTATTTCACTGTTAAGGTCATGTGGTAACAAAAAACTCATAGAAAATATTAAAAAAAAACCGAATCCGTAATTAGGCCATTCTCACACCGTATTCAATTAATTAAGAATTACATAAAAATTTATTTGTTAAAGAAACTTACATTAGAACGCATTGACGTAGGTGATATATATGTATATATTTGAAGTGAATAAAATCAAGTTTCTATACGAATGCAATTCATAATATTATCTTGTTTCAATTTCTTTTGTTAATTGCAAGATTTAACAAAGAAAATACTATCGACATTTCTAGAAAATATGTGATTACGTTTAATTTTATTACTTCATTAATTATTATTAATCTTATTATCGAACCGGAAATAGTTAAATCGTGATTCGATTTTAAAAGAAAAATAATTAATTAAATACAAAATTTTGATTTTAGTGATTTTAAACATTAATGCTAAAATGATATGAGCTGAATGATAAAACGACAGGGCATTTATAAATCAATGTAATTTATTTCCGACTTATTGCAACACTACGGAACCGATATCACGATGACAAATGACATATTATATTAAACTGACAGCTCGTAAAATTCGAATATGCAGCAGCAATTCAAATACAATCTGTATTTATAATTTAATAAAACTTAGCGAATGTTTTCTTTGCCTAAATAAATAAAGACCGAACATATAGTCTGGCTGCCGGAAAAATGCGAACGAACCATTCTAGGACACACGAACCAACATAAATTTATATTTATGGCAATTTCGATGTCGACTCGAAGCTAAATCCATCAGGAGCGCACGCTTACAGCGGACGGACTATAATATTATATCGAAGGGCGAAAAGCTATTTGGTTTAAGCGAATTTTTAGCAAATTATCAGGAGATCCATTTAAAGTTTAAACATTTGGAAAAAACTTCATAACAAAAAAAAACTTCTTCAGTTATTTCAATAAACTTAATTGAAGTTCAATTAAAAACATCGAACTGTTGATCCAACTAATAATAAATAAAACGCACCTTTAATTACAATAATAAATGTCGCGTAATAAACGAATTATTGCTTAAACCGAATGGCTTTTCGTCTCTCGATATTGCTTTTTTTCTTTCATATATTTTCAAATGCCTAAACTTTGAGATGTCAGATGACTCAAAAGTCAGATAGTCTGGCTACGTAGAAAATTTAGTTGACAACAAAAGTCAGTGTGTTTTTTATGGGTGATATAGTAATTAAAATATGATCTAAAGATCTCCTAATTGTATTTACGTAAGGCGCAGGCGAACTTCAAATTTTAATTAAGCCATTATCACGGAGTCTCTTGTGTAGAAGATTCTACCGAAAATGAGGTAGGTGTCAATAAATATCGTTAGGCATCGTTTGAAGAGCTGTAATTCTCGAACTTAACATACTAATTGTATGGTTAATTTTTCGGTTACAAAATATACGCGGGTAATTATTAATTAACGCTTTCTTTAAACATATGCTGTGAAAAATGTAAAAAAAACAATACTAAAGCGGATTTAATTTAAAAGTATATACACAATTTTTGAATATACCTTTTGTTTATGGTCTATGCTCAGCGCCATTAAATTATTGCATTAAAACAAAAAAAAGACGAAAGAATATATTAAACTGTTCTAAACAGACAATAATATTTTATATTTTAACGAAAACACCACAGACAAGTGTAAGCGCGGAACGATAGTAAAAAAAAGAACGAAAAAAGAAACCTACCATAAACCTCAGTCTTTCTGGTAGAAAATCCAGTTGAGCAACGCTTGCAACACCATCGCCAGTACGAACCCGCCGAACAGATCCCACGAGTGTCCCGTGCTCGGCACGCGACCCAAACTCTGGGGTCTGGTCGCCTTCTGACCCTCGGTCAGCAGGTCTACGGCCTTCGAGAGCCTCATGATGGCCAGCTTCTGCTCTCTGAGGTTCGCGTCGATCGAATACAGCGTCTGTTTCAGGGTTCGTCTGCGGAGAGAACTATTGTTAGGTTACAAATACACACGATCGACCGACGCGCCCGGTCAACGACCCCGATCGAATAAGTTCGCGTTACATTGCGTACTCGCAAAATATCATCTCAACCTTTGATATTTATATACATGATAATTAGATCGTCATAGGTACAATGGTAGGTATTTGTACATTTATTTACCATGTATAACTTTTGTTATGTGTTGTTTTTTTCTATATGGAGTTGTAAGCGCTATGTTTTACCAGTTGTAATGTATGAAGTCGCCGTGGCCTAACGGATAAGACGTCAGGTGCAATCGTGTTGAGCGATGCACCGATGTTCGAATCTCAGTCGGGTACCAATTTTTCTAATGAAATACGTACCCCACAAATGTTCACGATTGACTTCCACGGTGAAGGAATAACATCGTGTAATAAAAATAAAACCCGCAAAATTATAATTGGCGTAATCACTGGTGGTAGGACCTCTTGTGAATCCGCGCGGGTAGTTACCACCACCCTACCTATTTCTAATAATTAATTTAATTAATAAAGTCTAACTTGAAAATATATCGAATTTAATTAGTTAGATAGGCGATGCCCAATTTTGGGGGGTAGTATCTCACGAAAGAGGCCAATGCGCGCTAGTCCTGTCAAAATAAGATGACAAGGGACTCCAGCATCAATGTCGCTATCCACTGCCCAGAAGACAGGAAAGGAGTGGAGGAACATGGTCCGAACAAAACTGCTCCGTAAAAGTCACGACCCTCAGCACTGGGGAACATGATGGAAGGAGAAGCAGGACCTCATGATATCCAACGAGATTTAAAGCCACTTCGCCGATCTTTTTTTTTACCTATTCTAGTGACCTCAAGGGGTCATACTAGATGATGAGCTCCCCTCCACGATGTTTCCCGATCGCTATGACATATCCATCTTCAAAAGAGGCTTGTGGAGAGTATTAAGCGGTAGGCAGCGGCTTGGCTCTGCCCCTGGCATCGCTGAAGTCTATGGGCGACGGTTACCACTCACCATCAGGTGGGCCGTATGCTCGTCTGCCTACAAGAGCAATAAAAAAAAAGATTCACTGAACTAGTAGGTGAGCTTACTGGGCTCTCACCTGAAAACGTTTGCTAACACTAGCCCTAACAAGAGCAGTGCTTCGCAGAATCTACCACCGGATCGGAAACACGACCCACTGAGAAGATCCGGCGAGAAACTCAGTCGGCTGTGTCTGCGAGTTAATTTACTCGTCGAGCCCTTCATCGCAAGCGATGGGTTTGACGAGAACGATGATCGATGCTTGAGGTACCTCAAAGCACCTTTAGTGATAAAACTAGTAGCAAAACTTACGTGGAAGTCTTAGATCTTCTGGCGAGCTCGTCTCGGCTGTCAGAGTCGGAGGCCCTGTGCGAGAGATCCCGCTCGCGGTGTCTGGTCTCGGGCCCCGCCCTGGGGGACCCGCCCCCCGAGCGGAGCGTCCTTATAACGAAGTCCTCCTCGTATTCCAGCACCTCGTCAGGTTGCCACGGACTGACCAGATATAAATATTCATATATACATTAGAGGAAGAATTGACCTAAGAAAAAATGGATGGATTGCGTGAGAGACGATATGTGTAAGAGGGGAGTGAGCGAAGAAATGGTATATGATAGAAGAGTATGGAATGAGAAAACATGTTGCGCCGACCCCAGGTGACTGGGGGAAGGGCAGGAGAATGATGATACATATCTGGATGAGCAATTAACAAAAAAAAACCTTATTGCATACTGCATAAACACCAATGAAAATAATGGAAATATTAAGTAAAAATTTATATAATAAAGACTTTATTTTTTAATATTTACAAATTAGCGTTTTTATAAAAATGATCAAGGGCATCTTTCATGTTAATAGTAGATTAGGTAGTGTAATTGTTTAATGTGATTTCCTTTGTGATTCCGATTTATTGGTACTTCCTTACAATTTAAAAGACTAGACTGGTTTTGTCCTATAGTTGTAAGGAACACTGTGTACTTAGCACATTTGTCCTGATTAGTGGTGCAGTCATGGCTTATGTTACAAGCCAAACTTTTTGTTGTTATTTATTGTGTATCATTTCTTTTTTAGCTTGTAATGTGTATTGTGCGCCTAATAAATAAATGTATGAATGAATGAATAAATGGATGAATGAATGGATGAATGAATGAATGAATGAATAAATCAATAAATCAATAAAATGCCGCCATGTAAGTCATTGGTGCCCTACGCGGCGCACTGAAGTATTTAAAATTATATATTACCTAACTTTAACTTCTTTTGTTTGCTAATTTATTTTATATATTAGTATTTTAAATCTCTTAGGACTAAATTAATTCACGATAAAATATTTACGCACCTCGTATTTACGTGATTATATTTCCAACCTTGATCGACAATACCTGAAAAACAAAAATGATATTTTCACGAGAATATTTATGTTCTTTTGCAGTATATATTGATACGTACATACGTTCACACAAGCACGCAAGCATACATAAATGTTACGCCGGTGAGAGTAACGCCATCTGTCATCTTTTTTTTTTTTTTTTTTTTTCCTACCTAAGCTGAGAGCCTTGAGAGGCTATGTCAGCGTAACCCTAACTTTTGTAGGTGAGCTCACGGGGCTCAAACCTGATGACGTTGCTAACACGAACCCTAGCAAGAGTCGTGCTTCGCAGAATCTACCACCGGATCGGAAACGCGACCCACTGAGAAGATCCGGCGAGAAACTCAGTGGGCTGTGTCTGAGAGTTAATTTACTCGTCGAGCCCTTCGTCGCAAGCGACGGGTTCGACGAGAACGGTGACCGGTGCTTGAATTACCTAAAAGCACCGTTAGTGGATCGGGCGGATCCGAGATGACGTGTTTTGGGCGACGTCGACTGCTTTCCATTCTGTCCGCAGGATCGGGAATGTAGTTACCGGCGGCCACGATGAGAGGGTTCTCGTGTCGTGCCGCTTTATCGAAGTGGCGCATGGACGCCGACTGCAGATACTTACTGATGGACTCTAAGTCCAGGTCGTCATGGAGGTCGACGTTCCTGACGAACCACGGGGCTCCGACGGCTATCCTGCAAAAACGGGATTGAATAATTTGGAATGACTTTAAGTGAGTGCGGGCCGCGTGAGCGAACACTACACTTGCATAGGTCATGACGGGGCGTATGCAAGTTTTGTAGAGTGTCACCTTATTTCTAAGGGACATTTTACTTCGCCTACATATCATCGGGTAGAGACGTCCTAGAATGAAGGCGGCACGATCGCGTACCGTCTTGATGTGGGGGCGGAATGTCATCCTACTGTCGAGGGTGACGCCTAAATATTTGACCTTCGGGGCCCACGGTATGGGCTGGTCGAACATCGTGATTGGGCGAACGGCGGGGGCGGGGGTATTGACGCGCCTAGTCGGGAGGGGGATGCTCAGCGTGGTGTTCGGAGGGCGACCCCTTTTGAAGAGCACCGCTGTGCTTTTCGTGGGGTTAATGTCGATGCGCCACTTCCGGAACCACTGTCCCATGGTGGTAGCTGCGGTCTGAAGTCGTCGATGAAGCAACGCCTTCTTCCTACACGAGTAGTAGATGGCGGTGTCATCGGCGAAGAGCGCCAGATGGGTCTCCGGAGACCGGGGTATATCGTTGATATACAAACTGAATAGTAACGGGGAGAGGGCGGAGCCTTGCGGGACTCCGGCTGTGACGTGACGGGGCCGGGAACGCGTTCCCTCGACTCGATATCGGAACGAAACTGTCATCGAATAGCAGAAACGAATATCAAAAGGACTAGTCGTACCGAGAACGCTCGAGAAGTGTAACGCCATTTATTATCAAATAACGGAAACACATATCGAAACGACTAGCACTCCCGGGAATGTTCTCGATAATTGTCGAATTGTCGTGTCGACTATAAAAGCGTTGCAGAGATGACACGAAGGCAGTAATCGGTTCTACTCGAAGCGAAACAACGAACGGATCATTTGAAGCGAAGCAGAAGAAGTGAATTGAGAATTGTAAAGTGTTCCTTAAGTGAGAGAAATAGAGATTGAATTTTTACTTCGGTAAAACTTTTATTTATCCCAAACTCCAGCGCGTAACAATAATTTGCTCACACATCTACATACATGCATGCACACACACACACAACACAATTCAACACATGCATACACACATACATAGTACATGTTGCGTTTAGACAACACACATTTATGAATTTATTATTAATACCATTAGCTAAATTCAAATGGTGCTAATCATTTTCTAATATTAGACAGAAATAATATAGTGATAATAAAAAATGTTTTAAAAGCTACCGACACGCAAGCTTCCACTTTAACAATGACGTAAATAAGATCAGTGTTGCCAGATCGAAAACGGTGTTGCCGTTACAATGAAAAAAACCACTTTCACTTTTAAGAATGACGTAAGAGATCAGTGTTGCCAGATTGAAAACGGTGTTGCCGTTACATTGAAAAAAAACCTACCATCGGGAACGGTGCCTTGGGTTGCTCGGTGGAAGTAACGCGGCACCCACGGAGCAACCAAGTTCCTCGCCCTGGCTCTCTGGGCTTCCTCTATCACGGTCTTCTGTTCCGTGGCCGCGATCTGAGTACAACAGACCGAAGTTATTTTAGTGCGTGTTTTTTAACGTTCTCGATAGCGTAAAAGTTAACTCAGATTAGAAGACCCACACGTCTCAAACAACAACAAATGACCCAGACCTGATCATCGTTCTGTATCGCCTCCGAGACCTTCAGCCAGAGCCTCTGCGACTCGTAGTCCTGCTGGTTCTCCAGCCGCACCAGGTACCTGGGCAGGCGCTGCTCTTTCAGGAAACCGACGTCCAACAGATTTGATTCTTCCTGAAAAAAATAAAATAAACACGTATGGCACTCGAGGACTGCCGCGGTAAAGCTATTGCATAGCATTTTGTATCAATTTATGCAATTATAATTAGACAATACTAATTTAATATTAAAACAATATTATAATAAGACCACGCTATATTTATAAGCATTAACAAAAGTAAAACATTAATTGTCCCCTTCACACTCATAAGGTAGACCGCGCGAGAGAGAGATGGGCAGACTTTTCATGATGCGCATGCAGTGCGACGTCACGCCGCGCGCTTATTCACAAACACTACACAAGTGTAACGTGTGTGAACGGGAGCTACAAGGTAGGCGGAGTGGGGGTGTTAGGTTTTATTTTCGTTACGGAATTTCTTGATTCGGTCGCCGCGCTCAAAGCCCGCGATAAAAGCTATGCAATAGCTTAAAAAATATTGAAAAGTATTCTCTTTAATACTTCAAACGGGTCAGGATTGTAGATTACTATTTCTATTGCTATTTCATACATACAGGTTGGACAGTATATCGAACTAACGCATCCATATTAAGACACCTCAATATTCAAACCAGGCTCTCTTCCATCTGCCTTAAGAGGATATTTGAGGCCGTCAGCGCAAAAGTGGCCTAACCCACAATTTTTCATAATCATGCTTATAATTACGTATATTAATTACAATTTATTTAAATTTTAAAACGATTGTATTAAGCTTTAGATAAGTTTATGGCTTTTTCATCCCTTATCTTACGACAACAGAACACCCCGTTAACTGTGCTAATAATACGAAACTCACCCCTGTTTTCTTGTCTTTAATGTCTATTTTTCCATCCCAATAGCCCTCGACTGTGGCCACTGTGTCCTTGCCTTTCTTGATCCGTCCGGAGATGGCGTTCGTTTGATCGGAGCCACCCAAAAAGGACTACAGAATTATATATATGTACATATATGCATTAAATAGTAAGTCTTCGCGGTCTAAAAGATAAGACGTCCGGTGCATTCGTATCGAGCGATGCACCGGGGTTCAAATTCCGCACGCAGGTAAATATACAATCTAAAGATGAGACAAAGGTCATGCCTCAAGGTCGAGCTTCTTGTGAACTCTTCAACATTGATCATAATTTCTGGTGGTAGGACCTCTTGTGAGATCGTACGGGTAAGCACCACCACCCTGCCTGTTTCTGCTGTGAAGCAGTAATGCGTACCGATTTAAAAGATGGGACAGCCGTCGTACTATACAACTGAGATTTGACGCTGTCGACGTCTATGGACTCCGGTAACCACTTAACACCACGTAGGCCGTAAGCTCATACTATAAAGGCAATAAAAACAGCTTAAATACAGCCCAAAACAGCGCCATCACCATGGATGTAGGAACACGTCTGGACACGTCCAACTGTCCTGCCATTTTCATTGACCTATTTATAATATCAACTTACCCTCAATTTGAACTCGACGTCAGCCTGGTACCCTGTGTCGGTGCACATGATGTGGACCTTGAAATTAATAAATCGACATATTAAAATCACACCCTGTATGTGTATTATTGTGGCACGCGTGAATAATATCGAAGGAGGTCAGTTCAAAGGAATCCAAAATCGAGTGATTAATCAGTTCAGGAGTTGAAGCCGGCTAGTGTCTGGCGGACCCCATCGGTCCCCGTGGGGGTCGTGAAGCGACTAAGGGATGGGATCCACCAAAGAAGAGGCGGTAACGTTCTCCGAGTATTTCACCAGCAAATTTTCTGGTGGTAGGACGTTAAGTTAAAATAATACACACAAATTGAATTCAAAAGCTCTGTATTGTCTTGCCAAAGGAGACCAGCGTTTTGGCGAATAATCACAGTCGCCCATGGACATCAACAGGCTGTTGCCTGTCAATATAAAGTTAATAAGATTGTGAAAAGCCCCACAATAATGTACTGCACTGATTTTGATTATTTCATTATTATTATTTAGATAGGTGGTCGAGCCCCACATGCCGTTAAGTGGTAACCGGAGCCCATAGACATCTACAACGTAACTGCCGCTACCCACCTTGAGACACGAGTTCTTATGTCTCAATATAGTTACAGCAGCTGCCCCACCCTTCAAACCTTACTGCTTCACGGCAGAAATAGGCAGGGTGGTATTACCTCCCGGTTCGTTACCCCCCCGGACCGGGTATCCGTAAATGGATTCCGCAGCGTTAAAAAAAAAAAAAAGGGTGGTATTACCTACCCGTGCGGACTCACAAGAGGTTCTACCGCCAGTAAAGTTACATTAAATTCCCTTAAAACCGTATACCCACCTTTCCTCCCAACTCCATACTAAGCGTTCCTATAACGATTCCCTTGCAATGGGCATACGGTGCTGTCGTCACATAGGTCTCGCCCCAGTTCAGCAAGTGGATCCTGGCGCACCCCTCCAATATGGCCGACGTTGAATTACCTAAAAGTTTCCTTCTTTTTACTCCCATATGACCAGCATGAAGGTTATTATGACAAAATGGGAGGAGGATTTAGGGCCTAAAGCCTAAGCATCGACCTTTAAGGATCTTTCTCATCAACCTTGATCAGTGGCTTGAGTGCAGCTTGAATCAATGCTAAAGAGCTGCAGATACTGTTAAAGAGCTGGAAGAATCCTCTCCACACATACTGACAGTTAGCTTCCACTTGTACAGCACATGATAACTCTTTGGAGTTCAAAGGCTTACTGATAGAAGATGAGGAGTTTCAGTCCAAAGCAAGTGGTCCGATTTATTATGGATTTGGGCTCGACCATTTTGCATACGTATGAGGTTATGAGAACAAGGTGATCATGGATTTTGCGGGAGCATATCGCCGTCCCTCTCGCACTTCCGCGCTGTAATAACAAGTGACGTCACCAACTAATAAGTGCATCTTGACGTATTTAACTTCTTTATTTTGCTTAGACGGGTGGACGAGCTCAGGGCCCAGCTGGTGTTAAGTGGTTTTCGGAGCCCGTGGACATCAGCGACGTTAATGCCTCCACCCACCCTGAGAGAGACGTGAGTTCTACGCCATGTTCGTTCTAAGCCAATAACGTGCCTTCAAAAGGCCACCTTGAAAATGTCGTTAGCGCTTTTCAAGTTTGTGCCGTATTTATTACGCTACACATTAAAAGCTGACGTGAAAATGAAAAGCTACTTACCATAGAACTTAGAACGCGCCAGAAGGCTTCCTTCGATCACGTAACCCTCCTTTCTGTTCGAAATGTAGAAGGCTGAAATAGGGGGGTGATGGGAAACCTGTGGAAGGGAGGAAAGCTGTATCAGAAACTTCGTTTTTCTTTATCTCTCAGACGAATCAACGAGTTAAGTCGTGTCCGGGGTCCATAGACATCAGAGCGTGAACGCCGTTGCCCACCTTGAGACATGAGGTCTACTGTCTCAATTGTATAGTATCTGCAAGTTCGATTTTACACGGCGTTAACCCTTTTGATTGGCTGACTCGGTGCGCCGAGGGTCGTGGATTCGAATCCCATACCGGGGCAAACGTTTGTGTCATGAACAGGTTTGTTTGTTTTTTGTTTTAGTGTTATATAATATATATATAATATTTAAACGTATAGCAGCGTGTATGTCAGTCTCTGGTACCCATGACGCAGGGACTCCAAATTTGGGACAGGACGACTGTGCGTGATTTGTTTCCAGTTAGTTATTTATTTATTTCGGGTTGGTACTGAGATCCCACACGGGTAGCTCTATCTTGCCTATTTCTGTCTGAATGATATGCACCTCATGAGGTCAATCGGCTAAGTCGTATCGCCGTCATTCAACGGGGGATTCCCCTCGTAACAGGTGCTACAAATAAAAATACCAATCTCCTAAATCGCCATTCACCTGCTCAGCCACATAGTAAGTGTAGGATTCCGCCTGCCTATGCTTCCAGCAGCATCGGAACGTCTCGCCCAAAACTGGATTGTAGGGTTTCTTAAGACCCTTTGGTTTTCTGTAAAGCCCTGACAGGTACCAGCGGAGCACGCTCTTGAACCTCTGATACGGATCTTCTAGAGTTTGGGCCCTGGAAATTTTGTGGATACGATCAGGTTTTGACCACAGAACTCTTCGCCTATATATCCCAAGATGTCACGACAATTGTCATAGTTAAATCGAACTGATATTGCCCATTTTGACTGAACAGAAAGCTACGTTTATGGACATATCTTTCGCAATAACTTTTATTCGAAACTATCTGAAGAAATTATAGAAAAAAACGCGAGATAACATCGTAAAAGCAGTTGTAATTATTGTCCCAACCGATGTATCTACACATATATGTATCTATACATCTTTTGGCCCACAGACGTCCACTGCTGGATATGATCGACCCTGGGCCTTGTCACAACGATCGTTCCTACGCCGGATTCCTGAGACCTTCATTAATATCGTCGGTCCACCTCGTGGAAAGACTACCCACGCTACGCCTTCAGCTACCTGTTTACCACTCGAGACTTTCAGCCCCGGCGACCATGTGTCGTCACTGCCAGCTCGGAATCCTTTGGTCTATGTCTATTAACGAGGGTCTCCTGTGAAACTCCTAACTCTAATCATCTACAAGAATGGAAAAGATTGTACCTTTCATATATTCACATATTTTGCAGAAATCGCTAGAGGACTTTTGAAAAAAACTTCAGCTTAAAAATACATACAAAAATCAATGCTAAATTCATAGAAAGATAATTTTGTTAATTTATAAATGTTATTAACTTATTGAGTACGTGAGATTGAGATACGTCCGCACAGATCGATACCTAATGCCTAATAATCAAACTGCGCAGTAGTCGGTATTCCGACGCGCCGCACCATACGCATTAATAGAGAGTAGATCTATCGACGGTTCGAGCGCTAAAGGTTAAATTAACTATGCTACCTGATAAGTTAGTAGTTAGTTTAAATCAAATCTACCTCTCGCTAAAATATAACTATATACATTAACATTTGTGACAAAGATTAAATTAATAAATAATAGTATAAAAAAACTAACAAATTACGCTTTTTTTTTACAATTAAATATTTTTTTCTTACATTATTTTTAATTCAAATTTATTAAAATTTATTTTCTATTTTTTAGTTGGATTTTCTGTAAAAGCGTATTTTGTTAGTTTTTTTTTAAACTATTATTTATTTTTCATTTTTTTTAGTTGAATTTAAATTTTTTTTTTTTTTTTTTAATATTAAATTGTCATCGATCCTTAATAAGTATACCAAATTTCGAGTTAATCCGACGTTTTGAAGGGGGTCAAAATCATGTTCAAAGATTCCGTTACATACATACAACATACGTCTGAAGCTAATAAAAGCGTATTATAAAGACACTTCAGAGTTTTCCACTTACTGGCCTAGAAGATCGGCGTGATAGTAATTGTCGGATAACTTGTCCAGAAACGACCTCGGCTCCAGGATGAAGGTCGGGAGCACGACCTTCGAAAGGTCCATGCCGGGCCTGACCTGTTTCAGCAGGAACCAAAGCAGAGATTTGTTCTCTTCCGCTACTTCCTCCACTAATTCTCCTGCCTGAAGGAAGATCCTGGTTACATTCGGTCATTAGCACAATAAAAACACGCCGATCAATTGATGATAATCGGTTCTGGTGGCAGCTAACATAAAAAACAAGAGAGCAGATTATTTGACAGTCGCCAATGGACATCAGCAATGTCATGGGCAGAGCCTGCCTACCTGCCTACCTTTCGTATGAAAAACCTCGCATTTCTTAAAACTATTCTAGCGTCAACTATTTGTACGTCTATTTTATTATCAAGTTTCATCACAGACGGATCAACATTTATCTTTATTTACAAACAGTAATAACCGTTTGACAAACATTTAAAAAAACTTATTTTGCGATAATTGAGATTTTTTCTTGGCTTCATTGACTTTTTTTTTATTGCTTAGATGGGTGGATGAGCCCACAGCCCACTTGATGTTAAGTGGTTACTGGAGCCCATAGATATCTACAACGTAAATGCGCCACCCATCTTGAGATTTAGTTCTAAGGTCTCAGTATAGTTACAACGGCTACTCCACCCTTCAAACCGAAACACATTACTGCTTCACGGCAGAAATAGGTGGGGTGGTGGCACCACGGGTCCGCACGGGTGGACTCACAAGTAGTCCTACCACCAATAAAAACTACGCGCCTTCTTCACGTGTCGCTTGTTCTCATTGGGACTATTCAATATCCATTGCGTGGTTTATAAGTAGACGGAGACACGAAATAGCGGCTTAAGTCACTGAGAGACTTGGTCGATCTGAAGGCCTACCTACCTGGGTTTTTTGTTATTAGCTCCATTAAAACCAATCATTCGATTAGGATCATGTAATACTAACAGCTCCAATTTCAATGTCCGGATCTTCGATGTAGCACCTCTCGATCCTGGCCAGGACGCTCTGCTTCCTGGCTGTCGGGTCCTCGTGGACCGGCTCCGGCATCCCGCCCCTCGAACCTTCGCTGTCAGTGTCAGAACCGACGCCGGCTAATTCTGTTGGAGGTGCGACTGTTTACTGGCCAAATACAGTCTAGCTACAGCTGCTAGCCGGATAAAGCGTGCAAGCAATGGCCATGGTCATGATTATGGACAGTGGTCAGTTTGAGGAAGGTATTCTGGGCGATGCGGGCGAAAAGGTCGTATGAGTCGCTTCGTGCGATTATCGACTTTCGCACAATGAAACTCATATTGGCGGTTAATTAAGAAGCTTAGGGTATGATTTTGTGGAATTTTTGCTACACAGTAAAAGGGGATTCCCCCATTTCCGAGTGCGAGAAGAGTTATGCAGAATTACGCTATCGAGCTAATTTAGGTGCTTGAGATCAAAAACCACACAGTGTCGGGGTCGACTATCTTATAAAAACCCGGGTTTGACCCGTTTATTTCGGACTCACCCAAAATAAAAATTGTTTTTAAAAAAATGTGATATTAAAACATCAAAGACAGTGCAATACATCTATAAGGCAAGGCATATGATCGAATTTCGATAAATGACTAAGAAATTAGGAAGTCAAAGTTCGAAGCTAATGGAATTCGTATGAGGATTCACTGTCCCTTTCTTGCAAAGGGTTTTAGGTATATACTTATCGCATCCTAGTCATAGATTGTACAACGAGACACAAACATTGTAGTTCTTTATCAAGTTTAGGTGGGTAGACTGAAATAAAACTTGCGAGCGGACTCTGCCTTGGCACTGAGTCAATCTTAGCTGGTCCAGGAGCTGTGTCGCGTGACCTGATCAATTTTAAGCCCTAAGCATTAGGAACATTACTCCCTCCCTTAGTCCGGACTCCAGCATTAAGACTACAGTGAGTGATATGATTCGGCTCTCATAAACAATGACGTCACAATTCGAATTTCAAACCGAACTATCTTCCCGACCGTGATCAATATTGTCGCGATTTCCGAACACCACCGAACCTGATTCGTGTCTAAACACAACACAGTACATCAGCCCGTCGGGGTATTCATGAAACTGACCTCTATCGCAGAAGACGTCCGCTTCCTTCTCCGGGCACATTGCGTAATCGAAGCTCCTCGTGAAATCGGACAGAATAGCCGAGTCGATCGAAAATTTCCTAAGCGGATCCGCGTCAGGGAACGCGGCCGGCTCGGAATACTGCCGCGTCAATTTCTTCTTACGTTTCAGCAGCGAGAAAATGCTCGAACGCCTCCTGATCGGTTTGGTGTGGCTCATTTTCTCCGTCGCCACAAAATCGACAATTTCACTTTCCATAATTGGAATCCAATGTGTCCATATTATAATACAGTCTCCATTTAAACGTATTCAGTGCGAAGATACATTTTTACAACGAAATCAGCTAATATGCGATCTTTCAAGGATCGCGCGAGCGTCTATAAATCGATCCTCAATTTTCATTATATTTTAAACGTATTTTGAATTATTATGATACACACACATACGAACACAGAAAAACTGATCAAATCTATCTATATATATATATAAAAATGAATTGTTGTTCGTTAGTCTCGCTAAAACTCGAGAACGGCTGGACCGATTTGGCTAATTTTGGTCTTGAATTATTTGTGGAAGTCCAGAAAAGGTTTAAAAGGCAGATAAATATGAAAATGCTCGAATTAAATAAAAATAGCAATTTTGTTTTTCCTTTGATGTATTCCCCGTCGGACGTATTCCTTTTGTTGGTTTTGAGTTTATTTTATACAAACTTCCCGTGTGGTCCCTTTTCAATTTAGTCTAGTTCTGATAATGGTATCCATGAGAGAACCATATAAGTCTTAAATTTGCATTAAGTACGTGCGAGACAAATAATGAATAACTCAATAACTCAATAGCATGCGAACCGATTTCGATGATTATTGTTTTTAGTGTACATTAATTTGTTTTGGAATATCTTTTTTTTTCTATTTGAAGTCGATTTTTGTTAAAGCATGTTTATTTACAATTACATAAACATCAAATTCAATTTTTTAAATATCAAATTTAGTTTCTATTGGAGACATGGTCATGTTTTTTTGCGTTTTCTTCTTTCTTTTTTATTTTTACATGATAACGTTTCATAAATCGACGAACACCGGCTGCACGCACGAAAAAGTGTCACGTTCCGCCTGAGCCTGAGCGTGCGAACGAAAGCGCGGAACAAGCGACAGAGAGGCACGATCGGCCCAAGCGTTGGCTTGTGACACTTTCATCTCTCTTCTCGCGTGACGTCAGAGCTAGCAGTTCGAATAGTTCCGCTACTGACGTTATCACGTAAAACTATCGTCCGTATACCGACTTTACAGACAACGAATAAAAAAAAATTCAGCCTTTCCCAAGGTTCGCCACAACAACAGGTACATACAACCAGCGAATTTCGGATACTGTTTAATAATTATTATTAAACTCGATCAAATATCACACTTCACTATTGTAGCCTTTGAATGAATCTGACGCGATAAAGTCAAACGAAGCAAGGCTGTTCATCTCGCGTCATAGTCGACAAATATTTAGAAAACGAACATTGTTAAAAAATTTAAAGGCTTTGATAACAAGTTCTTTTTATATATATATATATGTGAATATGTATATCGAACGGTGTTTTTTTTTAAGTCTCAATCGACGTTCTTCTTCGTAATTAGAGATCACATTAGGGGTTATAAGGCTTATTAAATTAAGTTTAAGCGACATTTTTGCAACTTCACAGGAGAACCATTCAAAATCTAAATTTGGAAAGAATATAAAAACAAAAAAAAAAACTTCTTCAGCTATTCGAATGGAGTAAATTTAATTAAAGTTCAATTAAAAACATCGAACTGTTGATGCTAACAGATACCAAATAAAACGGACCTTTACTTACAAAGAGAAATGTCGCGTGTTAAGCCAAAATGTCGCTTAAACCAAAATAGCTTTTCAGACCTCGACACTATCATGTCTATAACGTTTGGAAAATTCGTGATTTTTCATACAAGTGTATTATCAAAAATCTATTTTTGGAAAATACCTACGTCATTATTACGTAATTCTAACACGCGCATGCGATTTCTTTTTTGAGGTCACGAACGTTAAAATTATACATTATCTATCTATATCTATACTCTATACTAATATTATAAAGAGGAAAGATTTGTTTGTTTGTTTGTTTCGAATAGGCTCCGAAACTACTGGACCGATTTGAAAAATTCTTTTTCCATTAGAAGCCGACATTGTCCCTGATGAACATAGGCTACTTTTTTAAATTTTTTATTTATTTTTTTTTTTTGGTTTCATGTGTGTTTTAATGTTTCCGAAGCGAAGCGAGGGCGGGTCGCTAGTAATATTATAAAGAGGAAAGATTTGTTTGTTTGTTTGTATTGAATAGGCTCCAAAACCACTGAACCGATTTGAAAAATTCTTTCACTGTTTGGCAGCTACACTATTTTCGAGTGACATAGGCTATAATATTTTTTGATAAAAATTAGGGATCCTTACTAAAACTCCAATAATGTAACCCAAGGTGTAAAAAAATTTCCTAAAATATTCTTTACTTCGCGTGCCCTGCGAAAACTATTGATGATAGAACAAAATAATATACTACGACTTTGTAGAACACATTATTATTTACGAAAAGTGTCGCGACAACATAATAATATGTCTAACTATTATAGTAATGCCGCAATAAGTGTTCTTTTATTTAAAAAAATAAAACAACGTCAAATGAGTCGACTATTATCAAAGCCGGCAATGTGACTTTTGGACAATTACTGGTAAATCAGAAAAACGAATTATTGACTTTGTATTCCATTGGCAGTCACAAAACTCTTCTGAACGACATCTTAGATAAATAACAGGTTAAGTATTAACCTTTATTTAATGCAGGTTTTGAACCGTATTCTTTGAAGGAGACAATTACAACATATTCAAATCAATCTGTATTGACATATCAATAAATTTTTTTTGTCCAAATGCACAGATTGCCACCTTTGATAATAGACGACTCAAATATCGTTGAAATTTTTGTTAAAGACCCGAGCGGAGCCGGAGTGGGTCGCTTGTATTGTATATATTAATACGTGAAACAAAAACTTTGTACCCCTTTTTACGAAAATTGCGCGGACGGAGGAGTATGAAATTTCCCACACTTATAGAGAATATAGAGAAGGAGCGCAGAATGTTAATATTTTTTTTAAATTTTGCAAAAAAATTTACTTTATAACAATAAAAAAAAAGATCACAAACATCTATTTGACAAACACACACATGCATACTATTTGTTTATTGTCAAACTTTTCTTATTGCTTATAGTCTGTGGTCAAATTGAGAATAGATTTATATATAGAGATATTATCACTGGTGGTAGGACCTCTTGGGAGTCCGCACGGGTAGGTACCACCACCCCGCCTATTTCCGCCGTGAAGCAGTAATGCGTTTCGGTTCGAAGGGTGGGGTAGCCGTCGTAACTATACTGAGACCTTAGAACTTATATCTCGAGGTGGGTGGCGCATTTACGTTGTAGATGTCTATGGGCTCCAGTAACCACTTAACATCAGGTGGGCTGTGAGCTCGTCCATCCATCTAAGCAATAAAAAAAAAAGATTAAATATTGTTTGTCTTTAATATTTAACTAAAGTGTAGTCTTGGCGAAAATTGTGATTATAGACGTATAATGAATATTCTTTAGCAATAGAATCATAATACTGTACAAACTTATAATTTTAATTAATTATAGCCGAATTTCGACTACCGGGTGACCACTTGTATAAGAAAATAGTTTAAAACTAAACTATACGTTTTGTTAATCAATCTATACTAATATATATATCTACAGTGGTTTTTACGGATGTTCCATTATAACTACTAAGCCGTGCATCCGATTGACTTGAAACTTGGTATCCATGTAGAAAATACAAGTACTTAATGGATAGGCTAATATTTATATGAGTGTTGGACTCCATACACCAGTTGCGTTAATGATGAGAATCTTTGTGGGGGTGAGAAATAATAATGTTAATTTTAAATGCCCAGCGAAGCGGACGGGTACAGCTGGTTTGTTTATAAGAGAGATCCAGTAAGTCTGAACACGATGAGTTTCTTCTGAGCTTCAATGAGCATTGCCGTAAATTACTTTTAAAACATCAATTACGTATGTCGTCATCCACGTATCTACTGCACGAACCTTGGGCTCGACTAATGCAGACGAAGAAACACAAACAGACGATAAAAAATAATGTATATTATTTTATCTAATCACAATATGTAATTAGATAGCATTCCTCTGTTGCTGACTGACTTAATTCTTTTGGTACAAAACTCTACGCAGCTTCGTTTGAATGATGACGAATGATAGTCTTTTATTCAGATCCACATTACAATGATATGTTTAAACTAAAAAAATCGGTTGTCTGTAAAGTCAGTTTACTGACGATAGTTGAACGTGACAACCTCATAAGTAAATACTGATGGAATGGTTTTATTTTTTAATTATCGCAATTATCGTTGCTATAAACAATTGACACCACATTCACTTTTTACTGAACTTCATACTTGACGAAAACATGTAAATGTATTATTGTATAGCAGCTGTCCACCCGGATGCATCGCTCACTCAAGTAGGAGAGAGACAGATGTCGAACGCTGCCGAACGCGGAGGCCGATTGTGCCTCTTTGTCGCTCGTTGCGCGCTCTCGCTTGCACTTCAAGCCTTAAATGGAACGCCTCAATGAGTCATGTTTTTTCGGCTCCATCGAATTATAAGACGTTATCACGTCAAAAGTTAACTCAAATTTACATGGAGTTTTTTTGGAGGAAGGAGTTTTTTACATGGAGGAACAGTTTCCCTTCGTTTGTCGTTAGGGCCTTTTACGCAATCGGGAATTAAAAAAACTCGCACTAAGCACACTGAGCTTACTTTCACATATTTTTCAGAAATTGCTAAAGGATTTTTGAAAAAAAAAAACAACACCCAACTTAAAAAAATACTACCTACTAAAAATTCGCGCGCGAAGACACGTCCGTACAGATCGATAACCTAGTACCTATCAATCAAACTACGCAATAGTCAGTATTCCGACGTTCCGCACTTTATACACCTTACTACAGTCGATCTATCGACGGCTCGCACTAAGGTTTAAGCTATCAGTCCATCGTTTTCTAAAGACCAAGGCCGCGAGGTACGACCAAATTTTCCATTACATTGGCTTTTCTATCAGAGAAAAGAGAATGACTGGGTGACAATATCATTGTCATATGGAGATCGATTGATTCGTAACATTTTTGTCGTGGGAAAGCGAAATCGATAAGGTTCCAAACGAATTGGCAGGTGATAAATAAGTGATCAGATCAGCAAATGGTGTGCGTCTGGTGGGTGTCCTTTAAAAGCAGTGAATCAAGATCTCAATCACGAAGCCTATGAGAGGCCATGGAAGGATCTGCGGAAGTAAAATCAAGCCCGCAAAATTATAATTTGCGTAATTACTACTGGTAGGACGTCTTGTGAGTCCGCACGGGTAGGTACCACCACCCTGCCTGTTTCTGTCGCGAAGCAGTAATGCGTTTCGGTTTGAAGGGTGGGGCAGTCGTTGTATCTATGCTGAGACCTTAAAACTCATATCTCAAGGTGAGTGAAGGTATTTACGTTGTAGATGTCTATGAGCTCCGGTAACCACTTAACACCAGGTGGGCCGTGAGCTCGTCCACCCACCTAAGCATTAAGAACAAAAAAAAGTTGTTTGATCTCTGGAGGCGCTCGGGCAGCTGTTAGCAATCCCATCTTTAGCTGAGCCTTCACTCGCCCACCTGTCTTGTCGAAACTGGAAAGGCCTCCAATAATAGTTCACTCAAAAAGAGTCCTTAATAGAGTTCAAGATAAACAAGTTATCGCGAGCTAATCAAGATACGTGTTCGACCTTTGAGACAAGGTTGAACGGAAAACTAATGGTAGCACGCGCCTTTGTCTGCGGTTCGATTACAAAATGGCGTAAAATTGATCCGGTAAATATCGCACACCGTTATACTGCCAACCCCAAGCTACTATGGAATTACTACTTCCCTCTACTATGTCAACCAGAGACTAATATAGATACTGGTATATGTTTAAATATATTATATATGTGGAGTTTTTTTTAGAAATTAATTTTGTTTAAATTCTGGCAACCCTAAATTGTTGATTTTGTGTCAATTGTCAAAGTCAGGTTGGACTTTTTGGCGGGAACGCGAGGAGCGAATTTGTATGAATTGTTTTATTTTGTCTATTTAGTGTTTCTTCAGGTTTAAATGTGTAATAACGGTGGTTTATTAACTGTTTAGTATCTGTGAAAGTGCACAAATGTGGGAAAACGAAACAAAGCCGTTGGACGTAGCTTCTCGGGATCCTCCAAAAAGTCTCAGTAAATGACCACCATTTTACTGAGATTATATTCCATTCCATTTCATTTCATTTCACGCCATGTTTCATATTATTCAACTTCATTTCATTTCCTAATATCATTTTTCATATAAAAAAAGTTTTCACCTAAATAAAGGTCTTTATTACCAGGTCATAAAATCCCTTAAAAAAAATCTAACCTGACATTTCAGTCGTGCAGCGAGTATATTAAACAAACTACGCTAAAATATCTTCTGTTTGAATAAAGCCAATGGCGATGTCATTTGAGGACCAACGAAGGTCGGACTTATTTGTTTATGATAAAGATTAGTTTTCATTGAGAAAAATGTTTTTATGCAATCAGCTATATACCTTCTAGCCTATACCGCGAAATGGTAAATTCCCATTTTCAGTGTAGTTAGCTGAAATGAGGTTTATTGTAGGGGTGAGGCGTATTTATCGGAACAGTCAAACGGAACAGGTTCGTCTATGAAAAAACTTGAAACCATTTCATATGTTTGACTGTTGCTTTATGTGGAGCATATTCTATTTAAAACATTATTAAGCCTGTTGCAACACACACAGGCTGTTATATTGGAACAGGCTACTGGAACTGTTCTTTCATTGGAATAGGAACAGATGGATTAGGTCTCTCAATTTCACCTGTTACAGACGATCCCTAGTTTATTGTTAGTAAACTTTTTAAAAATCATCTTGGATTACGAGTTTTGATACCTTTGGTTCGAACAGATCCCCCTGATCCATTCTCCGTGCTTTTAGGCTTTCCAAGCACCGGTCCGAAAGCTCATCGTGTAATCTAGCCACAAACACAACCCACTAAGTTTCAAGCCAGATCTTCTCAGTGGATCGCGATTCCGATCCGATGGTAGACTCAGCGAAGCACTGTTCTTGCTAAGGCTAGCGCGAGGAAGTCTTTCCAGATTGAGCCCCGTCGGGTTGAGTTGGTTACAAATAAATCGAATCGAACCACATTTAACTGAATTTAAATATCATTAAAATTATATTGAAATAGATTTTGCCGATGCAAGGTTGACTATTGTAATTTTGAATTGCGTATAAATATTTTGAGCTCAAGTGTAGTTAGTATGGTCGTGAAGAATTTCACACAGTATAAAGGTGTGTGAGTGACCAGATAACCTCGCATTGTGGACTTAGGCGCTAAGTAATCTCAGATAACCTAAATCAGGGCGTTGAGATTGAAAAGTGTGGAAAGGGTTAGAAAAAATGTATACAAAGGCCTATATATTTATCGTAATTCCATTGAGCGATTGGTGGTGCAAGGGAAAGTCGAGGGCAAAAGATCTCGCGGACGTTCTCCAACACGATGGACCGACCTCATAAAATCTGTGACTCATTCCAATATAAATGATTGCTCTCACTGTGCGAAACATTGTGCCACATGGCGTCGCATCGCGAGAGCATCGGTGTCGCAGGATTCGACTGATGCATGACCACGACCACTCTGTCAATAACGTACGACTACTAAGAAAGAAAGAAGAATATATTTTTCTCCTATCTAATCGTTGGTAGTCTAAGATTCTGTACCAATTACGTCCGGACCGGTAGGTGAGCTCACGGGCTCAACCCGAATGAATCTGCTAATACTAGCCCTAGCAAGAGCAGTGCTTCGCAGAATCTACCACCGGATCGGAATCGCGACCCACTGAGGAGATCCGGCGAGAAACTCAGTAGGCTGTGTTGAGAATGAAAAACTTCGAGTGCGTGTTTTTTAACGTTCTCGATAGCGTATAAGTTAACTCGAATTTGTATGCAGTTGGCACAGCGCCTCTAGCGGCAAACGTAGGCAAACGTTCCAACTCCATACGAATTTGCGTTAACTTTTACGCTATCGAGAGCGTTAAAAACTCGTACTAAGCAAACAGATATCCGATCTTTTACCTTTAATCACGAACATTAGTCATATGGACCGGTCGTACGACGTACCTATAACTGATATAAAACATATGTCCATATTTTTAATTATATTTACGAACGATAAAATCATTATGCGCGTGTGTGAGAATGTGATATTTGATATTTATAAAATATGGTTTGGTCGCGTGTTTTATTGTGTTCCTCTTACAAGCCCGGCCGGGCAGGTTTGTTTGACCACAATATTGTTTGCTTTTCTATATTGATGGTATAGCGTATTGTGAGCCCGCACGGGAAACTAAGGTAGAGTGGAGTAGGGTGGAGTAGAGTATGGTAGAGTAGAGTAGAGTATGGTAGAGTAGGGTAGAGTAGAATAGAATAGAGTAGGGTAGAGTAGAGCGGGGTAGGGTAGAGTAGAGTAGAGCAGAGCAGGGTAGGGTAGGGTAGATTAGGGTAGAGTAGATTAGGGTAGGGTAGAGTAGATTAGGGTAGGGTAGGGTAGGGTAGAGTAGAGTAGGGTAGGGTAGAGTAGATTAGGGTAGGGTAGGGTAGGGTAGGGTAGAGTAGAGTAGGGTAGGGTAGAGTAGAGTAGGGTAGGGTAGGGTAGAGTAGGATAGAGTAGGGTAGGCACCAATATAAAATAGACACTATTGCTCTCTCGCTAAGGCTAATGTTAGCCAAACTCTCTAATATTGAGCCCGTGAGCTCGTCTATCAACCTACGCGTAGTCTGAATAGCCGCTTAAGCTTAAAGATCGGTCAAACTATTAGAGCGAGACTACAAAATCATTGTATTGCGTGAGCAAATTTTCAAGTGACCCGCACGTCTTAAAGTCGGTTAAAATGACGTTCAAAAGTCCTTAAGAACAGAGACAGACAAACAAACAAACAAACAAACAACGTTTCAAGTTAATAACGGCGAGTAAAAAAACTCAAAAGAGACATTAATATTATATGTTGAATTTACAAAAATATTACCTTGTTTCCTTGTAAATGAATAAGCATCGTACGGAACTATTTACATTCGTTATGTTTTCCTTAATACTGAGGTACGTCATACAATTATACACTTACAGGTTGTTTAATAACGTGTCGACGTAACTGTCGTGGTTACTGGAGCCCATAGACATCTACAAGGTAAATGCCGCCTTTTACTGGTGGTAGGACCTCTTGGGAGTCCGCACGGGTAGGTACCACCACCCCGCCTATTTCCGCCGTGAAGCAGTAATGCGTTTCGGTTCGAAGGGTGGGGTAGCCGTTGTAACTATACTGAGACCTTAGAACTGATATCTCAAGGTGGGTGGCGCATTTACGTTGTAGATGTCTATGAGCTCCAGTAACCACTTAACACCAGGTGGGCTGTGAGCTCGTCCACCCATCTAAGCAATAAAAAAAAAAAACCACCTTGAGATATGAGTTCTAATGTCTCAGTATAGTTACAACGGCTGCCCCGCCCTTAAAACCGAAACGCATTACTGCTTCACGGCAGAAATAGGCGAGTGGTGGTACCTACCCGCGCGGACTCGCGAGGTCCTACCACCAGTAAATTCTATTATATCAAAGTCGATCTTCCTTTTTTGGAATTATTTTATTTGAATCAATTAATAAATGCCGCCTTTAATGCAACGTCAAAGCGAAATACGATTTTCAACTTTATATTGAGTTCGTTTTGAGCTCATTTTGATTGGCGATTACGAGAGCACTAAAACAATTGATAGATTCCTTGATCAACCAATCAACCTTCTCCGAATCGGGACGACGCCAAATCGAACGCGTGACCTTGATGTAGAAGGCATCACATAATATTATAACCAGTCATATTTTTTGCTATTGACAAAAATAAAATAAAAAGGTTAATTACGTTTATTATCCTTGCAAACTTTTCTGTTCTTTTTCTGTTCGATCCCTACTTATTCGCTGATAGCCTAAAGGACTATTTCAACAACGCGCCTACCATTAGATGAGCTGGTGGTAGGACCTCTTGTGAGTCCGCACGGGTAGATACCACCACCCTGTGTATTTCTGCCGCGGTAGATCCGGTAGTAGATACTACGAAGCACGGCTCTTCCTGGAGTTAGTTTTAGCAAATTCTCTTAGTTTGAGCCCGTGAGCTCACCTAGCCGTCCGGGCGTAGTTGGAATAGTCCTTCAGGCTACCAACGATAGGGTAAAGAACAAGAAAGAATTGTAAATAGACATGCTTTAACAAAAACTGACTTCAAATAGAAAAATAATAATAATCCAAAACAAATTAATATACACTAAATACAATAATCATCGAAATCGGTTGTCGTGATATTGAGTTATTGAGTTATTCATCTATTTGTCGCGCACGTACTTAATGCAAATTTAAGACTTATATGGTTTTCTCATGGATACCATTATCAGAACTGGACTAAATTGAAATTTAAAAAAAGAATCATCAAAATCGATTCACCCCGTCAACGGTTATGTGGTAACAAACATAAAAAAAAACATAGTCGAATTGAGAACCCCCTCCTTTTTTAAAAAGTCGGTTAAAAATCTAGGTTAAATGATTTTGATGTATCTTTATATATTCGAAAGATTGCGTTTCCCGAGTAGGTTCATTTAAATATTATCAAGATCGAACTACAAATTTTTACTAGTTTATTTTTAATAGTAAATCAAGTATATTATATCGATGATTTTGTTTCAAGTCGGTTTAGCTTTTTTTTTCGGTAAAATGTTGTAATTGCAGTGCAAATTATATAATTACATATCTCAAGGTGGGTGGCAGCATTTGCGTTGTAGATGTCTATGGGCTCCGATAACCACTTAACGCCAGGTGGGCTATGAGCTTGTCCACCAATTTAAGCAATAAAAAAAAAGGGCGAGCGGGCGAGTTGGTGAGCTCACGGGGCTCAAACCTGATGAGTTGCTAACACGAACCCTAGCAAGAGCCGTGCTTCGCAGAATCTACCACCGGATCGGAAACGCGACCCACTGAGAAGATCCGGCGAAAAACTCAGTGGGCTGTGTCTGAGGGTTAGTTTACACGTCGAGCCCTTTATCGCAAGCGACGGGTTCGGCGAGGACGGTGGCCGGTGCTTGTGGTACCTAAAAGCAACGTTAATGGATCGGGAGGATCCATAATGACGTTTTTAGGGCGAGTACATAATGTTGAGGTGAATAAAACAATATTTTTTTTACCTCGTTATAACAAATGGTAGACCAACTCAACCTCAATATAACAAACCTCAGCTTACCGAATTACTTGACTTAACGAATATTTACTGGTTCCCTTTCGATTTGTATTTTATACCCCCCGAAGCGCGGGGCCCGTTTTTATTACAGCCACACGTCTAATCCGGCCCTGTATTACCACTGAAACCATTAAGATATAACAGAGCTTTAAAAAGTTACATTTTTTCTAATAAAATAATCCGGAATTTGATTCATATTTAATCAACATAATATTTGATATCGAAACATCACAATATTAACATCACAAACACTTTAACACTACTAATTCGCACTTCTGTAAGTAATCACTTATAAGCACCAATGATCATACGCTTATCTAATGGTAACATTTAGCATTTAAACATATTCCATGGCCGTATCATTCATTTAAAATAAGTTCCATTCACTTGTGTGTTCTGATAAAACAAAATATATACGTCAGTTGTAACGATGCATTTGTAAATATATATATACACAGTCGTCCGACGTCGACCGTAGCTGATAATGGACTGACTAATATTTGTTATTGTCACTAGTGATGCGCTTCGGTCGTTGTGTCGTTTAAAAAATCGATTAGAAAATATAAAATCGAAATATTTTTTAAAATCACCGTTATTGTTTGTGTTACCTGTTCAACGCACGAATGTTTGCCTGAAATGGGAATCGAAACCGCGACCCTTAGCGCAAGAGTCGCGGGGCGATGATCACTGACTCATTCGATAAAGTCGAAAATACGATCTAGCTTCTCACGGTGGATGGCGATAACGATTTAACACTAGAAGCGCCATGTAAGCAATTTGAAATAAATAAAAAATTGCCTTTATAGGCAGACGAGCATACGGCCGACCTGATAGTGAGCGGTTACCGTCGCCCGTGGACATCAGCAATACCAGGGGCAGAGCTAAGCCGCTGCCTACCGAAATATGATTTTTTTTTTTTTTTGTTTTATTGCATAGATGGGTGGACGAGCTCATGGCCCACCTGGTGTTAAGTGGTTACCGGAGCCCATAGAAATCTACAACGTGCCGCCACTCACCTCACACTACTCACAAGACGTCCTACCACCAATAATAATATTCATGATTAATTTATCCTAAATTACTACTACATATTATAATTTTTATTTATACATACATCGACAAATTAAGATTTAATTTCAACGGACGGACAACACTATTGTGTCCTTTAACTGTGTAGTTTATTTAAAATCGTAAGCTCAGAGTAGAACTTATTTGTGCCACAAACAGTGCTTTTTTTCTTAGATAATTTATTATTACAGCTTGTGAACAAGCTCACGACTTAACTGGCTTTAAATGGTCATCATAGACGTGAACAGAGTAAATATCGCCACCTACCATGAGACATGAGCTCTATTGTCGCAATGGTATAGAAATCATATTGCAATTACATTGTAATTTACGAATTTTATTTTTATTGTTCCAATTGAAGATATGAGTGGATGGAAGGGGTTAAGTACCATTTTTGAGATTTTTCGAGTTTTTACATTGAATGAAGGTGTTATAAACCAAATTAGACCTTAAACCTCCGAGTTTAAAGGCTATTTTTAGAAATTGCATGCGATGAAGGAGTTATGGACGAAGGAAAAGTACAAGTAACAAAAGCTTGTTGCCCGTTTTTTTTCAAAATTAACATATTGTATCATATCCCCTTCACCCACTCATATCCTCAATTATTATTATTATTACTAGCGACCCGCCCTCGCTTCGCTTCGGTAACTGTTATTTATTAACCTGCTTACTGGAAACTTTTAATAAAGACAAACCTTAATTGATCTATTCTCAATTTGACCAGACTACGAGCAACAAGAAAAGTTTGACAATAAACAAATAGTATGCATGCGTGTGTGTGTCAAATACATGGTAGTGTGTGTAATGTTTTTTATTGAATTAATGTATCTTTTATGCATAATTAAAAAAATATATTAACATTCTGCACTACTTCTCTATATTCTCTGTAAGTGTGAAAATTTTCATACTCCTCCGTCCGCGCAATCTATATATTAATACGTGAAGCAAAAACTTTGTATCACTTTTTACGAAAATTGCGCGGACGGAGGAGTATGAAATTTTAAACACTTATAGAGGAGAATATAGAGAAGAAGTGCACAATGCTAATATTTTTTTAAAATAATGCATAAAAGATACATTAAATCAATAAATAAAACACACACTACACACCATTTATTGTCAAACTTTTGTTCTTGACGTCTGTTGTCAAATTGAGAATAGATTAAATATTGTTTGTCTTTGTTAATATTTTTTATAGTGTAGTCTTGGCGAAATTTGTGATTATCTAATATATAAAATTCTCGTGTCACAGTTTTCGTTGCCATACTCCTCCGAAACGGCTTGACCGATTTTGATGAAATTTTTTGTGCTTATCCGGTATCTATGAGAATCGGCCAACATCTATTTTTCATCCCCCTAAATGTTAGGGGTAGTCCACCCCTAAATTTTATTGTTTATTTTTTAGACAAAATTTTTAATTTCAATTTTTTTATGATACAGCATACAAAAATACATACAACCCTAAATTTTCACCCCTCTACGATTAACCCTTATTTTTTATTTGCTAATTAAAAACTAAATTTTTTTGCAAGAATTTTGTTTTTATTTTGTCATGACTTAAAATAAAAAAATATATATTACTCTCAATTTTCACTCTTATACGATCAACCCCTATTTTTCCATCCCGATTTTTATTTTTTATTTTCTATGCACAGATCCGCAATAAGGTTGCAAGATGGCAATCAAATATTATAATTGTAGTATGATAAATTCTTATTCAGAGTTTATAATTTCAAGTTCCTTTAATTATGTTTTTTTTTTTAATTCAATTTGATTTCCTGCCCTCGCCGGTCGACTACTGATCAACTATCAATCGATCAGTTATCCCCGCCAGGTGTCACCACTCATCCAGCAAACATCACGTAGTAGGGATGAGGACGAAGCCGGTCTCCTGTCTTACTCACTATACATTTTTCAGTCATGTTTCTTTGGTTTTATTTGTGTATCAATAGTATGTTCAGTAGGTCTGAGAATCGGCTACTATCTATATTTCATACCCCTAAGTGATAAGGGTTGTTCACCCCAAACATTTTTTTTTTATAATTTTTTTTTTGGTATTAATGAGGTATAGTCCCCAGCATGTAACTTGGCAAGAGTCGCTAGATGCGCAGAAGTCGTTTTTTAGGTCTCTTTGGTTGTCAAGCGGGACGCGGGAAAAGACGTAGCACCGTTCCGAGCGCGCGATTGGTGAGTCAGTCGACTCTCCCCTCCCGCACCGCGTTCACGTTCCGTTCGCTCCCGGTTACACATGTGCCTACTAAAGTTGTAGGAACCCTTTGTTTATATTGAGTTTTTGTTACGAGTTGTTATTATTATTTTAAATTTAGTTTTTGTTACGAGTGTTATTGTTTTAAATTTGTTTGCAATGCCAGGACCAAATACCAATGACCATAATTATAGTCGATTCGGTCACTGAGCGTTTTATTATTTACGCCAGTGACGACAGCGACTCTTCGTTATGTCGACGATGAGGAGCCAACTCCTTCCACCAGCTCAGGTCCTACCATAAATTTAATCCAAGGGGTAGCACTATTAGAAAATGATAGAGTTAAATAAACTTTTTAACTTTTAATTGTATTTTATTTATAACACCTAATACACTTCACGAATTCCTCTCTTTTCTTTCTTCTAAACACACAGGCTTAAAAATAAATTATGGCAAATAAAAAATTTAATAAAATAAAATTAACATAATAATATATTATATGCGGGCAATAAAAGTGACCATTTTTTTGTTGCAATGTACACTATGCGCGACATTACCCCCACTGCACCAAAACCTTGCCAACTTACGTGCCGCTTACTATATTATGTGGTTGAATGAGGTTTTTGAGAATTTTATATATTAGACTAGAATTTCCCTAGAAATCTTATTTAAGGCAACACAACGTTTGCCGGGTCAGCTAGTAGAAGTATAAAATACAATCATAATAGTGTACAAACTTGCAATTCCAATTAATTATAGTCTAATTTCGACTACTGCGGGACCTCTAGTTTTCGTAAAAAGGGATACAAAGCTTTTGCTTCACGTATTAATATATAGATATCTTTATACATTATTATGTATTATCCCATGTGTTATTCTGATATGTCAGCTATATTATCGTAAGTTTCATCATAATCCATTCAGTAGTTTTTGCGTGAAAGACTAATTTTTTTCCCATATCTATTCGCCGATAGCCTAAGAGGCTATTCCAGCTACGCCTAGAGTGAATGCTCTTGTAATAGGTGATGCTGTGTATAAGAGATGCGACATCTTCAACATTTATATTAAATAACAGATATCTATATATTAATACGTGAAGCAAAAACTTTGTATCCCTTTTTACGAAAATTGCGCGGACGGAGGAGTATGAAATTTTCTACACTTATAGAGAATATAGAGAATAAGTGCACAATGCTAATATTTTTTTTAAATAATGCATATAATATACATTAAATCAATAAAGAAAACATTACACACACTACATACCATGTATTTGATGCACACACGCATGCATACTATTTATTGTCAAACTTTTGTTCTTGGCGTCTGTTGTCAAATTGAGAATAGATTAAATATTGTTTGTCTTTGTTAATATTTTTTATAGTGTAATCTTGGCGAAATTTGTGATTACAGAAGTATAAAATACAATCATAATAGTGTACAAACTTACAATTCCAATTAATTATAGTCGAATTTCGACTGCTGCGGGACCTCGAGTATTAAATAACAGATATAAAAATTAATATGTATATTTTTTTAAATACTTCATTAAAATATTGGGGGCTACTCGTTGCTAACGCTCGCGCTGGCCTGTAACAGGTATACTACGCGCATGCGTTCGAGTGCCGCGCATTCACTCTCGCTCTGTCTCCTTCTATTCCCCCTCCCCAGGAGCGTTGAACGTTTAACGCAACCATCTTGGAAGTTTCATTAGAAGTTTCACTTCAAAAAAATCGGTACCCGCCTGCGGTATTCGAACCTAGACCCAATCGCATCGCTCGATACGTGCGCGCCGACCGTCTTATCCTTTAGGTCGCGACGATTTCTAATACGTACATAGATACATGCGAATTCGTGTTTGTAATCTGAATACTTGAACAAGCCATTTAGGCGTCTCTTATCGGCGATATTCTGTTATCCGACGTGTTAATCTTATCAGAGCTGATAAAAGCGTTGACAGAATTTACTAAGAACCCACAAAAAAAATGCAGTTTATTGCACACGCGCACACTACATTTAAAGCGTGAATAGATCAAAGAATTTTTCCGGGGAAATTTTCGAAATTTATGAGATTAACGAGTCCCATCTTAATAGAAAGGACTCTCTGTCTTCTGCCAAGAACGTGTTATGAGCTTCTTTGATCATGCGGTCTCTTAGACATGAATGAGAGAGAGAAAAGGAGGGAGAGAGAGAGAGAGGGGGAGAGAGAGGGAGAGAAAGAGAGAGAGAGGGGGAGAAAGAGAGAGAGAGGGAGAGAGAGGGAAAGAAAGAGAGAGAGGGAGAGAAAGAGAGGGAGATAGAGAGATAATGTAGTTTATTGCACTTCAAAACGCGACTAACATTCAAAAACAGTCAATAGCAGATATATTTGCAACATAGGCGGACTTATCGCTAAAAGCGATCTCTTCTAGAAAACTATATATCTAGAGAAAACCTTAAAATAGACACAGCACATAACTTGCGATGTAGGTATACTATTAACAATATTTAGATTTACCATGACTTCATTTTACGTCAATTTCATTTGTTAACTAGCCGGGCACGCGAGATTAGCCGTCAGCGAGATTAGCCGGAACAAACAAACAGACAGACAAAAAAGTATAAAAAATATTATTTTGTTATTCATATTGTATTACATTCATATGCATGTAGTAAAAAGCGGTTATTTTGATATTAAAAACAGACAGTTCCATTTTATTTATTTGTCGGCGCAACGTCACTATTTAGTTAACTAAAAGGTAATTAGCTTTAACTGTTTAATTAATGTTACGCATGTCAACATCTATTTGAGATGGTGTTCAAGAGAATTCATGACTAAGTTACCCCAACTTTCTGCTATAAATACGAATGACTACTGTCGCAAAAACATTCCGACTCGAGCAGCCGACCGAGGCGGAGCTCTCTGCTGTTATCGCTGTACACTTGAAAGTCAATAAATGGAATTCATTGGAAAATTGAGTCTTAATTACTGTCACTATGAAAGGAAATGATAATGATGAAGAGAACGGCGTCAGCGATGCTGACGTCATCATTCTAAAAACACCATGGAACCAGCGTCTATTCGTCGTATTTGTATAGATAATTTGGGAGTTCCAATTTAGCAAAACCTATCATTATATATTATCTCGCTTGATTACAGATGTCTGCTTGCGACTGAACATGGAAATTGACAATAGTGAAGATTTAACGACAAAGGGAAAATCTTCCACCGAGCGGGTGAAATTGCTCGTCAGACCGACGGTCCGAATGTTGTTCTTCCGAACTTGTATATATGTAAGCTTACCTTGAAAATGTCGTAAGCGAGATTCAGGCATCTGTCAAATATCTTGTGTTCTATGATGGCTACCCGCCACAATAGAGTAGCACATTAGGTTTATGAGATCGTCCGTAACTTAAAATAAAGTATAGAACCCATCACTGCCGCAAAATAATTAGCTTACGTCTATTTAATACCTTCGACATCTACTAGACACACTAGCGTTAAAACTGTGCTCAGATATCAAACAGTAGCTTTGAACTAGCCGTGTACCGAAAATAAGGCGCGCAATGCATAACAAAACCGATACATTGCGGGTTCGTTGTAACTTACCGACGACAAATTATCATTTACGTTCGGTCGATAAGGCTAGTTATTTCAAAGTAAAACAGGACGTCGTAGCTCCAATAAAAAGTACTTTTCTCAGCCCGCAATGTATTACAAAAATGCTCATTCTCACCGGTGTTCACGATCTTTCCGGCTACGTAAACGTTATGCGCTATCAGGCGATCGTAGCGTTTCTCGTTCGTGACCATCTCGAGATTCGCCGACGGCGAATTCACGTAATCGATCAGCGAATATTTTTCGGGAGTCGAATTGAAACGAGAGACGTCGTCGCTAAAATTTAATCGATTTTTTTTTATTAAATCGATTTAATATTCGATTATCTTGTACGTGATTGAATCGTTTCTGATATCGATTTCGTTGCGTAGACTCATGGAACCGAATAATTAAGCAAAATTGGGGTAGCGACCCGTGCGGGAACACCCGACGCGCCATTAAAAGATCCAAATAAAAAAATAAAAAATCGTACCCATGCCTTTGGAATTCATCGTCAGAAGTCGAAGAGCAACATCTCGCGAATCTCTCGACAGATGGCGCTGTACGCGTTATCAGGATATTGTCCGGAGTATCACAGAGGATCTCGGAGCGTTTATCAGACAATAGTCTCTTTGGAACATCCTCGTTCTCGGAATCGGTTCTCGCCCCGGACCTTCGGAATACGGGACTCCGGTTCAGCCTTAGCATGTTACCGGGCGTCGAGCTGCGCCTTTTCCTCGATGACGTCACAAACTTCAGCAGACCGTCGTCGAGCGAAGGCGACATCTTCACGTCCCTACCGCTATTCGATTTGGTTATATCGAAACATTTTAATATAGGCGATTTTTTTAACGCGTCCAACCTATACGGGCTCGATGCTAAGCTTTTACTGGTGACGCCGAGTTTTTTAGTCGATTTTCGTGTCATCTTAATAGACGATGTAGATGGAGCGTCGCCTCGTAAGTCCGTTTCTCTCTTCCAAATGAAATCTAATATGCCCGTGTCTCGTTTCTCGTTATCGGTATCGCTCGATTCGTTGTTGCGAACGTTCTCGATCGATTCGAAGAATTTCGTCCATTTCGAAATCGATTTTTTATTCGAGTTGTCACTTTTGACAGAATAATCTGACGTTGACATTAGCGGCGACGTGCACGAGGACAGAGCCGCCATTTTAGAAGCTTTCGAATTAAATTTTTAACAATTTACAAAATGACATGACATGACAAATGATTTATGGCAATCGATAAAAATAAAAAAATACATTAACAAATATAGGTATATATATTTTAGCGTATTTAAAAAACACAGTAGCGTCATAGACAAACGTGCAGATAAATAAATTAAATAAGAAAAAACACATTAAAAAACATGAAATAAAAATAAAGTCATCGTGGCCTAAAGGATAAGACGGCCCGTGCATTCGTATCATGCAAGCCGACCGCGGTTCGAATCCCGCAGGCAGATACAATTTTTTGGTAACTCCACTGATATTCACGAATGTCTTCCAATATTATGGGATTAAAATCATGTTATTAAAAATCAATGGTGCAAAATTTGTCTAATTACTAAACCATTGATAAGTAAATTTTGAACTTCAACATTGGCAGTGGCGTTCGCGCCATTGATGTCTATGGACTCCGGTAACCACTTAACACCGAGTGCACCGTATCAATCTTACTGATTTTTTTTCCAGACAAAGGCAATATGTATTTACCTACATCACCTGTTTAACCAATAACTAAATATATTTTTAAAAATAAAATATGAAATTTATGTTTTTTTTCACACAGGGAATAACTCGAGGGGTGAAAAGATATTCGGTTTAAGCGACATTTCGCTTAATACGCGACTAAATTATCTTTATAATTAAGGATCGGTTTTATTACAGCATCAACAGTTCGATGTTTTTAATTGAACTTCGATTATGTTTACTCCATTCGAATTCTGAAAAGGTTTTCTTTGTATGATATTGTTTCTGTATAAGTTGCAAAAATGTCACTTAAGCCAAACACACATCTACCCACAATCGTGAGTTCGCTCTCTATCTCTTCTTCCCTTTCCCCCCCTCCCCTCACCCCTATTAATAGGAATACTATCTGGACCAAAACCAGAAGACTCACCATGTTCGTTGAAATGTTTCTCGAGTTCCTCATGGGAGATGTTCGTTCTGGTGGCCGGGGCTTCGGATGCGACAGTTTCCTCTGGGCGCGAGCGAGAGCATCTAAAAGCAGAGCAACGAGTAACGCCATCTATTGGCTCTCAAAGCAGAACAACGAGTCGCGCCATCTATTGGCAACTATATGAAACTACTAGTACGAATTTAACGCCATCTGTTCGCGCTTAGACGAAACTTTGAAGTCGTCGCGGCCTAAAGGATAAGAGGTCCGGTGTATTCGTATCGAACGGTGCATTGGTGTTCGAATCCTGCAGACGGGTACCAATTTTTCTAATGAAATACGTAGTTAACAAATGTTCACGATAGTTTTCCACGGTGAAGGAATAAAACATCGTGTAATCAAAATCAATATCCGCAGAATTATAATTTGCGTAATTACTGGTAGGTACTGGTAGGATCTCTTGTGAGTCCGCACGGATAGGTACCACCACCCTGCTTATTTCTACCGTGAAGCAGTAATGCGTTTCGGTTTGAAGGGTGGAGCAGCCGTTGTAACTATACTGAGACATTTGAACTCATATCTCAAGGTGGGTAGCGGCATTTACGCTGTAGATGTCTATGGGCTCCGGTAACCACTTAACATCAGATGGGCCGTGAGCTCGTCCACCCAACTAAGCAATAGAAAAAAATTTGAGCCATTGCATAGTTTATATCGCAGGCTTTGAGCGCGGCGACCGAAACAAGAAATTCCGTAACAAAAATAAAAATGAAATAGCCTCTCAAGGCCATTAGCATAGGTAGGAAAAAAAAACCAGATCAAGATCATGGGATCATCTCCGAAAGAAAAAAACAGCAATGAAACCGCATCTACCTTAGCATAGCATTGCTGCATCTCAATGCCAATTCCAGTCCATCCAGCCAGCAATGTCCCGCGGCCTGGGACGGGGCCCGGAAAATCAGATGGGCAGTTGGCAATGGCTGGATCACCGCACCTGTCGATACAACATGGACCATCTCGGTCAGAGGTCAACGACCCACGACACCTTATAACGCGACGTGCTTTACATTGCTGGGTCAGTACTGATGCGTATTTTTTGTTTATTGTTTAAATGGCTGGACGAGCTCACGGCCCACGTGGTCTTAAGTGGTGGTGGAGCCCATGGACATCTACAACGTAAACGCCGCCACCCATCTTGAGACACGAGTTCTAAGCTCTCAGTTTTTACAGTACAACGGCGGCTTCACCCCTTCATCGCAGAAATAGGCAGGGCGGTGGTACCTACCCGTGCTCACTCACAAAATGTCCTACCACCAGTAAAAATATATATAATATTTACGAATATAATTTTCTATTAGAATTAATATATTTTAGATATTTAAGCGCTCAGCCAATTGCTGTAGATTAGCAGACAGACTGACAACCTCTCCGGTGTTAAGCGGTCACGGACATCAAGACACGACGAGGCCATCCTCCTCCCTACCTCCCCTCCCACCCTCCATGACCCTACATGGAGGGTCCACGCCTCAGTGGCGTTTCATTACTGCGAACCCCATTTTCGTCACACACCCCGTGACGGATATTGCCACACTCACCTATAGTCTCATTATGAGGTCCCCTCGGCGCCCAGATACTCTGCTCCAGCGGATGGTAGAGCTTAAAGCAGAAGCCGTCCTTTTTGCTTGGCCGTTCGATCACCTGACACGAAGTCAGCAACACCGTCCCCACCCAGTGACTGCTCTGCGAGACAAAAATTAATAGAACTAAGTCAGGTGTGGGCAAATATTTTTATAGTCTGGCCACATTGCAGATGAAAACTTGACTTTGGGCCAAACAGTTGTTTCTCGTTGCTATCGTTATTGATTGCAAAAAAAAAAACTCGGTCATGAAATGTCCACACGACTGTACCGTGCGCAAGTTCGTACCGACGGCCATAAAGATTGGCGAGTACTATACATGACGTCACTCATCAGCGGACCAGCCCCGCATACCCCGCGCGCCCCCTATGCGAGGGGAACTAGTGGAAGCTTAGCCCCCTGACCCAAAAAAAGAAAGGTCATCATCCTGTCCATTTGAACAGCTTTCGCGGAAGATGGGAGGAACCTCCACACAACATAATTGAGACTTTTACCTCTTCATATGGGTTATAAAGAACCTCAATCGAAAGCATTAAAACAAATACCACATTACCTTCGCCTTCGGGCTCTTATACAGCAAGAGCAGACCCGGCTTCAGAACGCACCATAGTTTGGTCCAAGATTTGAGCGAGCCTCGTACCTGTCGAAAATATCTGTCATTACTTAACGGTAGGATTTCTTGTGAGTCCGCGCACGGGTAGGTACCACCGCTCTGCCTGTTTCTGCCGTGAAGCAGTAATGCGTTTCGGTCTGAAGGGCGAGGCAGCCATTGCACTGTTAAAACGGAGACCTTAGAACTCATCTCTCGAGGTGGGTAGCGGCGTTTACGTTGTAGACGTCTATGAGCTCCGGTAACCATCCAACGTCAGTTGAGCCGTGAGCCATCTCAGCAATAAACAAAAACATTACGTGCTTATTAAAACCAACAACAAGACTTACGTCTCGCCGGAACTATCATCCGCACCATCTGGATGGTTGGCGTTCCACTACAATGCGTTTTAAAAACAGTTTTCTGCCACGCACAGTAAATCTCTGGAATTCGTTGCCATCAGCGGTCTTCCCCAACAAGTGCGACATTGGGTCATTCAAGAAAAGAGCATATTCTTACCTGAAGGGTAGGCAACACACTGGCGTAAACGCTGGTGACCGTGGGCGGCGGTGAATCACTTACCATCAGGTGACCCGTCTTGCTCGTTTGCCTCTTAGTAGTTATAAAAAAAATAAAAAAACGAGACGTAAATTCAACTCGTGTACCTACACAGTTCTTGAATTGTGACGTCATTGTACAAAAACAATGCGATTCACCTTAAAAAGGATCTCTGTTTTCTGACCGCCATTCGAAAAGCCAATCGGAGCTCAAATACAAAAGCTCTGAGCTTCTCGTCTTCTTGCGCCCGGCATGGATCCACTAAATGAAAGCTTCACACGAAACCCTTTAATATACTCGCCTTTAGCCAATCAGCCAGGACCACGACCGATGGATCCTCGATGGAGTGCAACAAAGCTGAGGCGGCTCTCTTCTTTTCACGACGATAGTTCTGCCTCTGGGCCTTGTAGCTCTCCTTCCTGGAGAGAGCCGTGCTGGCCGGCCGACAAACGCCCCCTACAGCGGTCTCCGAAGACTGTGAAGCGACCAGTGTTCTTAGTGCGAGTCTTTTAACGTTCTCGATAACGTAAAAGTTAACTCAAACGGTTTCCAACGTTTGCCGCTAGGGGCGCTGTTCCAACTGAACTAATTATGTAAGTTATTTATTTATTACTTATAACCAAATCAAAATCAAGTTTTATCTATATATATAAAAATGAATTGCTGTTCGTTAGTCTCGCTAAAACTCGAGAACGACTGGACCGATTTGGCTAATTTTGGTCTTGAATTATTTGTGGAAGTCCAGAGAAGGTTTAAAAGGTAGATAAATGAATGAAAATGCTCGGAATTAAATAAAAATAACAATTTTGTTTTTCCTTTGATGTGTCCCCCCGGCGCGTCGGACGGATTCCTTTTGTTTGTTTTAAGTTTATTTTATACAAAAGTTTAGGTCTTTTGTTTATCGATTGAGGCACTACGAAGTCTGCCGGGTCAGCTAGTTTATAATATATTTTTTTCTCTAATTAAGTGTGTGTATTTTCTATTTTTGTTACTTAGTGAAAATGTATTATTATTCTGGATTTCCAAATTAATAAATAATATTTTATTGTATTTTTATTCAAAAATCCTTATTATTTTTTTCTTTTTAAGACATCAACTGTTGCACTGTCAATCGTATCCACAATTAAGATGACATTTGTCAAGTAAATAAAGAAATAGAGAAATAAAGAAATGAGGAAATGAAGAAATGAAGAGATGAGGAAATGAGGAAATGAAGAGATGAGGAAATAAGGAAATGAAGGGATGAGGAAATTAAGAAAAAAAAAATAAAGAAAAAAATGAAGAGGTAAAGGAAAAAAAGAAGAAATAAATCGAAAATACTAGAAACGCGTCATACGCGCGACCAGATACGTTTTTAATATCATCCACAAGCGCGTCGCGTCATTACTCCATTGTATTTGCTGTTGTATTTGCATTGTAATACACATTTGAATGCGATACGCTTTTGTACAACAGTATACATAAATAGGTATGCATGTGACATTGATGTCGGTCGCAGTTTACTGAAGCTAAATAAAGAATTATATTAATAATATCATAATCTATACTAATATCATAAAGAGGAAAGATTTGTTTGTTTGTTTTTATTGAATAGACTCCGAAACTACTGAACCGATTTAAAAAAATATTTCACTGTTTGGAAGCTATACTACTCTCGAGTGACATAGGCTATAATCTTTTTTGAAAAAAATTAGGGATCCTTATTAAAACTCCTATAACGTAACCCAAGGTGTAAAAAAATTATCTAAAATATTCTTTACATCGCGTGCTCTGCGAAAACTATCGATGATAGAATAAAATAATGTACTACGACTTTGTAGAGCACATTATTATTTAGAAAAAGTGTCGCGACAGCATATGTCTCACCGTTATAGTTATGCCGTAATAAGTGTTCTAAAAATAAAACAACGGCAACTTCGTTGACATTTTGGTAAATACCCGAACAGAGCCAGAGCGGGCCGCTAGTAATAAATATAAAAACTAAACATATAATAAAAATTAAACGACCTTCAGCAATGAAGTATGCTACTAAGAAAAAGAAAACATATATCGGCGGAACACTGCAATTTATGTACTTAACTAAGATTAGTTAAAGTTGACTGTTTCCTAACCTATTAAAATGATTGGTTAATTAACTAAGGCAGACGTCAGCAGTCTTTGAAGTCGTCGCGGCCTAAAGGATAAGAAGTCCGGTGCATTCGTATGTAGCGATGCACCGGTTTTCGAATCCCGCAGGCGGGTAACAATTTTCCTTTTTTATAAATTCTTTTGAAGTATTATGGTCGATATTCGGTATTAATTATGGTCGAATTCTTCGTCGAATTCGACTACTGAGGGACCACTAGTTCTCCTAAAAATTTCAAACCACTTCAATTCTAAATTTACGAAGTATTTGGAAACTGCGTCAGCACGCCATTTCGCACAGACGGCGCGACACGATGACCCTCTAATCGTGGCGGCCGGAAACCACATACCCGATCCTGAGGACCAGGGTGGATTAGATCGGGAGGAACCCAAACGACATGTCTACTGCTACAGCGATCGTTCATTACGTCTGGATATTTTTTTTTTAAAGCGTTTTTATGACCTGGTTACTAAGACCTTTAGGTCATGTCTTATTTTAATTTATACTCTTATTTTTATGAAAAAAAATATAAAATGAAGTCAAATGAAAGAAAGATGATTAATTTTCAACATTAATCAACTGGGATGAAATTAAATGAAATGAGATGAGATGATATGGGATGAACTATAATCTCAGTAAAATGGTGGTCCATTACTGAATTTTTTTTAATGGACTTTTTGGAAGATCCCGATAAGTTACGTACAGCGGCTTTGTTTCATTTTCTCACACTTGTACACTTTCACAGATATTTAAACAGTTAATAAGCCACCGTTATTAGACATTTAAACCTGAAGAAACACTAAGTAGATAAAATAAAACAAATCACACAACTTCGCTCGTCGCGTTCCCGCCAGTCTCGTCTAGATCGATCGCGACAATAAGACAGAAACAACGGGGTTACCTTATCCGAGGAGGTTCCGTCCGGTGGATGGGCCCTCGAATCGCCCGAGGCAGGAGTCACGGCGGCCGCACCGGGTGACCTCGGCGGCGGAGTCAAAGTTGGTTCGCCTAAAAAAATTTCGAATGAAGCTTTTGTTATCCGCCTTAATAGACATACGTCAATACCCGACCAACATATTAATGTTACGTCGCTAAGATTAACGCCATCTGTCGTCGAATAGCAGAAATGAATAACAAAAGAAAAAGAACTAGTAATATTGAGAGCGCTCGAGAAGTGTAACGTCATCTATTATCAAATAGCGCAAACACGTATCGAAACGATTCGCCCTGTTTGTGAAGTGTTTTAAGTTTTCTAAGTGCTAATACAGTTTTAAGTTGTACTTAGGTGGAACAGTTATTTATCCCGAACCCCAGCGCGTAACAATAATTTTGTAATACTAGATCCCACATAGAGTCCGAAACTGCTCGACCGATTATGTGTTTCCGATATCTGGCAATAGATGGCGTTGTACTTCTCGAGCGTTCTAGATGCTACTAGATCCTTCTATATTCATTCGGCTATTCGGCGATAGATGGCGTTACTCTTACCGGCGTAACCATACCTTGTGTGACTAGACAAAGAGCGCACTCACCGTATATGGGCGTTGTTGTCGGCGCCACTGACGGGAGCACGACGTTCAATGGTGGATTTTGATGCTTCTGAATAAAATAAAATAAAAACACGTGTATAATTCATACCTTCAAAAATGTTGGGTTCAAGATAATGAGACGAACGTAAAATTTCCTCGAACCTCGAATATTCATTTCACACATAACATAATGACAATACAAAACGCGAGAAAAAAAACTGGTAGCGGAAGTGGTAACAGCAACAGCTAACATGGTTTCAATTGAGACTACGATGCGCACAAGTAAAGAAACTACTATACCGTTTTCTGTCGAGAATTTAATTGGGTCAGGGTCGATGAATCCGCGTCGCTTCATCTAATGGTCGCGTCCTAATTTTGATCTTTTTTTTTATTGCTTAGATGGGTGGACGAGCTCACAGGCCAACTGGTGTTAAGTGGTTACTGGAGCCCATAGACATCTACAACGTAAATGCGCCACCCATCTTGAGATATAAGTTCTAAGACCTCAGTATAGTTACAACGACTGCCCCACCCTTCAAACCTAAACGCATTACTGCTTCACGGCAGAAATAGGCAGGGCGGTGGTACCAACCCACGCGGACTCACAAGAGGTCCTACCACCAGTATCTCCCACGCGACCTGTCATGGCGAGTCGCAAAACAACGCACTCCTGCACCGCTAGCACCAGATTATCAGATGGTCCACAGAGCATGTGACGGACGGACCTATAAATCCTACTCCAAGTGCTGGTCGACTGAGTCTACCCGCAACCCTGGCGTATACTAAATAATAGTGTTTATAATTAATGTGGCAGAAGACCTGGTCTCCCTGTACACACATAGCAACGCCCCGTGAGGAATACCGGCCTGACCTGGAGCGATTTTAAGGAAAAAGCGCAAGACCGGGTGAAGTGGAGACAATTTACGAGGACCCTATGTACCGGCCAAGTACCCTAGGACCATACATATAGTGAAATGAACGTAGCATGTTACAGTACGGTCAAGGCTAATTGCGAGAATAGGTATTATGTGTGGGACTTTTTTTAACAGGCTTTTGTATTAGCTTGATATGTAAGTACTGTGGCGGTAGCTACTACACAACATAAAAATATTGGACTTGTGAATTTGAATCACACTAAGACCATTTTTTTAGGAAGGAACGAATACTGATAGCCCTATCGCCTTTCCAGTTTCTCCAGGACTAATTGGCGAACAAAGGCTCAGCCACGAGGGATGTGGTTTAATAAAAACTGCCCGAGCGCCTCCAAAGAAGACTTAACTGAGAGACTGAGAAAATCCGGCTCTAACGACATTTCCAAGCTGAGTTTGTGTATGTACAAGTTCTGAACAACAACATTCGGACCGTCGGTATACCGAGCAATCTCACCCGTTCGGTGGAAGATCTTCCCTTTGTCATTATCTCCCAAATATGTTTGTTTGTCGCTAGGGACGCTGTTCTAGCTTCACACAAATTTGAGTTAACTTTCACGCTATCGAGAACGTTAAAAAGCTCGCACTAAGCACAAATAGATTTAAATATATGCACACTAGCGACCCGACCTCGCTTCGCTTCCGAAACTATAATTTATTATTGATTTCTCCTATATTTAAGGGATGTTATTATACATATAAACTTTCCTCTTCAATCACTCTATCTATAAAAAAAAACCGCATCAAAATCCGTTGCGTAGTTTTAATGATTTAAGCATACATAGCGATATAGGGACAGAGAAAGCGACTTTGTTTTAGACTATGCAGTTGATATATAGAACTAGCTAATTAGTCGCGTGTAAACAAACATACATTGTTCTTCCACTTACCCTGCCGGTGTAGTTTGGTGTTGAGGAGTGAAAGTGTCCGCTGTCGGGCCTCAGAGCTGGTGACGAGGGGGTGGTGGAAGGGGAGGAATGCTCAACGACGGGAGAGGAACTCATCATGACAAGAACAGTCACCACATAATGAAAATAGGCCGATCAAGGAAAAGTTCTAATGTAGCGTGTGGTTTTTTTTTTTTTTAATGCAAACCTAACCTTAATCTAATTCTTTGGTTTGTTTTTAATTCAATTAATCATTTATCAAGTTTTCAAATATTCAATTTAATTTACTTAGTTACATATAATTAATTACAATTAATTGCGTTGTGCATTTTCAATCATTACTATATTTAGACATTTTAATTGTTCATTCATATGATATTTATATTTAATTTTTATATAAATTAATTACAATATTATTAAAAACTATTTTAGAATCATTTTACATTCACGATCAATAATTTGGTGCTTTTATTTTTAATGACTATAATTATTAATATGTATTATCTACGAATTTTTGAAAGGGAATTTAAAATGGAATGAAATTTTCATTGCAAACAAATATTTTTTGCTTTTTTTTTCTGGAATGTTACTGAATCAAGGAAAGGATAACAGGAAGGAAAATAGACCTGTAATAAAAATAGAATGGTTGAAAATAAACACATTATAAATACTCAAACATGTATTATGATTATATTACGTTTTTTTAGCTGCTTATCTGTCATTAGACTCGTGGGGCTATTCCGGCCTCATCCTGGCTGGTGGGCGAACACCCAGGGCTTGGTTGAGGGGACTTTCTAACACTAGCTCTAGCAAGAGCAGTGCTTCGCTGAATCTACTACCGGATCGGAACCTCGACCCGCTGATAAAATCCGGGCAGAAACTTAGCAATAAGCTCTTCAGAGAGGCAGCGTCGTGTTCGGATGAGAAACGACCGGTATACCATACAAATGACCTCACGACCTCACGTCCCACCTAGTGAAGCCCATAGACATCAACAGCGTTAATGCCGTTTCGGTTTGAAGGGCGGGGCAGAGCCGTTGTACTGTAAAAACTGGGACCTTAGAACTCACATCTCAAGGTGGGTGGCGGCATTTATGTTGTAGATGTCTACGGGCTCACTGAGAAACACACGCGCAGAAGAAATATTATATATGGAGAATTGTTTCGTCATTGGATCTTTATAAGTGCGCACATTTTTCAAGTTGACCGGACGTTTTGAAATTTATTCAAACATTACATTTAAAGATATCGTTATATAAATATTATATATATTTACGTAATATTTAAAAATCTATCTAATAAAATCGATACCAATGTATAGATTAAAGTTTATCATTTAAAAGTCAGCGTTTTATCTCTCTTAAAATGAAGCGATATGTTTATAGTTTGATATGCTCTTAATATCAGTTCTATCAACTTCGACCTCTTGTGTCTAGGTATCGACATATTGACGATACGATATCTATAAAACGCTACTTCGACAAAGCGGCGCGACACAATTAGCCTCTTATCCTGCCGCCGCCGCTAATTTCGACACAGGCGAGGCAACGCAAACCCGCCATCGCCCAAAACATGTCTTGTCGGATTCTGTCTTCTTCACTCTAGGTGCTTTTAGGCCTCTCAAGCACAAGTCACCGTCCTTGTCGAACTCATCGATTACGAGGAAGAGTTCCTCAATAGAGTCGAAAGTCAATATTAATATTTAATTCATTATTTAACTCAAAAACTCATCATCATCTTTACGCTTAGGATAGGTCTTAGCCTGGTCATGACCTTCTTACAGTTTTTGATATCAACAACTTTCAGGTCTTACTCTACGCCTTCTAACCATCGGAGTTTGGGCCTACCACGTCTTCTGCGGCCCTATGGTTTGCCATATGACAGTTGTCTTGGCATTCTGGTTTCCTCTATCTACTACATGTCCTGCCCATCGCAGGCGACCAATTTTTATAGTTTTTGTGAGGGTCTTTGTAAATATCATAGAACTCGTGATTATTCGCGCGTCCTCCATACATCGTTTTCCTGCACAGCACCGATCTTCGGATCTTTCACTCGAACACAAGCAGACGATTCTCATCCTTTTTGCTGAATACCCATATCTCTGAGCAATAAGTAAGAATGGGTCTCAATAGGGTTTTACTCAAAAACTACTCTTCTTTTTCTCCACCTTATCCCACTAGGTGGGGTCGGCACAGCTAATTTTTCTCTTCCATTCTCTTCTATCAGCCGTCATCTCAACACTCACTACTCTCTCTCTCTCTCTCTCATATCGTCATTCACACACTCCATCCATGTCTTCTTCGGTCGACCTCTTCCCTCTCTACCTTGCACTACCATTTCCATACATCTCCTAGTCACATGCATCTTCTCTCTATGCATCACATGACCATACCACGCTAACCGTCCGCTCTTTAATTTGTTGCTTACCGGGGCTACTTTCTCACTTCCTCTGATGTACTCAAAAACTACTCTTGATGAAATTGCTTCTACCACATGAAAAACATCAGTTTTTAAACGAATTTAAAAAAAAAAACATCAACTAGTCAAATAGTCGATTTGAGTTTAAAAACACTAAAAACACACAAAAATTAAAAAAAAAGCATCGATTATTTTTATTCGAGCCTCGCCGAATTGCGTTCTCTCTCGCGCGCCCGGTAATTACGAAAACAAAATTTACCAAAAAAAATCTTTAAAAAACAATAACGAAATATAAGCTAGACGCATAGAACATTAAAAAAACAAAATTAAACAGATAATTGCGCTAACGATATTAACACTATCGCTACAACAGAACTGTGCTCTCTCTGCATATACGCGATAAAACCTTGAACCGTAAAATACGTCGCGTAAATACAAATGTGATATTCTCCCGACAAAAAACAGGATTAAATTTTTTTTTTTTTTCATTTCCTCGTCTACGGCTCATTCGTGAAATCATAGATAATACACATAAATTAGTTACAGATAAGCAACTCAAGCACTCAACAAAAATGTTTACGGGCGTCGGCCACTAGATGGCTTCACTTTGATTAGGTTCTCACTGCTCCTGTAAACATATTACCTATCCTATATTTTATTTTTAAAGACGGATTATGTAAATTTTCAGAAGCCACAAATTGATAAAACTTAATCAATTTGTCTATAACAAATAAAGATTTGTATGATTTACTAATTTTTTAATTTCTGTGTTTAGTTATACAATAATAAAATGCCTTAACTTTAACAGCATACAAGTTTAGGGGCATCCGCTACGTGATGTCGCTAGTTTCCATACAAAAAATATTTGTCTTAAAGTATCGCAGGGCCCTGCGCGAAATGTTTAGTCCAGAAACGGAACACTTACTTATTATCTTGCCTTGTAATACACTAATTTAAATATTTTTCGACACACAAGGCTACAAATATACATATATGTTAAAAAAATGCCTCATTGAATCAAATTCATATCTTATGTGTTATCTATATTTGGCTCTTTTGGTTGACAAGGTTGCCGACCACTGGCTTAGAGCTAGGTGACAGTAAATCCGCTGTGACCTTGACCCCTCAAACCGAAGCTGTTTCGATGCAGAAGTAGGCAAAGTGGTGGCACCTACACGTGCAGGCTAACAAAACGCCCAGACTATTTCTGCTGTGAAGCAGTAATGCGCTTCAGCTTGAGATGGCAACTACAGTTTATTAGAGAACACAAGTCCGAAGGTGGGTGATGGCATTTACTTTATTGACGGACTCTGGTAACCACTCACTTAACGTATTATTATCTATACTAATATTATAAAGAGGAAAGATTTGTTTGTTTGTTTGTTTCGAATAGGCTCCGAAACTACTGGACCGATTTGAAAAATTCTTTTTCCATTAGAAGCCGACATTGTCCCTGATGAACATAGGCTACTTTTTTTAAAAAAAATTTTTTTTTTTTTTTTGTTTCATGTGTGTTTTAATGTTTCCGAAGCGAAGCGAGGGCGGATCGCTAGTTATATATATTTTTATTACCCTTGTAGGCAGACGAGCATACACGGTCCACCTGATGGTGAGTGGTTACCGTCGCCTATGGACTTCAGCAATGCCAGGGGCAGAGCCAAGCCGCTGCCTACAGTTCAGTACTCTCCACAAGCCTCGTTTGAAGAAGGATACGTCATAGCGCACGAGAAACACCGTGGAGGGGAACTCTTTCCAAAGCCGGATTGTACGTGGCAAAAAAGATGTCTGTGGATGAATGCAGTGACTCCAGGTAATATGGCTGAACTCTACTTCAGGGGCGGTGCCATGGTAAAAACGTGATGATGTTATCATCTCAAACAATTCCTCAGAGCACTCGCCATGGAACATACGGTACGAAATACAAAAGGAACCAAAGTCCCTTTGCAGACCCAGAGGTTCCAAACGATCCGTGAGATTATACATATTAAACTGTATTATTACCAATATTTACTTTCTAAATTTTACTTTGTACTAAGTACTTTCCATACTAGACAAGCTGTTTTGCATCGGGGCTCAGATTTAACTCTATATTCTGGTTTCTTAACACAGAGCTGAGATTTTTGAAGTCGTAACACACATTTTGGAAGTCGTTGTGGCTTAAAAGATAAGACGTCCGGTGCATTCGTATCTAGCGATGTACCGGTGTTCGAATCTCGCAGGCGGGTACCAATTTTTCTAATGAAATTCGTACTCAACAAATGTTAACGATTGACTTCCACAGTGAAGGAATAACATCGCGTAATAAAAATCAAACCCGCAAAATTATAATTTGCGTAATTACTGGTGGTAGGACCTCTTGTGAGTCCGCACGGGTAGGTACCACCACCCTATTTCTGCCGTGAAGCAGTAATGCGTTTCGGTTTGAAGGGTGGGGCAGCCGTTGTAACTATACTGAGACCTTAGAACTTATATCTCAAAGTGGGTGGCGCATTTACGTCATAGATGTCTATGGGCTCCAGTAACCATTTAACACCTGGTGGACTGTGAGCTCGTCCACCCATCCAAGCAATAAAAAATGAAAATAAAATCTAATTTTATTTATTTCTTTACTTTGTCAGCTTATATGTAGTTTAAATTTGATCTATCTTTCTCTTATCTATCCACTTCACAGATCTTCAATAGTGATATTAACATTGATATTGCTGATAGTTTGTAACCATTCTAACAAAATATGTGTTTAGAGTTCCAAAGTATTGATTGTTGGGTAATATTCAAAAGAAATAATTTCAAAATTCTCTGAATGGCCCGTATCAATAATTTTTAAATATACATTTAAAAAAGGGCTGTTCTAAACCTTTTACAGATACAGACAGAGATATCGTGCCAAATAATTAATTGATTATATTTGATACACATGCTGCAGACATAGTGGCAAAACATGTTTGGTATCCAATTACTATTCTTACACATCTTTCCAACATGTGTGTAATTAAGAATTACTTTCTCGGTAACTCATCTTAAAAAGTGTTGATAGGGGTGTATTAATTAAAGACTATTTATATAATAAATATTTAGAAGTAATAAATAGCTGGCCACAAATCACTCACTGCCATTTGGCCCAGATTTAGAATTCCCTATATTGTGGGTACCAGAGACTAACATACGTACTTAAACACATTTAAATATATACATATATAGATAATAAACACCCAGTCAAAGAGTAAATAAACCTGTTCATCACACGAATTTGCCAGATGTAGGAATCGAATCCACAGCCCTCAGCAAACCGGTCAGAGCTGCTAACTACTGAACAACCAAGTTAATCATCTATTAATATGTTTCATTATATCAGGCCACTTTACCTCATTTCGATTCTATTTTCAATAGTATGAAACTTAATTTTGAGAGAAAGCCCCTCTTTACCAACCTTCATATTTTAGATGTTACTATTTAGATTTCTTAGTGCTCTAGATGTGAGAATTATGGTATCCCATGAGATGCATGGCAGTGTAACGGTAGCTTTTGTAGAACAGAATATTCTAGACAAAAACCTATATAGAGCCATTAACATTTTCAAGATAAACTTCGAAAAATAAAAGTTTAGAATAACAACATTTGGTGTGTTGGTATATTCAGTATTAACACCCATGCAGCAAAAGATCTTCCCCATTTGGATTTCTCAAAATAAGAGACACATTAATGCTAAAATAACAATTTTTTTTTCAGGAGTCTTAAGTTAATCAAATCAAATTTACACAATTAAACCCTAGGATCAATAACTAAAATCCCATCCAATAACTTCATTAAGTACTTTACAAGTAGACTTGTCATTTATGAAGCATAAAAATAATTAAAAAGCCAAGACCTCCAACAAAAGTACCAAATTCTTCTATTAATAAATAAGTATAGTTACTTAGAAACTTATTAATGGGCCAGGAATTGTTTCGAATACACCTATGGAGTTTGTTATTTTACCTTCATGCATGAAATGAAAATTATGTTGACATCCACAATAAAGTTGTTAATGTGAACAATTTTTGACAGCCAATTTAATTTAGTTTAGCGGTAAAATGTTGTGACAAAGACATAAATAATACAAGAATAATAGTAGCTAGGGTGCATTTAGAATATAGGAGTCACAGAAGCCAATTGCTTTGGTACCCCACTAAGAACTCAAAATAGACAATTTAAGATAAGCCAATTATATTAATACGGATTATTTGGATTGTCGCATAATAAATATTACATCACCGAGATGTATTGAACAAATAGCTGAATTTCTCTCCCTAATTAAATTTGGCTCACGAAAACGTACTTACGGATGTAATTTTATCGCTTAGCATAAAAAAGTTTTATTCTCTATTCGAAATTCAAACTGCATTATTTTCTTCTGCATCCGGAACACTGGAAATACTTCATGCATTACCACTTCCTAATTTTTTTTCGAACCAGTCCCGGTCTCGACCAAAGAAACTAATTAAAATTGCGATTTTTCACTGCCGTACACGAGTCACAAAACATACGGTTTGTTTAAAACGAAAATGCATAGACACTCATACTTAAGCTCAAAATAATACATTCAAAGTTATGTTACAGTTAAATTGCTGTATTTACAACGTAATTTACACTAGTTTCGTAATATTATTTTTCCTGAATCCAAAGGCACGAATTTATTTCTTTTTCTTTGATTCTGACGACTCTGACATGAGTTGGTGATGTAGTATTTGACATGTGACTTTTCTTTTAGTCGAGTAGAAAAATCGATTTCAAAACCTTTTATAGTGGTCTGAAACGGCTTATCCTTTCGGCTTCTTACTATAAAATTTCGTAACTTGCTGCATTAACACCACACAGACTTGTGAAAACGTGTTTTTATTATGGAACAATATTTATATCTGAAAGATGGGTTAGAAGAGTCTTATTTAAAATCTAACTAACAGTAATTTAATTAATTCTTTCACAGACAACCCTTATAGTTGGAATTATGCAATTTTGTTAAGTTCAGGTTAGTACTATAGTTTAGTGGATATAACTTGGTGGACCAAAACAAAAATACTGCTACACTATTTCCCAAAACAAAAACGAAATAAAGCAAATAAATAGCTATATTTTATACGTGTTTCAGTGCTTTAAGCCAGAACTTTGATAAAATAATGTTAAAAATATAAAGGTGTTTTAGTTTTGGTAATTTAGAATTTCTTCGTGTTTAAAAGTGTAATAATTGTGAGTTTTTCACTTTTTGGCATTTTTAAATGTTCACAACTGTGGAAAAAGAAAACAAAATCGGTGTTATTTGTTTGTCGGACTCTTCCAAAAAATCCCGTTTGTGTTACTTATTTAGATTTTATCTCAACTAACACCTACAGTATTGCCTAATTTCATTTCATTTAATGTCATTCTTCTATTCATTATCTATACAGTAAAGGACAAACCCGAAATCCATACAAACTTGGGCCTGGCGTTAACAGTGCTAGAATTTGGGCACAAGTTACAATACCTAAGAAGGTTTCATGAGCCCAATTTTCAGGTCTCGCAGCAATGGCCAAATTGGTAAAATCAGACAATGTTTACATTTTAGGTTATGTTTATTGTTCGAGATATTTTAATAAAAACGATATTTTTGAGGCTATTTCCTACTAAAGATTAATTTTTTTACGAAACCTGTTGCAGCAACAGGTTGCTTTAAAATAAAAATGGAACCTGTTACGAGAAATCGCGCGTTAGGTTGTTTACGAAAAGGAACGAAAGCCAAAAATAAAAAACATCGTAATGCGAAACGCGCTGCGCACGAAATGATTTTTTTAAGGAATTTTATGACCTGGTAACTAAGACCTTTAGGTCAGTCTTATTTTAATTTTAATGAAAACTTTTTTATATGAAAAACTATATTTATATGATAGCTTTTTTATATAAAATATAAATCATTACGTGCTCCCATATTATCTCATCACATTTCATTTCATTTTAGTTCATGCCTTTTTATTTTTATTTTTTATTGCTTAGATACCCATCGACGAGCTCACAGCCCACCTGATGTTAAGTGGTTACTGGAGCTCATAGACATCTACGAGGTAAATGCGCCACCCACCTTGAGATATAAGTTCTAAGGTCTCAGTATAGTTACAACGGCTGCCCCGCCCTTCAAACTGAAACGCATTACTGCTTTACGGCAAAATCCAAAATATCTTCAGTTGGCAACATTAAAGATAACATAACACGATTTGATACATTTGTGTTTTTCTATGGCATAGTCACATTAATATAAAAATGCAAAACTACCCTTTCATGCTATATTTAATGTTGTCAGTTGTAGATATTTTGAATTGCCGCCATTGTAAGTAGTTGTGTCACGATTCGATGGCCATACTCTATTTACATTGATTAAAATACCTATAAAAACAGTCATTTATCCTAAAGCAAAAGAGTATTAATTATTTTTTACACTTGATTTCCACTAAATCGATCCTATTTTATGGATGTTCTAATTCTAATCCGCACGTTTGTGGAGCTAGTTACGTATATTGAAATAAGTGTTGCAGATGTTTACAAAGATTGTTTAAACAAAAAATTGAATTCAACTTATTTTCTACACTTGGCCATTGTCAATGAAGCTAAGATTTCAATAGGTTAATCAAGCAAAATAGACGAATTTTTTGGTACATATCCCATTCGTGTAACGCTTAGGCCCAAAATGGGGTTTCTCCTTTCAAAAATGTATTCAATTCAAATAGTCCAATCAAGTTTTAATTAATTTTACATACACAAGATATCGTTTCGTCCTTTAGTTAAAACCAATGTATGGGTTATGTTTCCTTTGCCTGTCTAATAGACAGACGGAAAGAAATGTCATAAATGTCAAAAGAGTATTTGAAGTTCAGCTGTTTATGTTTACCTCTCTAGTGGTTTACCTACTTACGTCCTAAAGTTGACCATTAACAAAATTAATGATTAAATAAAAGTGCAGTTTGTGTCTACATGTGTATTTTGAGATATTTGAATGGTTTCAACGATGGCGTCGTTCCTATGTTTCGTTTGCCATAGCACGATCAACTCTATAACAAACGAGGTGACGCGCGAGAAATATCGTGAAGTCATAGGAATGAATGTATGTTTTATATAACTTCAAATTTCAATAACAATCCTACGTATTTATATTAAACGAAGGAAATAGGAAACGAAATAATTGTATCTATCCATAACTTAAGATTGATCGACGGAAAATTTATCATTCATCTTGTGTCTTGAGTCTCCAAAGAAACTATATTTTGATAAAATTTTGGAGCGCGAACCGTCGATAGATCGACTCTGTATTAAAGCGTATGAAGTGCAGTGCGTCGGAATACCGACTATTGCGAAGTTTGATAATAGGTATTAGGTATCGACCTATACGGACGTGTCTTAGCACGCGCACTTATATCGTTTTTAATAAGTTCTTCTTTGCGTTGATAATCCACTTTTCTGAGAGTCGCCGCCTCCTTTGATATCTATCTCCTGGATTATCCTGCGCCAACCCGGCCTATGTGATTAACAAGTTAATAACATTTATAATAATGTTGCTATAAATTTATCTTAATTTTTTTTTTTAAAATCCTTTCTGCAAAATATGTGAATATAAGTTCAGCACTAAAAAGGTTAAAAGTGCTCACAATGTGTAATTTTTATAAGCCATCATCGAAATATAAAAATACCTATACAATAAGTCCACATTATGCATAAATGTTTCTCACCATAACTGTTAACACATAGACATGAGGCACCTAACTCTATACATTTGGATTGGAATAAAATATAGCCTCTTTAGAACACAGTGCATTGTGGCTAACTAAGTCAGAATCATTTAGAAGAGAGATACAGGTTAATTAAGATGATTATTTTTGTTTCCAGTTATGTCAGGATTCGCATTTGTGCCATATATGCAGACACATACTCAACAAATTATGGTTATTCAGATCTAAATGTCTGAAGAGGAGTTCTGAGTATCCTAGTTTGTTCAGGTGAGACAAATTAACTATTAACTAAATGATTATCTTTTATAGCTTAAACTTGCACTTTTTTGGTTCAGCTTTGCGTCAGGTGAGCTTATTCTTGATGTCAGATATGCTCATTCCATAACCCCAAAAATGTAGAGGAATTTATGTCCCAATCCAAAACAACAATAACATTATAATTCATATTACTTTTACGATTTAATCTTGCATTTATTTATGTAATTATCTTATTTCCAATGTTTCAAATATTTTACAGTTTTAATAAGTCACAGATGAATAAATTATAATGTACACATAATTATGAAACAAATGAAAAATCAATAAACAACAATTAATAAAGAGAGAGCTTAAACTGTAAAAGTAAAGCTTTAATTATTTCTAGGACTCATAGAAAACTTAATAAAATAATATATCAATAATATTGCCTTAATGCAGACAACACTGAATGACTGATCTAATCTACACAAATGTGTATTTGCAATGTTTGCTCACAAATTTAACCAATCAGACAATAGGGAAACTTTTAAAACACCCTAAAAGTTTGTTTAAGACCAGCGTGCTTAGTGTGAGTTTTTTAATGTTTTAGATAGCGTAAAAGTTAACTCAAATTTGTATGGAGTTTGCCGGTAGGGGCGGTTTTCCAACTGCATACAAATTGGAGTTAAGATTAGGGTTGTCAGATTTTTTCAGCCTATAAGGGGCAAATGCTTAAATAGGCAAAAAAAAACGGGAACTTAGTTTTTTACCCAGAACAAATAAAAAACAAAATTATATCGTGACATTCTATATTTTTATTGATATTTCGTTAAATTATTCCACAAAAACGTATCTCACACAAAGTCATTAAAATATGAATATGTCATAATAATGTCCTTATTAATGACTTTACATTAAAACCTTTAACTTATCGTATTGGGACTTTTTTATTGCTTAGATCGGTGCACGAGTTCACGATCCACCTGGTGTTAAGCGGTTACCGGAGCCCATAGACATCTACAACGCCGCCATCTACCTTGAGTTTTTACAGTAGAACGGTTGCATCACCCTTCAAACCGTAACTCATTACTGCTTCAGTTCAGTAATAAGCAGGATGGTGGTACCTAACCGTGCGGACTGACAAGACGTCTTTTTTTTGTTTGTTTATTATGATTATTAATTTACGACAAGACGTCCTAACATCAGTTAATAATTTATTCGGATAACAGGTGCTCACAATACAGTTTTTAATCAATGTATTTGCAGTGAAGATGTTCCTATACGTTTGCAAAGAACCGACACGGAATGCCACACACTGTGCCCGAAGTCTGACTCATGCCAAACCTTACAGAGCGGGTATAGCTCCCAATACGTTTGTGATGAACGAAATTTGGACGAGAGTCGTAAAGACGCAGATGATTATCACATACACCAGCTACAAGATGAAAGGAATTACATTGATTACTACGAAGATCTAGATACGTTAAATGAATTTTACGGTAACGATAATCCGATTGTTGATAAAGGTGCTAACGCTTTAAACGTTTTGGACGATGATAATATTGATGGCGAAATCGAAGGTAGCGTGCCAGAACAAATGAAAATTCAAAATGAATTTATTGAAGATCACGTGCAGATGATAAATGATGATCGAAATGAGGGATCAGCTAAATTGGACGATACGAAAACGAGGAAGATCAAAAACAAGAGGCTGAAAAAGATTTTAACTGATCTAGAAGAGCAGAAAGCGGTTTTGGATGCTATGAGGAAAGGGAAGAAGTATTTAGAGGCGGAATTCAAATGTTATAATTGCGCTGTTGGATTCCTATTTAAGGACACTTATCAGGCGCATATGATGAGACACGAAGAGGTAATGCTATCTGTGTGCATTTTAATATCTTAGTGGTAAAGACTCGTTAGAATATGAAGGGTTTTCGGACTGAGGAATTAGGTCTATCTAACTGGCCACTCAGGAATATCAAAACTACAACCCCACCGAGCCACTGCTATCACCCTCGCAATCTGAATTTACGATCTCTCACCCTTCTCTAAGATGGACATCTTAAAACCTCGTGATTGCGCATGGTGGGCCTGCATAATTCGCTTTCACAACCTCACTTACTGCTCTTGCGCTGCTTTCTACGCTATCTATTCGCATTAGCTACTTAATTATAGAAATAAAACAATCGGTTATTTTTAATCAAGTATTTCCACGAGATATGTCTTTGATCTTTGATCAATTCGACTCTGATATCTTTATTAAAAATATTTAGTATTCTGGATCGAAATATACTTGTTATTATATATTATTATATGTCTCTTATGTTTGTATAACATAGGTGAAAAGTGGTTTTTAAAATTTATCAGTGACGACTGAAATTGTATGAATAAAATCGTATATTGATGATACTACAGAATTGAACTCCTTGTACTTCTAATAGAAACTACTGTTGTCGTCATAATCGTACTATTGGTTTACGCAACTACAAAATATAAACAAACATTTTCATTTAAATATGTAGATTGTATAGATAAACTTCTCCGATCAACAGTCAAACGGTGAATATCGTTGCGAGGTGTGCACCCTACGTTTTGCGTGTGCGTCCGTTTTGCGCGCGCACAGCAAGACTCATAGTCTAGAACGTTCTAGACGACGGATCAAAGTCGACGCGAATGGTACGCAAGTCCCTTGCCACTTGTGCGGAAGGATTTTCATGTGAGTTTTACACTGAACCCTCATTTTGCATGTTGACTATTTTGCGGAATAAGCTCGACTCGGTGTATGAGTAATGACAGTTCTTGGGAAAGAGTAAAAAATGAAACGTGTGTGTAGGTAATGAATTTAATCGGTCAATATATATTTGAGGTGTGGGCGCTTACAGTTTTTCGTGGGAACAGACTTGTCTTTGTCCCAAAAATAGAGTTTTGATACAGGAATGTAATGGTATACATTGACGACATTGATCAGCAGCTGTTTTTTAGTCTTTACTAACTTTTGCAACTAATTTTGCTCAGTTCTTAATACTTTTTTTATGGAATAGTGATCACGTTTACTTAAACCGGTATCCGGGGTTGCCCGTGTACACCCCAGGGTATATAAGCCACAAAGATCCTACTAATGGTTTATTGTTCGCAAGGATTGCAATAGACGTGGTACAACTAGTATTGAAACTACAGTTGTGCCCAAAATTACGGTAGAAACTGTATAAAGTTCCACCGCCACAAGACGAATGGTCCAGGAACATGCACAGGACAAACGAACAAGGATATTAATTTTTACTAAGATAGAGGTACAGCATTTGTCTCTATAACTTATAGGGATACGACAAATTTGAAACAGCACTTAAAGAGATTCCACAATCAGAAGAACAATAACCGCACGTATTCGTGCAGCGTTTGCGGGAAGAGCTACAGCAACCAGGGAGCGGTCCGGACACATATGATGTGAGTATTGGGTTTAGTTGGTGGTAGTATGATTGGAGATGTCAAATCGTCAAGGTATAAAGAGAAAAGAATGATCATTTGTAATTAAACCTATTTACTGAAATTAGCTGTGCGTCAGTTGTTTGAGCTACATTGGCAAACGAGCCTGACTTAGGTACATCTGGTAGTAAGTGGTTACCAGAATTCGTAGACATGAATTTTGGCACGCATCTTGTTATGTAAGATTTTGCATACCTAGGATTATTGGTTCACGTCAGATATAGGATAATGTTCTGGTATCAACCAGTAAGTTGGAGCCTCAAGACCTCATCGTCCATTCGTCGCGCGCGGGCCCCGGACTTAGAACGTCACATGTCACGCTTCGATTACAGTAAACACATCAACAGAAAGTTCAACTGCGACAAATGCCCATCGACATTCAGCAGCCCGTATACCCTGAACCAGCACAAGAAGAAGCATGATGACGTCACAGCGCTGCATCATTGTGAGACGTGTGACGTCACGTACAACAGCCGGAAGAGTCTTATGGCACACAAGAGGAATACCTTTGCACATCAGCAGACTGTGTACGTACATCCTATCATCTGATCCCCACTGATTTTAGTTTAATCAGAAAACTAATTTTTAATCGCAACTCGAAATTTGTCATGGGCACACGAAAAATAAGCAAATTTAGAGCAAGGCCATTTAGTGATGGAGCTAACACACAAAAAAATTAATTGAATTATAATTTTTTTGTATAACCATTAAATATTGCGCGTAATGTAACGAAAATTAAGAATGAACTGAAGTGGGTCAACGACCCCGAGTAGGCGTCTGACGGTACTCGCCCGAAAAATTAATTACTTGTTAAAACGACAAATATCGATGCTTGGTTTGGGTTAACGTAAACGGACTCGGTGATGCAGTAGCAGTGACTGTTGTGCCGAGGGTCGTGGATTCGATTTCCACATTCCCAGATTGCGATCCTGCCTATTTCAGCCGAAAAGCGGTCACGGAATCTGTATTGAGCCGTCGTACTGGAGAACTGAATCTTAGATGCCATGTCAAACGTTAGCGGCTGCGTTCACGTAGTGACATCTACGACTTAACTCCAAATGGGTCGTCAACTAGTCCATTCGTCTAAGCAATACGGATTTCGAACCAATGTTTTAAGGATTTCAATTTTATTCCCTTAAGAATCGCTCCAAAAGTACTGTACCAACTTTTGAGTCCCACTGACCAGACGAGCGTTTAGCCGCCTTCGAATAAAAGGGCGTTCCCCGATTTTAGTTTCGCCTGTCGGGCGTGCAACAGGCTGTGTCCTACGAAACGCTCCCTGGAATCGCACATGGCCGCCGTCCACTCGGCGACGAAGGACTTCTGTTGCGAAGTCTGCGATACTAGGTACACTAATCGAAAGTCTTGGGTGCGACACGTGGCAACCCACGACCCGTGCAGAGCCAAAGAGGTCTTCATATGCTACAGGTGCCCGAAGACTTTTAAGGTACGTGCGAAGAGGGGCGTTGAATATCTTGATCCGAGCCGAGCTGACAGCCTACGTTCTGTTGGTAGGATGTCTTGTGAGTCCGCGCGGGTAGGTACCGCCACCCTGCCTGTTTCTGCCGTGAAGCAGTAATGCGTTTCGGTTTGATGGGTGGGGCAGCCGTTGTAACTATAATTAAGATCTTAGAACTTATATCTCAAGGTGGGTGGCGCATTTACGTCGTAGATGTCTATGGGCTTCAGTAACCACTTAACACCAGGTGAGCTCGTCCACCCATCTAAGCAATAATAAAAAAATATCGTCTCGAGCACATCCTTGATGCGTTTTTGGAGAACTTTGTGACTCCTCCCCCCAACCCCCTCCTGCACGGTTTTAATATTATCCGTAACATTAGCGTTTTTTTTTTTCAGTCCCGTAGCATGCTAACCCGACATCTGAAGAAGGTTTGCGAGAAAGAGAAGTTGATAATCGAAGAAAATAATTACTATCAAGAAAACGTTTCTAATTTATAATGCAAATAATAATAATAATGTTGATGAATTAATAAAGACTATATTTGGGATCCTGTATTCAAACGCTCCTGTGTAAACAATATTTAATGTCACTAAAAATGCAGTTTATGTATATTATAATAAATTATTTCAAAACACCAACCTCTATTCATTCTCATGTCATTGTAGGATTCGTCAGCTCCCTTTTTTTAAGTCCCTCCAAATTCCAGTCCAATCACAAGAATAGTTAAAAAAATGATGTGTGGTGTCGTGGGACACCGGATAGGAACAAAGTTCCTTATTATAAAAATATTAATTTTAAGTTCTATTCGAGTTATAAAGAAAGTAAAACCGGAGGTTTCGCAACAACCCACGGTCATTCGGTAACATGCGAACTTATTGTGGTACACTTCATTCACGGTTGTTTGCATAAGAGTTAGTGTATTGCGCAAACGAACGCTCTGAGATCGTGGTCAATGAATGATAAAAAATGTTATTTTTTGTACGTTATTACAAAGTTAAGTCGTACACTGTGTGCATTACTAATAAAAATCTTACGTTACGGACGTTTTTTCCCGGTTAGGGTACCCCTCCGCATCGTCCCATAAGGAACTTCGTTCCAATATTTCAAAACACCAACCTCTCTATTCATTCTCCTGTCATTGTAGAATTAGACAGATTATCGGCACCATTTTTTTAAAGATTTTTTTGAGATGCCATGCGAATATTTATTTAACTACCGTCTATTTTTCTATAAAATGATTACTAGATTTTTTGGTTCCATTTCACGCAGAACGACCTTTTTATCTATTTATTTTTTTCCTACCTAAGCTTGCCTTGAGCCTGGATAGCCTTGAGAGGCTATTTCAGCGGAACCATATCTAGTAGGTGAGCTCACGGGGCTCCAACCTGATGATGTTGCTAACACGAACCCTAGCAAGAGCCGTGCTTCGCAGAATCTACCACCGGATCGGAAACGCGACCCACTGAGAAGATCCGGCGAGAAATTCAGTGGGCTGTGTCTGAGGGTTAATTTACTCGTCGAGCCCTTCGTCGCAAGCGACGGGTTCGACGAGAACGGTGACCGGCAGAACGATATAACAGTATCTTGAGGCATATAGTTTGTTTGACTTGGATTTCCATCTTCATAGTTGAAGATAATAGGATCCCAGACATTATATAAACGCCAACCGTCTCCTCTATTATAGGTTGGGTGTTTTGATTCCAATCACCTCGCGCGCGGGGTTAATTATTATACGGGATTAATTTCGATTATTAGAATTCAGTCAAAAACTTATACAAATAAATCTAATGAATCCTCCCCCCCCCTCCACAAACGTAATTATTGTTGTTTTAAAATAAAACACATTCCGGAATAAAATATGTATTATACATCATTATGTATATTGATTATACACAAAATTAAGTCTCGCGGACAATAAAACATAAAATTATATAAATTCGTTACATTAAATTAGAATATGATTAACATAGCGATAAAATGATACAAGCAAATATCGCAGCGTTTTTAAAAACTAGGCCCTTGCATAAAAATCGCACAAGTTTTTTTTTTCGTTATTAGTGTACCTTAATTAAAATAATTTAAGTGATATTTTAAGACAAAAGAAAAAGCGTAAAGCTATACATAATGTGTGCGCAAATATCATCTTATATCTTTTCATATAAAAAAATTAGATTAACTTCGACAGATGTTTTAAATCCATGTTGTATTCGCTGACCGTTCCATTCGATCAGCTCGAGATAGCTTCGTGGTAAAAATAGGCGGTAGGGCTCGGCGAGTAAATTAACCCACAGACTCAGCCCACTGAGTTTCTCGCCGGATCCTCTCAGTGGGTCGCGTTTCCGATCCGGCGGTAGATTCTGCTAAGCACGGCTCTTGCTAGGGTTCGTGTTAGCAACATCGTCGGGTTTGAGCCCCGTGAGCTCACCTACTAGTTAAGGTTACGCTGATATGGTCTCTCTAGACCATCAGCTTAGGTAGGGAAAAAAAGAAGAAATCCGTGCCGGTTAAATAATTTAAGATTCCATTGAAGGTTACAGCACGCAATGTATACGTACTTTTTGAAGTTCTTTTGACCAGATCATATAACCAGTTATAAACTGTGAATAAAATAAGTAATTTAAAAAAAAAAAAAAACTTCATACATTGAAATATTCCGTGAGATCATTTGCGTTAACAAAAAAAAATATTTACAATTTCGTAATGGCACTTTTCACGAATTGACTTAGTTAACACGTTAAAAAGCACAATAATTAATATTAATCGTTCACAATTAATTGATGTATCGATTATTCATAAAATCGATTAATTAAAATACACTTTTGACTTTATCAAGATCTTTGCAATGTTTTATTTTTTCAAACAGTATTAGCAAACTATATTCAATGTTAATCTCCATAAAACATTTGAAACGCTGTTAATAGATTTCGAGTCTTTTGTAAAACTAAACTAGAGAATATTACAATTTATGACGTCATCACTTCTTTAGAAGCGACGCGCGAAAGAGACAGCGATAGAGCGCGTTGGGTCCTGAGTAATAATTAAGTCATTGATTTGGAACACGACCAAAATGTGTTCATAATTGGTGATACAATAAAATATATAGCAGTCGATGTAATACAAACATACTTCAGCTGAAGTTCAACGCCCCCGGGCAACGTGTGTGTACATTGCGGGTTTACGAAGTTTGAATTCAACGGTAACTATTTATGTTCTAAGCCTGAAAATTGACCTTATATTACCTTAATTATTATGCAGTTTCTTTGTTTGAAGACATTGTGGGAAGTTTTCTTCTAGAATCTTTGGTTTTATTCCCGACGCAAGAGAATGTGGAAAAAAAAAACACCGTTATTACATTATTTGAAATCATGACAAAATTCTATCATTCAAACATGAGACGTATGCGTTCAGTTATAATTTTAAAATTCATATTTAAAATATGCACAAAATGCAAAACACAAAATACAATTCATATATAAATATTTATAAGCGTGTGATGGCGGCATGACGGAGAGGTGTTATGTAAGTCCAAGAATAGAATGTAACTAAGGACCAGTGAAACTGGTTCTTTAACCGACTTCAAGAAAAGAAGGATTTCCAGTCGACTGTATTTTTATATGTACATTACCTTATTTAACTATTTTCAGGGGATCCGTTTTCGATAATTCTCTCTTATTTGACAAGTACCGCTTATTGCGCAGAGGTCCCCTTTGAAATTTCCGATTATTAGTTTTTAAGATATCCTCTTATAACGCACATTTAATTGACTTAGTCTAAAATTAATTATATTGTCATTTACTTTTATTGAAAACGGTTTTCCTCTTAATATTCTGCACTGTAGTAACGTCTATTGGTAACTTGACCTTTTAGCCTGTTTCAATTAATTCAACTACCCTCCCATTAACATGACATTTGTAAGAGTTAATGTAACGATTATTACTGGTGGTAGGACGTTTTGTGAGTCCGTACGGGTAGGTGCCACCACCCTGCCTATTTCTGCCTTGAAGCAGCAATGCGTTCCGGTTTGAAGACAACTTCCTTCTAAATCAAGTTACATTGAAGCTAGCTATCAACCAATATTTCTTTGGAAGGCACGAAGGGGGCGTTTGAAGATTTCCCGCTAATAAAAAGACCGCCATCTTGTTTATACAATTAACGAAGATTATAAATAAAGCGATCACATGATGGCGTTATAGACTAACGTACTAAATGGTATTTTAATGCTCATTCGAACACGTTTCTTTATCTCGTTCCTAAGCAACATAGATTTAGCATAATTTAATGTAACTTCAATTCGTTTCTTTCTAGACTCTCTAAAATAATATTTTCCCTAAATTTAGGGAGAATTTACCGAGTTGACAACATTGGACCGGCTGCACGATACAATCAAAGACTTACCGTGCTACTCTATTCGAAACTAATCTATAATTTCATTAGCACATTTTGTTTCAATAGACCACTCCGAATCAAATAGTAAAAAATTGAAGAATGTATAAGTAGTTTTCGTATAAAAACCTTAAAATACTATTATTATTAAGACAAAACTAACGTTTAATTTCTTAGTTACGAAAGAATTAAGTAAACATTGAACACTGGTCCTCTAGACACTGGCAGTCCCGAACATAGTGTGACCATGTTAAGGACTGTAAAAATACAGTTAAAGATGTTAAGCATATTCGGGATCTAGATAAAAAATTTACAAATAAAAACAAAAATTTTAAACCCAATCCAGTTCGTTTCCTATCGGAATCCCTGGGCTGGATATTCCTAATTGTGAGATTCGAAACTATTGTGTTTATTAGTCGCTTCAATTTGCTTGTATTGAAGGCTCTGTAGGCGCAATGTATATTGTACAATTAAGCTTTCCCGACGGTTTGCTTGTTTTGTTCGGCCAGCCGTCTCCTTCGATTGATGATGGGCACGAGTCCCCACAGGGCAGCTCCTCCGATCAGGATCAGCCCGAAGGTCAGGAACAGGGACTTATATGACTGCGCGTATTCGAACCAGAAGCCGCAGATCGGCGGCCCGATCAGCTGCAAGATCCCGTTCATGAACAACGAGATCCCGTACGAGGACATTAGTCGCTCTGTACCCAGCATTTCGGTCATGACCAGGGCCGTGACGCCGACGTTGATGCCCGAAGCGATGCCGAAAATCGAGCAGAAAGCGGAAATAGCCGAATAGCTCCGCACCAACGGTATCAGAGACAAGCTGACGCCGGACAACAGCAAACCGAATATGAAAAAGTAACGCTTCGGCGTTGAAACCACGTCGGACAGAGCCGAGCCACCGATCCGGCCAACTAGATCCAACGCGGATATGATCGACAGCAAATACGCGCCCAGAGACTTGTCGAAACCGCACTCATTGGCGTAAGCCGGCACCAATATTATGAAGTTCGTGTACGATATAGCACAGGTGCAATTAGATATCAGTATGACCAGATAAATGGGGTCCTTCAGTAGCTGGACGTCGAAATAACGATTCGGCTCCTTTTTGGGGTCGTCCTCTTTCTTTTTACAGCCGCAGCAGTAGGAGATCGGGGCGAGACTGTCCGTTACCGACTTGAGGCTGAACTGGGAAGCGAATTCGCTGGGCTTCTCGAAGGCGGACAGCGTTGAGCCGTGGAAGGGGGTCGACATGTACTGGAAACTGGACGTGGAAGGGCTGCGTTTAGGGGTCTTGGGGATGGCTAGCTTCTTTCCGAACGCCTCTTGCGAGTTAACGCGACTGGCCTTGCCTTCCGGGACGGATCCAAGCAGGGATGGGGTCGAGGGCAAGTGGCTCCGGCTGGAGATGTTTTGCAGGCCGTGCCTTGAGGAGGCTGGCGTCGAGACCTTTCGGAAGCGCTCGTTGTTCTGGGCGACCTGGATCGCGCTGGCCGAACGAGCGAAGTCCTTGCTCGGCGAAGTCGCGTCCTCGAAGTTGGAGTTCGATTTGTTCTTGAACATCGGCGGGGAGCCGTTCATCTGGGACGGGGTCTCCTCGGGCGTGAAGACGACCTTCGGATTCCGTTCATCCTGCACCTCCTCAGCTTCCTCCTCGGCGAACGGCTCTAGCTGGAAATGAACATTAAAATCATACGTGAGCTTCTGATATGGAAGGTCTTTTACTGGCGGTAGGACCTCTTGTGAGTCCGCACGGGTAGGTACCACCACCACCCTACATATTCCTGCAGTAAAGCAGTAATGCGTTTCGGTTTGAAGGGCGGAGCAGCCGTTGTAACTATACTGAGACCTTAGAACTCAAGTCTCGAGGTGGGTGGCGGCATTTACGTTATAGATGTCTATGGGCTCCGGTAACCGCTTAAAACGAGGTGGGCTATGTGCTTGTCCACCCATGTAAGCAATAAAAATTCTACGCGGAGGGCTACCCAAAAAAAAGGAATGAGAGAAAACAATTACAAAGACGTCGCTTAACTGACAGCATCGTGCGAGTCAAATGTCATATTTTTGGAAGAACCAAAATACCGGACAACTTCATGGGATTTAATCATATCAATCCATAAATAGGTAACACAGCCTGTTGTTTACCTATTTGTGGACGAATTAAAGTTACATTTTTTTTTTCAATTCATCTCCGCATTTACCCGGTGTCCTTAACTAAGCAACGAAATGTCGAAAGGTGAAAGGTAATAACTATTATATATAATAACTACGCGACATTTGTCTTTGTAATCAAAGGTGCTTTTTATTGAGTATTATCATCAACAGTTCGACACAAGTGAATAAATACGCGACGTTCGACGCATACCGCAAACTTGTATTTGCAAATCTCGACCTTAAAATCGAAGGCATAGATTCGTAAAAGTATTAACCGATTTATCTGTTTATCTTCTAAACCAGTGTTTCCCAACCTTTTTTGTGCCATGCCCCACTGTAACATTTCTAGATTTTTTATGTATCGGGCATAATTTTTAATATTAAGAAATTGATTTGTTCACTTAAGTAACATAAATTATAGTCTTTAGGTAGAAATCACTATGAAATTGTTAACAGAACACTACTAGGCCTCCCTTAATTATTAAACTGCCCGCTTGTGGGGCGGGCCCCACATTGGGAAACACCGCTCTAAATGGTGGCTTGAAAGACGAAATTTAAAATATTTTATAGAGTAACTTTTGTACAGTTCAGCTGTGGCCCTGACGTTGTTGATGACTTTGGGCGACTCTGACTAGTAACCACCGGGTGTAATATCGCAGCTGTAAAATCGTCTCATTACGATGTAATGTTTTTTCTCACACTGTTCTCCGTTATTTACTGAAATATCAATTAAAAATGTTTTAAAAAAACAAGTCTTTCTATTTAACTGTTTCTAACCGACTTCAAAAAAGGAGGAGGTTCTCAATTCGACTGTATGTTGTTTTTTATGTTACCTCAAAACTTTTACTGGGTAAATCGATTTTAACGATTCTTTTTTTATTAGAAAGCTGACGCTTCCCGTGTTTTAGTTTAGTTCTGATAATGGCATCCATGAGAAAACCATATAATTTGTATTAAGTACGTGCACGACAAATAGATAACTCAATATCATGCCAACCGATTTCGATGATTGTTTTTAGTGTATATCAATTTGTTTTGGAATATCTTTTTTTTCTATTTGAAGTCGGTTTTTGTTAAAGCATGTCTATTTATAATTATATTAGCATCGTTCTTCTATAAGTGTTTTTTTTTTATTGCTTAGATGGGTGGACGAGCTCACAGCCCACCTGATGTTAAGTGGTTACTGGAGCCCATAGACATCCACAACGTAAATGCGCCACCCACCTTGAGATATAAGTTCTAAGGTCTCAAGTTTAGTTACAACGGCTGCCCCACCCTTCAAACCGAAACGCATTACTGCTTCACGGCAGAAATAGGCAGGGTGGTGGTACCCACCCGCGCGGACTCACAAGAGGTCGTACCACCAGTAATTACGCAAATTATAATTTTGCGGGTTTTCATTTTTATTACACGATGTTATTCCTTCACCGTGGAAGTCAATCGTGAACATTTGTTTAGTACGTATTTCATTAGAAAAATTGGTACCAGCCTGAGAATCGAACACCGGTGCATCGCGCTCAACACGAATGCACCGGACGTCTTATCCGTTAGGCCACGACGACTTCAAAATATAAACAAATAAATTATATTTTTCACTTACTAAGCCCCGACCAGCGGTTCTCAACCGCATCCTGTTGCGCCTTAGTCAAATTTGTCAATAGTGTCGTGAGATTTACAAATACATTTTTTTTCTCTAATGCCACTCGAACGAACTACGTTTTAAGCACATGTGAGGTAAACAAACAACTTTTCACTAGATTTAGGGGTTTTTGCAGTTGCTTGGCTCTGCCCCTGGCATTGCTGAAGTCCATGGGCGACGGTAAGCACTCAATATCAGGTGAGCCGTATGCTCGTCTGCCTACAAGATCAAAACAAACCCGCAAAATTATAATTTGGGTAATCACTGGTGGTAGTACATATTGTGTACGCGCGGGTAGGTACCACCACCCGCCGTGAAGCGGTAATGCGTTTCGGTTTGAAGGATCGAGCAGTCGTTACCTACCCGGCCGACTCAGAAGAAGTCCTACCACCAGTAATTACGCAAATTATAATTTCGCGGGTTTGATTGTTATTAAGCGATGTTATTCCTTCACCGTCGAAGTCAATCAATCGTGAACATTTGTTAAGTACGTATTTCATTAGGCGAGTTTGTACCCGCCTGCGGGATTCGAACACCGGAAAAATAAGTGGACACTATCAAAATAGTGATTTATCTTTTTTTTTATACTTCACAGAATCATGCCCTGTGTAAAATTAAAGCGGTCAAAACGAAAAAAAAACTAATAAATAAAACAATATATTACATCAAAATATATGATTTATTTACTATAGAAAAAACAAAGACACTTCTCGTTCGCTTAACCTACTTACGAACTAGGCAACAGAGTTATTTTATTTAATAAACAACGAGGGTAAGTCGGGCCGGTTTTGTAAATTTGACGGATGTCAAAAGTGACATCTGTCAACTATCAAAATTATTTAATAGGTGTATGGGAAAACAAACCCTTCAACACAATTCATTACAGCAATGAAGATTGTCAGGAGGCCTCATTACAAGTTCCTTTAAATGCTCCATACACGTGTTAAAACCGAATTTCATGAATTGCAGTCGAAGTGTAATAACAATAAATACGTAAAAATGCAATTTATAGGTCAGATAAGCGGTTCAAGATTTCGACCTAACATGTCGTGTAATTCATGTCGTGTCGTATGTTAGGACGAACGTTGTAGATACGTTTGTACTTAAAAATAAAACAAGCAAAAACACTTTTGCGTTTAAAAAAGTTTAGTAAAAATAAAAATCGATATAAAATATATGTATTTTTATCGATCAGAAGTGAGGTAGATTTAAAAAAAAAGAGACGGAGACATTACACAGAACTATCCTAAATATAATTCTGTCAGCGAATAAGACTAAAAACAAAGGTCAACATGTTGTAGACAGCGAATGGCAATGTATGCGGTCACATAGGGCAGTACTATCTGTCAGACAGAGTTCCATACACCCACCGCAATAGGAACAGTACTAATCGTCAAAGACAACGTTCCACGTTCAATGGCTGTGCAGTAATGACTGTCGAGAGACAGTGGTCCGTACACCAAGACGCATCCGTTCGGAATGCAGAGCACTTCGCGCAGCGGCTTATAATGGGACAATCCTCCCACCCGACGGCTGGCCGCTCCAACCGTCCAATGCTTGCGTCCGATGCATGCGACACTAGCTCCATGCAAAGGTGAATCGTAAAGCAGTAAGAAGGGTCATCATACTCCCTTACGGAAGCACGAAACGGGGCTCGGGGCGAACCCCACTACCCGGGCAGAAGCTCCCTGCAATGAAAGGCAGGGGTGAGACTAATGCATGAGAAGTTAAGGTGGGGGGGGGTGTCTGGCGTGTACAATACAGCCAGACACTACTGGTGGTAGGACCTCTTGTGAGTCCGCACGGGTAGGTACCACCACCCCGCCTATTTCTGCCGTGAAGCAGTAATGCGTTTCGTCTTGAAGGGTGGGGCAGTCGTTGTAACTATACTGAGACCTTAGAACTTATATGTCAAGGTGGGTGGGTGGCACGTTGTAGATTTCTATGGGCTCCAGTGACCACTTAACACTGAGCTCGTCCACCCATTTAAGCAAAACGCTGCGAAGGACACGCTGAATCGTGAAGCCCATCGAGGGCTCGTTTATATAGTGTAGCGCTGATAGGGGAGTAATAACTCGGTAATAATATACATATATATATATTTTTAAATGAGGTAACTTAAAATCGCCGCGAACACAAAACGAAGCGAGCTGGTAACACTTTCGAATCTCCAAAATCTTATAATCTAAGTACTTTGTGCTTTCTTAATACGGAGGGTAGAGGTAAAATCACCATCTTGTATAGGGGACAAGTTGAAAAAGCGTCCACCTATAAACAGCGAGTTATTCGAACACGAAGACTCACGGAAGTGGCGCTAGTGTAGTAAGTGGAAAGGATATGAATATAGCAGTTTTAAATAGTCAAGTGTGTAGTTAAAAAATATGCAGTATTTTTATTAAAATTTCAATTATTTATTTTTATTAATATTTACGTGGGTAGCGTTTTTTTCCTTCTTAACTTAGTATCCTACTCCAATGTTTTGTTAATCTTTCCACTTGCTGCAGTGGCGCCACCTTAATTGGCTTATTTTTAAAACACTTTTTAAGACACTAAGATGGCGCTTCTTACTTCTACCCTCCATAGCTTTCCTAATACTAAATACAAGGTGGCGTCAAACAACATACGCTACTAATAATGAGACATCTTGAATTCGTGTGAATCAGAATTCCGATGTCGTTAATAAAGAAAAAAGAATATACATTTATGTAAATTACCTAAGTACAAATAATTTAGGCCAAAAACTTTTTAAGTACGCGATTTTTATTCAAATCTCGAAGCCACTGTTTGGCGCCATCGCTTGAATAAGATACAACAAACAAACAAAAAAGGAGAAAAAAAAACACACCACACACAGCACTCAAAAAGCAATCATTGTCAAATATAATATAATCTAATCATTAAACAGTACGAAAAGTAACAAGAGTTTTGTGTGAATCTGAAAATAAGTCGCTGGCATTGTTTAACGTTAAAAATAACGTTATTTGTCAAACTATAAGAAGAAGAAGTAAAAATAAACGTCTCAAAATATATTAACGAAAGTCATTATAACGACGTGCTATTTAAAAATAACGTTATTCGTCAAACTATAGGAAAAATAAGTAAAAATAAACGTCTCAAAATATATTAACGAAAGTCATTATAACGACGTGCTATTTAAAAATAACGTTATTCGTCAAACTATATGAAAAATAAGTAAAAATAAACGTCTCAAAATATATTAACGAAAGTCGTTATAACGACATGCTATTTAAAAATAACGTTATTCGTCAAACTATAGGAAAAATAAGTAAAAATAAACGTCTCAAAATATATTAACGAAAGTCGTTATAACGACATGCTATTTAAAAATAACGTTATTCGTCAAACTATAGGAAAAATAAGTAAAAATAAACGTCTCAAAATATATTAACGAAAGTCATTATAATGACGTGCTATTTAAAAATAACGTTATTCGTCAAACTATAGGAAAAATAAGTAAAAATAAACGTCTCAAAATATATTCACGAAAGTCGTTATAACGACATGCTATTTAAAAATAACGTTATTCGTCAAACTATAAGAAAATGCATAAAAAATATTTTAGCGAAAGTCGTTGTAATGACGCGCTAGACGTGCTAGCAAAGTACACACATACATACTTTTTCCATTAAATTCACTTACTGGCCTTAAATTATTTATAGCTTGAACACTTTACACTCTAGAAGAAGACGAAGAAGACAGCGGCTTCGCGAGAAGCAAAAACCCTAATAGCAACTTAAAAAATCTAAAAAAAAGTTTGCTAAAACCAAAATTATAATAAAATAAGCATTAACATTTAAACGCTATTCTGTCAAAACGCAAAGACTAAATCTAACTAGTGATGTAAAATTGCTAAAAAAAAAATACACTTAAAACACAATTAAATCTACATCAAACTTTGCCTGTTGTTAGTTTATCATTCATCAACTTCTTCTTATTCTTGTGCCTATTTATGAAAGGCATGAACAGCCAGAGGGAGGCCCCGAATAGGAATATAAAACCGAGCGCTATGAACATGTGGAAATAGTTCTGGTCCCTCTCGAACCAGAGACCGCCGAGGGGGGGCCCTATCAGCTGAAGGATGCCGTTGACGAACAGACTTATACCGAAACTGGACATCAGCCGCTCGACACCCAATATCTCGGCAAGGACGAGGGTCGTCACGCTGTTGTTGACTCCGGAGGCGAGTCCGTAGAACGCGCACACGACGCTTATCCACGTATACGAAACCATGAACGGGAGTATGATCAGAGATATGCCGGCGAATATCAGACCGCCCACGAAGTAACACCACTTCGGGATCAAGTTCAGGTCGCAGAGCGTCGAGCCGCCGATGCGACCGACCAGGTCGAGGGTGGACACGGTACTGAGCAGGTAAGCTCCCCTGGCCTTACTGAACCCCAAGTTCTCCGCGTGCGACGGCAGGTTGATGATGAAGATCGTCACCGATATCGCGACGGCGCCGCTCGATAGCAGCACCACAAGATACGCGGGATCGGTCAGCAGGCTCAGATCGAAGAACTTCGACGATTCCTTTTCGCTTTTCTTTTTTTTCTTCTTGCAGCACAGGCAACAGTAGGCGGCCTCGGTAACGCTCTCCGCCACGGACTTCAGCGAGAACTGGGACGCGAACTCATTGGGGGTCTCAAAGGCTGACAGAGTCGAACCGTGGAAAGGGGTGGATATGTAAGCTAAGCTGGACGTCGAATAATTCCTGATCGGTCCGGCGTTGCTCTGCCTCCTGCTGAAGGTTTCCTGCGAGCCGTGTCTACTGAACGAGGACGTGCTCGGATTCGCTTTGGGCGTTTTCGTATACGACAACTTCCGTTTGGACATATTCGGCTTCAGTTGGTTATTTGATTGGGACGGCGCGATACTGGGCACGCTGACCTGGTGGACGAGTCCACTCTCCTCTGCCCTGCCGTTTTCCGATATGCCCTTTTTATCGTTCGTCTGCGACATTTCGATTACGTCAATCTCTTGTTCCTCTTCTTGTTCCTCTAGCAGGGCGTCCTGTGGAGAAACATCGGCTGGATAACGTAACGAATTGTGTACGTATGCGAGTAATGTTTTAAAACCTCGTAGCTACTGTCTACATTGTCTACACGGAGGAGCGTTTGCGTGATATGATTCACGAAAACGAAGACCAGTTGTTTGTGTGTTTGTGTTCGTGTGTGTGTGTGTATGTGTGTGTGTGTGTGTGTGTCGTGCATTGAAACATTGGCCAATCAAAAATCTCATCGATTACTAAGTTCGTCTTTGCTAATGTATATTATGTGCCCCCGACAACTGAGGCACGTATTTGATTCTGGAGCTCCCCCCCCCCATTCTAATTTAATGACAGTTACAGAATCTATAGAACTATCGTCTAATTTTTAATTACAAAAAAACTTCAGAGGTGTCAAGGGACACCCGGATGGAACGAAGTTCCTTTCGATTAATTAGTGAAGGAATTGTAATTTTTTTTTAAGTTATAATAATAAATTACGGCATTATGAAGAAGAAAAAAACAATACTATGAACTAAATTACTATTGTTGAAACGCTATCTCGAGAAACTGTACTCATTACGCGGACCAATCGGATACGAGCAATGTCACACGATAAGCGCCTACACGTTGATTGGTCAGAATGACGGATCTAAAAAGTGTCGTGACAACTTTTCGTAAGAATTTTTTCCGTCTAGCCCCCTTTCACAACGCGCGATAAGGAACTTCGTTCCAAAAAGAAAACTGGAGATTTTGCGTTCCATTTGAAACATCGTAACGAACTTCAATCAACAATCAACACAATCCAACATCGATCATTCGAGATATTATATAATCGATCAATAAAGGAATCGGGTCTCCGTTTTCAAGTATCATACGCGCCGCGCAATGTAGTAAAAAAACCGCACATTCAATAACGCACAAAAACCTTAGGAGCAACATTAAAATAGCTATGAAGGGTAAAAGTAAAGAGCGCCATCTTGTATAGGGGACATATTGAAAAACTGTCCACTTGTAAAAAGCAAGTTACTGTTCGAAGACTCACCGAAATAGCGCTAGTGTAGCAAGTGGAAATGATATGAATATAGCAGTTTTAAACAGACCAAAGTGTGCCGGGTTGACAAAATTTAATATTTTCAGTATTATTTCCTTCTTAACTTAGTATCCTACTCTGTTTTGTTAATCTTTCCACTTGCTACAGTGGCGCCACTGAACTTTTTAATACACTGAGATGGCCCTCCTTAATTTCTACCTTCCATAAAAATAATGAACACGATCGACGTGCAACACCGACCGCCCTCCGTCAAGGTGACGTTTGCTGTCATTTTCAGATGACAGCTGTCAAAAATACTTCAAAGTCAGCTCGAATTTACTCTGTGTGCGGACGGTAGGTGTTAAAGTAGACGTTGCACTTAGAAGATGACGTAAATGTTATTAATACAAAAAAAAACCGTTTAAACCAATAATCACTTTCACTTAAGAGACGCTATTAAATTTTAGTCTACGGATAACGTGTTAATGCTTTATATATTTTTGAAAATGAAACTTTTATTTCCTTGTTTTTTTTTTTATCGAATATTATTTTTTTAGTCTACGCCAATAGCTAAACAAGATTAATTTTGATGCGTTTTAAAATGACAATGACGTAATATCGTGTTAAGGAAAGTGATTATATAATTATTAAGAGTAGAGTTAGTTTTCAAAGATAATATATACAATTATAATGTCAAACCATTTCGGATGAAAATCAAAATGTATTTTTGTATTGACATTGACCCGATCCTATACAGCTGTCTGACTGCACGTAAAAAAAAGTTAACCTAATGTTGGTTGGACGTGTTATGAGTCCACATGGATAGGTACCAACAGCCTGCCTATGTCTGCCGCGAAACAGTAATGCGTTTCGGTTTGAAGAGCGAGGCAGCCGTTGTACTGTAAAAACTGAGACCTTAGAACTCACGTCCCAAGGTGGGCGGCGGCATTTACGTCGTTGATGTCTATGGGCTCCGGTGACCACTTAACACTAGGTGCTTCGTGAACTAGTCCACTTACATACATTTAAATTAAAAAAATATTAATTAACTTTTCGTCATCTCTTTGCGGGAGATTTGGACGATAAGGACAATTTCAAAATAATCCTTTTTATGTGGGTGGGTAGGTATCAATAAATAATTTTCATTTTCCATCAGTATTGAAGATCTATCGTAAATGACACGGGACAGTCAGGTCATAAGGTCAGATGGCGACCATCACCACCAAGGAATGCAACCACCCAAGCCAAGATCGAGTAGCATTCAGAAAAGTCAAAATGACAATGGCTAAACAATATTGAAAATGATATCGGGAATTTTATCATTCACCCAAATCGTTCCAGTATTTTAATTTAACAATGATACCGGATGACGGGTCTTATGCAAGCATACAGACAGAACTACCCGCATACTTTACTTTATAAATCGAAATGGTTTAACAATGAAGTTAGTTAAGCATGCATGCATGCATGCGGATGCAGTTAAAAGCGTTAATATAATTCATTATGAACAACCGTTACATCTGTAAGCTATTTATTGGTAGCTACGTTAAGGGTATTTGGTACATAGAATATCGTCCCCAAACATATCTAGATTCGTTCAAAATACTTTTTTTAATTTAAATCGATAATTCGATCTAGGATCAGACCTTACCATATCGAGAGGTGAAAGGGTATTTGGCTTAAGCGGCGTCTCGCTTAAGACGCGTCATTTATTTTTGTAATTAAAGGTGTGTTTTATTTGATACTAGCTGACCCGGCAGACATTGTAGTGCCTCAATCGATAAATAATAAATAAATAAAATAAAAAAAAGCCTTTTATTTCTTGCATTTAAAAAAAGTGACATTCCAAAATTTATACAAATTGTTACTAATACATTAATAATAATAGATACCTACTAATTATAATAGAATTCTTAATATAATGTGTATATTAGTCGGATCACTTGAGTTCATAAAATTATACGATCAATAAATAAACCAATCGATAAATAAAAGACCTAAATTTTTGTATAAAATAAACTTAAAACAAACAAAAGGAATCGGTCCGACGAGGGACACGTCAAAGAAAAAACAAAAATTGTTCTTTTTATTTAATTCCGAGCGTTCTCATATTTATCTTAACCTTTTAAACCTTCTCTGGACTTCCACAAATAATTCAAGACCAAAATTAGCCAAATCGGTCCAGCCGTTCTCGAGTTTTAGCGAGACTAACGAACAGCAATTCATTTTTATATATATAGATAGATAATAGATGAGCATAAAAAATTCATTGTTTTAAATTAAACATCAATTAAGTTTACTCCATTCAAATAACTTTAAATGGCTCACTTGTAAAGTTACGAAAATGTCGCCAAAACTACTTATCCTTTGACCTCTCGATATAAATAAATTTGGGAATGGCCTTAGATTATATGATAATATCGTCAAGGTAGGCTATCGACTGCTAAATGAAAATATTACTTTACAATTACAATTACGCGCTTATATAATTTAGGAAGACTACCAAACTATCTTCTATGAGTAGTAATATTAACAAATGCTAAATGGGAAACCGATATGTACCAAATACGTTAAAAAAAAATAACGTTCAACAAAAATAGAGCACATTGAGAGCTAAATGCTTATTACAACGGTTATTTTGTTAAAGAAACAAATGTAATAATAACAATAATAATAAAAAAACACATTTATGTTTTTGCTTACTGTAGACGACTGTAGACTGTCCACTGACAATGACTTCCCGTCCGTGCGGTTTCAATTTGAATGGAAATATTTCGTTTCATTTTCAAAAATCGTCAAAAACACAGGAGCTTTTTTTTTTTAATAATTGCTTTTAACGTGAAAAACGTTTAAAAGTTAAATAGCGGCGTTGTGCGAAAAAAACGAAGAAAATAAATGGCATTAGTGAAGTGACACTTCCTTGAGTGGATCGTAACGCGACTCATGTACCGACAGCAGCAACATCAAAATTTCGTCGCGTAATAAAATCGGAACTATAGATAACGAACGCAAGAAAGATATAGAGCATTTTAAAGCGATTTTAAGACTCTTTTCGTTCCTATCTCGGCGAACCTATACTTGTTTTTGTAAAAAAATTTCTTCCAAATGACAAATTAACAAAGAAATTTCACTTCGGCTCAATGAAAATGATCATCTATTTAAAGTAATGACAGTTGTCTCTGACAGTTTGAGTGCCACTGGCTACGATTAATCTTAAATTACAAGAAATGAAACAAAAAAAAACATTTTTGTCTGCAAACGGTACTACTACGTTAGGAGTTCTCTTTAAAGGATTGTTATATGGCACTCATAAAGTCAAAAAACCCGCCCGAAAAAATAATATGTACTAATTTTCCCCCGTCTGAAGCAACCATATCTATACGAAGCCTAAAACACCCCTTAAAAACAGTACCAGATAGATATGAATGACTTCTTTAAAACCCAAAGCACAGCGTAAGCCCATAAACGATGTATGCATTCCAACTGATAGTATATATCTATTTAACAGGTAGGGAGGTGACCTCGCTCCGCACCTAAGGGCATGAGTCCACGGGCATCACATCACGGAAATCCCTACCCACCCCACTGAAACACAAGATCGTGGTCTGGCACAAGAACCAGACCGCATTGCATTCCCCTCCTCATATGGCTCACCCTCCTAAATTAGATTACTGGTGGTAGGACCTCTTGTGAGTCCGCGCGGGTAGGTACCACCACCCTGCCTACTTCTACCGTGAAGCTGTAATGCGTTTCGGTTTGAATGGTGGGGCAGACGTTGTAACTATACTTGAGACCTTAGAACTGACATCTCAAGGGGGGTGGCCCATTTAGGTCGTAGATGTCTATGGACTCCAGTAACTACTTAACACCATGTGGGCTGCGAGCTCGTCCACTCATCTAAGAAATAAAAAAAAACTATCATAATATAGTTGTGTAGATGTGAGGGAACACAAAAATATTCTCATTCACTCCTCCCCCCCCCCCTTTTTACACACATACATACCTGAGGACAGTCCTCCTCCTGGTTTTCCTTGTACTTCCTGACCATGTGCTCTTCAACAGGCTGGAACAGGAGAGCAGCCGCCCAAACGTTCAGCATTATTCCACCCAATATCAACACGGCGCCTCTGTCGAATAATTAAAACACTTTTTTTGACGACCGTACAATAGAACAGTAAATCGATAGAGTCGAATAGATTAGAAAACTTTGAGGTGTCAGTCAGGGCGTCTTATCAGCCCGGGCGGGTAGGTGGTAAAACGATGCTATTGAAACATCAGCCTCATGACCCAGAGCGTGTTAGCATTCACGTTGTCATGTCTATGGTCTGTGATAACCATTTAATGCTAGGTGGGTCGTGAGCTTGTTCAACTGCCTGTGCGATAAAAAGAAAAACACTAGAGCATTAATCTATATATTTTATATTTACGTAATGGAACCCTTGAAGGATCGGACTTGAAAATTTGCACACGAATTAAGAACCATAATAACCTAACCAGGACCACCGGAATAAAGGACAACAAGGGGAAACGAACTTTTAGCCCATCTGACTGAGAGTCGCCCATGGACACCGGCAAAATTTCAAATTAATTTTAAGATCAAGATAATTTAATTCAATGATCAATCAATTTCGTTCAGATACTTCAAATATCTTGCCTCTAACTATGCTTGTGGAAGGCTTTAGAGGAGAGAAGGAGAGAAGGAGAGGAGTAGAAGGAGAGAAAAAGTAGACCTAAGAAAAAATTGATAGATCGCTTGAAAGACGATATGTATAAGATGGGAGTGAGCGAAGAAACGGTATATGATAGAGGAGTATGGAAGGAGGAAACATTACTGGAGGAAAAATACATTTTTACTGGTGGTAGGACGTCTTGTGAGTCCGCCCGGGTAGGAACCACCGCCCTGCCTATTTCTGCCGTGAAGCAGTAATGCGTTTCGGTTTGAAGGGCGGGGCAGTCGTTGTAACTATAAAATCTTAGACCGACCCCACGTGACTAGATCTCTCGTCCCCCTACTCACGATTTAAGGCATTTTTTTTTGTTATTACCCTTTTAGGCAGACGAGCATACACGGCCCACCAGATGGTACGTGGTTACCGTCGCCAATGGACTTAAGCAAATTTTATTGTATGACCCAATTGTACCGGATTTATGAACAGACGATTTCTTACTCACTTGTAGCCGTAGGTCTCGAGCAGGTACCTAAGCACCGGGGGCAGGATGATGCTGCCGAACGCGGAGCCCGACATGCAGATCCCGTTCGCCAGACCACGGAACCTCACGAAGTAGGAAGTGACTATGTACACTGTGGCTGGGAAGGCGAGGCCAGCGCCCGTACCTACCATAGCACCGAAGCTGGAATATCAGAACAATTTCTTTTTTTTAAACGGTTTTTATGACCTGGTAACTAAGACCTTTAGGTCGAGTCTTATTTTAATTTATATTCTCATTTTTATGAAAAACTAGCTGCACTCGTCCGCTTCGCTAGGCATTTAAAATTAACATTATTTCTCACCCCCACAAAGATTCTCATCATTAACGCCTCCGCAACTGGTGTAGGGATTCCAACACTCATATGAATATTAGCCTATCCATTAAATACATGTATTTTCTACATGGATACCAAGTTTCAAGTCAATCGGATGCATGGTTCAGTAGTTATAACGGAACATCCGTAAAAACCACTGTAGATTTATATATTATAGTATAGATTAGTATAGATGATAATATTGAGTGAAATGAAATGGGATGAAAGATAATCTCAATAAAATGGTGGTTATTTCCTACGACTTTTTCAGTGGACTTTTTGGAGGATCCCTAAGAAGCTAAGCCCAGCGGCTTTGTTTCATTTTCCCACATTTGTGCACTTTCACAGATATTAAACAGTTAATAAAGACTAAATAGAAAAAAGAAAACAAATCACACAACTTCACTCCTCGCGTTCCCGCCAAAAAGTCCTCAGAACATTAATACGTTTTCATTCAAAACCAAATTACACTATAAAACTATAGCAGTACGATTTATAATGACTTGTTACTATATTTGACCTTCTCATTCACTGCGCATGCGCAGTGCGCGGACTAATCTAGACTTAAAACAATGGAGACTTCGTGGTTGGGCGCAACCTTGACCCGACCTTTCTTCTTCTTCGAGTGACCTCATCACTTCAAGGAAGAATATGCATTTCTAGAAACCTTATTTGCCACGTACCATCCAGCTTTGGAATGAGCTCCCCTCCATGGTGTTCTCCGAGCGCTATGACATGTCCTTCTTCAAACGAGACTTGTGGAGAGTACTTAACGGTAGGCAACGGCTTGGTTCTGCCCCTGGCATTGCTTAAGTCCATGGGCGACGGTAACTACTCACCATCAGGTGGGCCGTATTCTCGCTCGTCTGCCTACAAGGGAAATTAAAAAAAAAAAAAAAATCTCACCTAAAATACAAATAGGTTATAGAAAATGCTGCGCTACTCAGTATCATTCCAAACGCTGCGAAACTACCCCCGATCAGTGTGACAGTCCTGTATGACCACCTCACGGATAGAATTGACGAGAGTGGACCTGAAAATACAGAGTATACTAACATTTAGTATAGAAAATAGGAACAAAACATACAGACTATATTAAGACTTAGTATACAAAATAGGAACTAAACATACAGAGTACTAACATTTAGAGTACAAAATCGGAACTATACAAACAGGTTATACTAAGATTTAGTATACAAAATAGGAACTAAACATATAGAGTATACTAACATTTAGTGTACAAAATAGGAACTAAACATACATACTATACTAGGATTTAGTCTACAAAATAGGATTTAAGCATACAGACTAGACTAGGATTTAGTGTACGAAATAGGAACTAAACATACAGACTATGCTAGGATTTAGTATACAAAATAGGAATTAAACAAACAGGTTATACTAAGATTTAGTATACAAAATAGAAACTTAACAAACAAGTTATACTCAGATTTAGTGTACAAAATAGGCACTAAACATACAGACTATACTAGGATTTAGTCTACAAAATAGGATTTAAACATACAGACTAGACTAGGATTTAGTGTACAAAATAGGATCTAAACATACAGACTATGCTAAGATTAGTGTACAAAATAAGAACCAAACATACAGACATACATACACAGTGGGTTGTGCATGCAGTCTCCGCCTCCTAAAGCGATTCTACTCGACCATGCCCCTGATGAGTTACTCACCTAAGCTGCTGTACAGGAAATAGCAGAGGGCCACGATCCCTGACGAGGCAGAAGCACTCGAGTGGAAGACATCATTAAACTCCACCATCAGCACACCGAAGGACTTTATCGTACCCGGTATCAGTATATTGACCAGGGTCGCACCTGTAATCCGTCGATTCGCGTCTTAGTTCCACCAGGTGGTAAGACCTCTTGTGAGTCCGCACGGGTAGGTACCACCACCCTGCCTATTTCCGCCGTGAAGCAGTAATGCGTTTCGGTTTGAAAGGTGGGGCAGCCGTTGTAACTATACTGAGACCTTAGAACTTATATCTCAAGGTGGGTGGCGCATTTACGTTGTAGATGTCTATGAGCTCCAGTAACCACTTAACACCAGGTGGGCTGTAAGCTCGTCCACGCATCTAAGCAATAAAAAAAGTCGTACGGCGAAGAATGAAATAAAAATACGCCCTTGAATGAACAGTTTTAATGTAATATACAGGAGAGTCATTGTATAGTGACGTCAGTGTTCACGTCCACTTTAAGCAGCAATTCGTCTCTTCCCACCTGACAAAATTTTTTCATTTGTGTTTGTTTTTTATTGCCCGTGTGTAACAAGGGTTCTTACCCTATAAAAACTTTTCATTCGTTTTTTATTCAATTTTTTATTGCCCTTGTAGGGTTCACACCCCACAATAATGTTTCATTCGTTTTTTATTTAATTTTTTAATGCCCTTATAGGGTTCACACCCCACAAGAACTTTTCATTAGTTTTTTATTTTATTTTTTAGTGCCCTTGTAGGGTTCACACCCCACAAGAACTTTTCATTCGTTTTTTATTTTATTTTTTATTGCCCTTGTAGGGTTCACACGCCACAAGAACTTTGCAAGAGTATGAAATTTCCCACACTTATAAGAGAATGTAGACAAAGAGTGCATAATGTTAATTTTTTATTTTTTTTTAAATTATGCCTACAAAATACATTAATTCAATAAGGAAAAAAACATTACACACACTACTGTGTATTTCACACAACACACACATATATTATACTCTTTGTTTATTGTCAACTGTCAAGCTTTTGTTATTGTTTGGTCTTTGGTCAAATTGAGAATAGATCTTTATTGTTTGTCTTTAATATTATTTGTCTGTCTTGGCGAAATCTGTGACTAGAAGTTTAATAGTCCTTGACAACAGAACCATAATAATGTTAAAACTTATAATTTCAGTTAATTATAGTCGAATTTCGACTACCAAGGGCTAGTGGTCCCATTATAGATTAACCTCATAAATCAGTGTTCAGCAAGTATTTAATAATAAATAATTAAATCAATAAATAGCGATATCTTAACTTCGCCCCAACTTACTCTGACATACCAGAAGATAATAAACAAAAAAAAAACAAATGCGCAAAATGGGAGAATGAAACATATTTACCGACAAGGATGAACCAGCCCCACTTTCCATCGGGCGGGACCATCTCCCAGTCGCGTTCCGGTGCCGGACCGATCGTGAATCGACCCGCTCCGACCGCCGGCGTGTCGTCATCCGGCAGCTTTACTGGAAACCAGCAATTTGACTTGTTGTTACAGCGATTTTTTTTATTGCTTAGATTGTTGAACGAGCTCACAGCCCACCTGGTGTTAAGTGGTTACTGGAGACCATAGACATCTACAACGTAAATGCGCCACTATTAGATATCATGCACCCCCACGCTTTTTTTTTACAATAATATAATTTTTTCTTACACTATTTTAATTCAATTTATTAAAATTTGTTTTCTATTTTTTAGTTGAATTTCCTATAAAAACGTATTTTTTTTTTGTTTTTTTAAACTATTATTTAGTTTAAGTTTTTTAGATGCATTTAAATTTTTTAATTTTTTTTTTCAATTTTTCTAAAATTTCATCTGAGTCAGCCGGTAACTTATCCGAGAAATAGGTGATCGGCGCGCCTGGTAGTTTTTTCCCTTCTTGATCTTGACGCAGATACTCCGGGTCTCAGGAAAACAGAAAATCGCTAATCCTGATTATCCTAGTAAGGATAACGGATCAAACTGTTTAAAATATTGAATTGTCATCGGTCCTTAATAAGTATGTCAAATTTCGAGTTATACGGACGTTTTGAAGGGGGTCAAAATCATGTCCAAAGATTCCATTACATACATACTTTTTTTTTAGGATTGAAGGATTACTGGTGGCCCGGAGGCCTTTCCAGTTTCACCAAGACAGGTACATACATACGTCTGAAGCTAATAAAAGCGTATTTAGAAACACCGATTTTTTTAGTTTTAGGATCATCACTCATTATGACTTTGAATGAATGAGAATGAAAAAAAAACGACACATTTTTTTGTGAAAATATCTTACGTTTTTTCAATCTTTTGTATCTTGATTTCTTCGCCATTGCAAACTTTTAAACCAAATTCACTCGAAGGAACAAACTTACAACGAACTTAAATTAGCTTCACAGAATAAAAATCAACAGCCAAACTGTTTTTCCTGTTTTTTTTCTGCTTTTTTTCAATACTACCCTCAAAATTTTAATTACGTATACTTTATTTCGTTCAGAAACTATAGGCGTTCTGAAATTAATATAATCGCGTTCATTTTTTAAGGGATTTTATGACCTGGTAACTAAGACATTTAGGTCATGTCTTATTTTAATTTATATTGTTACTTTTATGAAGAATGATAATATGGAGTGAAATGAAATGAGATGAAATGAAATGAAGATGATCAATTTGAGACATTAAATGAAATGTGATGAGATGATATGGGATAAAATATAATCTCAGTAAAATGGTGGTCATTTACTGGAATTTTTTTCAGTTGACCGCCATTATGGGCGACTAGCCGTAGTCACCCGCTTCGCTCGGCATTTAAAATTAACATTATTATTTATTGTCATTATTATTAGCGAGTCCAATACTCACATAAATATTAGCTTATCCATTATGTACATGTATTTTCTATATGGATACCAAGTTTCAAGTCAATCGGATGCATTGTTCAGTAGTTATATCGGAACATCCGTAAAAACCACTGTAGATTTATATATTAGTATATTAATTAATAGTTTATACAGAAGCATTTCGATAACTTCGGTTTACCAAGAAGTTCGAGATATGAAGTATTTGATGGTTCAAATTTCGACTCAAGAAGGAGATATTTCTGAGAATATAATCAATTATTTTACGAGTAAAAAAAATCGATTTAAGTTTTACGGCAGCTGTTTGTTGGAATTAATTACTTCTTCGATTTCGTGGTAATTCCAGGTAAGACATAATTAACTATTTACAGAGTGTGATTTTTGGAATTCGAGTTATCAAGTTTAATTATTTATATACTAAATGTAAAAAGCAGTAATGCGTTTCAGTTTGAAGGGTAGGGTAGCCGTTGTGACTACTATACTGAGACTTTAGAACTAATATCTCAAAGTGGGTGGCGCATTTTCGTTGTAGACGTCTATGGGCTCCGGCAAATACAACACTGGGTCGGCTGTGAGCTTGTCCAACCATCAGAATCTGTACAATAAAAAATAAATTTGTTTTGTGTATAAGTTGTAGTGTAGGCGTAACTATCAACAATATACATAAAATGTTTGACAGTGTAGTACATAGAAATGACCCGATTTAATAGTTTAAAAAAAATGTGTTTTATTCTCACACACGTGATAACCCTAGGAGTGTCGATTTCGTATGCGTCGTGAGATCTACGGGTTCCGGTAATCGCTTAACATCAGGTGGACCGTGAGATCGTTGACTACTCGCTAAAGCAACAAAAAATATTACACTGAAAGCACGAGAATATAAACGATAAAACTATATTCGTATGTTGAAATCATTTGAGCGCGTTCACATTTCACGAACCGGCAATGTAACGCGAAGTATAAGGTTGACCCCACGCATGCTTCGACCATTCCAATTGTGTTACATTGCGTGCTATTCGAAAATCTATACTAATATATAAATCTACAGCGGTTTTTATGGATGTTCCGTTATAACTACTTAACCGTGCATCCGATTGACTTGAAACTTGGTATCCGTGTATAAAATACATGTACTTAATGGATAGGCTAATATTTATACGAGTGTTGGACGGCTAATCTATATATATAAAAATGAATTGCTGTTCGTCAGTCTCGCTAAGACTCGAGAAAGGCTGGACTGATTTGGCTAATTTTGGTCTTGAATTATTTGTAGAAGTCCAGAGAAGGTTTAAAAGGTAGATAAATATGAAAATGCTCGGAATTAAATAAAAGTAACAATTTTGTTTTTCCTTTGATGTGTCCCCCGTCGGTCTTTTATTTATCGATTGAGGCACTACGAAGTCTGCCGGGTTAGCTAATCATTAATGAAATTGAAATTTTCGAATAGGATGTCTCCAAAATTTTACAGACACGAATACAAATAATAAAATGCGAACCTTTTTTGGAAGATTTAGCCGTCACTAGGGCGTGCTCGTCCCCACTCTTCCCCGCCGGCACGACCACCACCCTGCTCTTATCCAGGAGCATCTCGTCCGCACCGTCGCCCGCCTTCCCCTCCTCGGCGAGCGAACGCATCTGAGACGCCATTCCGTGTCAAATTCGCTTCACGACAAGATGGCGCATGCGCACAATTCCCGCGCTTCTTCCACGCATTCAATGCACGATAGTGGAATGTTTTTTTTTCCTATTAATATCCTTTATTCTACATATTACGATCTAGTTTCAGTCTTGTTTGTTTGTTTGTGTTTGTTGGCTTCGGAATCGTGATCTGGAAATACAAATAAGGAATAACATTAATTGCGAAGTGTTTTTTTTGAATACATAAGGCTGTGCTAAGGTAAGGCATAAAGGCTTTGTTTAAATTTATTTTTTCCTTCCTATGCTGATAGCCTTGAGAGGCTATTTCAGTTTCGCCTTGACGTGTAGGTGAGCTCACGGGGCTCAAAACGGAAGTGTTGCTAACACTGGCCCTAGCAAGAGCCGTGTTTCGCAAATCTGCAATTGGATCGGAAACGCGACCCACTGAGAAGATCCGGCAAGAAACTCAGTGGGCAAATAGTAGTATAAATACAATCCCATGACTTGGCACATTTCGATGCGAACAGGAAACCGCATATCCATTTTAAATCGTAGTTTAATGTAATGCCATACCATTAAAGTAATCATCTTGTGTCAGTAATCAGCATGTGATGTGCTTGCAGGGTATTCTAATTTTTTAAATTTTTATTTACACTAATTTGTCGTTTTATCGAAGTGTCTGTTCGTATGGGCCTCTAGCGTCGACTTGCAGTTCGAACGGAATATGAACACACAAACTGCACGTCCTGACGGATCCATCAGATCCAATAACCGTTGCATTAGACAAACACCTTTACCTCTAACACTAGGAGAAGGCTTAGGGACCCCGGTAACGGTACTCGTCGAACTCGACAAAGAGTTCGACGTGCAACCTAACCTAAGCATCAGCCCGCTGAGTTTCTCGTCAGATCTTTTTTTATATTTTTTTATTGCTTAGATGGGTGGACGAGCTCACAGCCCACCTGGTGTTAAGTGGTTACTGGAGCCCATTGACATCTACACCGTAAGCCTCCCAAAGAGAGGGATCAATGTTGCGTTTCTTCATAATATGCCTCTCCTGAACATCCTTATACCTTAAGACTTGAACTTCTAATGTGTATTGTGGCCTAAATAATAAATAAAAAAAACAAGCGTGGCACTCGGGGACTGCCGCGGTAAAGCTACTGCATAACATTTTTTATCAACTTATGCAATTATAATTAGACAATAATAATTTAATATTTAAGACACTAATAATAAAATAAGACCACGCTATATTTATAAACATTAACAAAAGCAAAACATTAACTGTCCCCTTCACACTCATAAGCTAGACCGCGCGAGAGAGAGAGATGGGCAGACTTTTCATGATGCGCATGCAGTGCAACGTCACGCCGCGCGCTTATTCACAAACACTACACAAGCGTAAAGTGTGAATGTGTTGAGCGCGAGCTACATGGTAGGCGGAGTGGGGGTGTTAGGTTTTATTTTCGTTACGGAATTCCTTGATTCGGTCGCCACGCTCAAAGCCCGTGATGCAATAGCTTAAAAAAACATAAAGAAGAATGCTTTTTAATTTTTAAATTAAACCTCGCCTCACACTAAAACGGGGTTAGCAGAATAATATGCTCGTTTGTCGTAACAAATTTTAATAATTGTAATTACACAGTTTCTTCGTTGATAAGTTTTTTTTTTATTATCTAAAACTAAAATCTGTTCAATACTGTTGATTTATTATATATATATATAAGCATATTGTTGTGTAAATCATATATCGAGGGTTATATGATTATTGAAAGGCTATTTCGTTTATCGCTTAAACTTATTTTTGCAACTTTCTTTTTTTTATTGCCTAGATGTGTGGACGAGCTCACAGCCCACCTGGTGTTAAGTGGTTACTGGAACCCATAGACATCTACAACGTAAATGCGCCACACACCTTGAGATATAAGTTCTAAGGTCTCAGTATAGTTACAACGGCTACCCCACCCTTCAAACCGAAACGCATTACTGCTTCACGGCAGAAATAGGCGGAGCAGTGGTACCTACCCGTGCGGACTCACAAGAGGTCCTACCATCAGTAAAAGTAAACTTTACAGGAGAGCCATTTAAAGTTTAAAATTTGATAAAAATTATGATATCACAAAACAAAAAACTTCTTCAACATTTCTTCAAAGTTTCAAATTTTGTAAAAAATATCATTACCAAAAAATCTTCTTCAACTATTTTTCAATGGAATAAACTTAATTGAATTTCAATTAAAAACATCGAACTGTTGATGTTAACACCAAATAAAACGGACCTTTAATTACAAAGAGAAATGCCGCGTATTGAACGAAATATCGCTAAAACGAAATAGCCTTTTATTTCACTCCTCGATATTATAATAAACGACATTTTTGCAACTTTACAGGCTAGCCATTTACAGATTAAACATTTGGAAAGAATATCATAACACTTCTTCAGCTATTTCAATGCACTAAGCATATATGAAGTTCAATTAAAAACATCGAACTGTTGATGCTAATATAAATAATACTAAAAAATAGCGCGCTTTTGTTTTTAATACGCTTTTATTAGCTTCATTTTTTTTGTCATGAAGTAATCGCCGGGCTTCCGCCCCCCACTGAGGATGGCGGGCGGGGCATGTCAGAGTCGAACTGACTAAAACCTCCTGTCGCTCAACAATCAACGTCAAAACCTCGCATGAGACAGAACTCATGAAAGGGAAAGGGGGGAAGCGAAGCGTTTAGCGCGGAGCACATCTCTCCTATCACCCTCCCCCTTGGGACGTCAGACCGGCGGTCGTCGGCGCCAGCAGCCAGAACCAGCGTGGGTCGAGGATAGCCGGCTTTCCATCACCCGGATGCTCTTGCGTAAAACGCGTGAGATCTGCCTCCCTGGTCCCCGCTCGATGGCGGCGGGCTTGTGCGTCTCTCACGCGCCCCGCTGCCTCCTTCTGCGAGATGGTGCACTCGCAGAAGTCGAGCATCGCCTTCCACGACTCGTCGTCGCCGAGCATCGTTGCCACAACACGCGGCAACGACAAGTTGTTTCCTATTATTGCGACGAGGTCACGGCGCCACCCCTCCCTTTTTTTTTTGTTATAGCTTTGATGGGTGGACGAGCTCACAGCCCACCTGGTGTGCCATGCGGGGCAGGCGACGAGCGTGTGCTCTGCCGTGTCCAAGTCACAACCACAATGGTGACACTCTGCCGTCGGCTCGGATCCGATCCGGTGCAGGAACTCACCAAAGCAACCATACCCAGTGAACATCTGCGTGAGCCGGAAAGTGAGGCGTCCTCTGTAGCTTCATACGTATGTTAATTGGTAATGGGAATCTTTGAACATGATTTTCACAGAGCAATGATTTCTAGAAAATTGATATAGAGTGGGGCATTTTAAGAAATTGTGAACAAATCAAAACATTTCCTAATGATGTAGAACTATTTTGGGATGAAGTAACTTTACTAAAACGTGGCGATGAAACTCAAATGTTATCACTTCCCTATTCATCCGCTAACGTTGAACGCGTATTTTCAAATATTAATCTTTTGAAAACAAAACAGCGAAATAGGCTGTCTGGTGAATAAATCACTGGTCTATTACATGCAAAACGACTCTTTAATACAGCTAATTGTTATGATTTTGAAATTAATTCGACGATGACTGCAGCTATGGCCAAACAATATTGGTATAAAAAATAATTATTCTTAAATATGATTGTAATAAATTACTCTGTAAGTTTTTTTTTTTTCAATAAATAAACGAATTCGATTGAATATTGTATATTTTTTGACAAATACCGATTTTGGTTACAAAATAGTACAAATATACCGATTTTAGCTGGCAAGTCTACCGATTTCGCTCTATGACGTCCGCGAACACTGCTAAAGAAGTTTCACTTCAAAATATATTTGTCTTAAAGTATCGCAGTTTCAGGGCCCTGACCGCGCCGACCTAATTCATTGACGGGAACGGATTCATTAATCTTTTCGACGTAATTAATTATGGTCATATATATGCCAAGTTCCGGCGAGAGTGTAGTTGTGACCGGAGTTGACCGATACACTTTAAATGTCTCGATAAACAGCTGAGAAGGTAAGGTTACACGAAATATAAAATCTATTAAGTATGCAAAAATTTCCTACTGGTGTTAGGACGTAATTTTTAAGCTATTGCATAGCTTCTATCGCGGGCCTTGAGCGCGGCGACTGAATCCAGAAATTCCGTAACGAAAATAACCTGACACCTCCACTACGCCTACTATGTAGCTCGCGTTCAACACATTCACACGTTGCGCTGGTGTAGTATTTGTGTATAAGCACGCGGCGTGACGTCGCACTGAATGCGCATAATGAAAAGTCTGCCCATCTCTCTCTCACGCGGTCTAGCTTATGAGTGTGAAAGGGACAGTTAATGTTTTGCTTTCGTTAATGTTTATAAATATAGCGTGGTCTTATTTTTATTATTGTTTTAATATTAAATTATTATTGTCTAATTGTAATTGCATAAGTTGATAAAAAATGCTTTGCAATAGCTTTACCGCGGCAGTCCCCGAGTGTCACACGTGTTTTTTTTTGTTTTGTTTATTATATACTAGCGACCCGCTCCGGCTCCGCTCGGGTCTATAACAAAAATTTCAAAGATATTTGACGTAGTTTTATTTTTTTTAATATTAATACGTGAAGCAATAACTTTGTACCCCTTTTTACGAAAATTGCGCGGACTGAAGAGAATGAAATTTCTCACACTTATAGAGAATATAGAGAAGGAGTGCAGAATGCTAATATTTTTTTTTAATTATGCATTAATAATACATTAAATCAATAAAAAAAACATACACACACTACCATGTATTTGACACACACGCATATATTATAGAAAAGACCACAGAATATAATCGGCCACTGTGTTTAGCATTCGTGCATTATGAGAAGGCTTTCGACTCCGTCGAGACTTGGTCTGTTCTGGACTCTCTGCGGCGATGCCAGGTAGACTATCGCTATGTCCAGGTGTTGAAATGCCTCTGCGACTGTGCCACGATGAATGTTCGAGTACAGAATCAGCAGTCTAACCCTATCCAATTACGTAGGGGAGTGAGACAGGGGGATGTAATTTCCCCGAAACTGTTTACTAACAGATTACAGCATTGGAAGATATTATTATGTTTAAGACGCTGAACTGGAAAAAGATGGGCATAAACATTAATGGCCAGTACATCTCACACTTGCGGTTTGCAGATGACATAGTTCTTATGGCGGAATCGTTGCAAGATCTGCAGCAGATGCTGAACGGCTTAGCAGATTCTTCACGACGAATTGGACTCCAACCAAAACCAAAGTGATGTTCAATGGTTACATTAACCCGAGTCCGATCGTCGCGAAGGGCTGCCCGATTGAAGCTGTTGATGAATATTTATACCTCGGGCAGACGCTGCAGATGGGTAAACACAGCTTGGAGAGGGAAGTCAAGAGAAGGATCCAACTGGGCTGGGCGGCGTTCGGCAAACTGCGTGGAGTCTTTTCATCGCACATACCACAGTGCCTGAAAACTAAAGTTTTTAACCAGTGCGTCCTACCGGTAATGACTTACGGAGCCGAAACGTGGACACTCACAGTACGGTTGGTCCGTCAGCTCAAAAGTCGCTCAGCGAGCCATGGAAAGAGCCATGCTCGGAGTTTCTCTGAAGGATAAAATCCGGAATGTGATTATTCGACAGAGAACTAAAGTCATCGACATAGCTCAGAGTCAGCAAGCTGAAGTGACAGTGGGCTGAACATATATGCCGTAGGACTGACGATCGCTGGAGCAGACGGGTTCTCGAGTGGAGACCGCGCAGCGGAAGACGTAACGTGGGACGCCCCCTGGCTAGATGGTGGCCGGCAAGAAGTGGATGAGGAGAGCCGCAGACCGGGCTCAGTGGTGTAGATTGGGAGAGGCCTATGTCCAGCAGTGGACGACTGTGGGCTGTTGTTGATGATGATGATGAAAACGACATTTCGCTTAGTACGCCACGTTTATCTTTGTAATTGCATTTGTGTATTGCATGTGTAGTGCATTTACGTCGTATATGTCTATGGGCTCCAGTAACCACTTAATACCAGATGGGCTGTGAGCTCGTCCACCCATCTAAGCAATAAAAATTAATTAAAAAAGATCTACACAATAAGAGCATTACAAAAAAAATACTAGATAAATTTTCGATTTAGCAATTACATTTAAGTATCGATAAATTAATCGCCGATTGCGTGTGTATTTTCCATAAAAACACACACCAATATAAATACCTTAGATACTGTATTAGGGTCGGCACTTGACCTAATAACACGGTTCGTGTTAAAGTTAAGGATGTCCGTGTCGATTTTTTTAATCGCCATTACGTTATTTTTATGAAGTGGCATAACGGAGTGCAGAATGAGATGATCTTTTGGGACTTTAACCTATTGTATAGCTTTTTTCGCGGGCTTTGAGCGCGACGTCCGAATCAAGAAATTCCGTAACGAAAATAAAACCTAACACCCCCACTCCGCCTACCATGTAGCTCACGTTCAATACATTCACACGCTGGGCTTGTGTAGTGTTTGTGAAAAAGCGCACGGCGTGACGTCGCACTGCATGCGCATCATGAAAAGTCTGCCCATCTCTCTCTCGCGCGGTCTAGCTTATGAGTATGAAGAGGACAGTTAATGTTTTGCTTTTGTTAATGTTTATAAATATAGCGTGGTCTTATTTTGTTATTGTTTTAATATTAAATTATTATTGTCTAATTATAATTGCATAAGTTGATAAAAAATGCTATGCAATAGCTTTACCGCGGCAGTCCCGAGTGCCACACGTGTTTTTTTTTGTGTGTTCATTGTAGGGAGACGAGCGTGCGGTCTGCTATAGTAGGTAGACATCAGCAATGCCTTGAGGTCAGCCAAGACGCTGCTTACCGCTGAATACTCTTCACAAGCTTCGTTTGAAAGACATATTACAGTGTCCGGGAAACGTGGTCAGGGTAGGATCATTCCAGAGCCAGGGTGGTACGTGGCAGAAAAGATCTCTGGAAACGCACTGTGGATGTACGCAGCGGTTTTAGTCAGCATGGAGAACTCTGATGGCAGGCGATGGTAAAAACGACATGGCGGCATCACCTCAAGCAATCCCTCGAAGCATTACCCTGTGAGCCCTGATGGGTGGGAAACACAATTTTACTTATATCCAACACGGGCTTGGCTCGCGTTTCTGTTCAAAGGTTAGGATATCAGTCATAAGCTTGAGAGTTGGCATTGAGCAAGGCATTGAGCTTATAGCTCCCATAATCAATTAAAACCAGTAGAACTGCGTCCTTCTCGTATGACTCTTCATGAGTGAAAAGAAGAAACCTCCACACGTCCCAATGCGTGATCCTCAAAGTTTATTTAGAAAAATAATAATAATAGAGAAACTAAAATATGGTCGTGGTTAAATTAAAAAAATTTGGTTGTCTGTAAAGGCGATGGACAGACAGATAGTTTTACGTGATAACGTCAGTAGCAGAATTATTCGAACTGCTAGCTCTGACGTCACGCGAGAAGAGAGATAAACGTGTCACAAGCCAACGATTGTTATTTTTTTTTTCTACCTAACCTGATAGCCTGGAGAAGCTATTTCAGCGGAACCTTAAGTAGTAGGTGAACTCACGGGGCTCAAACCTGACGACGTTGCTAACACAAACCCTAGCAAAAGCCGTGCATCGCAGAATCTACCACCGGATCGGAAACGCGACCCACTGAGAAGATCCGGCAAGAAACTCAGTGGGCTGTGTCTGAGGGTTAATTTACTCGTCGACTGTTTTCCATTCTTTGCGCAGGATCGGGAATGTAGTTACCGGCGGCCACGATGAGAGGGTTCTCGTGTCGTGCCGCTTTATCGAAGTGGCGCATCGACGCCGACTGCAGATACTTACTGATGGACTCAAGTCCAGGTCATCATGGAGGTTGACGTTCCTGACGAACCACGGGGCTCCGACGGCTATCCTGCAAAAACGGGATTGAATGACTTGGAAAACGCTTGGGCCGCTCGTGCCTCTCTATCGCTTGTTCCGCGCTCTCACTCGCACGCTCAGGCTCAGGCGGAACGTGACACTTTTTCGTGCGTGCAGGCGGTGTTCATTGATTTACTCGTAAGACATTATCACGTCAATTAAAAGAAAACAAAAGAAACTGTAGCGTTCTAAACGGCCCTAGTATTTATGAGTTATTTCAAATAATTCCTAGATACGTTTTATCGACTACTACATAATAGTTGTTTTAAAGTGACGTGTATATATAATTATGTGTGTATACTTATTTATATCTACTTGACCTTCGTTCGGTTTATATTCATGCTGCTTGTTTAATGATAGAACGACGAAGAATCTTGGTAAAACGGGATTTAACTCGACGCGAACTGGTTTTTTCCTTCTAAAATCATTAACTCTATTACTGTGTTACATAATTTGATATTGTATAGATATGTAGTAGCTAAAAAAAACCGGTTAATTAGCAAACCGAACCAACAATTTTTTTTTTCACTCCATTTTATACCGGTCATGTTGGAGCGAAACTATAGAAATTAGTGGTCGCCCAGTGGTCAAAATTCGACCATAATTATTAACTTAAATAAGTTTAAACATTATTATGGTTCTATTGTCAAAGACTTTATGTTATGTGACTTTATGTTTAAGACTTTATTTAGATGGGGGCTCAGAGGGGCTAAGAGGAGTAAGATCCAAAAGTGTCAATAGAAAAAAAATCGATTGTCTGTAAAGTCGGTTTACTGAAGATAGTTGAATGTGACAACGTCCTATGATAATACTAATGGAATGGTTTTTTACTCATCGTGAAATAGTTCTGTTAACTTATTGTTATAGTTTTGTCAATTATAGCATAACCTACAATCGCTGCACTAGCGGACCGATGCTGTTTATTTTAATGATGGAAGCACGAATATTCGACAATGTATCACGGAACATAAAATATATTTAATTACGTTACCTCAGAGCGAGGTAACGCCGCATGAGTCATGTTTTTTCGTGCGTGCAGCCGGCTCCATCGAATTATAAGACGTTGTCACGTCAAAAACAAAAACAATAAATCAATATAATAACTGGATGCAAACTAAAAATTGAGAACCATTACCTCAATCGATATGAAACTTTGCACACGTGCAAAGGGCGACATGAATGTCGTATGAATCGTCTCACGAATTTAATGCTACAATTTAAAATTGCATTTCTTTGCGGGCGAAGCCGCGAGCGCAGCTAGTACGAATACATATATGGAGCGACGGCAAATCACCTATCTCGCTCATTAATCGCGTATTGTTCATGCGAGAAACATTAGTTTGCGATCGTGCTATCGTGACAGGAAGCTTCACCCACGCCTCTTTGTTTTTTATTGCCGGGGGTGGAACCTCCCATGAGGTCCCCGCGCCCAAGGGGGCGCGCGGGGTATGTGGGACTGGTCCGCGACTGCGAACCGGGGGCCCGATTATGTTATTTAGGACCCCAACCACTAAACGACTCAATACCCAACCGTTCTTTTAGGGGAAAACTTTCAAAACATCCGGCAATTCAGACTTAACGCGTAACGACGGTGTTCGCACAACGACTGCGACATTCGTTAAGCATTTTAAACACACAATATCGAACGAGGCCTCGCGTTTCCTGTTCGCGTCAGACAAAGAACAACAGGCGATAAGAGATCACGATGCCCTGGTGTGTTCGAAGCAGGCGAGACAAACATATGCGATGCAATGGAGACAGGAAAGAGAAGGAAATACGAAACCGCACGCTGCGTGAAGGAGACGCAGGCGTTTCCAGTTTGTTTTCACATTTAAAAAAAGAGAAATTGTTTGTCTTTAAAGTCGGTTTACAGACGATAGTTTTACGTGATAACGTCAGTAGCAGAACTATTCGAACTGCTAGCTCTGATGTCACGCGAGAAGAGAGATAAACGTTTCACAAGCCAAAGCTTGGGCCTATCGTGCCTCTCTATCGCTTGTTCCGCGCTCTCGCTTGAACGCTCGGGCTCAGGCGAAACGTGACACCTTTTCGTGCGTGTAACCGTTGTTCAACGATTTATAAGACGTTATCATGCGAAAACGCGCAATTCAACACACAGGATATTTGAGAACGGTGTTACGACTGAGTTATATAAACATCCATCTCTCTTACAACTCTTACAAGCCACCGTTTTCTTTTTTCCACAGGAGAAAATCGCCGGATCCCCATCCGCGCAACGGGTGGGTATGTGGGAACTCCCACTGATTCAAGTGAAGTTCAACTGAATCTCACTAAAAACTCTTGCCGGACTCAGCCGGCCCCGAACCGGGCCGGAGCCCAGTCGGAGTTATTGAGACGGCGGGACAGTGTTTACGCAGAGCATATTACATCCATCCCGCCGTCGCCCAGACGCCGGACCGGCGGCCGCCAGCGACTCGTCCACTGGTTCCCTCGGTCGACGAAGCCAACGTCCTGATGAAATTTGACATTTATCTCTTACGAGCGAACGTCCTGGTTGGTGGTCCTGGAACGTACTGGTGGTAGGACCTCTTTGAGTCCGCACGGTTAGGTACCACCGCCCCGCCTATTTCTGCCGTGAAGCAGTAATGCGTTTCGGTTTGAAGAGTGGGGCAGCCGTTGTGACTATACTGAGACCTTAGAACTATATCTCAAGGTGTGTGGCGCATTTACGTTGTAGATTTCTATGGGCTCCAGTAACCACTTAACACCAAGTGGGCTGTGAGCTAGTCCACACATCTAAGCAATAAAAATAAAAAAAGTCCTAATGAAATTTGACATTTCACTCTTACAAACCAACGTCCTAATGAAACAATTGCATTACTATCGTGTTATTTGATAATTACTATTTAGTTGGATGGGGGCATTTGCGTTTTTGACGTTTACGGGTTCCGATGACCGGTGAGAAAAAAAAAACACGTGTGGCACTCGGGGACTGCCGCGGTAAAGCTATTACATAGCATTTTTTATCGACTTATGCAACTATAATTAGATAATAATAATTTAATATTAAAACATTATTTAAACAATATTAAAACATTATTTTGAAGTCGTCGTGGTCTAATGGATAAGACGTCCGGTGCATTCGTGTTGAAGCGATGCACCGGTGTTCGAATCTCGCAGGCGGGTACCAATTTTTCTAATGAAATACGTACTCAACAAATGTTCACGATTGACTTCCACGGTGAAGGAATAACATCGTGTAATAAAAATGAAACCCGCAAAATTATAATTTGCGTAATTACTGGTGGTAGGACCTCTTGTGAGTCCGCGCGGGTGGGTACCACCACCCTGCCTATTTCTGCCGTGAAGCAGTAATGCGTTTCAGTTTGAAGGGTGGGGCAGCCGTTGTAACTATACTTGAGACCTTAGAACTTGTATCTCAAGGTGGGTGGCGCATTTACGTTGTGGATGTCTATGGGCTCCAGTAACCACTTAACACCAGGTGGGCTGTGAGCTCGTCCACCCATCTAAGCAATAAAAAAAACAATAATAAAATAAATCGAATTTCTTTTATATACCACTAGACTACCGCCGTACTGTATTTTCTCATGCTAAATCATCTAATTTACTAATAAGTAGCTTTTATCTAATTCAGATTCACGACTTAACAACGAATCCCTCATACTAATATTTCAGATGTTTCGAATATTAAAGTAATAAAATGGAATCGCCAATAAAATTGCGTCATAAAGTGTTCATTGATGATATTTTACTCAATATCTTAAAAGTACATAGCGGATACTATAGTGTATAATACTTTGGAAATGACTTAACTATCCAGCTAATAAGCTAAATTTAAAAAAACTTAATAAATACATTACCGGAAAGTGCTGTAAAAGTGAAGGAAGTGTAAAATTTAAACAGAAAATTGTCTGTTTAAAGTCCAAAATTTTAATGCTCATTTACAAGATTACTAATTAGACAGAAAATTCAATTAATATTAACATTAATCAAATTTAAATTGGGAAACACTGAACTACGAACATTAACTCTTCTAAGAGAATATCTTTGAATAACTACCACCAGATGGCGTTGTACACCAAAAACAAACACCAGCATAATGTTTTTCAGAATTCCTTAAAAATATACCAGTAAAAATCATAAAATTTTGAAAACAAATTTCTTTAAATCGTTTTATATCAGTTTACACGTCAATTATTGATGAAAACGATGAAATTATGTAACAATTGACAAAGTTATTAACAAAAAACCTGCATCGCGGTATTAAAGTTCTCAAATATTTCAGTATAATACTTTCAGCTTTGCAATTCTCTCGGAAGGATGTTCGACCAGCCCATACCGTGGACCCCGAAGGTCAAATATTTAGGCGTCACCCTCGACAGAAGGATGACATTCCGCCCTCATATTAAGGCGGTACGCCTCTACCCGATGATATGCTGGTAACGGTAACTACATTCCCGATCCTGCGGACAGAATGGAAAGCAGTCGACGTCGCCCAAAACACGTCATCTCGGATCCTCCCGATCCACTAACGGTGCCCTAGCAAATTAACTCTCAGACACAGCCCACTGAGTTTCTCACCGGATCTTCTCAGTTGTTCGCGTTTCTGATCCGGTGATAGATTCTGCGAAGCACGGCTCTTGCTAGGGTTCGTGTTAGCATCGTCGTCAGGTTTGAGCCCCGTGAGCTCACCTACTAGCCACGGTTACGCTGAAATAGCCTCTCAAGGCTATCAGCATAGGTAGGAAAAAAAAAATCTCTCTGAAGTGTTTTCTTTAGTGTGAAGTTACAACTGCCACGTTTGATACCCCTAAGGGGAGTCTCGTGCAGCGAGTAGCATCACGCATTCGTTGCCAGGTATTGCTCCTTGTAATGTGCGCCGACAGACTATCGCGACGGACTAGACGCGCACTTTCCTCGGGCTGCCTTTGAACCTTACGCGGTTTTAGTTATTTGTTTAGTTATTGTTTCAGTTATTCGGAAGTGGGGGTATCAGGTTATTTTCGTTACGAAATTTCTGGATTCCGCTCTCAAGCCGCGCTCAAGGCCCGCGATAAAATCTATGCAATAGCTTTAAAAGGAAAAATAAACTGAATGACAAGACGCCAAAAATCAAAGAAAGTCGTGACCTAAGTCTTACAGAAATTCTACCGGAGATATACAACTTATATTATTACCACGAATTGTTTGTCAACAAGTCGACATATTTAATTTTACAATTGAACATTTCCGTTTAGAGGCACGCGTAACCACTTGGATCAATCAAGAAATTAATGAAATTGTTTTGTTGAGGGCCGCCATCGAGCCGGGCGCGTTCCTCAACGCACACGACACACAACGAGATACGAGCATGAAGCTGGGGTTCAAGATGAATAAAACCTCACGCCGAAACACTAATTAAATTTAATTATTACGGACATTTAAGAGTAGGACATCGCCATCACAATTAGCTTTCATGACGCTTCGATTATAGCTGTCTTTATGTTTTTTTTTCCCTACCTATGCTGATAGCCTTGAGGCTATTTCAGCTTCTCTTTGACGTGTAGATGAGCTCACGGGGCTCAAACCGGTTGCTAGCACTGGCCACTGACCCACTGAGAAGATCCAGCGAGAAACTGAGTGGGCTGTGTCTATGGGTTAATTCACTCGTCGCAAGCGACGGGTTCGACGAGGGCGGTGACCGGTGCTTGTGGTACCTAAAAGCACCGTTATGGATCGGGGTATTTACGTCGCTTATGCCACACTTTTTATAGTCGTATCGACTACGTTCACTACTTACCAGAACATTCCCGATAAAACCAGATCATTCTAGAATAGTTTCCGTGCAAAATTTAGAAATATGATCCTTGTTATGTTTGAGAATAAGGAAGCATCGGTCTGATTAAGCATTATTTTAATGTACATTGCCTTTTAAATCGTGTAAAATTTAAGGATGCCTTTATGACTGAATTGACCCAAGGGGACCGAAGAAGCCTTTTTGCGGCACACGAAGCGTCAAGTTTGACCGTTTTCTTCGCCGGACCGAGCTTAACCTAAAGCTTAAGACGTTGCAAGCTTTCCGCTCTGAAACCGTGTACTATATTTCTTTGTCGTGTCGCTCTTGTCAAAGCAGTCGTGGTCGTCATTCAGTATCATTACTGTGCCTCATGAGGAATCTCAATCTCTCGGCGAGGAAATGTCTCCATAGAGCGCCTTGTCGTTCAGGGCAGAAGGCACCAGACCGCGTGGAAGGTTGCCCATGCTATGGACCGACCAAGGCAAGTCGGCAATTGGCGGTTGTTTGCATGAGTGTACCAAGCTCACTATGGAAAACATCTGTCAGGGCTTTAATAAGCAAGAATTCCACATATCCACGACTGCTCTGCCAAGAGCAACCGATTATGACGATGACCAAGCTCACCACAAACCGGGAGAAGAGGCGAATGCTCGTGTGCTTAGTGCGAGTTTTTTAACGTTTTCGATAGCGTTAAAGTTAACACAAATTTGTATGCAGTTGGAACAGCGCCCCTAGCGGCAAACGTAAGCAAACGATCCAACTCCATACAAATTTAAGTTAACTTTTACGCTATCGAGAACGTTAAAAACTAGCACTAATCACAGAGAACCCAATAAATCACAGGTTCTAGAACAATGAATAAAAATCAAACTCCAAGCCACCTTCCAGTGGTCTTGCTAGTAGGTCATTTCATTCAATCTAGTACATTAATAACTGCACGCACATATGTACAACTAACTGGCCGCTGTGTGAGTCACGTTGTATGACGTCACGCTGTTATCTCCTGACCTCGAGCACACCCACAAATGGATGGTATTAAACGAAACAGGACCAATACCCATAAGATTAGCAAAATGGTTACCAATTAGATTGGTTGGTAATTTTACGTGATAACGTCACAAAGAAACTTTGATGAAAAATTGCATACTTTTATGAATTGAATTGAATTATTATCAGTTTGTATAATACAAAGAGGGGAGTTGATTAGAAATTACAATTTTTTCGATAAATTAACGCTTTTTTTTATTGCTGCACAACAGGTGGGCTATGGGCAGACCATGTTCGTGTACTAATAACACACCTTCGACCGACCTGCAACGGTAATTAAACCTCCTCAAACTCACGACTCATTAGCACAGTAGGATGAGGCCACGGTGAATCGTAACAATACTGTGATACAGTAGGTAGCCCCTAGCTTTTTGTATTGCTTAGATGGGTGGACGAGCTCACAGCCCACCTGATGTGAAGTAGTCATAGTCAGATACAAGTTCTAGGGTCTCAGTATAGTTACAACGGCTGCCCCGACCTTCAAACCGAAACGCATTAATGCTTCACGGCAGAAACAGGCAGGGTGGTGGTGCCTACCCGTATGGACTCACAAGAGATCCTACCACCAGTTCACAAGAGACCACGCTTAGGCTGATCGTGCCTCCCTATCGCTTGTTCCGCGCTCTCGCTCGCACGCTCAGGCTCAGGCGGAACGTGACAATTTTTCGTGCGCGCAGCCGGTCGTCATCGATTTATAAGATGTTACTACGCGGAAAAAAAAACCTTTACTAAAGTTTGGGAGGTAATCGCTTCACAACACAAGGCAAGAGCCTTTACGATAACGTAAAATGAGAATTAGGAATAACCAGTCAGTACTCCATCATCTAATGAACGATATAAAGAGTGGTTCTTTATCGCGCAAAGCGGTCATTTTTTGACCTACCATCCCCATTAATTGTGGGTCGCGAAATCTGCAGCGTTGATCGCGTTATCGTGTCTTTGACGTAACCGAAATCCGGTCAAGGTTCTTCAGTGGACTGGGCCCTTAGTTATTAAATAAATTAAAAAAAACCTCGCAAATCCGGAAACAATCTTCTAATTGGTATTTCCTGAAACTTTGGCCGTCGTGTGACGTGGATTTATGAGGATTACTTCGATATACAGGTGACCTTCCTATAAGGCGGTATTTTACAACACGGTTCCACTCTAACACAAAAAGAAAAAAATCCCCAAAACCCTCTCTTATAACGCGGTACTTCTACAACACGATAACGAGATTTTTGTTTAAAATCTATAGTAATATTATAAAGCTGAAGAGTTTGTTTGTTTGTTTGGTTGAACGCGCAAATATCAGGAACTTCTGGCCCGATTTGAAAAAAAATTTCAGTGTTTGATAGCCTATTTATTGAGGAAGGCCATAGACTATATAACATCACGCTAAGACCAATACGAGCGGAGCACTAATAACCTCCTCTTGTGAAGTCGGTTAAAAAGCGTGATTTCGGTACCTTAAATAGCTCCTTAACATTCTAATATCCAAAAATATTTTCACCTTCTACGTGAATGAAGTGGCGGGCAATATTTAGTGTTATCCCAAAGTAACTATTCAACACGGACGAAATCGCGCGCAAAAGTTAATGTAAATTTACCGGTCATCGTTCTCGTCGAACCCGTCGCCTTGCGACGAAGGGCTCGGCAGGTAAATTAACCCACAGATACAGCCCACTGAGTTTCTCACCGGATCCTCTCAGTGGGTCGCATTTCTGATCCGGTGGTAGATTCTGCAAAGCACTGCTATTGCTAGGGCCAGTGTTAGCAACACTCCGGTTTGAGCCCCGTAAGCTCACCTATACGTCAAGGAGAAGCTGAAATAGCCTCTCAAGACTATCAGCATAGGTAGGGAAAAAAAAAAAAAAAAGAGAAGGCCTTAGGGATTAAAAACGTAATAAAGGAATAAATGAAGATGGCTCGTTTCTTAATAACAACGTCCAGTAATAATAAACAATTAAATTGTGTCCCATCAAAAGTTTATCGTCGTCTTTAGGTACCAACTTGTTCATTGCGGGGAAGCTTGATAAAATACTATACACGTTTTATTACAACATTCAATATTACTTGTCTGGGTTGGTTTGTGAATGTACCCGACCAGAGAGAGGCTAGATCTGTGTTAATATGTTTTAATACAGATTTTCTATATTAATTTAGTGCGATTGCCCTCTTGAGGGCGTGGGCCCCACGTTGGGAAACACCGGGCTAGATCGTAATGGCCTAAAATTATGACAGAATATTATTAAGGCGACCAATAAGATTTTCCATATACCTCCTTTAGACATAATTGAGAATTACTTTAACGAATTACATTGACCTCTTCTCCTGTTTGCATTTCACTGACGTTTCGAATACATTGCTGGTTTCGTGTTAGCGAACGACTAAGATTTTATTCGTCGGCATTTAGGACCATTAGGCTAACTACCCTCAATTACTTTATTTAAAAAAATACACTTTTCATGTCTTCTAGATTTCTTTTCGAACACAAAGAATATACTCGTACTTATATTAAGGTCTGGTAGGTTGAAAATGAAAATCTAAGTTCATGAGGTCCATAATACGGCTTTTACGTTGTAAATGTCTATGGGCTCTGGTAACTACTCAACACCAGGCTGACTATGAGCTCGCCCACCCATCTACGCAATTAAAAAAATATCTACCCCCTTAATTGCTTTAATAATTAGTACTTGGGCGATTAGTTTTATTTATCTATCCCGAAACCCGATTCGTGGCAACATGAACCCCGTATAATCGCGCCATTCGACGCGAACGCACCGGGTATTACGACTCATTCGGTCAGGGTCGTTACGCAACACTAAGCCGAGAGCGGATTTTTTAAAACAAACGATTTATTGCTGTGTTATTAATAATGTTTATATAACAGAATGAAAAGATTAGATTTATCACGTCGAACGCCAGACTGGATATCGTGTTTAACAACGCAGAGGGGACCGCGACGGGCACCCTGTGACCGTTAATAAATCGGGTCCAGGGAACCGTGTCTGACATTCGACATCTCTGGGACAATAACGAGTGGTCACCTTTTCCGTATGTAGCCAATTATTTTTGAGTTATTTCCTGACACTATTTGCGAAAAAACACCTCAAACGATTTTTGGACGATTTTTTATCCATACATAGGTACAGTCTTAGGGGAAAGCATGGTGTGGACACAATGTAGTATGGTATGGCGTTTAACGTGTTAACAACTATTATACACGGATATTACAATGAACTAATGTCGACTAAAGTCGTCGTGGCCTAAAAGATAAGACGTCCGGTGCATTCGTGTTGAAGCGATGCACCGGTGTTCGAATCCCGCAGGCGGGTACCAATTTTTCTAATGAAATACGTACTCAACAAATGTTTACGATTGACTTCCACGGTGAAGGAATAACATCGTGTAATAAAAGTGAAACCCGCAAAATTATAATTTGCGTAATTACTGGTGGTAAGACCTGTTGTGGGTCCGCGCGGGTGGGTACCACTACCTACCCGTACCACCGCCCTGCCTATTTCTGCCGTGAAGCAGTAATGCGTTTCGGATTGAAGGGTGGGGCAGCCGCTGTAACTATACTGAGACCTTACAACTTATTTCTCAAGGTGAGTGGCGCATTTACGTTGTAGATGTCTATGGGTTCCAGTAACCACTTAACACCAGGTGGGCTGTGAGCTCGTCCACCCATCTAAGCAATAAAAAAAAAGACTACACACCTTCTTCTAGACACAGCCCACTGAGTCTCGCCGGATCTTCTCAGTGGGTCACGAGTCCGATCCGGTGGTAAATTCTGCGAGGCAGTGCTTTGGCTAGGGTTAGTGTTAGCAAATTCTCTCAAGTTGAGCCCGTGAGCTCACCTACCCGTCCGGCCGTAGCTGGAATTGCCGCCTAAGCTCCTAGCGAATAGGTAGGGAAACTAATTATACGCGACGGGGCGTTAGAAGGGGGCGACCAGATAAACCGTGCAGTATTCTAAATGTCTAAAAGAATAACAGCAGAAAACGCGATTTTAGGCAAAAGTAATTTTAATTGTTACCTACGACACGTGAAAACGAAAGAAAAAATATTACATTTTAATAAACATATACTATAAATGGTTGACATTTATAATATTTATATTTAATTTAGATGCCATAAAAAGGAAGATTGAACACACAAGTATAGATGAACTTTTACGATCATTGTATTAGCAATTTAGCCCGGGGACGGAGAAAACAGAAAAGAACCAACCTCCAAAAGACGATTTCAATTAATATTAACATTAACAGAACAAAGACAAGTAATGGAAACATAGAAACTGTGAAGAAGATAAGAATTCAGTCAACGTTGATAAAGTCAATTAATTATACGTGGCATTTTGAAAATATCTCTTTCTAGATTTTCATTCTTAGCGACGGAATATCTATATATTAATACGTGAAGCAAAAACTTTGTATCCTTTTTTATCAAAACTGCGCGGACGGAGGAGTATGAAATTTTCTACACTTATACAGAATATAGAGAAGAAGTGCACAATGCTACTATTTTTTTAAAATAATGCATAAAAGATACATTAAATCAATAAAGAAAACATTACTCACACTACATACCATGTATTTGACGCACACACGCATGCATACTATTTATTGTCAAACTTTTGCTCTTGACGTCTGTTGTCAAATTGAGAATAGATTAAATATTGTTTGTCTTTATTAATATTTTTTTATAGTGTAGCCTTGGCGAAATTTGTGATTATAGAAGTATAAAATAGAATCATAATAGTGTACCAACTTATTACACAATTCCAATTGATTATAGTCGATTTTCGACTACTGCTGGACCTCTAGTTTATACAAATACGTCACTCGGATGTGTTTGTATGTATTTTGTTATGACAACAACTTGGCGGGAATTGCAATATACATGTACGTATACTTACTATTTTAATCATAATCATATCTATTTACAAGCACTCACTATTAACTTTACACGTGTAAATTCATGTAAGCTACCAACATAAGGAAGTAATTTGAATAGAAAAGAAGAAAAAAATGTGTGCAATTCACACGTGGTAGAAGTGAAACCTTCCAAAATTAAAATACAATTATCCTAAACGTCTTAAGTATATGTAAAATTTTGTCATTAGTAAATAATTGTAAGGTAGCGCCCTCTGTGAATTGATATTTTAATTTCACGTATAATCCTAAATTAAAATTCACTACAAGAGCTTTCATACACACGTTAGTATTAAAAAATCTCACAGATGGGGCTGTATTAAATAGTATGTATATTTCTGTCTCATTCTTTGCTGGCTTCATCCTACACATTTTTGTATTTGTGTCTCTTACCTGTCGTTTTTTCCGTTGCATCCGGTTTGAAATCCAACGATTCTAAAGAAGTTTTCACTTCAAAATGTTTGGATTTTTTGGACCGCGGTTAATCCTTCATGTTTGGGCGATTATGGTCCGCGTCTAGTTTAGATGGCAGGAATTTTTCTAATGTTTGAGTATTTTTTTGCTTGGGTCTCTTAGGAGGAAATCGCCGGACCTTCGCTCCTATACTTTGGGAGCGGTTGGCTGGGGTTCAACACTTCTATGTTGAACCCCAGCCTGTGAGCATACCGTATGTAAACCTCATATGAGGCAGAGCTCATCCAAGACGGGTCGAAATGGGGCATATCTCCCCGCTTCCCTGCCCCCACCCCGTCCCTGATCGGTAGGCAACAAAGCCGTAATTACCATCAGCTCTTTAACTAATCTCGCTAATCAAAAAAGAAATTTACGATTTGAACTCGCGTTTCTTTCTTATCTTTTTATTATTTCCGTGGTATACGAATACTTCACAGTATTCGACGAACGACTATAAGGATTATAAGTAAGCTTTAACTATTTATATGATCCGCAAATACATGACATTACTTATACATAACATTTACTTGACTTAACATTGACTTATACATAATAATATATACATACGTATATACTGGTGGTAGGACGTCTTGTTAGCCCGCACGGGTAGGTACCACAGCCCTGTCTATTTCTGCCGTGAAGCCGTAATGCGTTTCGGTTTGAAGGGTTTGGCTTTAATGAAGTTTATGAGCGAATCGTCTACCTATAAGGGCGCTGGAGTCATGGTCCAGACGGCTGGCCGATCCTTCGGCTGGCCGTAGGACCGTCGAGGCGATTCGCCCGGTTCTTGTGAATTGGGTGAATCGTGACAGAGGACGCCTCACTTTCCGGCTCACGCAGGTGCTCACTGGGCATGGTTGCTTCGGTGAGTTCCTGCACCGGATCGGAGCCGAGCTGACGGCAGAGTGCCACCATTGTGGTTGCGACTTGGACACGGCGGAGCACACGCTCGTCGCCTGCCCCGCATGGGAGGGGTGGCGCCGTGTCCTTGTCGCAAAAATAGGAAACGACTTGTCGTTGCCGAGTGTTGTGGTATTAATGCTCGGTGACGACGAGTCGTGGAAGGCGATGCTCGACTTCTGCGAGTGCACCATCTCGCAGAAGGAGGCGGCGGGGCGCGTGCGAGACGCGCAGGCCCGCCGCCGTCGAGCGGGGGCCAGGGAGGCGGATTTCGCCCAAGCCCTGGCCCTCTAAGTGTTTCGGGTCTCTCTCACATGTCGGCCTGGGGACCGGCGAAGGGGACCTAAGAAGACGACGTGCAAGCTGCTCTGCACGCGTTTTATGCAAGAGCGTCCGGGTGATGGAAGGCCGGCTATCCTCAACCCACGCTGGTTCTGACCCAGCGGGGTATTCCGAGGGTAGACCATTCTAACCGGCGCCATCTAGGCGGGCTTCGGATAGCCTGCCGACCGAGAGGACTGGTGGTCGTGGCGCCGACGACCGCCAGTCCGGCGTCCCGAGGGGGAGGGTGATGGGAGAGATGTGCTCCGCACTAAACGCTTCACTTTCCCCCCTTTGCCTTTTCATGAGTTCTGTCTCATGCGAGGTTTGGATGCTGGTTGTTGAGCGACAGGAGGTTTTAGTCGGTTCAACTCCGACATGCCCCGCCCTCCATCCCCAGTGGAGGGCGGAAGTCCGGTGATTTCCTCCTGACAAAAAAAAAAAAAACCTATAAGGGCGATTAAAATAAAATTTTTTGGGTGGGGGCAAATATTTTACTATAATAACTGAGACCTCGAACTCATGTTTCAAGGTTAGTGGCTGCATTTACCTTCATCAAGCAGGCCGTGAGCTCGTCCACCCATCTAAGCAATAAATATATATATATACTAGCGACGCGCCCTCGCTTCGCTTCAGGAACTGTAATTTACTATTGATCTTATTGAATTTTCTATCTTCATCTTTCATAAAATCGCGCATTTGGTTGTTTTTTAAGCTATTAGCATAGCATAGCTTTTATCGCGAGCTTTGAGCGTGGCGACCGAATCAAGAAATTCCGTAATGAAAATAAAACCTAACACCCCCCACTTCGCCTACCATGTAGCTCGCGTTCAACACATTCCCACGATGCGCTTGTGTAGTGTTTGTGAATAAGCGCGCGGCGTGACGTCGCACTGCATGCGCATCATTAAAATGCTGCCCATCTCTCTCTCGCGCGGTTTAGCTTATGAGTGTGAAGAGGATAGTTAATGTTTTGCTTTTGTTAATGTTTATAAATAAAGCGTGGTCTTATTTTATTATTGTTTTAATATTAAATTATTATTGTCTAATTATAATTGAATAAGTTGATAAAAATGCTATGCAATAGCTTTACCGCGGCAGTCCCCGAGTGCCACGCGTGTTTTTTTTTTATTTATATGATTGTATTAATGATTCATTATTTTGACAATAATGGCTTACACATAAAAGATATATGCTGTCCCGGGCTTTTTTTTGTAGGACTATTTAAGATAATCATTTCCATTTTACTTTATATACGTGTACCTACTTACTTGACACTTACATATTGTCGCTATATTTTGGGTAATTCTCACTATATCTTTATAAATTTTAAGCCGTGTGTTATTATGATGTGTAAGCTATATTATTTTGAAGTTCCATCAAAATCCATTCAGTAGTTTTTGCGTAAAAGAGCAACAGAAATACATCCAGACATTCTTACAAACTTATTTTTTTTTTTTTTATTGCTTAGATGTGTTGACGAGCTCACAGCCCACCTGGTGTTAAGTGGTTACTGGAGCCCATACACATCTACAACGTAAATGCGCCACCCACCCCGAGATATAAGTTGTAAGGTCTCAGTATAGTTACAACGGCTGCCCCACCCTTCAAACCGAAACGCATTACTGCTTCACGGCAGAAATAGACAGGGCGGTGGTACCTACCCGCGCGGACTCACAACAGGTCCTACCACCAGTAAAACGAGAAACATACTTTTAGAGTGTCCAAATGTTTCTTTCTTCGTGACCACACTGCCTCATCAATTAGCATATGTTCCCAAATATGATATTATCATGACATTATCGTGACATTATCACGTATACGTGAACTCGGGCGGTTGACATTAAATTCAGCGTCATTAACTGACATTCAGACGGAGTTGTGTAGAGAAACGATACAAATTATCGCTAACCCTTTGATTTCCATGTAGGTCACTGGTGGCCTATGCGGCGCACTGAAGTAATTATGTCGATTTACCGTTACTAAGACACCTGGATTGCCTAATTTTGTCTTAATTTCTTTGAAAATGTACGTTTCAGTCTTTTAAAGTATTTCAGAAATAGATTCATTCAGATCCGGCCAGAAACTCATGTAGCTGTGTCAGTCCATAGACACAGCTTTGATGACGACAAGTTCGACGAGGGTGGTGACCTGTGCTTGAGAGACTTAAAAGCACCGAGAGTGAAGTCGGGGGATCCAACCAACCTTTTTTTATTTGTCTCAGTAATGGCGGCTTTGCATTATCCCATCGCGGTCCAATAAGGCGCATCCATCTACAGCTAAACTCCTTTCGATTCGACTAAGCTCTGCTCTTGCTAGGGCTAGAGTTCGCGAGTCCTCCCAGATTTAGCCTCGTTAGCTTACCAACCCGTCTGCGCGTAGCTGTAATAGCACCATAGGCTATTAACGATTAGGTCGAAGAAACAAAAAACCAACGACTTTTATTTAATTTTACGTTATATCGCCCACTTTCGTTACTTAGCAACTACATGTAAATGCACTCATAAGACCTTTAACTGTTTACAAAAACAAAAAAACAAGTCAGGGTCATTCTTTCCTTGTTTGTCATTGAATCAGTGGTCGAGATAATTAATTCTACTTTTACGGCGGTCCGCCTATAAGAAAACTGCGTTCGTAACGCCGACAAACTAGCTTCTTCTTGTCCTTATCTGAGGTAGGATTTCCTCCTATCATACTGCATAGGGACGAATACCCGCTCAGGCGGGGGGCTGACCCCGGAGAGCGGACGTCGGGTGAGGGAGTACAAGGGGGAGTCGTTTCGGGAGACGGGAGTCGTCGAGGGTAGGGCCCTAAAAGCATCCTAGGGCCCGCGGTCTGCTCCCAACATGGGCAGACCGTCAAGTCCTACATACCTCGCGTGTCCCCTAGGCGCGGACACCCCGGATGAGGTTCGGTCCCCTGCTCGACTGAAGAAAAAGGTAGTGCCGCCCAATCGCAGCTCTAGACTAACTCTTTTGAGACTTCGAGTTATATTCAATACTGATATTCAGCATTGATATGATATGCAGCGATATTCACGTTCAATACGTCAAGCACGAAAATCTATCGAATTCGTTATGTTAATGTATCGAGTCTTCGATACGAAAACGGATCATAATTAGAAGGTAGTACTCGATAGCGAGTCTTCCGAGATTTACGTTACCGTATCACAAAACGATTTGCGTGATCTCGATTATGAGTGTAAGTTTAGAGTTTCAGGAACGCGACGATTCGATTGCGAAACAAAAGTAAGTTAATTCATTCGTGCTTCTGAAATTAATTCTTTTTACGGACGGTAGGGGGCGCTGTTTAAATCCTATACCTTTTTTTTCTTTCTTGCTAGCGATACGAATACTTTTTTGATAGTCATTTGTGCTCACCCCTATGATGACAATAGGCAGCGGTAAGAAGCCAATTACAGATATTTAATTATGTAATCGCGAACACCTTCCTTATTTATATTACCTTGGTTTTTTTTCCCTATTTATAAATATTAGTGCACCGCGTGTAATTTGTTTTCAAATGATTCTTGTTCAATGATGGTTCTCTGGAAGCGATCGCTCTTAGCGATAATAAGATCGCCAATTGTACTTTTTTGTATTTAATGGGTTTTTTTTTTGGTTTTTTTTCTCTCTGGTAAAGGGCTATTCCCGCTACGCGCAGACGGGCAGGTGAGGTCACGGGCTCAACCTTAAAGAATTTGCTAACACCGGCCCTAGCAAGAGCGAAGTTTCGCCAAAACTACCACCGGGTCGGAATCGCGAACCGCTAAGAAGAACCGGCGAGAAACTCGTTCGTATTCGTTGAAGTCGACAAAACTACATCATCAGTTATTTCAGTACGAATATTTCAATGGAAAATCATGATTTTCATCTTTACGTCGCTAACTGGCTCGAGGCCAGAAATTCGAACGGGTGCCGAAAAAAATACACATGCATACATATTACTATACCGTCGAACTAAACTAAAGCGCAACGTTTCCAAATATAAAACGGCACTAAATCGCTTAACTTTTTAGTTTTGTCTTCATACCCAATAATTAACCTTTGTGGTAAATTGCGGGTAGTTAGAGCAAGTCTGAAAGTGGCACCAGTGACAGAGAAGCTGAGAAGTGCGTCTTTGAGATGGTATGGACATGTGATGAGACGAAATGAGAATGAGGTTGGTAAGAGAGTGTTAACTATGAATGTGGAAAGATATAGAGGAAGAGGTAGACCTAAGAAGAAATGGATGGATTGCGTGAAATATGATATGTGTAAGAGGGGACTGAGCGAAGAAATGGTATATAATAGAAGAGTATGAAAAGAGAAAACATGTTGCGCCGACCCCAGGTGACTGGGAGAAGGGCAGGAGAATGATGTTAAAATTGCAGGTAGTATTAACATTGGCCAATTATTATTCACGAAGCCAAGGATCACACACAGGAGATGGAGGGAAATCGTAAGAGAGAATATGATGCAGCGGTTCGGAGTCACGTCCTTTAGTAATGAGGATAGAAACGTAACGAGGAGGATTAATAATGGCTAAGCTTATTCTGAGCACGCACGGGTAGGTACCCCCACCCTGCCTGCCTATTTCTGCGGCGAAGCAGTAAAGCTTTCCTGCTGCAATTGATTTTTTTTTTCACAAATCCTATACATATATCAAGGATCCAATAAAATAAATCATTAAAAACAAGCTTCGATAGTAGGCCGATATTATAAAATAAAAACAATTTCCTTGTCGCGTGATATCAGGTCAAAATGATAAAATTATTGTAACGCCATCGGTCCTTGATTCGTGTGCTAATTTCCAAGTTAATCCGACTTCTTAAAGTCGATGAAAATTAGTTTGAAAAATTTCGTGTTATATAGATATGTAGATAGACACGATATAGGCAAAGAAGGGCCTATTAAGAAACCGATGTTTCATTGCGATTATGGTCCTGGGGTACCCCGCTGGTACATAGGGCCCTCACAAGTTGTCTCCACTTGAGCCTGTCTTGTGCTTGCTCCTTAACATCGCTCCAGGTAAGGCCGGCAGTCCTCATCTAGCTCTCCACGGTGCGTCGCCAAGTGTGTACAGGACGACCAGGTCTTCTACCACGCGGTTGCCACTCAAAACCTGTCGATGCGGCGCTGAATGTATCCTATCCAGCACATTTGCTGGTAGCCTAGGTGGCTATACCAGCTACGCCCAGACTGATATGTGAGCTCACGGGCTCAACCTGAGAGAATTTGCTAACACCATTTCTAATAAGAGCAATGCTTCGCAGAATCTAAAGTCGGCCATTTTCGAGGGGCAATGTTTTGGGAGTTTGGTTACACACAGTCCAGAGTATGGTAGATGGTAAATATTTGAGCGACTCCCTTAGAAGATTCCACATTAATAAAGAATAAGTACGATTATTTATCCGAGTTTTTTTTTTTTTTTTATTGCTTAGATGTGTGGACGAGCTCACAGTCCACCTGGTGTTAAGTGGTTACTGGAGTCCATAGACATCTACAACGTAAATGCGCCACACACCTTGAGATATAGTTCTAAGGTCTCAGTATAGTTACAACGGCTGCCCCGCCCTTCAAACCGAAACGCATTACTCTTCACACGGCAGAAATATGCGGGGCGGTGGTACCTACCCATGCGGACTCACAAAAGGTCCTACCACCAGTAAAAGTCACCAGCTTCTCGTGGTAGGTATCATTTCAATTACTTACCACCCAAATTATTCGCTAATTTGACGGTAGGACGTAAAACTGAATCGCACTGAAACTGATATCACGGAAATTCGCACATTCTGAAAAATAAACTAATTAAACGCGCCTCTAGATTAACCTGATTTGAAAAATGTTTTGATTTACATTGATTTCCAGATCACCCATTCATTAATCTAAATTTACTGACTAATTATGTAATTTCTTAAAAATTAAAGTGTAAATTTATTTTTTATTTATCAAAAATTAAAAAATAACTGAGTTACAACCCTAACACAATCGAGTTCTACAATTTGTAATCTTTTTAATTAAGTTTCGAAACAATTCAGTGGGATTTAGATAGCACTCAACAATTCTAAATACTACTTTATCTTTTTTTAATTAGTCTTAGCCCGCTGTAAAGATTAAAACGTATTCCATTAATGTCTTAAATCTCTAGTCAATGTCATTGACAATGTTTAATTTTCAACTAGATTAATGATTGTCGCGGCATAAGCATAGCAACATCAGTTATTCACTAAGCTTTAGACTTTTAGATTCTCAAGATGGTCCTTCGAACTGTATTAAAATACACATCTCCTATTCACGAACAGTAGAATTAATTCAGAAGTATTCTATCTCATTTTCTTGCACTCTAAATTCTATTAATGTATATGTTTGTCTCTTTGAGTTGAATAAATTTTCACTCACACACGACAGACTAACCTTGATGTCTAAATGAATGAAAAGAAAAGTAATCGATCTGTCACATAGTGATTGAGTGGATGGATACACCATATTTATAGACACTTAAAGAAATCAGTGACGTTACTGGAATTATTCCTTATGTATTTGATAATCTATATATTAATACACCAAGAAAAAACTTTGTATCCCTTTTTACAAAAATTGCGCGGACGGAGGAATATGAAATTTTCCACACTTATAGAGAATATAGAGAAGAAGTGCACAATGCTAATATTTTTTTTAAATAATGCATAAGAGGTACATAAAATCAATAAAGAAAACATTACACACACTACATACCATGTATTTGACGCACACACGCATGCATACTATTTATTGTCAAACTTTTGTTCTTGACGTCTGTTGTCAAATTGAGAATAGATTAAATATTGTTTGTCTTTGTTAATATTTTTTATAGTGTAGTCTTGGCGAAATTTGTGATTATAGAAGTATAAAATACAATCATAAGTGTACAAACTTACAATTCCAATTAATTATAGTCGAATTTCGACTACTACGGGACCTCTAGTAAAATAAAATAGTTTATAAGAAATCATTTGAGCATGTGTTTTTTCGATCATTTAAAATCATTATAACAAATGTTCCCATTTAAATCAATTGAGATAAAAGTGAACAGCAGGCGTGTACCAATTTTTCTAATGAAATACGTACTCGACAAAGGTTCACAATTGACTTCCACGATGAAGGAATAACGTCGTGTAATAAAAATCAAACCCGCAAAATTATAATTTGCGTAATTACTGGTGGTAGGACCTCTTGCGAGTCCGCGCGGATGGGTACCACCTTTCTGCCGTGAAGCAGTAATGCGTTTCGGTTTGAAGGGTGGGGCAGCCGTTGTAACTATACTGAGACCCTTAGAACTTATATCTCAAGGTGGGTGGCGCATTTACGTTGTGGATTTCTATGAGCTCCAGTAACCACTTAACACCAGGTGGGCTGTGAGCTCGTCCACCCACCTAAGCAATAAAAATAAATAAAAATAAAAACCGAATTTATACTGCTTATTTTTTATATATATAATATAATAGGTAAAAAAATACATACAGGCATAGTTGAGATGTTTCGTTCAGAAAAATTACTCTCCTATTTGTACTGGCTTCTAGTCTCGATTTTTTCCCCAACTTATTATCTACCGGGTTATATGAGAGTTACCTGTATGTGTAAAGTCTGTATCTCACAAATCCAAAAAGAATGGCATTAAAATAAATACATGTGTATTAAATTAGAATCATGTGACTGGCTATTTTAAATAGAGTTGTTAAAATGAAAGTTAGTTTTATCAATGAATACTTTTTTTTTGTTTTTAGAACGAAGTTCCTTATGGGACGATGCGAAGGGGTACCCTAACCGGGAAAAAACGTCCGTAACGTAAGATTTTTATTAGTAATTCACACAGGGTATGACTTAACTTTGTAATAACGTACAAAAAATAACATATTTTTATTATATATTTTTTTATAAATTATTGTGAATAAAATAAAGTTGATAACTTTGTATAGTTTTTTTTTATCAATAAAAAAATCATAATAAAAAATGTATATCCGAATAATTATTTTCTTTATACCTCGAATAGAACTTAAAATCGATATTTTTATAATAAGGAACTTCGTTCTTATCCGGTGTCCCACGACACCACACATCTTTTTGTATTAAATGATTTCATTTTAATAAATGTATCGAACATCGTAATATGTTAGCTCCATCAAATATTCCAAAAAGAGCCACAGTTCTGGTCACATGGTCTATTAAAAAATTCTTCTTATATATTGACATGACAACATAAACTATTTAAGAAATTACTAGTGGCAGCTCTATAACCATTCATTAGTATCTCAATCCACTAACGGTGCTTTTAGGTGCCTCAAGCACCTAAAACTCATGTCTCTAGGTGGATGGCGCTATTAAGATTGCCAATATGTATAGGCTGAAGTCCCTATTTAACACCTGGTGCAGCCATCGTAAACAATAAACAAAAAGACGAGATTAAAATATGAATCGTACAGAAATTTTCCAACTCTTACGACTAGAAAACATTTGCAATACACAAGATAGTGTCTTGTTTTCATACAGTCATCAACCTTATTGGATTACCCATTTATACATATCTGAATACAGCTAGTGAAGTGTGCAGTATATAGAAACTGAAATGATTCACCGTTTCACGTGCAAGATAACGTTATTGTGTCATTATTATTTATTATAGTCACTTCGGGTCTCTTTACTGGGCAATCATTGGTTTTACTATAATCCGATCGCTACCAAATTGCACGGGATCATCTACTGTGCCAATCTAAAGATTTCCTAAGAATTTCATCAAAATCGGTGTAGCCATTTCAGAGTTTATAGGGAAGATACATACACATACACAGTGACATTTACTTATGTAGAGTCATGTTGCAATTACCATTGTTCTCAGCTAAAGCAACATTATGTTGCTAATTGAATGATAACCAAGTGAATATATCATACTTTGTCATGTGTAAATTGCCAATTGTAATTTGTACACTCAGTACTCCTGGATGGTGGTACCATGCTAAGTGGATTCTATAATACACCACAATTGATTACACACAATTATATCTTTTGATGGATTAATTTACAGTTAAATTTACATGCTTAATATGATTTATTTGAGGTGTCTGTTTGAAACAAAGAACTGTAAGAGATATTTTTTAAAATAGCTTAAGTTAGTTTATCATTGGATAAACCAATAAATTTTTGTTCAGACAAAGGAAAATTCTTTGTTAGTTGTTAAAGCGTTCTATAGTTTTTTTGTGTAGATTTCAATTGTAAATACAGGACCGGGAGCTTTGTGGGAAGTCTTAAAATATCCATTTCCAAGGTCCCAGTTAGTACTTTTCCGCGAAAATGTTTAAAATCAACTAAAACTACATAGTGTAACTGAAAAACTGTGCCGTTTCAAAGGTTATAACATAAACTTGATTCCGTGTATTTCGAGCTAGCCGTCGCGTTAGACAGAAATGGCATACCACGGCCAGAAAGTTTGAAACATGAAATCATTCGAACAAATGTTCCTAACGTTTCATTTTGAATATTTTCCGTAAATGAAGTCGCGTTACCGTTTTAAAATAAGCTACGTGATTTCTTAGTAATTTTGAGACGAGCACTTTGTTTGCAATATAAATAAAACTTACCTATTTTGAAGAGCGATTGACGTCAAATTTCAACAAAAATTATTACGTACACAAAAACACTTCATCGGTCACTTTCTTACGTCACGGCGTTTTTTAAAATTTTAAATTAAATAACACGTCAAATAAATATTTGATTTGCTTAAATATTTTATGTTTGTTACATTAGAAACACGTCAATGCTCGCCCCTATTTTGTACACATGTGATTGATAAGAATGATATTTTGTTGAACTTAATGAAATGAGCTAAATGAATGACAGCTGAGAAACGTCAAACAAAACATAGAGTTGTCGGACGGTTAACGGATTCCCTCCTCTCCGAGCTCGATGCTAAATTTTTCATCACTTTTAATCACTGCTAATATCCGTACTAAGTTTTGGGTGTCAGACATATAAATTAAACAGACTAACTTTATTTACACTCTGATTTAATCTACCAATTTTACATTGATGCGTCTTATTCAACTACTCCCTTCTGTTTTTTTTTTTTTTTTTTTCCTACCTAAGCTGATAGCCTTGAGAGGCTATTTCAGCGGAACCTTAACTAGTAGGTGAGCTCACGGGGCTCAAACCTGACGACGTTGCTAACACGAGCCCTAGCAAGAGCCGTGCTTCGCAGAATCTACCACCGGATGGGAAACGCGACCCACTGACAAGATCCGGCGAGAAACTCCGTGGGCTGTGTCTGAGGGTTAATTTACTCGTCGAACCCGTCGCTTGCGACGAAGGGCTGTGCTGTGCGGTGACCGGTGCTTGAGGTACCTAAAAGCACCGTTAGTGGATCGGGAGGATCCGAAATGACGTGTTTGGGGCGACGTCGACTGTTTTCCATTCTTTCCGCAGGATCGGGAATGTAGTTACTGGCGCGGCGGCCACGATGAGAGGGTTCTCGTGTCGTGCCGCTTTATCGAAGTGGCCACCCTTCTGACCGCCTGCATTCTCTTTTAAATATGTCTCAGCCGGCTATCCCCTCTTGACCGGTCACGTGGCTTAGTCACGTGACTTTAAAAGCAGTCAATTAATATTGAGCAACTAATAAACAATAATATTTAAATGTTTTGCAATACAAACCTCATATTTAATAATAATTCTTAAGATAGGTATACAGGACTTTATATAATAATATTAATATAAATAATCATAAACCTTACATAAGGCACATTACGAGTCTCGTTTAATATTATGATATGGTTACACAAAACCAAAAAAAGTAGAGTCTGTAAAATGATTATGACTAAAAAAAAGTTGGGAGCATTGATATGTGTCCATTTTTTGGGATGATGAAGTTACTGGTCACCATCCTCGTTCCTTTCCATCTTCATCAGGACGGGTGGGCGAGATCGAGGTTTCAACCAAGAGCTCCGCAAACTTTGCTAACAACTGCCCCTCAAAGGTAACAGCTAACAGCTCAAAGGCAGCTGCTTCAATGCCTGGTAACTTTAAAACATAATAAGAATGGCAATAGTAATTAAAAGTCCTAAAAATAAGATTAATATAAGAGATAATAAATATAAAAGAAAGATAAGATAGGTTTAGGAAGCGACCCCGAGGGACCTGGGCGGGCCCCCCGGCGCGCACTCTGCGTGGCCGGGGGCTCCGTCTGTGGGGGAGTTTTGCTGGACTTCCACCGGGCGCGTCCGTAGGTGGCGGATAACGGGATCCTCTGGGAACAGTCCCACTCCCAGGGGTATCGTCCGGTCTTTTTCGTTGCAAGGATTTCTAGGTGTTAGGTAGGTAGGCTAGGTGTAGGAGTAGGGTAGCCTAGTTAGGCTTTGCAACGAAAGAGATCGGATGACGCGGACCAAAACCAGCAGGGGGAGTTGCGGGCTCTCCACGCCCTTCACTCGCTGAAGGGTGCTCCTCCTGGAGACGCTCGGGCTCCCTCTCTTGTCCCCTTTCTTCCCCCTTTTTTGTTTTTTTTTTTCGGGTCACGTCCGACCTGTTTCGGACGTAACCCATGGGTGGTGGTGGGCCACTTTTGGCCTGCCCTTCGATGGAGAAGTGAGCCGGCGTTGCTTACGCATCTTCCGGCCGCTGGTCGCCATGTCCCCGGCTTCGGCTACAGGGGCACGCCCTCCAGAGGGGGGTACCGGTATACCGGCGTGGCTTCGTCGTTGTTGCTCTTTTGAGCGTCGGGCGGTGGTCTGCCGTGTTGCTTGTTGCACTCGGCGGGCCGCCGGCCAACCCGTAATCCTCACCGCGTGGGGGACGGGGGCCGCTGCCGCGAGGCACGGGGCTGCGAGGACGTAAACCTCTTTAAAAAATGCCCCAATCCTAAGCTCTGGTGCCCGGCGATGGGATGAATGGCTGGAGGGAGTCCAGTCCCGAGGGTACCAACCAGACCCCAGGGGACCGACCCCTGGTTAATCAAAAAGGAATAATGAAAATGGCACTTGTTAAAGATTTATTACCCCAGGAGGGTACCTCCCGCTCTGCGGGGGGAGAATCCCTCCGTGCGGTCGAGCGATCGGCCGCACGGTGCCCCACCGTTTCTGGGGGGGGCAAACAATGCCAAGATGTAGGGGGCGACAGCACGGGTCGCGTAAGGGACAGAGTCCCCACCGTGCGCCTCGAGCGCTGTGAGAGCTTGATCTCGCTGTACTCGGCGCGGAGCTCCGCAAGGGGCGACGCATCTAGTGGGCGGGAGACGCCAGCTCTGTTTGCTGATTGTGTTCGGCAGCGGACTCGGCGGAAGCGGAAGTCGGCTCGTCAGCCGGCGTCCTCCGCTCCGTCCGACTCCTCGGAGGGTGAGCCTGCCAGCGCCAAATACATGGCGTTGGCGGAAGGGCCGGCGGCTGCTGCGGCGCCGCCCGCCACTGATTGTGAAGATAGTCTTCCTCGCGGACTGGCTGCTGCCTCCTCGGCGCATTCCAGGGCCGCCTGCCGTGAGGCAAGAGGAAAAATTAAAATAGGAGAGGTCGAGCGCCTGGAGCGCTCCCTAACGGAGGTGGGTCCCTATGACCACCTCCGAGCATTCGAAATAGTGAAGGACATGGTCGCCACCATAGCTACAAAATCGGCCAAGGGATTAAAGGGCGACTACGTGCGTGCCATGAAGTCGGCAGCCGCCACCTTGGCAGAGCGCATGGAAAAGATAGTAAGCCGCACAACAAATGAAGAAACAATGGACCAACGCAAGGAGCTGGATCTGATGCACGCCCGCCTCGAGCAAGTGTCAGAAGAGAATGGCCATCTTCGGGCGGAGAACGGTCAGCTCCGCGTCGACATGGCCGAGCTGCGAACAATGGTTGCCGATCTCATCGAGCGGCAACGCAGCTCGGCCCCTGTCCCTTCTCCGCCCGAAGCGGAAGGCCTCACTGAGGTCGAGGAGCTGAGGCGGCAGCTCCTTATACAGGAGACAAGGAGCTCGACCGTTGAGCGCGCAAGACCGCCCCTCGCTCACGAGGCGAAAGATGGTGCCCCTGTGCCGGCACCTCGAAAGACCAAAGGAGCGGCTACTATTAAAACATACGCGGGACCGAAGAAAGCTGTGGCACCCGAGACACGGTCGGCCACTTCTGCCGCTGTTCCGGCTGGGACTCCTACAACCGGAGCGTCTACGTCTGCAGCTACGGGGGCAACAAGATCCGCCCCCCCAAAGAAATCGGCGTCTACTCCTGCCCCGTCCCAGCCTGCGAAGATGGGGCCTGGCAGGAGCAGAGAAAAAAGGAAGGAGAGGACCAATGCCGCCAAACCGGCCCCGACCCCCCAGCTCCGCCCACTGCCCCCCGCCCCGGCCAACATGAATGAGGCCTGGACGACGGTGGTGCGGCGAGGGCCCAAAAAGGTAGCGGCGCCTGCCGCGCCGCGCCCCAAGCCCGCCCCTGCGGCCACCGCTCCCCGCCAAGAGGGTCGAGCGGAGCCGAGGGGCCGACCTGGACGAAGGAGGCCGCGCGCCCCGCGGTCGGCTGCAGTAGTCGTGGAGCTGCTGCCGGCCGCTAAAGGACGGGGCATCACCTACCACGAGGTGATGACCCAGGCGCGCGGCGGCGTGAATGTGGACGCCCTCGGCGTGGAGGGGGGCATCAAGGTCCGGCAGACGGCCAACGGGGCTCGTCTTATAGAGTGCCCCGGCCCCAACACAAACGCCGCGGCCGAAAAATTGGCAGCCCGGCTGAGGGAGATCCTGCCGGACCCCGAGGTGGTGCGCATCGCGCGGCCCGTGAAGATGGGAGAAGTAAAAATCACGGGCCTCGACGAGTGCGCCACAAAGGAGGAGGTCGCCTCGGCCATCGCGTCGCAGGGCAACTGCGCCCTCGCTGACGTCAAAGTCGGGGAGCTCCGGGCAACCTACTCTGGTACCCGGACGGCGTGGGCGCGTTGCCCCATCGCAACGGCGAATCTCCTGGCCACCCCTCCACAGGGTCGGCCTTCCGACAGCCCAGGAAGGCTGCGCGTGGGCTGGGTAGTGGCCCACGTGCAGCTGCAGGATGCCAGGCCGTGGCGCTGTCTTCGGTGCTTCGGCACCGGCCACGGCCTCGCCAAGTGCCCCTCGACCGTGGACCGCAGCGGCTTGTGTTTCCGCTGCGGCCAACCGGGGCACAAGGCAGCCTCCTGCACCACAGCCGCGCCGCACTGCGTCTTGTGCGACGCGGCCAAAAGGAAGGCCGACCACCGGGCCGGGGGCCCGGCGTGTAAGTCCGCCCCCTCCTCTACCAAAACGAGGAGGGGCGGCAAGAAAAATAAAAAGAAGGAGAGGCCGGCTGCAATAAGGGCAGCCGGCGAGTCAGTTCCCGCCGCGGCACCAGACGAGCCGCAGGGCGGGACAGACGAGGGAGCGATGGACGTAGCCCCGTAATGGGTTGCGTCCACCGCTTCCTCCAGTGCAATTTGAACCACTCCGCCAGGGCACAGGATCTCCTCGTCCACACCATGGCGGAGTGGTCAATCGACGTCGCTGTCGCCGCGGAGCCGTATTTCGTCCCCACCGACCAGGACTGCTGGATAGGGGACGTCGACGGCTCCGTGGCCATTATATTACGACAGTCCGCGGCGTTACCCCCCTTGGATATGGTGGCCAGGGGACCCGGGTACGTCGCGGCTAGGATCGACGGGACCGTCGTGATCGGGGCGTACTTTTCTCCGAACAGGAGCCTCGCCGAGTTCGAGCGGTTTCTGGGCGGGCTCGAGGTGCTCTTGCACCGCTTCGGGTCCCGCCCTGTCATCGTCGCGGGGGACCTCAATGCCAAGTGTACGGCTTGGGGCTCCCCCCGTACGGATTCGCGAGGCGAGGCTCTTTCGGAGTGGGCGATCGCGACCGGCCTCTGTCTTCTAAACAGAGGTACGGTCGCGACTTGCGTGCGGTGGAACGGGGAATCTCACGTGGACGTGACGTTCGCGTCCCCGTCCGCCGTGCGCCGCACCCGCGGCTGGCGCGTACTCGAGGGGGCGGAGACGCTCTCGGACCACAGATACGTCCGATTCGAGCTCTCCGCCTCCTCCTTGTCGTCGTCAGCCGCGGGCGCCCGCGGCGAGGAGGAGCTCCCGCAAGGTGCGCCCCGTTCGTTCCCCAGGTGCGCCTTGAAACGGATGAACAAGGAGTTGCTGATGGAGGCGGCCGCTGTTGCTGCGTGGGCGCCAAAACCCGCGCGGCTCGCGGACGTGGATGCGGAGGTCGACTGGTTCCGGGGCACCATGGCAAACATTTGCGATGCCGCTATGCCCCGGGTCGGCCCCCGAGCACCACGTGGGGGTGCGTTCTGGTGGTCGCCCGAGATCGCAAGACTCCGCGAGGAGTGCGTGAGGGCGCGCCGCCGGAGCGCACGCCACCGCCGCCGCCGTCGTCGCGACGCTGCGTTCGCGGAGACGGCGGCCCAGCTGCACGCTGACTGTCGTCAAAAGCAGACGGCGCTGCAGCTGGCCATCGGCGAGGCCAAGAAGCAGAGCATGAAGACTCTCCTGGAGTCGCTCGACGAAGATCCCTGGGGGCGCCCATACAAGATGGTTCGCAGGAAACTGCAACCGTGGGCGCTCCCGGTGACCGAGCGGCTCCAGCCTCGGCAGCTGCGGGAAATTGTTGCGGCACTGTTCCCGCCGGCAGCGGGGGGGGACTTTGAGCCCCCCCAGATGGACGCCACGTGGGGCACGCCTCCGCGTCGCCCCAGCGTTCCCGCTGCCGAGGAGCCCCCTCCCCCTATCACGGGGGCGGAGATCCATGCGGCCGTGTCCAGAATGAGAGCGAAGGACGCGGCCCCCGGCCCTGACGGCGTTCACGGCCGGGTCTGGAGCTTGGCCTTCGAGGCCCTAGGGGACCGGCTCGGGGGGCTTTTCGAAGCGTGCCTCGAGTCGGGACGGTTCCCGTCGAAATGGAAGACGGGCAGACTGGTCCTTCTGCGGAAGGACGGGCGCCCCGCGGACTCACCCGCAGGCTATCGCCCCATCGTGTTGCTGGACGAAGCGGGCAAGATGCTCGAGAGAATCGTCGCGGCCCGCATCGTCCGGCACCTGACCGAGACGGGTCCCGATCTTTCGGCGGAGCAATACGGCTTCAGAGAGGGCCGCTCGACTATCGACGCAATTCTGCGCGTGCGGGCCCTCTCCGATGAAGCCGTATCCCGGGGCGGGGTGGCGATGGCGTTATCCTTAGATGTAAGGAATGCCTTCAACACCCTGCCCTGGTCGGTGATCGCGGGGGCGCTGGAGTATCACGGCGTCCTCGCATACCTCCGCCGACTGATCGGCTCCTATCTCGAGGGCAGGTCGATCCAGTGCATCGGACACGGTGGGGCGATGTACCGCTTCCCCGTCGAGCGCGGTGTTCCGCAGGGGTCCGTCCCCCCCTGCTGTGGAACATCGGCTACGACTGGGTCCTGCGGGGCGTCATTCGGGGACCCCTCCCCGGGCTGAGCGTAATCTGTTACGCCGACGACACGTTGGTCGTGGCTCCGGGGAGGGACTACCGGGAGTCTGCCCGTCTGGCGTGCGCAGGCGTGGCACACGTCGTCACTAGGATCCGACGGTTGGGGCTCGAGGTGGCGCTCGACAAAACCCAGGCCCTGCTCTTTCACGGGCCGGGACGAACGCCGCCTGTGGGTGCCCACCTCGTGATCGGAGGCGTCCGCGTCGGGGTCGGGGTGACCGGTCTTCGGTACCGCGGCCTCGAACTGGACGGTCGGTGGAACTTCCGCGCTCACTTTGAGAAGTTGGGCCCTCGGCTGATGGCAACGGCCGGCTCTTTGAGCCGGCTCCTTCCAAACGTCGGGGGTCCCGATCAGGTGGCGCGCCGCCTCTACATGGGGGTGGTGCGGTCGATGGCACTATACGGCGCGCCCGTATGGTGCCACGCCCTGACCCGCCAGAACGTCGCCGCGCTGCGACGTCCGCAGCGCGCGATCGCGGTCAGGGCGATCCGAGGATACCGCACCGTCTCCTTCGAGGCGGCGTGCTTGCTCGCCGGGGCGCCACCCTGGGACCTGGAGGCGGAGGCGCTCGCTGCCGATTACCGGTGGCGTAGCGACCTCCGCTCTAGGGGGGAAGGGCGTCCCGGCGAAGGAGTAGTTCGAGCGCGGAGGCTCCAATCTCGGCGGTCCGTGCTGGAGGCGTGGTCTCGCCGCTTGGCGGACCCGTCGGCCGGCCTCCGTACCGTCGAGGCGGTCCGTCCGGTCCTCGCGGACTGGGTGGGCCGCGACCGCGGATGCCTCACCTTCCGGCTGACGCAGATGTTGACCGGCCATGGGTGTTTTGGCCGGTACCTCTTTAAGATAGCCGGAAGGGAACCGACGGCGCAGTGCCACCACTGCGCGGACCGCGACGAGGAAGACACAGCGGAACATACATTGGCGCGTTGCTCTGGATTCGACGAGCAACGCGCCGCCCTCGTCGCGGTCATAGGTGAGGACCTCTCGCTGCCGCGCGTCGTGGCTACGATGCTCGGCAGCGACGCGTCCTGGAAGGCGATGCTCGACTTCTGCGAGTCCACCATCTCGCAGAAGGAGGCGGCGGAGCGAGAGAGGGAGAGCTCTTCCCTTTCCGCACCGATCCGTCGCCGTCGAGCCGGGGGCCGGAGGCGGGAATACGCCCGCACGTCCCGGCCCCTGTAGGTGGCGGCCTCCCCCCGGTGAAGGTCAAGGGGCGACCTGAGGGGGTGAGGCCGCGCGGCGCGCTACCAGCACTCTAGCGCGCTGCCGTGGAGTGAATAGAGCGACCGGTCGACGGTGTATCGCGTCCCGACCCGGCAGGCTGGTTCTGGTCCAGCGGGGTATTCCGGGACACCAGCGGCACCGTCTGGGCGGCCCGACGGGCTGCCGTACCGAGACGGCCGACGTTTCAGAGCCTTCGATTCGCCTCGAAGGCTCCGTCGGCTGGGCGTCCTTGGGGTGAGCCGCGCCGTCTGGTTGTAGTGTTGACCGCGGTAGCCCCCCTACCTCATCCGGGTTCTGACCTCGGAGGGGATCGGACGTCGGGTGTAAGAGTGCAGGGGAGTCGTTTAGTGGGTGGGTCCTAAAATCCTTGGGCCCGCGGTCTGCTCACAACACCATGCAGATCGTTGAGTCTCACATACCCCGCGCGCCCCTTTTGCGCGGGGACCTCGTAGGAGGTTCGGCCCTCTACCCGAAAAAAAAAAAAAAAAAAAAAAAAAAGGTTTAGGAAGCGACAAAAAGTGATAGACAATATATTTAGGATTCAGAAGAAAAACCATTTAAAAAAAATAACAATGATTAGGACACATTACAGAGACTTAAAACAATGACTCACGCAAACCATGTCCACGGCTACCTTCTCTCACGAACGATCGAAATGATTGAAGAATTACTGGTGGCCCGTAGGCCTTTCCAGTTTCACCAGGACATGTGGGCGAGCAAAGGCTCAGCCAGGAGGGGTGGGATTTGCTAACAGCTACCCGAGCGCCTCCGAAGGAGACCTAACAGCTAAAGAGCAGCTGCTTCGCGAATGAATCTACTACCGGATCGGAATCGCGACCCGCTGAGAAGATCCGGCGAGAAACTCAGCGAGCTGATTCATGGGTTAGGTTGCACGGCGAACTCTTTGTCGAGTTCAACGAGTACGGTTACCGGGGTCCCTAAGCCTGCTCTTAGTGTTAGATCTGAAGGCGTCTAGTGCAAAGGTTATTGGATCTGATGGATCCGTAAGGACGTGTCTAGGGCGTCGACGGTGACTGGCTCCTGCGTGATCCGGATTCGGGGAGTAGTCAGCGGCGGCAACGATAAGGCGATTATCATGACGCATAGCCTTATCGAAGTACCGTTCCGACGCTGACTTCATATATTTCTGGATGAATGTTTCGAGCAAAGGCGTTGCTATTTATAGGCACTGTACCCTCAACATTATTATAAAATTCGTGTTTCCTAAATTAACACTTACACCCGTATCTTTAGTCGTTTACACGAGCTTAACTCGACTCGACTCAACCTCCAACACGCGTTTTGGTATGATTAGTCGTAAAAATAAACTCCACTCAAACGTCCTTGGAAAAATTTCCTAACCGGAGTGAAGTAAGCGAACTGTCAAGTCAAGGTACGTCGCGACGTACCTTAAACGTTCCTCAAGGCTGGTTTTCTATCAATGTCCAAATAGTATGTGGACCGCAAATGGAAATATATGATATTGTTGTGCAATGGCCTGGATCTGTGCATGATTCCCGCATATTTAGATAATTTAAGTTTGATAATATTTATTAATAAAGTAAATAGTTCGAGGTTAGACATTTGAAACTCTTTATTTTATTTACCTACATAAGAGACATATTTTGCTTACTACCTGATAAATAAAGTCAATGCGATTATAAGTTTTATTTATATAATAATAAACTGGTGGTTGTGGAAAAGCACTTCAACAACACGATGCAACCAAAATCACACAAAAGCGGCGAATAAAAATACAAAGCCGGATCCGAAATCTAAAATAATAATAGGTTAGAAAATAAATAATACACTTTCAGATTTACCGCACGCACACATATTTACCAAAAACTCAGCAATCAAAACATCAAACAAGTTCATCTAGTGTCAAACAGACACTGAAGTAGGAAACAGACAGCGGCAGCTTGAATTTGACATTAAACAATGACCATAGACTACAGAACTCTATGGGTTTGATGCTAGCTTGATCAAATGTTCATCATTATTACCTCACTCGAGGACAGTTGAGGAATATTGTAATGATCGACTAAAAATACCAAACTCGAGTAAGTTTGGAGGGAATTCTCGAGCATTATCGGATGAGTTAAGAGTGGAGGACTATTTTACGAAACGTCTAAAGATACGGGCACAAAACGCGCATTGGAGGTTGAGTCGAGTCGAGTGAAGCTCGTGTGAACGACTAAAGATACGGGGGTTAGTTCGGCAGCGTTTGCGGTAAAAAAAATACGAACGTATACTAATGAAGATACGGCACGTCTGGTTTATTTTAGTTATTTTCATAGTGTTATGACCTATGGCATTTTGCTATGGGGCAATGCTGCCGATGTCCTCCTGCAGAAGAGGGCTATTCGTGCTATTTATAATATGAACCCGAGGGAATGCTTGAGGGACAAGTTTAAGGAAATCAAAATTCTAACTTTAGCGTCCCAATACATTTTTGAAAATTTATTCTACGTGCGTAAAAACATTGATGAATTCCCTAGAGTCTGCGATTTGCCTAATGTGAACAAATATAGGCTTGCGTTGCCGGCGGCTCGAATTAAGAAAGCAACTCTTTTAGGGGGCTGGGTGTACAACTTTTCAACAAGATCCCACTAAACGTTCAATTACTACCTGTTCGTAGATTTAAGCAAACTGTCAAGGAACGTTTGTGCAACAAGGAATATTATAAGGTTAAGGATTATTTACTAGATGGCACTACGTGGGAATGAGGCGTTCGCTCCTGGCCTTTTCATTTTTCATTATTATAATTTTTTATTAATTTTTTTTTATTGTATTTTTTGACTTGTTTTTCCGTTTATTGAAAATATTTACACTTAAAAAAAAATTTTTTTTTGAGAAAAACAAAAAAAGCCCGCTGTGTTTTTTTCGCCGGTTCTTCTCAGGACTGTGGCTTTTTTTTGGAACCGGTGGTAGAGTTAACATTGTTATTTATATTTTGACATTCAACAAGTGTGTTATACTGACATCAAAGTTGAAATAAATGATTTTGAATTTGAATTTGAATAGGTTTCATACTTCAGAGGGTAGAGCTAAGGAGAACCGTCTCTGTGTCTGAAAAAATGTCCGTTAAAATCTGCTAAATAAGAGTGGCGCTACAGTAGTAAACGGGTAAATTTAAAAAAAGGCGCTGAAAGTTATTAGAACAAGATAGAGAAATAAAAAAAGACGAAAGAACTGTAAGCACTACAAAATCACAAAAAGTATTTTATTTAAAGCTGATAAGAAAATGCAATCGATGCCTCCACGTTTTACCACAGCAATATTTTTTTTCTTTATTCTTTATTGTACACATATTTAATACAATATCATAATTGCGAAAATTTATAATGTTTATAAGGTTTTAATGACGCAATTAGTTTGGACTACGTAAACATGTGAGGTCTTTATTACCTACACTGTCACTAACTACTCTAGTCATTAAATATATTAAATTTCCTAACTCAGCATACTTCAATCAGTTAACAACTGCTCAATTCATATCATACCCTGTGCCTATGCTAGCGCCATTCTGGAGAATTTTTGAACTGTTATTTAGTGGTGAAAGTGGGACACTTTTTCAAGCTTCTTACCTCTACCCTCCATAATTTCGCTAAAGCAGGTACAGACAAGCCGTTCATAATCAAATCTGTATCTCAATATATTATGAGATATTTACTTGATAAAATACAAAACTTATTTTATTTTTTTGTTTTCATTTTGGTACATTACGAAAATAATAGTTTGAGAGCATTAGTAACGTGACGCTCCGAAATTTCCTGACCATTTTGATGTTAGATGAAAAAAATATATAGAAAAACCTTTGTCGCTACTTAGTTCTATTGCTATCGAGGTTTGTTGATAAGTACAATAAGGTTTGGTGTTTAGACTTTCGAATGTTTCAAAGCAAATCATTGGTTTTTGTTAGGTATGTAAGCATCGGCGGCTGCGTCCGCCGTCAATATAATAAAGTAGTGCGTAAACAACCAGCTTTGTCATTACACGCGTCCTCGGACACACTACTGGCGACGAGCTTTACGTATACCCACACGTGACGAAAAAAAAATGTTCGGGACGTCTTCTTTAAGTGTTTTGTCGAGTTTTGATCATCAAAATCAAGATTGGAAGACATATAAAAGTAGATTGCAGCAATGGTGCATAGCTAACGGCATCGATGAGCAGTCTGATAAAGCCGGAATCAAGAGAAGAGCAGTACTCCTCAGCGCACTCACAGAGAGTACCTACCAGCTCGCAAGCAACTTAGCGTTACCCGACGATATTGCGACAAAGAGCTATGAAAGCATTTTAGGTATTTTAGATGAACACTTTATTCCAAAGCGGTGCGGATACGCAGAGCGGTATAATTTTTACGCAGCGATGCAGCAAAATGGTGAAACTCATGGGCAATGGGCCGCACGCTTGCGAGGTCTGGCCGCACACTGCGCTTCCAAAAACCTAGAAGAATCTCTGCTAGATAAATTCGTCATGGGAATGTTGCGAGGACCCGAGCGAGAAAGGCTTTTTGCACAAGAAATCAGAGAGCTGACGTTGAGTAAAGCTGTGGAGCTGGCAGAGAGCGTGCGGTGCGCACGAGAAGGTGCAGCTGCAGCGGTAGTGCCGGAAACATCCGGTCGGGAAGGCGTTTTCAAGATTGCCCAACAAGCAAAAGGGAGCGCGGACCGAACAGCCGGCGAAAAATGCTTAGTATGTGGTTACAAAAATCACAAAACGTCAGAGTGCCGATTTTCTAAATTTAAGTGCAGAATATGTGATCGTAAAGGTCATCTCCGTAGAATGTGCCCCAGGAACAAAGTGAAGCACTTGGAGCAAGGTAACGACGATGACGAGGGCGATGACGGTGAGTTTTTGAAAAATATAAGTTGTCCAAATGGTGAGCCTTTGTACGAGACCGTGTGTTTAGAAGGTCGTAAATTTAGATGCGAAATTGACAGTGGTTCCCCTGTGTCTGTTATATCCGAAAAGACATACAAGCGTTGGTTTTCCGGGGTTCCGTTGTCACCACCAGCGAAAAAATTATTTACGTATGATGGGGGTACCTTGAACATAATAGGGGTGCTTAATATGAATGTCGAGTATTTGAAACACTTAGCGTTATTGAGTATCTACGTTGTTCGGGATGGGGGACCTCCCTTACTAGGCCGCGACTTTATGCGTGAATTTAAATTAGAACTCATTTCAACCATTGGTTATTGCAAAAACGTTGATGTTACTACGGTAATGGAACTGACAAAACTATTTCCAAAGTTATTTTCAAACGAACTAGGTTGCTTTAACAAATTCGAGATCAGTTTAACATTAAAAGATAACGCGAAACCGGTTTTTATAAAGTCGCGACCGGTACCTTTTGCATTAAAAGATAGAATTAATGCAGAACTCGAACGGTTGGTTTCCTTGGATATTTTAGAACCAGTAAAGTACTCAGACTATGCCTCACCAATAGTCCCGGTTCTAAAAAATGACGGCAGCGTTCGTATTTGTGCGGATTATTCTTGTACAATCAACAAACAACTACTCGTGGAGAGATATCCTCTACCATCGGTTCAAGAACTGTTTACTAAACTTCATAACGGTGAGGAGTACAGTAAGCTAGACTTGTCTATGGCGTATATGCAATTTAGAATTAATAAAAAATCACAAAAATTAACATGCATTAACACCCCGCGTGGCCTATTTAATTATACTCGGTTAGTGTTCGGTTTGTCGAGCGCGCCGGCTATCTTTCAACGGGCCATGGAATCGTTGGTAGGGGACATGGAGGGCGTGTATTGTTACTTGGACGACCTGGTACTCACTGCTGAAAATAGGGTTCTGCACGAACGAAAATTAAAAGAAGTTTTGTGTCGTCTACAGGATGCGGGCTTGACCCTGCGTAAGGACAAGTGCGCATTTTTCCAAAACGAAGTATCATACTTAGGCTACACCATAGATAAAAACGGGATAAGAAAAAACCCCGACAAAGTAAAAGCAATTTAGATGCCGCTATTCCAAAAAATTTAAACGAGCTACAATCATTTTTAGGGCTTATAAACTACTATAGGAATTTTGTCCCAAACGCATCGTCTATATTAAGCCCATTACACTTCTTATTACAAAAAGGCGTCAAATGGCATTGGAACTATGAGCAAGACGCGGCTTTCACTTGCGTAAAGAAAATGTTAGCATCGGAACAGGTGTTAGCACATTTTATTACTGATGCAAAAACAATCGTGACTGTAGATGCGTCCCCGGTCGGGTTAGGTGCTATCCTGTCACAGGAGGATCGGAACGGGGTCGAGAGACCGGTGTCGTACGCATCTCGCTCGCTAACGCCTGCAGAAAAAAAATATTCACAAATCCAAAAGGAGGCGACAAAAAGTTCCACCAATTCCTTTATGGTAGGTCGGAACCTTTTACTTTGCGTACGGACCATAAGCCGCTTACGGTAATTTTCGGAAATAATAGAGGTATACCAGAAGTAACAGCTAATCGATTACAACGTTATGCAATATTCTTAAGCGCATATAACTATAATATAGAATATGTAAACAGCGCATCGAACACAGCTGACTTCTTATCGCGGGCCCTACCCGTAGCAAAACCGGGTTCCGAAGGTGAGGAAGGCGTGCGGGACGAGGTAGCAGCGTACGAGCATATCAGTTTCGCAGTGGAGGGATGCCTGCCAGTCACGAGGCAAGATCTGCAGCGAGAGACGGCGTGCGACCCCATACTAAAGAGCGTAGCTAAGTATGTAGCTAACGGCTGGCCACGTAAGTTATCGATGCTATCAAATCAGAGTCTTAAGCCTTATTACTTATGTCGAAACGATATCGCACTAGAAAATGGTATTCTCATGCGTGGTCACAAAGTAATTATTCCACAAAGTGTACGCGGCAGAATATTGGAAGAACTACACAGCTCGCACTTTGGTATCGTTAAAATGAAGGCAGACGCTCGCAGTAGATTGTGGGTTCCGGGTATAGACGCTGAGCTAGAGAAACTGGCAGGGACGTGCCGGGTGTGCGCACAACTGCGCCCGTCACCACCGCGCGCGGCCCTTGCACCTTGGCCCTATCCTGATGCCGCTTTTCATAGGATTCATTTAGATTTTTTCGGTCCATTAAATAACAAAGTTTACTTAATAATAGTAGATGCATACTCTAAGTGGATAGAATGCTATGACATGAATAGCAATAGCTCCTCTAAAGCCGTAATCGCGAAATTATGCGAATTCATGTCAAGGTTTGGGGTACCTAAAACTATAGTGAGTGACAACGGAACCGCTTTTGCTTCCCAGGAGTTTAGCAATTTTTGTATGTTAAATGACATAACACAATTATTTTCTCCAGTATACCATCCGTCGAGTACCTAATGGACAGGCGGAATCATTTGTTAAAATTGTTAAAAAAGGTATCAAAACTATTTTTTCGTCTGGGTGTAGAACTGATGAAATTCCGATACGATTAGCGAAATTCCTTTTTGATTACCGTAATTCGGTAAATAGTACCACGGGAACGTCTCCGGCTCAGTTGGTTTTTGGTCATCCACTCCGCTCGCGGTTAGACTTGTTAACGGTAAACACATCGCCCTCGCAATCCGAGTTACCCTTGCTAATCAGTAACAAACAGTCCTCACAGGCTAAGAATTATGGTGGCAAAATTACCAGAGACTTAGAGCCGGGGGAACAAGTATGGTTCAAACAATATATTAATAAGTCGAAAAGTTACTGGGCAAAAGGGGTTGTGATAAAAAAGACAGGCAAAGTTATGTACGACATCAGTTTTCCAGATCAAAATAAGATTATTAAAAGGCATAAAAATCAACTATACGTGTTTAAAGGGGAGAGTGGACCTTCAGAAAACTCTCACACATTCAACGTATGGGATATACCAGATCCACGGAACAGCGACTGCGGGAGCGAGGCAACAACAGCTGGATCTAAAGGGGCTTTAGTGACAGCAACAGGATCAGCTCCACCAGCAGAAGTAGGGTCATCGTCATCATCGCATACCTGCCAGCCAGCAGGAACGACGCAGTCTGTGGAAGCGGAGACTATGGGCAGTGCTGACCAAGATCAAATTACTGCCACTATAAGCCCACAATCAGCAGAGCCCGTAACTCCCACCAGCTGCTCACCTTCCAGTGGAAGAAATAGCCCACAGTTTAGTACGCCACAGCCAATATCACCGACACTAGATAAGCCGGCTCCCGGCCGACCACGCCGGAATAAGCCACCCATTGATTTCAGGAAGTTCTTTTAGGATAAGGGGGACATTTGGGAGGGAGAAATTGTTAGGTATGTAAGCATCGGCGGCTGCGTCCGCCGTCAATATAATAAAGTAGTGCGTAAACAACCAGCTTTGTCATTACACGCGTCCTCGGACACACTAGTTTTCAAGCTTTGTTAGACTTGAACAATGGCAACTAAGCACTCTTTAACAATTGCATTATTAATTACAGCTTATGAAATAACAGAATCGAATACGCGAGTTTATCATCATTCAAATCATATAAACGAAAGAGATGTGAGAAATAAGTTTTTAGTCGATCGAAAAAAAAACCTGATCACAAAAAAAATAATTAAGATCCTTGACCAATATTTACATCACGATGTCGAAGAATTAGATGGAATATTACATTTTAAAGTCGATCACAATAAAGACATAAATAAAATAAATGCAATCGAAAACGAATTTAAGGATATAATTAAGATGAAAGGCGTAAAGTGTGCGTATAAAAGAGACGCTTACTGGAGAACGTGGCGGACAATAACTAATTCAACAGGAGAAATACAAATTGTATGCTATAAATGTCAAAACTATTTGAAAAAAACTTGTCCTAAATGTCATAGCGGAGGAGTTTGGGTGAGTTGATCCTTTGTAGAGGACTCAGTAATTGTTTTAGGCTTGCACTGGGGAATTTAATATAGTATAGTGAATAAGCATCATCATTATCAGCCTAGACATCAAGAAGTGGAGGTAGATTCCCGAAGTTCACTACAATAACCTGTAAAAATATGTCAAACTGTAATTTTTGGTGCATACATAACATATGATTTGATACTATGCGGTTATTGTTCCCCATCACATCTGCATTACCACTACCGACTTAAGACATCAGGTATCAGTTTCAATTTCAACAGAACGCAAGAATGCTTTGGGACAAATTTAACATCCTCACGTAGAAAGATGTAGCGACTAGGAGATGTATGGAAATGGTAGTGCAAGGTAGAGGGGGAACAGGCCGACCGAAGAAGACATGGATGGAGTGTGTGAATGACGATATGAGAGAGAGAGAGGAGTGAGTGTTGAGATGACGGCTAATAGAAGAGAATGGAATAGAAAAATTCGCTGTGCCAAACCCACCTAGCGGGATAAGGTGGAGACAAAGAAGAAGATAACATCCTCACTCTTCATTTTACCAACGAACCGATCAAATGTTAGCATTACGCAAATAAATTATACAGTAATATAAACCAAATTAGTTGAGAAAAGCTGATGGTCGAAAGTTGATGGAAAGAGCCATGCTTGGAGCTTCTGTGAAAAATAAAACAAGATATGAAGCTCTACGATAGAGAAAGTAATCGATATAGCAACAAGCAGAGAAGCAAAAAGCTGAATGCGTTAGAACCGAATATCGCTGGAACAGACCGATTCTTAAGTGAAAACGGCGCACCGGAAAATGTAGTGGGGGATGCCCTCTGGCCAGGTCGAGCGATGACTTACAAAGGATGGTGAGAAATGGATGAGGAGAACCCAAAGCTGGGCTCTCTGATGTAAATTGGAAAAAACTTATGTCTTGCAGTGGACGATTGATAATGATAATGATTTAATACTAGCTGACCCGGCAGACTACCTAGTGCATCAATCGATAAATAAAAGACCTAAACTTTTGTATTTTCATATTTATCTACCTTTTAAACCTTCTCTGGACTTCCGCAAATAATTCAAGATCAAAATTAGCCAAATCGGTCCAGCCGTTTTCGAGTTTTAGCGAGACTAACGAACAGCAATTCATTTTTATATATATAGATAGATTTGCATAAAAACATCAGACAGAACATTTTATTTAAATAACACTTCAAAACAAGTTTAATCATCTAATACAATCACATTTATTACCCAAATTCCGACGTAAATACGTGTTATCGTATAATATCAGACGATTTGTCATTTCGGTCTACGTGGCACGTCTCTAAAGTTTCAATTATTTCTTTGATAATGCAGATTATAGATGAAAGTTCGCCGCCTTGTCCTTATGAAATATTTTCCGTTGAAGATGATAGTAAAATATGCGCACACAATATATTAAAACAATACAACGATTCAACGAAGGAATGTCCCCTATACATCAAGATTACAGACGTCAGTTCTTCGTGTGATAATCCGATAACAACAAAATGGATCGTGACTAGAGATTACGGAAGCCTCTCGGAACAGTTTCCGGTTGTCATCTGTAATGGCCGAGAATATTGTGAATTTTCGACCTTGTACACTGTGAGTATGGTCTCCGCTTAAAAAATTAGATTCGTTCGTAGTCTAGACCTAATAGCTGGGAGCAGAGTTTGCCTCTGCTATTTACAACCACAATTAATTTCCAAATTTAATTTGTCTCTCGTAACATCCGACTCCGAAACCAATTCTAATTCACTGTGTTTGATAAGGACTGTGAACATCTTCAAAGCGAATCAAATGATCATCGGTAAGCCACAACTTAGATGCACACTTGACACTGCCGATGTCTTTAAGAGAAGGCGGTACCTTGGCATCAATGTGCATAATGAGAGTTTTTTAACGTCCTCGATAGCGTAAAAGTTAACTCAAATTTGTATGCAGTTGGAACAGCGCCCCTAAGCGGCAAACGGGAGCAAACGTTCCAACTCCATACAAAATTGAGTTAACTTTTACGCTATCGAGAACGTTAAACCACTCGCACTAAGCATACAAGTCCATCGTCCGCTGTCTGAATCTAAGGTAATAAAAAAAATGGTGCGCGTGCAAACTTGGTGCACGTGAAAAAGGAGTGAAACTTCTTTTGCGATGTGTAGTATTGTTATTACGCATTTCAAAATAGCAATTAGTAGCCGCCTGCAGGATTCGAACTAATTTATGTGTATTATCTATGATTCGAAGACCAGTGTGCTTAGTGAGAGTTTTTTAACGTTCGCGATAGCGTAAAAATTAGCCCAATTTTGTATGCAGTTGGAACAGCGCCCCTAGCGGCAAACATAAGCAAATTATCCCATTCCATACAAATATGAGTTAACTTTTATGCTATCGAGAACGTTTAAAAACTCGCACTAAGCACACGGCTCAGTCGCATCGCTCGATGCAAATACATCGGCCGTCTCATTTTTTAGGCCGTGACGACTTCGAATTAAATTTTTAAATTCGTTCTAGATCACCCCCAAACATATTTCATTTAAAATAATAAACGAAATGAACGAAATAATATTATCAAGAATAATGAATAATGGCGGGCTGAACTACGTTTGCGTCAACGACTGCGGCAGACTAGATCCGAGCACGAAAAAAGTCATCAAGCAAGAAAAACCTTACAGTTTCGATCTTTTCCAAAATGTCGGACAAAAGAACAAGCGGGAAAACGAAGCGTGGGCGCCATTTGACAATTTTGATACCAACGTTTTTAATTACGAAAATTATTTAGGCCTCCACGGATACGTCCAGGAATCCAAAGAGAAACCAAAAGAAATTAAATCACATTGTAAGGAATTAGTTAATGAAAATTTGAATTAAAATTTAAGTATTTTTTTTGTTTTTTTTATTTTTTTATTTAGTCATTGCAGCTAGGCACATACTTATTGCGTTGTGTGACAAAAAGATCGATGAGGACAGTTACTATTAGAAATTATTGTAAGATATTTTTTTAACTCAACCGTAAGCAATCAAAATAGGAGTTACTACTTTATTTGATTACGGTTTTGTTTTCGTAATAAACGCATGAACGTAATGAACGGAGATTACGTTTATTCGCGCCAGATTTTATCCCAGGATTTGTAAACGGAGTAAAATGTCCCTTCAGAACAAGATGACACTTTACAAAACTTGAATATGCCCTGTTAAGACATACGCAAGTGTGGTCTTTGCTCACGCCATAGATTATACACTTAATGCTCACGCGGCCAGCACTCACAACTTCGCCTAAATTACGTTGAGTTATTACCATTGAAGTTCCCTGTGCGATATAAGGGCGTCGCACACGGGCCACCGGCCACAACCACAAAACGCCGCCACCGGAATATTTCCTGAATTTTCATACACTTTATATGTAGCGTGTGGCGAGTCAATCGTTAACCACGTGCGGCGAGTCCTTAAGTGATGTATGAAAACAACAGGAAATAGGTCGGTAGCTGCGTTTTGTGGTTGTGACTGGTGGCCCGTGTGCGGCGACACTTAGAAATATAAGCGTATTATCTATGTATGCTATGTCGATGTCACCGTAATAGCTGACTTTTTGGCGGGAACGCCAGGGGTGAAGTTGTGTGATTTGTTTTATTTTGTTTATGTAATGTTTCTTTAAGTTTAAATGTGTGGTTAAACGATGATTTATTAACTTTTTAGTATCTGTGAAAGTGCACAAATGTGGGAAAATGAAACAAAGCTGCTGGACGTAACTTCTCGGGATCCTTCAAAAAGTCAACTGAAAAAATCTCAGTAAATCACCACCATTTTACTGATATTATATTTAATCTCATATCATCTCATTTAATTTCATCCCAGTTAATTAATGTTTCAAATTAATCATCTTCATTTCATTTTACTCCATAATATTATCATTTTTCATTAAAATAAGACAACCTAGTCTTAGTTACCAGGTCATAAAATCCCTTAAAAAATACTATCAACTATAAAAAAAGTTTATTGAAATAAAGATACAGTATGTAGTTGGCTCCATAGATTATACACTTAACGTTTGAGGTTGGCCCAGTGATTTCTCTAAAATATTAACACGTTAACTGACATGTAGGTTACCGGTGCCCTACGTGGCGCACTGAAGTGATTATATCGATTTCTCTCTTCGATTTTTTTTAATAAGACGTCGGAATATCTAGTAAACTCTGGGAAATACGAATCTGAACGACACTGAGAATGAATTTATTTCTAAAAGACCTAAAAGACTAAAACAAAACATTAACGAACAAAAGGAAAAGTTAGGCAATCCTCAGGTGCCTTAGTAACAGTAAATCGACATAATTACTTCAGTGCGCCACGTAGGGCACCGGTGACCTACCCGATAGTCAACGTCTTATGAAAATTCCTAAAGTATTTTTTGTCATGGCACACTTTTATAGATCTCAAAATTTAACCGCCCACAAAATTAAATTTAAAAGTCATTTCCTTACCTATACGCTGTATAGAAAAGTATAAAATCACAAAATTGTCGCGGCAGTGCTTTATGCCGGCCACTCACATGCGCGCAAACATTTGTACATTGTACGAATGTTCGCGCGCATGTGAAGGGCCGTCAGACATTAATTCGCAAACTTAGCGGTTGTGCAAATGGGTTCGGTATTCAATTTGCGAACCCGTTTGCGCTTCCTCCTACACGTTTACGATTGTCTCACAAATTTCTCTTCTTTTTTAATTCGTCAATAGAACATTGAAGAGAAAAAGAGTTTTTAATTCTTTCCTAGGCGTCATTAACGGCCATTCTGTTGTTATGGGATTTCTTTTGAGGGTACCATATGGTCGATTCATTTTGCAGGAGTTCAGTGAACTCCATCAGCTTGGTGTTGTTCTAATCCATGATGAAGGTATGGTACACAGTAGGCGTCACAGACTATGAAAATGGCGAACCGTCCGTTACCTTCGCAATTGTGGGCGCAACTGGTCACACGAATGTGTGGGAGACTACGCGAAGGATCGGGGTTCGCACGCTTTGATGTCCGTTAAAAAACCGATACAGCTTGGAAAACCGCGAATGCAGCTAAAACTTTGCATAATCATTTGCAAATGTCGTCCTACACTTATGAGTTTGCGTATTCGTGCGAATGTGAGTGACCGGTATTAGAATCACCGAGTTAGCCATATGACGATCGATATAAAAAATAATTGAATTTAAAAAATAACACTATACGCTAATTTTTAATTAACCGCTAAGAAGTTTTAACATCTTTAAGGCCACTTGTTGTATACTAAACACATAGAATACTTTAATATAAAAACAATATCTTACCAATAACTATAGCTACATGCGAGTCTTTTTATTTCGATTATAACATTATTTATTTATCTATCAAAGTAACATTTAAACCCTAAGGATGTAAGAAAATCAGTCTCAAAGTCACTATAAAGCACTACTTTACTAGTGATGGGGCATTTTGCACAGGTAGGTATTATTACTAGAGATGAAACGGATAGTGGTTTAGCCGGACACCGGATACCGAATATTCGGCCCTTTCGGAAATTTTCGTGCACGTTCGGGTGTTGTCGCACGTGAACGGAGATCGCGACGACTGGGTATGACACGATTTGGTATTCATGCACCACGATTTGCCACTTGTTAATTTCGAGTATTAACTAATTACGAATTAGACAAACTAATTAACAAATATAACAGAACGAAATTTCCGAACGTGCGATACCGCCCCCCCCGCTGAGACAGAGCTCTTTGAGCGCGAAAACACACGCCCTCAGCGCGCGCGACGACGACCAGTAAAATATTGCGAGTCTTAGTTTAACTGTACGATTCTCAACTCATTTTGTATTTTATTTTAGTTATTGTGTCGCTTTTGTATTAAAACCTCATACCAAATCAGTGTAAACATTATTTCTATATCATCTTCGCCAACAGCCCGGAACAACGAACTCACGAAAATTCACAAAAGTCCCGCCAGTCGGACTTGTAGTGTTAAACAAATTAATTACAGTAATAAAACAATCACTTTTGACGTGCGATTATAAAAATAAAAGTTGTCCATAACCTATTGTGGTATTATTTGCCTTTTGCAAAACCATGAGATTTTCTTAAATTTTACTATCCGAAATCCGGCCGGATACTGATTTATTGTACTGTATCCGTAAGGATAGTGTAAACACGGCCGGATACCGGATAGTTACCTGATATCCGTTTCATCTTTAATTAAAACCCTGCTTATTTTTGCCGCCAAATAGTAATGCCTTTTGAAAGGTGCGGCTCACACAAAATTCTACCTCCAGTAGAGAACTATTTTACAATGATTTTGAAAATTCTGAACTAAAATTACAAACACAGTAAAATTGCATACAAAACTCATTTATGAGCTCGCCTTTAACTATCACATCGTGCATGCAACATTAAAAAGTGTAGTTGGAATTAAAATTAAATTTAAACGCTTTAATCTTGCGTTTGTTTATTGTCATTATGTTATATAAAACTTTGCTAATACTGTACAGTTGTTGCGGACGTACAGATACAACCGTAGGATTGAATTATTAAAACTTTGAGCGCAAACCGTCGATAGATCGACTCTCTATTAATGTCGGAATACCGACTATTTGCGTAGTTTGATTATACGTGTTAGGTATCGACCTGTACGAACGGATAACGTTTTTAATATTTTAATAATATTTATAAATAACCATTTAAAATTATTTTTCTGTGAATTTACTATTGAGTTTTTTTAAGTGAAAGTTTTCAGTATGGTACTTGTTTTTTCAAAAATCCTTTAGCAAAATTTAGAAAAATTATGTGAAACTAAACTCAACACTAAAAGGGTTAAAAAGTAGATAATCGGCCATTTACCTTTCTTTTCAAGAAAGGTTCGGTTACCCTGTTTTTATCGGTGACTATCAAGGAATTACTAAACTAGTAGTGATTCTAAAATCTACAGTAAAATATGGAAGACAATATTACAAATAACGGACCACTTGGTGTGGGAAAATTGATTTTTACCTCCTATAAAATTCGATAAAGTGTATCACACATTTAGGCCATACATGTAAAAGGTTGAAACATGATATGTTTAAGAGAAAAAAAAATCTTAAGCCATAGGTAAAAAGTTTTTGAAATTGCTGAAAATGCTCCTAATATAAACAAACTTTTCAATTGGGCCTACTTCATTGTTTAGTGCTCCAAAAAACTGATTCATTATTGAAGTTGTTGTTGTATGCAAAGGTTTTGGTAAATATAAGGCCTAATAAATAGAAAACCCATAACCGGTTGAACGGCATATGAAAAAGCCACAGTGCTCACCGGTGAGTCTTATCTTACAGAACCATTCGGGCCATAAGTGGCACCCGTAAGCCACGTGAGGACTCCAACCGCTTCCCACAAGCCACAGATTGCCGCTATCAAACAAAATGTGTATGGGACCGCGTGGCCCTTTAGCCTGAACCGATCGGCGTGGTTTTCAAATTCACTAGAAACTTGTAGTTTTATCAAGGTTATAAAATATCTTAGAAACTAGACGGTAAGAGTCCCAAATTTTTATCTACCAAGCAAACTTGCATTTTATAAATTTCAGAATCAAAATCACAGCTTAATAAAAATTACAGATTCCCTGATTTTGGCTTGGCCCATATGGTATTATAGTACACTAGGCCCACCAGTGGGTCGTTAAGCGTTCAACGTTTTTATAACTGGAGGGGGAGCTAATAGTAACTATTTCAATTGGCATCATTACAATATAATTTGAGCGTAGGTTGTCAATATCAAATACTATTAAAAACTGAGCCTTGGAACTCTCGTCTCAAGGTGGGTGGGCAGCAATTACGTTGTAAACGTAGTATGGACTCTTGTAAATTTTTAATACCAATTGATCTGTGAGCTCGTCTCAACTAAGCTATAAAAATATTAAAAAATACCCTAAATAGTTGACTAACAAGTGATGTCTGGAATCTTGTAATACCCAATTAAGGCACATAAGTTTCAGCTTTAAAAACCTTCTAAATTGAGTAGCTATGGTAAGATATATCATATAAAAATAATATTTAAGAGCACTTTGTGCTGATGTTACTGCTGGCAATATTTTCAGCAATGCACAATAGAAGATAACTTTGTGTTCTCTATACTTATTTGTCCGAATGTTGTTTTGAACTCTGCATTTCAAAGCTATTCAATTTCTTGATTTCCTTTTGAATTTCCCACAAACATGATTCACCATTTGATAATGCCTATTAAATGTTTTTTTGCATCTGTCGCATTGGAATCTTCGTATCTTCAAATGCCTCTCGCGTATGTGCGACTTCAAGCTCTTCTTTAACATTTCTTTCTTGCAATAATCACAGACAGCCTTAGAATACTGAGATGTTTCTGTAACGGCAAAAATAGAATTCATGTATCCCCCATTCAAGTTATTTTCGTTACTCTCATAACTTTTCGTGCCGTCCCTAAGTTCACACTTCTTTATGCTCAATACGTTGTTTTGGATTTTTTTCATTTCCACATACGTGTCTGTGTCCATTACTCTCTCTATCCACGGTCTGTCGTATTTAACATTATTCAAGTCAAACTTTACATCGCTTTGTAAGTTGTAATGATTTTTTCGGACGTGATACAAAAGCAAGCGTTTCTCGTTGTAAGCGACCCCGCAGGCATTGCATTCGAATTTCAAAATCGATTTTATATCTAGGTCGTCGTGCACACGTAGATGTAATATTAAATTTCTTTTATCGACAAAAGCTCGTTCGCAGTGGTCGCAGGTGAACGATTTCCGCAACTCGCCGCCGTGAACCTTCATGTGACGCGTGTAAACATCCTTCCTGTAATATTCTTTCGCACAAATAGTGCATCTGAAGCGGGCCTGTATCAAACCGTGTCGGTACAAATGGGACTCGATATGATATTTCGAACCGGTTAATAGTTTGCCGCAAACTTTACAATATTTTTGACGTTTTTCGGATGATTTCTTGTTCATAATTTGTGCTTTGTGCTAATTATAATAATTTAGTGGAATATAAGTAGTAACTAAAACAATTTAACTTAAACAAAATAACAATAATCACAGAACAAAAAGCATTTGATTGTAAAAATGATGACAATTCAAAAGGAGACAGTTTTGACAATAGTGGTAGTTTTATTTTTCTAGCTGGAAAGGCAAAGATGTCATACCATACAAACTATTATTTTATATATATATATATATATATATATATTTATATGAAAAAGCATAATATGAAATGAAATTAAATTAAATTGATTCATATAAAACATAGATAGAAATGAAATGTAATGTCTCAGTAAAATGGTGGTTATTTACTGAGATTTTTCAGTGGACTTTGTGAACGATCCTGAGAAGTTACTTTTTTATGGTTGAAGGATTACTGAGGCCCTGAGGCCTTTCCAGTTTCACCAGGACAAGTGGGCGAGCAAAGGCTCAGCCAGGAGGAGAAGAAGGAGGAGAAGGAGAAGTTACGTCCAGCGACTTAATTATTTGCCCACATTTGTGCACTAAAAATGTTGACAATTTGAAATGAGATAGTTTTGACAATTGATTGATCACGGTTAAATAACTTTTTAAAACAGAACTTAAAGAAATCATTTAAATTTGCATTTGTTCTGCTTATTAAATCAAATGTTAATTTATTATTTTGAAAATGTTAAAATTATATTAAAAAGAAATGGCCAATCTTCATTATTTGTTTAATTCGGTAAAAGATCTAGATCAATTAAAAACTTTTGTTAAAAGTATTTATATTGTAATAAAAATACTGATTTATTATTTAATTACTTGATATCGACCTCTTCTGACATTCGTTTCTGTAAACGCTGTTTACTATGGCTGTGTCACACGGAGCCAAATCATGGCGGTGACCCATCATGAGCGTCCTTTGCCATAGATGATCCTAAAATTGCAATAAAATGACCATAAAAATAAGAACAGATTAACATTAGTCTTAAATGTAATTTTTGCTTTATATGTGCGGTAGAAAAACTGGATAAATCATTTTCGATCTTTCAACAAATCAAATTTAAAATGTTATGTAATTAAAAGCGTGCTGGAAACGATGAGACGACAATAAATATCTTTTCAATTACCAAGCAAATCACAGATATGGCTTGAGTGAAAAAAATGTCTAGTAATTAAAGAAATGTAATTTTTGAAAACATTTTTTTTGAGACCTATATACTTAGTTGCTTACTTGTACAGGAAGTATAGTCTTGGCCGATAATGAACAATCTTCGGACATGAAATTGGCGGGAGCGTGCGTTGCGCTGTCAAACGAATACGCTGTATAGACGCCATCTTGATCAGTCAACGTTGCCGATGGCGGACTTTTCTCGAAATAATGTTCTTTACCTTAACATTGAATTAAAACCCATCATTTTATTATTTCAGTTAGAGTTCAGTTTTAGAATTTGGAAGTTAGGTTATTTTATTATTTACTTCGCCTTCTAATTAGAAAATGCGAGTGACAATATTAATATATTTCGCTTCATACGCGACATTTTTTTTTGTAATTAGGTCCACTTTATTTGGTATTAGTATCAAGAAGACGATGTTTTTAATTGAACTTCAAATAAGTTTACCCCATTCAAATAATAAAAATAATATAATATTTAATGATTGATGATGATTGATAATATTTAATGATGATATTTAATGATAATGATTGTTATCACGCCACGTTAACTGGTCCCGTGTTAAGTTCGTAAAGAACTTGCGTTACAGGTACCAGATAACGAAAATAAATGTGATTTTTATTATACACGTACATATATTTAATATACATATATAACCATGGAAAAGACATTTATATTTATCATACAAATATCTTCCCTTGGCGGGATTCGAACCCGCGACCCCCTTGTGTAGTGACCATGTCACACCAGACGGCCGTTAAATAGTCGAAGAAGTTTTTTTGTTACCATATTTTTTCCAAAATTTTATACTTAAAATGGCTCTCATGTAAAGTTACAAAAACGACGCTTAAATCAAATAGCCTTTCACCATTCATTATGGTTCAATTTTTTACAGTTCGAATTGTATATCAGAAATAATATACACCTATATTGCGATTTACTCACGTACGAGCTTCAATGACTTTTATCTACTTAACTGACTTAAACTTATAATTTAAGATTCCTTTGCAAAGTATTAACGCAGTAACGCGCGTTGTCAAAAAGCACAAAATATGATGCTGATTTAATTTACCGTGAATTCTATTTTTACCTTTCTGTATATGGTTCCATAGTACCGTAACGAAATTGTCTCTGTCGTGCCTATTGGACATCATTGGGATGCCCAGAGCTCTTAACAACGCGTTCAGAGTGTGGGCTGTATGGCCAGGTGCACCCTTTGCAACTGATTCCAATGAAATGGTCTGTGGAAGTGTCATTTTAATACAATTTTTTTTGAGTCAGAATTTTGCAAAAACATGCAAACGAGCCTACAACTTACCTAATGTAGTGAGTATTCACGGTCGCTCATGGATATTAGCAAAGCCAAGCCGCTGTCTACAGCGGAGGATTCTTCTCAAGGCTTGTTCGAATAAAAACATCTCAGCGCGTTGGAAGCACTATTGAGAGGAGTTCATTCTAGATTGTATATTACGCGGCAATGAATATAATCAGAGACGCGCTGTGCCTGAACGCAGTGGTGCTAGGTATCATGAACTCTGTTTGGGTGGCGGAAAGTAACTATGGTATAAAAACAACCAACGTATCATCTCGAACGGTTCCTCAGAGCACTCCTCATAAAACATTAAAACGACTTGTCACTTCGTGAATCTATTAAGCTAATAAACGAATCAAACCTGATTCCCCTCCATAAAACCTAAAGCGGGCATATCATTACCCTCACTGGAGAACCACAGTAAGTTCTTCGGTAGTAATTCATCTCTATCGTCGATTTCACGAAATATAACGCACGTCGCTATTTGAATGTTGACCATGGCGACTTTTATAGCTAAATAGTAGCGAGTGTTGCCTGAAAACGTTTAAAGAAACATTTGGTTAATATTTCGTTGCCCATTCTACAGTGCAGTAGTAGTTCTATTTTTAAAACTGGAAAAGCACCTTTGCCTTCAGGCAAAGGTTTTTGGTTTTCAGGCATACCATACAACCTTTTATATATTTTTTATGTATGTAAAATGATAATATGAAGTGAAATAATTAATTTGGAACATTAATCAATTGGCATGAAATTAATGAGATGAGATGATAGGATGAAATATAATCTTTTTGGAGGATCCCGAGAAGCTCGGTCCAGCGGCTTTGTTTCATTTTGACACATTTGTGCACTTTCACAGATATTAAACGGTTAATAAACCACCGTTATTACACATTTAAACCTGAAGACACTAAATAGAAAATTTTTAACAATTCACACAACTTCGGTCCTCACGTTCCCGCCAAAAAGTCCCCTATTCCAGAACTAAGAAACTCATTGAATAAACAATAGAATGTTTTTTTTTTATTTGTAACCGAAATGGCAAACGATTTCACGCCCACTCGAACTACATACTTCAATACTTCAAGAATATCTGGAAATACATGACTGCAGTTTGTTAACATGGTCTAGGCATGACAAAGTCCGTTTATCTAATTTAAAAAAAAAGTAATCAAGTTTCAAAGCCCAACAGTGCTAGTTTTCAGTTTAAAACGAGAGGTAATTGTTTTGTTGAGAGGTAGTTTTATGTATGAAATAAAAATTAATATTCTAACATTTAATCAGTATTCGGATTACAAAGTGATCTCAGTATCGGTTCGCATTCGCCAAAGAATAGAGGATATGCAAGAGAAGGGTGTGAATCTGAGTAAGCTCATCATTAACAAAAAATACCCACGCAATTTCTCTTCGACCCCGTACATAACAATTCCGAGAGGCCAAACGTTGTTCGAATAATACATTTCGCTGTCTTTATTCATTACTATGTTCGTGAAAAAACGCCGCGTTTCGACCGCCGGAAGCTGCGTTAATGCACTGCACTCGTGGTGGTAATGAGCGTTTATGTAATTCCGATCTTTTGATGATAGCAACTTCGTAGTGGTCGGATTGGTGTCCTATAAAAAAAAAACGATTGAAATATTGAAGTATGTGAAAATTCTTTGTTGATGTGAAACATCTATAGCCACACGTAAAGCCGATTTCTGGCGTGGAGACGCGTTGTCACGCTATATGATGGTTTATATATAGTCTATAAGCAGTAGTGTGTACGGTGTGACGACACGTCGCCATGCGCAATCGACTGTGCGATTCTCTCCCACTCGATCTGGTCGTAAATTTTTGTATTTAATGAAAATAAATGTTTATTCAATAAATAGTCATCGTTATCTGGAAAAAAAATCGTAATATTTTATTTTATCATTATGACATATTTAGTTCCTATCACAATCTGTTCTTTTCTGCATATTACTTTTACAAAATAATGTCGATGTTTCACATCTGCCAGGCGTCCCGTGACGGCTCACATTTTTATTTATTTATTAAATCTACCAGTATTTAAGAAGGGTAAAAGTAAGGAGCACTACCTTGTTTAGGAGACAAGTTGAAAAAGTGTCCACCTGTAAACAGCAAGTTATTGCTCGAAGACTCACCGAAATAGCGCTAGTCTAGGAAGTGGATATGTTAAGATTATAGCAGTTTTAAACAGAGTGAAGTGTGGTACTTTTTGGAGCTGTTTTTTAAATCTTACCACTTACTACTGTGGCGCTACCTTATTTGTCTCCCTTTTAGCTGACATTTTTTTAATACACCGAAATGGTGCTCTCCTTACTTCTACCCTCTATATGCATTATGGAGCTAGCGGAGTGTATAGATAACACAATAACACATCTACCATTCTCCAAAGTGACACGTGACTATAAAGTTCAAATCTTGTCTATAAAGCGTTCGTCGAAAAGCGAGGTATTATGGTAGCGCCACCGTCGTAAGTGGTGTAATTTCAAAGATGGCGCCAAGTTATAATCTAGTTGTTAAGTGTATTATTTTGTTCAATTCAGCACACTAATTACTGGTGGTGGGACATCTTGTGAGTCGGCACGGGATAGTACCACCACCCTGCCTGTTTCTGCCGTGAAGCATTAAGGCGTTTCGGTTTGAAGGGTGGGGCAGCTGTTGTACTGTAAAAACGGAGGCTTTAGAACTCATGTCTCAAGGTAGGTGGCGGCATTTACGTTGTAGATATCTATGGGCACCGGCGACCACGTGGGCCGTAAGCATGTCCACTCACCTAAGCAATAAAAAAAATAAAAAACATCACACTTTGTCTGCAACTGCTATATTCATATCGTATTTGCTATGCTGCAATTTGCTGATTCGATGGGTATTCGAGTTGCAATTTGCGACTCACAGCTGGATACTAAAGGCTTCGTCAAACAGAACGCGTAATTAGCGCGCGTCAGAGCGCTACGCTATGACGCCGGGATGTGTTGTACTACTACGGTATCATACCGTCAAACAGAGCGCCAGCGCTATGAGCGCTATAGCACTGGTGCTCTTTTTGACAGTATGTTACCGTAGTAGTACAACACATCCCGGCGTCATAGCGCGGCGTTAGTATAGCGCTCTGACGCGCGCTAAGTACGCGTTCTGTTTGACGAAGGCTTAAGATAATGAATGAACGATGCGTGCAAATGCATGACATGTTGCTTTCTCGAAACACATTAGCACAGTAAAACTAATGAAGCCTAAAATAAATCTATGCCATGTTTTTTTAAGGGAGTATTTTTAAATTACTTTAACTAAATAACATTCTTAATAACAAACCTTCTCTTGAAATCTTTTCATCAAGTCGAAACTGTTAATTGGCAACACTGAAACATTACGTAAATACATCAAAACATGAACATTATTGAATAGGGATTGGTGCGAGGTTATAGTAAACAGTGAACGTCGCCCTAGACACCTCATTTCGGTTCCAACCGATCCACTAACGATGCTTTTAGCTACCCCAAGCACCGTTCACCGTGCTCACCGAACCCGTCGCTTGCGAGGGAGGGCTCGACGAGTAAATTAACCCATAGACAGCCCACTGATTTTTTCGCCCGATCTTCTCAGTGGGTCGCGTTTCCGATCCGGTGGTAGATTCTGCGAAACACTGCTCTTGCTAGGGCCAGTGTTAGCAACACTCCCGGTTTGAGCCCCGCGAGCTCGCCTACACATTCGCTTAGGCTGATATAGCTTCTCAAGGTTATCAGCTTAGACTTAAAAAAAGCATTTGAACCGTCGGTCTACCGATCTAACATCACTGGCTCGATGGGAGATCTTCCCTTTCGTAGTAATTTCCACACCCAACCGTTCAAATCGAACATATGCGACAGAAGTACGACACGATTGCATCTTACTGGTAGAATCCTCTGAGAACGCTGCCGTCAGATTCTTTGTGAACATCTTTTTTTAGGAAGAAAGGATTACTAGTGACCTGATGCCAGTCGCGACCCGCTGAGGAAATCCGGGGAGATCCTGAACGGGTCGATGTAAGGGTTAAGTTGTATGCAGTACTGTTAGCAGGTTCATGCCTTTCCTTAGTGCTACAGCTGCAGGGATCTAATAATAACGTATAGTGAATCAGATGAATCCGTATGTTCGTGTAACCGTCGCTTAATTACGTCATTTACTGGATTCTATCGAAATTACAATATTCAATTATTGTAGCATATAAACAACAGTTCCTATTCTAAAATATGTATATCAGCCAATTTTTAAAAAATCATAATTGCAACTTACTCTTTCCCTCAATGCTAGCTTTGAGCATGTCAATCACAATTCTAGAAATTTCCCTTCGATTAAGACATTTGTAACCGATCTGCATGTTCTGAAAATAGCATTTGAATTGAGTTTTTTCTTTTTTGTAAACCGTTAAAATCTTTTAAAAATAATTCTTTTTTTTTACTTTTTAGTGACGAGTGTGAAATAACGTTTTCTAATTTCTTTCTCAAATTGCATTTCTTTTAAATGTAGACGAAGGGCTAACCTTCATTATCATAAACGTAAACAAAGGGCAAAAATTCATTATCATTGACAAAATACAAATTACTGTCTTGGATGTTAAGAAAAGAAAAACCGCTTTTACAAAACACAACAATTTCAATCAACTTTATCTCATTCCGATCAGTTTTTTTCACACAGTCAGTATTAAATTGACTATTAAAAAAAACTGGCAACAGTGGCATCGCAAAAAGTCTTCATACTGGACCAGAGGATTAAATTTTATTAAATTAATTTGTAAATGACATTCCATTCATGTCTTCATTTACTTAAATGTTTTGGTACAATCAAATTATGTTGATACCTTCACCATCTGACGTTGGCAAAGTTGTACTTAAATATATAACAAAAGCCAGAAAAAAAGAGGATTCAAATGAATGTTCATTTTACCACAACACTCTTCGTGTAATCATATCTCTCATTTTGACATGTCTTCCGTCTGTCCTGGTTGTTGATGTACAATATTTTACCGTCAGACATATTGTAATTCGATGGAGTATTAAAGAATTTAACACAAATCTCTTTTTGGATATCCGTTAATGTTGATATTATAATATCTTGTGAATGTAAATCTGAAATAAAGTTTAAAATTCGATTTTGGTTTTTCTTAGCGGTCCTTTTTTGATGGCAATATTAACGACTAGTGGGTGTACAACAAGCGAGACGTTTAAGTTAATGTGGCTTAAGAAAACCACTGAAGTAGGAAACCTATGGAAATGAAACGTCAACAATAAATTCGTGCCACTGTGACGTCATCTGGCCACAAAACATGGCGGTTTTAGTGCTGTCCAGAAGATTTTAATGTTAGTAGGTTTTATCGATAAACGTTCTTGGCTTATTTTATTTTAAATATTGTTGAGTATGAATGTATTTGTAGAATTTATACTTTAATAGGAAGTAAGTATATTGTTATGTGCAAAGATGATGTGATTTAGATATTATGTGAAATCTAAGACGAGTTCGTGCTTCAAATTTTCCAAGTAAACGATATGACGATTTTTAAAATTTGCTACACTGATTTTATAAAGTTGTCGTTTGCCCCAAAACATAAAGATATGGCATAGTACAGTGCCATCAGCCCATTTCTAGCATGCTGAATGTTATCGTATTTTGAGTACGTGTTTTTCTTAGACTATTACAATCTATTTTAATTGTTTTGCTGACCTAAAGTCCGTAACACACAACCGCAGCGCACCTCAAGGAAGGTGCACCGCACTACCGCACCGCACGCAAATTTTAAACTTATCAAGGGACCGCCTGATAAAAAAAAACACCTACAGAACATTTATTCGTTAATGAAATTACAAACGTCATTCCTTGTGACTTCCTCTCTAAAATCACTTAATTAATAAATATTTAACGAATTTACAATAGTGTTTTACTCACTGCGGAATAAAACTATTTTATTTAAATAGTTCCGAAGAGATTTTGTCGTTAGCCTTTTTCCCGAAATATCTAAACAGAATGTCTAAATATGTTTTGATGACATATTTTAAAGAGGTATTTATGATTAGTGTCATGATGAATAGAATCCGACCGAAAAATGGTGTCCGATATTTCGGATTCAAATATATTAAGTGTATAATCTATGTTTCGGATGAGGGCTCCATAATGAATTTAAATATATATAGATAATAGTTTTGGGGCATCGACTTTCTTGAGATCCTATAAAATATGTTTTAATTATTATTTTTGTATGTTTTAAGCATGATAAAATTAGAAATTTTATATAAGCAATCATATTAAATCGATATCAAAGTCAATAAATAACGTACAACCCAAAACAGACGGCCGAACTGACGTGACAATGACATTTGGCGCGCTAAACATGGCGGATTTTCGGCCTCATTAGACGGAGACAGAGACATTTACGTATATTCATGTTTCATTTTATGTACGCACTGAAATACTGTTATATTGTTTTCCTGCGAGTTAAAGTGCTGAGTAAGAACGAGATAGATATATGTTTATGTGTGTGCCTTCAAAATGGGTGCTATTTATATAAGCAATTGTACGTATAGAACAATATGTCGTGTCCCTACTATATAGGTCTATGAAGAAAACTATACTCTCGGCCAGTGCAAATGCGAGTCTCGTAATGTTCGAAAAAAAAAAAAATTTAATTGGATGATTGTTTGTGGAGTTACACACAACATGCAAAACTGCGACACGCATTACTGCAATGCGATTTCGTGCGGTAAGGCATTTCCCTTCCACAATATGGGTGAATATTCTTTTGACGACCGACAACCGTACTGAACGTATTGTTACGCCAGTAGAGTAACGCCATCTGTTATCAAATAATAGAAACAAATATCCAAAGAACTAGCAAAACCGAGAACACCCGAGAAGTGTAAAGACATCTATTATCAAATAGCGGAAATACATATTGGAAGTTGGAACGACTCGTCGTATCGGGATTTTCTCGATAATTGTAGAGTTGTCGTATCGACACGAAGGCAGTTAGTAAGCGGTTCTACTCGAAGCGGAAGAAGTGAATTGCGAATTTTAAAGTGTTCCATGTGCTCTAAGTGTTGAATAGTTTTAATTTGTACTTCGGTGAAAGCTTTATTTATCCCGAGTCCCAGCGCGTAACAGTATTTTGTAAAATAGGTCGTGACATGGGTAATAACAAGAAGTGCGCACTTCTGTTATTGCCAAGGAGATACGGGAAAAAGAAACAAAGACTGCGAATTCAATTCGCTAGTTCTTGCAATGCGTTGTGGGAGCTCGTAGATTTTTACGATGAGACGTCGCTTCGCAGTTTTGTATATAAAGGCCTTAATCAACACTACGTGAAGAAGGACCGATATATATTACCTCTTTTCTACTTACCATAGTCTTTATTATTGATCGCATAATGAACTACTCCATTTGGCCATAGCTCCCCTCTCCCCAAGCCCAAATAATCAAACCAAACTAACAATGCAAACAGCATTTCTCAATTTCCATACATTCAATGCAATAAAAAAATGTCGATAAAAAATTAAGATTACTTTTTATTCTACAAGTGAAATTACCATCAAATTGAAAATCGGGTACTTGCATTCCAATGGTATCAAACGTGGCCAAAGATTTAATTATGTCTGGTGCACTGCTCAACTTTATTTGTATGGAAGGAAAACTGTGTGCTTAGTGAGGGTTTTTTAACGTTCTCGATAGCGTAAAAGTTGATTCAAATTTGTATGGAGTTGGACGTATGCGTCCGTTTGCCGCTAGGGGCGCTGTTCCAACTGTATACAAATTTGAGTTGACTTTTACGCTATCGAGAGCGTTTAAGACTCGCACTAAGCACACTGGTGGCCCGAAGGCCTCTCCAGCGTCGCCAGGGCAGGTGAAGGAGCGCGGGCTCAGCGGGAAGGGGTGAAATTTACTAACAGCAGCCCGATTGCTTCGGTGGGAGACCAAACACCTCAACGACGCGACGGCTGCTTCGCGAATGTATCTACTATTGAATCAGAAATGCGACCAGCAGAGAGGATCCGGCGAAAAACTCCGAGGACCGATGCTATTTTTGATAAGTACGGCTACCTACCTGTGCTATTCTAACCTAAGTAGATCAAATAGGTCCATATGATATCCTATCTGGGGCGTATCAAGTCTTAACTCGTAACCTTCAATCTTGTAGTGTTTAAGGTGGTCTAGATCAATAGAGGTACCACTTGACTTGAATTACAGTTTCATTTCGCGTTTTATATAAAATAGCAATTCCCTATTGGTGACGTTTCAAATACTTGACAGTTTTCACGGTGGCGGGCGTTTGAAATGAATTCATCGATACATTCTGTAGACTACCGTCAAATTTACAATTAAAAAAAAAAACAGCACTTTTCTTCAATTTCACTAAAAACGCAAAATCAATCCGCGCTTTGGCGGTTTTTAAGAGTTTTCAATTTTAATTATTTCTAATGCCGGCCACTCACATGCGCGCAAACATTCGTACAATGTACGAATGTTTGCGGGTTGCAGGGCCGTCAAACATTCATTCGCAAACTTAGCAGCTGCGCAAATGGGTTCGCATACTCAATTTGCGAGACCCGTTTGCACTTCCTCCTACACTTGATTACGAATGTCTCACGAATTTCTCCTCCTTTTTAATTCGTCAATAGAACATTGAAAACAAAAAGAGTTTTGAATTCTTTCCCAGACATCATTAACAGCCATACTGTTTTTATGGGATTTCTTTTGATGAAGATACGCTACACAGTAGATTTCACGATCTATGAAAATTGCGAAACGTCCGTTGCCTTCGCAATCCTGGGCGCAACTGGTCACACGAATGTGTGACTACGCGAAGGATCGCGGTTCGCGCGCTTTGATGTCCGTTGAAAAACCGACACAGCTTGGAAAACCACGAATGCAGCGAAAACTTTGCAAAATCATTTGCAAATGTCATCCTACACTTGCGGGTTTGCGTATTCGTGCGAATGTGAGTGACCGGTATAAGACTCGAGAAATCAGAAGAAAGTATGGAGACTCATCTCTTAAAGTATAATGGGACTACAAGAGTAGTCAGTTAAACTTCCTCGGAAACATACAAATGGCTTCAATAGTTAATCTTAGCAAATTAATCAACACAAACCATTTAAGATTCGCTGCGAATGCTTCTTTGTACGTTCAAAGCACTATGATTTAATCGACATTACCAAAGTCAATTCCTTCAGAATGTACTTAAATCATTTCAATCAAACAATCAATGAGCCCTTTATTCTGCACTTTTAGGACTGTTAATTTATTTTTGTAAAATTAACAGAATATCTCTCATTTCATTTATTGCCTATCGGCATAGGAAGGCATAGGCCTCCTCAAACGTCTTACTTACATTGATGTCTATCTTTAGCAGCCCTAATCCAGTTTTAGGACCCACTTTCAACTTTATCTCACCCTTAATTTCCCAATTGAATCACTTATAGTCCGACAACAGCAATAACTAAATCAAAACAGTTCAAATATCACAGTCAATATCACAGACAACAAATTATTATTTAACATTCACAGTAAACCACTTTCTCAAAGTACGATTTATCACTTTTTAGACAGATATTACTTATTCATGACGATTTTGTTTAACAAAATTAGTGAAAATCTCAGTGCTTTAAATATACAGCGTGTGATTTTTTATGGATCGTCGAAAATGAGAATACATAAATCAGAATGTTTAGCACTTAACTTCTTTTGAATACTAATCACATGTCAAACTAGCATTTTAACAAATACAGGGTGTGCTGTACTTCCTTGTACCGGTATTATTGGCTTTTTCTAACATAATTCAGACAATAAGAATTATTATCGAAAAATTTCACTCGAGATTAGGCACTCACTCAACATAAGCTTGATAATCTGACATATACTTAAATCTACAAAAACGAAATATTTTAGAACTACACCCTGTATGTATATATATACAACTTAGAAACTAAAACAGTCTTCTTTCTTCAGGTACAAAATGAAACAACCTGTAAAAATTGTGTTACATAAGTTTTAGTCAAATACGCTTAATATTAAAATACATATTATTAGTTACAAAGTTTCTTCAAGTTAACTTTCAATTAAAATTTTAATTAATCTGCATTAAATTAGAATAAGTTAGCATTCGGAAATTACGTATTAGGTCATGGTCAGTTTGACGTGTGGCCTTGATGTCAAAACTAGCTCCAGTGCAGTTTAGCATTAAATCAAACTGCTGTTTTATTTCTTGAGTTGTAAGGTCTAAATTGCATCATAACAGCTGACCTAATTCATAATTGCGAATAATCAGATTGGTATGCAGTCTGCAACTGAATCAATTTAAGAGAGCAGAGAACAGCTTGGATCTTGGATGCTGAGTGTAGTCTGAGTGCTGGTGAATTTTAGTACTTTCTGATGCTCCAAGATTGGGAATGGTGACAACTCAACAATTAGTTCATTAAATGTCATTAAATGAACATTCCCTTCTCTGCATATCCCTCAACAAATATTTCTGAGCTAGCAGTTCTAAAGGCATAAGATTTTCAATCACACTGAAGTATGAAGGTATTTTTAAAGAAAATCAAAGTTATATAAATCATGACTGCAGTTAAAAAACAAATAAATTGTCAAATTGAAGTTGTCGAAAAAATTAAGGAACCCCTTTTGTACACATTGTCCCAAGTCCCCCAAGTTATAAAACAATACGACTCTTCTGGGAAATCTCAAGATCCATACCGGTCCCTGCAACATCTTATGCATCTCTTAATAACAACACTCACTTCAGATATTTTCTGTCGCACATAACTATTTAGATATAACATGACAATTTTCTTTTATTGACAAATATATAGAAAACCTTATCTTAAACTATAGAAAAAATGTCCATTTGCATATATCTATACAAGTTTAATAATGAAGAAAGCCTAAATTGTCCTATGGATTTGGAACAATAATTGGATGTTTTTAGGTAAACATATTGTGGAAGGTGATATCCATAGTTGCCTAACACTGAGCTTCGTTGTGGTCTAGCTGCAGAAGTATTGCAGAAATTTATTCCATTTAAACTTTCTTCATCACACTTCACTTTAAATACCACTTATCACATATAAATGAAATTAAAACGACATAAACTCTGAGACAACGACGATATTATAGGTCCGTATCCCTGAGCATTATCGTACAATTCAAACAATGGTGCCGCAACCAGCTTGTAATTCTTCGGTACAGCAAATAGAGCTCTGTCTTGCAGTTGAACCAGGAATAGGCGCTTATGCTCCTTTGGTTTCGTGATGTGAGGCGGAATGTATGGATATTGCGGTGGTTCGAAATTCGGTCGCCACCAGTTCCCTGAAAGTTTACATATATTTTAATATATATATATATATATATATATTATTTAAATATCAAATAGTTCTTGTTAAAAGGTTGGTAGTTATAATTTTTGTATGATGTATAATTTTTGTAATATAGTTTTTGCTAGAGGTTAACAGTTATAATTCAAGTTTTCACCAGTGTTTCAAATACTCTTATAGCATCACTAACCTATTGTATCTTCAATGAGCCATTCCTGTTTGACACCGTCTTGTCTGCCTAAAGTCTCTGTGAGAAGCCTCTTCAAACCATCAATTTCATCCTGGAATTAAAAAAAAATGTAGTGTCGCATTGTTTTTATTAGGGACATTTGAATGAAATACTTGAACGTGCAGCCCTTTTGATGGGTACTCAACATACAACTACATAATTTAGATTCTTTACAAACCATGATTATTATTACAATACTGAAAAACTAGAGAATACAATTACCGCTCAAGCATATTCTGTTGTTTTGCTCTATATGATATAATACTCAAAAATTATCGACAATGATGACTATATTTAACTTTGTTGGCAGCCTCTTGAGTTGCAAGCCCCAAAGAGGCTGTTGAAGTTGTGAAGGATCTGATATTATCGTATGATTATTCCCAGTTAAATTGCGGTTTAAAGATGCAAACAGAAGCTATTGTCTATGCTACTGAGTTCTATATTTGTAGTTCTATAGTATAAAGGTAATCCCTTAATCTAGGTATACCTCTCCAGGGTTCAGTTCTCCACCAGGCAACTTGAAAAACGCAGTGCCGAGTTGTAGTAACAGCACATGAGGTAGACCATGTTCGTGTACTAATAACACACCTTCGACTGACCTGCAACGGTAATTAAACCCCATCAAACTCACAACTCATTAACGCAATTGGATGAGGCCACAGTGAACCATAACAGAGTTATCAACACTCAATAGGTAGCCCCCCTAACTACTGGGCTGTAGGTTAGTCATGTGATAAACTCAGTAGAAGAAAGTCTGGATAAGGGCTAGGTCTATATTTACAGTACAAGCCCTGATTTTTGGTCGATTCTTTTCACTAGTGGACCTAGATTGGCTAAGTATATGAGAGAGCTATTTAAAAGCCTAATAAGATATCAACTGTATTATATTGTATTTAATGAAGTTCTAATATGGTTAGGTAAGTAAAGTGATATGTATGTTTATTATATTCATAATGAATAAAGCAAACATGTATAGTGGCCACTCTTTATAATCATAATGGGTCGTTTCATACATCGGCTTTCCTAACATAACCTTACCTTCTCATTCCGATTTTACAAAACTCCTCTCGCATCCTCTGGAACCTCGCCGGGACCGACGCGTCTTTCTCGAACAACGGCTCCTTAGTTCCGAACGTGTAATTCGTAAGCGGATACAAATTAATAGACCTATTGAGAGTTAAATTCATGCTTGGGTTTTGGCTTATTTGATGTTGTAGTCCTGGTCGCGCAGGCCACTGTTTGTTACCGGGAGGCCCTTGAACTGCTGCCATCTTATATTTGATCTTATTTTTAACAAAACCGCGTATGCAGAGATGATCACAGCTAAAAATTGTTTTACCAAGACAAACAAGCGTCAGTATTCGGCCATTTAATAATAAGAATTATTAAGAATTATAATTAGTGACGTGCACGGGTGTGTGTAGTAAGTGTAGTAACTCCGAGTTGTGATTTGGCAAAAACGACATCGGCCAATACTCGCCTCGATTTAAGCTTTTAGTCGATTACGTTAAAAAAGTTCTTACAGACTTGTCCAAGTCAAACCTTAACTTTGACAGTTTGAATAATTTTGACAGTAACTAATTTTTGTTTTGAAGTAATGTGCAATTGCATTTAGTTTTGTTTTTTTTAGTTTTATTGTGAATAATTCATAGAAATGTCTGAGCATTTAGAACTCATATCAGAGAATATATCACAATGGTCTGCAGTTTCGAAAATCACACCGGAAATACAGAAAAAGGAAATAAGACCATTCGTAATTTGTATGTACCCTTTTTTTTTATTCCACCCATTGACAATTTTAAAGAAAAGTACTAATAAAGAAGAAGGTTGAAAAAATAAGAATAGATTATTATTAAATTATAGTTAAGAATGCTTAAACTCCAGATTATTACTAGAAACTGTGAATATACCATGGATTCCTTAAACATTATATTTTCATTGTACACTTTTAACAAGTGGATTGCTTGGAAGAGCGACATCTGGCAACTTGAGCCTGAAATAAAAAGGACTAAACTAAATAAAAAGATTACATACATAAGTATAGTAATTTAAAAATATGATATATAAAAAAATATAAATTCTTAGACCGATGTCTAAGACTAATTGCTAAACTAATTATGTATCACACGATATCTTAATATAATATGTACTCATTTTATTTAGACGGACTAGAGCGATTGTGTAGCAATTAAAAAGGATCTTGCAACTTAAGCAAATTAAATTAGCTTTCCTTAGCTTATCTTATATAATTCTAATTGCAGTGTCTCTTAAAGAATTAGAAGGAATAGAAGACGAGAGATTATCGAGTCTAATGAACGCAGAAAAGTTTGCAGCGGTCAGAGCTATCGTCAGGCACTTTGCAAGACTCCGATCGGCAACCAAAAGCTTATGGGGACAAGATGATGTAAAAACATTCTTAGATGGGCTGCGGTTAGTGCTTGTGAGTTTACTTTAGTGATAGTTTGGCTCTCATTATAAAATTAATGTGGAAACCATTAGAGTAATGGGTTTAGCTCAATTGTAATAATTTAATAAAAAGGAGTCTTAGTGAATCCAATCAATATAAATATTAAAAATGTTATCTGACTTAATGTAACTTTTTTAATTGTTTTAAAAGGAACAAACACTTATGCCCGTATCTTTAGACGTTTCGTAAAATAGTCCTCCACTCTTAACTCATCCGATGATGCTCGAGAATTCCCTCCAAACTTACTCGAATTTGGTATTTTTAGTCGACCATTACAATATTCCTCAACTGTCCTCGAGTGAGGTAATAATGATGAAAATTTGATCAAGCTAGCATCAAACCCATAGAGTTCTGTAGTCTATGGTCATTGTTTAATGTCAAAGTCAAGCTGCCGCTGTCTGTATGGCACTAGATGAACTTGTTTGATGTTTTGGCTGCTGAGTTATTCGTAAATATGTGTGCGTGTGGTAAATCTGAAAGTGTATTATTTATTTTCTAACCTATCATTATTTTAGATTTCGGATCCGGCTTTGTATTTTTATTCGCCGCTTTTATGTGATTTTGGTTGCATCGTGTTGTTGAAGTGCTTTTCCACAACCACCAGTTTATTATTATATAAATAAAATTTATAATCGCATTGACTTTATTTATCAGGTAGTAAGCAAAATATGACTCTTATGTAGGTAAATAAAATAAAGAGTTTCAAATGTCTAACCTCGAACTATTTACTTTATTAATGAATATTATCAAACTTAAATTATCAAAATATGCGCGAATCATGCACAGATCCAGGCCATTGCACAACAATATCATATATTTCCATTTGCGGTCCACATACTATTTGGACATTGATAGAAAACCAGCCTTGAGGAACGTTCAAGGTACGTCGCGACGTACCTTAACTTGACAGTTCGGTCACTTCACTCCGGTTAGGAAATTTTTCCAAGGACGTTTGAGTGGAGTTTATTTTTACGACTAATCATACCAAAACGCGCGTTGGAGGTTGAGTCGAGTCGAGTTAAGCTCGTGTAAACGACTAAAGATACGGGTGTTAGTCTTATTGAAGGACAATGAAGGATGATGGTTTTTCCACAAAACATTTGCAGGGATCTTTTTTGCAACTGACCACCTGGCTTTTGAATGAGCTCTCCTTCACGGTGTTCTCCAAGTACCATGACATGTCCGTCTTCACCGGTCTCTACCTCCCCCTCTACCTTGCCCTACCATTTCCATACATCTCCTAGTAGTCTGCAATAATATTGAAATACTTTTAATTTTCAGTTTTTCCCCTGAGTGTACGTCTGAGCTGTCAGTGTTGCTATGCACAGAGAAATTGTACGAAAATATACCGAAACATTTACGGATGAAACCAGGTGTCGTGAGCTTACAATGGAAAATTGATGTTTCTTTAAGGTATTTTTATGGTCTTTTATTTGATTTTTCCTCAAGACAACCTAAAGTATATCTATGATCTGTTTACTCAAATAAAACATTTAGAAGTGTAATTTAGTTGGTAGTAACATATAGAGCTATATGTGACTAGGAGATGTATGGAAATGGTATTGCAAGGTAGAGAGGGAAGAGGTCGACTGAAGAAGACATGAATGGAGTGTGAATGACGATATGAGAGAGAGGGAGAGAGAGAGAAGTGAGTGTTGAGATGACGGGTGATAGAGGAGAATGGAATAGAAAAATTCGCTATGCCGACCCCACCTAGTGGGATAAGGTGGAGACAAAGAAGAAGAGTAACATATAGAGTTATGGGACCAGTTTTTGTGTAACTTTTTTGACATGATAACCAAAAATAATAGCTCACGAGTCGAGATCTGAAGGAAAAGAAAAGTAAAAATGAACAGAAGTGACTTTAGGAAAAGGTATTCCTGAAAAAAAACCTACCTATCAGTCATTAGCATTGACAATGGCAAACGACAAATGTTTCTAAAGCTACTTCACTAGAGCAGCTAGATTAAAGAAAAGTAATAATTTTTCCATTTCAGTCAATCAACAATTGAAACGGAGAATCCTTCGTCACAACGCAGGAAAGAGATAATGCACACTTTGACACATGTCATAGTGACATTTGTCTTGACAGACGGTCAAATACGGACGTATCGGCTCTCCATCAGTCAATTCCACGAGCTGAGATATGTCGTAGCAAGCGCCTTAAAGAATATGATAATTTTAGAACGCAGGAAATGCATGAAAAAAGATTGACACATGTTTTCTTCTTTTTTTAGGGAGGAATGAACGCGTGAAGGATTTCTTTTTTACTGAGAGCTAGTGTGTAAAGTGTATAAGTAAATCGTTTCTACCTACTCATAAAGACTAACTAAAAGATTTTATTGCGTGCCCAAGGCGAATGTAATCTTTTTTTTAATGGGGACGACGAAGGGGGTGGACGAACTCACAGACAGTAACGTAATATAGATTAGTTATAAAATGTAATGTTCAATAAAATATCTCTTTCTGTATGAAAACTGAACTTAATTCTTCCATGGTGAATGATAAGGATCGTTTAGTAAAAATTGAACTCTAAAATTTTTATTATAATTTGCGTAATTGCCGGTGGTAGGAAGTCTTGTGAGTCCGCACGGGTAGGTACCCCCGCCCTGCCTATTTCTGCCGTGAAGCAGTAATACGTTTCGGTTTGAAGGGTGGGTTATAACATACAATATCGATTTAGAACTCATATCTCTTTACGCATATTTGATTGACTACGAAAACATTGATGAAAATCTCGTCTTGAGGATAAATTGTCGAAGACGCTAAATTTCTTTGTTAAAATTATTGTATTATGATGGCGACAATAATTTTATTTGTCAAGGAATAAAGTCGTTTTATTAATGATAAGAAAAAAAAAATGCGTTCGAAGTGTTCTTTTCTCCCTTCTTCTTTTTTTTGTAATGGCAATTGTCTTCTTGGTTTGCCATTATTTCCAGTTTCGAGTTTATTTTATCTTCAACTAAGCGATATTATGTTAGTAGGTATTTATAGTTAAAATAATATTTATATGAAAAAATTTTTGAGCGAAATATTATGCAGTGGATTTATCCGAGACTGTTATAAATTGGCATAAAATTAAATGAAAGGAGATGAGACTGGATGAAATATATGACTGGCGTCTTTGTTTCATTAATCCACAAGTGTTAATTTTCACAGATGCTAATCGATTAAGGTGCCACTATTAGTAAAAGTTTAAACATGAGGAAGCACTAATTTAATAAAATAAAACAATTCACATATTGTACATTAGATTACATTATATCACACCTTTAGAATTGGAGTGCCCTAATCCAAAATTCATATTTTTTGGTAAACACCAAAAATGTAATCAAAGAATTGTAATTTTTCAGTTATTATTAAGCTATTGCATAGCTTTTATCCGACCGAATCAAGAAATTCCGTAACGATAATAAAACCTAACCGAACCGAACCTTCAAACCGAAACGCATTACTGCTTCACGGCAGAAATAGGCAAGGTGGTGGTACTCACCCGCGTGGACTCACAAGAGGTCCTACCGCCAGTAATACCACCAGATATTTCATCCCATCTCAACCCGTTTCATTTAATTTAATTCCAATTGATAACAGTCTCAAATGTATTTTTTTTTATTGCCCTTGGAGTCAGACGAGCATACCTGGTGGTGAGTGACTACCATCGCTCATGGACTTCAGCAATACCAGGGGCAGAGCCCAGCCGCTGCCAAGCTTATAAATCAATTGCATCTCATTTCATTCCAACAAATTTTTCATATAACTATTTTAACTATAACATCACATATGTAGTTCAAGATAAAATAAACTTGAAACTGGCAATAAGGGCATATCAAGAAGCCGATTACCACATTGTACTAAAGTTGAATACCTATCAGTTAATACAAAGGTTTGAATAGAACAGAGTGCGGCGTAAGAGACTAGTTTCGCTATCCCTCTCTAACGTGAATGTTAAAAGAGATTGAAGGATCAGTCAAGATTACATATGTACCGCATGCGTTTGAAATTCGCTAACGGTTTAATTCGAAGTTTAATTTCTTTTTTTTTGTTATAAATAATTTGTTCTTGTAAACTTCTCTGGTACAATCTATTTACGGTCGGCGTCATGTTTGGCCAATGTTCTCGTGTATCTGGTGGATAAAATCCTAATGTAGAAATTCTATTATACATAACGATTTTATTCTATTCTATAGTAGAATGGATGAATGTGAAACTTTTATTGTATTAATTTAATAGTGTTTAAATATTTACATTGTTGGGCGTTATAATTTTCTATAAGATTTTAATGTATATTTTAAATGTTTAAGTTTAAAACATTAGGTTTAATCTGTAACCTGTAACATTCCAAAATAAATTTAATAAAACAAATATCCTTTGTTTTTCTTTGTACGCTAATAAGTTGTATCGGATGGTAAGTAGACTGTACGGTCAAGCCTATTAGCGAGAATTGTGCTTTCAATCATTCATTGAATCATCAATGTATAATTATTCAAAACTTTGTTAAGCAAATGCATAAAAAGCCCATTCCGGGAGTGGTTTTGGAATTGGTACTGTGAGTTGTGTACTGTTACATCTATAAGGCAAAGACATGCATTCACTTACTCTTACCAATAACCTGTATGTGTAACATCAGCATTGACAAACAGGTTGTATGGGATATTCAGCTTTTATATATTTTATCACTGGTAACTCTGAACGCCTTTCCAGTTTCACCAGAAGAGGTGAGTGAGCTCTGGCTCAGCAAGTGTGCAGTCGGAAATAGGTAGCCATTCTTACCCATAAAAGCACACAAGACCCTCACAGCAATATTGAAGATATTGAAATTCGAAATTATCAACTAATCAAGACAATAATACATAATTATCATGATACTTTTACTATCATGAAATCCTCATGTTACATTATATAAAACATCTTGTGTCAGCAGAGCACAAAATACTATTAATTCAATGAAAATCCAGCATTAATTTGGAACATAGCCAACACTTAAATTTAATAACATTAATATTAATACCACAAATAAAACAATAATTATTATGTACAATCTACAATTTATATTTAAATACAAAAGCATTAAACTAATTTCTTCTGTGGCAAGCCAAACAGCTTTCTAACGGCGATACTATATTCTTGCACAGTCTGTGGATTTTCACCTTCATTCATATACTTTGATACAGCCGCTTTATATTGGGCTCCATTTTCTATTTGGCTTATGTCAAATGCTTTATATTCTTCATCATTCATGATTTTCGATTCATTCTTAACACGAAGATACCAATCAATTAAACTCCTCTTTGAAGCATTATTATCCCATTCATAATACTCCATGTCTTCCTCGGTCTTCTCCTTCTCCCAATCTTCAAAATTCCACGACTCATGGTAGCATGCAGTTAACAAATAATTGACATAGTCCAAGTTTTGTACTTTAGTTGGACAACGATCTGCTGTGATTGTCACTAAATCTGTTTTTGGGTCGTACCTGTCACCGACCAGCCTCTTAAACTTGTCTGTTGCATGTTTATCGAGTTTGAGGTCTGCTAATTTAACTCTTAAGATCACGACGCGTGCTAACGGGTTACGGATAGATGGACTTGCGTGACAGTAATCTGAACTTATAATTTCTAAGGGATAATGCTTGTCTATACTTTCCTCAGAGTTGAGTAGATTCGGCCATTCCGTACAAAATTGTTTTAAGGCTTCACACTGGCTCTTGATAACTGGTGGTGTTAAATGAAGGAAATTTGGTATTTTCATTAATTCTGCGTTCGCTTTTTTACCTGGCGGTGCTTGACCCTTTGGTACGTAGCCCTGACGTATCGGTAATGGCACCGAAGACGGGTGGAAAGTTTTCGGACCAGGCCACACATTCCCCCAGTTCTGGAACAATATTTTTACTGATACATTTTTATCGTTTTCGAAGTTAAAATTATTTTCTGATTGGTGAAAACAAAATTGTTATTTGTTTAGATCGTAAACATTTTTACCTGGTTTGTGGCCATCCTGTCGATCCTATCTGGCTGCACATCAGTTCTTTTGACTACTCGACGCTGCATTTTATCCCTTTTCTTCAAGATATCCAGTACACGAAATTCTTCTTCTTCTTCGCCCTTTTTCAGAGCGGAATCTGCCGAAGTAGAGTTTAGACGCCATAATTTAGCGTTGCAGGCGCTATTGAAGCACCCAGACTTAGAACGTTTGATTAAAATGCTCATTTTCTATATTATTTGAAATGTTGTAAACATCTAGTTACGAAGCGCCATTTTTAGGTTATGAAGTAGGAATGAAATGAAAGAATTTAATGATATTTCGTTTGCGTCAACATGGTTAGTCGATTTAATTTTAGTCAGTTTTTTATTTCGTTAATTTTTTTTACTAAAGAGCGATGTATCAAGTGTCGCTGGGATTTTTCTCTTTTGTATTTCTGGAGACTACAGGTATGTAAGGAGTGTCATGGTGATCATTACCTCTACTCTTCATACATTCTTCATACTTCATAACGGCTGTCTGGTGTAGTGGTAAGTGACATGGTCACTACACAAGGGGGTCGCGGGTTCGAATCCCGCCAAGGGAAGATATTTGTACGATAAATATAAATGTCTTTTCCAGGGTTATGGATGTATATTAAATATATTATGTATCTGTATAATAAAAATCTTACATTTATTTCCGTTATTTGGTACCTGTAACACAAGTTCTTTACGAACTTATCACGGGACCAGTTAACGTGGCGTGATTGTTAGTAAATATTTATATTTATATTTTGAACCAAAGGACAGATTGTTTGGTTTTTAGGTAAATACATTATACATTTAAGCGAAATACCGATTATTGCTCCGTTTTATTTCATTTATTTATTAGACAAATACAGTTATAGTAAAAAATATTTCATTTGAGTAGTTTGGTAGGTATGTCTTTTACACGTAACAGAAAGAATTACGAAAATCCATCTCCATTTGTGTTCTGTGCACAATTAACTAATAAGGTACTTTTTTTTCGAAATTCCTTTAGCAATTTCTGTAAAATACGTGCAAATAAGCTCAGCACTAAAAGGGTTAATTTCCCTATTTCGCTCACCGGACTGGCTTGGTTGTTTTTATTTATATTCCGTAATGGCCAATAAAAAACATGTTACATTGTATAAAAATATTTTATTTTAACAATACAATTATTTCATCAACATGCGTGCTCTGTTTTTACAACATTAATTTTGTTCCACGTTTATAACAATACAATATTGCAATTTATTACAATTTACCACATAAACTTTAATTAAAGGTGCATACGTGCCTCAGCTGAGCACCGTGTTATCGTCCTGAAAAAGTCCATAGACAATACATATAAATTAGTTATAGATAAGCAACTCGAGCACTCAACAAAAATGTTTACGGGCGTCGGCCACTAGATGGCTTCGCTTCGATTACTTTCTCATTGCTCCTGTAGACAGCAGTAACATGTTACTTATCCTATATTTTATTTTTAATGAAGGATTTTGTAAATTTTTAGAAACCACAAATTGATAAAATTTAATCCGTTTGTCTATAACAATTAAAGACTTGTATGATACATTAATTTTTTTTCTGTGTTTAGTTGTACAATAATTAAATGCCTTAACTTTAACACTTATAAGTTAAGGGGCATCCGCTACACATATCTGTAGTTTCCATACAAAAAATATTTATCTTAAAGTACCGTAGTTTCAGGGCCCTGAAAAAGTCTTTAGATACTAATGCGATAAAATAAATTATTTACGGTATTATATGGTAACACTGAAATGAGACTGGGTTGCTAATGCAAGTCGATCAAATAACTTAATACTTTGTACACTTAACTATCCCATTAGTGTACCTCGTGTACTATATATGAGTCGACTATTATCAAAGCCGGCAATCTGACTTTTGAACAATGATTGGTAAATCAGAAAAACGAATTATTGACTTTGTATTCCATTGGCAGTCACAAAACTCTTCGGAACGACATCTTAGATAAATAACAGGTTAACTATTAACCTTTATTTAATGCAGGTACCGTATTCCGTATACCGTATTGAACCGTATTCTTTGAAGGAGACGATTATATTCAAATCATTCTGTCTGTCAATCTGTATTGACATATCAATAATTTTTTTTTGTCCAAATGCACAGATTGCCACCTTTGATAATAGACGACTCATATACCATATTAGAGCCAAACCAAAATCAGGAAATCAGTTATTTTATCAACTTGAGATTTTCATTAAAAAAAGTTTATAAAATACTTTATTAGCAGGGATAAAGTTTAGTTTAAATATTTCAAAAAGCTCACGGATGACCCCTATGGCCCGAATGGTTCAGTAAGGTAAAGCTCACCGGTGAGCACCTGAATGAAAATCCTCGATTTTCTATATGGCGTTTAACGTGTTAATAACGAATTAAAAATATCCTTCGGGAAAATCTCTTGTGTTTTTATCGCATACCGAAATAGTATTCGTGTGAGAACATAAGCCTTAACAAACATTCATCCAACATGTTAGCATTAAATTAGCTTAACAAACTTACTAAAAAAAATGTCAAGGTATTTTATCATTATTAAAAATAAAAAAAACCCTAGATTTTTTTTAGCATTGTCTTACATAATTCGTAACTCAGATAAATTCACTTTTAATTCTTATCATTTTTAATATTATTTAATTTATATATGAAATTATAATTTACATCATGCATATCTAATAATCTGTACAAAAATAATAATAATAATTATATTGCTTATTTATTTCGAAACCCAATAATTATGGTACGTATATTTAGCCTATTCATACATTATAGCGAATTTTTCAGATTTTTTGTCCGAAAACTAACTAATAAAGTGTTGATCAACAAAACTGTTTCCAGAACAAAATATAATTCAATCGATTCAATCCATAATTTTACTAATTACAAATTAACATAAATTCATTCAAACAATTATATTAGTCGACTATTATCAAAGCCGGCAATGTGACTTTTGGACAATTATTGGTAAATCAGAAAAACGAATTATTGACTTTGTATTCCATTGGCAGTCACAAAACTCTTCGGAACGACATCTTAAATAAATAACAGGTTAAGTATTAACCTTTATTTAATGCAGGTTTTGAACCGTATTCTTTGAAGGAGACGATTATATTCAAATCAATCTGTATTGATATATCAATAACATTTTTTTTGTCCAAATGCACAGATTGCCACCTTTGATAATAGACGACTCATATATATTACATTCAAATGAATATTTTTAACACTAGGATGTAAGGTCAATTTTAAATGCAACCATATCTAAAGTCCAATCAAACTGAAACATGAGTTCGTAGCAATAATCCTGCAAGATGTTAAGATGAGTCAATAAAGATTTGCGCACACTTCAATTACCTACCTGGCAATTTTACGAATCGATGTTACAATTTTTATATGATATTATTCATGCAACATAACAACGTGAATGAATATGGAAAAGAACACTTGCAAATGTGTGCTTTCCGTGTGCTCCCATTTCAATTTAGTCGAGTTCTCATAATGGTAACCACGAGAAAAAAAAGTATAAGTCTTGAATTTGCATTATGTACAAACGTGTGCGACAAATAGATGAATAACTAAATAACTCAATATCACACCAACCGATTTCAATGATTATTACTTTTAATGTATATTGATTTGTATTGGAATATCTTTTTTTTTTCTATTTGAACTTGGTTTTTGTTAAAGCATGTCTATTTACAATTATTTCTCATTTTTGTATCCCAATATAATTTTTTTTATGAGTTTTAAAACTCGATATGATACATAATGTCTCTAATTTAGAGGATAAATAAACCAGCCAGTAGAGAGTTTACATCATAGCTACGTTCAATAGCAATATTAATGTGCTTTTTTTATAATTGTGCTCCGAGCAGTTATTTGACATGATCCTGTACCTTCAGCCCTTCCGCCACACTATTTACAGCTACTGCGATCATCCACAGTGCGTCTCCAGAGATCTTTGAAGCCATTTATCATCTCTAACTTCCACTTCTTTAAATGAGGTTTGCGCAGAGTACTCATTGGTAGGCAGTGGCTTGGCTATGCATCTGGCATTTCTGATCTCCACGAGCGACGATAGCTCCTTACCACTATAAAATACCACCATATACTCTGGTGCCTACAACGGCAATGAAAAAAAAAAAATTGCAAGATTTTATGACATTCGGTGTTCGCAAAGCCATTATCACTCCTGTTTATCTGAGTTCCCTTTTAGTGCTATTAAACTTTTCATCTTGACAACACATGACAGTTCTATACGTGTGGCTACATCATACAACGGTACAACAAAATCACAAAACACTAGTTTATTATGTCCACAATTTCATTAGGTTCTTCTGCAGGTTCACTTTTAACCGTCACGTTAGCTTGCAATAGCAACTTCTTTATCTTATCCTTCTTATTCCCAGACATGAGCTTCAAGTATTTCTTGCGGTGCACATCTTTGTAGTGGTCCTTCAGATCTTTGAATTTCCTGTAGCTTGATCCGCATAGGTTACAATCCCATTTCTCCTTCCTCAATTTATGGACTTGCCACAGATGGTCCCATTTCATTTTGAGTGTGTGGAATCGCTCCGAACAAATAGGACACAGCGTTTTTGTGCCCTTCACGTGATGCATCCTGATGTGTCTCCTGTTTAAGGACGGAGTGTACGACATCACCGGGCAACAGGGACATTTAATTGGCTTCTCTTTGTGTATCTGTAAATAGAAAGACCACTATTAACTTGCATATTGCCACCACCACCACTTGCATAATTTTAGTATTTATTTGTACTAGAGGTCACACAGTAGTCGAGATTCGACTATAATTAATTGGAATTGTAAGTTTGTACACATACTTTAATAAAAAATTTCGCCAAGGCTACACTATAAAAAATATTAATAAAGACAAACAATATTTAATCTATTCTCAATTTGACCACAGACATCAAGAACAAAAGTTTGACAAACAAAGTATGCATGCGTGTGTGCGTCAAATACATGGTATGTAGTGTGTGTAATGTTTTCTTTATTGATTTAATGTATCTTTTATGTATTATTTTAAAAAAATATTAGCATTGTGCACTTCTTCTCTAAATTTCATACTCCGTCCGCGCAATTTTCGCAAAAAGGGATACAAAGTATTTCCTTCACATATTAATATATAGATTTAATCGTATGTAAGTCTATCTTATATTGTATTTATTATTCACATGTGTATATAAGTAAATATTTGTATGTATGTTTATTAAGATATAGCACCGTCCATGGTAGTTTGCTTATTCCTCTCCCTGCAAGGTTGCCTGGATGAGATCGCTTTCAGCGATAAGGCCGCAAATTTATGTCACCTTCTATTATTTGTGTTATATGCTTACTCTGTACATGTGGTGTCGTATAAAGAGTTATATTATTATTAATACACTGATAATGGTGTATTCTGAATGGCTGTGAACTGACTAAGCGTTTCAAAGGCTGCGAAAAGGAGAATGGAGGTACTCTGGTATCTGGTAAATGGCAACACTAAGTAGAGTTTGTTAGTTTAGACTAAAGTGGGCGATAAAGCCCCTTGTGGGTGCTGCAGGCTTAAAGGGGGGCGGTAAGAGACCCAGAAATAAAAAAATGGGGGGGGGTTATGTAGAGGCTTGAGAGGCGATCTCTATAATATTATCTCGACAGACACTCTTAAACAGCGACTGAGCTCTCGCTATAGTATAATAGTTTTAGGTAGGTGAAAATGGGGGCGCCAATATGGATGGAGGGCTTAACGCTTCCACCGCTGGTCTATTTATTTACTTTTAGATTGCCAACGTTTATCGGCCGCAGACATAGCGTGGGTAGGCTGCTTATAAGAGGGAAGACGGAGCCTATTGAGGTTCGGCGAGAGCTGCTGGATGCAAATACGTACTTAACAAATGTTCACGACTGACTTCCACGGTGAAGGAATAGCATCGTGTAATAAAAATCAAACTATATAGCAAAATTATTATAATTACTGGTGGTAGGACCTCTTGTGAGTCCGCACGGGTAGGTACCACTACTCTGCCTATTTCTACCGTGAAGCAGCAATGCGTTTCAGTTTGAAGGGTGGGGCAGCCGTTGTTACCGAGACCTTAGAACTCATATCTCAAAGTGGGTGGTATCATTTACGTTGTAGCTGTCTATGGGCTCCGGTAACCATTTAACATCAGGCCGTGAGCTCGTCCACCCATGTAAGTAATAAAAAAAGGACTGTGTGGTTTTATGAAACCACGGTAAAAGTGAAACTTTTTTCACTTAACTCTGACAAACAACATTGACATAAAACACTGACAAAAACAAAAACAAAATAGCGTGGAGCACTGGCACAAATGAGTAATAGTCTATACACCACACGGTCAGCTGCTGCGAACTATAAGCGCCGCCATATTGGCCTTGGCTGCTCTGACGAGCGCCTTTCACTTTATCCTACTCCGCGGTCGACCGTCACGCGACATGCAACACACAGACGAAAAATATCGGTTGTCTGTAAAGTCGGTTTACTGACGATAGTTGAACGTGAAAACGTCATAAGAAAATACTGATGGAATGGTTTCATTTTTCAAAAGAAACATTTAATTTTATTTGTTTGATAGATATTTTGTATGGACAATATCAAAGCACATTCACTTTTCACTGAACTTCATACTTGACGAAAACATGTAAATGTATTATTGTATAGCAGCTGTCCACGCGGATGCATCGCTCACTCAAGTAGGAGAGAGACAGATGTCGAACGCAGAGGCCGATTGTGCATCTTTGTCGCTCGTTGCGCGCTCTCGCTTGCACTTCAAGCCTTAAACGGAACGTCTCAGAGCGAGGTAACGCCACATGAGTCATGTTTTTTCGTGCGTGCAGCCGGCTCCATCGAATTATAAGACGTTGTCACGTCAAAAAGTTTGAAACCAACACACCTCCATGTGCTTCTCGAGATACGGCAGGGTCTGAAATTTCTTGTTGCATATCTCGCATCTGTAGTTCTGCAGGTTGTGGACCTTCTTGTGCTTGGTGAAGTTGCTCGAGTCGCTGAAGACGCGGTCGCACAGCTCGCACGTGTATATCGGCAGCGACGCGTGCTCCCGCAGGTGGCTCTTGTACGAGCTCGCCTTGTCGAAGGCCTCCGAACATATTTGACATCTGCAAGAAAAAAATAATCTACATCTACATCTACGTTACACTATTTATAACTCAAGAACGGCTGAACTGATTTGGCTGAAGATTGGTGATTGGTGAGGAGGTAGCTTAGAACCAGGAGAAGGATATAGGATAAGGATAAGGAGGATGAGTAAAATTTTTGAAAAAATTATTCTAGAACAACTTTTGAACCACTTCAATTCCAATAACCTGCTTTATAACAAACAATATGGATTCACTAGAGGTCGTTCAACTATTGATGCAGGTGTAGATCTCATTAAAAATATTTTTCAGGCTTGGGAAGAGTCGCATAATGCCCTTGGGGTTTTCTGCGACTTATCTAAAGCTTTTGATTGTGTTGAGCATAATACATTGTTGAGGAAATTACACCATTATGGTATTAGGGGCGTTTCATTAGAACTTATTAAATCTTATTTATCCGGAAGAATCCAAAAGGTAGACGTTAAAGGAACGAGATCTTCCGGTGTCTTACTTAATATGGGTGTTCCTCAGGGTTCCATATTGGGTCCCTTCCTGTTTCTTGTATATATCAATGATTTACCTAAGTTTATTGAAACCCGTCACGAGGTCGTATTATTCGCTGATGATACATCATTATTGTTTAAAATTAAACGACATTTGGAAGATTATGACGATGTGAATGATGCTATCTCGCGCGTGGTACATTGGTTTAGTGTTAATAATCTGTTATTAAATAACAAAAAAACAAAATGTATAAAATTTACCACACCTAATGTTAGACAAGTTGACACTAATATTACTGTAAGTGGAGAGACACTGGAGCTTGTGGATTCGATAGTTTTTCTTGGTATAACAGTTGATTCTAAGCTGCAGTGGGGTCCTCACATATGCAAGTTAGCGAGTAGGCTTAGTTCTGCAGCGTTTGCGGTAAAAAAAATACGAATGTATATTAATGAAGATACGGCACGCTTGGTTTATTTTAGTTATTTTCATAGTGTTATGTCCTATGGCATTTTGCTATGGGGCAATGCTGCCGATGTCGAAACGATTTTCATCCTGCAGAAGAGGGCTATTCGTGCTATTTATAATATGCACCCGAGGGAATCCTTGAGGGACAAGTTTAAGGAAATCAAAATTCTAACTTTAGCGTCCCAATACATTTTTGAAAATTTATTGTACGTGCGTAAAAACATTGAAGAATTCCCCAGAGTCTGCGATTTGCACAATGTGAACACTAGGAACAAACATAGGCTTGCGTTGCCGGCGGCTCGAATTAAGAAAATAAGCAACTCTTTTAGGGGGCTGGGTGTACAGCTTTTCAACAAGATCCCACTAAACGTTCAACTACTACCTGTTCATAGATTTAAGAAAACTGTTAAGGAACGTTTGTGCAACAAGGCATATTATAAAGTTAAGGATTATTTACTAGATGGCACTACGTGGGAATGAGGCGCTCGCTCCTGGCCTTTTCATTTTTCATTATTATTATTATTTTTTTAGACTTGTTTTTTCTTTTATTGTGAATATTTCTATTTATTTAAAAAAAAGAAAATATTTGAGAAAAAACAAAAAGAAAAAAAAAAGCCCGCTGAGTTTGTTTCGCCGGTTCTTCTCAGGACTGTGGCTTTTTTTGGAACCGGTGGTAGAGTTAACATTGTTATTTGTATTTTGACATTCAACAAGTGTGTCATACTGACATCTAAGTTGAAATAAATGATTTTGAATTTGAATTTGAATTTGATACTTTTTATCACGTTCCCGTGGGACATGACATTAAACGTGGTATAACAAAACGCAACTGACAGCTAATTTGAAGTTGACCAGTTGATGTGTTTGAAACAAACCGTGTGGCGGAACAAAGTTCGCCGGGTCCGCTAGTATATATATATATATTAATACGTGAAGCAAAAACTTTGTATCCCTTTTTAACAAAATTACGCGGACGGAGGAGTATGAAATTTCCCACAATTGTAGAGAATATAGAGAAGGAGAATGCAGAATGCTAATATTTTTTTTTAAATTATGGGGTTCTTAATACATTAAATCAATAAAGAAAACATTACACACACATTACCGTGTATTTGACACACACACGCATGCATACTATTTGTTTATTGTCAAACTTTTCTTATTGCATAAAGTCTATCGTCAAATTGAGAATAGATTAAATATTGTCTTTGTTAATATTTGTTTAAAGTGTACTTGTTTACGCTATCTGCAATGGATAATTAGCATTGATGTTTTTGAACGTAACTGAGAGCGCATCGATGTAGTCCCGCCCCTTTCCCCTCCTATATCAATGACACTTTAAAATTGAATTTGAATCGTGCGCATCAAAATTGTGCGATCGCGAAAAAGTGGTGAATATTGAGTGCAGCTAAGTAAGTACTTAAAAAACTGAAAGCTTTTCATCAAGATACAAAGAAAGAAGACAGGAGTGGCCACTCCATGAAGATAGTGCTACAAATATTATCACTACAAAGACAGACTTTCGGTTAGTTCCTAAAAATATTACCTACTATAGTAACCGGCAAACTTCTTGAGCAAATGACCTTGACTGCGCAGAACCGAATTTTAGATCACTTTGGTGGTGAGGGTGAGGCGCGACGGCAGGGGAAATCGTATCGAGCGCTTTATTGGTAGATCAGTCGAACCCTGCGTCCCGCACTGCGCCCTCATTCCGCTTGCTCCCAAAAGTACGCTTGCGTACAGTGGAAAGTCTATCGTTATTAATCGTTAATTATTTGTTATAATTACTTGTGGACTTTGTTGCCATTGCTATTTGTTGAGTGTTTGTTGATTTTTTATAAAACATACACTATGCCGCGACAAACTGGTGTAGTATTCAAAAGAAATGGTAGAAAAATTGTGTACGACGTATATTGCTTCATTATAAAACAGGGGAAGAATGATATGGAAAAATTAAAACAAACTTCGGAAGTAACAAAACCATCAGTGAGTACTGTTAGGTGCATTATTAAGGAAGCTAAAGGCTCTGGCTTGCTCGCCGTGTTTCAGACTTCGGGTAAGAAAAGATCAGGGAAGAAGAAAGTTACCGGAATGGATAGTTTCGTTCAATCTGTAATAAAAAGATATAATCATAATAACTACATAACAAGCAGCGAAACTCCGTACCGTAGAAAGGCTTCGAAAATTTTAAAGAAGATATAAATTTTAATGGCTCGGAATGAAGCTTACGACGTATTATGAAAGAGCTAGGCTTTAGATGAAAAAAAATTACAGAAAATAATCGGAAGCTGGTAATTGAAAAAAGTAACATTCGATTACTACGAATCGAATATCTTCAAAAAATAATTAATTATAGACAAAAAAGAAGACCGAATCGACCGAGTTGTAAACTACACCGATGAGCCCTATGTCGACTCATCACGATGATAGCGACTCGGGTGATGAAAACAGTGATGATGATGATGGTCAAGATTATGATAACGAAAAAAAAAATTACAAATACCAGCTTCGCTTCAACTGAATAAAAACCTGGCAACAGCTCTAGTTTTGACTTAATAGAAGGAATATCTATTTTACCTCAAGATTAAATTATTACAATTATTATAACCTATATGTTTTGTTGACGTTCTATTAAATATTAAATAAATACATATGTTCATTTTAATAATTTAATAGCATTATGACGCAGAGTAAGTAATGTTTTTGCACGTGAGTGTACCATGCGCGAACTTACCCCCACTACGTCAACAAATGCTCAAGAAGTTTGCCGTCTATTATACCAAGTATCATATCGACTGCGCTCAAAAATATAAATACAAAAGAACCAAGCCCAAACAGTACTCTTGGCGAAATCTGTGATTATAGAAGTGTAATAGACTTTGAGAATAGAACCATAATAATGTTCAAACTTATAATGTCAATTAATTAATCGATTGAGGCACTACGAAGTCTGCCGGGTCAGCTAGTTATTATTATAAAGTTGAAGAGTTTGTTTGTTTGAACGCGCTAATCTCAGGAACTACTGATCCGATTTGAAAAATTCTTTCAGTGTTAGATAGCCCAATTATTGAGGAAGGCTATAGGCTATATAACATCACGCTAAGACCAATAGGACCAAGCGGAGCACCAATAAAGAATGTTTCAAAATAGGGGTATTTTTCCTATATGTAGATAGATATACGCCAAAGTAACTATTCCACGCGGACAAAGTCGCGGGCAAAAGCTAGTTTATGTATATATCGTCTTCTCGCATTAAAACTGTATAATCTCAAAACTTACTAAATTTACAGGAGACTGTTTTAAAGGTTCAACATGTGATATTTTTTAAATTAATCATACATTATCTTTATCTGTCTTTTAAATTAAGATAAAATTATGTATTGTTAATCGTAGTCAAGACATAGATAATCTAAAAAAAAAAAAAAACTAAACACTAAACTACGCTCTTTTGACAGTACTAGAGGTCCCGCAGTAGTCGAAATTCGACTATAATTAATTGGAATTGTAAGTTTGTACACTATTATGATTATATTTTATACTTCTATAATCACAAATTTCGCCAAGACTACACTATAAAAAAATATGAACAAAGACAAACAATATTTAATCTATTCTCAATTTGACCACAGACGCCAAGAACAAAAGTTTGACAATAAATAGTATGCATGCGTGTGTGCGTCAAATACATGATGTGCAGTGTGTGTAATGTTTTCTTTATTGATTTAATGTATCTTTTATGCATTATTTAAAAAAAAAAATTAGCATTGTGCACTTCTTCTCTATATTCTCTATAAGTGTGGAAAATTTCAAACTCCTCCGTTCGCGCAATTTTCGTAAAAAGGGATACAAAGTTTTTGCTTCACGTATTAATAATATATAGATTTGCGAGAAAAATACTAATGAGGTCGATTTGTTTCGTCACCTCAACGACCAGTTGAAGAAGCTCCTCTCGCCGTTGACCTGCGCGTCCTTGAGCAGGTGCTCCACCAGGTGGCGCTTGACGTCGCTCTGCCGGTTGAAGGTCCTCTTGCAGACGACGCAAATCTTTTGGCGCTTGAACTTCGGATCGCCCAGTATGTAATCTGAAAACGTGATGATTATTAACGTAGCTGCCATAACGACTTGCTTCGAGAACTCTTTTAATATCTATACATCTTTCGGGCCACAGACGTCAATTGCTATTTTTTGGAACGAAGTTCCTTATGGGGCGATGCGGAGGGGTACCCTAACCGGGAAGAAACGTCCGTAACGTAACATTTTTATTAGTAATTCACACATTGTACGACTTAACTTTGTAATAACGTACAAAAAATAACAATTTTATTATATATATTTTATAAATCATTGTGAATAAAATAAAGTTGATAACTTTGTAAAGTAGTTTTTTTTTATCAATAAAATAAATCATAATAAAAAATGTATACCCCAATAATCATTTTCTTTATACCTCGAATAGAACTTAAAATTAATATTTTTATAATAAGGAACTTCGTTCCTATCCGGTGTCCCACGACACCACACATCTTGTTTTTTTATTCGTTCCTATGCTGACCTAACTTTTTTTATTTCTTAGAGGAGTGGACGAGCTCACAGCCCACCTGGTGTTAAGTGGTTACTGGAGCCCATAGACATCTACGACGTAGACGCGCCACCCACCTTGAGATACAAGTTCTAAGGTCTCAGTATAGTTACAACGTTTGCCCCACCCTTCAAACCGAAACGCATTACTGCTTCACGGCAGAAATAGGCGGGGCGGTGGTACCTGTCCGCGCGGACTCACAAGAGGTCCTACGACCAGTAACTACGCAAATTATAATTTTGCGGGTTTGATTTTTATTACACGATGTTATTCCTTCACCGTGGAAGTCAATCGTGAACATTTGTTTAGAAAAACCATTACCAGCCTGCTCATTTCTGCGGCGAAGGAATAATGTGTTCTGGTTTGAAGGGTGTGGTAGTTATTATGCTTACAATTACATGCTACAATTGAGACTTACAACTCCTATCCCAAGACGGGCGGTGGCAATGACGTTGTTAATATCTATGGACTCCGATAACCATTTAACATCAGTTAAGTTGAGGTACGTAAAAATGTTATAACAATATCATTGTTTACCTATAATATTTTTCATCATAGTTTCCGAGAGATTCTTTTTATTCTTGTCCGTATTGACAATGACAACGTCCATTTTTTTTTGGCTCTTCCAGTCCATCAAAGCGTAGTGCCTCTCCCAATGTTCAAAGAAATCATCCTTCGTCACGATCTTCTTGCAGTGTCTACACCGGAATATCTTACCGGCTTTTTCCTCAGTCTTGAGGAACTTGATCTTCAGGAACGTTTGGTTGATGTGGATCTTGAAGTGCCACATCAGCTTCGTTGTCCTCTCGAATGTCTTGAGACACTGCGGACAGGTGTTAGCCTTGAGGTCGTGACAGGTGAGGTGCTCTAGATATTTGTAGAGACTGTCGTACTCTTTGTCGCATTTCGTGCAGAGATGCGGCTCGGTTTGGACGACTGGCTTCCGGCCTCTGGTCTCGTGACGTTTCCTCTTCACGTTGAGTAGATCCTCGACTTCAGCGTACTCTATCTCCTCGTCTATGCTCGAATCCGAGGAGTTCTCCTCGGCTGCAATCGCGAGCTCACTCGGTGAGTTCTCTTTCCGCTCTATCAGATCCTCATACTCCAATTTGACTACGCTGAACTCGTTGTAATCCATCTCCACCTGGAGGTCTTCTTCCACGATCTCCTTCTTGATGTCTTGTATAGATGTAGTCGCTTCGATTTTGATTTTGTCAACGTCACTGCTGATATTCGATTCAAATGACATTCCCTCGTCGCGTTGTGGTGTTGCCATATCATCATTGACGTTTGCATCATCCTCGAATTCATCAATCACTTCAAACGGCATTTCGGGCTTTATATTTAGCTCCGGCTCGGATTCTAGCTGTAATAACACAGACATTTTTTTTTAAGGAATACTATGACCTGGTAACTAAGACCTTTAGGCCAAATCTTATTTTAATATTAATGAAAGCTTTTTTACATGAAATATGTTTTCTTCTATATATATAAAATGAATTGCTGTTCGTTAGTCTCGCTAAAACTCAAGAACGGCTGGACCGATTTGGCTAATTTTGGTCTTGAATTATTTGTGGAAGTCCAGAGAAGGTATAAAGATAAATAAATATGAAAATGCTCGGAATTAAATAAAAATAACAATTTTGTTTTTCCTTTGATGTGTCCCCCGTCGGACGGATTCCTTTTGTTTGTTTTAAGTTTATTTTATAAAAAAGTTTAATCTTTTATTTATCTATTGAGGCACTACGAAGTCTCTCTTTTTACTGGTGGTAGGACCTCCTGTGAGTCCGCGCGGGTAGGCACCACCGCCCTGCCTATTTCTGCCGTGAAGCAGTAACGCATTTCGGTTTGAAAGTCTGCCGCGTCAGCTAGTTCAAAATAGAGTTTTTTGCACATAGCATCATAGATTTTGGTTTGACAGCGACGACAAACTGACCACTTGTCTCCCCGCAGACGGGTTCGCTTCAGTCTGCTTCTCGTATAGTTGCTTGATGCTGTTCTCCTTCTCCAGATCGTGTTTCTTTTTGTGCTTCGCGAAGTAATACGTGTTGTTGAAGACGCGATCGCACACGTCGCACGTGTGGACGGGTAGGGAGGCGTGCTCGCGCAGATGAATCTTGTACACAATCGAATTCTCCAGAAGCTCCGAACAAATTTGACATCTGGAATTTACATCGAGAGGTGAAAGGCTGGTGTGCTTAGTGCGAGTTTTTTAACTCCCCGATAGCGTAAAAGTTAACTCAAATTTGAGTATGGAATTGGAACAGCGCCCCTAGCGGCAAAGGTTGGCTCTTCGAAGTCCATACCAATTTGAGTTAACTTTGACGCGAGAAAAAGTTTAGAAAGTTAGTCGAGTAGTTAAAAAGCTCGCACTGAGCACACAGGTTGTATAAAAACAGGCACACGGTGTACTGATATGTTACCCAATACGTGTGCTTAAGTTTATCATTCACATAATATGGTAGGCGGCGGCTTCGCTCTGCCCCTGGCATTGCTGATGTTTATGGCCGACGGTAACCACTAACCATCAGGTGGGCTGTATGCTCGTCTGCCTACACAGGCAATAAAAATAATAATAATAAAGGGTTACCTATCCCGTTGAAACTTCGACCTTATGTCAATGACCTTATCTTTTTATTGCCCTTGTAGGCAGACGAGCATACCGCCCACCTGATGGTGAGTGGTTACCGTCGAACATGGACTTCAGCAATGTCAGTGGCAGAGTCAAGCCGCTGCCTACCGTTATGTCAGCTGGTGATTTCGTTGACCCACAAATAAAGACTATACAATAATAAATAATAGCTAGTTATTGGTGGTAGGACCTCTTGTGAGTCCGCGCGGGTAGGTACCACCGCCCTGCCTATTTGTGCCGTGAAGCAGTAACGCATTTCGGTTTGAAGGGCAGGGCAGCCGTTGTAACTATACTAAGACCTTAGAACTCATATCTCAAGGTGGGTGGCGCATTTATGTTGTAGATGTCTACGGGCTCCAGTAACCACTTAACACCAGGTGGGCTGTGAGCTCGTCCACCCATCTAAGGAATAAAAAAATAAATAAAAAAAATAAATAAAAAAAAAACTCATCCATACCTCAGGCACCAATTAAAAATCCTGTTGGTGTCTCCGTTCTTTTCACCTTTCAATTGTGCATCCTTTAACATATGCTCAATCAGATGTCTCTTGATGACGCTCTGTCTATTGAACTCCTTCATACACACGATACAGGTTTTTTGTGATTTTAAATATTCATCATTCAGTATGCAATCTGTAGGAAGTGTTCATAGAAAAGTTAATTACAATAATTAATTATTGATATCGAGTGGTGAAAGGGACTATATTTGGTTTGAGGGACATTTTTGCGACATTACAGAGAATCCATATTTTTAAGAATAAAAATTTATAAAGAATATCATAAACAAAAAAACTTCTTCAGTTATTTGAATGGAGCAAACTTCATTGAAGTTCAATTAAAAACATTGAACTGTTGATGCTAATCTATACATGTAAATAAAATTGGAGTGTCTGTTTGTAATATTTAAATAACTGCTTTTTACTACATGCATATGAATATATATACAGTACATACACCAAAATAACATTTTTTTACAATTTTTTGTCTGTCTGTCTGTCTGTTTGTTCTGGCTAATCTTTGGATCGGCTGGACCGATTTTGACGAGACTTTCACTGATAGGTAGCTGATTATATAAGGAGTAACTTAGGCTACTTTTTTTAGACTAGCTTCGCCCCGCGGTATCATCCGCGGTACGACAATAGCCGCGGGGAACATCGCAGGATTCACCTATCAATAATAAAATTTAATGTTTCCGAAGCGAAGCGAGGGCGGATCGCTAGTACTAAAATAAAACGCATCTTTAATTACAAAGATAAATGTTGCGTATTAATCAAAATGTCCCTTAAACAATATAGCCTTTCACCCCTTGATATGTTTCATTAATATTTTTTTTATCAGCTAACTTCCGCAATGCCAAGGGTATAGATGAACTACTGCCCATCCAAAAACTGGCTTCATGTCTGAAGAGTGAATTTTTTAAAGGTATCTATATCTTGCATGTCTACGATAGTAACAATAACACAAAATTATACTAAAAACATAACTGACTTGAACAAAATGAAATTGGAATATCACTAGTGTTTTTTTTTTATTGCCTGTGTAGGCAGACGAATATACGGCCCACCTAATGGTGAGTGGTTACCGTCGCCCATGGACTTCAGCAATACCAATTCTTTGACAATTATTAGGTAAAATAGGTACGTAGGCCTTTCAGTTAAATAATATGGTTCCCTGACATGACAGATTACTAGGGTTGGCAAAATTTTAGGCTCTGATAATTAATTATATTTTTTATGGGGTATTTTGTAGCACGTTGTATACAAAAAAGGTCAAATCGAGAACCTCCTCCTTTTTTGAAGTCGGTTTTCGTTTACAACATACCTATTATAGTTTTCATCGATGACTCAGAAATGGTTCTGTTTCTCTTGCCGACTTCAAGAGCCGTTTCGTAGCGTTCAGAGTCCTCGAAGCGCACCAACACAAAATGACCCTCCCAGTGCTCAAAGAATTCATTCTTGAAGAATATCTGCTTGCAGTGTTTGCAGCGGTACAGCTTCTCCGATTTCTGGTCACCGTCCAGGAACTTCGTCTTCAAGAACGTCCTGTTTATGTGGGTCTTGAAATGCCAGGCCAGTTTCATTGAGGTGCCAAACACTGACAGACACTGCGGACACGTGTTCGACTGGTAATTGTGGCTCGTGAAATGACTCAAGTAACTTTCAAGCGTATCGTATCTTGTGTTACATTTCGTGCAGACACAGGGCTGTTTAACTCGATATTTATTTACACTTATTACGTCGCCATTTTCCGTGCACTCGGTCCCTTCGTCGTTGCTGGAATCTGATGCAAATTCATCGGACGAAATATTGTGTTCAATGTGACTCACAGACTTCTCTCTCTGGCTTTGTTTTAAGCTGCTTTCACTGTCATACCTTAGTTGAACTTCAAACGAATCTGTACCATTATTTACATTTAATATCTCAATATTAAACGTGCCGGGCTCGTTGGTTACCGGATTTGTTTCTTTTTCCAAAACTAATTCGGGTTCCTTGTTCGGTTCTGTGGTATTTTGTTCGGTGGCTCTCGTTTTCATTAGCGATATATTGTTGATGTTTAAGTTTATGATGTCATCCTCGCATTCCTCGGGCTCAATATTTATTTCTGTTTTTACGTTAATCTCTTGCTCGGGCTCGGACTGGAATTTCATAAATATATATACACATTTATGTGGGATCGTTCATAAGTAAAAGTGGGATGAATATAGCGAAATTCTTTATTTTACTTCACAATCGCTTCGTACACGTCTTTCTAAAACTATTCCATTTTTGAACTTCCCTCTCTAACCTTAAACTACTATCTTTTTCTGAACCTAATAGAATGTTGCCATTAATACTTAAGGTACAACAGGCACAAAACAAATATTAAAAAAAAAACTGAAAAAACGTAATAAAAATAACACTCCCCACATTTATATACGGGGTGTATGATCATTATGTTGAAAATAGTGTAGAAAATAGTGAAAATATTATTCATTTAATACGTTTTCACGAGAACTACACCTTAACAAAATTATATTTACGTAATTATTGGTAGTAGGACGTTTTGTGTGTCCATACGGATAGGAACCACCACCCTGCCATTTCTGCGATGATACAGTACTGCGTTTTCAACTCATGTCTCAAGGTGAGTGGCGAAATTTACTTTGTAGATGTGTATGGACTCTGGTAACCACTTACCATCAGGTGGGCCGTGAGCTCGTCAAATGTTTGCCACACAACATAATTCTGCCTAATCTTGCCGGGAAGCAAATCAATTGTCATGTCTGTAATCTTTTTACGTCTGACGGGCCATAAGTTCGTCGAACAATCTACGCAATGGCAAAATAATAACCATAAAATTACTAACTTCAGTGAGATCAATGCAGGTCGTTTCACAGTTCCTCGTTGGAGTGGTAGTCTGAGACGTGTTGGTGTACTGCGATAGATGCTCGTACATGTCTTGCTTGAGGCCGTCCAGAGCCGCTTTGAGTTCTTGCTGCTTTGACACTCGAGGAGGTGGAGGGGTTTCGACCACGTACAAGACTTGAACTGAAAGTTTCAAGTATTTTAATGCATACTCTCACTCATACTTTCACTGGTGGTAGAACGTCTTGTGAGTCCGCACGAGTAGGTACCACCACCCTGCCTATCTCTGCCGTGAAGCAGTAATGTGTTTCTGTTTAATGGGTTCGTTTGAAGGCTGGAGCAGCTGTTGTACTGTTAAAAGTGAGACCTTAGGACTCTGGTAGTCACTTAACACTAGGTGAGCCGTGAGCTCGTCCAAGCAATAAAAACGAAACTCTTCTTAGGTTAGGTTACATTAATTCCCCGGTATAATTGGCTTATCAAACTGATGCGCCAAGAGTTTAATGGCTGTTAAGGAGTTAATGGAGTTAAACGCTAATCATTCCATATAGAGCATAATTAGATAATGTGTAGGTAGTAGTGTGTATAGAGAATCTGTGAGCAGTGCAGGACTGGACTTTGTGGCGAGGCTTGGGGGAAGCCTATGTCCAGCAGTGGGCTGATAGAATAGAATACAGCATATTAATAACTAACATAACTATACTGGAGACCTTAGAACTTATATCTCAAGGTGGGTGGCGCATTTACTTTGTGAATGTCTATTGGCTACAGTAACCACTTAACACCAGGTGGGCTGTGAGCTCGTCCACCCATCTAAGGAATAAAAAAAAATATATGAGCCCGTACTGGGCTCACTATCCCGCCATTTTCTAGTGCTAAATAGTGATGCATTCCTGTGTGAAAAGTAGGAGAGCCATAGTAGAAAACACTTGAGAGTTTAAACTCAAACTGGATGGCTTTATTAATGCCATGGATGTATATGGATTCTATTAGCCATGAATTTAGTTACTCTTATAGACATATACTGAAAACAAGAATTACCTTTAGTTCCCGGCAGTCCCTCGATCTTCGATAAGAACAACGCTTTCGGAACAATAAACGGCAAAACCAATGGTATTTTGTTGTAATACGGATTCCTATTGTGAAACTGTTTCTTGTGCTGCTTCCTCAAGTCCTTGTGAATGAAAACGCCACATCTAGTGCACAAATACTGCAGGGTGAAGTTGTTTGTGTGCGTTAAATAATGATCAACCAGAGAACATTCGCTGAAAAACTTCTGAGAGCATATATTACAGCTGACGTTTGTTTTTGAAAATAAACCATGTATTTCTTGAGCTCCCTTCATATCAAATTGTCTGTAGCATTGGTTGCACCAACGGAACCACTTCTTAGGGCACGGGTGTGTTTTGAATACGGCATATCTAAGATTACATTCTGCACACAATTTCGTCGGAATAGTGCTTGGTCTGTCTGACCTCACTGTGTGTCTTTGGAGATGATCTTCTAGGATACGTTTAGAGCTGAAACTCAATTTGCAATACAAACAAGGAAACTGCTGTTTCCCATGTTGTGTTTGTTCATGTACCCTTCGAGCACCGCAGGTTGGAAATTTCTCTGTACACTTCAAACAGAAATAAGGGTAATCACCCTTATCGGGTATGATGGGACTGTAGTTTGCTTTAAAAAAATGATTCTCGCACCGTCTATCACACTTTAAACATTTTCCTTGGGTTCTAATATTTTTAAACGGAGGCCTTAATTCCTTGCTTAAATAGGCAACTATATTTGATTCATACCCTAAATCTTCAAAGTTGACTATATAATCAGTCTTATGCTTGCGTAGGTGTTCTCTGAAAGGATCCAAATCCCACCAGGCCTTATCGCACATATAACACTTGTAAAACTGGGGCACGTCAGAATATCTGGTACACTGTCTGAACCAACATATCCACTTATCCAGTGCAACCTGTATTGATCTCTCTGCAAAATCCGCCTCCAAAATTTTCCTGTTCCAACGGAATAAAGAGTTTAGGACTCTCACTGATAGGAACTTATCAGCATAATTATCTAAGACCTGATGATGTTTGGCTGTATCGATTAGTTCTTCGGCCGATATATGAACTTGAGCCGTGAAGCTCTTTATTTTCTTGTAAACATTAAGTTTACTCAGAGACTCAACATCTGATGTTGCTCTATTGTAATTATTGCAGTTACTCGCTCCTCGGAGCTCCTCAATATTTGTAATATTATTGTCACTTATGTCTTCTTCATCATCATCATCATCATCACCATCACCATCATCGTCACCATCATCATCATCATCATCATCATCATCATCATCATTTGCCGGTGGATCATCAATGTCCTCTTTATCTGAATATTGTTCGACTTCCACTTCCACCTTTAACTGGACCGGTGTTGAATTAGACGGTAAATCAACAGAGATAACTTTTTCCTTTTTAATGTTTTTCATTATCTGCATTTCTAAGTCTTTCTGTGAATTAATACAATAAATAAAATAAAAGGGTCGACCCTGAATTAATTTTTATAGTGAACATGACCTGAAACATCTTGAACATCTTGAATTAGCTCAAGATAAAGGCCCACCCAAAATTACAGACACAAAATAGTATGTTTTGCAACAACATTGCGGTAGCTACACTGAACTTGACACAGACATGAAATATTATATATGCATTCAACTATGTTAAAGTGGTTCTGTTCGAAAATGGGTAATGTTGTTGAATGAATGCAGATTTAATAATCCTTTTTAAATTTGTACTGGTGTATTTTTACAGGTGGGAGGACCTCTTGTGAGTCTGCACGGGTAGGTATCACCGCCTTGCCCATTTCTGCCGTGAAGCAGTAATGCGTTTCGGTTTGAAGGGCAGGGCAGCCATTGTAACTGTACTGAGACCTTAGAACTTATATCTCAAGGTGGGTGGCGCATTTACGTTGTAGATGGGCTCCAGGAAAATAGTTTTTTTAGTTTGTAAATTTGTATTATATTGTATTGTTATAAATTTATCCACCTCTATATTAATTATTTGATACTGCTTGTAGCACCCAACGTAAGAACTTCCTGGGGCAGAAATAGACAGGATGATCATAAGAATAGGCTGAACTTAACATTATCATTATTGCTTACAAGAGAGGTGGCCGTGACAGAAACACATTTGCCACTGCGACCAATACAGAATTCTTTGGGAATACCTCAATAGTAGATATCTTTTAACCAGCCCAAATCCTTTCTCGGAAATATCCCATTGACCTTATCAGTGGAAAAGATGTGCTCTCTATAAGCTGAGCTGCCTTTGTTGTGTCAATAGTCACAGAAAATGCAGAATGTTCGTCTCACAGTTCCTGAAGACTGGATCAGCCGTTTATCTTTTACTGGTCTACTAAATTAAATTGAGAACTTAATTTTCCATAAAGGCTCTCACTAGAGCCATTACTTTTCTTTGCAATTTAATATATTCCCTGAATGAATATTAAGAGCGGAAATATAGAAAGAATACTAGTAATACACACTGTGAGGTAGTGATAATAGTCAATGAAACGAACTATGTGACATTATTTAGTCATTTCAGTTTGGCTTAACATGATTCATTATGCAATTAAATAAATATAAAATTAGAATTGAATGTGATGTGATATTACTTATTTAATAAAATTAGGTATAAAGATGGGTACATTGCATTTTGATTTATTTCATTTTTGTAATTTATTTATAATTCGTCAAAATTTGTACAATAATACCCACAAAAATGGCGTCGTGTATTTGCACAAGGTAGTTTTTGTACCGAAAAAAAAAATTAAGAAATATTCAACACAATGTGTTTAAAGCTACAAAAAAAGCATGCAGTGTAAAAATAAGAGTTCTAACCATAGAACCTCATTCCTTTGGACATTTCGCAAAGAATATTATTTCTTCTACAACAAATAAAGGTATTAGAATGTATATTTAGCATTTATATATTTAGGAAGTATGTAAAAATATCTTATTTCACAATCAAATTAAAGGTATCATTTCAATCAAAATTGGGTAGGTAGTTGAAAGTTTTTTGGTGTGACAAAATGGTGTATAATGGCACCTACCTCCATTTCTTTTATTTCCTTTATCTCAGGGTCATCATCCCATGAATCACAAGATTTACTATTATCTTCGGAATCACTTTCCATAATTTTAATTAGCTATACACAAATACACACCAGTGAAAGTTAAGTTTAATTAAATAATTTAGAATACAAACATTTTGGAGAGTCAAACTAGTTCTCGTAGTCAAATGAACAATTTTTTTCTAAACTACAATCTCTATTTGGACCACCCTTTTTAACTTTCGCAGTTTTGTTCGAGATAGACAGAGATGCAAAATCAAGAAACGTCAAATCTTTGGGTAACATAATCATTTTTTATTCGGTCGGTTTGCAAGAATATGTTCTGCTTGTGAGTAGGTACTTATACGGGAATTAGATTCTGTGTAAATTAAGTAAGTATGGGTAGTTATCATAAGTTAAGCACTGTTTATATTTACACTTGACGCGGCTTTAATGATTTAGTGTTCAGTTCATTTTTTTCCAAAACTTAAAGAATTTACAAAGAAGTCTAATAAAATAATATGTTGAGGTCTTGGATTAGGTAGAAATTTACCGCGATTAAAAACATGAAATCGTTAGTAGGTACGTATTATTTAATTAGCTAATCTTTTGAACTTAGCATAAAAATCTTCACAGAGAGCCGCTTATCACTTGACATGCTATATTAGTTTCTAAAAAGCAGAAACAAAGTGGGTAGATAAAAATAGTTTTATGTGGTCCGTTTGCTCATTCCGTCTAATTCAGACATTTTTTTAATTCTCAAAATCCAGTTGACAGCTCTGTTTTACGAGAAAAAGAATCAAGAAAAACACTTAGGCGATTACGATAAAATCGATAAATGGTCTGTGCAAAGTGTGCAAGCATAACATTTCACATCACACGTGTTTCCACTAAAATAATCATGAGTTTTCTTTAAAAATAATAATTTTTTTTTTAATAAACCAAAGTGACTAAAAAAAAAATTGAACGAAATTCATATTACGCCAGTAAATGTTAAAAAATAATTTCAATTTACGAGCTCCTGCATTATTACATTAGCAAAGTTTTAAAGTAGGTAGAAAGTTTAGGTTATGAGTCATGAGTAATTCTAGCAAAAGGTTAAAGGAGTTTTTATATTTAGTTTTGTCTCAACTATCCTTTCTATTATTCTTCATTCTTTTATTAATGTCTATATTTCGGTGCATCAATAAATAAATTAAAAACTCCAATGCTAGTTAATCGTGCATACGTGGGCTAGCATTAATTAATAATTTTTTTCTCACATCACAGGATCTCTTCATCTTATTAAAATTGCGTGTGCTCAATGATATTTTAAATGTAAAAAGATATACAAATCATTGCGTGTGCTCAGAAATATACTTGAAAAATATAGAATTCAACCGTAACGGAATCAATTTCAACTAAAATGTCAAAATAACATTTATTTATTCGGTTTTTGTTTATTTATAATTTTCTGCAAATCAGTCAATTTTAAGGATTGACCTTGAAACGTGGCGGAAGATTCTAAATACCTAATATTATAGAAAAAAAAACAATCATATCATTTTAATTAAAAGAAAATGGTAAATTGATCACAATTTTTTTATTTTTTTTTATTGCCCTTGTAGTCAGACGAGCATACGGCCCACCTGATGGTGAGTGGTTACCGTCGCCCATGGACTTCAGCAATGCCAGGGGCAGAGCCAAGCCGCTGCCTACCGTTTAATACTCTCCACAAGCCTCGTTTGAAGAAGGACATGTCATAGCGCTCGGGAAACACCGTGGAGGGGAGCTCATTCCATAGCCGGATGGTACGTAGCAAAAAAGACCTCTGGAAACGCACTGTGGATGACCGCAGTGGCTCCAGGTAGTATGGATGAACTCTACTCCGGTGGCGGGCGGTGCGATGGTAAAAACGAGATGCCGGTATCATCTCGAACAATTCCTCAGAGCACTCCCCATGGAACATACGGTACAAAATACAGAGGGAACCGAAGTTGTTTATTTATTAAAGAATTTTATTTTATATCTTTAAAAAAATCCATTGATCTCTTTTTTCCACGTCGTCGGCTGAACATTATACCATACACAGTTGAATAATTCATGTTTTTTTTATTGCCCGAGCAGGCTGACGAACATACAGCCCACCTGATGGTAAGTGGCTACCCTGGCTCATAGACGTCAGCAATGGCAGGGGCAGAGCCAAGCCAATGCCGAATTTTTTTGTTTTTCTGTTCATGTTTTCAAATTTGTTTAATCTTTGTGCTTTCGGTCAGGATCTGTGGTTAGTTTCCCGAAACAATATTTTTCGGTAACAATAAAATTAAAAGCTATATGCTGTAAAAATATTTGCAATAAACATTTCAAAGCGATAAGAAGGGATTGTTTCATTTCAATAAAAATATATAAAAAAAAAATGTTACGACGCGCGAATGTAATATTTTTATTTTTCACTTTCGTTTTTAATGTTTCATGTGAAAATGTACATTTTAATAGCAGTAAGTAAACTACATTGTACTGCATTATTTGCCCATATAAAATTATCTATGATTCTTTTTTTTTATTGCTTAGATGGGTAGACGAGCTCACAGTCCACCTGATGTTAAGTGGTTATTGGAGCCCATAGACATCTACAACGTAAATGCGTCACCCACCTTGAGATATAAGTTCTAAGGTATAGTTATAACGGCTGCCCCACCCTTCAAACCGAAACGCATTACTGCTTCACGGCAGAAATAGTTAGGGTGGTGGTACCTACCCGCGGGGACTCACAAGATGTACTACCACCAGTAAAGATGATTAGTGCTAGTCCTTAAAGCCGTAATTAGGCCTAATTTATACAAAATGTTTATATTTTCTTTCTTCTAGGTTTCCTATTTTCCAAAGTAATTTGTTCAACTTCTCTACCGTATAAAGGTATTCCTGCGACAGCGCTCTGTCTATTATTAATTTGAAGCAGTCGTACCTACATTAAACCTCAGTGTGCTTAGTGCGAGTTTTTTAACGTTCTCGTTAGCTTAAAAGTTAACTCAAATTTGTATGGAGTTGGAACGTTTGCCTACGTAGGTACCTATTAAAAGCATACTAAAATTCTTCTTCTTCTTTATTTTTTGGCTCAGGCACGGTTTGCGCATTAGCCAGCGTCAAGTAATAAGATTTTTATAATTCGGCGTTTTAATTATTTACAGTTTATGAATAATGAAAAACAAAGGAAACTAATAGCGACATAACATAAATGATTAAAAACGAATTAAATTAAATTTACAAATGTAATGAAATATAATCTCAGTAAAATGGTAGTCATTTACTGAGAATTTTTCAGTGGACTTTTTGGAGGATAAGTTACGTCCAGTGGTTTTGTTTCATTTCTCCTACAATTGTGCACTTTCACAGATTCGAAACAGTTAATAAACCGTCGTTATTAAACATTTAAACCTGAAGAAACACTAAATAGACAAAATAAAACAATTCACGCAACTTCATTCCTCGCGTTCCCGCCAAAAAGTCCACACTAAAGTTAAGCTAGTAGTTACTTATTGGAGCGGCTCTGTCAGAGGTATTCTGCAGAGAAAAAAATCTTTTTTTAACACTTTAACTGCCATGTAGATCACCGGTGCCCTACGTGGCGCACTGAAGTAATTATTTCGATCTCTCTCTTCAATCTTCTAAGGCGCCGGAATATCTAGTAGACTCTGGGAACGACGAATCCGAACGATTCTGAGAATCAATCTATTTCTAAGAGACTTAAAAGACTAAAACATACATTACAGGCTTCTTAGTAACAAAAATCGACCTAGTTACTTCAGTGCGCCACGTAGGGCACCTACACGGCAGTCAACGTATTAATAATAAAAACATACTCTTCTAATAGTCGCCCCGGTGCCTACCATAATTATTATTAATCGTCAATAAACAACATAAATATCCAGGCAACTTAAAAATCCAGGCTTAATTCGGTAATCTCCTAAGCACGGACTCAAATGTGACAAATACGGATACCTTTATTATTAACATTAGTTTCTTTTTTGACAGCGATGACCATAAAAAGTTTTGTCTTCTGGCCGAACGCGACGATTCCTTTTTACATAAATCCCGATCACTTTGGTGAGTGTTAAATTATTTACGCGGGAAAAAATATGTTTGTCTCTGACATTTGCAAAGACTATAACCTAAAATATAATTATAAATGATGATGATGATGATATATGCTTAAATTATAAATGAATGTGTGTTTTTTCGCTTCGAGAAGCTACATATACGTATAAATAAAATCAGAGTTTCGGTTTGTAATATTGAAATAACCGCTTTTTACTACATGCATATGAATATATGTATATATACGGTACATACACTAAAATATTTTTTTTTACAATGTTTGTCTGTCTGTCTGTCTGTTTGTTCCGGATAATCTCTGGAACGGCTGGACTGGTTTTGACGAGACTATCACTCTTAAGTAGCTGATGATAAGGAGTAACTTTTTTAGACTAGCTTCGCCCCGTGGCGTCACCCGCGGTACGATAATAACCGCGGGTAACATCGCGGGACTCCTATCAATAACAAAATTTAATGTTTCCGAAGCGAAGCGAGGGCGGGTCGCTAGTTTTTAAATAAAAACAATGTGCTGAACATTTTTTGCTGCACATCAGAGTTTGCGTATGGAGGACAGAAGTAAGGATCCACCATCTTGTGTAGAGGAAAAGTTAAAAAAGTGTCCATCTGTAAACAGCAAGCTATTAGTCGAAGACTCACCGAAATAGCGATAGTGTACGAAGTGGAAATGACATTATGATAATTGTAAATAGACATGCTTTAACAAAAATCGACTTCAAATAGAAAAAAAAAGATATTTCAAAAAAAATTAATATACACTAAAAACAATAATCATCGAAATCGGTTGTCGTGATATTGAGTTATTCATCTATTAGTCGCGCACGTTCTTAATGCAACTTATATGGTTTTCTCATGGATACCATTGTCAGAACTGTACTAAATTCAGCTTTCTAATAAAAAAAAGAATCATCATAATCGATTCATCCAGTCAAAAGTTGTGAGGTAACAAACATAAAAACAGTCGAATTGAGAGCCTCCTCCTTTTTTGAAGTCGGTTAAAAATATCATTTTTAAGTTAAAAATATCAGTGGCGCCACCTTAATCTTCAGCGGACACTGAGATGGCGCTCCTTACTTCTAACCTCCATAATTATTGCTATTATTGTCAATTGGTCGATTTTTCAAAAGTGAAAATTTAAGGCAGATTTTTAAGCCAATGTAAAGTAGCACATTGGTAATAATTAATTAGATAAATTTTATATAAATTTAAATAGAAAAGCTTATCAAAGATTATTTGTTTAAAGAAATACATACTGCGATTTGTTAAATATTTAACTGAAGACAAAAAGCATTCCTTTAATCTTAGCGTACAATACCATTGCTTGTTATTACTAAATAGAACATAAGCAGCACTGTGATTACGAAGAGAAATCGTAAATGAAGTAAGAGGAAAATAAAATTGAGGACGCGAAAATTCTATATGGCGCCCCTAGATCTAACGGGAGAGTATTTGAATTTCAGGATTCTAAACAGTCGTTCACAATGGTGTCTCTGTGTTTTGTTTTGCTTGGTTTAGTGAACGACTTCAAGGACTTAGTCGCGTCTCTATGGATTTTTCCCCTACCTAATCGTTGATGGCCCAAGAATTGCATACACTAGCCCTAGTAAGAGCAGCGCTTCGCTGAATCTACTACCGGATCGGAATCTCGACCCATTAGGAAGACCCAGCGAGAAACTCAGTGGGTATTTTTCCTATTATTTATTAGTTAGCTCCGGCTTTCAGATCACGAACAATCGCTCCAAATAATGACGGCGCTCTCGTTGTTTTCCTTCAAAACATGTTTGAGGTTCACTCCTGCCATGTCGCACCCGGGAGATTCAGATCACGTCCTGCTGTTCGCCAACCCGGACGGAAAGAGGAGGTGCGCCTTGAAGACCGAAGGTCATTCCGTTTTCGAGCCTCATGTGAGTGCGTTCTTAGTTTTTTTTCCTGGCTGGTGTCATTCGATTACGATTCAAGATTTAGAATGACTTTTTGGCGGGAACGCGAGGAGTGTAGCTGTGTGATTATTATCTATGAAAGTGCACAAATGTGGGGAAATGAAACAAAGCCGCTGGACGTAACTTCTTGGGATCCTCCAAAAAGTCCACTGAAAAAATCTCAGTAAATGACCACCATTTTGCTGAGATTATATTCATCCCATATCATCTCATCTCATTTAATTTCTACCCAGTTGATTAGTGTCTCAAATTAATCATCTTCATTTCATTTCACTCCATGTTATAATTTTTCATAAAAATAAGAATATAAATTAAAATAAGACATGACAGGATTTAGAATTGTACATGAAATTACCGCTTTGATCTGATTTGCCTGGGTAAATGTCCTTTTTTTTGTAGCTGGTAACACTCGGCTACGATTGCTTAAAATCTCCCTACATCGAAATGGTGATAATGAAATCGCTCGGCTTCCCATTCGAACATAATCGGCCCAACAGGAATTTGTACGTCGAAATACTAGTCGAAAACATACAGCCAGGTAAGTTGGAATATCAGTTATAGCACTATATTTATAATAACTAAATTATATCGAACGCGATAGCAGAACGCGTAAACTATTCGAAAAGTGGGAAATAATGAAGACATTTCAAAAAAAAGAAAAAAAAAGTGTGCGTGTACTTATGTACGCGCGTAAGAAGTTTTTTTGTTATAAACTTTTTTTTTTAATATTAAATAATGAATAACAAATATTTAACGTTAATAATTTAATAATATTTAGTATATTAAATAATAATTTGGTCATTTATATTACTAAAAAATGAATGCTTAATATAACACTTTTTTTTACGAGTGTACATGCGCGAAAGTTCACCTGCGGCTATATTCAAACTCGCCAAGTTACGTGGGTCGTATTTTAATGAGCGATTTAGTGGGCAACTTCATTCTGTTAATTTTGTGTCACGGTGCGCGCGCATTGTAAAATTTCACTCTCATAAATTTTTCATAACGCGCCTAAAGAAGTATTTATTATTATTTATTATTTATTCGAAAACGCAATTTTAAACCGTAAAAATTGTTTTAATTATGTTTTACCCGAGCACTATGACATCGAGGGGCGACAGTCTATTTGGTATAAGCGACAATTTTGAAACTACAGGAGAGCCACTTAAAGCTTAGTAAATCAAAACAAATGCGAAAAACGTTAGACGCTAAAAGTATAATGGGCGGACGCTATCGCCAAGAACGATTTCTTCTGCACAACAACCAGGTAATATTAACCTCGGGGTGCTTACCGATTGAAAAGAGAATATGCAAATAATAATATCAATAATGATATTAATACTATTTTACACGGAAAAACTAAATAAACATAATATATTCAATACCTATGATAATTTATTTAATGACGTAGACTGTAATGTAAGGAGGGAGCGTCCAAACAAGGCTTTGATGCACCGTGTGAAAGCTGTTATGATTATCTAGAAGATTGCACAAAGTGGGAATGAGTTGCTCGCTCCGGGCATTTCAATATTGCAATAATTGTTACGTACAATATAATAATAATTTTAAAAAAGAATATTTAAAAAAAATCTAATATTGAAGAAAATAAAGACATGCCCGCTGAATTTCTTGCCAGTTCCTCTCAGGACGGAGGCTAGTTTTTGTGAATTGGCGGTAGTTCTTTTTGAGATTCAACAAGTATGTACTTTCATTAATGTTGAATAAAAAAAAAATTGATTTTGATTTTTATGCGAGAGATGGGTGTCAGTGCCCCTCCTGGCTGAGCCTTTGCTCTCTCTCACCTGTCCTGGTGAAATTGGAAAGGCCTTCGGGCTACCAGTTAACCTTCCTTCATAAAAAAGGGTGTTAGTCCAACTATGAGATATGTATGACACCTGAATAGAAAAAGGGGAGATGCAGCGCTGACCCCACATAGTGGGATAAGGGCAAGAAGAAAAAGAAAGAAGAAGATAGATATATATTGATAAATCAGAGTAGTACTTTATGTAAATGACACAAAGACAATATTGGAACGGCGGTTGGTTCGCAGGGAGGTGACCCGGCCGCTCCAGCTATGTCCAAATGAGTATACTTCACGTTCTTATCTTCCAAGCCGCTGACTTTGATCAGGAAGCCCGCGGCCAGCTGATGATGGCGGAAGGTCTTCTCCATATCCACTTGAAGTAGATCATCGCCTTTGCACTTCCCAACGTTGACAGCTAAGTCTTCGGGCCTGACGTATGAAACTTCAATCGGCTCTGACACTCTGGTGCCGCTGAACTGCAGCCTAGTGGAGTGATTCGTGGCTCTAGCACTGTGATTGTCCATAGCTGCCACGTAGTTTCCATAGCAGGCTTTAGCATGGCCCGTCAGTGTTGCTATGGTATATAAATGCGGGTTTAGTTCTTGGGCAGCTGTTTCGGCGAACTTGTACAATGCATCGGCCATAGCGAAGCGGCCTTCAGCGTCTGTGTTCGTGACGCGCACCGTCTTCCCGCTCTTCGATAAGAGCAATTCGTCGGAGACATAAGAGTCTTCGCCGATCGAGTTTCTGCAGAGGCACAGCGCTGCTACCACTTTCAAATGCGGAGGCTTCAGTATGGAGCAGGCCTTAAGAAAGCCCGCGGCGGCGGCGGCTCCGCATTTGTCTCTCGCCATACCTGCCATCTTACCGGAAATCTTTATATCAGCGCCGCCAGTGTCGTAAGTGACTCCCTTGCCGACAAGAAGCAGCGTTTCGCTAATCCTTGCAGGATCCGAAGGCTTGTATTCGATTTCCACAACTCGGGGCTTGTGCCGGTCTATGTGGCTGGCCGCTCTTGACACTGCCGATAAGAGCGGATAGTCCTTATTAATTATAGCTTCGTCCTCGATAATCCGCACTTCGATGTTGCTGTAACCGCTGAAGGTTGACTTCAGGTGTTCGGCTATCTTTATCGGACTCATTCTCTCGGGATCACCACCTCCGATGTCTCTGGCTAGCACGCGAGCGCGCTCAAGCGCTATGGCATTGCGAACGATCTTCTCGAAGTTCTCAGTTCGTTTTTCTTCGGCGTGGAGACCGATTCTTGAGAAGTTCCTCGTGCTGTCTCTCTCTCGCATCTGGAGGGGCACGTACAACGCTTCTAGGGCTCCGAGGATCGCTACCAATTGTCCGTCCGGAAAGTCAACAACGTTTTGAACGACTAGTAAAGGTCTTTTCGCGCCGGCGTCCAGCGCACGGGTCATTCCTTTGTACGCTGCTTCCTTCACCACCCTAGCGTCGTGGTAAGGAGTGATCTTCCCGGTCGGGGCCAATATAATCCTGCCGCCAGATACGTAGTCGCATTGCCACACCGTCGCCGACTTGTGGATGTGCTTGTCAAGTTTCCCGATTCCGTCGACGAAGCTCCCGATATGTCTCGGCAATGGCACGTTAAGTTCCTCGGGGTAAAGGATTAAGATCACCGCATCGTAATCAGCCGACTGAAGGTTTGTTTCGATGAAAATATTCTCGTATAGCTTGTATTCGACGAACGGCATTTTTGGACGATCGTTGATTACGTTGTGAACGCCCGCTTCGGTGACATCGAATTACAAGCTAACACGCGTAGAGATGGGAGCTGCGGGGCCGAAACGCGAAACCGAAAGCAGCGGTCGGTTTATCTCGACGGACAACTGCGAAATGCCATTTAAATGTGCATCTTCATTTATCTGTTTGTTCGTTATAATGACACACGCGATACGAATGATATACGAAGAGCCACGGTTGACATTTGTGTCAATAAACTGATAATTATGATATTAATGAATAACAGATGGCATTGAACGTTTTATTGTATGAAATGCTTTGTGTTATGAAAGCCTGGCCTGGAAAGACCAGTCGTATCTGTTTCTGCCGCGAACATATCACACTTTTTAATTTACACTAGTATTTACTAGTAATGAAATTTGAAAGATGATTCTAAGTACAATGTAATTCAGCCTTGGACATGGATCTCTTCCCGTGCGTAGGTGTCTTAAAAGGGTTTTTAAGGCAGCAGCGCTCTCTGAGTATTTATACCAGCGTATTGCCGTATTGAAGACTTACACGGATGGGTAACGCGATCCTGTCTTCCGTGAAGCCGTCATGCATTACAGTTTCAACAGCCGTTACACAATACAGTTAAGAATTCTACCTCATATCCTCAAGGTGGGTGACGGTAGACGCTTTATGTCCATGGGCTCCGGTAACCACTTAATACCCGATGGGCCTTGAGCTCTTGCGCTTACAGATAATAACACAGACACTTACATGTTTTATTTATTGTTAAAGACTGGCCACCATTTTGACTGCGATTCTCAACTTCTATGATTTAACCATCTCATACAATGAGGAAGCGGAGCGAGAGAGGGAGAACTGGTCTCTCTCAGCGTAGGATCTGTGGTGGGGATCTATCCCGATGACGGTGCGTTACGACAGTGAGAGCCGAGGCCACGTGACGCGCTACCAGCACTCCAGCGTACTGTGCAGTTGATACTGAAGAGAGACTGGTTGGTGGTTTGTGTATCGCGTTCTGCCCGGCAGGCTGATTCTGATCCGGAAGGGTATCACCCAATACCAGCGGCTTCGCCTAAGCAACATGACGCGTCATCGACCATAATGGCGCGATATCCTTGGTGTGGGCCGCGCGTCTGATTACAGTACTGTCCGCGGTCACCTCTCCGGCCACTCTGGTTTAGTGAGGGACTATGGCAGCCATAAACACCCCTTGTGGGGATCTCGTGAGGAAATTCTTAATAACGCTTTTATATCTTTGTGATATCATTTTCCGTACATATACTCATCGTCTGTTTTTTTTTTCCTACCTAAGCTGATAGCCTTGAGAGGCTATTTCAGCGTAACCTTAACTAGTAGGTGAGCTCACGGTGCTCAAACCTGACGACGTTGCTAACACGAACCCTAGCAAGAGCCGTGCTTCGCAGAATCTACTACTGGATCGGAAACGCGACCCACTGAGAAAATCCGGCGAGAAACTCAGCGGGCCGTCTGTGTTTCTCGTGTACGTTTTAAGGCGATGTTTTTTTTTAATATTCGGTTTCGTGTGCCGAAAGTCGAAATAATAGAGAATCACTTCTATTCGTTATCTTAATTTCGACGTAATCGTTTATTATTTATCGTATATTATTGAGTACGTTATCTGGATATTTGTATTCACATTTCGTAATGTCTTACAAAAGTGTAAGCAGGAGGTTTTTGAACTTAAAAAAAAATGCTGTTTTTTTTTTTGCTTAAATGATTGGTTATACGGGCAATAGATATCAACAACGTAAATTCCAGTTGTTTACAGTACAACGGCTGCCCCGCCCTTCAAACCGAAACGCATTACTGCATCGCGGCAGAAATAGGCAGGATGGTGGTGCCGTGCGGTTTCACACGACGCCCCACCAAAAGTAAAATTTAAGAAGGAGTGACGTTGCATTGGAGGGGCGACGTGCGCCTTGACGCCCATAGAAACAACATCTAAAATTGGCCGTCCATAGGCCTATGATTTACTGATACTCTTTAGTGGACTTTTTGGAAGAACCTGTGCATCTACGTTCATCTCACGGACGCTAAACAGTTAATCAGTTAATCATAAATCACCGTTTAAAAATAAAGAAATCCTGAATGAACACAACAAAAACAATTCGCACAACTTCGTTCGTGACATTTCCAGCGTAAATTCGTGGATAATTCAGTTTATTTTTTATTTTTTATTGCCCTTGTTTAGGAAGACAAACGTTCGGCCTATCTGATGGTGAATGGTTACCGTCGCTCCTAGTTTTCAGCAACGCCAGGGACAGAGCCAAGCCCCTGCTTACCAAAAGGTGTGATGATGGGTTTGTGTTGGCACAGAGGCATTGGAGCTATTCACGAAGGACATATCCCTGCCAGTCGAGTTGAGGAATCTTCCTTACGATTACAATAGCGTCATGCACTTGGGCGCGAGGGAATACAGCAAGAACGGGCATAGGACCATTCTTTTTAAGGTACCCTACTACTCTGTTTTAGTTCTATATCTTTCTAGATGTTTGTGGGCGTATGAGAACTTCTCCTAAACAGCTGGACCGATTTTGATGATTTCTTAAGGTGTGTGTGTTCAAGTAGATTTTGAGTATGGTTTAGATTGAAGGTTGAAGGTGAGTTCACATTGTGATTTCTATAGGCTCTGGCAGACTACTTCGCCCAGCTCATATAGGCATCTTCAATTACAAAACGTCATAAGTAACTTCGTTTAATAACAGACCTACAGTTATTGTCGACACAGATACTGATTCTTTCGTCCAATAGTTGAATAAATAAATAAATAAATTCTAGGATCCCAAAAGAACACAAAATCGTGTAGGACTAAGTGAAATTGATCTGAGGAAAATCGAAGTCGTCTACGGACCTGAATGCTTGAAGAGGGACAGACAAGCAAAGATCGATCTCTGTCAGTCTTACCCGGGTGTAGCCAGGAGGAAAAGAGACGTAAGAATCAGCGAAAGCCTACGAATCAATCCTGATATAACACCTTTCCCAAAGAACCTTAATATAAGCGAGAACGACGAAATTAATTCTACCATTATTGATGACGATTTAAAATCAACGTTAGACAAACTCGAAATTACTGATGAAATGGAAATATTGATAGAGGAAATACATACAGTTATAGACATGGCCGTATCAAGGGCCAAAACAAGACACTGCAATGGCACTACGAAACATAACAGTGTTCCTAAAATAAACGTGACCGATACAGATTTATCGGGAGCCGTTGAAATAATAACTAATTTGGTTATAAGTAACGTTAAAAACGCTTTGACGAGAAAAGATTTTTGCACGTCTAAGGACATTCCAATAGCCAGATGCGGTTATGGATCCGACGATAGATGTAGACAGACGTATAGATCCACGAAATCGGGTGCAGTTAAATATTCAACGCAACACAGACCTACTTATTACCAATCGACGAACCATTATCCTTTGTCGAGAATAAAACATTTGCTAAGATCCCAAGGCGATAAGAATACCACAGACGCAAAAGGATCGGATAGTATATCGGATGTGAATGTAGAAGCTAAAAAAGAAAGAGTGAGAAAGAAAAGAAGTTTAGATGGAGACGTAGAAGAAGGTAGTGTTAGGATATCGGAAAAGGGTAGCGAAGAACCTGGAAATTTGTCTTCGAATCACGTTACTGAAGCTCTTGATGCCGCCTTGAAGAATGGAACTGGTGGTAGAATGTTTTTTAAGGCGCGACATTACAGGTACATTATATCGAAAAAGGATTTTAATTAGCTTTAATTCTGTGATCTGCGAATAAAAGGGCCGATATGAGTAATCATTATTTTTAGTATTAGAACAATAAGTTATTACTAAATAGCAGCACTGAAAGCGCACACTACGTTGGTCGTTTGTACATAGCATCTTTTGAAAGATTCATCGATTTAAACTAACGCTTTTTGAACACAAAAAAAATGTCAGACATTTAAAAAAAAACTGGCACTACAATCTCATTTCTAACAAGAACATATTTTGGTCCTTTAAGCTCCAGGCCACAGAATCAAAGCTTTAAGAATTAATTAAATTTTGCTTTGTTTTTTGCCATTTTAAATAGACGACCTTGGTAAGTGTCACCGTCGCTTGTGGATATCAGCGATGTCAGGGGACAGGTAAGCAGCTGCCTATCAATGAGGACTCTCCTCAAACCACGTTTGAAGCAGAATTTGTCATAGCATCTAGGAAATTGTGTGGAGGGGAGCTTAGACCCAAAGTCGGGTGTAAAAATGGTATTTAAAAATGTTTTAATACACAGTTTGACTATTTTAAAGTCATTGCTATTTGACCAGACATAGCGGATCATTGAGGACATGATGAAATTCGACAGATGGCAAGCCGCTATCTATAACTAATTTCAAGTCTTTTTCTAATCTCGTTTGAGAAAGAATAGGCTATATATATTGCTAAATTTTAAACGCAAAGGGACGCTGTCTATTGCAAAATGAAAATTTTCCAGAGTTGATTTATTTTTTATTTATTGTCCTGGTGTTAACTCTTTGACTGCTGTATAGTTCACCGGTACCCTGCGTGGGGCACTGAAGTAATTATGTCCATTTCTGTTACAGCTTGACTGACCGACACATTTTCAACTTATCCCTCAAGATATTGCTTCTTACCTCTACCTTCTAAGTATAGCTACAAGGAATATCGTTCAATGTATTATTGAGCGCAGTTTTATAGTTCAAATTTCTAATTTACGTTGAGCCCTTTTTTAGTTCTTAAGCGAGTATTTTTAATTTAACCTCCCTTACATAATTAAAAATTTGCTTAAATCAATATAGCGTCAAGAGCAAAAATCAAATGTCGAATATAGACTGGGAGGATTCGAATTTGTCACTGGAGACGAACAGAAAAATTAGTACTAAGAAAAATGATCGAGAATATTCTAGAAACGTATTCACCGAAATGACTGAAGTTTATACTGAGAGGCAAACGAAGAAAAGGTATAAGTTTTTTGTAGCTATGCCATACTTTTATCGCGGGCTTTGAGCGCGGCGACCGAATCAAGAAATTCCGTAACGAAAATAAAACCTAACACCCCCACTCCGCTTACCATGTAGCTCGCGTTCAACACATTCACACGTTGCGCTTGTGTAGTGTTTGTGAATAAGCGCGCGGCGTGACGTCGCACTGCATGCGCATAATGAAAATTCTACCCATCTCTCTCTCTCGCGCGATATAGCTTATGAGTGTGAAGGGGACAGTGAATGTTTTGCTTTTGTTAATGTTTATAAATATAGCGTGGTCTTATTTTATTATTGTTTTAATATTAAATTATTATTGTCTAATTATAATTGCATAAGTTAATAAAAAATGCTATGCAATAGCTTTACCGCGGCAATCCCCGAGTGCCACACGTGGTTTTTTTTTTGCTTAGAATGGTGGAGGAGCTCACTGCCGACTTGGCTTTAACCCTTTGACAGTAGTAGGTCACCGGTGTCCTACGTGGCGTACTGAAGCAATTGTGTCGATGTATCATAATAATAAAGTGATCCTTTAAACTCAATTCTTTGCTGTCAAAGGCTACGGCAACAGAAACAGAAGGAAAAATCCGGTTCGAGGTTCGCGCCGAAAACCGTCAGACTCACGAAATTGAACAAAGAATTTTACGAGGACAGAAAATGGCCCTCCGGCGTCGTTAGATACGTCATAAAAGATAACGCGCAATGTAAGTCAAATTACCATCAGCTCATCTATTTATTGCTGTCGAAGATCGTATGATCGTAATCAGGTGTTAATTATAATTAACCTTGACACATCATGTCCGCTCTCTTTCCTTCTTCTCCAGTGCTACAGCTCTTCTTGCCCTTGCCCTCCCTCCAAAGGCCTCTTTCTTCTTTTTCTATCTACTCTTATGTCATCTATTTATCATGGTTCGTAACTATTAGACCAGGCATTACGTGAACTGTTCTGGCCATGAGACCGTTTTTCCAAAATGAACTGTAATCTAAGACTATTACAGCCAAATTCCATTAAAACTAGTATTTCTACGGAATAAAAAATACTTACACTTTAATAACCACTTTAGGGAGATCCTTGTACCAGACTTGATCGCATGATTTCCATCTCCAGACGATGTCCCCGGACTAAGAAGACGATTGGAAGAGGTTAACGAGATATTGATGGAGAAGACATGTGTTAGAATACGCGAGCTATCCGAAGATGAAGTCGGGAAATATAAAGATTACCTCGTCATAGATGATAGTCCAGACTATGTGACTGGAAGAGTTGGGGGCAAACAGGTGAACTCACTCAAACTATTATTTGCAGTTTAAATTGGGTTATTGATGGTTAGATGGCGTAGAGCAGGACCTCAAAGTTATTGGTGTCTGTATCGGTATGTAAACTGATTTAAATAAAATAAAAAATCGGTTGTCTGTCAAATCGGTTTACTGACGATAGTTGAACGTGACAGAACGTGACAACGTCATAAGAAAATACTGATGGAATGGTTTCATTTTTCAATTATCGCAATTATCGTTGCTATAAACAATTGACACCACATTCACTTTTCACTGAACTTCATACTTGACGAAAACATGTAAATGTATTATTGTATAGCAGCAGTCTACGCGGATGCATCGCTCACTCAAGTCGCCTCAGAGCGAGGTAACGCCGCATGAGTCATGTTTTTTCGTGCGTGCAGCCGGCTCCATCGAATTATAAGACGTTGTCACGTCAAAAAATAGTTCGTAACGCAGTGATAGATAGCTCTAGTGAGCACTCACCACAAGATAGGCGGTCAGCTTGCCAATCTTTTTGAGATTTAATTATTGATTTAAATAAACATTACACTAAAATAGGGTATTAATAGGTACATATTAATATTTTAAATGTGTGGTGTGTTTGTTTATCCTTCATTTACGTCAAAACGAAGAATAGGATAGACATGATTTTTTTAGACGAAGGTACTAGGTCAAGAATGTCACTTTACAAGCTAGCTTTTAACCTAAAAAAATATATCTCATTTCCGCGGGAAACTGTTTTATTATCTTTACAGATAAATCGCGTGACACTAACTTTCTAAAATAGAACATTCGGGAATGTTCTAGATTCATTCTGATTATGTAGAGAACATTCTCGCAGACATTAGAACATAAAATAAATGTTTGTAGAACATTCGAGAGACGTGACGTTTTCTTCTATAGCCTTTTTTTGCTCTCTGACATGCCGTTACTCGCACCGACATGGCGACACAACAATAGATTTCAAAAAAAGACTCATTATTGTGTTTTGGCGTTTCTTCTTAGGATTGTGGATTTTTTTAGAATCGGTCATAGAAATGAAAAATGTTTTTAAATACAACAGATGCATTTCGCTGATATTTGAAATTGATTTGAATTTCATTTCGTCTGATAAACATTTCGCAAGTACATAAACATCACGCAAACGAATAAACTATCTTAATAAGATCGAGAAATAAGTAAATCAAAACACAGTCACCACGCGCACTTATTTTGTTTATCGAAAGTTCTAGATGGAATATCTGTTTACGAGTTATAGTAACCGGCAAACTTCTTGAGCAAATGACCTTGACTGCGCAGAACCGAATTTTAGATCACTTTGGTGGTGAGGGTGAGGCGCGACGGCAGGGGAAATCGTATCGAGCGCGTTATTGGTAGATCAGTCGAACCTTGCGTCCCGCACCGCGCCCTCATTCCGCTTGCTCCCAAAAGTACGCTTGCGTACAGTAGAAAGTCTATCGTTATTAATCGTTAAGTTATTTGTTATAATTGCTTGTGGACTTTGTTGCCATTACTATTTGTTGAGTGTTTGTTGATTTTTTATAAAACCCACACTATGCCGTGACAAACTGGTGTAGTACTTAAAAGAAAGGGTAGAAAATTTGTGTACGACGTATATTGCTTCATTATAAAACAAGGGAAGAATGATATGGAAAAATTAAAACAGACTTCGGAAGCAACAAAAACATCAGTGAGTACTGTTTGGTGCATTATTAACGAAGCTAAAGGCTCTGGCTTGCTCGCCGTGTTTCGGACTCCGGGTAAGAAAAGATCAGGGAAGAAGAAAGTTACCGGAATAGATAGTTTCGTTCAATCTGTAATAAAAAGATGTAATCATAATAACTACATAACAAGCAGCGAAACTCCGTACCGTAGAAAGGCTTCGAAATATTTAAAGAAGATATAAATTTTAATGGCTCGGAATGAAGCTTACGACGAATTATGAAAGAGCTAGGCTTCAGATGGAAAAAAAGAACAGAAAATAATCGGAAGCTGGTAAATGAAAAAAGTAACATTCGATTACTACGAATCGAATATCTTCAAAAAATAATTAATTATAGACAAAAAAAGAAGACCGAATCGACCGAGTTGTAAACTACGCCGATGAGCCCTATGTCGAATCATCACGATGATAGCGACTCGGGTGATGAAAACAGTGATGATGATGATGGTCAAGATTAGGATAACGAAAAAAAAATTACAAATACCAGCTTCGCTTCAACTGAACCAAGACCTGGCAACAGCTCTAGTTTTGACTTAATAGAAGGTATATCTATTTTACCCCAAGATTAAATTATTATAATTATTAACCTATATGTTTTGTTGATGTTCTAATAAATATATAAATAAATACATATGTTGATTTTAATAATTTAATAGCATTATGACGCAGAGTAAGTAATGTTTTTGCACGTGAGTGTACCATGCGCAAACTTACCCCCACTACGTCAACAAATGCTCAAGAAGTTTGCCGGTTATTATACCGCGGCGAATACCAACAACGTTATTGAAAATTTTAATAGGTATTTCAACTTTATGTTAATGCCGGATGCTGTTTTGAATTTCATTTCATTTGTAATTTAAAAAACGTCATTTATTTTATGTATTTAGATTAAATAGTTCCTAACGACTGCATGACGTTGCATCATTTTCATCGATAGTCATGAACGAAGTACTTTGAATGAAACGTGGCCTAAAGGATAAGACGTCCGGTGCATTCGTGTTGAGCGATGCACCGATGTTCGAATCTCAGGCGGGTAACTTTTTTTTTTTCAAGCTATTTCAGCGGAACCTTAACTAGTAGGTGAGCTCACGGGGCTCAAACCTGACGACGTTGCTAAAACAAACCCTAGCAAGAGCCGTGCTTCGCAGAATCTACCACCGGATCGGAAACGCGACCCATTGAGAAGATCCGGCGAGAAACTCAGTGGGCTGTGTCTGAGGGTTAATTAACTCGTCGAGCCCTTGACTTCCACGGTGAAGGAATAACATCGTGTAATAAAAATGAAACCTGCAAAATTATAATTTGCGTAATTACTGGTGGTAGGACCTCTTGTGATCCCTCCTCCGCAGTAATGCGTTTCGGTTTGAAGGGTGGGGCAGCCGTTGTAACTATAGGTACTTGAGACCTTAGAACTTATATCTCAAGGCGCATTTACGTTATAGATCTCTACGGGCTCCAGTAACAACTTAACACCAGGTGGGCTGTGAGCTCGTCCACCCATCTAAGCAATAAAAAAAAAGAAAATAATACGCGAACTTAAGTATTTGATTTACTTGTGAAATGGCTACATACCTACTTAAGAAATTAAATAGAGCCATCGCGTCAAAAATGGCGGGAGATTTATAGGTACCACAGGCTATGCAAAATTGAGATCAAGGATGCAGTTCAGACTGCCAAGTGTAGAGCCGCTAAAAATTATTATTTTTGGCGTAGATTAGCATAGACGAGCTCGGCCCACCGGGTGTAAAATTAACACCCGAACTAATATAATTATAAAATTAATCCTGACACCCGCCTCGATAAGTTCTAATCATAATGAATTGCTTATCGGTTGTATATCATTATCTTCGAAATGAAGATAGGGATAGGTAAGACTATGATTATCAGCGTACAGCTTACTAAAAATCGAATACGTCAAACCATCGGTGGTCACATAGTAATGTTTTTTTAGCCGACTTCAAAAAAAGGAGGAAATTCACAATTCGACAGTATATTTCTTTTTTTATATTTGTTACCTCATAACTTTTGACTGAATGAATCGATTTTGATGATTCTTTCTCATTAGAAAGCTGACGCTTCGCGTGTGGTCCTATTACAATTTAGTCCAGTTCTGATAATGGTATCCATGAGAAAACCATATACCTAAGTCTTAAATTTGCATTAGGTACGTGCGCGACAAATATATGAATAATTCAATAACTCAATATCACGCCAATTCGATGATTATTGTTTTTAGTGTATATTAATTTGTTTTGGAATAATTTAATTTTCTATTTGAAGTCGGTTTTTGTTAAAGCATGTCTATTTACAATTATTGTTGAAATAGTTGAGGATGTTGTCGCTATACATACCTTAAGTTGAACTTTTAATTCGTATAAAAACATGGCTAGCCTATCAGAGGCAATAGTTTACTGGGTTTAAATACAATCGAAGTTTATTTTGTAGGCAGCGGCTTGGCTCTGCCCCTGGCATTGCTGAAGTCCATGGGCGACGGTAACCACTCACCATCAGGTGGGCCGTATGCTCGTCTGCCTACAAGGGAAATAAAAAAAAATATATATATTTGTTTGTTTTAAAAATATTTTAAAATATCACAGCGCGAAAACGATAATTGTTGTCATTTAGAATGTTGTTCAAGCATTATGATAAAGTTCAATAGTAAAACGTGTGAATGAAATAGTTGAAAAGTTCTCCATCTCTATAAATCTCTGTCAAGGGCGGCCATGTTTGCCAGCGGTTTGCTTGTACGAGACAGAGCACGCTTATTGCCGAATCGTACAAGTGCGTGAAAGATAGACGATCTGGGTCATCAATGACGTTAGTTCGAAGGATGAAAGAATTGGGTTGCAAGCCACTTAAAAAATCTTGGAATTACATTTTATTTTTATTTTCGTTAAAGCTATTAAGAGTATACCGTTTTGGTTAAAACCAAAATTGGTTTCATCATGTTTTATTATTATTATTATTATTCATTGTGTATTGTGAATTCTTAGAAGAGAAGAAGAAAAAAGTGCTTTTAATGAAGGTTTAAAGTTTTTCGTTTTTTTCCTGTTTTTTGTTATTTTGATTTATTTTGTTTTGAAATCAAGCATTTCACTTTACAACTTTATGATAAAAATCATTTTAAGTGTGTATTGATTATGTTAATTTATTACTTTTGATGTTGTCAACCTTTGTTAAGGTAGTCGTGGAAAACAATAGTTTAGCTAATCATGACAACATCTGTAATTGTACATATTCAGAATGTGAGATTTAAAAAAAGTAGCTACATAAAACATACACATACATACGTAAAAAAAAAGCAGAATAAAAAAAAAGCAACAAATTTATGGGAAACCTATTTTGTTAATCTGACATCCCACTTCGAGAAAATTCTATCAATCGCGCTTTCTGATTGGTCAGACTATTGGACTTTCTTGAATGTTCTCGATTCGTATTGGTCGCTACGTCAGCAAGTGTATAAATAGGAGGCGCGCGCGGGAAACTTTAGTAGTTTGAATCTTGCAGTTCTATAACACGTATTTACAATTCTTCTCAAAATGGTGGCTATAGGAATCGATCTTGGGACTACGTATTCCTGTGTGGCTGTCTGGAGGCAAGGACACGTCGAAGTTATACCCAACGAACAAGGTAATCGTTCAACTCCATCTTACGTAGCTTTCACAGAGACGGAACGACTTATAGGCGAATGCGCTAAGAACCAAGCGGTTTTTAACCCGCGCAACACGGTTTTTAGCGCTAAGCGCTTAATCGGACGCCGCTACGACGATATCGGAGTCCAAATAGACCTACGGTATTGGCCATTCAATGTCGTCAATGAAAACGGTAAGCCAATTATATCGGTTACATACAAAAGCGATACGAAGCGGTTCGCTCCTGAGGAAATAAGCAGTATGCTACTTTTCAGGATGAAGGAGATGGCCGAGGCGTATTTAGGGTGCGAAGTCGATAAAGCAGTGATCACTGTGCCTGCTTATTTTACGGACTCCCAACGTCAAGCCACTAGGACGGCTGGCGTCGTCGCTGGCTTTCAGGTCCTCAGGGTGACGAACGAGCCGACAGCAGCCGCCCTCGCCTACAGCATAGACAAGAAACTTAAAGGCAAAAAGATCTTAGTTTACGATTTAGGCGGTGGCACATTCGACGTTTCGATCCTGATTATCAAGGACGGTCCGGTGTATGAAGTGAAAGCGACAGCCGGCAACACTAGATTGGGCGGAGAGGACTTTGATAACAGATTAGTTGCGTATTTCTCTGAGGATTTCCGCAAGCGGTTCAATATTGATATAACGAAGAATCCGAAGTCGTTGAGGAGACTCAAAACTGCTGCGGAGAGAGTTAAAAGGTTTCTCACTTCAGCCACGGAAGCAACAGTACAAGTCGAGTCCTTGTACGATGACATTGACTATGTCGGAAAGATTTCTCGGACCGTATTCGAAGAGCTATGCTCTGATTTATTCAACGACACGTTCAAATTGATCGAGCAGGCTTTAGCCGATGCGAGGCTAAAGAAAAATGACATAGATCGTGTAATTCTGGTCGGAGGTAGTACGAGAATACCAAAGATACAGGAGATGCTACATGAATACTTCGAAGGGAGGGTGTCGGCATGTCTGAATCCCGATGAGGCTGTAGCGCATGGAGCCGCCATCCAAGCAGCGATATTGAGTGGAGAACACGACGTTAACATCCGAGACCTGCACCTCGTTGACGTGGTCCCATTATCGTTGGGCGTCGAGACAGTCAGAGGAGTAATGTACAAAGTCATCGAACGAAATACATCTATACCCTGTCGAAGGACCAAAGACTTGACCACTCTAGATGACTACCAAAACAGCATGACAATCGAAGTTTTCGAAGGCGAACGAACGCTAACGAAGGACAACAGCTTACTTGGAGTATTCGATCTCCACGGCATTCCACCGGCTCCGAGAGGTGTCGCGAAAGTCGATGTCACATTCGATATAGACGCGAACGGCATCTTGAGCGTGACCGCGCGAGATCGGAGCACCGGTAACTGCAAGAGTATCACTATAAAGAACGAGAACAGAGTCTCTCAGCTGCAGATAGGGAAAATGATAGCAGATGCCGAAACTTACCGCGAAGAAGACAGGGAGAACCAACGGAGATTGGAGTGTAGGAACCAGCTCGAAACCTATATCTACGATGTTAAGAACAGAGCGGAGAATAGTCATGAATTGGGAGAAGAAGAACGCGTGCAGATTAAGAAAGAGTGTGAGAGCGCGGTGGAGTGGTTGGATGATAACGGGGATTGTTTGAGAGAAGAATTCGAACGGAAAATGACTGAGCTGATGAGGCAGTGGTCCGTTATAATGCAAAAATTGTGCGGTGGCTCTTTGAGACATATAGCGAAGAGACAGAGAAGCGAGAGCTACCAGGTCCCAGAGGAGAATGAATTTGCCATCGAAGACATTCTGGAATAAGGGTTGTTGTAACCGTATGGTATAAAAAAATGTTCGTAATTTAGAATCTATAATAGTTTTTTAACAATATCTCGTCTTCGGCTTAATGATATAGAATTGAAAATGTTTGATCTTTTGCGTTTGGCGTAATCATCAAAGGTGAGTTTTTGGCCATAAAGTTGTTTGTAATCTGTCAGAGCCGTAATATGTATTTTGGCGAATTCATTTAGGAATTTTATTAGTTTTATAGCATGTTACCTTAACTAATTGCACGTTGATGACATCAGACAAGAATTCCATAGCTGATACTCTCGGAAAAGGACGGAAATATATCTCTGTCTCTCTTCGTCATTAAATCATCATTAATGTTATTTTTGTGGTTTTTGTGCGAGCTATACGGGTTTAGCTTTTTGGAAATCATTAACTAATTTATGGACCTTTTATTTTTAGGTGGAAGTTTCTGGAATATTCGAGAAAGAACAAAAATTACATTTAATGAATACGTTTTAAAAAATCGTTCATTTTGACTGAATTGAACCAAATAGATTATTCCAGAACGAACTGTTACGATTGTTTTCTTTATTTTGTAGTTTGAAGCTTAAGACAAATTTAGTTCGAAGAATATGAAGATTATTTACAAAATTAAGACACGTTACTATTGACAACAAAATTTGGTAAGTCAAATGTAAAGTTAAAAAATCGAAATTTTGAAAATAAAACTACACGTTGATCTCGAATATTTGTGTTTGATTTTAAATTCACCCTTCCTTAATTTCTCTTTTGTAAGGTAGTTTTGAATTTAACACGTTTAACCCTAACGTTTTACAAAAACAATTTTAGTGTTTGCCCGCCTATTAGATAGATAATTATCTAACTAAATTCAATAACACTTAATGAACTATACATACTCAAAACCTTGACCCAAAACCTTATTCCTTGCTTACCCAATTATACATGTATGGAAATATATCTTTAAGTATAGTCTTAACCAACTATATTGAGTTCGATTTATTGCTCCCACGGGTAAAAGAGCTCACTGCATACCTGTGTGCTTAGTGCGAGTTTCTTGACGTTCTCGATAGCGTAAAAGTTAACCCAATTTTGTATGCAGTTGGAACAGCGCCCCTAGCGGCAAATGTACGCAAACGATCCCATTCCATACAAATATGAGCTAACTTTTACGCTATCGAGAACGTTAAAAAACTCGCACTAAATACACTGGTGTTGAATAGGTACCGGAGCTTATAGACATCAACAACGGCCTCACCGTTTAGACCTGAACTCGTTACCACTTCAGTGTGGCAGGGTGGTGGCACCTATCCGTGCGGGCTTACAAAGTGCCCTACCACGAAATTAAAGGCGTTCGTGGGATTTATGGAGGGTAGAAGTAAGGAGCGCCATCTCAGTGTATTAAAAAGTGTCCGCTAAAAGGCAGCCAATTAAGGTGGCGCCACAGTAGCAAGTGAAAAGATTTAAAACACAGCTCCATGGACTACCACATTTCACTTCAATCCATTGGTAGCAAGTGGAAAGAATTAAAAAACAGCACCATAAACATACTGCACTTGACTCTGTTTAAAGCTGATATTTTCATATCATTTCCACTTCCTACACTAGTGCTAAGAATTTCGGTGAGGCTTCCATAACTCGCTGCTTACAGGCGGACACTTTTTCAACTTTTCCCCTATACAAGATAGTGCTCCTTACTTCTACCCTCCGGTTTTGGTATTAAAAAATTCATTCACTACTTTTTCTGCAACGAACTTATGGAGGATTGAACCTACCCACAATAAAAAAATAAGTTCCGAAAATTTAAATTTATTACAGAACTTTGGCAGCATTGAGCTGCTGCGCGGCGGCCAACATCGACAGCATACCGCCATGATGGTCATGGCGATGTTGGGCTTCTACTTCGAAGTGGCCCGTCACGACCGCGACCCTTACATTAAGGTTCACCCCCGACACATCAGACCCGGTTCGTATCGCCCTTCGTGCCTTAACACGCTCATAGATGCACACTCTTTAACTAATTAAAACTGCTTTACGGCTTGCTTAACTCGTATGTGTATAGTTTTCGTCATATTGTTAGACCTTCCACTCCCCAAGGACCTATTGAGGTTCGAGGGGATCGGCTGAATGCAGGCAGCGCAGGAGCGGTCGTTGTGGCGAGGTTTAGGGGAGACCTATGTCCAGTAATGGACCTCTCTGGGCTGAAAGCTCACATAAGCTACAATTTAATGGCATAAACACCACGTGTTGCTGAGGCTAAAGTTTAAGTGAAATTTATTTCGTAGTAAACGCAATACAGTGAAATCCAATTGTTCTTACTTTGTCAATTTTTGGTATTAACATAGCCGGCCACGTGTTATTTAGAAACAAAAACCTTAGCCACAGCAACGTGTGGCCGGGTCTGCTAGTATTTTTATATAAAAAAAAAAGATTTCTAGACATTTGACGTTTCATTTCATTAGACTTCCACGGTGAAGGAATAACATCGTGTAATAAAAATGAAACCCGCAAAATTATAATTTGCGTAATTACTGGTGGTAGGACCTCTTGTGAGTCCGCACGGGTAGGTACCACCGCCCCGCCTATTTCTGCCGTGAAGCAGTAATGCGTTTCGGCTTGAAGGGTGGGGCAGCCGTTGTAACTATACTTGAGGCCTTAGAACTTATATCTCAAGGTGGGTGGCGCATTTTTTTTTTTTTTTTTTTTTTTTATTGCTTATATGGGTGGACGAGCTCACAGCCCACCTGATGTTAAGTGGTTACTGGAGCCCATAGACATCTACAACGTAGACGCGCCACCCACCTTGAGATACAAGTTCTAAAGTCTCAGTATAGTTACAACGGCTACCCCACCCTTCAAACCGAAACGCATTACTGCTTCACGGCAGAAATAAGCAGGGCGGTGGTACCTATCCGCGCGGACTCACAAGAGGTCCTACCACCAGTAATTACGCAAATTATAATTTTGCGGGTTTCATTTTTATTACACGATGTTATTCCTTCACCGTGGAAGTCAATCGTGAACATTTGTTGAGTACATATTTCATTAGAAAAATTGGTACCCGCCTGCGGGATTCGAACACCGGTGCATCGCTTCAACACGAATGCACCGGACGTCTTATCCTTTAGGCCACGACGACTTCGTAGATGTCTATGGGCTCCAGTAACCACTTAACACCAGGTGGGCTGTGAGCTCGTCCACCCGTCTAGCAGTAAAAAATAAATAAAAAATGTAACGTAAAATGTAATAAAGCCTGTGTGTGATCTGTGATCTCGATTACACAGATAATCCAATAGATTTTTTTCGTTTCATTTATCTTATGGAGGGTAGAAGTAAGTAGTGCCATGTTGTATAGGGGACAAGTTGAAAAGGGTCCGCCTGTAAACAACGAGCTCTTGTTGAAAGACTCACAGCTAAATAGCGCTAGTGTAGCAAGTGGAAATGATATGAATATAGCAGTTTTGTACAGAGTGAAGTGTTCGCCCGATCACGATGTTCGACCAGCCCATACCGTGGGCCCCGAAGGTCAAATATTTAGGCGTCACCCTCGACAGTAGGATGACATTCCGCCCCCACATCAAGACGGTACGCGATCGTGCCGCCTTCATCCTAGGACGTCTCTACCCGATGATATGTAGGCGAAGTAAAATGTCCCTTAGAAATAAGATGACACTCTACAAAACTTGCATACGCCCCGTCATGACCTATGCAAGTGTAGTGTTCGCTCACGCGGCCCGCATACACTTAAAATCATTTCAAATCATTCAATCCCGTTTTTGCAGGATAGCCGTCGGAGCCCCGTGGTTCGTCAGGAACGTCGACCTCCATGACGACCTGGACTTAGAGTCCATCAGTAAGTATCTGCAGTCGGCGTCCATGCGCCACTTCGATAAAGCGGCACGACACGAGAACCCTCTCATCGTGGCCGCCGGTAACTACATTCCCGATCCTGCGGACAGAATGGAAAGCAGTCGACGTCGCCCAAAACACGTCATCTCGGATCCTCCCGATCCACTAACGGTGCTTTTAGGTACTTCAAGCACCGGTCACCGTTCTCGTCGAACCCGTCGCTTGCGACGAAGGGCTCGACGAGTAAATTAACTCTCAGACACAGCCCACTGAGTTTCTCGCCGGATCTTCTCAGTGGGTCGCGTTTCCGATCCGGTGGTAGATTCTGCGAAGCACGGCTCTTGCTAGGGTTCGTGTTAGCAACATCGTCAGGTTGAGCCCCGTGAGCTCACCTACTAAAGTTAGGGTTACGCTGACATAGCCTCTCAAGGCTATCAGCTTAGGTAGGAAAAAAAAAAAAAAAAGAGTGAAGTGTGCTCGGTTGAAAATTTTTCGTGACTTGTGTAGTTGAAAGATATGCAGTATTTAAAATTTCAATTATTTATTTTTATTACTATTTCAGTAGTTTCTTTATTTCTTAATTTAGTTTTCTACTTCAATAGTTCATGGCGATGTTTTCAAAATTCTTCCACTTGCTACAGTGGTGCCACCTTAATTGGCTCTTTTCAGCGGACACTTTTTAATACACTGAGATTGTATTCCTTACTTCTACTCCATAGTTTATCAGGAACTACAACATAATAAAATGTTATTTATTGTCTTCATATAAAAACGAACCGTAATAACAGTTTTAATTGTAGCCACGATTAACGAGAACGAGAGAAAATAGTAAGGCTGATACATTATGGTATAACATTCCTTAACAATATTCAGAGAGACTGATCGAAGACCTCTGAAACTCCACTAAGTAAGGACAGGGTCGGATTTGTTCCCTACCTAAACGCTGGTATCCTAAGGGGCTATACCAGCTACGCCCGGGCGGGTAGGTAGGAACACTGGCCCCCTAGCAAGAGCAGTACTTCACTGACTCCACCACTGGATCGAAATCGCGACCTACGGAAAAGATCCGGTGACAATCTCAGTGGGTTTGTATCTATGGATAGGCAACACGTCGAACTTTTCCATGCATTCGACGACTTCGGAGAAAAGTGACAGTCAAACCGATGTAAAACAACACAATTTCCAGATAAGCTCCATCATTTTGAGAAAATACGATCTGACGCCACGTTTGATTTGGCGTACGACTACAAAAGCGCCACACACCCGGCCTGGCAGTACTGGAGGCAAATAGGCAGAACTGGAATATCTTCGGTTGCGACCTACAAAGATCAGGTCGTTAATAAGTCCTTTAATCTATACACTAATATATAAATCTACATTGAAAACTTATTTAATATTGTTGTGATTCGAAAGTCAATGAAACGAAAAAGCGACACTAAAAAGAGACAGACACATCCATACTAATATATTTATATTACAAGGATGTTCCGTTATAACTACTGAACCATGCATCCGATTGACTTGAAACTTGGTATCCATGTAGAAAATACATGTACTTAATGGATAGGCTAATATTTATATGAGTGTTGGAGTCCCTACACCAATTGCGGGGGCGTTGATGATGAGAATCTTTGTGGGGGTGAGAAATAATAATGTTAATTTTAAATGCCTAGCGAAGCGGATGGGTACAGATAGTCTCTTATAAGCTATTAGAATAATACAACTTTCGCAACCCCGCGTTTTGGTTAAGTGCAGCTGTATGGTTTGCTTAAAACACTCTCAGTTGTGGCAATGTAACAACTCCAGTGTCAGTCGTCGTGGCCTAAAGGATAAGACGTCCGGTGCATTCGTATGTAGCGATGCACCGGTGTTCGAATCTCGCCGGCGGGTACAAATTTTTCTAATGAAATACATACTTAACAAATGTTCACGATTTACTTGAACGGTGAAGGAATAACATTGTGTAATAAAAATGAAACCCGCAAAGTTATAATTTGCGCAATTGCTGATGGTAGGACTTCTTGTGAGTTCACGCGGGTAGGCACCACCGCCCTGCCTATTTCAGCCGTGAAACAGTAATGCGTTTCGGATTGAAGGGTCGGCCAGCCGTTATACTGTGAAAACTGAGACTTTAGAACTCATATCTCAAGGCATCTACGTTGTAAATGTCTATGGGGTCTGGTTCCGGTGGTCACTTAACATTGGGGCCGGATGACCGTGCCCGATTTGTTCCCAATTGTTATTATTATTGCTTACTTTGATTGATCCAGGATCCCGACGGCTCCATAATGCGTTCACTAGGCCAAAACGAAGAGCTGTTATCAGATATCGACATAATCAAGATAAACTCAGTGTATGGAGTCAAATGTTTCCGAAACCAGAACTAATAAAATCGTATTACAGTATTAATTTTCATATATTTTGTATTTTTTTTGTTACGTTAAATTTTAATTGCAGAAAAACATTTAATCTAAGAAAACTTCTAAATTTGTTTGCGCGAATATATTATTTAAGTTTCGGCCTTTCTACTTAAGCTTTATGAGGTAATTTAAAAACGGACTCTTTGGTCTGAGTTGAAGTTCGAAAAAAAAAAAAAAAAAAGAAAGTCTTAATGAGTTTTCTAAAAGTTGTGTGAATTGCTTTAATTTGTTATTTTAATGTTTCTTCCGATTGATATGGGTAATAACGATGGTTTATTAACTGCTTAGTATCTGTGAAAGTGCACAAATGTGGGAAAATGAAACAAAGCCGCTGGACGTAGCTTATCGGGTTGTCCCAAAAAAGCTCACTTTTAGTACATAACCACCGTTTTTCTGAGACTTTATTTCTTCGCATCTCATCTCGTGTCATTTAATTAAATCTCTAATGATTACAGCCTCAAATAGATCAACTTCAGCTCCTTTCATCCACATAATTTTTCAGTCCACATTGGCCGTTACATAATGGTAGTTTTCCAATAACAGAGCATAATGCGACTCAGTGACGCACAATGCCGAATTATGCTGAAGCTTAGTTGAGCATTATGCCGCATAATGCGCTCTTCTGCTGTAATTGGAAAACGGCCATTATTATTTATTTTTATTCGAAAGATTAGGCTGTATGGTTTGCTACCTTCGCCTTTCTTGTTGTAAAAAGAACTATTAATAATCATTTTTGACATTTATGTATTTGTATTTTGATTACAAAAGCAAAGGCATTCCACACACGTCACTGTTCAACAACATTCGTGTTTTCTAAAATAATATCACTTTTGCTCATCACGTCGTAGACTTCTATATCGTTATTATATATTCGTTTCCGTATAACACATTTTTCCGCGGTTATAATCATACCTACGGCTGTAAAAGATAGAAGGATTTTTATTATTTTTATTATGTAATGATATCTTGATTATACGAGGCGACGAAGTAGAGAAGTCGGATATTAATAATTTCAACTTTTCAAATGTAATTTATGTATAAGAAATTTATAAGTTCTAAGTTGGTTTCGGAAATTAAAGTAACTACATATTTCAAGGGTTACTTTATTTATTTGTATGGCACTTGGTTTAAAGGTTCAGACTTAAAAGTAAAATAAGAAAAACTAGAAAGAGATTTTTATAAAAGTCAGATATTTGGCTTTATTTTATAATACGTATCTCATATCTTACCAGGTCTCTCATGATAACTGACGGTCATACTTTCAATTTTATGCTCTTGTTTCCAACGGAGAAAAACAATTTTTATAATGGCCATTACTAGAGCAATCAAAAATAAACTAACGCCGAATAAAATGGTGTATAAAGCCATTGATTTAATACTAAAATTTATGTTTTGGAAACATACTTTGACAAGCCTCGACGTTTATTTGACAAACAACAACAAAAACACAGAGTGCTAAAATCTAAGCTAAACTCATAACAACATAACAAAAAAAATTGATTTCTAAAATTTAGATTTTATTTCAATTCTATTCATACTTCATTCATCTTCATATCTTAACTTGTAAATTGTTATTAATGATTTATGAATAATTTTTTAAATCGAAATGTGGCTGTATAAAAAATTCTCTTTAGCCAAATTCAACGTTAAAAGCTTAGAAAAACTGGCGCGAAATAAACACTGGGAATAAATTTTATTGTAACCCCGAATTTAATATGTACTGTTGTTCCTTGTAATCATAATTCATATTCGTGGCTTAACAACAATTTTTTAAACAAAACATCATCAAGTTATTTCATAAAAGATTGTCATGTTCAAAGTGATAAACAAATCATTAGTAAATTGGAGAGAGTTGATGTAATATGAGTTACGAAGATTACGGTGAGTGTTTTTTGAAAATATAACTAACTTTGTTGTAGTACATTAGATTACTATTTCTAGAAATTTATCGATAGTGTAAAATATAACGCGAAAGACAAGTTTAGTAAGTACTGATTTAATATCAAATGTTATGTGTTTTAATACAAAATGCTTAAAGTAGTAACAAATATAAAAAAGGCATAAAACTTTTTAAAAAAATCTCTGTGTTCGAAACTGAAATAATTTATATACATCGCTGAACCTAATAAAGTGTTTCACGTACATTTAAGGATTAAAAGAAGATAAGTAAAATGAATATGTTTATCGGATAATGTTACACTATTGAATTATAGTACAACACGGTAGCATAATAGTTCTGTTGTTGCACATGTACTTACATTGTGCAACATTGCACATACTTTTACACAACTCTTGTGAGTCCGCGCGGGTAGGTACCACGACCCCACCTTTTTCTGCCGTAAAGCAGTAATGCGTTTCGGTTTGAAGGGTGACGCAGCCATTGCAACTATACTTGAGACCTTAGAACTTATATCTCAAGGTGGGTGGCGGCATTTACGTTATAGATATCTATGAGCTCCGGTAACTACCTAACACCGTGAGCCGTGAGCATATCCAATCATCAAAGCAATAAAAATAAAAAAATGTTTCAGCGACTGTTTCTGTAAGCCAATCGAAACGTCGGCCTTCTGTCTTGAGTTACGCGGCGACATATTGCCCTCAAGCTGCGGCATATGATCACTAAGTATCAAAGCTAAATCAATCAATTTTTTTTATTGCTTAGATGGGTGGACGAGCTCACAGCCCACCTGCTGTTAAGTGGTTACTGGAGCCCATAGGCATCTACAACGTAAATATAAGTTCTAAGGTCTCAGTATAGTTCCAACGGCTACCCCACCCTTCGAACCGAAACACATTACTGCTTCACGGCAGAAATAGGCGGGGTGGTGGTACCTACCCGTCCGAATTCACAAGAGGCCCCACCACAAGTAAAAAAATAAATTGTTCGCCCACAGTGCGACACATGAAAAACAAATACAGCTTGGCTATAGCTATTGCTGTTTTAAAAACAAAACCCGAAAATGTTACAACGGACGAATATTTAGCAAATGTTAAACAGAAAATAAACAGTGATGATGCTGACGATGATGATGTGACCGTGTGCAGTGATGATTTCGTTTTTGATGTTAACGATCCATCAGGTTCACTAGTTTATAGCAAAAATGACGGGCCAAGTCGTATTGATGACACGCTTCGAAGTTCAAATGAGACTAACTGCGAGAGTGGCCTTCGAGAAACTGCGAACGCTAATAAACAATCGGATCATGGTAATATTACCGATCAACGAATCCTCGACAGTTTAGTGATTACCAATGAACTAACTACCGATGACGCAGTTGTAATAAATAATCAAAAGTGTGACGACACGACCACTCTAAAACGTATCGATGGTAAAATTCGGAAATTAGCTAACGGGAATTCTAGTATCGCAGCACCTATTAGTAAGGAAATCAATAACGCAATGATCATTGAAGAAAACTATCGTGACAGTGATAATGTTACAATCGAAAATCAAGTTTTTGATGCTCCTGCGTTCCAAAATGATCGAATTGAAGATGGCCTTCAAAATAATTTAATACACCCTCAAAAACAAAATGAAGAGTACTTAAGTGACGTCTTAAGAACTTTAAATGAACTGGACAATACAAGAGTAAGTTTATATGAACAATCGTATCTATTGTAATAGTTCATCTGCATATAATTATGTACTTGTAACACAGATTTAACATAGATTGAATTATTGTTGACTATCACATCGACTTCAAAACATCATCATACCACAATATCGTTAAAGAATGACATTGGAAATACCTTCACTCGTTTGAAGGATGAAATAGTATCTGCCTATTCTCACGCACCCGCTTATTTCAGCAGTTTCAGTAAAGACACGAATTAAATTTAAAACAACATTTACGGTTCAATCTCGCATTTATAATTGTCATTGTACTATTCAACGAGGTATCGGAAACCTCACAAAACCTTTTCGTGGTTACGGACGATTGAGGTGCTCTTGCGGAAATATTCGGATATGGTGTTGAGCAGAAATGTAGTTTTAGTTGTATGCGATTAGTGAAATCCGACGATAAATCAAAAAAAACAATATTCTTTTCGTTATTTGAAGAATTTTAGAAATTTTCTAATCGATCGATTTTTTATTAGATTTTTATAGACAATTTTTAGTTCCTTGCGTGAGGTTAAGAGCTTAATCGTCCTTTAGATTTTTTCCCTACCTATTCGCTGTGGTAGCCTAAGGTGCTATTCCAGTTACGCCCGGTCAAGTAAGTGAGCTCACGGGCTCAGCCTGAGAGAATCTGCTAACACTAGCCCTAGCAAGCTTTTAGCATAGGCTCCTTGTCAACATGTAAGCGTTTTCGATTCCAGGACGATTACCTTTCACAATCAACATTCCACGAGAGTTCCCAAGATCGCGTCCCGTCACAGTCCGAAGATCCTAACCACTGCGCCCAGAGCCCTAACGAAGAATTCATTAGCAGACGTGCAAAGAAAACGAAATGCATAAACCTAATTGATTCTCAAGAGACTATTATATGCAGTTTGCCGGAAAGCTTCAATCATTACAGTCAAAGTCAAACGCAGAACTTTGTTATCGGGGAAAAGCTAATTCAAAACTTCGACACTCGTTATAAGAATCGACAAATAGACGTTACGTTATGTGATAATAACAAAGAATTTATTAATCAAAATAATGATGTAACGGATTGTTTATTCAGCAATACGGACGACAGTAACCAACGCACTGCTTGTCCAAAAATAAATAGCAGTAATGCTACAATCGATTCTCAATTCAACGAAGCCATAATTGAAGATAACGAAAAGTTTATTCGAAGTAACAATGAAAATGGAGCCTCTGATTCAATGAAAGCCCAAAAAGAAGCCGTTCCATTCAAAGTTATCGGCGAAATTAATAAAGTTAAAACTTTTTTGCAAAGGAGAGATTCTAAAAGAATCTGCGATGGGTATTCAAGTGATTCTGGGTATAAAAGTGATTGGCCAATTAAACTGAACGGTAAATATAATTACATTATCACATCATACGTCGTTATAGATGTAAATATAGTGGATTATTATGTCATTACAGATTTAAAAAATAATGAAAATGGGGTATAAGTCAATTCTGCTAATAATGAAATATGCGGATATTGGTGGGTCTTGTTGGTGACCTAGAGAGCAGTCAGCTCACAACCATTCACATACAGATTCTTATAGCCATCAAACGACATTCAAATTTTCAATAATCCAATTTAAGATCACGATCACCACTTTCATCTAATTTTTGTGAGCATGTGTGTGTGTTGTAATGATTTTGTGAAGAGTATTAAGCGGTAGGCTGGGCTGGGTCTGCCCCTGGCATTGCTGACGTCCAAAAGCGACGGTAACCACTCACCATCAGGTGGGTCAATAAAAAAAAGTAAATTTTGACTTAATTTACCCCTCACTATAACACTAAATATGTCATCTAGATTTAGCAATGAGTTTTCTCGATTAGACATTAATCGCCTTTGCTCCTCCCTATCTACGTCCGTCTGTAGAAACAGTTTGCTCACCTATCCAAGTATCGAACTATACACCCATAGACATAATATCCCGCAGTCTTGAGACAGTTCAAGCTCTATGAACGCACAACACACTTCCAGTCACACAGCAGTCTGGTAGCTGGTTGAATCAGGCGGGACACTGTTTGTATTTCCATATAATCAGCTGTAATCTTCAGCCAACCACCGAAGACATTACGAACGAGGTCTCTCAGGTTAGTGGGCAATTTGCATCTTGGAGATTAAATTCAGTGGTTAGGTCAGCTAGTAGAGAGATATTTTAATCACAGTCTCGCATGACTTGGAACGACCACCATACGTACTCACTCGGCTTAAAGGGCAGTGTTTCCTTCTATCCAATCGCCGTCAAGCTCGAGGGGCTGTTTTGGCTTTTCCTAACAGATAGGCAAGCTCTCAGGGCTCAACATGAGAGAATTTACTAACATCAGCCCTAGCAATAGCAATGTTTTGCTGAGGAATCGCGACCCATTGCCAAGATTCGACGAGAAAGTCAGTGAGAAAGATGTGTCTATGGGGAAGACACCCTTACGTGAATTGACATAATTTACAAATGCTATGCGCCGAAATATTATCGAAAACATATGAAATACGAAAATCGTGTAAAGAACCATTTAAATAATAGCTTTTGTCATGTAGATAGACGCGAAAGCTTAAAGCAAGTTTTTTTACTGATCGTAGGATGTCTTGTGAGTAGGCGCGGATGGGTACCTTGGCTATTTCTGCCGTGAAGCAGTAATGCGTTTGGAAGGGTGGGGCAGTCGTTAGATTGTAAAAACTGACCCTAAGAACTCTTTCCTCGTGGTGGGTGGCGGTATCTACGTTCTAGGTGTCTATGGGATCCGGTGATCGTCCAAACATTTAAGCAATATAAAAAAGGAATTCAAATAGTAAATCGAGCCATTCCGTATAAGGACTCTCTCGGTATACTACAAACTAAAACCCGTCTAGGTCTTATTCCTTAGGTCCTAGGCGATTTAATAGATAGATTGCACGAAGAAGAATTGTATCCTGAATTCTTAGAAGAACTACTGAATTACATTGAACTTACACTAAAACGTATATACGAAGACAATGACTTTGATAACATCGTAAGGATTTGAATTTTTCTTATCTTATACATCTTACATACATCGTAACTGTTCTGCTGGAGGGCCTTACTCGGTCTTATAGTACCATTATACATACAGGGTGTGGAAAACCCGTTCTGATATCAAAGAATAAACTAGTGTGATTAAAACGAAAAATATGTGTAGTTTAAAAGCTAATAAAACACGCCTTAATAGCCATCCATACTAAAAATTGTATTTATCATTTTAGTCAACTAGGTATGTCAGGATTTTAGGCGAAATTGATGATATTGCCCGCCCGCTGTAATAACGCCTTAGGCTACCAGCGAGGTTCTGATCAAGCGGGGTATTTCGTAGGATAGCACACTCTAACTGACGTCATCTAGGCGGGCTTCGGATAGCCTGCCGACCGAGAGGGCTGGTGGTCGTGGCGCCGACGACCGCCAGTCCGGCGTCCCGAGGGGGAGGATGATAGGGGAGATGTGCTCCGCACTAAACGTTTCATATTTCATCATATCATTCTAATGTCGACCGAGCATATTCAAGAAATCTGAAAGCCTTCCTGTTTTTTTCTGGTATATTTTTTTTTCATTCACAAACTTTCAGCTGTTGAACAAAGACGAAAAAATCCAAAGGATAATTCTCTTGTGCGAATCGATGCACGTTAAAAAATATACAATAGACCGATTATTGGATTGCTTAAACGATCTATATGAGAAATTGAATTTAGACGAAACAGAAATTAAACATATAAATCTGATAGAAAACGCTTGCTACGTGTTTCATTTATTAGAATTAATTATATCGAAATACATGAAGAAGCGTAATTTGTTCAGTCAGAGCAGCTCGCAGTCGCAGGACGACGAGAGGAGCTTAAAAAAGAGTTCAATTACCGAAATATGGCGCAAGAAATGGATACCGAACTACGGGGATGTAGTAAGCACAAGTGACGTCACCGAGAAAGTGTGCATCGAAATTAGATGCAGCGAAGTTCTGAACAAAATAGTCGTTGGCTGTATGGACGGTTACAGTTTGCTGTCGTATTCAGCTTTGAAATGTTTCAATCTATTGCAGCCTTAATAAAAATTGGAGTTTCAATTACCCCACTTCGAAAAACGAATTGTTACAATCTACCGCCAAATGGAATACCGACCACAGCTTACTAATAAGAACAAATACTCCTGCGACTTCCATAGATTATTTTGTATTTTATCTACCATTATTTTTGATAGCAATGGGTGATGGGACCAAAATAGCCACTCATTAAGACCCGCGTGGATCTATCGTGACTATTGCAGAGTATTCAATATCCCTCACTGGTGCTATTCCAGCATAAACTGGTCTGCTTTAATTAGACAGATGTTGTTCTCATCGTCAAAGAACGCGCTCTCGGTCAAGCGAATTTTTTGCTGCACAATATACTCAGATCCGCAGCGTATGCAGAGGGAATTGTATGGACTTTTTAAGACATTTATAATCGAACGAAAGAATTTACGAAACATACATCCTCAGATGATATTGTTCACGGTGTAAATTCATAAAGATTGTCTGACTTCCGTAATGGGAAAAATAAAAATTAAACCCTATTTATTTAATATTTTAAAATCCATAGCATTCACGTTGTGAAATCATCGCTTAATAAAATTTCTAAAAATTTAATTAGGTATTTTTGTTTAATTTCACGCGGACGGACGACAAACCGACGTCGTGAGCTTTATGGATAAATTTACGATTATTAACACGTAGGCGCCTTACGTGGCGCACTGAAATATATTTTTTTTTTTTTAATGCTACCCACAAAGTGATCATCAATAAAAAAACATTGACAAATTGACAAGAAGTACATGACAGATATCACGTAATTATAATCCATAGAAATTAGAAAAGTAATAATAATTGAATAAAAACATAATTAATAATTTTAAGAAATATGAAATTCGGAATATAATACTTTTTCACTAAATAAAAAAAGTTTTAATATCTACACAAAATAGAAAAAAATATATATAAATCAAACTTGATTATATTCGATTGGATTAATTATGATTAGATAGTAGCAGTGTCGATTTTTTTTCAATCTTACTAAGGCGCCGCAATATGTAGTAGACTTCGGGAAAAACGAATCCGAAAATACTGCGAATGAATCTATTGCTAAAAACCTGAAAGATTAAAATATACATTAACAAACAAAAGAAGGCAAAGTTAGGCAATCCAGTCGCGTTAGTAACAGTAAACGATATAATTACTTCAGTGCGCCGCGTAGGTCACCGGTGACCTACATAGTAGTCAAGGTATTGTTAATCTACGAAATTATAATGAATGCAAGCAATTTAATTATTATATATATATAACGTGGACGAGCTCACAGCCCACCTTAAGTGGTTACTGGTTACTGGAGCCCATATACATCTACAATGTAAATGCGCCACCCATCTTGAGATATAAGTTCTAAAGTCTCAAGTATAATTACAACGGCTGCCCTACTCTTCAAACCGAAACGCATTACTGCTTCACGGCAGAAATAGGTAGGGTGGCGGTACCTACCCGCGCGGACTCACAAGAGGTCCTACCACCAGTAAAATAATAATAATTATATAATAATTGATTATTATTTAATTATTAATTATTATTATTATAACTTTATGTATGGAGTTCGTAAATACGGACACCCATTAAGAGAAACAAGATCCAAATATCAAATTCATAGTATATCAGCTTTCCCATTCTTCAAACTGGAACGCATTATTGGGATTCATCAAGTTGTCTATTATAAACTCTAACTAATTCTGTCTTTAAAAAAATAAGTTACCCTATTCGAGAACAGTTTCAATAGAGCATAACGTGTCCATCGCAATGCTTGGGAATGGATGAATAATACAAACAAACAAAAATCCATAATTTATTACGTATATTTCAATATTAAAATTTTATTTATATGAAAAAAAATACACAAAGAACGAATGTATATTTGATTAGAATTGATCACAAGGCTCCGAATATAATATGTACATAAACTGAAATAATTTTATGCCTAAATTGTAATTCCCGTGCATACAATATGTTTTACACGAGAAAAAAAGGAAAAAACGCCTCTCACCGTCACCAAATCACTTGTCTTTCTTCCCAAAAACAAACTATATAAATTGGTGATGTTTCATTAATATTAATAGTTTTTAATTACAAATCAAATTACTAGTTCTATATTTTACAAAAAAAACAAAAAAAATATTGTAAATATTATGAGAACAATTTTAAATGGTCACTGGTTTAGTGCACGTGTACTTAAGCGCATTATTACACGACTAAATGAAAATAGTCGTTTATTAGTTACCGATTCATCATTATTATTACATTACTCTGGGGCGTACGGTAATAATTGGGTCCCTCTATTACTTTTATTACTGAGAATAGCTGGTACTGTGGGACTCGCGTTTTGATACTGCGTCTGATTCAGTCCGTTATCTTGTTCATATTGGCATTTGGCGTTTGGGTTAACTTGTACATAAACAAAATCCTTTAGTATGCCGTCGCACCTATGCCGATGTCCAGGTTTGGAAACAACGATCAATTAGTTCAAGTAAATGAGTATTAAACACGTGGTCACGAATGACTTTTATGATAGATGCATTAGCGAAGCAGCTGCCTTTGACCTGTTAGGTCTTCTTTGGAGGCCCTCGGGCGGCCGTTAGCAAATCCCACCCCTCCTGGCCGAGCCTTTGCTCGCCCACCTGCCCTGGTGAAACCAGAAAGGCTTTTGGGCCACCAGCTATCCTTCCTTCATAAAAAAAAAAACTTCTAGGTTGAAGGAGTAACGTCGTGTGAGATTACCTTTAGCGTCGCTTGTTGAGGTCAGCAATGTCAGAGACACAGCCAAGCTTCGACCAGCGTAATGTAATAAAAATTTAAAATATTCGAATATAATAAAAAAAAAAGTCAACATAAATTAAATATAATTAGTAAAAACTCTTTTAATATGTATAGTAAAATCACAATAGTTTTTAAGTTTATCAAAGACTACCCATTCGATTCGTTTATGTGCTAAAAATATATATATCTATATTTATCACACACGTTTGATTGTTGATATGCGAGAAAGGGACGAATTACATTGGCTTATATTAAACATATTGTATTAACTTATGGCTGGATCACACACGGGAGTTTCTCGGACACCGGGAAAGAAAATGTAAGCATTATTTTTTTACTTTCTAATAAATACTGTTAAATAATCGTATCCGAAATATCACTCCGTGTTTACAGTTATCAGTCCATAGTTTCCTAAAAAATATTTATGAATAAAAAACTAGTTTATTTTAGTTTAATAATATATTATCAAACATTAACGCATGCAAAAGCATACATTAAATATACAAAACGGGATGTTTCAACTAATTTAAGCATCAACGGAAAAAAATATTACTTCAGTATATAATTGAAACCGCAATCGAATGCAAAGTTAGCCCAAAGAGGGCACAGGGCGTTGACCTCGAAATTCGACTTAAAGAAATATAATTGAATCACCTTACACCTACATAATTAAATATAGCTGCCATTGTTACAAATAATCACAAATGTATATTACATTAAGCTGCCACATAATTAGTGGGGTTGTTGACCTCTTAGAATCACATGCGTACATTGCGGGCTGGTTACAAAACCGATATTTACATTGGATTGGTAAATCATTGTTCTCCGTGTGCTGTCACAATCTAGCCGCTGTATAATAATATACAAAATTTTACATTATTATGTATTTCTTAACCGTAAAAGATCAAAAAACGGATCTATATTTATTGGTCTATTGCAAAAATCGCTTTTATAGAAACCGCATTGTGTTTTTCTCAAGTCTCTGATTCATCTGAATGAAATAGTGCACTTCTGTAGCTGACTGTACCGAATGGAATAGTGCACTTCTATAGCCGACTGTACCTAATGTTACAACAGGGGTCGATGTTACCTTAGACCTACGGCGTTTTTCGTCGTTTTCAGGGTCGATCTGATTTTCTTAACTAAACCTGACGGTTGTATTGTCACTGTCAATTCGGTATTATGATAGCTTAGCCTGTTCATTTCCTCTTCACCTCCCTGAAAGGAAAGAAAAGGTTTTTATTTATTTATTTATCTATTTATTTATTTAGTTAGTAAGTAAAAGTTTGTTAAAAAAGCTAAAGTCAACAATGATCTCGCCGATTTGTTTACTAACTTTAATCAAGTTGATTTGTCGACTGTTGACGTGCGTGACCGCCCACCGCCCCTCCAACGGTAAGCCGGCCCGTGACGCCGGCGACGAAGGTTCGACACTCGTTACGTTGCATTCAGTATCCAGTTTTATTCCTGAAAAAGTATTTACCGCGTTAAGTGGTTACTGGAGCCCGTAGATCCATCGGCTCCAGTAACCACTAACACCAGGTGGGCTGTGAGCTCGTCCCCCCATCTAAGCAATAAAAAAAATAAAAAGTATGATATTTCCCACACTTATCTATACTAATATTATAAAGAGGAAAGATTTGTTTGTTTGTTTGTTTCGAATAGGCTCCGAAACTACTGGACCGATTTGAAAAATTCTTTTTCCATTAGAAGCCGACATTGTCCCTGATGAACATAGGCTACTTTTTTTAATTTATTTTTATTTTATTTTTTGTTTCATGTGTGTTTTAATGTTTCCGAAGCGAAGCGAGGGCGGGTTGCTAGTAGAGAATATAGAGAAAGAGTGCAGAATGCTATATACATATTTTTAAATTATGCATACTAAAAACATTAAATCAATAGAAAAAACGTTACACACACTACCATGTATTTGACACACACACACGCATATATATATACTCTTTTGTTTATTGTTTAAAGTCTGTGGTCAAATTGAGAATAGATTAATATTGTTTGTCTTCATTATTATTTTTCTATAGTGTAGCCTTGGAGAAATCTGTGATTATAGAAGTTAAGTCTTTGACAATACGAACCATATTAATATTCGAACTTTTTCAATTAATAATTGAAGACATGAGTGGATGAAGGGGGTTAAGTACGATTTTTAAGATTTTTGAATTTATACATTGAATGAAGGTGTTATGTGACTATAAACCATATTAGACCTTAAATATCCGGGCATAAAGACTATTTTTAGAAATTGCATGTGATTAGGGAGTTATGTACGAAGAAAAACTATAAGTAACAAAAGTTTGTTTGTCAGTTTTCTTAAAATTAACAAATTGTATCATATCCCCTTCATCCACTCATGTCTTCAATTATGATCGAACTCCAACTACTGGGCCACCACTAGTTATATTAGTTACACAAACTCACCAATAAACTCCTTATCTCTCTTTACAATCTTGTATATCTTCGCTAGAGGCGTCCTGTGAAACAGAACGTTGATCTGAAAAAAAAAAAAAAAAAACTTGTTTGGAATTGTTTGAGATTATCCCTCAATCTCCTATTGACTGCTGCCTTCATCCATAGTACGATTCTAGAGATCTTATCTAGCACGCTTTGGAAGGAACTGCGGAACGGAGCGCGTTTTGCCCCCGACACTATTGATGTCCATGAGCCATACTAACCACTCACCATTACGTGGACTCAATAAAAAAACTTAAAACAAAAAAATTACTGAACGAAACAACTAGACAACTCCGCCAACAACCATCCTATGGTGAAGAATTGTAAATTGTTACGCCGGTAAGAGTAACGCTATCAATCGCCGAATAGCAGAAACGAATATCAAAGGATCTAGTAACATCTAGAGCGTTCGAGTAGTACAACGCCATCTATTGTCAGATAGCAGAAACACATATTTAAAATACTCGACTTGTTAGTAATGTTCTCGATAATTCTAGGGATGTCGTATCGACTATAAAAACATTGCAAAGATGGCATTATATATGTACGTGTATGTATATATTTATGTGTGTAATTGTGTATGTATATAGTTTGATATATTATGTATTAGTGTTTATTTTTATTATTTTTATTGTTAATGTCTATAGTATAAATAATTAAATTAATTAGATTGTACTCATCTACCCACTCATGTAAAGCTTTCCTTCTTTGATAACGGTTAGCTGGTAGATAACTCAATTGTTGAGTTAAGCTCGCCATTTTTTATATCTTATCGCAATTACTGTATTATATTAACAGTGTGTACAAATAAAGAATAAATAAATAAATAAATAAAATGGCACGCAGTCAGTCAGTAATCGGAACTACTCGAAGCGAAAGTGTTCTGTGAGTGTTCTAAGTGCTAATACAGTTTTAATTTGTACTTTGGCGGAACTGTTTATTTATCCCGAACCCCAGCGCGTAACAATATTAAATACATTTCACTTACATGCCTCGGCGCGGCGTGAGCTAGAAGCCGTACAGCATGATGGGCATCCGAGGGTGAAACCCTTCCCACAGACACCAGCTTGTCCCCACATCGACCCACGCCAGGCGAAGGACCACCCCATCTGCATATCCTGAAAAAGAATTTTATATATTTTTTCAACGGTCTAAGAACATTTCCGATGAAAAATAAGAAGAAGAAAAAAACAAGAATAAATGTTCTATGTCTGTGTCGAGAACTTTCCCGGGACTGTTAAAACACTTTCGATAAAACTGGAACTCTGAGGAAATGTCCTAAAGCATTCAAGAGATGTTGAGAGTTATTTCGACATAGTTTTTTTATATTTGACGACAGATTACCGCCATCTGTCGTCAAATAACTACACTACACAAGCAATGTGTGAATGTGTTGAACGCGAGCTACATGGTAGGCGGAGTGGGGGGTGTTAGGTTTTATTTTCGTTATGGAATTTCTTGACTCGGTCGCCGCGCTCAAAGCCCGCGATAAAAGCTATGCAACAGCTTAATAAATAACTTGTTGGCAACATCTGTCCCGATAAAATAACATTTAGCAGCCTTCCTCTAATTCAGTCGTCTCCTTAATGAACGGTTCTAACTCACCACACGTGTCCGCTGTAATCAGCAAAAACTGGTCCGTCTCGTACAGAGAGCGGGGCTCCTATTAGTGTACCAGGCCGGGGTTCAGCAGAGTTGACGGTTTCTGTAACAATACAATATTAAAAATATGTCGGCCGGCGCAACATCACTATTCAAACTAACAATAGTTAAAGTTAACTGTTTCCTTAATGTTACGCATGTCAACAACTGTTTAAGACAGTATTCAAGAGAATTCATGACTAAGCTACCCACACTTTCTACTATAGATACGAGTGACTATTGTCCCACAAAACATTCCGACTCGAGTGGCCGACCGAGGCGGAGCTTTTTGTTTTTACCGTTCTACACTCGAGATGCAATAAATGGAATTCATTGGATAAGTAAGTCTTAATTACTGTCACTATGGAAAGCAATCATAATTATGATGAGCATGGCGTCAGCAACGCTGATGTCATCATTAGATAGCATACCAGCATTATTAATTACTGGTTGAATCTTTATAAAATTAATATGGAACCAAGAAGCACTGGCTTTTAAGTAGAAAAAATAATCATTAAAATCGGTCGAAGCCGAGTTGAGAAACCTCCAACTTCTTTTGAAGTTGTAGATTAATAAATATCATCTTAATTGAACATAATTTGAAATCATCTATTGCAGTATGAATCAATGATTCCAATTTTTTAAGCAATTGTTGGTAACAAGTTTTTTTTTAAACATAAATTCACTTTAATTCTTTTGTATTAATGATACATAAAAAGGAATTATTTTATATGCAGTTTTTTTCCTACCTATATATACTGTTAGCCTTGAGAGGCTATTTCAGCTTCGCCCTAACATGTGTAGGTGAGCTCACGGGGGCTCAAGCCGGAGTGTTGCTAACACTGGCCCCAGCAAGAGTAGTGCTTCGCAGAATCTACCACTGGATCGGAAACGCGACCCACTGAGAAGATTCGGCGAGAAACTCAGTGGGCTAATGCAGGAAGAAACACTCACCGTTGCTTAGTGAATTGCTTCTTCTCCTCACACCTTCCCTGGCTTCCGGTCTCGAACGACGTACAACTTTGACAGGAGACGTCAATGGGTTCCTATCAAATTTAAACGTTTAAACATTAGCCAAAACAGAACTTCTTCGATACATTTTTTAATTATGATAGTAGCTTACTGCTGTCTTGTAAAAGGCAGTATGGAATAGTTTTGGAGTGCTTTTAAGTTTGATGACGCGTCGAGTGCGGAAGCTCTGTTAGTTTGCCTTGGTGTGATTGATAATCAATCACCACTTTTGTTTTAATATACAATTGGTTCTTTGAGTCAAATTTTAAAGTGTAAACTAATCTTATTGTCAGAGATCGTTCACTGAAAACTACCTTTGGGGGATAATTATTATTTTTTCAACAATGTTTCACTTCTGGTTCCTAAAGGTATATAATACATTACCCAGATACAATGCTACACTATTACTTTTTGTAAAATTAGGGCTAATTAATTGCCAGAGCCCGATGTCGTCACACCACCCATCCAGTGATAAGGTAAAGCTATGTTATATTTTATGACAGCTGTCCCACCACTAAACTCGAATACTCTTAGCCAACGAGCTCACCCATCTGCCCTAATGAAACTGAAAAGACCTGATAAGAACTGCAGAGGCCTGGCCACCAGTGATCCCACCCTCCCAAAAAAACCAGACCCTACAATGACGACTGAAATAAGTGTCCCAATATAATTATATGTTCATATTCATCTGTAAATTTTCTTCTTTCCTTAATAATTCCACATTATGACCTCAAACATTGCTTCATTTGGTAAAAAAACCCACATGATCACAAATTAGGGTTCCTTATAGCCATAACAATCAGAGGCTGATTAATATATGTTTTAAATTTACACTTACATTTTATATTTTTTGTATATGTATTTATATTTGGAGAGGAAGGATTCAGTGGTATGAATTGTTGAGAAAGTATGTTGTATAAGTAAATATATCACCTATCATTTCCATTTTCATTCCTAGGCGGGCTCTCCTGCCGTCTGCTCTGACCAAAAGCCCTCAATCGAGTGAGCAGTGAGAACTCTGTAAGACCCCTCTTCCAAATGGGTTTAGGTTGAATTTGATGCGATTTATCTGTAATTAATTATTATATGGCTTACTTTATTTGTAAATGCTGGCTTTGATTAAATATCTGTCAATAAATTATATAGTTTTTGCCATGCATTTATTAGCTTAATATATGTTTGTAATTTATAATTAATGCATGTAATATATACTGTATTTTAATGTAATGTAATGTAATTTATACTTATAATATGGTATATGCACAGTACACTGGCTGGAAGCTTATTCACTAATCTACTTAATAAAAAAAGGTTTGATTTACATTCTTAGTGTTTTCAATATTTAAATTGACATTGACGATAGATTTAAATACAATTTTCTGTTTTCATTCTTCATTGTGTATTAACTGGTTTTCATTTTCTTTGGTCAAGTAATTTTTGACAACTGATGTTATCATAACAAAAAGAAAACATATATACTGTATCAATTAAATTAAATCAATTTAAGCTTTGAGGTGACAGAGATAATGCTCAAGTCATATTCATTTGATGGACATTACTTTTTATATCACTACAGACAATAATAAGTACTCACTCTACTTACCAGTCTGTGCATCTCTTTTAGGACTAGTTGCCTGCACCCTTCTCACCACGACTCTTCTAGGTGAATTCTCATATGCATTCTGACTGTGACTCCTGACTATGTGAGCATCCGAAACGTTTCTATTCACTTCACCACTCGTTAGACTAATGGGTTCAGGGGACACATGTGCTGCACTTATATTATTCACTGTTCTATTAACTTGAGCATGACTAACAGAAGGTGTAGATGTAATTTGGGCAATGCTCACTGTTGCAGTCACTTGGGTAGTACCAACAGAATGAGTAGTCGTTGTTACACTTGTCGAACTTGAATTCTCAATAGTTATCTCCTCGTCAATAGAATTAACTCTCATTTGAACATTATTATTGTCTCTGGAACTTCTAGCTCTGGTATTGACGCCGTTAGTACTAACTACATTCACAGTGTTACTCTCGGAAGCGCTGCCGGGAAACAGAAACTCATAATCTGATTCTTTGACTAGATTAGGTAAGGAGGACTTCCTGTTTTTGTCTAGACTCTTCAAAACTTCCACCTTCGACGTCGACGCGTTACACAGCCTCTCGTAGGCATCATTCTGATTGACAGCTGTCAGACTGACAGATGTCATCGTGCTCACGTGACCGTAGTCGTTAAAAACCGTGCCGTAATCATTCGTATTCTGTACATTGACCTCTGTATTAACAATATTGACGAAGTTTGGAGTTTTTCGGTTCACATCAAAGTCGAAAACATCTTCAGTTGACACTATGGGTATAGCTGTATGAGGTGCTTCTCTGTTTGACACTTGTATAACTGTTATATTGGACGGACAGTCTCTGAAACAAAGTATTACTAAAATACATTTTAATGTACTACAAACTAGTCAATAACCATGCAATTTTTCAACAATATGGTCTGGACAGTTTAGTGATCAATCTATAAGTGTTAATAAAATTGAAATACTCAAGGAAACAAATTGATTTGTAGAATTTGCACACATTGATTATTCCAACCATGCCAGCAACTATCTAAGTAAGCAATGTCACATTAAATTCATACAGCAATGTAAGCTTAATTATGAATTCTGGTCTGGTCGTCTAACCATTATTTAGTATAAAATAGAAAATTTGTCTCTCTCGACTACTTTGAAGTCGTCGTGGCCTAAAGGATAAGACGTCCGGTACATTCGTGTGTAGCAATGCACCGGTGTTCGAATCTCGCAGGCGGGTACCAATTTTTCTAATGAAATACGTACTTAACAAATGTTCACGATTGGCTTCCAAGGTGAAGGAATAACATCGTGTCCTCCTTGCGTCGTATTCCTTATTGCTGAGGGTCGTGACCACCCTTTTGTATCACCTTCGCACGCACCTTGTGAGTCCGCGCGGGTCGGTACCACCACCCCGCCTATTTCTGCCCTGAAGCAGTAATGCGTTTCGGTTTGAAGGGCGGGGTAGCAGTTGTAACTATACTGAGACCTTAGAACTTATATCTGAAGGTGGGTGGCGGATTTACATTGTAGATGTCTATGGGCTTCAGGAACCACTTAACACCAGGTGGGCCGTGAGCTCGTCCACCCATCTAAGCAATAAAAAAAAAAATGTACAGTTTTCGGAACTTCAGATTAGGTTATTGTCATAGTACCGATCTGGGACAGGTAACATGTTGAGTAGTTTCAACAAACAGATGTTTTTCATAGAATTGTATAGTGGTTTATGACAATTTCACTAGTTAATAAGAATACAGAATAATTACATTCGTGGTTGATCCACATCAGCAGAGTCTTCGGGAACTAATACTGTCTGTCTATATTCTTCAGTTTCGCCCAACTCTTCATCAAAGTCACCACCCGAGCCCGATCCGATTCTTTCCAACAATGACCCATCCAGGCATATATTTTGGCCACAAATCTTTGCAATACCTTCACTGCGCTGGCTCGTGCTGGGAATTGCAAACGGTTCTGGGTTTTGAGGTTCTGGTTGGCTGGGCTCACTGAGTTGGGTGACTTGTTCAGGTTGAGCAGGCGTTTCAGTGCTTACAGGAGCTGTGTGTACTGTTGGTATAATTTCGATACCTGGTACCCTGAAAACAGTTAAAGATTTTGTTGTTTTAAAACTTATTTGTCATTGTCAGATAAATTCTTATTACGTAGATCAACTATTTTATTACAGAACTATTACATAATTACATGATTACTGATGACATACATCACTACATAGTATAAAACAAAGTCGCTTTCTCTGTCCCTATATCTGTCTGTCCCTATGTATGCTTAAATCTTTAAAACTACGCAACGGATTTTGATGCGGTTTTTTTAATGGATAGAGTTATTGAAGAGGAAGGTTTATTATATGTATAATAACATCCATTAAATAGTGGAGAAAACAATAATAAATTACAGTTTCCGAAGCGAAGCGAGGGCGGGTCGCTAATAATTATTAACCCACTGCTTCATCTTCGAAGCCACTAAATAATGCCAGTGTAGTTTCCTGTGGGAATGAGATATTTTTTCAGGATAAAAGGTAGCCTATATCACTCTCCCAACTAGTTTTACTATAACTTTAAAAAATTACGTCTATCCTTCACATTGTTTCGAAGTGAAAGTAAGACATACAAGGACACTTTCACTTTTATAATATTAAAAGTAAGGACAGCAGGGAAGTATGGTTTAAATAGTAACTTTTCAAATGTAAGACTGATTTCATTATTATTATATTTAATTGATTGAAAAACTAATCAACATCAGGGTCATTCAACAACTATCACCAAGCAGTTTATGTATGGACTTTTTCACGTAGCTACAGATATATACAAAGATGCGACTCACCTGTCAGGAGGAACTGGCGGTGTGGGTGGCAATGGTGATGTTGGGTCTCTGTTCGGGGCCCGAGGTTGTGGCGTCACAGGCGGAGCACAGTACACATTCTCCCCTTTGCTCATAATCTTCAGTTCCGATAGTTTATTACGAAGTGTCGTGACCCAGTCTTGCATTGTTTCCCTGTAATATTGAGGAAAAGCTTTAAGTATAATTTAAGCAAGTACATTATGTGTTGTCAGAACAAGCACAGAATCTGCACAGGTAGGTACTACCACCCTGCCCATTGCTGCCGTGGAGCAGTAATGCATTTCGGTTTGAAGGGTGGGGCAGCCGTTGTTATTATACTGAGACCTTAGAACTCATATCTCAAGGTGGGTGCCGGCATTTACGTTATAGATGTATATAGGCTCCGGTAACCACTTATCACTAGGTGGGCTGTAAGCTCGTCCACCCATTTATGCATTAATTTAAATAAAAAAGCTTCAAAACTTTACTTCAAAATTTAAGCTTTGGCATTGACGAAAAGTTATTTAATTTTATTGTTATTAGTAACAATAAAATTAAACATATATAGATATATAACATATATAGAAGTATATTAATCTTCTTAATAAATTGAAAGTAGTATCACAAAAGTATCAAAAAATATACACACCAATCTGGGGCAAGCATTCTGACTGGACCTTTTTCTGTGTCCACAAGAAAATCATATTCATTCCCCTGTCTCGGTCTAACGCTGCCAGTTACATGTCGGGCTGTTAATAGACTGGCTCGCCAAGTTGGTCGGTGTGTAAGCGCTGTAGGATGATCAGCTTCCGGGTATTGCTCTAAATACGGAGTCCGACCATTGTGTATGCATAGTTGTGTCCACATTGATTTTAGTGGGGGTTTCTGGAATATTAAACTTTAATTATTATGATTTGTCTAAGCAGATCACTAAATATAAACTGCTACTAAGACATTTGCCTATATCAGTCAAGTTCGGTGTTCAACTGTAATAATAATAATAATAAATAATAAATAAATGAGTAAAACATCCATTCTCAATGCCATTCTCAATACGCAACCATACATTAATAACAAAATAATAATATGCACTTTTTACTAAGAATCATTCATTATTAGTATTCCAAATTTTTTTTTTCTACTTATTCTAGTAACCTCGAATTGTTATTCTAGATTTGCCGAGCTAGTTTTCCACAAAAATGACTACTCAATCATATAAAAATCTCAGATTTAATTTAAATTTTGCACAAAGATAGTTATAAATCAAAGTGAACAAATACATAGAATACTTCTGCTATGATCCATACATAGTCCAGGCTAAGTGGATCATATTCACTATAATAAATACAATTGTTTAGTTTATTTGTGATATACAAACTGACTCACCAACTAAATGAGTAGTTACTGAGGACCATTGTGCTCAGTGTACGTTTTTTAACATTTTTGATCATGTAAAAGCTAACTCAAATTTGTACGCAGTTGAAACAGTGCCCCTAGCAGTAAACATAGGCAAATGTTCCAACTTCATACAAAGGACAAAGCCCAAAACTTTTTTTTTTTTTTTTTTCCGGGCCGAGCGCCGAACCTCCTACGAGGTCCCCGCGCCTAGGGGGCGCGCGGGGTATGTGAGACTCAACGATCTGCAGGTGTTGAGAGCAGACCGCGGGCCCAAGGAATTTAGGGCCCACCCACTAAACGACTCCCCTGCACTCTTACACCCGGCGTCCGATCTCCGTCCGGGGTCAAAACCCGGTCAGAGTCGGGGGGTTCCCGCGGTCAACACTACAACCAGACACGCGGCGCCACCCCGAGGACGTCCGACCGACGGGTCGTCGAGGCGATAGTCGACGACCAACGACGTCAGTCTCCGGGGTACGGCGGCCCGTCAGGCCGCCCGGGCGATGCCGCTGGTGTTCCGGGATACCCCGCTGGGCCAGAACCAGCCTGCCGGGTCGGAACGCGATACACCAAAATAAACTAAAAAGTGTGAATTATAACCATTAGCTATTTTTTTTTAATTTGTTGTTCAAGTCACAGACAACTCTTTCTTTGGCAGCTTAAAGGTTTACTACAAGGCTGTATGGGCTAAGCCCTTTGCCTATTGGCGAATTTAAAAACTATGGCATGGATAGTTTTGGGATGTTATCAATTAAGTAATTTATTTTTTTGGAAAACAATGCCAGGTTGAAAGAAATGTTGATACATAAACTAAACAACGTGAAAAAATAAGGCATAGTTTTTCAAGTACAAATAGTTTTGACATAAACTTGGCCCAGTTTTGGGCATTGTCCTTTAAATAACTTAATTGAATAAATTTACTATTACATAAAACAATCAGAATATAATGGTGACTTCTAATGGCAAATTGTATTTCATATGTAATCTTCTATATTTCAAATCTAATCATAATCTAATAATTATTTTCAGCATTTCATACTAAACTACAGTGCATACCTTGTGACCCAATGCTATTAATTTACTGCTCGGCAATTCATTGGGTATTCTCTTTAAATACGTATTCTTCTGTATCTCCCGGTAATAGACTGGGCCATCCTCTCGTTCTGTAGACATCCTGATATGTCATTCGGATAGCTAAAACAATTACATTGTATAATATAAGTGGATTCCACTTATCTGAGGTATTTGTGAATCTATGTGAAGTTATGCAGGTCTTCAGTACATTTCAGTGATCAACATTAATCAGTAGAGAAAGTTCTCGAATAATAATATTACGAGAAACAAATTAAAAGATCAATGAGTCACAACATTAGAGCCACATTAGAATTCATCAAACAGACTAGTATAAATTTCTCAGAAGGCATATCAAGAATCGCACGACAATCGTCCTGTGAATTAAATTATGTCGTGCTTCGCTTGGGAATGTGACTCAATGGTAAAATATTTCGTCGATTCTTTAAAGCACATAGAGCTCCGATGTTTTCACCGTTTGGAATTCAAATTGTCAGTTGTATAATCACAGACTCGATCGAACTAATGTTAATCAAACCGTTTAGTGCCCAGAAGTGCTACGACTATAAAATATTACATGAGCAAGTTTAATTACAATTTATGTAAATCTAAAACACTTACTGACTGTTGGTGCAATATTTTTCAACTCGTTCGACAGTTAGGTGCGTTCCTTAATTGTAACAAGCATTATGCGCACAGGAAACGACTTTTGTAACATTCACTGGTTATTACGAAATGTAGAGCCCCGGTTAATTTGTAATTGCAAATGTATGCAAAATAAATAGCGAATACAACAGCCAACACAAAACTACGCCATGTTTGTTTTTGTCGAAGACATTTTTTTTTATCTGTCATAATTAATAGTAGATACTACTTACTTTGTCTTTGGATTCTGTTAAACCCATGGAGTTAATAAGGTTAAACCATATGATCATAGAGTGCCCTGACCTCAAATATTTTACTGTGTGACAATACTTATGACCTGACTAGGTATTTTTTTCTTAATTTTTATTTATTGCTTAGATGGGTGGACGAGCTCTCGGCCCACCTGGTGTTAAGTGGTTACATATATAATCTTACTCTATGGTGGTTACGTACTGGACCCTATAGACATCTACAACGTAAATGTCGCCACTACTCGCCACCCACCTTGACACTTAGCTATAACCTCTAACAGTACATAGACCTATATAGTAGGGACACTCTCTAATATATTAAGTGTATAATCTATGAGGGACACGACATATTGTTCTATACGTACAATTGCTTATATAAATAGCACCCATTTTGAAGGCACATACACAAACCTATCTCGTTCTTACTCAGCACTTTAACTCGCAGGAAAACAATATAACAGTATTTCAGTGCGTACATAAAATGAAACATGAATATACGTAAATGTCTCCGTCTCCGTCTAATGAGGCCGAAAATCCGCCATGTTTAGCGCGCCAAATGTCATTGTCACGTCAGTTCGGCCGTCTGTTTTGGGTTGTACATTATTTATTGACTTTGATATCGATTTAATATGATTGCTTATATAAAATTTCTTATTTTATCATGCTTTAAACATACAAAAATAATAATTAAAACATATTTTATAGGATCTCAAGAAAGTCGTCGGAACTATTTAAATAAAATAGTTTTATAACACTATTGTCAACTCGTTAAATATTTAATAATTAAGTAATTTTAGAGAGGAAGTCACAATAAATGACGTTTGTAATTTTATTACGAATAAATGTTCTGTAGGTGTTTTTTTTTATCAGGCGGTCCCTTGATAAGTTTAAAATTTGAATCACTCTCAAGTGAGAGTGATTCAAATGGTGCGGCGTACCTTCCTTGAGGTGGGCTGCGGTAGTGTGTTACGGACTTTAGGTCAGCAAAACAATTAAAATAGATTGTAATAGTCTAATAAAAACACGTACTCAAAATACGATAACATTCAGCATGCTAGAAATGGGCAGATGGCACTGTACTACGCCATATCTTTATGTTTTGCGGCAAACGACAACTTTATAAAATCAGTGTAGCAAATTTTAAAAATCGTCATATCGTTTACTTGGCAAATTTGTAGCACGAACTCGTCTTAGATTTCACATAATATCTAAATCACATCATCTTTGCACATTACAATATACTTACTTCCTATTAAAGTATAAATTCTACAAATACATTCACTCAACAATTTTTAAAATAAAATGAGCCAAGAACGTTTATCGATAAAACCTACTAACATTAAAATCTTCTGGGCAGCACTAAAGCCGCCATGTTTTGTGGCCAGATGACGTCACAGTGGCACGAATTTTTTGTTGACGTTTCATTTCCATAGGTTTCCTACTTCAGTGTAACAGTACATGTTGTTCAATCAATGTCACTTTAGCCTAATGGGTAATAACGGTGGCGATTTTAAAAGTGCAAGCATGTGGGAAGATGAAATAATCATTGGCCGTGCCTTCTTAGGTTCTTTCAGAATTCCCAGTTTATTATTATCTGCATTTTTTTCTTTTAATCAAAATTTTACACTGATAAACAGAAATACAATTTCTAAAAAATCATCACATCCATAATAAAACTTTATGATTTCATAACTCCACACTGGCAGGAATACTAACGGAAAAAGCTTGCGGCATTGAAAAACAAGAGAAAAACTGTTGAGTCTTGTTAAACTTAAGTGACCTATCATTTTGCATTGTAATATGTTATTTTTAACCATACTTTTCCACCCTCATAAGCACCAACTCTGTGTAAATTAATAAAAATTTTAAATATAAAAATAAATAAAGTAGGATTGGTAGTACACTTTGATTTAGCATGTGACGTCTCAAATATTATGTATGATGTAACGCATATGTAGTGACTTTTCCATGAGTCTCGAAGTACTCAGAAAAACGTATTCTGTGGTTAGACCCTATCTAGTCTATATTCTGTTATCTCTAGTTTATGGTAATTCTTGACGTTCAGTGCGACCGTATATTTATTATCATAGTAAACAAAAGAAGAATTGCATTAAAGGTAAGTGAAAGCACCTTTTGAATTATTCGCAATAGGGAAACTATGTTGATATCTTGTTTAATCAACATTAACTATATATTACAAAGAAAAATAAACCAAAACTTCATGACTAGCAAAGTCAGTTGACATCGTCTAACTTTTTTATTTTAGTTTCACAAAATACCGTCGCGGCGTTGTAGTCGACACATATTTTGGTCACGTGACCATTTCAACCGCCAAAATAATTTGTCATTTTTCACCGATCTTCAGCGAGAATTAAACAGTGTCTGGACTTTTTGAGATTAAAAACATTATTAAAAGTGAAACGTGTGTGTGGTTATAGTTAAAAAAAGAATTCAAGAAAACCGAAACATGGCCAAAGTTCATATAACCAATGTAGTTGTATTAGACAATCCAAGCCCATTTCTCAATCCGTTTCAATTCGAGTTAACCTTTGAATGCATCGAAGAACTCAAAGAAGATTTGGAATGGAAGATGATTTACGTTGGTTCTGCGGAAACGGAAGAGCACGATCAAGTTTTAGACACAATTTACGTTGGACCAATCCCAGAGGGAAGACACATGTTCGTATTTCAAGCGCCACCACCGGACGTCACAAAAATACCGGAGAATGACGCTCTCGGAGTTACTGTCGTATTATTAACGTGTTCGTATCGGGGACAGGAGTTCGTGAGAGTAGGCTATTTCATAAATAATGACTACAGTGAAAGCGAATCTGAAATACGAGAGAATACACCAGCTAAGCCTCAGTTTGATAAAGTAGTGCGTAATATATTAGCTTCAGCGCCCCGTGTGACGCGGTTTAAGATAAACTGGGCAGAGCCTGATGCTGGTACGGCCATCGACGCTGGTGACAGCAATCTAGAAATTTCTCATGCGCCCAGCAACGACTCTTACAGTGCTAGTTTTAATGCTGAGAGTCAGATAAGTGGAATAGAGTTTCAAGGTAGTTTAAGCGGCTATGGAGACAATTCTAACTCAATAGCGCCAATGGAATGCTGAGGTGAGTGATTTTTTTTTTATGACAATTTGCTTTATTTTTCAAACTGCTATTTTGCCACTTATGTCCATGCTAATTTGAACTAAGAACTTTTTGCTTAATACTCATGAATTTACATGATGTTGCAATGTCTCCATATTTTTAATTGCACTTTAAATGGTAACTTAATGTAAAAGAAACCGTTCTGAACCTTATGGACAGTGCTAAAAGACAGACAGACATTGTTGTGATGAACAGGTTTATTCGTTTGGTTTATATGTATATAGATGTAAATATGTGTAGTTATGTTTATCAGTCTCCAGTTTCAATACTACCGGGAATCCTAGTTAATGGCTGATGGCTGCTTATTTTTGATTGAAGGATAGCTCAATATCTGGTTATAATTGTTTTCTGGAGCTTATAGACACCAAATGTGTGATACCATGTGTTACCAACTAAGTAGCTTTAGTTAAATCCAAGTAATAATTCCTTATTTGTTTATTTCATAAGTGGCTTAACCAACTGTGAGCGTACAGCCCAACAGATGTTAAATAGTCTCTTCAAGCACTGGTCATTGCCCTCATTGAACTCATCTACTACGACAAAAAGTTTGATGTGTGAACTAGCCCATAAACACAAACCACTGATTTTTTCACCAGATTTTCTCAGTGAGTTGAGATTCCGATCTGGTGGTAGATTCTGTGAAGCACTGCTCTTGTTAGGAATTCTGTGGAGGAAGTGTTAGGAATGTTGTCAGGTTGAGCCTGTGAGCTCACCTTCTGGTCCATGCGGAGTTGGAATAGCCCTTCTGGCTAGCGAATTGAATGTTTACCGAACCCATTGACGTGACAATATGAATGTCGACACCTACCTTGAGACCCTGAAAAGGCCCTTGCTAATCATGTCTTTTCAACTGAAGTTACTCCTTAAAGTGTAATAGTAAATAATTAAAAAAATATATATTGATAGATATTATTTATTTTCAGATTATGTAACCAGATATAATAAGAAAGAAATATCATGGACCGTTTTCAAGGCTTTGTTTGTACATAATAAAAATATTGTAAATGCATGCACATTATTATGAAATTTAATGTGTGTAATGTTAAAACCACATGATTTTGTGAATGGAGAGAGTATTCTCATACATTGAGCGTACAATGATATGATCTTGTTAAATTAAAATCTAGCTTTGACTAGTCGATGCCTTTTAAAATAAATAAGAAATTTTACTAAAATTGAACACCATATCACAGTGTATAATAATAATGGTGTTTATTTGTATTTGAATGTAAAATAAGCTTTATGGAATGATTAACGTAAGAAAACCTAAAGCAAAATAATACAATGTCTAAACTGTACTTAGAATAAATGATATATGAAGTGTCCTTATAAATATATATAGTACATAAATATTTTGATATATGAGGATGGGATAATAAGTGTTTATCGCTTATGCAAACAAAGTCACAGCAGTGTCGTGATTCCTTAATATATCAAAGATAATTAAATTTGATTAATATATTTCGGATTGTATATTTTGAAAATAATGAACTATAATTCTGGATCTTGATAAAATCTATGGTTGTTCCGAAAAGTCTCGCATTAATGATCTATGAAGTTGACTAATATTTATGCATAAATTAGTAAATGGTATAGTTAACTTAACGTTTTTTGTGCTGTTTAAATTTGTAATAGACTATTAACACCCTATATAATGCAGTGGTGTCACAATGCACTGACCGACACGATCTTTAAGCTCGAAGGTCCCTTCAGAAATGTTTCCACTTCTGTTCTTGCTTAGACTGTGCCTATCACTTATATTTCTAACACTAAACTAACTACCTAATACACTCTGCCTCTGTAATTATGAGATTGACCAAAATTGTCTCATTTCATTATTATATGATAATTGAGTTTCTTTTAATATTAAAACATATATAACTGCCTAAGTATGTATACAATCTCTCAAGTTAGGGTTGTCAAATAATATAAAAAGTGAATTTCAGTATTATACAAATATTTTTCTTAATGTAAATTTAAGTTTAGCAAAATTGAAATATTAAGTCTATTCTTGATGTATATGCACAGTTCAAAACAAAACAATTCCTATACATCACTGAAATACTACATGCTATTCCTTTTTGTGTGGTAGTTTTTATTACAAATTTAACTGTTTAAACAAGTTTTTCTGCCATTGATACTTGCTACTACGAGTACCCTCACGAGTGGAGACAACTGATGAGGGCCCTAAGTACCAGCGGGGTGCCTTAGGACAACAACAACAACAACAACCCTGGGTGTTCACTCTGGACACTTTCCAATTTTAATAATAAGATTATATGAGTTACTGACTTAATATGTTACAATAGAGAAACAAAGAAGCGAATTAGAATAAAATAGAATGAATCTTGTGGTTTTAACATTTGTTAAATTAAAGTCATTTCAAATTTCTCGATAACGTAAAAGCAAACGGTTGTAAACAATGACTGCTGAAGAATAAATATAAGTTTGGAGTGTTTCTTACGTGTATATTAAGTTTTTATTTCATTTGCCGCAGTGAAGTACTACTGGCTTAATGGGTCAGCTAGGTAACCATTTAAGCGTGAGACCTGAAGCCACAGTGTCTCATTTGACTATCATTAAAATGAGGAATGTAGTGTTTAATATTGGAAGTTATTTAATTAGGATTATGTTGTGAGGATATTTTTACTAAATGATTACATGAATATAATTTTACCCTTGCAGTTTTTTTTTTATTGCTAATATTAGTGGAGGTGAAGCATGCAGCCCAGCTGGTGTTAAGTGGTTACTGAAGCCCATAGAAATCAAGATCAATCTACAACGTAAATGTCGTCACCCACCTCGAGAAATGAGTTCTAAGGCCTCAGCTGCCCCACCTTTCAATTTGAAACGCATTACTGCGTCACGGCAGAAATAGGCAGGCTAGTGGTACCTGCCTGTGCGGGGTCACGTGCCTTACCAGCAGACGGTAAAGGCCTGATACTGTAAGAAAGAGCTTCCAAAGATTTTAGAACAATATTTGGGAATTGTCGAAAACTGTAGTAGAATTATCTTATTGCTTTAGTATTGCCAGTATGTATTGCAAGCTTCCTTAGGCTTAGCAACGTATAACTGTAATTATGTTTGATAAATTAACTATAAAAACTTCACACTAACATAGAGTATTAATGAAATTTGTATGATAACGAAAAAAATTAAGAAAATACATATTTTGTGATAATTAAAAAAAATAGTAGTATCCTAAGTTAGCAAATAAAAAAATATTGTGTAAATAAAATAAAATAAAAAAACTGGTAAGTTACAATATTTGTTTAATTTAGTATATTACCTTGTACTGTTTATTACATTTTTTATTTATTATGTTGCTTGAATGGGTAGACGATCTCACGGCCCACCTGGTATTAAGTGGGTATCGGAGCCCATAGACATATACAGCGTAAATGCCGCTACCCACAAGGTCTGTTTTTTTTTTTATTGCTTAGATGGGTGGACGAGCTCACACCCCACCTGGTGTTAAGTGGTTACTGGTGCCCATAGACATCCGCAACGTAAATGCGCCACCCACCTTGAGATATAAGTTCTAAGGTCTCACGTATAGTTACAACAACTTTACAGTACAACGGCTTAAATAAGCAGGAAGATCTTCATTCATTCATTCATATACAGTGGGCAGGGCCGTATTTGATCTACTTAAATAAATCTTAAAAAAAGGCCTTTGAAACGGAAGTTTATGAAGTTCATAAATCGTCTTCTCGCATGAAAACTGTATAATCTCAAAACTTACTAATCTTACAGGAGAGTGTTTTAAAGGTTTAACATGTGATATTTTTAATATTAATCATCTTTGCAACTTTTTTTTTTTTTTTTTATCAGTTATATTATATTATATTAATTATCTGTATTTTAAAGTAAGATAAAATTATGTAATAATTTTGTTAATAGTAGCCAAAATATAGGTAAACTAAAAAAAAACTAAAATTAAACTACTCTCTTTTGACAGTATTTATGAGAAAAATACTGGTGATACCAAATGTTTACGCCATATTAACTCAATTTCGAATATTTTTGGAAATTGTACACTTTTAATGCGAAAAGACGAAATGTCCTTCGTCAGGGAAGTTTTATTTGTGAAAGAGAATACTCTTTTTACACGTTAGCGTACTGTTAAGGTTACAACCTATATACAATCCCTACACAAAACAATCTCATCTTTTAAAATCTATAGGTAATAATCGATTGTTAATTGGCGGTCTGGCAGGGATCTAAATCTTGCAGGCTTAAGGTGTTTTCCCGGATGCTACACAGACAAAAGTTCGCCCAAATTGCCGCCGAGAATACAAATTAAGTAATTCCGTTGTAAAGGTTTGGTCAGCCGTTGTATTATAGAAATGAGACTTACAACTCGTGTTCTTGTCGAACCCGTCACTTGCGACGAAGGGTTCGGCGAGTAACCTAACCTATAAACACAGTCCACTAAGTGTCTCGCCGGATCTTCTCAGTGGGTCGCGCTTCCGATCCGGTGGTAGATTCTGCGAAGCGCTGCTCTTGCTAAGGCCATTGTTAGCAACTCTCCGGTTTGAGTTCCGTGAGCTTACCTACACGTTAGGGTTACCCTGTCATAGCCTTTCGAGGCTATCAGCATAGGTAGGAAAAAAAAACAACTCTTGTCTAGTTATGTTGGTGGCAGTAAAATCTTTTGATATATCCTATTATACTACAGTGCCTCCCTAGTACTTTATAATACGTCCATGTCGAATGTGAATAGCGTGTTTTTTTTCAATTATTCGATTGTGCTGGCTTCAGTGATGATAACGAAATGCTAGCCGTCGCACTGATCGCCATTTTAACAGTCAAATGGTAAGTTTTTTAACACGCTTTCATTAGCTATATCGAGGACTGAAAGGGGATTTGGTTTAAGAGTAATTTCGCTCAATACGCGACATTTATCTTTGTAATTATTAAAGGTGCATTTTATTTGGTATCAGCACCAACAGTTCGATGTTTTTAATTGAACTTCAATTAAGTTTATTCCATTTGAAATAGCTGCAGAAGTTTTTTTTTTGTTATGTAATTTTTTTCCAAATGCTTAAACTTTAAATGGTTCTCCGGTAAAGTTGCAAAAATGTCGCTTAAACCTTATGCCGAGTTTACATTACGAAATTAGTGTCATGCATGTTGAGCTCAGTTTCACGAAAGTAGTTTCGATATATGCGAAAGTAATTTCGTTAAAAAATTAGTGTCGCGAAAGCCACAGTATCTCAGTAACCATGGCGCCTTCAGCATCAAAGCTATAATTTGCTATATTCAATGTAGCTAAAGAAATGCTTATATACCTATAAACTTAAAAAAAGACTATCAAGAAAAAAAAAAGTTGGTAGATTCGAGGATGGTCAACAAGAAGGCATTTAGGTGCAATGAAGTTAGTCTCTGAATTAGCAGATGAAGATCCTGAGAGTTATAAAAACTATTTTCGAATGAGTGAAGATAATTTTGATTTTTTACTTGTCATTGATATTCATTAATAAGATCTATATTTTTTTCTGTACTCCATCATTGGTTTGCCATTTTCAACGCTTGAAGCGCGTCCGAACTAACAATACACACGTCCGCACAGCGCAGGCCCTTTCGCGATATTAGTTTCACGTCGCGTCTACACTATGAAATTAGTTGCATGACACTAATTTCACCAAACAATCGCGCAGGGCACGAAACTAATTTACATGCATGAAATTAATGCATGCATTACGAAAGTATTAAATTACACGTGAAACTGTTGGTAAAACTAATGTCACGAAATTAATTTCACGCCACTAATTTCGTAATGTAAATTCGGCTTTACTTAGCCTTTCACCGCTGATATGTATTAAGTACATTTAACCTTTGAATGTCATTTGTCAACGACTTTGAAGGCTTGTTTTGTGTTTTCCTACTTATGCTGGTAACATAAAGGGTTATGGCAGCGTAACCGCGCGAGTAGGTGAGCTCACGGGGCTCTGACCTGAGGACGTTGCTAACACTATCCCTAACAAGAGCAGTGCTTCGCTGAATCTACCACCGGACCGGAAACGCGACCCACTAAGAAGATCCAGCGAGAAACTGGCAGACGATTTTGAAGATGCCCGATGATTAACTCGAAAATTTGTACACGCATCAAGAACCGATGAGGATAACATAACTTCATAGCATCGCTCGAATATCCTGATCGGTAGATATCATCAACAGATTAAAATAAACCCGATAAAATTAATTGTTAGTTCGGTTTGCGGTTCAAGAATGTGTTTTTGTATTTTTTAAATTAATTCTTAATATTTTTTATCTGTCTCGGCCGCGTCACTAAGGTTAGGTCAAAGTGTAAAATAATAATAATACGAGCACGACATTTCTTTTTTTATCACAAGAATGGAGAATTGAAAAAAATCAATAACTAGAGTGTTATCGGTGGCGTGTGGTGACAACATCTAAAGCCCGCGCTCTCAAATAAATGGACGAAAAATGGATGGAAAAACCTAAAATTCATATTTTTCCCCTACCTATTCGCTGGTAGGTAGTCTAGGGCGTTATTCTAGCTATGCCCGGACGAGTAGATGAGCTCACGGGAGCAATACGATATTTTCGTTTATTTTTTAAAAGCATCTGATGAGGCTTTGTCGCAGTATCTACCGGTACGATCTTGCAATACGCCCTACCACCGGTGTGCTTAGTGCGAGTTTAGTAACGTTCTCGATAGAGTAAAAGTTAACCCAATTTTGTATGCAGTTGGAACAGCGCCCCTAGCGGCAAACGTACGCAACGATCCCATTTCATACAAATATGAGCTAACTTTTACGCTATCGAGAACGTTAAAAAACTCGCACTAAGCACACAGTAGCTAAAGTTGTGTCAAAGCGGACTATTCGATTCGAATTGCCTTTCAAAATTATAATCATAATATATAATTTGCTTTTTTTTAGTAGCCTGACAGAAGGCGCTTTGGCCAGTAACAGTTCTATCGAACGCAAAGGTAATTGATTATAATCTATGGATTGTTTTTAAATTTCAAATGTAGAATTAGCTCGTACAAGGGTTGGATCCCGGCCCGAGATTTTTTTTTTTACAGCCGTTATGCTATTGAGATTTAGACCTCATGTTGCTATGCAGGTGGCGTTTACGTTGTGAACGCAAAGTGGGACATGAGTTCTTTGACCCGTTAGCCAATTTTGAGACACAGTAACCTTTATTAGAAGTGCTTATGGTTACGACATCTTCTGTGACTATGATCGAATTTTTTTTTCATTCTATCTGTATTTCTGGAACGCGTTTAGATCGCAGCGGCGAGATGTCGCTACAGCGCTTGCAAGCGCTCCGAGCGCTAATGTCGAGTCAGCGTCCCGTGTTGGCAGCTTATATTATACCGACCGCCGATGCTCATAATGTAAGTCGTGTAACATTTCATGTCACGTTCTTTGTCCGCGGTGAACTTTTAAACGAATTAACATATTTGAATGTAAATACGCGAATTGTGTGTGGTTTGTTCCAACTTTAGAAATAAGATATTTATAATCGTTTTTTTTTTATAATTGTAAATAAACAAATAAAAAATGTGCATCTCTGGACGCTGTACAGAAGTGATAACTTAAACTAATCTATGTGGAACTATATTGAAATTTAACTTGAGACAAAGCTGAAAAATACCTAATGTAAAGAAAATTGTAACATAAATTGAAAAAGATATATAAATAGTTAAGATTTACATATGTTCTCAGTTAGTTGTCAGCAATATGAGAGAGAAAGGGAAGCCATATAGACTGGCACCGTAACGCGTTACGTAACTAAGCTTTTTACCCTTCCACAAGAAGTTATCACTTAAGCGGTGTTACAGTACGTCCTATCGTGACGAAAATTCAGAGTGATAGACCAGTGATGTTCGTATAAAATGTCTACCTGCAGTCGGAGTACATAGATCCAGCGGACGCCAGGCGCGAGTGGATAACCGCCTTCACCGGGTCGGCTGGCACTGCAGTTGTGACGTCATCGCAGGCTCTCGTCTGGACCGACGGTAGATACTACACGCAGTTTGAGAGAGAGGTCGACTTGTCAGCGTGGACTTTAATGAAACAGAGTGAGTAGTTTGTCTCGCTCTAGGCTGCTTGTTGAGGACTTGGTGTTAGTGGACATAGGTGAGGGGGGCAGTGAAAAACCGCCTTCGTCTCCGCCATATTCCCTTGAGGCCTCTCGGTGCTTTATGGGATTTCATGCGCTGGTCCCTGGTCCCGTCCAACGCGTCGAATGCGGGGAAGAGTTCGACGTGCAATTTGACCCATGAGACACGACGCACCAAGTTTCCAGTAAACTTTTATGGGTTGGTCCCGATTCTGATTTAATGGTAGAACCGGCGAAGTATTGCTCTCTGCTGGGGCAGATGCTAGTCATGGTGTGAACCCACAATATCCCCTTAAGGCTACTGACAGATAAGCAAAAAAAACGAATAGTTGGTAACCGAAAATTGCGTCTTCTTACAGCACTACCGGACACTCCCACTTTGGAGAAATGGCTGGCCTCGAACCTCAAAGACGGTGACGTAGTCGGCGTGGATCCCCAAACGATGACCAGAGACGAATGGACTCCGATACAGGTATGTAAATATTCTGAAACTCTTGGCATGAGACTCGACAGGTCTCAAATGATCTAGCGGAGTGCGGAAATGGGACGACCATCATTTAAACCACATTGTATGACCTATGTGTGACAGGAGGTAATTCTTAACTGGTTAACTGTGGGACCATTTTTGAGGGACTTTCAGCGTATGAGGTCTTTTCGAGACAATACTGGACTTCTTACACTGCACATGAGACCTGAAAGGCCTTACAAAAGTCCGTCTTTGAATATAATTCATACTGGTAGACATAGTCGCCTCCAGTACCGAGCGAAACACGCGGTGTTATCTGCCGCACCAGAGGACTTTGATGCTTTTTCAACCACATAATGCAGTCATTGTGTGAACTTTCCGCGACTAAAGGGTACCTAACCACCGGTAATTATGCAGTTTTGTATTTTATTAGCACGGTCCTCTTATTGGCTCGGTGTGTTTGTTTCTTTGCGTGTCATGGGAATCTTTGAACGTCGTTATCTTCGATGATGATGCGACAATAGTTTTGAAAATTTTCGCCCTAATAAACTTCCCGGTATAGACAGGATACAAGGAAATGTTGTGTAAATTGATTGTTAGTTCGACTATGATATTCAAACGTATCTCTTAGTTTTTTGTCGTGATAACGTCTTAGAAATCGACGAACGCCAGCTGCACGCGTGAAAGAGTGTCACGTTCCGCCCGAGCCTGAGCGTGTGAGCGAGAGCGCGGAACAAGCGACAGAGAGGCACGATCGGCTCAAGCGTTGGCTTGTGACACGTTTATCTCTCTGCTCGCGTGACGTCAGAGCTAGCAGTTCGAATAGTTCCACTACTGACTTCACCACGTAAAACTATCGTCCGTAAGCCGACTCTACAGACAACCAATACTTTTAAATTGTTCAACATAAACTTTTTATTACACAATTCTATTACTCAGTCGTGGAAATTTTCACTGTACTTACATATTTAATTACAAAAATGTGGTAATGATTACGCGTACTCATAAGCCATTATTGAGCGACTTCTAAGCTAATTAACACACAATCCAGTCAAATACTTTTTTACTGGTGGTAGGACCTCTTGAGAGTCCGCGCGGGTAGGTACCACCACCCTGCCTATTTCTGCCGTGAAGCAGTAATGCGTTTCGGTTTGAAGGGTGGGGCAGCCGTTGTAACTATACTTGAGACCTTAGAACTTATATCTCAAGATGGATGGCGCATTTACGTTGTAGATGTCTATGGGCTCCAGTAACCACTTAACACCAGGTGGGCGGTGAGCTCGTCCACCCATCTAAGCAATAAAAAAAAAAACCAAACGTTTCCTTCATTCGAATGTTTCGCCGGTGCAATGGTTAGCCCCCCTGACTTTCGTACCGAGGGTCGTGGGTTCGATTCCCACATCGAGCAAACATTGTGCGTTGAACAGTTTTGTTTACTCTTGGGCTGGATGCTTACTGAATATTTACTATATACATTAACATAATATGTAGGATCCTCTATTCGATTTGGGTCAATAAAACAGTTAATTGCTTCACACGAATTTTATTTTATTTCAGTCTTTATTATAGCAAAGTAAATAAAATATACACGTCTGTTTTCCGTTGCATCGATTAACTACCCTCATTCCTTCTCTGGCTTAAGAGAAAACTATAGGTCAAACATTCATTCGCCATCTCTCTTACCTTCTGACACGACATCTCCTATCTCTTTCACGCAGTCATGCTCCATATCTGTCATTCCATTCCTACATGTATACATTTAAACGCCCATAAAGTATGTTTAATGGTGCTGGTTCCCGCAGGGATTCCTAGTTTGTGACCGAGTGACCATATCTAGAATTTTACCATATATAATTGGAACGAAGTTCCTTATGGGACGATGCGGAGAGGTACCCTAACCGGGAAAAAAACGTCCGTAACGTAAGATTTTATGTTTGCTACCTCATAACTTTTGACTAGGTGAATCGATTTTGAAGATTTTTTTTTATTAGAAAGCTGACGCTTTCCGTATGGTCTCATTTCAATTTAGTCCAGTTCTGATAATGGTATCCATGAGAAAACCATATAAGCCTCAAATTTGCATTAAGGACGTGCGCGACAAATAGATAACTCAATATCACGCCAACCGATTTCGATGATTATTGTTTTTAGTGTATACTATATTGTTTTGGAATATCTTTTTTTTTATCAATAAAAAATCATATTAAAAAATGTATACCCGAATAATAAAATTATTTTCTTTATACCTCGAATAGAACTTAAAATTAATATTTTTATAATAAGGAATTTCGTTCCTATCCGGTGTCCCCCGACACCACACTTTTTTTTTTTCTAATAAGTTGAGATATTATATGAGATTATATGAGAGAGAGATTATATACATACGCATTTTGTTATAAAAATAGACTGCCCTAAAGAAAATTAGCGCTCAACTAGTGCCGATTTCGAACAACCTCGTGGATGATGTCAGGATTGAACTTGGGGACCCGGCGCCTAAGAGATCGCACAATGAACTCGCGCCATTACACGTCCGCTACACTGGTAAGCGAATATACAGGATTTATATGGATACCTTGGATACCTTAGGTACGAACCCAAGTCGGAGCTTTTAGGTACCTCAAGCACCGGTCATCGTTCTCGTCGAACCCGTTGCTTGCGACGAAAGGCTCGGCGAGTAAATTAACCCACAATCACAGCCCACTGAGTTTCTGGCCGTATCTTCTCAGCGGGTCGCATTTCCGATCCGGTGGTAGATTCTGCGAACCACGGCTCTTGCTAGGGTCAGTGTTAGCAACACTCTGGTTTGAGCCCCGTGAGCTCACCTACACGTTAAGGAGAAGCTGAAATAGCCTCTCAAGGCCATCAACATAGGTAGGGAAAATAATACATTAAAGCCCACTGAGTTTCTCGCCGGATCTTCTCAGTGGGTCGCGTTTCCGATCCGGTGGTAGATCCTGCGAAGCACGGCTCTTGCTAGGGTCAGTGTTAGCAACCTCGTCAGCTTAGAGCCCCGTGAGCTCACCTACTAATTCTGCGAATTTAGTATAACCCCTCGAGGTTACTAGAATAGTTAAAAATAAAAGATTGCTAGACTTATTAAATCATCGAAGATTACTCCTTTGCTCCTGTAGGCAGACGAGTATAATGCTCACCTGATGGTGGTAGTTACCATAGCACATGGACGTCAGCAAGGCCAGGGACAGAGCGTTTATTTATTTATTTTTATTGCATAGATGGGTGGACGAGCTCACAGCCCACCTGGTGTTAAGTGGTTACCGGAGCCCGTAGACATCTACAAAGTAAATGCCGCCACCCACCTTGAGATATGAGTTCTAAGGTCTCAGTATAGTCACAACGGCAGCTGCCCCACCTTTCAAACCGAAATGCATTACTGCTTTACAGCAGAAATAGGCAGAGTGGTGGTACCTACCCGTGCGGACTCACAAGAGGTCCTACCACCAGTAATTACGCAAATTATAATTTTACGGGTTTGACTTTTATTACACGTTAGGTTATTCCTTCACAGTGGAAGTAAATCATGAACATTTGTTAAGTACGGATTTCATTAGAAAAAATTCTACCCGCCTGCGGGATTCGAACACCGGTGCATCGCTAAACACGAATGCACCGGACGTCTTATCCTTTAGGCCACGACGACTTTAGAGCCAGGCCGCGACAATCCTTCAAAGTAGTTTCAGTTTCATTTGTGACACAGATGTGATGTGACTGAAGGAGAAATGTAATAAAGCGAAGTTTCTCGTTCTCAGGCAGAACAGCGGGAGAGAAGATCGCGGAATTAAGACGGAAGATGGTGGAGAAGAAAGCTTCGGCCCTCGTCCTAACGGCCTTAGACGATATTGCTTGTAAGTCATGTGACCAGAGAACTTTAAATGGGACATGTCTTTTGCTTTTGACTCTGTGGTTTATCTCAGCAGCCTCTCATATCTCCTCTCGGGCTTCGTAAGACTAGAGCAGCGCTATACCAAGATCCTCGATCGCCAATCAGCTTTTAGAAGCACGGCGTGCTATAATCCCGCCCGAGTGGTCACCGTCTAACTTATTTCTGCTGCGAAGCAATCGTGCATTGCAAAAGTCTTGATCTGAATTCGTGTAGGCATTTTGTAATGCTTATAGGTTTTTGTTTGCTAAGGTGGGGAATGATCTCACGGTCCAACTTTGTCCGTGGTTACCGTGGCTTATGGACGCCAGCAAGGCATAGCCAAGCCGCTGCCTACCGTTAAGTACTCTCCTCGTTTGAAGAAGGACATGTCATAGCGCTCGGAAAACACCGTGGAGAGGAGCTCATTCCAAAGCCGGATGTTACGTGGCAAAAAATATCCCTGGAAACGCATTGTGGGTGAACGCAGTGGCTTCAGGTAGTATGGATGAATTCTATTCCTGGCGAGCGGTGCGATGGTAAAAACGAGATGATGGTATCAGCTCAACCATATCCACAGAACACTCAACTATTGTTATGTGGTCAGTGGGATATAGATCTCACTGACCACATAACAATAGTTGGGATGTCTATAGAGGCATCAACCACGTCAATGCCGGCGACTATTTCGAGAAATGAGTTCTAAGTCACACTTTTTAAACTACAACGGCTGTCCTACCCTTAAAACTGGTATTCGAACACCGGCACGCACACCGGATCGCATCGCTCGAGATGAATACATCGAGCGTCTTATCCTTTAAGTCACGACGATTTCACATGAAAGAGACATAGGGCTGGATGACTAATTATCGGAGAGGTGGCACGTCATTAACTGGAGGTCACTCGTTCACGAAAACGTTCTGTTTGTGTGTAGTGTAGTACATATAAGTCATGTAATAAGAGAAGAGTATTAAACCAACACTTGGACAAGACAGATGTTTCTCATTCGAACTAGAAACTTCCTTCTGTCATCATGGTTTATTTACTACATAAACTTCCTCAATACTTGTGTTGTGGAGAATTGATTTGACCTTAACATCAGCCGTGTCCTCTCGGTGGGCCGTCATTCCGAAGCAGCTGCTTTTGAGCTGTTCTAGCAAATCCCAACCCTTGTAGCTGAGCTACCACGTATCCTGGTGAAACTGGTCAGGCCTCCGGACCACCAGTAACTCCATCACGGTACTGACTTTTCAATTTCCAGACACGTTAAACCTACGCGGCTCCGACATCGAATACAACCCAGTCTTCTTTTCGTACTTGATCGTGATGGAGACCAATGTCGTTCTGTACTGGGGCGACGGTCAACTGCCCCCCTCCGTAACGGACCACCTAAGGGAGGAGGGCGTCGAGAGTATCAAAGGCAAACCTTACGGGGACATTTTGGAGGGCTTAAAGGAAATGGCGGTGAGCATTATTCAGTGGTTCGTTAATGATGGATGGATGGATCTTGGATATCAGTCTGGGTGAGAGGACTAGCGACCTCCGGGATACTAGGTGACAGCCTCGGCGGCTCCGTCTAACGGCGTACCCTCCAAAATAGAACGCAGGTCTACTTCCAAGAGCTCCTAGCAGCGATACGATGTTTAAGTGCAATCTCTGAAATTATAATTTGGTGCGTATCAATACAAAATTCGTAGCCTGAAGAGACAGACAGTCAGGTTTGTCATTATTCACCAGGAACTGGAGTCGGACGTTTTGGATACCCTTATCGGCTACTCGATTGCAGACATCAAAGGCTGTAACTTTGACGATCCTGCTTTATGTTTCGGATGACAGCTGTCAAATTTGACAGGTGTCAATTTTTTTTTATGTCGGCTTTCGTTTTCACAGCGAGAACTGTCGGAGAGCGGCGACGGGAGACACGTGATCTGGTTGTCCAATGACGCCAATGAGGCGATCCACAGAGCCGCCTCCGGGGTGAGTTCTTAATTGTTCTCTTATATTAGACCTTGAACTGGAATTGTGTTTTTTTTAAATACATTGATTGCTATGTAGGTCACTGGTGCCCTACGCGGCGCAGTGAATAAGGTTGCCAGACGTCCCGTATTTCCCGGGACGTCCCGTATTTTAGGCTTTGTCTTTTTTATGAGGTACTTTTTTTTTCAATTGTCCAACGGCATTGTTTGCTTAATTTCAGTCTGATGTCCTAAAGCGACCGATTGATTTAATATCGGAGGTGTCGCCCGTGAAACTGGCTAAATTGGTCAAAAACGAAATCGAACTGCAAGTGAGTATCGTATAGAGCAGATCTGTCGATTAAACTTAGAAGATACAGGTAAGATAAGGTAAGTATAAGTAAGAGGTTTTTTTTTATTGCCTTTAAAGGCATTGTAGCGGTAATTGCGTAAATTAATTGTAGCAGTAATTGCGCACATTATAACTTTTGCTTTTTTCGACTTTATATACGTGGGAGTCATTCGTGAATATTACCAAAAAAAAATGTGGGGGTGCAACTTGGTACACGTGAAAGAAGTGAAACTTCTATTGCGCTGTGTAGCATTTGGTTTTCTTCATTTTTCATCCGTAAATCAAATTTATCTTGTGTATAAGAGAAACGACCTAGCTCGCTTTGTCCTTTCCCTGTCTCCTAACACGCCTAAAGAAGTTTCACTTAAAAAATTGGTATCTGCTTGCGGGATTCGAACGCCGGCACACTCGCATCGCTTGATACGAACGCACCGGGCGTCTTATCCTTTAGACCGCGACGACTAGGATATGAGAACAAATGCCCGTTGCTTATCAGGGCTTCCGTAACTGCCACATCAAGGACGGTATTGCCGTGGTCAGGTTCTTCAGATGGCTCCACGATCAAATTGACGGCGGCGAGCAGATCACCGAGGTGCAGGCCTCGGATAAACTTCTGGAGTTTAGGAGGTAAGGAAGGAACGTCTAGTAAGGTCACGTAGGTATTGAAAATCGAATATACAAAATCTTCCGCTTTTATCGGTAATTATATGACAAGAGAAAAAAAAAACGATTTTTTATTTATTTACTAGCTTTTACCCGCGACTCCGTCCGCGTGAAATAGTTACTTTGGCATAACACTAAATTTTCCCCCCACTTCATTTACGTAGAAAGTGAAAATATTTTTGAATTATATTATAGAATGTTAAGGAGCTATTTAAACCCCTATTTTGAAACATTATTTATTGGTGCTCCACTTGTATTGGCCTTACCTTGATGTTATATAGCCTATAGCCTTCCTCAATAAATGGGCTATCTAACACTGAAAGAATTCAAATCGGACCAGTAGTTCCTGAGATTAGCGCGTTCATACAAACAAACTCTTCAGCTTTATAATATTAGTATAGATGGTATGAAAAGAGACAAAAAAAATCGATTTATTTATTTATTTATATATCAGTGATTGTGTTCCTGACAGACAGACGTAGGATAAAGCGGCGCGACACGAAAACCCCCTTATCGTGGCCACGGCTAATTACTTATCCAACTGCAACGGGGCAAGACAAAGCCAACATGTCTTATCGGATTCCCTGGATCCATTTACTGGTGGTAGGACCTCTTGTGAGTTCGGTTAGGTACCACCACTCTGCCTATTTCTGCCGTGAAGCAGTAATACATTTCGGTTTGAAGGGCGGGGCAGCCGTTTAACTATACTTGAGACCTTAGAACTTATATCTCAAGGTGGCTGGCGCATTTACGTCGTGGATGTCTATGGGCTCCAGTAACTTACACTTAACAGCAGGTGGGCTGTGAGCTCGTCATGTAAGCAATAAAAACAAAACCCCATCGAACCCTCCGACATGCCAGAGACATCGCAGCATCTAAGCAATAAAAAAAATCGGTGCTTTTAGGACCCTCAAGCACCGGTCACAGTCCTCGTCGAATTCGTCAATTATGACGAAGAGTTCCACGAGTGAACCAACCCATAGGCACAGCCTATTGAGTTTCTCGGCGGATCCTCATCATGATGATAATAATACTAATTTGTTTCTTTTTTTTGGTTTGATATGTTCCCATGTTCGCAGCGTTTACAAGAACATAAAGCTTATTTTATTTGTTAGGGACGAAAAGGACTTCATGGGTCCTTCGTTCGGAACGATAGCGGGCAGCGGTGCGAACGGCGCAATAATACACTACAGCCCCGATAGAGAGGGACAGCAGACCGTGATAGAGAGAGACCACATGTTCCTTCTCGACTCCGGCGGGCAATACAGGTGCGACCCCCCTTCGGGTGGCATGTTACATCGTGGGGACCGACAGTGGGACGGGGTCGGTGCGTTTAGGCCAGCGGTCGGGGAACTTTTTTAATTAGAACTACCCCAAAATATTTTTGTGTAAGTTGATATTACCCGATGGCGAAGAACAAAAAAAAGGGTGCGTGTACGTATGTACGCGCGTAAGAAGTTATACTTTATTTTTATTAAATTTATTTCTTTTTTTTTTTAAATATTAAATAATTAATAATAAATATTTAACGTTAAAAAATGAATGCGAATAACACTTTTTTTACGAGTGTACATGCGCGAAAGTTCACCTGCGGCTATATTCAGACTCGCCAAGTTACGTCGGTCGTATTGTAATGAGCGGTTTAGTGGGCAACTTCATTTCTGTTAATTTTGTGTCACGGTGCGCGCGCATCGTAAAATTTCACTCTCATCAATTTTTCATAACGCGCCTAAAGAAGTATAACTTCAAAAACGAAATCGCTTCTTTTTAGACCTCATGATAATTTTGAAAAGAAAACAATAACTAAAAATTTAACGATTCTAAAGAAGTTTCACTTCAATATATACTTTTTACTCACCTAACTTTAATTTTTACCCCCCAAAAGTTTCATTTTACCCCATTTGGGGTACTTTACCCCGGTTCCCCGACCGCTGTTTTAGGCCCTCCAAGCACCGTTCTGGGCTATGATGTCGAATGCGAAGAAGAGTTTATTGGTGGTAGGACGTCTTGTGAGGCCACACGGGTAGGCACCACCATCCTGCCTGTTTCTGCCGTGAAGCAGTAACGCGATAGAGGGGCTGGACAGCCGTTGTAACTATACTGAGACCATAGAACTCATGTCTTGAGGTGGGTGGCGGCATTTACGTTGTAGATCTCTATTGGGCTCCGGTGAACACTTAACCACCAGGTGACCATACCATCCCAAACGCGCACTTCTTAAATTCTCTGTCGCAGGTGCCACTTTCAGACTTCCTCTGACATATTTATATTAAAATATTAACAAAAAACGAAGGCTGAAAAGCTATTTGGCTTTAACGACATCTTTGAAACTTTACAGCAGAGCCATTTAAAGCTCAAAATTTAGAAAGAATAACATAACAAAAAAAACTTATTCGGCTATTCGAATGGAGTAAACTTAATTGAAGTTCAATTAAAAACATCGAACTGTTGATGCTGATACCAAATGAAACGGACCTTTAATGACGTAGATAAATATCGCGTCTTAAGCGAAATATCACTTACACCAAATGGTCTTCACCCCCCGATATAATGCCGGCAGATTAAAAACCATAAAATATGGTTTTAAATTTTCAAAGTCGAATATTGTGTGTTAAAATTGTTGGCCATGTATCTTGGCTCGAAGAGTCTTTCTGCTTAGTGCAAGTTTTTTAACGTTCTCGATAGCGTAAAAGTTAACTCGAATTTGTATGGAGTTGGAACGTTTGCTTACGTTTGCCGCTAGGGGCGCTGTTCTAACTGCATACAAACTGGAGTTAACTTTTACGCTATCGAGAACGTTAAATAACTCACACTACACACACTGAGCTCTGTGAGTCTGGTTGGAGTTGTCCCGTCCACTACGGTACATGATCAATAGAAAATCCACGCATCGGAACCGCGTATGAGGAATCCAGCAGAGCTTTTGTTTACGAAATTCAGGGATGGCACGACCGACATAACTCGCACGCGGCACATGAGCGGCAACCCTACCGCGGAACAGAGAGATGCCTTCACTCGAGTGCTAAAAGGTCAGATTATGATCGGCGGCGCTTTATTCCCGAAAGGCGTTAAGGTAAGCCAGTTTTATTACATAGTCCAGCCAGTTCCTTGCTTAAATTAAAGGCAAAAAAATATATAATATATATGTTAAAATGTTAGTTAACTAAAGCGATTCTAGAAATAATATGTCCTAGTGATCCCCCGGTAGTCGATATTCGATTATAATTAATTGTAATTACAAGTTTGAAAATTATTATGGTTCTATTGTCAAAGACTATTTATTATACTTCTATAATCACAGATTTCGCCGAGACTACATTGCAAATATGAATAAAGACAAAAAATATTTAATCTATTCTCAATTTGACCACAGACTATATATAAGCAATAAGAAAATTTTGACAATAAACAAATAGTATGCATGCGTGTGTGTATCAAATACATGGTAGTGTGTTTAATGTTTTTATTTATTGATTTAATGTATTTTTTTTGCATACATAATTAAAAAAATATATAAGTGTCGGGAATTTCAAACTCCTCCGTCCGCGTATTTTTTGTAAAAAGGCATACATCGTTTTTGCCATACGCATTAATATATATTATTATGTAGATGTAAAAAAAGGCCCTCGGGTGTTAGTTGTTGTTACTCTATAAGTAACCCTGAACATTTGTTTCGCGCATCAGCATTTTATTTTGACAGCTGTCAAATGTGACATCTGTCAGAGTTTATTGAAAGTCGAAGTTTCGTCCGGCAGGGCAACGTTCTGGACAGCTTCGCGCGTCACGCCCTGTGGGAGGTGGGCCTGGACTACGGTCACGGGACGGGTCACGGCGTGGGTCACTACCTCAACGTGCACGAGGGTCCGTCCGGGGTCTCTTGGCGTCCGTACCCCGACGATCCTGGACTGAATGTTGGACAGATATTGAGCAATGGTGCGAGCTGTTTTATTTATTTAAAATGGGTTATCTCTTTTATTTATAATTTCGCATGTCGTGAACATATTTAAAACTAATAACAGCTTATATCAATTACTAGCTGACCCGGCAGACTTCGTAGTGCCTCAATCGATAAATAAAAGACCTAAACTTTTGTATAAAATAAACTTAAAACAAACAAAAAGAATCCGTCCGATGAAGGGGGCATAAAAGGAAAAACAAAATTGTTATTTTTATTTAATTCCAAGCATTTTCATATTTATTTTAAACATTTTAAACCTTTTCTGGACTTTCACATGTCATTCAAGACCAACATTAGCCAAATCGGTCCAGCCGTTCTCAAGTTTTAGCGAGACTAACGAACAGCAATTCATTGTTACATATATAGATAATTAAAAATTACTTTATGATATAATAATTGTTTGTCTGTAAAGTCGGTTTACGGACGATAGTTTTACGTGGTAACGTAAGTAGCGAAACTATTCGAACTGCTAGCTCGACGTCACGCGAGAAGAGAGATAAACGTGTCACAAGCCAACGCTTGGGCCGATCGTGCCTCGCTATCGCTTGTTCCGCGCTTTCGCTCGCACGCTGAGGCTCGGGCGGAACGTGACATTTTTTTCGTGCGTGCAGCCGATGTTCGTCAATTTAAAAGACGTTATCCGTTATACCGACTTTACAGACAACCATTTTTTTTATAAAATCGACACTGGCAACAATAGAATTCAAGAATTCGTTTGCCATACCGAAAAAATTAACAAGAAGGAGATAATGTCAAACGTTTTTTTTTTAAAACAGAACCTGGCTTCTACAAAGTCGGCGAATACGGAATTCGCCACGAAGATCTAATAGAGATTGTGGCTGTCGATAAGGGAAGCGATCATCCTAAGGTAAATAGTGTATTATAGTACATATCTTATGACGTCACAAACCAGTAAACAAACGTCACATGAATTTGGCGAAGCGCTCGATGATTATAATATTTGTGTTAGGGTAAGTTTTATGAGCCCTCAGGGGATAAGTACCATCTTTTTTGCTCACCATTCAACATCAGTATATCCCAGCATTTTTTTATTGCCTTTTTAGGCAGACGAGCATACGGCCCACCAGATGGCGAGTGTTTACCATCGCCCATGGACTTCAGCAATTCCAGGGGCAGAGCCAAGCCGCTGCCTACCGTTTAAGTAGACCTTTAAGTCTTACTTGTGTATAAGACACATCGCCGTCTCATCTATTTCTGTGACGAAGCGAATCCGGATTCGACTTCATTAAGATTCGGTCGTTCGACCACTTCACTCGAAGGGCTCGGAGTCGGGGCTGCGAGGAAAACCCAAATTAATCTATGGCCGAACTCACAACGGCCATTTTTATTCCAGGCGAAGAACCTGAGAGGCGATTACGATGGTCGAGGCGTTTTGGGCTTCAGCACGTTGACTTTAGTGCCCAATCAAAGGGAATGTATCGATGCAGAGATTATGACCGATTTCGAGGTGAGTTCTGACGTGCCGATCAATTTGATTTTGATTGGTGATTGCTCACTGCGATGTCTTCGGGAAGAGGGTTGGGGGGGGTGGGTCAATGAATTCTGATATAATTCTCTGAAGCTCTACCGTTCACAGATGACAGACGTGATTTTGATTGGTAATTGCTCATTGTGATGTCTTTGGCATGTCGGGGGGTTCGATGGGGGTGTTGATGGGGGGTCAATGAATTCTGATCTAATTCTTAGGAGGTCTACCGTTTAGAGATGTCATACATGTTTTGATTGGTAATTGCTCATTGCGATGTCTTTGGCATATCGGGGGGTGCGATGGGGGTGTTAATGGGGGGCTCAATGAGTTCTGATATAATTCTTCGGAGCTCTACCGTTTACAGATGTCATACGTGATTTTGATTGGTATTTGCTCATTGCGATGTCTTTGGCATGTCGGTGGGTTCGATGGGGGTGTTGATGGGGTGATCGATGGGTTCTAATATAATTCTCCGGAGCTCAACCGCTTACAGATTTCATACGTGAACGCGTACCATCGAAGAGTGCTTGACACATTGAGTCCCATACTGAAGGAGCGCGGTTTGCTTAAGGATTTGGAGTGGCTCGAAGGTCAATGCATCCCGATAACCAGGAAGTGAACCCTTAAGAACCTTGGATCACTCGTGCAACAGAGACGCAAGATTTGGTTTCTATGCGAATCTGAAAGAGATGGCTAATAAATAAATGATTTTCAGACGATGTTCTATTGTGTATTAATTGGTTTGCCTTTATTGGCTTGGCATGTTTGTATGTATGTGAGGGAATCATTTTCCATACCATTGATTTGGTAATTTCCACACGCGTCTAGGACTATGGGTAGGTACCACCGCCCTGCCTATTTCTGCCGTGAAGCAGTAATGTGTTTCGGTTCGAAGGGTGGGGTAGCCGTTGTAACTATACTTGAGATCTTAGAACTTATATCTCGAGGTGGGTGACGCGTTTACGTTGTAGACGTCTATGAGCTCCAGTAACCACTTAACACCAGGTGGGCTGTGAGCTCGTCCCATCTAAGCAATAAAAAAAGAACAGGGTTGAGAACTGACATGAAATAACGATGAGATTAGTAAAACTTACAATTTCTCCGCTTATGTCAAGAACGGCCGGTGACAACGCCAAGCGAACAAACTCTTCGGATGGATTCTTCATATGTCCTCTCGGGTATTTAATTTATTCCCGCCTAAGAATCTGTCAAACTTTGGAAAAAGTGGAATAACTGTTGAGGCACGCTCTGAACTTTCAACCTAGCTTTTGTAGCTTAGAGACCGTCTCTTGTGTCGTGTGAGATCGAGCGGTGTCGTTTAGGACCAAACGATTTAACAATCGAGCTTCTGCATCAATGTGGCGGGCTTTTTCTTTTATTGCCCTTGTAGGCAGACGAGCATACGGCCCACCTGATGGTGAGCGGTTACCGTCGCCCATGGACTTCAGCAATGCCAGGGGCAGAGTCAAGCCGCTGCCTACCGAAAAACACGGGTAGCCATCATACAAACACAAGATATTTGACAGGCGCCTGAATATCTCTTACTACATATTCAAGATAAGCTTACGTAGATACTAACAACAACATGGGACCGTCGGTCTACCGAGAAATGTCACCCGCTCGGTGGAAGATCTTCCCTCCGTCGTTACACCTATAATTGTGTCCAGATCCTCACATTACACACCAGCTGGTGCTATTTGGTAAGAAGTTATGATGATTACACCGACACTGTTATACGGAATTCTATGAACTCCTTTTTTTCTAAAAAAAAAAAAATTATATAATAATTCGCACTGGATTTAATTGAAAAGTGATAGGCACGAGCGCGGCGAAGGATGGAGACGAACTGACTGAGTGAGTGGGAATGGTAATGAAGTATGGTATGGATAAGGTTATGGGAAAGCTGATGCAGCAGGAATACGGTCGGGTCTGCATATCTACAGTACTGGAGCCCGGATATAACTGAATGGTGAGCACGGCTTTTTTATGAGTAAGTTTTCGTTTAGAACTTTCATGCCAAACAAAGATCAATCTAACCGACATAATGTCCGCTTGCGATTATCAAAAACAATAAATTTTTGCGGAAACGGAAATGTTTAAAATTCTTTCGCTTCTGCGTCTGTAACTCAAGGCCATGGAGTTAATAAGTACCAAGACATACCTTAACGGCAACTTCATCATCGATAAAAACCTATTATTAAGTTTATTATCTATGGGATGCATGTGACAGCGTTGTGCTATTTAAACATTGTTATTAGGTCATTGTGTTTTAATTTCAAATCAACAAACACGTTTAAATACGAATACCGAATTCCAGATGCTATTTTGAGTTGCTTAAGCTACATTTGTCAGCCCAACTTGTTTTCACTTTAAGAGTTTTGCAACTTCAAATACATGTCATTAAGAAGATCAATGCCAATTAAAAGAATACCAATACTTATTCAGAAGACTTTTAAGTATTGTTAGGGTAAAGTTTCAATTATACAATACTATGTACCAAATTAGTAAAATAACAGATTCGTTAAATATAAAATATTCAAAGATACCCTAATGAAAAATTGAAAATGCATAATTTTAATAAGATTTGAACGATAATTTTAGTGCTGCGCCTCTAAGGTATAAAAAATTAACATTTTAGTCAATTCATCTGAAAAATCGATGCCATGTTCATGACAGAATTGTAATTGGGTCTATGGATTAGCGCAAATAAAATATGTTTAGTTAATTATTTAATGCTTAAATTGAGACACAAATATCTCGTAACAAAGCTTTTGATTTATTGTGATTCGATTTTAATCAAATTTTTATATCTGAATTTGACGGAAAAACAACAATTCTTGGAGATTCCTAACTTTTCTAAGCGGCTTAAAAAATATTGATACTTTTTCTGAACAAAATCAATCAATCGAAATTAAGATTATCGATTTTCAGTTCAAAGTCGATTCCTTGATAGATCTTCACGTACCACAACACTAGCGCCCTAGAATTTTTGCTCGAGAATTGAGTAAGCGGTGCTGTTAGGAATTGTGTGTTCCTATTTAATTAAACTGAATTACTGTTTTAGGTATGTATAATTTCTTGTTTTTCTATAGTAATAGAATTAATGCATTGAAACGTTTTGAATCATTCATTATACAAGCAACTGTGCGGAAGATTGTAATACATACAGGTAATAAAACTTAATATGTACTATTTGTTGATTTAGATCATATGTGTTTTAAATCGTTACGATCAAATTTAAAGTAGGTACTATAGGACATCCGTACGCAGCTGCATATTTAAAAAAAATATCATCAAACATTTCCGACAGTATCATCTGTTTTGATAAATGGACACAAAACCAGGGCATGCGAATAGATTCAGTCAAATTAATTTCTAAATAACATTAATTTAAACAACATCACATTGTCTGAATAGTATTTAAAATCTAATTAATACAAAATATACCTTAAAACGTTGCTGCTAGTAAAGACACCTAGTGCCATCTTGTGGGGGCCTTCAAAAACTTATTTCTTTAGCCTCGTTCTCGAAAACAACATATTTTGTAAAGATGAAATGTAATTTTATTTAAAACTAAAATTATAATAGCATTTTTACGTACCACGCACCGCTAAGTTTATTGTGTAAGTACGTATTTAGCATGTGTTAAGAAACTGGGGCATGATAGATTTACATCGTGCTGGATAAGAACAACCCACTGCCTATGACTGGGTAGGTTGAGAACGCCTTTCACTTAGCGTCGACCATGTTCACCACAAAATCACTTAGTCATAGAATAAACACGCTTAAATGATAATTAATAGACAAATAAACAATTTCACGTGTGTTAAGGGGCATTTTTAAAAACTTAAACTAGGTATATAGGTACTTCCCGATAACGCCATTCGCAATTGCGTGTAAGAACTTCTCAAAGATTTTGAATGACTTAATGTTATTTGAGACACAGTGGCCATAATGTTATACCACACATTCTCTAATCATTAGATAAGTAAATGTATACTAAAAAAAGCATCATTTACGCGAATGTAATTCACAAAAATTTAACATTTAAAACGCGTGAACTTATTTTATAAAATTAAAATCCCGGAAATAGACAATGTTTCTGAGGCATTACAATAGTATATATGCATAAAAAAATCCGAAAATTATTATGCGGACCTGAATATACTTATGCTGTAAAATACACGCATGCGTTCTTACTTTAATGTCGACATTCGCGCACCCCGATGCTAACAAAAGCTACCTACTTCTTTTTTTGCTTCTAAATTTCATAAAATAGTCGTAATTTTCTTTTTTTATGTTGTCTTATTTCAAATTTTTTCCTGGAACTGGGTTATGGACCGCACCTGGTGTTAGATTTGATCGTAAGCGACTACCGTAGTTCGAGATTGCTAAGAGACATGTTCCCGCATTGTAGCCCACTGAGTTTCTCGTCGGATCTTCTCAATGGGTTGCCTTTCCGATCCGTTGGTAGAATCGGCGAAGCACGGCTCTTGCTAGGGTTCGTGTTAGCAACGTCGTCAGGTTTGAGCCCCGTGAGCTCACCTACATGTTAGGGCGAAGCTGAAATAGCTTCTCAAGGCTATCAGCCTGGTAGGAAAAAAAATTGCATTTGGTGTAAAAAAAATATATTTTAATTTAATCACATAATTTTGTAAACTGAATTATTGAAATAGTAACTTTTAATTTACGTATTTATTTAATGTTAAATTTAAAGTAATTTTCACATATCAAATGTTCGTTATTTGTCACTATTATTTGATTAACTTTCATATATAGAACATATTTATAGGTATATGATAAAAAAAAATCAAATTTATTGTATTAATGTTGTTAAAAGTTAAGTATTTTCTGTTAATCTATAAAATAATACACATTCGGATTATTTGATTCATATTACTTGTATATGCACATAAAATTTATGCAAGCAAATTTATTCTTAATTTTATTTATAAAAAATAACTAAATCAATAATGCCAATAATGCCCACTCTACAGTCATATGTTTCCTGAATTGATTGAAAAAAATACGAATGTGTTTTGTATTTATAGTTATTTAAATAATAAATTCAAAAACTCCTTAAACACAGTAATATTGATGATTAATTTAATAAGTCATTGTTGATCATTTTGCAAATACCTTTGAAAGCATTCATTGTTGCAGAAATAATAGGGCAAAATCTGTTCACTAATAAATATATTCATATATATACAATTTAAAAGCTATATTTAGATAGGTAACAATATTAATTGTAATTTGTGGTTTTTTAATAACTAACTACAATATTCAAATTAGTCCAGACAAACCAACATAGTTAATAATGCTATTTTCTGGATTTCCAGGATTGAATAATGTCTAAAAACTATACAAAGAGCAAACCTCAAAAACAACCTCGTGCAGAGAGCTCTCAAAGCAAGCTCAAGATGAAAAAACCACCAGAAATACAGCAAAATGATCCTGGTAAAACTGTCACCCAACCAAGACCAAAAAGATCACCCAAGCAATTAAAAAATGTGGACAAAAACCCAGAATACTATCCAGAGAAAGTGAAACGCACCAAACCCGTCAAAAAGATCATAATGAAACCAAAAAGCACTTTGAAAGTCATCGGTGGGATCAGAAAACGTAAATTAGAGAATCCCGTCAAAGGTAAGGACTTGATGCACTCTAATGACCGCTTAAATGATCACATTCATGTCATAACTTAGTAGTTTTTTTTTTATTGCCCTTGTAGGCAGACGAGCATACGGACCACCTGTTGGTGAGTGGTTACCGTCGCTCATGGACTTCAGCAATGCCAAGGGCAGAGCCAAGCTGCTGCCTGCCGCTAGATAGAGCACTAGCATCAAATAGAATAATATCACCTTTTCTTTTGTTAAAACGAGTATCAAATTCTCATCTTAATTAATCACTGTATGTGATATTATTATAAGCAGTTCAACTAGGAACAGACCATATCAAGAGATTCTGCCTAACGTGCCATCCTAAAACTGGTATTAATTATTGTTCTATAGTCAATAGAAAATATTATTTACAAATATAAGTAAAACTGACGTAATGAAGTTCAAATATCACGATAAAGACTGCAGGCAGTCACTTATGTCTCGAGGACTGTCTGAATCTACAAATTGTAAGACATCTGCAATATTAATAGGAATAGTTGATGAGTACATGAGCGGATGAAGGGGTTAAGTACCATTTTTAAGATTTTTGAGTTTTTACATTGAATGAAGTTGTTATGTGTGCTCGTTCAGCCTCCCAAATTATGTACGAAGAAAAGGTACAAGTAACAAAAGTTTATTGTCCGTTTTCTCAAAAGTAACAAATTGTATCATATCCCCTTCATCCACTCATGTCTTCATAGTAAACAGTTTTTTTTTATTTCATGTTTATTACACGATCACACCTTAGAATAAAATGTTATCTGCCTTCTTTTATTTGCCACTGTAGTTTTTTTTTTCTTTGTTTTTTTTTTTTTTTTTCCTACCTATGCTGATAGCCTTGAGAGGCTATTTCAGCTTCACCCTAACGTTTGTAGGTGAGCTCGCGGGGCTCAACCGGAGAGTTGCTAACACTGACCATAGCAAGAGCAGTGCTTCGCAGAATCTACCACCGGATCGGAAACGCGACTGTAGTGAGTGAGTGACTATCCACTTGATAGTGAGTGGTTACCATCCCCCGTGGATGTAAGCAATGCCAGGAGCACAACCAGGCCACAGCCCAAGAGACTTCAACAGCTAGCATCTAGCATCAAAATCAACAACTAGCATCACTGCATAAGACTGCACCTGGCATCTTATGCATTAGCCAAAAATGGCATCATAGTTATTAAATGCAAAAAAAAGGTTTATAAATGTTTAGATTTTAGTCTTTCTTTTAGAGATTCCCTATAATAGACCAGGGATGTTTCAATTATAGCATTCAGGATTTTTGCATGTTTATAGCATTGCTAATGTTTATTAATTAGAAAAACAAACTAATTTCAGGTTCGCATTTGACGATGGACTCCAATTCTGATTGGGAGGCCGATAGGGCCATTCAAGAAGCAGAGCTGGCCTGGAATTCTGATGAGGATCTGTTGGAGATCCTGACTTGTCCTAGTCCAGTTTGGTGGGAAGATCCACCAGATGACCAATATTCTGAAGGTATGTCGAAAAGTAAAAGGCTCTTCTTTCAGGCTCTCATAATCATATGCACTGAGACTTTTAAGTGTAACAGAATTTTTATTGTCTTGAGTGTAGGAAATGAGTGACATCTTATTATTCATATGTCGGCACGCGGGGCAGGGATGGCTAAGCGGTAGTTTCCGTCATCACTCGTATTTGGTTGAACTCAGTTTATAAAAAGTCAATAAAACCTTTTGAATAATAATTATTGAAACTCAACACACACAAGTTACACAATGACAGGGTAAACCGACAGTTTCGTTCCACATACCGACAGACCGACTGACTGACTGCCAAGAGACTCACTGACTGAGACGGATGGACCGTCTGATACGGACTGAATGACTCTCTGACACGAAATGCCACGACTCTGTCCACGTACCGCCATTTTATACTGTGGCGTTACGGAGTCTACCCTACATTTTGTGATATAAAACAACATTTCACCATTTAAAATAATAGTTAAAACAACGTCTTAATATTACTAAAAGTCGTTAACCACGACACATACCAGCCAGCCTTGGTAACTATTCTCCACTATGCTCAGAGACACGGCATGTAGGCTAAACTGTCGTCTACTGAGAACTCTGTAACTTAATGTAATGTCCCATAATGCAATTCAAAATTGAGTTCCCAGAATGAGATTGGTTGAAATTCAGAACGAAAAGTATTTCTATTTATTACCTAACAAAAATAAAATCAATACAAATGATTTTTATTTTGCAATTTTTTATTATTATTTTGCAGATCCAATACCGATAATGACTCGATTAAACTCGAACAAAAGAGAATCAAATTGTTCGGGACAAAACAAAGAAACAATCAATTTAAAAATAAACATTGATAGGAACAATAAGAAATTCATCGAGAAGCGATCGAAATTGGAAAACATTTTGGGTAACATTAAAACTAAAGTTTGTAATAGCGAAGCCGATGCCATCACATCTGAAGAGGAGCCATTGATCTTTAATGACGATTTAGCAAAGGACTTCGAGAACATCAAAATCCCGATCGCCGGTGAGGATGCCGTTAGAAGTGCCGTACCCAGGAGCCTGCCTCCGTTGAAAAGGAGGCCAGCTAAGAACTCGCCCCAAGACAGCATATCGGATAGGAACATAACGTTTCTAGACGACTCCGACATGAAAGCCACCGAGGATGTGACAGCTGTCATTAATGACAGATGTCAAAGTGACGGCGTTATGCGCGAGATCGAATCTAATTTGGACGAATTCTTAGACGACAGCTTGGTAACAATCTACAAGATTATGTCGAACGATAGAAAACATAACCGAATGGAAAATAACAATAAAGCCAACAAGATCAATGAGTATTACAAGAAACGTAAGAACTCAAAGATTTTAAAAAAGAAAAACACTAGTGCTCTAACCAAGAAGTGCGTGTACTGTAAAATGGATGTGAAACATATTAAAAATAATAGCGTTTGTATGATTTGCAAAAACATAATAGTGGACGCTTGTAAATGCCAACCGTTGGTATCGGGACTTCAATATTGTTCATGCTCGACTACGTATGCCTACAAATGTAAGTTGTGCGAATACACAACATTAGTTATCGGTGAGATGCGTAAACATTTGAATGTTCATGAAAGTAGTAAGCAGGCTATTAAGAGATCATGGAAGAGATTCTGTATTGCGGTTAAAAGATGAGCTTTCAAATTTTACTGCCCACCGGAGCGGAGAGGCAGTCGATGAGTTGATATTAGCGGAACAGTGTATTGCTATATAGATATGGTTTAACGTTGAGACATTAGGTAGGTCAATCGTGTTCAATAATGCTAGCCATGTTATTTGTTAAAAAAATATAAAACTTCAACTCTTTTAGTGCTGAGCTTATTTTCACATATTTTGCAGAAATTGCTAACAGATATGAATAAGAACTTTAAAAAAAAAATCAAGATTAACTTCGCAGCAATTATTAAGTCATTAAGAACATTATAACGCGCTAAGACACGTACGTACAGGTCGATAATCAAACTGCGCAAATAATCGGTATTCCGACACTCTGCACTTTATACAGAATCGATCTATCGACGGTTCGCGCTCTAAGGGTTGATATGTAAAGATAGAAAACTATTAATTTAAAGTTCCTAATTTATAATGTCTCATTATAAGAAGTTAAGTTTTGTTGTGCATATTTAGCTTGCCTATTTATAATGTATGTATATTGTATCACAGAAATTTGTTTAGGCCAAGAGGAACTTTTTTTAATGCAGGCAGACATTCGGTCCACCTGATGGTGAGTGGTTACCGTCGCCCATGGACTTCAGCTATACCAGGGGCAGAGCCACGGCGCTGTTTACTATGAACTTAGATTTAATATCCTCAATTGAGATCAAATTTTAATAGCATTTTTTTTTATTGCTTAGATGCATCCTAACATCTGTTTTAATGTACTAATTAAAAATTTTGAATGAAATCTTATAAGAGATATTTAGGTCATTTTAGATTTATACAAAATCCAATATTATATTATAATTCAAGTTACTATGAACTAGTACTAATTTGTCGTTTACATTGAACCATTGACTGGGCACAGTAGCTTGCTCCAGCTCTAACAAACTGTGTGGCCGTGTTTAAATGTATTAATTGTTAAATTAAGAGTATTTATAACAATATGATGGAATGTAATTTTGAATTGGAAGAGACGAGACGAGAGAGATTGCATGTTTTTATAGAAATCTCAATGAAATAATATCTTTTTATTAACGACAAGTCGCGAGGTATTCGAAAATTGTACGTCATACATTGCGGTGTTTGCTGCTTGCGTGATTCTACAAATCAATATTTCTACATTCTATGCGCGTGAATTGTCAAAATCTTTACTTTTAGTATCGAATTATTGATTATTCGGACTTGCAAAAAAGTCACTAAAGAAATCGATAGATTTTGCATTACATTGACGCGTCGTTTCGTGTATAAATTTTAAACTTAAATTTGTTAAATATTTGGTAAATTTGTTGTTAAACTTTGACTTGAAAAGATGTAAATTAAGTCTTAAAACATCGTTCGATAATCGATTATTTCTAAGTGTAGACTTTAAAAATATTACCGCCGACTGCTCTGCGTGTTAAGCCTATTTTTTTTTTGAGTTTACATTAACTTTTATTCAATTCTAGTTGGTTTTAAATGCCCAGTATAAATTAGTTAGCAATTGGACCCGAAAGTTAATTTTCTCGTGAGGCGGGTAGACAGAAAAAAGATGTGTGGTGTCGTGGGACACCGGATAGGAACGAAGTTCCTTATTATAAAAATATTAATATTAAGTTCTATTCGAGGTATAAAGAAAATAAAACTGTAGGTTTCGCAACAACCCACGGTCATTCGGTAACGTGCGAACTTATTGTGGTACACTTCATTCACGGTTGTTTGCATAAGAGTTAGTGTGTTGCGCAAACGAACGCTCTGAGATCGTTGTCAATGAATGCTTAAAAATATGTTATTTTTTGTACATTATTACAAAGTTAAGTCGTACACTGTGCATTACTAGTAAAAATCTTACGTTACGGACGTTTTTTCCGCATCGTCCCCTAAGGAACTTCGTTACAAAAAAAATGCATTTTTATTACAAACTGTTTTTTGTTCGAACTTTATCGTAATGTTATTATTGCTTGCAACCAAAATGAACATAAATGTCTCATTAAATAAATATGTACTCTTGAAAGCAAGACTGATCTTTATTTTTATTTTTTATCGATAATGAATTTGTTGTTTAGGGTGTATGAGCGTAAATAAAGCATGTTGAGGATTGTGGTTTATTGTTTTATTCCCTATTTGATAGGTACTGTGTTGATTATACAGGCTTTTCTACAAATGGTCAACTAGAAAAATAGATGTGTTCTAATATTTTCTACATATTATATAAAAATGAATTGCTGTTCGTTAGTCTCGCTAAAACTCGAGAGCGGCTGGACCGATTTGGCTAATTTTGATCTTGAATTATTTGTAGAAGGCCAGAGAAGGTTTAAATGGTAGATAAATATGAAAATGCTCGGAATTAAATAAAAATAACAATTTTGTTTTTCCTTTGAGGTGTCCCCCGTCGGACGGATTCCTTTTGTTTGTTTTAAGTTGTATTTTGTACAATAGTGTAGGTTTTTTATTTATCGATTGAGGCACTACGAAGTCTGCCCGGTCAGCTGGTGTTCTAATGAAATAATTGGTGGAAGAAAAAAAACTCAAGTAAACAGTATTAAAAATGTGGAGTACTTTAAAAATTATGAAAGAAATCCTAATATTCATAGGAAATTAAAGGAATCCTTATCGATTAAGTATCGTAGGTAACTTTATTTGCAATAAACATTTATGGAGTCGATAAATGTATGATACTATTGAAGATAAAACGGACCAATTAGATAAGTACACTTCAAACATATTCAGCATGGCAAAAGTTGATTTGTTTTAATTGGTTTATGTATAAATTTTTATTTCATTATATATGTATATGGGTAAATTCCTTTTTTATTTATTTGATTTATCAGGCACACGATACACATTACAAGCTAAAAAAAAGATGAACACAATAATGAACATCAAGTAAAAAATCTGACTTGTAACAGTTGTAACATAAGCCATGCGCGCACGACTAATCAAAATAAGTATGCTAAGTACACAATGTTCCTAACAGCTATAGCATAAAATACTATTCGTAGTGTGATAACGAAAACTAATCTTACTTAGATAAGATGTTATGATAGTAATTCCACACACACACTCACAATTAAACACTAAGGAATTATACCTTTTTTTTCCTACCTTAGCTGATAGCCTTGAGAGGCTATGTCAGCGTAACCTAACAAGCAGGTGAGCTCACGAGGCTCAAACCTGATGACGTTGCTAACACTAATCCTAGCAAGAGCAGTGCTTCGCAGAATCGATCGCCGGATCGGAAACGCGATCCACTGAGAGATCCGGCGAGAAACTCAGCGGGTAATTTACTCGTCGAGCCCTGCGTCGCGAGCGACGGGTTCGACCAGAACGATGACCGGTGCTTGAGGTACCTAAAAGCACCGTAAGTGGATAGTAGTAGAGGAATGAATAACCAGTCGCAGCTAGATAAAACGCCAGCAAAGGATTCATACGTCAGCAAACATGAAAGATCTTTAGAATGATAAAACATTTACGAAAAATATAAAAAAAAAAAACAAAAAAAAGTAAAAAGGAAGCCACCTGAGTACGCCGGAACTTTGGCATTACTGCTCGACCTCCCCGGTCGGACACCTAGAGGTAGACCCAAGGACAAGGAAGGATGTAGTGCTGAAGGACAATAGGGAATGCAATGTTGCTGACGAGGATGTCGAAGACAGAGCGAAGTGGAGGAGTAAGTAAGGAAAGCTGACCCTACCACCATGTGAGATAAATAGCGAGAGAGAGAGAGATAAAAAAACGTGAAAAAAAAACCAAACCGATCGAGTGACAAGGTTAATATTGTTCTACCTTTAAAAGAATAAGTTTTTATTAATCTATACATATAAATAAAATTGTCTGTCTGTAATATTGAAATAACCGCTTTTTACTACATGCATATGAATATACCTATATACGGTACAAACACCAAAATATTTTTTTTTACAATTTTTGTCTGTCTGTCTGTCCGTCTGTTTGTTCCGGCTAATCTCTGGAACGACTGGACCGATTTCGACAGGACTTTCACTGACAGGTAGGGGATGATATAAGAAGTAACTTAGGCTACTTTTTTAGACTAGCTCACCCCGCGGCTTCACCAGCAGTACGAAAATAACCGCAGGTAACATCGCGGGACTCAGCTATCAATAATAAAATTTGATGTTTCCGAAGCGAAGCGAGGCGAGGGCGGGTCGCTAGTAATTAATAAATCCCTTTTATAACGTGAATCAAGTGCAATCCATTATCGGAAATTGTTTTTTTATTAACTCTTCACTATCTAATCAAACGCTTGTCTAAAATAACGTAATAGATAGATATATTTACGATTAAATCAATATTGTACACGACAAATTCGTCGCAATGGCCCGTGCCTTCGTTCTAATTATATGGTGGTACGTATTCGCAGATATAATTACAAATTTAAAACCTAAATTTACGATTTATTCTTGCATTGTTTTATTGTCATTATACATAGCTCGAGGGGTAAAAAGTTATTTGGTTTAAGTGACACTAAATGATGACCGGTTTTTTTTTGATAACGCCATCTTGTTTTGTCTTTAAAGCGGTTAGTTGCCCTCAATTATGAGAAATAGTATTATTATTCGCCAATAGATGTCGGGAAGAGTTGATTATTGACAACACGAATAAAACAACATTTTCTGAAAATAAATCGTAGCTAGATCGATTTATCGCCCCCGAAATCCCCTGTATACTAAATTTTACGAAAATCGTTGGAGCCGTTTCCGATATTCAGATTATATATACATATATATTAATATATAAGAATTGCTCGTTTAAAGGTATATAATTTCGTTTTTTACGCGACATTTATTTTTGTAATTAAAGATCCGTTTTATTTGATATTAGCATTAACAATTCGATGTTTTTAATTGAGCTTCGATTAAGTTTATACTTACTAAGTTACTCCATTGAAATAGCTGAAGAAGTTTAAAATTTTAAGCTTTGAATTACTAACTCTCTTGAAGCAGTAATGCGTTTCGGTTTGAAGGGTGGGCAGCCGTTGTAACTATACTGAGACTTTAGAATTCATGTCTCAAGGTGGGTGCTTGCATTTACGTTGTAGGTGTCTATGGGCTCCAGTAACTACATAACACCAGATGGGCTGCAAGCTCATTCATACCCATATAAGCAAAAAAAAAAAAACAATTAAAAAATGCCCAATCTACGCAGGCTAAACAATATTCCAATATAACATACCTAACCATGGATTCCAACCAAATTAGGACATTTAGTTTTTAACATTTCTGTTTTCTGAAGTATTTTATTTTTATTGGCTATCCCTAGTTAATTGTTTGTTTTTCAGTTTATGTTTCAGTATATCTCGATGTCATATTCCTAATAATTATTACGATTCAGCGGAGAGCGTTGCACCGGTGGCAGGTAAAATCTTTCTCTCGCTCAAAAAGGGCTTTATTTTTACCTTGATGTACTCTAGAAATGCTGATGATACAACAGCTACAAAAAACCAATGGAAATCGAAATTGCATCCAAAGTCGAAAACATCCAAAGGAAACTGTCCCAGTTCTATCTATTCTATTACATAGATGCTCACGAATCGCATGGTGTTAGTGGTCGTTGGAGTCCATAGACATCAACAACGTGGACGCCATCACGTGTCCGACGACTGGTGCTTGGGGTACCTAAAAGCACCGTTAGTGGATCGGCAGGATGCGAAATGACCTGTTTTGTACCTGCCTGTGTGGATAGCAGCAATAGTCACGACTTGATTTTATTACACAAAAGTTCACGTTTGGCGCCAAAATTTCATATCGACGCTTGAAAGGCAAACGTGACTAAGCGACAATAACTGCTTTATACATAAATGATGGGCAACAACCATATTCGATGCGCAAAAAAAAAGATTTCTAGGTCTATTAAAATAATTTCAGTCCTACAGCTAGATTCGTTAAAATAGAATTTTTTATCAGGTATTTCAACTTTAAATTAGTCTACTGTAAAGTTCACGCATTGTCGCTTAGTCACGTTTGCCTTTCAAGCGTCGATATGTAATTTATGTAGGGAGACATTTTGTTTTCGAAGCCTTATATGGAGGATTATTAAAACTTATTATGTTACATAAAAACAAAAGCTTTATTAATATACTAATAAGAGATAATGCGTGATATTCACACAATATTAATTAGGTACTCGAAACAAGGCGATTAATAAATACTATTAACGTGTGTAAATATAAAAAATTGTTATTAAATAGTGTGCCTATAATAAAATGCTTTTCGCTATTCAATTTAGAAAAGAAATAAGAGCGAGCCTTTATTTTTGGGACATAAAGCCCACTCAATTACTTTTTTTTTTCAGTGCTTCCCGGAAATGTAACAAAGTTGACTCGGTCCGAGAGTCAAGAGCGTCTCAGGGCAGTGCGACTTGTCTTGGCTTCTAGAGCAGTCGACGCATACATCGTGCCCACAGCTGATGCCCATAACGTATGTGTAATCCATTACCTAGCATAGTTTACTTTGTGCGTAAAGATCTAGAACTAAATCTATACTCTATTCCAGAGTCTCCCAAACTTATTTTGTCTACGTCCCACTTTGAGAATAAATTATTTTGAGCGCCCCCATTTTTTTACCAACCCAAAAACCACTATAGCGAGAGCTCAGTCGGTATCTAAGAGTCCTCCTAGATGAAATTACAAATCGCCTCCCAAGCCTTCACACAACGTCCTCATTTTTTTCCAGGGTCTCTTACCGCCCCCTTTAGGCCTACAGCGCCCACAAGGGGGCGCTATCGCCCACTTTGGGAAAGACTGCTCTATTCCAATTACCAAGTCCCTATTGATACTTCATAGAACGTAACTCTTCACGTTTCGCATAATTTGAAATAACAATCATTTCTTGTTCATTGTCGTAAACATCATTTAAAAAATACACAATCAATCTAAATCATTATACAATTAATTCATACACACACAATATAACATAATATTAACATCTGTATTATGGGACTTCGTAATTGAAATAGAGTATAGCTTACTCTGTAAGAATAAGATTGTCATTGTGATTTAAAGAGTCAAGACAGCCAATTATTGGCTTAAGCGACATTTTGCTTAACACGCGACAATTATCTATATATTAATACGTGAATCAAAAACTTTGTAGGTACCCCTTTTTACGAAAATTGCGGAGACGGAGGAGTATGAAATTTTTTACACTTATAGACAATATAGAGAAGAAGTGCACAATGCTAATATTTTTATAAAATAATGCATAAAAGATACATTAAATCAATAAAGAAAACATTACACACACTACATACCATGTATTTGAGGCACACACGCATGCATACTATTAAAATTTATTGTCAAACTTTGACGTCTGTGGTCAAATTGAGAATAGATTAAATATTGTTTGTCTTTATTAATATTTTTTTATAGTGTAGCCTTGGCGAAATTTGCGATTAAAGAAGTATAAAATACAATTATAATAGTGTACAAAATTACAATTCTAATTAATTATAGTCGAAATTCGACTACTGCGGGACCTCTAGTCTTTGTAATTTGAAAGGTCGGTTTTATTTGATATCAGCATCAACAGTTCGATGTTTTTAATTGAACCTCTGTTAACTTTATCCCATTCAAATAGCTGAAGATATTTTTTCTAAATTTTGAACTTTAAATGGCGCTCCTGTAAAATTACAAAAATGTTGCTTAAGCCTTTGCCTGTCGTGTAGGTCACCGGTGCCTTACGCGGCGCACTGAAGTAATTACGTCGATTTACTGTTACTAAGGCGTCTAGATTGCCTAAATTTGCCTAACTACTTTTGTTTTTAATGTACGTTTTAGTCTTTTAGGTATCTTAGAAACAGATTAATTACCATTGTCTTTCCCAGAATCTACTAGATATTCCGGCGTTTTATTAAGAATACCGAAGAGAGAAATCAACATAATTAGTTCAGTGCGCCGCGTAGGGCACCGTTGACCTACATGGCGGTCAAAGGGCTATACCAAATAGTCTTTCACCCTTCGATATATTATTGGTAGCTCGTCTTAAGAACGTTTAAAAACTCGCACCAAGCACACAGTATATGTAATTTTTCAGTCGCAATACATAGCGCCTTCTGATGCTCGCCGAGAATGGGTGTCGGGTCTGCGTGGATCGTCTGGTACTTCTGTGGTAACCGCCACCAGAGCTTTAGTCTGGACAGACGCTAGATACTTCACGCAGTTCGAAGTCGAAGTAGACGGGAGTCTTTGGGAGCTGATGAGGCAAGGTAAGACGATTGGAGAGTCGATAAAAAAAAATGTGTAAAAAACGCCGATGACAGCAATGACAACTTAAGCTAATCTATGTTAAACTATTTAATATTGAAATTATTTAACTTTTTTTTTTTTTTTTATTGCTTAGATGGGTAGAAGAGCTCACAGCCCACCTGGTATTAAGTGGTTACTGGAGCCCATAGACATCTACAACGTAAATGCGCCACCCACCTTGAGATATGAGTTCTAAGGTCTCACTATAGTTACAACGGCTGCCCCGCCCTTTAAACCGAAACGCATTACTGCTTCACGGCAGAAATAGGCAGGGTGGTGGTACCTACCCGCGCGGACTCTCCAGAGGTCCTACCACCGGTAATTACGCAAATTATAATTTAGCGGGTTTGATTTTTATTACACGATGTTATTCCTTCACCGTGGAAGTCAATCGTGAACATTTGTTGAGTACGTATTTCATTAGAAAAATTGGTACCCGCCTGCGGGATTCGAACACCAGTGCATCGCTCACCACGAATGCACCGGACGTCTTATCCTTTAGGCCACGACGAATTCAAAACTTGAGAAACTTGAGAAAAGCTTAGGTTTATTAGGTTATTTATTTATCGAAAACGGTTCTGCCGAGTCTGTATGGAACATAAGTACATACATACATTGGTGTTTTTCTAGGCACCGATCTCTCGATCCAAAATTGGTTAGTTGCGAATATGCCACCGAATTCTGTAGTTGCTGTCGACCCGACTACGTACACCAGAAACTCATGGAACACTCTCCAGGTAAGCTCCAATTAAACATTAGGAAAAATCTTGATTTATTCTGATGGCATATTTTACGAAGATATATATTTTTTTAATCAGCCCATGTACCTACCTGCTAAGCTCTTTTCTACATCATCCTTGGTCGATCAATTCGCGATAATCTAATGAAGTGTAATAAATATATATCGCTTTGCAGGCGGCACTAACTCGAGCCAACATAAAATTAGAAGCAATATCTGAAAATTTAATAGACTTGGCCAGAGTTAGTATTGGTGATGATCCTCCGAGCCGACCTAACAACCCACTGATTCCTCTGACCGTGAACTTTACTGGTAAGCAGTGCAATCCGACAGCACTACAGCAAATAGAAGCGTGTCAGGTATGTATAGAGGGACAAAATAACACAACAAAATAACCTTGCCAGACTCATACCGACTGTCGTGACATGCGTAAGATAGTAGAGTAGGTTGATATATCTCTTTTCCCATCTCCTCCCTCCCTTTTAAGTCGAATTCTTCATTGCTGAGGGTCGTTTCTAGCTTCGAGTCGACCCTTCAACGCACTATGCTCTTCTCCCACAATTCTTCACCTTTCACGGAATGTAGAGCTTTTTTGATTGTATGATGTTATTATTGATGGGGAGTGACCTTGGGTCATCATGGTATTTTGTCTTGTATTCTGCAGTCATTTTGAATGATTGTTGCTGTGACTGCGCCCTCGACTTCATGAACATTAAAATTATTAAGTATTTTTTTGATATATATGTATTTATAAGTGGTTTTAAATAGTTATGTTTTTTACACCGATTCGGATTGCAATGTGACCGCTGAGTTGAATCGGCAAGAAGGTTTGGTATTTTTAATAAAAAGAACACTTAGTATTAAATCAGTAATAACAACATATTCGAAAGGAATTTCAAGAAACCGTTTCAAGCAGCAACCAAAGATCCATTAGCTACTTATCTGATTTCTTATCTAATCTCGTGTAAAATATGGATTTTCAGGTCGACCTTCGAGTGACAAAATCTCGCAACTGCTTCAACAAATGAATTCAAGAGGCGCCTCCGCTTTGGTCCTGACAGCCCTCGATGATATAGCCTGTGAGTGCACTTCTTAGGGTACCCTGTGATGGGCCAAACCAATATCAACTTAAATACAACTACTTAGCTCTTAGTTTAACACCGAGAACATGGACAATATGCTCATAATGGCGCCGCATTTTTAAGCTATTGCATAGCTTTTATCGCGGGATTTGAGCGCGGCGACCGAATCAAGAAATTCCGTAACGAAAATAAAACCTAACACCCCTACTCCGCCTACTATGTAGCTCGCGTTCAACACATTCACACGTTGTGCTTGTGTAGTGTTTGTGAATAAGCGCGCGGCGTGACGTCGCACTGCATGCGCATTATGAAAAGCGGCCCATCTCTCTCTCGCGCGATATAGCTTTTGAGTGTGAAGGGGACAGTTTATTTTTTGCTTGGGTTAATGTTTATAAATATAGCGTCGACTTATTTTATTATTGTTTTAATATTAAAATTTAATTATTATTGTCTAATTATAATTACATAAATTGTTAAAAAATGCTATGCAATAGCTTTACCGTGGCAGTCCCGAGTGCCACACGTGTTTTTTTCTATTGTTTAATTAAGCAAACGGATTAGTAGTTACCGGTGTCTTTGGACATCAACAACGTAAGTACTGCAACTCAACTCGAGACACGAAGAACGACGGAGGACTTAAGGAAGGAGGAGTTTCTCGCCGAATCTTCTTAGTGGATCACGTTTCTGATCCAGTGGTAGATTCAGCGAAGCACTGATTTTGCTATAGCTAGTGCCCTACCCGTCCCCGAGAAACTGGAATAGCCCCTTAGCTACCAGCGAATGGGTAGGGAAAAGTCTCAGTTATATAATACAACGGCTGCCCCACTCTTCAAACCGGGAAACATTACTACGCGACAGGAATAGACGTGGTAGTGGTACATTTACCTGTGCAGACTCCCATGACGCCCTACCACCAGGTCGATCTGGCTGTTCCATCCCTTAAACTGAAAGGCGTTATTGTTCTGTAACAGAACTAGTAGCAGGATTTTGGTGCTCACCCATACAATACCTTAATTATATTATGGAGTGTAGAAGTAAGGAGCGTCATCTTGTATATGGGACAAATTGAAAAAGCGGCCACCTGTAAACAGCGAGTTATTGTTGGAAGTCTCACGGAAACAGCGCTAGTGTAGCAAGTGGAAATTATCTGAATATAGCAGTTTTCAACTTCAACATAGTAAAGTGTGGTACTTTATGGCGTTGTTTTTTTAAATCTTTCCACTTGCTACTGTGGTGCCAACTTGATTGGCTCCTTTTCAGCGGACACTTTTCAATACACTGAGATAATCCTCTTTTCTTTTACCGTCTGTACACGATATTAAAAGGGCCAGTAACAAGCTCATACAAAATGTTAAGATAACCACACCAAGCCTATGATTGCTGAAATATTTTATTCAACAAACAAAACGATCGGTCGCTTATCGATTATCCTCAAGACAAACAAAAATAACAGCCGCCATCTTTGCTCTTTTATAGACACACTAAATCTCCGTGGTACTGATATACCGTTTAATCCGGTATTCTTTGCCTATTTGGTCATCAGAACGGATCTGGTAAGTATACAACACAACACAGCACAGCACAGCACAGCACAGCACAGCACAGCACAACACAACACAACACAACACAGCACAACACAACACAACACAACACAATACAACACAATACAATACAAAAGAAAAACACCATATTGCACTTACGTACACCAAAATAATGACAATGTATAAAGAAAGTAGACGAGCAAAAAAAACCTAGTATATCGTTGTCTAGTTATCGGCAGTAAACACCTTTCCAAGGGCAGTTAATATTCTAGTATCAATCAATAGTAATCAATAGTACTGTGACAGCTAAAGCCATCTCTTGATCAATACATGAAACGGACAACACGATAACAACTAACGCTATCTAGTAATGAAAAACGAACATAGAACGTTCGTTTTTAATTGTCCCAGAACTCTTCGAAGCTGAAATTAGCCCATATTTCCTTTCTAAAGATCAATGAGCAGTAGTTATCGTCGAGTACTGTACCTTAAGTATAATTAAATTTGTCATTTATGTCACGTTTCTGTGTATAATAATATTGAAAATATAGGAGTTATCTGTATGTTTATAAAATAATCCATAGACACAACCTGCTGAGTTTCTTACCGGATCTTTTCAATGGATCGCGATTCCGATCCGGTGATAGATACAACGCCTGCAATCGGTTTTACGTGCGACTATAGACGTTTCACATCAAAATATTATTATACACACTCTATTTTACTGACGTAGGTAGCGCCGAACAATATTATTCTGTTCTGGGGCAACGGAGTTCTGTCGTCAGACATATCACAGCACTTGGCTTCAGAGAACACCCGATTACAGGCAAGATCGTATGCAGAAATCTTCACGTATCTCGGTACGTTGGCGGTGAGTATCAGACCTGTTAGTGAAACCAGTTTATTTAAACCGCGAATCCAGTTTAATTTTGAATGTTAATATTCTTACAAGCGCACTGCAGAGCGAGCCATCTGTCGGTCAAGGACGGCAGTAGCAAATAGCGCGATAACGCCATCTAGTATGGAGATGAAGATCTATCCCTAGTCGACTAAGCTTAACTAGTATTAGTTTTTAATAATAGCCGTTTTTTGTGAGTGTAATTTTCGAAATATTTATTGATGTCATTATTAACCGACTTCAAAAAGGGGGAAGTTACCGACTCGACTGTATTTTTTTCTTCTTTCAAAAGCGATCCAATTTACATGATCACGTTTCATTTGAAAGCCGGTGTTTCTAAAACTTTCATATTTCTATTGAACTTTTTAAAGATCCGACCTGTGCTTTTGTGTTGTCCGTAACGGTGTATATTTGATTAGCTCACTACATTACTACTACTAACGTTTATTAACCTAACCTAACAGGAGGTAATCTGAAGATCTATGGAACAGATATTTGAACCTAATATAGCTCTTTCTAAGGTTATTAATGTAAATTACAACGATGAATTGTGTGATTATATTATAAAATAAATGATTATTATTTTTATAATGACGGTACTATAAAATTTTGCATTGTGCTATTAAATTTGCAGTCCGAAGTATCCGGTAGGAGTATCTGGTTGTCCGATGACGCGAGCCACGCTGTCTATTCTGCGGTTGAAAGTGTATGTACACATTACGTTGTTGTAAAGCTTTACATAAATATGTCGGAAAGTTATGTCGCAACGTTACTATTTGGTTAACTAGTTTAACTTTAACTATAAATATTAGTTAAATTTAACTGTTTCCTCAATGTTACGCATATCATTAACTGTTTAAACTGTTAATATTCAAGAGAATTTATGACTAAGCTAGCCACACTATTCTAAAAGTATTAATTGCGTTTTCTGTAAAATACTAAGAAAACAGCATTTCATCTTAAGTAGTAAAGTCTTTAATTTCATTTTTAAATTATTATTTTAAATAGTCTTATTGAATTACTATGTAAAACTGAATTCCTCTTTTTTCCTAATGACAGACAGGTTAGTGAATCTGCCTAAGAAAAATCTTTTTTTAAAAACTAAGCAGTTTTAAAGACTTTACATAAATATAATTATGTATATTATGTTCACGAAAAACTACCATGATGAAAGAATAGCATCGTGTTTTTAAAAATACCGCCAATTTTCAGTAACTGATATAAATCGCCATTTTGTCCTTTTCTGACGCGGAGCAGTTACGCTGGGTAATGTAACAACGGGTCATGCCAATGTCTGGTAACCATTTAACACCAACACAGGTGTTAGCTTGGCCGCCTTTAAGAAAAATAAAAATGTTTTTGTCCAATAACACAATTTTATGTTCATCTGGGGCGGTCTGCGGATGTTCGCGCGGGGCCGGTGACACTGCTATTCAAATTGTCATACATTGCGGTGTTTGCGATTATCAATGTAGTACATTGCTTTTTTTTTCAGGCCTCAAACGTTAACATTCAGTCTTCTGTATCTCCTGTAGCCTTGATGAAGGTTATCAAGAATGAAGTCGAATTGCAGGTATGATGACACCAGCTGACATTATCCACATAATACCTCTAGGTTTGATAGAGGTTCCACATTTATCGACTCCCAAAGATGTTGTCTCTAACATGTGACGTCATTTGAGATTAAAATAAGTACTAAATTAGACACTGAACCTTTTTTTTTGGGGCAGGGGGCCGAACCTTCTGCGAGCTATCCGCGACTAGGGGGTACGCGAGGTATGTGGGACTTCAGTTTGCAAATCTTGGGAGCAGACCGCGGGCCTAAGGATATTTTAGGCCCCTAACGCAAAGACTCTGAACGTTGTCTTAAGTGGTTACTTGGACATCAACAAAGTAAATTCCGCCACCTACCTTGAGACGTGATGTCTAAGGCTCAACGGCTGCCCCAACCCTTCAAACCGAAACGCATTAGTGCTTCACGGTATAAATTAGAAGGCTGGTGGTGTCATGCGGACTCACAAGAGGTCCTAGCACTAGTGAAATCGATCCATAGAACAAAACATTAATCAACCGATGCCCATTGCACCGGCTGAACACCGGCTGCACGCACGCAAAAGTATCACGTTCCGCCTGAGGCTGAGCGTACGAGCGAGAGCGCGGAACAAGCGATAGAGAGGCACGATCGGCCCAAGCGTTGGCTTGTGACATTCATCTCTCTGCTCGCGCGACGTCAGAACTAGCAGTTCGAATAGTTCCGCTACTGACATTATCACATTTTAGGGCTTCCGTAACGCACATGTCAAAGATGGCGTAGCTGTGGTAAGGGCGCTCTACTGGCTTCACCGGCAGTTGGACGCTGGAGCCGAGGTCACCGAGGTCGGCTTGGTAAACAAACTCGCAGAATACAGGAGGTGCGTTGCTCTTTAAGGCGAAAACTTCTTCAGCATCGTTGTGATTCGAAAGTCGATGAAACGAAAAAGCGACAGTAAAAAGAGACAGACGCATAAATTCATAAGATTTAACGTGGGAGGAAATGAGATAGGAAGCATTATACAGTGTTCCTTATATTTTTTTTTTTTTTTTTTTTTTTATTGCCTTTGTAGGCAGACGAGCATACGGCCCACCTGATGGTGAGTGGTCACCGTCGCTCATGGACGTCAGCAATGCCAGGGGCAGAGCCAAGCCGCTGCCTACCATAAAGAACTCTCCGCAAGCCTCGTTTGAAGAAGGACATGTCATAGCGCTCGGAAAACACCGTGGAGGGGAGTTCATTCCAAAGCCGGATGGTACGTGGCAAAAAAGATCTTTGGAAACGCACTGTCGATGAACGCAGCGGTTCCAGATAATATGGATGAACTTTGCTCCGATGGCGGGAGGTGCGATGATAAAAAGGAGATGAGGGAATCATCTCGAATAATTCCTCAGAGCATTCCCCATGGACCATGCGGTATAAAACACAGAGAGAACCGAAGTCCCTCCGTAGACCCAGAGGTTCCAAGCGATCCGCGAGAGCAGGACTATCGACCATCCGAACAGCCCGTCTCTGTATGGAGTCAAATGGAAGTAGCTGGTATTTGGGAGCCCCGGCCCAGAGGTGAGAGCAGTACTCCACGCGAGGTCGGACCTGCGCTTTATAAAGCGCAAGTCTCTGTCCAGGCGTGAAATACCGCTTCGCTCTGTTGAGAACTCCCAACATTTTAGAGGCCAATTTGGCTTTACCTTCCAAATGACTCCGAAACTGGACATCGCTCGAAATATCGACCCCCAGAATCCCGATACTCGCGGAAAGCTGCAGGGATACTCCTTGAAATTCCGGCGCCATGACAAAAGGGTCCTTCTTCGCAGTGAACGCGCAAACCTGTGTCTTCAATGGGTTGAACTGAACTGAATTCAGTTCACCCCACTTGGAGACCCGCCCCAGAGAGTTCTCCACTTCAGACACAAGTTTTAATCGCCTCTCGTGTACAACGCTTCGAGAGAGACTCTGATGGCCGATATATCGCGCATCCCCCGTGCTGTCATCCGCATAGCAATGCATGCCATCAATAGATAGCATGTCATTGATATGCAGTATGAAAAGCGTGGGGGAGAGCACCGAACCTTGTGGAACACCAGCGTTGATGGTCATGGTATCGGAGCAGCAGCCGTCGACGACAACTGCGATGCTCCGCCCATCCAAAAAGCTAGCGATCCACTTGCAGAGTCCCTCAGGGATCCCGTATGCTGGAAGCTTCGATAGAAGTGCCCTATGCCAGACCCTGTCGAAGGCCTTCGCGATGTCAAGGCTCACAGCGAGAGCCTCGCCCTTGCTTTCCAAGGCTTCAGCCCATTTATGTGTGAGGTATACAAGAAGATCGCCAGCTGAGCGACCATGACGGAAACCGTACTGCCGGTCACTGATCAGCTGGCGATCCTCAAGATACTTAAGAAGTTGGATGTTAATGATTCGCTCCATCACCTTGGAAAGCAAGGAAGTTATCGCGATAGGTCTGTAATTCGAGGGGTCCGACCGGTCACCCTTCTTGGGGATAGGGTGGACATGAGCAGTCTTCCATGAAGACGGAACCCTGTTGGTATTGTACGAGAGGCGATATAGACGCGTTAGCGCGGGTGTCAATTCAGGGGCGCATGTTTTTAGAACCACTGCGGGGATGCAATCTGGCCCACTCGACTTATGAACATCAAGAAGCCGAAGCTCCTGCCTGACCGCACGCTGTGTGATGCGAATCTCAGGCATGGAGCTGTCACACCGGGAGATGTTGGGCGGCGTGGCTCCTCCGTCATCCAAAGTCGAGCATGAGGCAAAGAGCTTGACCAGAAGGTCAGCCTTCTCCTTCGCACTATGAGCCAGACTGTCATTGGACTTACGCAGTGGTGGAAGGCTAGACCTGCAGAAGTTACCTTCTGCAGCCTTAGCTAGCGACCAGAAAGCACGGCTCCCAGAGGGATAGCTATTCAGTCGCTCGCCAATTCTGGCAACGTGCTCCGACTTCGCCTTGGCAATAGCCCTCTTATAGGACCTAGAGGCGGCGTTAAATTTCCGCCTTTTCTCCGAGATATCAGGATCCCGGCATCTCCTAGCAACATTAAATGCGACGTATGCAGACCGCTTGAGGCGTGCAGCATCCCTACTGGCTTTATTATACCAGGGTTTGCTGCGACCCCCAACGGGCACCTCAGAAGAAGGAATGAATAATTCCATTCCCTGAAGCACCACGTCTTTAAGTCGGTCCGCACAGACGTCAGGATCATCGGAGGAAAAGCAGAGCCGCCCCCATGGGTAGGATGCGTAAAATTCACGCA